>NC_132842.1:49898137-51148137 GCF_048164855.1 Canis lupus baileyi
AGAATAGCTGAGCAGAGAGGTTTTTGTGTACTTTTATAAACATTTGCTCTTTTGCCGTTTTTCATCAGAGACCCATTTGCTTCTCTTTGCAGTCTGGCTCCATCCATTTATATTCATTTGAATGTTTGTTTCTCTTTTTCCTTGTTCATTTTCTCTGTAGCCTTCAGTCATTTCTGACAAGGTGATTTTAGCTTCATTTTCTATTGGTTCTTATTTCCTTCAAGATATGAAAAATTCTACTTTAACTGGAAAGAAAAGTAGAGTCCTTCACAAAACTTTCAGTCTTGCAGATTGGAGAAATGATTTGTGAATCTATATTATGAAAGATGGAAAGACTCTTGAACATAGAATAAAGAGAGATCACTTATATTAAGAGAAAGGAAAAAAAGACAGAAATGTGTTCTAATGAGAACCATTGTCACCAAAATAAATCTGAATATATTATCTTCAAATTAAAATACTTCAGAAATCTTAAAATAGGTGTCCCTATTCCATCTTGTAGTAATCATTTATCTGATTTGTTCAAGACAAATAAAAATGAAATCCTCCTGGGTGTTTCTAATGAAAGCACTGAAAATAAATTGTACTTGAGAATTGTATTCTTTTACAAACAGAGGAACAGACTCTTCAAAAACATATAGCATGCTTTGAATATTTCAACTAAGTGCAAATTGTTGTTTGAAAAAAAAATTGCTACTCAGAAATGAATTTAAGAAGTGAGTTTCATTGAGAATTTTAAGAATTACACAGTCAGACCTGTTATGATTTTCCTTTGGTGACAATTTCACATATATTTATGAAATATACATGAAAATTTAAACTCAAGATAATAGGAAATTGATTTAATAAAAAGGTAAGCTAGTTTTAGGAGTTCATGGAAAAAATGTTTTGGGGAAAACATGTCTTATGTCAGAAAACCTAGAAATTATTTGGGAAGAATGAGTATGAAAAGGCCACTGGCCACTATCAAGCTTATCCAAGGCCCCTCAGATTGATTTTTCAAGTGTCCCACTGAGATAGGTGGGGAGTTACATATAGCACTGGTAAGGTGTCAGTTGGGGAAGCCAACTAATCACATCTCCTTTGTGGTTTTCCTTTTCCTGAAACAGCTCACCTCTTTCCCTATGCATTCCCTGCAATCTCTGAATGTTTCAAGAACTGTTGAAGAACTGTTCTGGGCAATCTCTTCCACCCGCTTGTTGGTTGGAAAAAAATTATTAACTCATATATACTCTTCCTTTTGTGACAAATTTTAGGTATAGGTAAAGGCTGATTGAAGTATTTAAATAGACAAAGAATGTTGGGGGTATGGGAAATTATGTATGAGACACACTGAGAAGGAAGAGCCGTGAAAATACTTGGCTTGATGTAGGTTGTAAGAGCTACCTATGAGGATTTAGAGTGTTGAGATTGTGGAGGGTGTTATGGGAGTAGGCGTTTGCCAGTTTCAGATAATGCAATGAAATAAAAAAAGCACTACATGTTAGGGGAAAAAAAAATCACTGGATTCATTTTGAGGTCATTAGTAATGTTTGAGATGGCCATTTTGGTAGAGCTGTGAGAGATGTCAATGGGGTGGATGTGAGGAAGCAGGATCAGAGATTATAAGTGAAACACTTACTAAAGTTTATTAAAAGAATAAGGAGGGAACCCTGGGTGGCACAGCGGTTTAGTGCCTGCCTTTGGCCCAGGGCGCGATCCTGGAGACCCGGGATCGAATCCCACGTCGGGCTCCCGGTGCATGGAGCCTGCTTCTCCCTCTGTCTGTGTCTCTGCCTCTCTCTCTCTCTCTCTCTGTGACTATCAAAAATAAATAAAAATAAAAAAAAAAAGAATAAAGAATGAGGAAAATAGCAATATGGCCAGAAGAGGCCGATGGAGTAATCTTAGTTCAGGCTCCTATTACAGAATATTGTAGATAGGGTGACTTAAACAACAGAAAGTTATTTCTCATAGTTCTGAGGCTGAGAAATCCAATATCAAGGGGGCCCCGGATTTGACATCTGGTGAGCGCCTACTTCTTGGTTCATAGATGGCCATCTTTCTACTACATCTTCATATGGCAGAAGGGTCAAGGAGCTCTCTGGGACCAGTTTAATAAGAGCACTAATTCCATTCATTAGGGCTCCACCATTACCACCTTCCAAAGACCCCATCTCCAAATACCATTGCATTGGGGATTAATTCTCAACATGGATTTTGGCAGGACACAAACTTTCAGGCTATCCCAGAAGTCTAATAAGGTTTTTTTTTTTTTTTTTTTCTCCTGATAATGAAGACCAGAACATAATTGTAGAGAGTGGGAAGAGGTTGATGGAAAGTGGGAGGGAGAGAATATCAAGGAAGAAATGATCATGAAAGGAGAGAAAAGCAAAGGTGGCTTGGAAGTTAGGGAAAGACATAATGTCCTCTGTGGTAGGAGGGAAAAAGGATAACGTGCCTTGTGTTGCGCTGAGTGCTTCACATTTACCTTTTCACCTAATCCTCTGAGCATCTATAAAACAGATCGCTGTTGCTATTTTGTATTTTGGGAAACTGAGGCTTAGAGAATATAAATCACATAGCCAATAAATTCTAAGAGCTTAAACTCTAGTTTCTTTGGTTCCAGAGTATGTGCTTATCATCATAACATGAGCATAAAGCTGCCAGTTTTGAACTATTACTGACCTATAAAAATGTTAATTGTACATGGTCCAACCTAATAGAATTAGTTGAAGTCTCTAAGAAATAAAGTAGGAAAACCTTTGCTTGATGACCTTTTTTTATTCCCCAAAAGTCACAGTGACAATCAACAGAGGACACTCTGGCCACTTCATGAGGAGAAATTATGTGATAAATGATATTATTTGGCTTATAGAATTCCCAGAGGGCCACAGAGCAAAGCCATGAAGCCACACACAGGCAGGAGCAAGGCTTTCCCACACTCTCAGGGCTGTTCCAGAAATCTCGAACTCAAGATGACAGAAACTAATCATTTCTCACCCCCAAAGTTCTCCTCTCTGATTTTTATTCACGGCATGAAGGATTATCATTACTGGCATAGTCCTACCATCATGAAGTCTTGGTGCCATCATTTCATCATGCTATAGTTGATTCATTGGGACTCAGATTGGTCATTTCACTCACCTCCCTCTCTACCCTGTCTCCAAACCTTTTAGTTTAATATGTCTGCTATTTGTTTTCTCATAATTGTATCAGACTGTTCTCCACTCCACCCTCCTCCCAAACCTCCTTGTTTAACACTTGCCTGTTTTTCTAGTTTCTTTTCAAGCACTCAGTATTTCAATCACCTTTCATAACTCCCATAGGCATAATCTTCCACCCCGCATGTGCCCTCTCATAACACTGCTCTTCAGGATGGTATGGATCTCATGTGTGCTTACATTGAAGTGCTGGTGTGACCAATTTCTCTCTCCTACTTTTCTTTCAAAGGTCAGTGCCAGGCTCCCTTCCATGGTTTGTGTTTCCTGTGGCATCCAGAACTGTCACTTATAGCAGGTGTTCAGTATTTGTTTTAAAAGTTTAGCAAATTTTTAGTTCCACTGGCCCATAGAGAGGTTAGTGACAGTGGTTGGCTTAATACTTAGTCAAAGAAATAGTGGATAAAACAAAAACAAAAACAAAAAAACAAAAAACAAATGATGGGTTTAAGAGTTTCAGGAAAAGTTAATGGAAGGAAAACGGAGAGAAGGAAAAGAAATAGCCATTTAAAGTATTTATTTAACAAACTTTCATTGAGTTGTAGGCAACTCAATGTACAAGGTAGTGTTCCAAGCCCTGGGGGTGCAGCATTGAACAATTAGACAAGGTTTCTGCTCTCAAGGACCCTGTATTTTAGTGGGGGGAGGGGAGAGAGACAAGGAGCAGATCATATCTAAAATGGCAGATTGTGGTAAGTGCTATAAAACATGTAAATCAGGGTAGGAATCTAGTGGATTGTGGGGTTGGGAGGCACAGCAGTGCGTGGTCAGTGAAGATATCATTTGAGCAGAGATCTGAACGAGGTAAAGGGCTTCCTGGACAAATGACATTCTACCAGAGGACGCAGAAGAGCTGAAGCTTGTGCTGGAACGTTTGACACATGCTTAGCATATTGAAGAAGCTGCAAGTAGACCAGTGTGACTGGAGCAGGATGAGGGGCAAAGAGAATGGTAGGAGATGGGGTCGTAGAGACAATCGATTTAAGAGAAACACCAAATACTGCCTTGCACTGTTAGACCTGCGCACTGCTGTGTTAGTCCTGTACCGACTGGCTTTTTGACATATCTGTGATTTGGTGATTGGAAACAATGCTCACTCTGCCACCCCCCCACCCCCCCCACCCCCGCCTTACTGTGTTTCCAGAGAGTAGAGTTTTACCTTCCAGGAGGCAGCAGCACTGAAGCGATGCTTTAGCATGGCAGGGTGACTATGACAGAAAAACTGCCTGGTCATAGAGGAAAAAGCAAAGTTGCATGCAGGTGATTGGGACAGTCACCTGAGCACCTCCTGGATAGGTCAGGCTTGCTCTGTGTGACCTGCTGTCTCCAATTAAGGAGAAGAAAGTTTGGATTTGGCCTCAGTTCCTCATGGCATTCTTCAAACCAACGTTACAGAGCTCTCTACTCTGTCTAATAAAATTGTACTTTATCTGCCTACGCCAATTCTTTGGGTACCTAAGACTTACAGGGGAACCAGGAAGTGGTGAGAGGCTCACCAGCTTCCCTGTATGGGCATGACCCCAGCAGTCAGCTTTTCATGTCAGCCTTCCTTTTTCAAATCTCTTTCTCATCTCTCATTGCTGTGGTTTTCAACTTCAGCATTACTAATATTTGGTGCTTAGATAATTCTTTGTTGTAAAGGGTCATCTGCTCACAGGGGGATTTTAGCAGTATCCCTGCTCTCTTCTCCCTAGATGCCAGGAGCAACCCCAGTCCCCAGACATGTCTCCTTGATGTCTCCTGGAGATCAAAATTGCTCACAGTAGAGACCAGTGTATTTTTTTTTAAGATTTTATTTATTTATTCATGAGAGACAGAGAGAGAGAGAGAGAGGCAGAGACACAGGCAGAAGGAGAAGCAGGGTCCATGCAGGGAGCCCGATATGGGACTTGATCCCGGGTCTCCAGGATCATGCCCTGGGCTGAAGGTAGGCCCTAACCGCTAAGCCATCCAGGGATCCCCGAGACCAGTGTCTTTTTTTTTTTTCTTAATTTTTTTTTGAGACCAGTGTCTTAATGAATACAGGGACTTTGGGGGCTGGAAGATTCCAGAAAGAGAGCAATGCATAGGAGCTCCATATTGACACAAGCACTTACCTTCTTTCTTGAGAAATCAGAGATTGTCCATAGCTTACTATTATTTTCCTCCCAAACTATAGATAGGCCCTTTATTATTTTTTATTTTTAAAATTCCTTTTTTGATTGTTTACAAACTTGTGGCTCAGAAGAATCAATACATTTGAAAATCATTTTTTTTCCTCAAGTTAGAATAACAAGTCAACAGCAACAACAAAAAATAGACTTTGCTTTTTTCCCCTATGACCAGGCAGTTTTTCTGTAGTCGTGATGGTAAATGGCTTGTGCATGAAGATGATTTTAACTCTAGGGTGTTGATGCATCCAGGTCAAATAGCTATCATTGAGGTATATTCATCCTTCCTCTGTAGGCATTTCAGAGTGCAGAATGCCTTCCCTTTATATCTTTTTCTCTATAGCTTTCACAGAACATTCTGAATCACTGCACGGATAGCCTCCTCAGGCTTTCCCAAGGTGGAAAGGACAAAACAGTTTTGGGAAGTGATCTTTGATTTTCAGTGAGTGAAGTATTAACCCACTTATTAAGGGGGAAGGGTGCAGGCATCCGAGGACCCTGCCAAAGCCCCAACTAATTAGACACATGGAATAGGCCATTTAGGGTGAATGTGTCTTTACACTCACCAGATGTAATGAGTATGCCAAACTCATTTCCCAGAAAGCTTATTTTTATGCCATCCACAGCTCCTATTATCAATTTATATTTGATATTATATCTAACAAATTTCTGAAATGCCAAAATTATAATGAACAACCCCAAACTGAAAACCAAGCCTCTGTTGGCATTTCAAAATTTTTTCTTTATTAGTAGTTTTCTTTATTTTGCCTCTCAGGATTCATGTAAGTCAGTCAGCAAACATTGTTTTGATTACAAATTTTCACCATTAGGACTTAAACCTTCTCAATTTTGGAAACCTCAAAGTTCTATAAAGTCATTGATGATTTCAGGAGGCAGCTCTCTGGTGAGAAAGGACTTGGGACTCCTTGTAAAATGTTCCCTGAGAATATTCATTGATTATACTGTGGAGGTCAAACAAAGTATTGGACATCTACAAGGGAGATACTGAAAATAAGATTTATCTTTCTTGCTTCTATAAGTTGTACTATATCCATAGTGGAAAAATGGCATTTTTTTGTCACTTCATGACATGAAAGGTATTAGACGTAGAGAAAGCCAGATAAAAGGCAAGTGAAGAGAATGTGTATGTGTTGTATATGTGTGTATGAGTGTGTGTGTGTTTGCACACTCATACACGACCCCCCATGTATGAAGCATGGATATGGGGAAGAGGAGGTTGGGGAATAGGGAGGAGAATAGTGGATCCTCTATGAAAGGTATTACAAATATCAGACCTGCATTTGGGAAACCAGTGGCAGGGGAGGCACCTGGCTGGCATCACTAAAATCACAAACAATGTAGATAACAGAGAGAAGGGCTTATCCAAAAATTCTTAGCTCCATGTCTAGATGTTGATAAGTAGGATGAAGTTATTTGTTATGTTTTTCAGCCGCCAGCTTCCACACTTCTGTCCTTCCTTTGAATCACCACTGAAGAGAAAAATCTGGAAAAGTTCTCTTAGAAGACACGATGCCCTTGGTCTCCAAACTGAATGGTCATTCAGTTTCTGGATGGGTTGAAGGACACTGGGAGGCCTTATTGAAATGCTAGCTTTATTGCTAACATCTATAAATAATAACAGTTATTAATATTTATCTAGCAGTTACTGGGCCACATACTCTAATTTAGTCCTTATGGCAACCCTATAGGTAAGTAGGTGCTCCTCTTACTTTCACTTTACAAACAAGGACTCTTAGGCACAGAGAGGTCTCCTTGCTCAGGGTGACAAGTTGGTGAATTAAAGAGCTGATGTTTGAATCCAAGGACTATGGCTTCCACTCTGCCAATTTAACCATATGTAAACTACCTACTTGCTATGAGAAGAATCACAAGGATTCCTGTGAGGCAGCAATTTAATCATAAGTCAATGTGCAAACTGTCCAGGGATGATTATGAGTAAAGGAAGAAGTAATCTAACAACAGTTAGATCACATGTATTAGGGATCAGTGCAAGTGTCATTTAAGGCTCCAGATACTTAGGAAGAGAGAGTCACAAATGTGAAGATGGTAGCTGCTCTAAACCATATGTGATTTTATCTGGAAAACTTTATGGGATTTTTATTTTTTTCCCCTAGTGCTCTTTTCAGTAGTTATGTTTATAAAACCTTTCAAACTCTTAGCTTAAAAGTGCATATACTCTGACAAATAACATTCCCTTTTGAAGTGACAGTTTTAGAGGAGTTTAAAGTGAATGTTTGAGCTGAAGTGTGTCTAAAAAAATACCATGACAGACCAGAGGCAGAAATGCTACTAGGTCAAAACAAGGCTATGGGAAGGCTTTAGAGAGAGAGTAGCAGGCACTCAATTATTTAGAGATGAGGGGCATTGTGTTTGTAATAGGACTTCTCTAGATTTCCCACATTTTTTCTTCCCCAGGTGATCTGAAAGAAAATTGTGAAATATAGGAGCTGATAGTTGAAAATAATGACAGATAATTGAGTCCCAGAGATCAAAACAGCCCTAACAAACTCAGAATGGTCCTTTTTCTCCTCAAAATCTATGTCTAGATAAAAATGTGGTGCATTGGTTTAGCCCAATTATTTTCAGTCACATTCAGATCAATTCTTGGCATCCTTTCTTCCAAGAAGCCTAATATCCATAATTCACAAAATCTAGCTGTGGGGTGGGAGTGGAAAATCTGGTTGGGTTGCACCGAGTCCCTTCCTTTTAGAGACAACCTATCCCTACTAAAGGTAAATGAGACATTTCGTGTGGAATTTAAAACACATTTAATAAACTTCTGCTTTAGCTTGCTGTAAACTTTGGCTAAATGTTGAAGTAACAAGGCATAAAAGACATTATATACACCCAGCCTCCCAGTTTGAAAAATATGCATTTTTAGGTTTGGTCAAGCCAGTACCTTTTGAATACTGTTTTTATTCAAAGTAGGCCAAATTCATGTTCTGGAAAATGTATCAACAAAGAACCTCATATTGATTTTTCTTGATTCAGTTCCATTCAGTAGTTAATATCTTTCGGTTGTGTTCCTTCTGGCACTAACAGTTATAAAATTTTATAAAGCTTTCTAGATGGAAAAGAGCAAATAATGCTACATTTACTTTGAACTTGGATAGTTTTTTCCACTTGAAAAGATTGAAGATTGAACATATTGTGTTATTTGTAGTAAAAACCTAGTGGTTTTGGAAATAACACCAGTCCTAAGAACCAAATGGGTCAAATGATCTGTTGTCTTTATTCCTTTCTTTTTAAAAAAATCGTTTCTCTCTTCAAGTGCTTTCTTATCTACTGGTCTCTAGAGAAAGCTCTGGATCCTCTAGTCCACTTTTTTGAGTTCCAAAATGATGGTGTCCGCATACAGATGATTTAATCATTTCACTGACATAAGTTTATAGCACCTGCTTCTTCCTAGAGACTGAGCTCTACTCTCATGTTACATGGTGAGCAAACAAGAAGAGATTCAACATTCTGGCCTCATGGAGCTTAGACCAGAAGGGGGGACAGACATATTTATACAATCACATGATATTCTATTATAAATTGTGACAAATATCAAGAAGAAAAGTATAGAAAATAATAAAATTGTGTACTAGAGACACCCAATTGGTTCCCAGAAAAAAGGAAAAGCCTCTCTGTGGAACTGATGTTGGCTCACTTAATTTAAAATTGGAGTGTTTGGAGCTTGGAAAATTGAAAGTTAAATCAAGAAATTTCTCAACATAGAGTGGATCTTCAAGAAAAGAGGAGATCATAAAAAAAATAGGTCTTTAGGAAAGACCTGGAACCTGGAAGTCCCCCCATTGTACTTTTCTAATCCATGTAAGAAGTAAGAGAAGCTACTTTTTGAGTCAGTGAGGGGTGTAAATGAGTTGTGAATTTTTTTCTTCCAGCAGATAGGAAGATAAACCTGTTGATTGGAAATTCCTCCCAACTGAATTTAGTGCTGGCACATGTTGGACTCTAGACTGCGCCCTGATGAAGATGAAACTGTAGCATTTTTTTTCCTATTCTTTTTGTTCTACTGCCTTCATATAGATCACACTGTGTTTATTTCCATGTGACCCATGCGTCTAAATTCCAATGTGGTGCTAGGTTCTAGTCTGCTTTTGTTTGAGAAATGATTTTGCATCTGTGACTTGATTCTCGAATTGTGCATTTCTTCTACCTTTACCTATAGGCTAGTTCTAGGGATTTGCTTGGGTTTGTTAAATTCTGTAAGAGTGGAGCCAAAACTATGCTAAATGTATGTTCTCTACTCACTCCTTTCAAATTGGGCAAATGGATCACGGAAGAATTAGGGTTAGAAAAATCATGACTGGAAGAGCTGAGGGAACACATTTTTGGCAGAACATATCTTTGCCCTTATCTGCTGAAGGAAGAAGCTAGATTTTATCTAGCTAAGGTTAAATGCTTTTGATGGAACTGAGCAGAATGAGAAGTACAAAGAACTAGGGGAAGAGATATGTTTTCATATATATATATATATTAGGATCTTCATTTTCTGGAAGTCAACAGAAGAAAGAAAAAAATTGATAATGTGGCATTTTTTTATCATTCAAATTTCAGATATTTGGACAAATATAATGAGATTTAGGTATTTATATCCTTGGCGTTATGTGTTCTGTGTTGTCTTCATACTAGGTTCACACTGTTTAACCCTTTCAGGAATGCTTAGAAAATAGGATGAAAATGTGTCTCCAACTATGAACAATGTGGGTTTCAGTCCTGGACTCATCTTACAGATTTCTCTACAATGCTACGAAAGCCATGTTTTTAAACCGAGAATGGTTCTACCCAGTTTTTTATTGGTTCCCACAGATATATGGAGTCAGTGTCAGGTTTTGGAAAATTAGGCATAACTTTTTTAACTGGCTGCCCCTGAGGTTTACAGGAAAGAGAACAAAATGTGATATATTATTGGCCTTAAGGCCCTCTTTCATCCCTTGGCCAAAGATGGGTCAAAATTACAGACAAGGACACTTACTGAACCAAACTGTTATAGGTGTTTGGTGGGGTGCTGACTTGGGCTCCTGCCTAGCTTGTCATGTGACCATCCAACAGCTTTGTCTAGAATCAATACCCTCTTCCTTTTGCAACAAGGTTCTCCTTTCCCAAAGGTAATTACTCTTCTTCCAGTCCTTGTGATCTGGATAAGACCATCACTCAACATGCACTGCTCTCTGTCCATTGGTGAGCTGGGACTCAAGCAAGACCACTGGAATCCCTCCTGGGAATTTGAATTTAGTCCAATGCCCCTTTTCCTGCATTGTGAAGATCCACATGATGACAGTTGACTGTGGACCCTCTTAGTAGGAAATGTTATTAAATAGATTTTAAAATCAGTTTGGAAAAGAAGGATGGCAGGATTGAAAAGTGTTGGAATGTAGTCATTTTAAATGTTAGAGATGAAAAGAGACCCTCTCTGAGATGCTGCTCCCCAGATCCTCAGGGCTGTGTTAGTTCTTGTCTTTCCTAAGGATTTTATGCAGTTCTTTATTACTCTCCTGTTGTGGTTAAGTTAGGCAGAGAATGTTCTGGCTCTCATCATGAGAGCCCTAACTAACTATATGCTTTTGTTATTCCCATCCCAACTCCCAGGATTGACTTTCTTTGGATGGACCTCTTTGGCTTGCTTTTATTAACCTCTGGAGCATACGCCCTCCTGAGAGAGGGCTACGGGAAGGGGCAAAGGAGGCTACCAGACTTGAATTTATGTGGTCTTTTGGCCAGAGGCACCGAAGCAGGCTCTGGGCCTCCACATAATCCAGTCCTGTTCATCCAGGCTATAGGTTTTTTAACAGAACTTAAGGTAAATTCATTTAACAACAAAAAAATGAGCATTTGCCCTTCCTGTCCTCTTTGCATGTATCTTGCTCGTGAACCTGTAGTGGTGCTAGATGGCCAACTGAGGTAGAAGAATTCTAAGCAACTGCTGCTAAAGATGTCACAAAATAAAACCATTTTCTTGGATGATCTCATAAAACTTGATGAGATCAGGAGGGTACATGTTTTCACTTAACATATGCTATTGCTCAGAGTCTCTGGTGTCATGGTGTCAGGACAGAACTCGGGCCACTGAGTCCAGTGCTCCGTCTCCTGCAGTGTTGAGGCCACATCCTGTATTTTGATACACTGTGGATTAAGGTTCTATTTTAGAGATTTTAAAATTAGACTGGCTTCTGGAAAGAAATTGCTTGTTAAGTGTGCTTAGTCCCCGCCTTCACACATTGTGAATAATCCATTAATATTGTTCTAAGTATTTGCTTGCATGTATATAAAATTGCTATTTGGTAGGTGAAAAACTGCCCATTGTTTCACATGATACAACTCATACTGTTGAGAGACTGATTTTCTCCTTTGCCACTGTCCCCCCTCACTGAGCCACAGTGGCCTCCTCACTGTCTTCGCAGAGATTTTTCTTGCCTCACAGCCTTTGAACTTTTCTGTCTTGATGGCTCCTCTTTCCGATAATGACTCCTGTCCTCACTTTCTTCAAAAATTTTATGCAAGTGTTACTTTCTCGAAGAGGCCTTCATTCACTATGCCATCTAATATTTCAGTCCCCTGTCCTGACCAAGTATGCATTTTCAAATCCTTTCTCTGCTGTGTTTTCCTATGAGAGCCCACCATTATGTTATGTACCATGTAGAGCTGTCATTTGTGTCTCTTGTGTATCTCTAGCTTTTAACGTAAATTGCAAGTGGGTAGGTGTCTTGGTTTATTGTATTCTCTGCTGTATCTCTGGCATCTGAAACAGTGCCTGACACACAGGGAATGTTCAGCAACATAATGATGAAGAAATGAGTGTGAACTGACAGGAAGCTGACAGTATCCATGGGCCCAGATCTTTGAAAACACTACACTGTGAATTTTCACTCAGTTGTGTACTGTAAGAGGCATTGTGGAGGTCTCTATAGCTATCGCACAGAGAGTGAGGAAGAGGTCAAGAAGATGAAATGGTTATCTACTTTCCCTGTTCAAACAGGACAACTCAGCTTTTGTTTCTATTTTATGTTGGGTTTCTGGTAAGATTTCATCAGGAAACATGTCTGTGCAAATACTAACAATTTGAAGCCACTGATTTGGGATAACAGGAAAAAAAGATTCACAAGTCATCATGTAGTTTTGAGCCTAAAATGCTGTGATTATCATTTCAACCCACAAGGAGAGGGTAAGGGGGCTGTTGTCAGGAGTCAGCTACAGAAGTCCTAAAGTCACTGAGCATCTTTGACAGATTTTTTTTAATTGTTCTTCAAATATGAAAGCTAGTGTATTTTAATGAATCGTTCAAACCCTTATCTTCCTCATTCCTAGGTATATTAGTCTACATTAACCAGGTGTTGAAAATCCTCAGTGGGGAAGAGGGACAACAGTATTACTCATGTAGTTTCTTTTTTTGCTTGGAAATTGACCCTATACTGGCCAGGAGTGAGGAAAGTAGGTATTAGGAATGACAGGTCTTAGTCTGCATTTCCCCCAATTCATGTATTTTCTTTTTTTTTTTTTTTTAAGATTTTATTTTTCATGGGAGACACACACACACAGAGAGAGAGAGAGAGAGAGAGAGAGAGAGAGAGGCAGAGACACAGGCAGAGGGAGAAGCAGGCTCCATGAAGGGAGCCCGACGCGGGACTCGATCCTGGGACTCCAGGATCACACCCTGGGCCAAAGGCAGGCACTGAACCCCTGAGCCACCCAGGGATCCCTAATTCATGTATTTTCAACATATTTCTAAACATATAATAACATGAAAATTGTTAAGGCCATAATGTAAAAATTTTAGAAGAATCTATGTGAAACAAGATGGTGAATCATGCAGAGAAAATAATAAAAAAAAGGGGCCTATTTGTTCTTCCAGTAAGCTGGTCCCAAACCCTGCTCCACAGCTGCCTCTGAGTCACTTCACAAGCTGGTTTCACATCTGAGGGAATACTGGCCACCGAGATACAATCCAGGGTTGCACAGCTGAATACTCGGCAGGGATTAGAACCCAGGTCACCAGGTGCTGCCTTCAACTCTTCTTCATCAAACACTGCTTCCCTCTGAAAAATCCCTCAAAAGGGCAGGCACCTTGTATGTCAACATTCAGCTGTGCTTTATTGAAAATGCAAACATAGAAAGCAAAGACTACAAACTTCCACCGACCTATCTGTACTTACAAATTCAAAGGAAATGTGCTAGCCACAATAAGCATTAGTTAAATCATTAATTAATAATCCTTAGAAAAGAAGAATAATTGACCAAGATTCATAAATAATTCTTAGGATAGAAGAAATACTATTTATCCTGCAGCTGTGAACAGGTAAGATTACCAGGGGAAAAATAGATTGAGGCAGAAAAAAGAAAAGTCCACATGACAGTTGCAGCAGGGTGTACGAAATTCTGAGGAGTGCCAGTGAGAGCCTCCAGGTAGGTAAGAGAGGAGGGAGGGAAAGGGCCCAGAGCTCACATGAAATGGGAAATGCAGCTGTTGTAGTGAAATGAGCAGCTCAGTTTATTTTTTTCTGGCCCTTACATTGTTTCTGTTAGAGAAATGTGGTGGCTCTTAACCTGTTTTGATCAAGCAGCCTTTTGAAAATCTGGCTAAAACTAGAAACTTTTTTTTTTTCTCAGCAAAATGCCCAAAGGCACAGTGTTCTCAAAGCCCACAAAGTGGTGTGTAGAAAGAGAACTTTCCTCGTTTACCTGTAATTGCATTTAACCTCTGTCTCAAGCCTGCTTTCTGTCTGATAGCAGGAACCTAATCTAGCCAGTGGCAATACATCGTCTCTTCGGTGACTTCTCCATGATTTGGGGTTTAAAATAACAACAGTAGAAAATCACCTGCTTATTTCCCCTCTTCTTCCTTCTGAGGTTTTACTCTCAAGTCTGGGGCCCTGCTTCTTTGATTTGCTTGGAGCAGGTGTCCCTGGGACATACAGCCAGCGTGTTGGGGCTCCTTGTCCTTGGGTCCTTCAGCGCTTGCTTTCCTTGTGAGGGTAGCTATGTCCCCATCATAATCCTGTGGCACTGTCCCCACTGCTGTCCACTGCTGTGTCTGTGTGTCCCAGGGCCTGGGAAGGTAAGGCTGCTTTCCTGCTTCTCTGTAACTGAGGAGCCTGTGGGCTCGTCCAGGCTCTCTTTGCCCCTGACACTTTATGAGGCCCCCGCCCCTGCCCCCTGTGCATATGTGCAGCTCGCTGCCCTTCTGCTTTGTGAGTAATCCTTAAATCCCTGAACTCAAAACATAGTTTCATTTCCTGTCCTGGGGGCATGGGCAGGTGTAGGACTTCCGACCCCTCCACCCTTCCAATTTCCTTTCTCCATGGCAGTGTGGACACTCTGGATGGGGCAAGAGGAATAAGTTGGTCATCATGTAGTCTTCTGGGACTTTAAGAATCTGCATAGGTGGGATCCCTGGATGGCTCAGTGGTTTGGCACCTGCCTTTGGCCCAGGGCATGATCCTGGAGTCCTGGGATCGAGTCCCACGTCGGGCTCCCTGCCTGGAGCCTGCTTCTCCCTCTGTCTCTGCCTCTGTCTATCTCTGTCTCTCTCTCTCTCATGAATAAATAAATAAAATCTTAAAAAAAAAGAATCTGCTTAGGTATTTCCTTATTTAAAAAAAAATAGAAAAAGTAATGAAAAAGTAACAATTAATTGCAATAGAGGATGAGTGAAAATGGAGTCAAAGGGATGGGGAAATGAATGAGACATCCGGCTGTCCATTTTTTAATAACCATATTAACAGTTTATGTATTCAAAGATAAAATGAAAAAGGACTAAAAAAGTCAAACCCTAAAATTGTTTATAACAGAAACAATCCTAACTGTATATCGAATTGATAACATAACAGAGAGGATATATAATTGGCTATATTTGAACACATATTTGTTTACTGGCATATAATGTAAGATAACAAAAGAACCATAGGGAAACCTTAAACCTTAAGTCTGCTCTGGGCCATGGTATTGTTATAATTCTAAACGTGTTTTGTGTGTACTGTAGGATAGAATAAATGCATCTCTGTATTGATACTGTTGGCAACCAAGATTTTCTCCTAAGATTTTCCTTAGGAGAAAGAAGTTCCATGTGCACATTGAGGGCAGTAAGGAAGAACTTGGTGGTATTAAATGTGTAGACCGGAGTTATTAATATGCATTCATGATTTTCAAATATCTGTATAGATTTAAGTATATTATGTATATAAGTACTAGAGAATTAACATGTGTGTATGGGTGTGTACACATATGTTCAGAGCACGATTTTTTTATTTAAATCCGAAAGCCCCTGGTTTTTGTATACCTGTTAGAAAATTTTTAGCTGTGACAGGTCACTTCCTACTACTTTAACTTTGGGAGACAAAAGACAAGTATAAGAAGCACATTTATGCTGCGTAACAAATGATGAGAACAGACAAAACCGTACCCGGTCTTCCGTTTGAAACCCCCCCCGCCCCCCCCCCCCCCCACACACACACACAGTTCTCAGCAAATTGTTAGCAGGCCTTGGAATCCAGGTGAGCTACAGTCATCACTGCCCTTGCCTGTGTGGCTTGCAGGAGGACTGGGAGGGAACATATAAGTTCCATCAAATCCTTAGACACCTTTTCTTTTTTTTTAGTAAAACATCAAATACACACACAAGAACCTAGTAAATCCGGTTTTATGAGGTTTATGAAATGCTTCTGAATTGTAAAACAGTCCCTCTATTTGTCACTTCCCCCTTGCCTGCCATTGTTTTTAAAATCTCCCATCCTGACTGCTCTCACAAACGCTCCCCAAATGCTGTCAGATGGGTTATCATCTATGGTATGGTATTCAAAATTTCTTCTTTGGGATGCCTCAGTTGGTTGAGTGTCTAACTCTCAGTTTTGGCTCAGGTTGTGATCTTGTGGTTCTGGGACTGACCCTCCATGCTCTGGAGTCTGTTTCAGATTCTCTCTCCCTCTCCCTCACATGTGTTCTCTCAAATAAATAAACAGAATCTTAAAAAAAAAAAAAATCCCTCCTTTATCAGTTAAATGGTATTGTGAGGGACGCCTGGGTGGCTCAGCAGTTCAGCGCCTGCCTTTGGCCCAGGGTGTGATCCTGGAGACCCAGGTTCGAGTCCCACATTGGGCTCCCTGCATGGAGCCTGCTACTCCCTCTGCCTGTGTGTCTGCCTCTTCTCTCTCTCTCTCTCTTTCATAAATAAATTAAAAAAAAAAACTAAAAAAGTGTACATTTCACAGTAGCACCCAGGAATAGAGGGGGGAGGAAGAGGGAGAGAGAGAGAGGTTGAGTGAGAATAATTTTTTGCCCTTTCAAATAGGATAAATGCAGAACAATGCTAACATCCAATCACCACTTTGTAAACCCCAACGTGATGACATTGACTTAGGCAAGCATCACCAGTAGAGGCTGTGGTGTTGGGGGAGCGGAATAACAGCTGCCAAAGATGTTCACAGTCTTATCCCAGGAATGTGTCACTTTCCATAATGAAAGGAACTTTCTGGGTGGAAGCAACGTTAAGGAGCTTGAGGTGGAGAGAGATAATCCTGGGTTATGTGGGTGGGCTCAGTGTAATCAGCAGGGACCTTGTAAATGGAAGAGGAAGGCTGGAGAAAGAACTAGAGAAATGGCAGTGTGAGAAGGACTCAGCCCAAAGTTACTGGCTCTGAAGATGTAGGCTAGACCATGAGCCACAGGAAGCAGGCAGATAGGCAAATGGTTGGAAGGAGCAAAGCCTTATGTGAACACCCGGCAGCTCTCGATGAAGAATATCTAAATATGCCTTGTAGTTTTCTACAGTATTGACAGTTTTGAAGATTCAAAAAATTAGTTAAAAAGAAAAGAGAAAGCCTACACTCTGAGTTAATCTAGACCTAGATGATTTTTGTCATTTTGTATGTAGGAAAGGCTAACAGTATGAATGTAGAGGAGCAGGGATGGAGTGAAACGGTGTTCCAGCTACACATCTGTTGCATGTTTCATTAGATCAGTGTTCAACCACTGGTGGGCCCTGGTAGCTTCAGGATCTATTGTAGAAAGTGTGGCCTGCAAAAATGGATTTGGGCATCCAGCTTTGTCAGTAGATTAAACAATACCTCACAAATATTCTCTTGTTTTGCAGTGTCAATTCAGACTTTTTTATTTTAAAACTATTTTAAAATAAAAGTATTCTCTTTCTATTAAGCATGTACACTGAGGGTTTTTAAAAAAGGAAAAGCCATGAATTTAGAATCTTTTTTTTTCCTTCTGGGTACTTCTCTGGCACCACTGCTTGTTCTCACCCATCAGCATAGGACAATATTGATCCTAAGAATTTGGACCTTTTTTGACCTTTTTTGTTCTGTGCTGCATTTTTAGAGCCTAGAGCAGTACATCATACTTACTTATTTACTTATTAAAGATTTTATTTATTTGAGAGAGAGAGAGAGAACAGCAGCAGTGGAGGGAGGGGCAGAGGGAGAAGAAGCAGATTCCCCACTGAGCAGGGAGCCCACCATGGGGCTCGATCCCACGACCTGGAGATCATGACCCGAGCTGAAGACAGATACCCAACCAACTGAGCCACCCAGGTCCCTGAAGAGCAGTACATTGTATTTAGCATGTGTCCTATAAATACTGGTTTGTGTTAGATAAAACAGTCTTTTCTCTTGGGTCTCCTTTACTTTTCCACAGAGCATTTCACTTCTAACAACAGATACGTGGATTTTTTCACCACCAAGCAATTATCTGTGACACCAGCTTGGTGTCCTGCAATTTAATTCAATTCTGACGTTATCTACTTGAGATAGTGTCAGATCTGCCAGGTTAAGGACTCAGTCCTGCAAGAAGACTCCTCACTTCAGATGCCAGTCATAATTAGTAGGTCCCTGGGTTACCCACAACTCCTGTTTGACTACAAGTTGAAGTTCTCGTGACCTTCTTCCATTTTGGATTCTGTTATTGCTAGAGCAGCTCACGGAATTCAGGGAAGCATTTACTAACATTCATCAGTTTATTAAAGGACTTGATAAAGGATCCAGATGAAGAGATACATAGGGCGGGTCTGGGAGATCCTGATGGCAGGCATTTCTGTCCCCATGGAATGGGCATGCCTCCTCCCCCCAGGTACACAGATGTATTCACCTATCTGGAAGCTCTCTGAGCCCCATGCTATTGGAAGATGTATGGAGGCTTCATCAGGTAAACATGATTGATCATTCACTCCATTTCCAGGCCTCTCTCTCCTTAAAAGAATGGCCAGAGTGGGTGGGAGCTGATAGTTCCAAGCTTCTAACCATGGCTTGGTCTTTTTGGTGACCAGCGCCATCCAGGAGCCCTGTAGAGCCTGTCCAGAGTCACTTCTTAGAACAACCACCCCCAGCCCCGCCATCACCCAGGAAGTTATAAGGGTTCTAGGAGCTCTGTGCCAGGAACTGAGGTCAGAAACCAATATATATATTTTCTCTTATCTCACACCTTGAACAAATGCATGGGGCAGGACTGCAAGAAGGGATCCATATTAGTTGAAGGGATAACTCCCCAAAGTCCATCCTTCAACTGTAAATTAAAATCCTTTCTCTACCGTTCTTTCTTCTCTCTCAGCAATTTTTCTATTGATCTTCTGGTCTTTATTTTTCTATTACTCAACTATAATTTATAAATAGGAAATTTATTTAAAAAAATAAATAGGAAATTTAGAAATTATAAGTTAGCTAAGCACCTTGTTTTGCTTGCATTTTATTTTCGTAATCACATTCTAAGCTCATAAGGACAGAAACTACTTCATAATAATATTTTTTTTTTTTGCTACTCTATTTTCAAACCTGGAACCTGACACAAGGCTCTTTTTTTGGTGGGCATGTATTATTTTTGGCTCTTCCAGTCCATTCATTCTTCCTTTCTTGGGAATAACATCCTACTTTCTCTCTGGGAAATGATCTCATGTCCATTATGTGAAGAACTGTGGGTGAAGCAATGGAGTTGCCATGTCCTCTCCTAGCCAAGCTGGGGAGAGAGGGTCTGTGAGGGTAAAAAAAAAAAAATTAACAACCAGACTGTAATCTTCCTTAGTGTCATAATTAATTGAGAAAAGATAGACTGTTGTCAAACTTCTTGTGATATAAGGAATTTCCTGATTGCAAGTCAATGAGAATCTTTCTAGGGCTGCTGGGAATGGATTACTGGTCCACGAATATTCTTGCACACTGTACTGCTTTTGGATTTATAGCTGCACAAAAGAAAGGAAGTTAGGCAACCTATCCATTAGTCCCCCAGTGACAGGCAACTAGCAAGATATTTCAGCCAAGGGACCCTAGACCTTCAGTTTTCTTGCACTTGTGTGATTCACACTCATGGTTAGGACTAGTAGTAATCATGTCCAATGTAGTGATGTGGACATCGGAAGATGTGTGTGGGGTGTCCAGTGCCTGGTGTTGCCATGTGCTGTATCCTTTCTTAGAGCTATGGAAGCTTAGTGTGGGGTAAGCCTGTTGTATCCTGTGCATTTGGTTGACAATTCTGTAGTGTGCAACCCAGGCTCAGTCAGTGATACTTTCTCCTGAGACTTGGGATATTAGGTTGGTGGCACAGAATTTTTTTTTTTTAATTTTAATGCCAGCAGAGTACTCTGACAAAACAATAGAAAAGTTCTTGTTCTCTAGATTTCAGTGCTACTTATGTTTCTATTTGCAAGCTTTCCCATTGATTTTGTTAGCCTGTTTTTTCCCCAGTGAGTTTCTGAATACTAAATTTAACCCGAGATGGCTTCTGTTGCCTGCAACCAAATAATTCTGACTGCTAGAGCTATGTATAAAGTAAGTCCTTGAAACACTTTAATTATATGGTTGGTGTCTCCATTAATAAGTGTAATTAATGTTTAATAAATAAAATAAATAATTTAAATAATTAATAAATAAGTAAACAAATGAGTAAATAAATAAATAAATTAATAACCACCTCTAACAGAACATGAAAGACTCCTAACTCTGGGAAACGAACTAGGGGTGGTGGAAGGGGAGGTGGGCGGGAGGTGGGGGTGACTGGGTGACAGGCACCAAGGGGGGCACTTGACAGGATGAGCATTGGGTGTTAGTCTATATGTTGGCAAATTGAACACCAATAAAAAATAAATTTATAAAAAAAAATAAATAAAAAATCTTAAAAAAAAAATGAGACTAGCCATAGAGTTAAGTACAGAATCAGAAAAATTAAGCAAGAATTCTTGCATTTTACTTATAGGACACAATGTGAGGAATCACTGGTTGCCTGCAAAAATATCCACTCTTTCCTCTATTGTTCTTAATAAAAGAAACTTGTTTAAAAAAAAAAAACACCTCTAAACCTAGAGGTTGGAGCAGCAACCATTTATTTAGCAAATACTTATTTAGTTATACAGTTCTGCAGATTAGAATGGGTTCAGCTGGATGGTTTTTGGATCCCAACTGGATATTCTCATGTTTTTGTGATGAGGTGCAGGTCACCTCTGGGAATTGGCTGGCCATCTATAAAGTTGGCCTGGGTTTGTTCCACTGGTGATGGTGGAGTCTTAAGAGAATGATGGATGAATAATGAGTTTAATTAGGTTCTCTCTAGATTCCTCTGTTGAAGCCCTAACTCCCAGTTATCTCAGGTTGTGACTGTATTTGGAGATATGATCTTTAATGAAGCTGAGAGGGTGGGCATTAATTCCATCTGACTAATGTTCTCATCAGAAGAGGAAATTTGGACACACAGAGAGACACTAGGCATATACACGCATATGAGGACACAGCAAGAGGTCAGTTCTCTGCCAGCCAAGGAGAGAGGCCTCAGAAGAAAGCAAACCTAGCAGCACCCTCATTCTGTACTCCTAGCCTCCGGAACTGGGAGAAAATAAATTTCTGCTGTTTTAGCCAGCCTGTCTTTTGGCAGCCCTCTCTAACTAATAGAGGCTGTACTTAAGGTCTTCTGTGGTTTTTGTTCAAACTTGGTACATCACTTCTTATGTATTATAGTAGTTAAACTGAGTCACAAGTCCAGCCCAGCTAGGCAGCTATGTTATAAATGGGTATAAATACAGGAAGGGGACTAATAGTGGCCATGTGGCAAATAATCGTGACAGTAGTTTGAATGGTAAGAAAGCATACAGAATAGAAATCGATAATGCAGAAAACATTAGTTACTTTAACTACTTAAACATTAGTTACTTTAACACACTTTAGGTGTTTTATGTAAGGCATATTTCTATTTCTTAGAATGGAGTAGGCTAACTCATGTTTATCCCATAGCCTGCACAATGAAAATATGCCCAGTTGCTTCAAGGAGGCCCTGTTCTTTGTAGTATGAACCAAAAAGTCTTGACAAATGACCAAAAGGGTGGGAGGAATGGTATTCTTTCCTTTACAGATGAAGTTATATCATTAGATCTTACAAATTAGATATTCTCTTTCTTCCCATCCCCTCCCATTTCCTCTCCTCTCCTTCCTTCCTTCCTTCCTTCCTTCCTTCCTTCCTTCCTTCCTTCCTTCCTTCCTTCCTTCCTTCCTTCCTTCCTTCCTCCCTATCTCCCTCCTTTTATTCTTTTCTTTTCTTTCATCCACTTTTTTTGTTTTATTTTCTCCCAAGTAAAAATTCACTTCAATGAGAGCACTAGGGCACCCTGAAGTATTGCCAAGGCCACACAGGAGGTCCTGGGGAGGGTATTTTTGCAGTGCACAGTGCTGGCTGTCTCACTCATCACACCTCAAGCTCAGTGAGCGCGGCCTGGTCTTCCCATCCTCACAGCCACCAGGTTTCTTCCCTCTCTCTCTGCTTTCCCATCTGTGCTCTACCTTCTTGCCCCTGCCTCACATTTTTTAGATCTCTTCCTAAAATTCTTAATCCCTCTTTACCTTTCTTAGGCAGAACAATTTAGTTAGTAACAGCTCTAACTTCAAACTCTGATACTTCCACTCACTGGTTTAAACTGCCTGCAGTAACATCAAAGGCCGTTATATGAAGGACAAAAGTTTTCTTCTGTTTAACAAGTAGAAGTTCTTCTAAATACCAAAATTTACTTTCCTTAGATGGTAATGGGGGGGAAAAAAAACACGACAAATTTACCGTGAGCAAATTTCTATGGGTAGATACAAAATAAGCAATTTCTTACATGGGCTGCATAGAAGAGGAGCCTGTTTACATTTTTCCATTTTATAAAGAGTTGTTTTGATGTGTAAACGAGCTAAATGATTCCCATGATACTTCAGCATCCCTTCTAGAGTGGAATCCTGGAGGTATTGAACTTGTCCAACTTTTAACACACCCTCAGTTATTGTGGTAATGGAATCAACTTAATCTGTAGAAAGATTACTGGCAGCATCAGTTGGGATAAGAAAGCTTTAATCTGTATCTGCCCCTATTGTTGGAACACTCAGCCAATCACATTGACTACCCTAAATTATTCTGGTGCCAGACAGTTGTGGCTTGAAAATATCACCTGCTTTGTACCAAAATGGTCATCAATTGGTGTAGGAATAATATCTTCGAGCATAACATTACTTTAAAATAATTTTCTTCAACTCACATTTAGGAGATTTAAAAACAACTTTACATTAAAGAAATACCTCTTGGGATGCCTGGGTGGCTCAGTGGTTGAGTGTCTTCAACTCAGGTCGTGATCCTGGGGTCCTGGGATTGAGTCCTGCATCTGGCTCCCTGTGGGGAGCCTGCTTCTCTCTCTGCCAGTGTGTCTGCCTCTCTGTTTCTCATGAATAAATAAATAAAATCTTTTAAAAAATAAAGAATAGAAAATTTAAAAATACCTCTCAGGGGCACCTGGGTGGCTCAGTCCTTTAAGCATGTGCCTTCAGCTCAGGTCATAATCTCAGGGTCCTGGGATCGGAGCCCTGGGTTTTGGGCTCTGTGCTCAGTGGGGAGTCTGTTTCTCCCTCTCCTTCTGCCTCTCCCCACCCCCCGACTGCTTGTGCTCTCTCTCAAATAAAATCTTTAAATTTTTTTTTAAAAATTAAAAATACCTCTCAAAAAGTCATCTCTTGGGAAACTTGAAGGCTAGACTGCTCTGTACCTTGTACCCACACACAAGAAGCATCAGGGTCATCTTGGAAAGAAATCACGCATACAAACACACACAGATGCACGCACACACTCATGAATGGGAAGCATAAGGTGCTGACAAGAAGGGGGATATGAAGCGTATATTTTAAAATTGACACTGCATAAAATATGAATGTTTGCCCATCTTACCCTGACGTGGAAGTTTAATTACTTCATGATCTTCAGGAAGGACTCTGAAAATTCAAAAGACCAAGAGACTTTTAGATACTTCATCAGATTCTTGTGGCATCAACTGATCTTATACCATTCGCTGCTGTGGAACCAGGTCTGTGCAGATGCAGCGTGACCACACTTAACCTCAAGCCTCTAGCTTCCTGTGCAGGGGCTTCCCTACTGATGCTATGCTATTTAGGGGATGGGGGTGGAGTGGGGGAGGCACTGCAAGGAACTCAGAAGTGGAGGGAGTTTAAGGTCTTCTGGGCTGAAATAAGAAACCAGATGCTGAGTGAGTGTTCCCTCCTCCCCTCAGATGGTCCTGAAATGCATTTCAGGTGACCCCTCAGGAGGTCTTGTGAATGGAGCAGTTTCTTCTGCAGTAGCCACCACCTTCACATCTTTCATGTCTTCATGTCTTCTCTCAGCTTTCAGCTTCATCTCACTGCCCCCCATACCTCCTCCCTGGATCAGATTCCCTGAGAACTTGGTCTTTGTTTCCCTCTCTATTTTCTAAGGAACCTAAACTAAGATACTCATCAAAAAAGAGGATAAAATTCAGAAAATAAAACTTTAAATTCAAACTTTGCTTACTTGGAAGTGTTCCATGTACATGGGGTGAAGTCTTATTTCCCTTCTGGTGACATTCTTTGAAATATTAGAAAAGACTTGGTATTTCTGTTTTTTTTCCCCCAAAGACTGACTAAATCCATAAGTGCACTGGAAAATAAGAAAAATGTAAAGAGTTCCTAGAAGACAGGAAGCAATTGAAATTCTATTGCAAGACAGTAAAAGGAGAGAAATTCATATCTCATGATCCATCTCAAACTTCCCAGTATCTTTCCATCTCCACCGTCATCTTTTAGAGCAAAGAAAGCCCTTTCATGTCTTACTGGGGTTCCTTTCCTCCTGGTCCACTCTTGTCCTCCTACGATTCCCTCTCCAAACTTCTACAACTGAGGGCTTTTACTACAGCTCTCTTAGCCTCAAATGCTCCTTACCTACTTCTTCCCATGGCAGGCTCCTTCGCATTTTGCAGATCTTTCGCAAGTTGGATAGTTTTCTGATTTCCTTATTTATTCATCCTCTCTTTCTATTCATCTCCCATCACTCCTTAACCCATTTTCTTGTACTTCCTTCCTGGCACTGATTAAATCTGTGAAAATGTTGTTTTCTTGTTTGCTTCCATGCTAGTGGATGTTCCTCCCATTAGAGTTTCAGCACCATGAGGGTGGGGACCTGGTCAGTTATCTTTACTGCCTTACCTCAGGCTTCCAGCACAGTTGATGATACACACAGGATGGAAACAATGACAGTTTTCTTAGAGCTCTTCATTCAGTCAACAATCCCTTTGCCAACCACGGAGCCAGATATTGGGAATCAAGAGGAATAAGAGGACCTTGCTTCAAGCAACTCTGAGTGGAGAAGAGCATATACTTCCTATTTTCTGATTTACAGTTTGGTCATTTGTGCTACATATTTTTATTTTTACTACTAGACCTGAGCATTGTGAGTGCAGGATGTCAGTCATCTTTGTATCTCTAAAGAGATGAACATGTACCAGGAAATCAAAATAATTTGGAAGCACTTAAAAAATTTTGAAGGGAGCTTTATAAACATGGTTAATAATTATTAATTGTCCAATAACTTCTCAATAATAGCTTATTAACTATTCATTGTCAATGACTGGATGAAGGAGAGGGTCTCTCTAAGAGTGAGAGAGAGAGACAGTGATGTAGGTGAAAAGGTAGAGTCAGAGTGGGTGGCAGGGATAGGAAGCAAAAGAAAAATTGGATTTGAAAGCTAAATCCCATATTACTATGAGAATACTCTACAACTGCCTATTTTCTTTTCTGGGACTTTAGAATAACTTAGTAATAATTATTTCTTTACATGTTACAGGAAGCTAAAAAATGAGTCTGATCCAATTTCAACACCATAAGAACAGAAAGCTCACAAACCGTAACATATTCGACTACTTGAAAATTTGCCTCATTATTTTCCAGCTTCAGCATGAGAAGGTCACACAAATTAATTAAAAACATACATTCAGCAGCATTGATTTAATTGCGATCTTTTGGGAGAAGGCACTTGTGTACTGGTTTCGCTGATGTGAGCTAGGTAGCCTGGAAATCTGATACACCTGTAATTTTATTAATTATTAATGAAGACCAGTATAAATAATGCATTTCCTGTTGTGTTTACTAAGCCAGAGGGGCTTAGTATAGGCTTAAATAATATCACTGCCTAAGACAAAGAAAACTCTATCTAGCTGCTCATTACTGGATAGTTTACCAAAAAGGATTTGGCTACTATGAGCGAATTTACAAAAATGCTATCTCTGTTTCAAGACTTAATAAATACAATTTGATGATGATGAAGTGAGTTGGGATGAAAGTCTCTATAAGGGGAGAACTAGTGCCTTTTCAGATTGGGCATGCCCCTCAGATGACATACACAATTTAGAAAGAAAATGAAAGGAAGTATGTGTGTGTGTGTGTGTGGTTCCATGTAAATCCTTACCAGATCAACTTCAGCAGAGGAGTTTCAATAATCAGATGGTTAAGATGATCCATTTCGTAGATATCAACAGCTGCTTTTCTCAGCCAACCCTGTTATTGTTCCAATAGATGCATTGCACAAAGTGGCCATGGCGGTAGGGATGGAGGTTATGCATGGGCTCATCAACAGAATTCTGTTCACTGATGCTAACTTGGCTGTGGTCACCACGGAGTGCCCAGCCTGCTAGCAGCAGAGACTAACCCTGCACCTCTTATATGGTAGCATTCACTGGAATGATCAGTGAGCTACTGGGTGACAAATTGATTACATCAGACCGCTTTCATCAGGAAGCAATGGTGCTTTGTTCCTACTGGAATAGCCAGGCTGCATGCAGATTTACATACAGCATTGCCTCTGTTAAAGGAACTCATTTCAAAGCAAAATAAATGTAGCAATGGGGACACACTCACTCATGGAATTCACTGGTCTTAGCATGTTCCCCACCATTCTAAAGCACCTGGCTCAATGGACTAGTAAAATGCCTTTCTGAAGATTCAGTTATAAAGCCAGCTAGGTGGTTGTACCTGGCAGGGCTGAGGCAAAGCTCTCCAGGAGGCTGTGTATGCTCTGAATCAGCTTACAACATATGGTTCTGTTTCTTTCACAAGGAGGATTCATGGTTCCAGAAATTAAGGGTGGAAAGAGGAGTGGCATCGCTCAGCTTTACCTGTACTAACCCACTCGTAAAATTTTTGCTTCCTGTTCCTATGGCTTTATGTTCTGCTGGCCTAGAGATTTGAGTTCCAGAGAGAGGAATGATTCCAACCAGAGGAGACAAGAGTGATTCCATTGAACTGAAACAGAAGACCAGCCCATTTTGGACTCCTCATGCCTCTGATTCAATAGGCAAAGAAAGAGTTATAGTACTAGCTGGGATGATTGATTCTGTTTACCAAGGGGAAATTGGACTGCTACTCTACAGGGGATGGAAGGGAGAGTGTATGTGGAATGCAAGAGGTCCCTAGGGGATCTCTTAGTATTACCGTGCCATGTGAATAAGGTCAGTGGAAAACCATGACAACCCAGTTCTCGCAGGAATCCTAATGGCCCAGAGCCTTCAGGAATGAAGATTTGGGTTACTCTACCAGGTAAATAATAGTAACCAGCTGTGGTACTTGCAGAGGGTAAAGGGAATACAGAAAGGGTAGTTGAAGAAAGTAGTTAAAAATATCAACTACAAGCACATGACCAATTTACTGAGGACTGTAATTGTCACGAGTATTTCTTCCTTATTTTTTTATGAATACATTTGCGTGTATATATACACATATATTAAGTAAATATCTTTGTTTTCTTTCCTCTTATTCCCCTATCACATAAGGTAAGATGTATTGACTTGCCATCAATATTTGTATATTGTTTATTCATAGTATTTAAGTTACAGAGTATCAGTAGGAGAATAAACATCACTCAAGGACTTTGCTTCCTCCTCTGGGGAAGGTACATTTTTGGTTATACATGGGACAGTTACATCATGTTAGGTGGAATTTTGACCTTGGTGGTGTTTTTATCTGGAGATTAAGCATGGTTTAAAGAGATGCCTATGGATGCTGGGTTGAAAAAGGATAGACGTGTGATGGTTAATTTTATGTATCAATTTGATTGGGCTAAAGGGATGCTCAGATACCTGGTAAAACGTGATTTCTGGGTGTGTCTGAAAGAATGTTTTTGAATTAGTAGACTGAATTGAGAAGATGGCCCTCCCCAGTGTGGGTGGGCCTGAAAAGAATAAAAAGGCAGAGGAAGGGTGGATTTACCCTCTCTGCTTGAGCTGAGACATCAGTCTTCTTCCCTTGAACATTGGTACTTTTGGTTCTTTGGCTTTTGGATTCAGAACTAGGACTTATACCAACAGCCCCAGCGTTTTCAGATCTTGAGATTCAGACTACCAGTTTTCCTGGGTCTCCGTTTAGTGACAGCTGATAGTGGAACTTCTTAGCCTTTATAAGCCAATTCTTATGATAAATCTTTATGCATATATATATGCATATTTTATGTATATGTGTGTTTATGTGACATATTGGTTCTGTTTCTCTGGAGAACTGTTACTATCACTGTGTGTGTGTGTGTGTGTGTGTGTGTGTGTGCATGTTTATGAAGTTGAATTATTTGAATATAAGAAAAAACCCACTGAAGAGTATAGAAACAAAATGTAAAGAAAGAATAAAAAGTAATCCTAGGGAATAAATATCATCTAGGCCAGAATTCATATTTGGAAGATAACAAACAGTCATTTGAATCAAAAGAACCTGAATACGACCTAAAAAGTAAAAATGTGGGGAAAAATCAATTTTTTCTTCATTCATTCTGTATCCTTCCTGAGTGATTTCATTCACTTCCAGTGTTTCAGCCCAGATGTCAGCATATACATGTTGACTAGAAGAGAAATTTTAAGCAATAAATTTTAAGTTTACCAGGTAATATTCTACTAACAAACCACCCTTCACCTGAGCCCCATACAGTCAGCTGCCTCTAGACATTCCCTGTGGGTACCCTAGCTCCTCACATTCAGCATATCCCCAGGTGGACCCATCACTTCCCTTCAAAACCTGTTCCTTACTGCCATCGCTATCCAACCAAATCTCCCACAATCAGCCCCAGAATCATCCTCTTTTCCTCCTTTCCATTGACTCCTCATGTTTAATTGTTTATAGAATCCTATTGCTTCTCCCTCAGAACTTTCTCTAGTTCTAGATGAATACTGATTGTAATGAGAGTTAAGTGGTAAAATATGGGTTAAGCTCCTTATCATGCTCTCCAATGCCCTCACAAGAAGGGCTCCCGCTCCCTTCTCAGCACACAATTAATATACCATAAAAGTTAGCTACTGTGACCAACATTTCTTAAGGCAAAGCCACTTCCTTCAACCACTGAGGTCTCTAAGGATGGGGGCTCTGGTATCTAGAAATTTGCTTACTTAGAAGCATGAGTGATGTCCTACATGCCTTGGAATCTACTAGGGAAGCCTTCATAGTCAGTACAAGACAAATCATTTCTTTTTTCCTTCAGTGTCCTTGGCACTGGTGGTGCAAAATGACTAGTTTCCTGATAAAGTCTGATGCACCCTAAAATGAAAGATTCAATTTTTATTTCCTCTGGTCTTCAAACTTTCTTAGCCACAGGATAAAAATCCATTAAGTCCTATGGATGTGATGTTCAGTCTCGAGTAATAGACATTTTTTCTGCCTCCTCAGTCACAAACTGAGTCTAAATTCAGTCGAATTTCCAGTCTAACACATAACTAAAGCCCTCATCTTGATTCAGTGTTATATCTTTTCTTTCTTCCAATTCTGCTTGCTTCAGGCTAGAGGCCTACAGTGGGAAAGTGAGTGTGCCGCTGGACAAAGATGAACAAGATACAGCCCTACTTGTCAAGGAGCTCACTGGCTTTTAGAGGGGTAGACAAGTGGTAGATTGGACGGCAGTGTGATATATGTTGTGACCAAAGTATGCTTAGGGGCATATAGAAGTGGAGGAAGGGTGCTGGAACCAAGCTGTGGGAAGGGGGAGGTTTCCTGTGAGAGATGAAACACAACCAAAGGAGAGTCTTAGAAGCCTGGCAAGATGGTTTCTGATGGAGGAACTGTGCAAGGAGAGAAAGGATCATGAACTGAAGTATTACTTGTCAAAGGGATCAGCTTTGCTGCACATCCCGAGGGAATCCACTTTTGCCCATTGTGGTAGTTAGTAATCATGTACCCGCATAATGTAGAAATGGGGTGTGCTTTAGATACAGATTAAATTGCATATGGACAAGATTGTGGATTGATATTTAGGGTTCTGCAGTTTACTAGCTGCATGATCTTGGGAGAGTTGCTGAACCTTTGGAGCCAGAGTTTATTCATCTAAAATGAGGAGATTATTACTTACTTCAAAGAGTATAAATTTAAAAGAGAAAATATGTATGTATGTGACGTCCTTGTACTAAGCCTAACAGTTTCAGCAAATGAACTAACAACAATTATTAAACCTCAAACTATCTCCCACTTCTTTGACTTTATGTTGCAGATAAGTTGGAGGAACAAAAGCTATAAGGCAGAAACAGGAACATCATTTTTAGGGATGAGACAGCAGGAACCTGAATTAGCATGTTGGTTTTGGAAATGGGAGGAAAACAACATTCAGGTGGAAAACACTGTTTTAGAAGAATCAGAGAAAGACAAATACCATATGATTTCACTCATTTGTGAATTTAAACAAAGCAAATGAGGAGAGATGAGAGAGAGAGAGAGAGAAAGAGACAAACCAAGAAACAGACTTTTAGCTATAGAGAATAAACTGATGGTTCCCATAGTGGGTGAGGGGATGGGTGAACTAGGGTGGGAGGATTAACCAGGGCACTTGTGATGAGCACTGGGTGATGTGTGGAATTGTTGAATCACTGAATTGTACACCTGAAACTAATATTACACTGTATGTAGATTAACTGGAGTTTGTATAAAAACTTAAAAAAAAAAAAAGAATTGACAAGTTGTGTCTGTTGCCAGTGTTAATTTTCAATTACATTTTGCCCACTGACTGATAGTGTTTGTTCGGGCTGGCTACATTTAAAATACTATGAAAGTAAGTACTTTCATAGTATTTTAAATGTAGCCCTGTACACAGTTTGAGGTCTCCAAATAGAAGTTTTTCCTATAAAAAAAAATGATTTCCACATTAAAATGAGCTGCCACCTGGGATATAGTAACCTAGGGGCATGGTGACTTTATTAGTTGAGCCAATAATTGTTGGGGCAGGATTATCTCACATAAATAGATGGTGTGTGTGATTCTTAATTGCTTTTGATTTCAATGCAGGTTGTTTAGTTTGAACTGAAATGGTTGTCCATTTATTTGAAGTACTCTCTCTAGAAAGGTAGGGGCTGTGAATTCATTCCAAATACAGGAGAATCATCAGATGAAATGTAGGGGAAGTGCAGAGGAGTAAGAAAGCCTTGTCACTGATCAGCTGGGTAACTGGGAGGTAGCTGTGTTTCTCTGATAAATAAATAAATATGCTCACAGTCCAATGAAGTAATTACTAATTTATTTTCTATCTTCCCTCCTCTCGTCCCCATTGCCTTTTACCTGTTCAAACCACTCAGCTTCACCTGCTGCAGAAGTTTAAGTGTATATAGAAGGATTCTTTAAGGGTGTGAGGGCTCTGCTGCATTGAACATGTGGACATGATTGTATCAGTGGTCCTATATTTTTGTGACCTGTTGTTAAGGCAAAAACCGAATTTCCATTAGTGACTTTGATCTAGAAACTATTATTCTTAGTGAAAGATCTTTCACAAAGATTATATCATTTTATTTATTTTTCATTTGTTCTTCTTGAAGTTTGATTTGCCAACATATAGTATAACACCCAGTGCTCATTCCATCAGGTCAGATTATATCATTTTAAAAATCAAGAATATTTACTGGTATTGTTCATATTTACTAATGACACTGTCAGGGCTTTTGATGATACAGTAGCTTGAAGCAGGACAATTTAGGATAATTGTTGTGTATTATGGGCTGCTGGGTTTGTTCAGGAAGGAGTACCATTTTTGGTACACAGTAGAGAGTCAGTAACTGGTGTGAATTGAACGTGAAAATAAGAAAGTGTCCGTCTCCTAGTTGATTGCGTTGGTTGTGGTTTAATTTCTTCATGCCAAAGTAAGTGAACATCTAGTATGCATATAGCAATTTAACATCCTGTCTCTGCAATAAAAACTGGAGTGGGAAACTGAAGTATTTTATAAAACATCCTATATAAAATCACACCAAAAATGTTTTCACTGAATGTCAAGAAATAGGGTCCTATTGGAAGATTTAGTATACAAAGAGCTGTCCCAACCCAACATGTGCTTTCAACATACATTTTCATGATATGAGCTTTAAAAAAAGAAAAGGAAATGTTTCTTAGCTAATAGCAGTGGCTGAGAAATTTGTGGCATTTTAAACAATCTTAAAAACCCCACTCATTAATAATTCCGCTTTGTTTACTCTCACCAAATACCATAGAAGGTTGGGACATGACATGAGTTAATTATGGGTACAGGACTTTGCAAAATAACATCGAGTTGAAGACAGGTTGACATTTCCAGTAATGTTATGGGTCAGGAAGGGAAGCTAATTTGGGCTCATGTAAATCTGGAAAGCAGCTTTATATTTTTTTACTCAATAGAAGGGGGAAAAAAAAAAAAACAAAAACAAACCCAAACAATCCCTAGGATTACATTGCAGCACTGCATTGGAAGGGCCATAAAGGCCATCTGACTTAAGCTGTAACTCCTCTAGTCAGATTGGTTGGATCTAGAACTCTAAGGAGTGCTTGACCTGGAAGGTCTAGGCTAGGTACAGAATTAGGGGACCAACTGAAGCATTTTGACCCAAACAGTCCCAAAGTGTCAGATGAATTTGCTTAGTGAGCAACTTCCTATCCTCAAGATACACATGTATATACTCACCTGTGTACATGTGCCCAAGTGAACACACACACAAACACATGCACAGTAGCATGCCAAGAAAAGGCTTGAGAATAAGAAATCCTGTGTTTTTGTATTTTTCTATTACCTGGTAACAAAAAATACCCGTTTTGTATTTTTTCTATTACCTGATAATCTGATTCTCTAGGGCAGGGCACTTCAGCTGCCTGTGCTCTCTGGATGCCCTTCCCACCCCTTCTCCAACCCCTTTCTGTCCCAGGTGACTAAACTTTATGACTACATCAGAGGCTTCCTAGCTTTCTGGTTTCCTCTTGAGTTTGGTAAGGGCTGTTCCCCAGCAGGAGCTTGGAGGGAGGGTTATGGAGGGCTCAGATCTCTTTCTGTGAGGTCACTCTAGGCTGACCTTATCTTTCAACTGAAGATCCTAACTACTGTAAGTAGACCCCTGTTATGTGACTCTCTCTGCTGTATTTCTTGCCCTGACCCCCACAGGCCCTCCCCATTTTCAAAAGTATAATTGACATACAGTATTATATGAGCCTCATATGTACAGTGAAATGGTCCAACAGTTCTCAGTGGTTATCAGGATAGGTGTACTCTTAATCCCCTTTATCTCACCTATCCTCCCCGCTCACCTCCCCTCTGGCGATCAACAGTTTGTTCTTCTTATTTAAGAGTCTGGTTCGTTCTTTCTTTTTCTTTCTTTCTTTCTTTCTTTCTTTCTTTCTTTCTTTCTTTCTTTCTTTCTTTCTTTCTTTCTTTCTTTTTTCTTTCTTTCTTTCTTTCTTTCTTTCTTTCTCTCTCTCTCTCTCTCTCTCTCTTTCTTTCTTTCTTTCTTTCTTTCTTTCTTTCTTTCTTTCTTTCGTCTTTGTTTTAACTTGTTTACTTTGTTTCTTAAATTCCACATATGAGTAAAATCATATGGTATTTATCTTCCTCTGATTGACTTATTTCACTTAGCATTATACCTTCCAGTTTCATCTGTGTTGTTGCAAGTGACATAATTCATTCTTTTTTATGGCTGAGCAATATTCTCATGCATATATATATTCTGGGATACCTCATGTGAGGTCTTCTCTTCTTTCTCTGTGCCTATGGTATCCTTCCCAGTTGTGGTTAGCTTCGCTGGGAGCTTGGTTCTTTGCAGGTCTCCACCCCTCCTACCCTTTATGATCCTAAAGGAAACCCTTTATGGCTGATGGTGGAAAGTCTGTTCTGCCAGTTTGAGGATTGTTGTCTGAATTAGTTGCACTGATGTGGCTTTTACCTAGGTTTGCCTGTGGGATGAGGTGAGTTCAGGATCCTTCTACCCCGCCATCTTTCCCAGCCATCTTAAAAGCTGAGGATTTTCCCTTGATACTCTCTTTATCGAATTCCCTTTTCAGAGGTGCCAAAAAGCATTAAAAATTTGTATTTTATTATTATTATTATTATTATTATTATTGTTATTATTATTATTATTAGGTTCTCTTATCAAAAGAGGTGAAGGGTTCTCTACTCTAGAGCCCTGCTACGCAAATTTTGGTCCACAAACCTGAAAAAGTGTTAAAAAGGCAGGATCTCCCATTCCTCCCCAGACCTATAGAATCAGAAATTATACTTTAACAAAATACCAGGGTAAGGCGTATACTCTTTAGAATTTCAGAAGCTATTATATAACATTCCAATATTGTAATTCATGAGTGTAGGGAAACAGATTACGGTCTAACAGATGGCATGAAGATACCTTCCCCTAAATATTGCTCCAAATAAGATATATATTGGGTGCTAACATGTCTACAGAGAAAACAGTGTCAAAAAAGAAAAAAAAAAACATAGATGGTTGTCTTCTATCTGTCTTGGCCACAGAGTGTGAAAATTCAGGCCTGTATTGTGTGAGAAAAGGTTCAAAGAATGATGAGACACTTTCATGGCAGTGGCTAAGGGCACTGGTTATGTTGGTTCTAGTTACTTTATCTCTCAAAAGGCAAACCAAGTTCTGATAGAAAACTAGAAAAGTGAATAGAAATAATAAAAGCAATCCCATTGTAACTGGTTTATTGAAAGTTTATCCTAGTGGGATATAAACATACAAGGATTTTATTTTATTTTATTTTTTATTTTTTAGCCAGTGCCTTTAACCTCATTCTGCTGCATCAGATTTTCCTGGACATTATTGACATCTTGGTCAGATCTCTGTCAAATAAATTCCAGTGATTCAGTTATATCCAATATAAAACTCCGATCAGACCTACCCTCTTTTCCTAGTTCAGGATTTTTTAGTGGCTCAAGGTTGATCATTGGCCTAAGGGGGCATACACTGAGGGGAGGGAAACCTGCTATTTTTTTTTAAAAGATTTTATTTATTTATTCATGAGAGACACAGAGAGAGGCAGAGACACAGGCAGAGGGAGAAGCAGGCTCCATGCAGGGAGCCTGATGTGGGACTTGATTGACTCCAGGATCACACCCTGGGCTGAAGGTGGCATTAAACTGCTGAGCCACCTGGGCTGGCCTGGGAACTTGCTATTTAATTGTATTTGCACCCTTCTTCTCCCTCTGGTGTGTTGGGCTAAGGAGGAGGGAGGTGGAAAGAGAAGGGGAAAATAGAAATGGATGTTCGAACACATGTGTAAATTCCTTAGTTGGCTCTGTGGGAGGGAATCCTAGTTCATAGTTACTCTCACAGGTGATCTGTCTTCCAATTTTCTGATGGTTTTTTGAATAATCTCTGTGAGTAGAAAGTGGAGGAAAATAAGTGACTCTGAAAGCCCAGACTATTAGGAGAAAAAAGGAAAGACATTTTTTAGGAAGACATGGAGAAGAAATATATTTTTTTTGCATGCAAATATCTCTTTCTTCAAATAATTCAAGGCCTCTGGTTTTTCTCCCTTATTTAGCACAAGTAAGAACATTGAAATGTAGCAGTTCAGAATCCTAGGAAAGTAAAACACATCTTATTTATAGTTTTGAAGAGGATGGTCAACTTTCTGCATGTTTTACTATCCATGGAAATGTTTTATTTCCCAAATAGTATTTGCAGTCAAATCAGTGCAAGTTGCCTGGAGGTCTCCAGGTCTGTGATGCTTAGTGAAGTCTGTCTTTTTAAGATGGAATGCAGGGACCCTGACACTTGTGGTGTTGGGTGAAGACCAATGTCATTTACATGGGGAACTGCCCATTTCCAGCCCTTCCCCTTTCTCAGAGGCTAGAGTAGGTCTAATAGGTAACAGCCATAGATTCCTCTTGGGTATACTATACATTCCTTCCAAAATGTGTTTCAGGATTAGTCCATTTTCCTGAGTGTAGAAATGGAGTACATTGTTAGCAATTTATTTGCAAGGGAGGACAGGACCACAGGTCAATTTCCTATCTTAATTTTAATTTGTAATAGTCACTGGAACCCAAGAGACCACTCTGCTGAAGAAAAGCATTTGTAATGGGAGAGTTTGTAATTTGGGGCTGTTTTCAGCAGAGGGGGTCACATATCAGTAGTCCAGATAGAGAGGAGACAGAAGCCAGCGGGCACTGTTTGGTGATATCCTGAAACCTTCAGTATAATTCCTCATCTCACAAGATACTGTGATGGGATTCCCGGCGAGGACTGGAGAAAGGGCAGAAAGTTCTCTATAGTGGGTAGGGTATCCAATGAAGACAAGGATGTTGGAGGAGTTACAGAGAGCTTCGAGGAAGGAAGGAGGTTTGAAAATTTGGTGGGAGCGCCTGACTTGCAAATGGATTTGCAAACAAAGTTAATTAAGATTTGGGCGGGGAGGGGTTGGGGAGCAAAGGAGCTTAGTGGAGATGTGAGTTCTATTTATTAGAAACCCTTACCATAACTAGAAGTCAAATTGTGGTTTAGGGCATACAAGGATGTGTTCTTGTACACATCGGACCTCATTTCATCTTCCCAAACAGTCTATGAAGAAACCATTATTGTTTCTATATATTTTTTATGAGGAAATGTGAGCTAAACTTGTTTATTTTTCTTCAACTCACACAGTCCATGAGTGGCAGAGATAGATCATGTGACCTTGGCTAGAGCCTTCCCTTTGGTATCCCTGCTTTCCTGATAACTTTTTTATGTAATTGTTTACATTATAAAGATTCTCATTCCTGACTAAGAAACTGAGGCTTCTGATGTTCTGCATTATTGTTCTAAGTCGAAAAGCTTAGATTCTCTATTCCTTTCCAGTTTTCTTGACTAAAATTGACATTATTTGATGTTATCTGTAATTTGTCAAATTTAACTCATCACACAGGAAAAAAACTCTTAAATTTATAATGACTCTGGTAATCTCTTTCTTGTTTCTCTCCTGGGAATGATTTCTTCTTTCACAGTTGGTTGGCCTGCTTGTTACTGTAAAAATCACTTGTGGAAAACTATTTAAAAAAAAAAAGTTGATTTTTTTGCTATAATGAAAAATGCTATTTTCAGAAGCACTAATTTCATTCATCGTTAGATTATCAGAGCCCCAAGAGCCACGTCAGTAGTATACATAGCTACTACTGTCAACTGGGTGATGCTATAAAGGAAAATAAAATTTTGGTAAGTAATAAGAAAGATTAAAAAAAAGTGTAGAAACAGAAGAATGGGATTTTGTTCCCTAAAGGCAATAATATGAGCTGGGAAAGAATCCTAGTTGGCTTCCTCAGGAGGAAATTCTCCCCCTTGTCATGATGGACTATCAGAGAAGGACACATATTTCTGGACACGTGTAGAAGTCATGGAAGTGCGACTCCCTAGGGAGAGGTAAAATGTTTAACCCTTGCAGTATTTTAAGCTATAATTTACCTCAATTCAACAGTTACAGTAATAGTAAAAGGCTTTACCTGGATTAGAATTATGGGGGAAAGCAGGACACAGGACTCTGGAAAGTTGAAAGACCTAGGATGACAGCATTCCTAGGGTAATAACAAGGGTTGTTGTGAGGGGCCTGGCTCCTCACCTTTCTGAAGACAGCCCACCAATATTCCTGCTCAATTTCTTATCTAACGAAGACAGGCTTACTATCCTGCAAATGAATTAAGAGATAAAAATTATATAACCCTTTATATTACTTGGGTTCCTGTTACAACCATTGTGATTGGTTAAGAAATATTGAGCTACTAAGTTGACTAAAAATTATTTGTTCATGCTGAACTTTGTCTCCTGGAAGAACCGTGGCAGGTCATGCAAAATTGTGGTGTAGACAAAATTAGTCCTGGGATTTTCTTTCTCCCACTGGCCTTCTATGTCCCTGTGCCCAGATCTTTCCCACATTTCCCATTTTCTTGGTGCTCACATATATCATCTGGCTCCCCAAGATTTACACCAGTGCTCCCGCTGGGAGTGTTCCTGGTTGTGTCTCATTTAAACTTATATGTTTTCAGTCTCACGATCCCAGGACCTTGTTTGCTGGTAGGCAAGAGTTTATCTGGTGACCTTTTCCATACTGTACTGCTTGCGTTCCTACAGATTTTAGTAGATACACAACTTAGGGGAATAAAAATGAGAGTTTTTGGCAAAATAAGTTTGGAAGATCCTACATACTATACCAGCCTCTTGAAGATTCACGATGCTCATTAGCTCAAAGTTTTTCAGAAATAAGTTTTTGTGATGGATTCCATGTGGGAAGCACTGTTATAGCAGAATACAACTAAGGTGCAAATTTGTATTCTTCTCAGCTGTTGTATTTATTCTCACAGGCGTCTACAAGGAAAAAAAATATGCCTTGACCTTGAGGAGTGACCCCAGTTACTGGTGCCTTCAGGAGCTACAGTGGATATGATGGATGATATTTGGCACAAAGATTCCAGTGATGGAATTCAGATTATTTGTCATTACTTTTGGTTACTTTCTGCTCTGCTGAACCAAATCATAGTTTTTGGGATAATTTGAATACTTCTCAATTTGAAAAAAACCGAAATAAAGTTTGGGTAAGTCTAAGTCTTTTGCTTTTGCAATTTTTCTATTCATTTGTGTCCAGATATTCTTTTGAGAAGTGAAATGTACTTTTTTTTCCTCATCAGTGCATTAGCATCAGGCCACCCAACGTTTGAAAGATGGGTTAGATTGGAGTCTTTTGCTGTTGTTGCTGTGGGTACAGAGGGTCAGGAGCAGAGCTCTCTGATAATCAGATCAGATGACTCAGCTGCATTTTACTTCCATTCAGCCCTCTGCTAATGAAAATGTTTCTGCTTACCTGGGAACTGGGCTCTTGGGGAAATTATATTTTAAAGTGCTTATATTAAGAAGATGCCTTCTGGAAAGCCTCAAAATGAGGTCACAGCCCTGAAGGAAACACATACTGCCTTAGGAGTTTAGGCTGTCAAATGGTATCTGGAGAAAAGCGCTGTCAATTTAGTTCCTTCCTTCTCTTCCTTCCTTCTCTGTGCCTGAAGCACAAGGTCGATCTCTCTCTCTTTTTCTCTCTCTCTCACTTTTTCTGTCTCCATGTCTCTGTTTCATCTCTTTCTCTCTCTCTCTCTCCCCCCCACCTCTGTCTCATATTCTCTGTCTGGATGCCAGTTATTTTTCTCCCCATAATATAATCATTTTTTACTTCTCTGGTCTAATAATTTAAATCATACCTTTTCATTTTTTGATTATGGTGGTTAAGTTATTTTTGATGCAGAATCTTCTATTTCCAGCAGTTCGGTGTCTCACATAGTTGAAATCAGTTTGTCAGGAAGCCTCTCCACACTCACACCTTTCCCTTCCCTTACTTTTTGTGATGTGTGAGTAAAAATAAGAATATTTTTACTTAGCCATCCTATAAATCCAGCCATAGTGAGGTCTTAGCTACATGACTTGGGGAGTTCCATAGTTTTATCAAACGCTTATTCAATCTCGCCCTCCAAGATTCTACCAAACTGGTAAATGCTAGAACAGAACCCTGTTTTTGAAATTTCAAGCTCCTTAAGTATGCCACATATGTGTACCTTTTAAAAACTCCTTGCTAATGAAGATAAACCATTGGTAATTTATTTTAATTTTATAATTGAAAAAATGTTTCTATGATTCACATCCCTCCAAGAATCAATGTGATGATTGTTTCTTCTCAGAATAGAGTGTCATGCTAACCATGGTCCATAATTTCTAATATGTCACATCATTATTATAGTGGTTCCTCTGGTCACATCATTTTAGTTAAGAAACTAAGTCTTATTTCTGAATGATAAGCATTTGTAATTCCTATTATCTCCCTCAGAAGATGGAATTTTTGGTCTATTCAGAACAGCTTTCTTTCTGATTCTAGGCATAATTTTACTGTTGTAGTTGACTTATATTATTTCTCCTAACTGCTTGGCTGGTCTTGACCAAAGTGTCAGCAAAGGACTGGAAAGAGAAATAGCATAGGGAGTCATCCAAATGCTATAATTTAAGGCAATCTACAAATATATCAGAAGATATACTGTATCATTTTCCAGGCCTGGGGACTTATCTCATATAGCAATGGTAATAAGATAAGTTGATTCCTGAATATGCTGTTTATTATATTGACTGTGTTTATGTCATAGGGAAAGTCTTAGATCTGCTCTACCCCACACTTGACCTCGCAGATTCAGTAAAATCACCCTTTTAACTGAGGACTACCAAAGTGGAAAAACTCAGTCTCCAAGCCAACAGCTTTAGGTTACACATGCAGTGAGGAGAGGAGCTGGGTTTGGTGTCCAGTGCCACACGGATCTCTGGAATCATGGTCCCATTTCCCTGCTCCCAGAACAACTGAGGCCGTGCATGCCCTAAAATCCATTTTCCATCCTTTGTGGGCAAACTTGTCTCAAATTCTTTCCTTCTGTAATATGGCAAGGCAGATGAAGGCATTGTGTTGTCTTGCCCTGTTTACTGATTCTTTTTCTAGGTGTATTCTAAGTATAATGTGAATAATATCAGGTGGGTGGCCCCTAAACTGGGGCAACTGAGAGCACTCTTTGTGTAGTATAATCTCAATAGGATCTTCTACTCTCTCTCTTTCTTTTTTAAAGATTTTATTTATTTATTCATGGTAGACACACTCACACACACACACACACACACAGAGAGAGAGAGAGAGAGAGAGAGAGAGAGAGAGAGGCAGAGACACAGGCAGAGGGAGAAGCAGGCTCCATGTAGGAAGCCTGACGTGGGACTCGATCCTGGGTCTCCAGGATCATGCCCTGGGCCAAAGGCAGGTGCTAAACCCCTGAGCCACCCAGGGATCCCTTTTGCTCTCTTTATATGAACTGCAAATCTCTTCTTCCCACTATACTGGATGAAAGAATGTAAACTGTCTTCTTAGCTCTTCCTCTTTTTCCTGACTCTGTCTTAAGTGAATTAATCATCTTAGCACACTGTTTTACTAACAAAGCCTAATCCTTTTCTCCTCCCCAGTTGGATAGATTTTCCTTCTAGTAAGTACCACTTGTTTGTGTGTGTTCATGTATGTGTTTGTATATGTACACATATACAGAGCAAGAGCAAGAGTTAGGAATTGATTGATTTATTATAAGGAATTGGCTTGTGCAATTATGAAGGCTGAGAATTTCCAACTGTAGTCAGCAAACTGGAGTCTCAAGAGAATCAATGTGTAGTTCCAGTCCGAAAGTTGATGGGCTTGACTCAATAAGAACTGATGTTTTAGTTTGAGTCTCAAGGCTGGAAAAGGCTACTGCTGCAGCTCAAAGCACTTAGTTACTCAGGCTTTTTTTCTGTTTGGTCTTTGATTGGACAAGCCTCACCCATATTAGGGAGGGCAATATGCCTTACTCAGTCTACCAATTCAAATGCTAATCTCATACAGAAACACTCTCACAGATATGCCTAGAATTACGTTTGGTCAAATGTCTGGAGGCCCATTGATCAGTTAAGTTGACATGTAAAATTAATCATCACAAGGACCTAATGAGAAAATATGGGTAACTATGTTGCATAGAGCTGGAAACAGAGTTAAGTGGGGGGATATTGGACACCATAGTCATGATCATTTTCCCCACCGTTGTTGTCATCATTATCTTAAAGACAATTGAGTTCCTATTCTCAGAATCTTTTCTACATCAAAGAAGAAGCCTTTGACTAATGAGGGATTAAAGCTAACAGATAAATATTCTCTTCTTTTTTCTCTTGACATTATGAAGCTCATTTTACAAAACTGTTTAGAGGGTCCCCAAGTGAGATTGAGTTCCCATTACCCATAGCAGTGACTAGCTTAAAAAATTATCTTTGCATTGGCTTTCCCTCCTTCCTAATTCCCATTCCCAACTCCTATTCCTTGGGATCATTTCCTAAAATAAACTCTGCTTGCAAGCCCTCGGTTCAGGCACTCCTTCCTTTTGGAACCCAAACTAATATGAATAGCAAAATTTCAAAAGAATTAATGAACAATCTTCCCCCTAATTACAGTAATTGCAATAAGGATGCAGAAGATTTTATAGTACTGTATGCTAAATGACTTCATGGTACAATATTTCTTCAAGTAGCAGTCAGCCTAAGTTATACTTTTCTTTCTCTTTCTTCCTTCCTTCCTCCCTCCCTCCTCTCCTTCTCCTCTTCCTCCCCCTCCTCCTCCTCCTCCTTCTACTTCTAGAGTTATATTTTCTAGGAAGAGTCGTAACAGTCTATAAAAGTCCTCCAAGATCAGAGAGGGACTCATCTGCTATCTCCCTCTCTTCTTTTCCTCATTCTCTGCTTTTGCATCGCTAAATGCTCTTTTCTCCTCTCTTTAAGACTAGGGCTGAGTTAGGCTGTCCTGAATTACAGGAGAAAACCCTCAGCCACTTTCTGTTATGGTGTTGCGTATAAACGTGCTTTTAAACAGGATGGGATCTTCCATATGATTTTAAGACAATTTTGTTTCTTTCAAAATCCTCTGTAATTGATCATTCCGTTACACAACTACTATACACCAATGTAGAAAATAGAGGTAAGAAAAAATGATCTGCAGTGATGATAATGATAAACTCCTTCAAAATTTAATTATTTACCCTCCAGGTTGAAGGGCACCATATGGGGATATGGGTGAGAATGATGGTTCACAGACTGTCTCCAAGTTATTTAGAGTGATTATTAAAAATGCAATTTTGGGGGTTCTCCCTAAATCCCTCTGAATCAGGATTCCTGGAGCACGGGTCTTGGGAGCATGTATTTTTAATAAGTGAAACAGGAATGATATACACCAAAGATTGAGAATCACTGCTTCAGGCTTATTGGAGGGTTGGGTTGGGTGCTACAAATCTATTTTATTTTATTTTATTTATTTTATTTTATTTTATTTTTTTATTATTTTATTTTTTTACAAATCAATTTTAAAAGAAAACTGACACTGGACTCCCTGTTTTGAGTATTAATTATGAGCATTTTTCCCTTACAGTGCTTGAGGGCAATAATGTGCCACAGACCCCAGGAATATTAGATATATTAAGTCATGATCCTTCCTTTTGGGACATTATTTAAGCCTGATACATGCCTAATGTGAGGGAGTACTTCCACATACCTAGTGGTCTGTATGGGAAACACTTCACCCAGCCCTCTCCAAGTCCAAAATGACTTCCCCCCAAGCACAAACAGCAGACGAGGGTGAGAGCCATCATCCAAACCAAGGTCTCAGGTTAGCTATCTCTGGGCTCTCTCCACTCCTCCTGGTTAAACATCATGCTTTCCTGTCTATGAGATTGTTTTACTGTGTGGAGAAGTGGTCTACTGATCAGAAATTTCCAGGGCAAGAAGATATGAGGTCATGTAGTGTAACTTGTCAAAGGACACAATTAAATTCTTCCACTTCTTTACACAAACACACTTCTACTTCATTACTCTCATCTTGCAGGGGTAAAGGAAACATCTTTTGCTAACACCAATAGCATGCATTTTATAGGAATAGTTTCAAAGCATTGTGTTTTTTCAAGCATATTTGCACATAATTTATTTTGCCAGGGTATTCTGATCTGGGAATGGGCAAAGTGGCTTTTGTTGTAATTGTTCTTGTTCTATTAATCATACTTGAAATACAGCACTCTTCCCATGCCTTTAAATAAGTGTGCAGACTGAGAAAACATCTCCTCTAAGAAATTTGTCAAGTGTTTTTAGAGTGAGTGCTCTATAATAAATGTGTCCTCATTCCCATCATATATTAGCCTCTTTTGTTCTTGGTACTTAATCTGTTGGTTTCATACAAATATTGTATGAATGTATGTTTTAATCATTGGAATTTATCACCAAGAGTGCCATTAATAATTGTTTAGCTAACGTTGGCATATTTGAAAAAACAACAACAATAATGAAAAAACCAAGAGACACAACAACTTAGAATTTCCTAAGAATTGCCATTTTATAAAAGTTTAGTTTTTTTTTTTTTTTTGTACAGTTTTATACAAGAGGTAGAACTCCTAAGTGGTCTAAAGCTTTTAACTCTTTCTTTTTTTACAAGCGGATAAAGATAATTTAGCGGTATAAGCAAAATCTGGTTAACTAATTTCAAAGCATAAAGATGGATTTCAGGAATTTGAGAGTTTCCCTCATAAGCAAAGCAGCAGGAATATTTTAGATTGCATGAAGTAGGTAATTGTACTTAATTTATTTAACAAATGAAAAGTAATCCTGAAACATTTAAACTTGCACAATGATATTCTTAATAAATTTAACAAGTAATGAACAATGGAAAGATTAGTGCCTTGTGGAAAGACCATGCAAAAAGATGAGTGCCCTGGTTATTATATCCTGGACTGGACCTTACCTTTTTGGGGGCTCCTCTTCTGGGATTTTGCAGCTGTTTTCCAAATGGATTTTTTTCTTCTTCCCAGGGGATTTTTCTCTTGTTATGTTGCCTTTCAGACAATTGAGAAATAAAATAAAAAGTATACAAGCATATGGAAGACAGGCTTAGTTGCTCAAGGTTATTCAGAGGCAGGAGAAAAGAACAGTTTTGGAAGTTTAGGAAATTTCTTTTTTATTGGGACATAATTCCCTGAAGAATGATAATATTAAAAAATGTCTTATATTGGATTAAGCAGCTATTACCACAATAATGTAGTACAATTATTAGCCATAAAAATCTGTGGCATACAGTGATAACCACACAGTTCTTCTTTATGCATCTGCAGGTTGACTGAGGCTCATGGGATCTATGTTAGGCATGTCTGAGCTTTATTTGTTGCTTATCCTTCTGGAACCATTGGGCTACTCAAGACATGTTCTTTCCTTGGCAGTAACAGAGACCCAAGATAGAAGGCCCAGCTAAGCAGATTCTGCAGCTCTGCTTGTGAAAAATCCATTAAATTCCCATTGGCCAAAGAAAGTCCATGGCTAAGCCCTACCTCAATAGGGGTGGGGATGTGTAATCCTTCCATAGAAATGGTGTGTATGTGTGTGTGTATTTACTGAACAATAATATGGTCTTCTACATTTTTATTGTCAACACTTTTCCAAACACCTAATTTTAGCTTAGTTGTACTCTGTGGAACTACTGAAGAAAAGCCTTTCTCTAGCAAAGCTGAAAGTGACAAAGTTCTCTCTTCTTTGGGGGCCATTGATTGCTATGGATGTTTAAGGCATTCTGAAAGGCAAAGAGTAATCTTTTAATGGAGCAATAGTTGCAGTGGTGGTAGTTGTTCAGAGTACAGTCTTTGGGATTCATACCTATGAAAGAATACTTGAAGAGGTCTCATAAATCTAGGCTCCTGAGGAGAACTTACACAGGAGGTAGATAATGGCTTAGCCTTTGACTCAGTTCACAGATCTTCTCCAGGGAATACAATATATGTACATGAATTCAGAAGCTGCTTGAGAAATCAACACTCAACCGAAATGCCCTCATTCAGAGTACAACTATGTGGGGATCATTACTAAATGTAAGTTGAGTTTCTGTGGAAAGTGCACTGAAATTTTGGGCTCAAATCCTGATTTTGCCACTGGCTAGCAAGTTGCCTCATTTTCTGAGGTTCAGTCTCCCAGTTTATAAAATACAACCCTTAATGGCTACCTCACAGAATGAGGTAAAAATAAAATGAGATAATGGGCATGATTGTGCAGACTGTACCTTATTTTGATTTGTAGCATGAGCCTTGGTGTGTGTCTGCTGGGGCCGAATTCCTTTCTTTACCACCTACTCAATGACTGACATTACAGTTGTCTCTCTGAATTTGTTTCCTAGAGCTACCATAGAAGGTTATCATAAACTGGATGGAATAAAACAACACAGAATTATTATTTTATTATTCTGGAGGTTAAAAGTCTGAAGTCAAGATGTTACCAGTTGTTTCCATCTGGGGGTTATGAGGGAAAATCTGTCCCTTGCCTCTCTTAGCTTCTGTAGTTGCCAGCAGTCTTGGGCTTCTTTGGCTTGTGGCAGCATAGTTCTAGTCTGTACCTCCATTTTTATATGCTGTTCCTTTCCTCCCTGTGTCTTGTATATTTTGGGATTGTTGTGAGGATTAAATACAATAATCTGCAAAAATGGTTTAGCCCAGGAAATGGTGTTTTGCAAATAATGACAGTTGATTTTGTTTATTGGGATGAACTAAAAAAAGTTGATACCTTGTAGGTTTCAAATTGCTGAATATCAGCACATCCCTGTAGAATAAATTTGCATTATGTGCAATTGCCATTTTTATAGGTCAAAACAGTCAAATTTTGGGTGGCTCAAAATTGTGTGGCTCAGTGGTTGAGCATCTGCCTTCGGCTCAACCAAAGGTTGAGATTCTGGGATCGAATCCCACATCAGGCTCCCTGCATGGAGCCTGCTTTACCTTCTGTCTGTATTTCTGCCTCTCTGTGTCTCTCATGAATAAATAAATAATATCTTAAAAAATAAAATAAAACAAAACAGTCAAATTTCAGTACTTTCATATGGTTTAACCTTAAAATTTATATTAAATAAAATGTTGATATGTCAAATAAGGTATCCTTAATTAAGCCATGGTATTTTCTTCTTGAAAAGCATACTGAGAAAAACTATGGTCAAGGTAAAATAGTTGTTAATTTCGTTAATTATTATATAATTGAATTGTTAGACTAGATTGTTATATTAATGCTTTAGTATACTTTTTGTAAAAACAGGTGAAATTCAACCTTTTGCTTATTGGTAATCAAATATTTAGTGAAAAATATGAAGCACATATCATTTATTATTTAATGATTAGTAATTATCTGTTACTTCTCAAATTAAACATATATTTAAATTAAGATGAAAGCTGTCATCACTCAGTGGGGATATAGTAGTTTTATACTCTGGTCTTCATCACTTTTTAAAACTTAAATTCAGTAGTGAAAAACAGGTAACCAAAACAGTTTGCACAATACTGTTCCAGTGGTCAACTAGATTACTTATTTTACAGAGGCTGTTTCTAGGAGAGAGGAGAACTGCCATTAGCAGAAAAATTCAATGCTACTGTAATTTTCTATGGAGATAGTGGTACAGATGGAATAATTAGTTGAGGGATAACTTTTGAAAATTGAAGTATTTTTCTAAGTGTCCTTTATGCAACAGTGCAGACCAGAAATCAGAAATTGAAGCAAGAGTGTAAAAAAGTAAGAAATGAAGTATAATAGAAAAAGATGTATATACATTAAAAGGCTTGCCAGAGAGCCAGTCAGAAAAGTGGGTAAGTAGTGTACAAGAATCTTAAAAGATGAGTGCTTGGGTGGCTCAGTTGGCTAAGTGTCTGTTTTTGACTCAGGTCATAACCTTGGGGTCCTGGAATCCAGTCCCACAAAACCATGTCGGGCTCCCTGCTCAGTGGAGAGTCTGCTTCTCCCTCGCCCTCTGCCCCTACCTCATGGTCTCTTTCTCTCTCTCACTCTCAAATAAATAGATAAAATATTTTTTAAAAAGAATCTTAAAATATTACTGGTTTAATATTAAAAAAAAACCACTTGTAAGGTCTCAGGCAGGATGGATGAAAGGATTGGAAGGTACCTAAGGCCCTATAAAAAGGACTAAGAAGAAGCCAAAGAAACACTTATCCTTTCAACAAAACTTCTTAAATATCTTTGATGTGCTAGTTGACTAGTGTAGTTTCTGCATATGACAACTTCTCCAAAAAATATTTGTTGAGAATGTGAATAATAAAATAGGATAATATTAATCTGACTCTGGACACACTTCCCAGAGATTTTGAATAATTAGAACTTTCCATCCTGGTTTTAAAATAGGTAGCCAGGGCCTCAGGTAGGATTGGACAGTGGAAAAGAATTGTATCTGGACTTAGACATTTTTGAGTTCAAATCCTAAATCTCTTTCCCAAAGGGTGTGTGATCTAGTATAGTTACTGGTTTCACTACTGATAGCACCCCTAGTAAAATGGGTGGCTCACATGTTTCAATAACTTTTTTGTTGTTGTTCTTTAAGACAAGACCACATATCTCTTTTCATTTTGAAAGATTTTTTCTCATGTCTTTCATGCTGTTCCTCTTTATTACTTGCCGTTTCTTGCAAATTCTTTTTATGATCCCTTTCACTGGATCACCAATGACAGTGACAGTAGAAATATACTTGTTATATGTGCCCATGGTGTTTTTCCATCTTGAAAAGAAAAGTTTTTAATGGTTTGTTGTATACTCAACTCATTGGGTTATGGAGTAAAAGTCTTGAGTCTGCCTTGGAAAAGTGTCTACCAAATATTCCAACATGGTGTTTGGAATGGTTAAGAGGAATTAAATAGCTTTCAAATTGATCTTTAAAACACTTTCTAATAATAATGTCAATTTAATAATTGACTTAATGAATGTCAATCAAAAGAGGCAATGACTAGCCAGACAGCCTAGAAAAACATCAGTCATCTTAACTGGTGTTATTTGTATATAACATTTTAACATTAGTCAGTAGCAACATGTCACAGTAACTTGTCCAGGGGCTTCAGTCTTACTCAGGGATTTATTTCTGCTTGTGACACAGCCCAACTCTAAAGAAGACATCTTGGGCAGTTGAGCTTAGGCTTCTGTGAAAAAGTTTCTCTTTCATCATTCAAGTTGAATTCTATCTGCATGGCCCCTGTAATTTCTGCTCCATATTTCTTGGGGAGGAATAACTTAATAGTTAGAATCTGGTAAGAGACATCTGGTAGGATATATCAACGATCAACTCACTCAGAATTTCCTATGGTCAAATGGCCACTGATAAGGGCCAGTTATAGGGAAAGTGTCAAATTATACTTAATACAAACTTAATTGTAATTGGGAATCCTTTTTCTATCAAAGAAACTAATGTTTTCATAAGGCAGTGAAGATATTTACTTGAAATCCATCCATTTGTCCTTTTTTGGGTACATCTCATATTCTCAACCTTTGCCTTTTATCTAGAAATCCCATCCCCCAAATGCCAAGTCAAACTCACCTTCTAGGACTTGTTTCCCTAAGCTTAGTCTCTATTTTCTGTAATAACCATTAATTACTATCTAATTCATGTAGTCTCCAGCACAAGGCATGCTGGGATTCCCTTAGCAGTGTTGAGTGGTAGCTTACATGGCAATCAGAGTGGATCTGGGGAAAAGTGACAGACCTGATGTCCTGTAGACAGTTACAAGGTTTATGGATGTGCTGTGTCTGGAGGAATGAATGCAGATATGATTAAGTCAGACATCTCCTGGATGAAATGATAATTTCTTTTTCCTCAAAAGAAAAATTTATGAGTTTTCAATTATTACATTTGTTGGAGAGACAATATAAGTGAATTTTAACATGTTGAGGTGGAAGAGTTGTAGTCATAGTATACACATTAAGTTAACAAAGATAAGGCCATGAAGGTCACTAAACCATTCTATTTGTAGTCAAGATAAATAAAGTGTGGTTTTGTAATATTGTCTTTAAAATAATTATGGTGGGTGGAAAGACATACAAAGCACTAGACATACATATATTGATTATAGTGATGTGTTACTGTAATAAGCTTTACTAGATATACTATGTTTAATGGGAATGGTTGGTGAGTTTAGCATCTAATTATAGAATTTAGAGGAAGAAATGCAAACTTCTAATATTTCAAGATTACTTTATATGACTTTTAAAATATCTGTGAATTGATATGAGGTTGATAAGCATGTATGTATTTTAAAAGTCCTCATTTATTTATGTACTATGATCTATTTGGCTTTTAATAGTTATTAAGAACAAGGGCTTATTTCATTGTTCTAAATATATTTAAATACCAGTGCTTCTATAAGATTGTGATTATAACAAAAGCAACCTGCTCATTTATATATGATTTTGCAAGAGGATGAATGCAGATAGAATTCTAATTAGAACGGTATTTATAAAGTAAACTGATGTAGGCTTGCCTTCTTGGTGAAGCAATATAAGGGACAACTCAGGACCTATGGGCTTACAAAGACACAAATATTTCGCTGGAGAATGTCATGCTCTCATTACATGGGGAGGAGGGACTCAGCAAAGATGTGTGAACACCTTTAAATACATCCTCATCCTAAGCCAGTGTAGGGCTATTTGGCAACACCAGTATGGGAGATGTGCCTGAGATAGAACTGGAAGAGGGTTTTTTGCCTCTTAAAATTGTTATGTGGCAAAACAATTTTAAGAGGCAAAAATGTATCCTTCCAGATTTCTTCAGAGGGGTGACTGTTTTCTTTTTCCACTGAAAATCTCTTTTCCAAACTTTTCCTTGAATAGCTCACTACCTATATCTCTAGAGATCCAAAGGATCCCCAGGTTTGAATTTCAAGAAGTAGGTAGAGATCACGGAAGTAACTTTCTTTATTATTAAGTACTGAAATGTTAAATGAACATTGGATCTGCTCTGGGAGATAACCAAAAACTAATAGTTCTCTTCATATGTTTGTGGGTTTAATACAAGTTTTCTTCCCAAGGAAATTCAAAGGACCATTTTCTTATATATGCACATGTAAATTTACCTTTTGTTTCAGGAAGCCGAGGAAATCCAACTAATCAATTTGGTTTTGACAGGTTGTAGAACAGTTGGATGATGGTTACCAAAAGCCTTCCATGGGCTGCTGATATGCAAATAGGCCAGTAAATGATTCCTGGTCTTGTTTTTGAGAATACATGTTGGCTTTATAAGCTCTATAGAATTCAAATGAAGAATAGTTTGAGTATTAGTGTTCAGTATGCTCATTTAAAAAAAAAACATTTTATTTATTTGTTCATGAGAGACACAGAGAGAGAGCCATAGACCTAGGCAGAGGGAGAAGCAGGCTTCCTGTGGGATCCTGGGATCACATCCTGAGCCAAAGGCAGATGCTCAACTGCTGAGCCACCCATGTGCCCCAAGTATGTTCATTTTAGAGTCACATGACAGTTGATTTCTTTAGATTTCACAACGTATATAAATCCTATTGATTTGTGGATCTGAGATTCTCACTAATTCTCTAATCAGTGGTGACTTAGTTGACTTTAATTCTACTCATTCATTGCACCATATTGGAAGTTGGGACGCAGTCGGCTGATTCTGATTTCATACCTCTGATTGAAAGTTGCATTGGGGAAATGAACTCATCATAACAGAATAAATTTGACTAAGACATTAAATGGGCACTTCTAACATACCTAATACAATCCAGATGTCTTCTCTGGGTGGCACAGGCATTTGTGACAGTCAAAATGAGTCCCCTTGTTCCTTGGTGTCTTACCATCTAATTTTAACTAACCCCAAAAGAAAAGTCCAGAAAACTGTGTAATGCTGCCCTGCAAATTAGCAGAGAGCAGTTCATCCGGGCTTCGAGTGCAATTAGTCTACTGAGCTTGGATGCAATGATTAGTCTAGGCTTGGAAGCAACGAGTAAAATTTTCATAGAAATTAGAGATGGACACCTTCTATAGGACGTTTATTCTGGAGACTGTTAATATGAAGTCACTATACAACTATATATGTGGGAAAACTAACGATTTTTAGAAGTAGCAATTTTTGGAAGTTTGAAGGATGACCTTTTGTTTTTTAAACCTATCTGTAAACAATCCTACTCCCTTTCTCTTTCTACTTTTTCCAGTCTTTGTATTTTTCTCTGTTCTTTCAATCCTTATTTTTCCCTTTTATTTTTATTTTTTTACTTTCAGAGCAGACAGATGGAGGAGGGGAGACATATTCCAATAAAAGAGGGTCATAATAAGAGACTATAGCGTGTATTTTGATTAATTTTATATTGAATTTCATTACATATTTTCACATATTTATTTTGAAAAGTTGGCAAGCTGAATTTTTGTTGTTATTCTCATTTTTTTCCTCACAGAAAATTGGTAACATATTTAGAATCAGTGTCAGAAATGTTTGCTTCTGGATTGAGCTAATTTGTATACATTAATGATCTCTGTATTTTAATTTTAAGGATTTTTTGGGTTTTGGTTTTAGTTTTGGTGGAGTTTTTGGTCTTTAAATAAGGAGAAGGAGTTGGCTCATGAGCTAGTTTATAGGCAGAGAACTGGATGCAAGTCACCATACCAAAATAGAATGGGGGCTGGGGAACCAGGACAGAAGAAACTTAGGTTTAGCAAACAGAAAAATAGGAGGTGTCCTGGAGGAAACATTCATCATGTGCCAACATATCTTCCCATATTTGGGAGACTTGGATTCATTTAAAGGTCCTAGAACAGTCTGGAAACTGTGCTTTTCATATCCCTTTCGCTCACAAAACTCTTTTATTAAATGAAATCTTGAACAGATTGCACTATGTTCAATAGATAAAAGCAATCATAGTCAGGTGGTACCCCACTTTCTTGGCCTCATACAAAAATGGTCTTTGAGTGACCCTCTGCAGAGCAGAGCTTGAAAACTGCTGTGTGAGCCTTGCATTCTGATCATGTTTCGGAAAGCCAGGTCAGTCTGACTCATTTTGGTTGTCATCTATTAGTGAATTCTTTATGCATGTGAGATTCAACACTTGGGGTGGGGGAGACCCTTGTTGGATATCACACGGAGGACCTCTGAGGGCAGTGTAAGAACACTCTTGAGTCATGGTGCAGTGTGTGTTCCTAGATGATACACAGGGTGACAGAAAGAAGACTGCAGGAAGACAAGAAATGTGGTCACATCAAAGCCATATAGCCTTCCTTCCTCAAGTGCCACAGGTAAGGTCTATATCTACAGTGTCTTCTAATACAGAGTTCACTTGCTATTCCCACTGCCTAAGATGTTCTTTCTTCAGCTCTTTGCACAGTTGCTTCTTCTTGTCCTTTAAGCGTTAGATCACAGGTCACCTGCTCAAAATGACCCTTCCTGACTGCTCCTTCTCTGGTAGTAATCTCCATCGCAACACCCTGCTCATCTTTTTAGAGACTTTAAGAAGAGTTTTAGCTTGCTTAGTTTGAGTCTTTCTTGCTAGAATGTAATTTCTGTGGGACCATTTCTGTCTTATTCACTCTTGTGAGTTCAGTACCTGGTGGGTAGAGTACCTGGTACATGGTAGACAGTAACTGTCGAACGAATGCATGATGTATTTTATATGAGAGATATGAAACATCATAGAGGCCTCTAGAGAACTCAGTGGGGATATTTCTTTTGTGCATTTTCCCAAAACAGTGAAGTATTAATGTTTTGCAATGTTTCTGTTAAAGAAAAGAGTGGAACTCATGCATTAGAGCTTTTAGAGCATTTCATGCTTTTAAAGCATGGTATATATAGGTTTTTAATCTGTCATCCATAATAAAGGAGACAGAATTGGGAAACACAATAAATAAGGCTACCACGTAGAGATGTAGGCTATGGATTTTTCCCTCCTCTTCTTATTATTGCTAAGTGACGTTAAAACGAAGGGTATATATATATATATATATATATATATATATATATATATATATCCTAAAGGAAATGCCATTTTGCACCATTCCTCCTGTCATGGTATTTGATAGCACTTGGGAGTAAATGTTCCCTCCTTGAGTTTTGATACTTAGATCCCTAGCAATCTCCTGCGGATTCCTCCAAGGGTAATGTGGGGGATTCTGATGACGGGGACATAATGCTGTGTGCAGAGAGGATGCAGAGGACCGTGCTGGTGACTTGCTGGTAGACAGGTGTTAGAACTAAGGAAAATGGTTTTAATAGGCACAGGACACTTAAAAGAGATTGAGAAGAGTCGGCTCTTCTTGTTTATGCATAGTCCTTTAGACAGTGGAGTTTGTTCATACTTCATTTCAAGCTCCAGTGCCTTAAGGAAACAAGACTTAGTTGTGATCAGGTGAGTTAGTAATGTTGGAAGGAGGATGGGATGAGAAAATAATAGTTATGGAGTGCCTGCTGGGTTATGCTAAGTACTTTTATGCCCATTATCTTCTAGAAAGTCCAGATGGAGGCTTAAGTATGGAACAGCTGACATCTGGATCTCACATTCCTGGCAGAGAGGTATGGAGTGGGGAAAAGGCTCATCTGTTACCATCACACTCTAGTTATAAATGATGTTAGTGCTTGACTTTCTCTACTAACTAAAAAACAAGAATTAGAATTTTTGCTTGGGAAGATTTTTGTCTGAACTCTGAATTAGCATTCATTTAGGTGCTTTTTCCGCATTTTCCTGAAGAGGTCAGGGAAATGATGAGTCATGACCATATGTGCACATGATTCTACTTTTTTTCTTATCCAATAGATGTTACAAGTATATTTATTGCTTCAATTTCATTTATTAGGCAGCTGCTGTTAAAGTAGCATGGGTTGTTATTTTTGTAAATATGAGAGCTTTGTGAAGTTTACTCATCTCCATAGTGTACTGAAAGCAAAGTTAAATCGTGTGTATGTATTTTAAATTATACCCATGTGAGTCATTAATGATTAAGCGATGTTTAAATGTGTGGGTTTCTGATTTACAATGACAAAGTCTAGATTGTGAAATTTAGAAAATGTAATCTGGAATGTAGCATGATAAAAAAATCAGTCCCTAAAAGTAAAATAAACAAGGATCATAAATAAAACATTGCATCTGATTGAGTGACTATGGAGTGTTGGCATCTGAGTTAGCTTATTTAATATGAAAGTACTCAATATTTGAGGATCCCATGGATATGGGATAGCATTTTCCCTGTCCCAGTGCCTCCCACACTCTGTTATATGGCTAAAGACACAGTGCAGAGTTCCAGGACCCAGGCTATGCCAGTTCTGCTGGCTCTGGGGTGGCTAGAAGCTTCATGTGTCCTGTTGTCACCCTGACCAGTCAGCCCAGTCCAGGCCAGGTGAGTGCCTCTGATCCCAAAACTGCTCTTTTCATCAGCACATCATGCTGTTGGAAGAAACGCCATCCCTTTTACCATAGAACCTTCCTTTCCACACTCATTTTGTGTACTAAGGCACAGGCTTCTAAAAAGTACCGTCCCTAGAATCATTTGTTAAATCAAAGTAACCTCCTGGTTTTCTTGGCTTACCAGCCCGGACACATTCCATTCAGAAAGGTCCCTCACCTCATGCTTTGTGCTCTCCCCTCAGCCTGTCACATCTGCTGCTCCTCTAAGTTACCAGGCTCCCAGAATGCCTTGCAGTTCCAGACTGCTGTGAACACCACCAGTGAAAGGAGATAAATGAAGCAGGGATGATTTTTAGAACCTTTATCTCCTGCTCTGTGTAGAACTTGGCTCACCCTTTCACGAAGATGGCACTGAAGGCGAAGAAGGAAGTCCCTGCTCCTCCCAAAGCTGAAGCCAAAGCAAAGGCTTTGAAAACTAAGAAAGTGGTGCTGAAAGGTGTGCACTGTCACAAAATAAAGAAGATCTGTACGTCACCTACATTCCGATGACCCAAGACCCTGCGTCTCTGAAGGCAGTCCAAATATCCTCAAAAGAGCACCCCCAGGAGAAACAAGCTTGATCACTATGCCATCATCAAGTTCCCCCGACTACTGAGTCAGCTATGAAGAACATAGAAGACAACAACACACTTGTGTTCATTGTGGATGGCCAACAGCACCAGCTCAAACAGGCTGTGAAGAAGCTCTATGACATTGATGTGGCCAAGGTCAACACCTTGATCAGGCCTGATGGAGAGAAGAAAGCATATGTTCGACTGGGTCCTGACTATGATGCTTTGGATGTTGCCACCAAAATTGGGATCATCTAAACTGAGTCCAGCCAGCTATAAATCTAAATATAAATTTTTTCACCAAAAAAAAAAAAATAATAACTTGGTTCATCGTAAAACTCTCTTGGACTCTAATTTCTTGGCCACTGGGACTGCTTTCCACAAAGCCTTCCTTCCCGCTGACACCTAGAATTTCCTCAGAGTGAAGAGTGGGTAGCCTAGATTCTTCCATTTGAACAAGGCTCTGCTGAGAAGCATGTTGGGATTAGGAATCTGTGGTTCCACTGAACAGGTTCCAATGAATAATCCGTTAGGTTTAGGCTTGACTCTTGATTTTTAACATGGATACTGTCTTCCTTAGATCCTGGGAATGTGAACAAGTGATTATATTCATTTCGGCATATGCTTGCTTGTACGTATTTTTAAATCAACCATGGTGACACAATTCCCTTGAAAATGTAATAGTACTTGGTCCAACATTAGTATGCTTTTGGAGGTTGTCGTCAATTACATGTTCGGATTATGGGCTGAGTAAAGGTCCTTCCTACTCTCTAACTCCACTGGATATCCTGTCAGGTGGGAGAGTTGCTTTAGAATGCAGTTTAGTTTAAGGACAGGGCATCCTCTTACCAGCCTCTGAGGGAGCTATTTGCATTAACATATTTATTTATTCATGAATTTTCCAAAGCACATGGAGGGTGATTGAAGTTTCCCTTCTCCTTAAGAATGCATGAATTTAGCTTCATCGTTGTTAGATGCTTCTTGATTTTTTTTGTTGGAATAATTCAGAGGCCTTGATTTCTTACTCTAAAGAAGCGGCCCTTGGCTAATCTGTCAAAGGCAATTAGCCACCTTTGGGGAATTTGAAAAAGCCTAGTGAAGGTCAGGACACCAATTCTCGCCAGGGCGCCCCTGTTCTGATATCATCTCCACTCCCACTGATGGCATTTTATTTATAGCTTTTGTGAATTAAGGTATTTGTGAAAGTTAATTTAAATGAGGGAGCCATTATCCAAGGGAGAAAGATGGAGGGGGAGAGGAATTACAGAAGCAAAGAGCTGGCTTAAGTTAGTGAGGTTTCAGAGTGAGAGTGATTTCATATCTGTGCTAGGATTGGACACGATGTGGGGTGGTAGAGAATAAAGCTGAGATATTGCCTCAGGGACTCTCTGAGAGTTGGGCCTGAATGAAGAGTCCTCCCTGGTGGCCTCAAGAGGAGGAAACTTTTGGGTGCACCATCTCCTTTGAACAGATGACTGGCTTCACACAACCAGTGAGCAGGCTCACAGGAGTACACTAGCAGGGTTCTGGACAGAAAATCGGTGGGCCTAAAAGAACAAATTTCTGAGACAGCCTTGCATAGATTGGAAGGTTCTGACATGGGTGTGGCAATAGGGGCTTACTGACCACAGAGAAGACATCAGTCCCAGAAAGAAGTGGCACTTAAAGTTGGGGACATATCTGTAGAATGAAAGAGATACCAAAGTAGGAAAATGCTGGACTCTGTAGCTACATTGCATACCTTATTTACTCATTTCAGTGGTTTATACTCCAAAGATGAGCAGTCACCAGATGGACTGAGATTGCTCTAGCTGTCATGATGATTTATGCACCATGACTCCTAAATTATGATTTAGGAATAGTGCTGTGTTGTGTATATTTGTCCATGCAGGGGTAACTGGAAGTAGAAAATAGGTAAAGTCAGTGAGAGGAGAGTTCTCTAATTCTTTCTTCTTCCTTTATGGAGGTTCTTGAAAACCAGGGAATTGAGGGCTTTGTGCTCCTAAAATGGCCACAGTGGCCCCAAGATAGCTGGAAAAATCTCAGTTCTTGCCTAGCCACCGTGGGCTTTCTTAAACCACAAGCATGAGGAAGAGTTTCCCCACATGGCAAGTGTCTGGAAGCTTTCTGTGATCTCCTAAGACAAGTGACAGGTGTGTCTGTGCCTCTAGGCTCTGTAGATAGATATCCCTAAGAGAAAGATCAGTGACTTGAATTTCTCTGATGTCTTGCAGTCAAGCTTCTAAATCTCTGAGTCACTTCTTGAGGAGCCCGTACCAGAATGCTGGAAGGTTTATCCCTCTTCTCCTGTGATACTGAAAGACTGAGTGAATGCTTGACCTAAACCTCAATGCATGACCTAAACCTAAAATGCCACAGGTTCATGTTCACGAGGTGATTATGCAGCATGTCTCTCCGCCAGAAGATGCTTTGCTCATTATGGAAGTATTTTGGTGGAGACTCAGATAAACCAAAGTTAGATGGAATGTCAATATAAAAATGTAGTGTATCTATTTCATTATTGAAAAAGTGGGATAATTTTGATTCAGAATGCTCCAAAGGTCAAAGTCTCCACTTGCCCAGCAGGCCTTTGTATTGGGAGCCTGAATAGTGTCTCTTTGGGCAAAGTGTTTTGCAAACTATAAAGTGCTGGACAAATGGTTGATGGTGATTTTCTTGTCCTTGTAGAGGCTCAGTTTCTGAAGAGACTTGAAGGAATCTGAAGTTGAATTTAGTACTAATCACACTGTCTGTCACAGTCTCATGAGTTAGTCTCATGTTTCAAGGCTGAAAACAAAGGCAAAAGGCCAACTATAGACTCTGAAGTACAAATTCCAAAAGATCCCTATATTCTGCTTGCAAAGAATTATGGTTTCTCAAGGGAGGCAGACCAATTAGGAAGTTTTCAAAATATGGCTATTCCATATCTTCCTTTGGACCTCCAATTTGGTTGGCCAAGAAACCCTGGTGGTATTATAGACTTTATAGGCTATAAGAGGTCAGCCTGAACCTATATTCTTAGAACAGGAATCTCCAGAGAGGTGCCCAAAGGAGGTACTTTTCATTTCCCAGAAGCTTGGGGATCAGTGTGGGGGTGGAAGCTGCACATATTGGGAATGAAGATCTTGAATGGGAAGGATATTGCTATGAGGGCATGAGTTTCAATGCATCTAGAAGCATGAAAGCAGTTGGGGCTCCTGAAGTAGTTCAGAGTTGATAAGAGTCTCTCCTAAGGAGGTAGAGTGGGGACGAAGAAGACAAAGACTGACTATCTGAGCCATGTTCCAAGGGTGAAATCCCCAGTATGACCATCCCTCTTAAATTTTAGAGTTTTGGTCTCCCTTTAGTGATGTGGTGCATGGGATCTTCACATGTGAGAGTGAGGAAGTTCAGGATGTGTTCAAACGTTAGATGGCATCTCACCGTAGTCACACAGCTTGTAGTTTACACCCCCTACCCTCACTACCACCAGCACCACGTTGCTTCTGGCTCCAGAGTCCTGAGTTCAGCTTTCTCTGATGTTCACCTCAGTCTCTGCATCCCCCAGGAAACCCTGGGTCCCAGTGTGAACTATCCTATTTTATAAGTAATTGTGATTCAGCATGACATAGTTTTATTAATTTTTTGTTTTGTTTTGTTTTGTTTTTAAATCAACTCTTCTCCTCCTAGGAGGCACAGCAGTCATTGAAAATAAATGAAACCTGTGCTTACTACAACTTTCCCGACATAAATCATCTCCCCTGGGGTGGATGGGCATATGGCTATCTGTGAGATTATAATCAGGCATGTGAAAGGATAGAAGCCAAAGAGTATGGAATTAATTCTCATTGTTGTTTTAAATAATTTTGGGTTTGTTTTTCCTCTTCAGCTCTAAGATATTCTGTGTACGTAGAATGTGCCCAGGAGTTGGGGGAAGCAGCTTCTCAGTGTGAGTGTGCTGGGCTTTATAAGCAGGTCCACAGAACTCTTAGCATCTTTCTCAGGATGAGAGAAGACATGATAATCATCACACAGGGTTGGGTCCCAAGTGGAATCAGAAGCAGATCAAAGGTAATAGGTCTCTGGGCAGAATTGTTTCCACAGTGGCTCCAAACCTTGCTACCTGGCCAAATCTCTCCCAGAGTTTAATTACAAATCATCCCGGAGCCAAACTTGAGATTTGAATCAGAATTCTTAAGGCTGGGTCCTGGAAACTTGCATCTTTATAAAAAGTTCTTCAGGTAACCAGGAGACACAATCAGGTTCCTAAAGTCCATTTCTGCCGGTTGGAGTGAGAAGGTAAGAAACCTGGAAACAAACTTGAGTTTTCCCACTAATTGCAACTTTGACAAAGTACCTCTAGGTTTCACTTCTTTCTTATAAAATATGAGCCTCTGAGGTCCCTCCAGGCTCTTAAAATGTTATGATTCAATAAATGAGAATTTTGAGCATAGTTTCAGCGGTTATGTTTCTGTTTTTTTGTGCCTCTGGGCTTAGAAACTCATTTTCAGAGCCCACCATTAACATAGATGGAGTTGATGGCTGACTGTGGAGTCCACTTGAAGGGTGCTAGGGAGGACTTTCTTCCCCAGCACGTCTTCTGCACCAACCTGCCTTGAGTCTCAGAGATTTCTCCCTTAGAGGAGCAGGTTAAGGTGAGTTCTCTTTATGTATACATTTGGGTCCCCTTCAGCAGGGGTTAGTAAATGTAGTAGCAATTAGTAATAGTTTTGTATCAATATTTTAGGATTTCTCAACACGTTTTCTTCTATGACACTGCGACAAATGATGTTTCTATGTGCTTCACCCTCTTACTGATAGAGCCAGGCTTGTGTATGATGACAGCTGTATCTATACTCTTTTCTTCCTTCTATGAAAGCATCTCAGGGTGCAAATATCTACAGTGACATTATTATCAAAATAATTCAGAATCTGGTCAACTTTTACAAAAATAAAAGCATAATAGCTAATTCTTTAAGTTTGATATGAGTAAAAAAAATTACTTGGGCCATACCTCCTGATGGTGACTGTATTCCTTTGCTCGGGATTCCACAACAAAGTACCACAGACTGGTGGCTTAAACAATAGGAATTTATTGTCTCACCGTTCTGGAGTCCAGAAAGTGTGAAATCAAGGGGTTGGCAGGGTTGGTTCCCTTTTAGGAAAGATGTATTCTAGGCCTCTGTCCTTGGCTTGTAGATGGCCATCTTCTCCCTAGGTCTCTTTACATTGTCTTCTCTCCAGGCATGTCTGTCTCTGTCCTAATTTTCTCTTTTCCCAGGGACACCTACTTTATTGCATTAGGACCCATCCTGATTATCTCCTTTTCACTTGATCATATGCAAAGACTGTGTTCCCAAACAAGGTCACATTAACATGTATGGAGAATTAGGACCTCAGCATCTTTGGGGGAAATACAATTAAACTCCTAACGGTGGCATCATACTGTATTGTGGCATTGATGCTGAGAACTCAATGAATTAATTTGTGAGGTGGGTCAAGGTCTTTGGGAAATTAATAAAAATTTAGAAAATTTTTTTCTGGTGTGAGATGGAGAGATTAAAGATGGAGCACAGGAACTGCCAGGGAAATGACTGGCTAAGATTGAAAGGCCAAGGCCGACTTGCCGACAAACAAGTAAATTGGTAATGAATGGTTGTAGGTGGGTTGCCGTAACTACGGAGGCTACCTTATAGTAGTTGTAAAGACACCAAACGTAGAGTTGGCCTTCCCCATTGGATGCTCCTTACAGATAATTGTGGGAAGGGTATGCTTTTTAATTTTTTTTTTTTTTTAACAGAGAAGGGGAGAAGGGGCAGAGGGAGAGGAACAGAGAATCTTAAGCAGGTTCCATGCACAGGGTAGAACTAAACATGGGGCTTGGTCTCACGACCTTGAGATCATGACCTGATCTGAAATCAATAGACAGACCTTTAATCAACTGAGCTATCCAAGTGCCCCAAGGGTAATCTTTTTGAGTAGGTTTTGGATCAACAGCTGTTTTCCATCTTTGCCCCTGAAAGTTTCGTACAAAGTAGCATTACATTTTTACGATATATAACCATCTTACTGTTATTTGAAAAACATTAATCTCATCATTAATAAACCCAAACCTGGTAGTTGTTTTGGTGTGTATTAAGATTGTACAGTCGCACACTGCACATTTCACACTGACATGTATTTTGAAGCTAATAAGGAAACAGCTTGGGAAATGGGGGTATTTGGTAGTATTTTAGAAATAAAGAGTGGTCCCTGTTTGCACTGCCATGAAGCAGTTGTGTACATTTCTTGCCAACTCTGATCATGTTGCTATCTTGGAATTGTTCAAGATGGGATATTTACTCTATGGCAGTTGGCAAATGCTACAAATCGGGCCTTCAACTTTTGTTGTCGTTATTGGAAGCTGGTTATTAAGCAGTCACTCAAGCACCACTGGAACAAATTAATATACTCTGGTTTTGAGGAGCATTTCCAAGGTAAACTATCTTTCCTGATGAACCAAAATATCTGTTCCTTTGTACCATGCTTGAGAATCATTTGTGAAGAAAAACTACAGTCAGTTTAGGAAACAAATGAAATGCACTTGAATGCAATTTGGTAATGGCTTCTAAAGCTGCCAAGCAAATTGCTGAGATAATTTTGGTATGTGAAATATATTCATTAAGAAGAGTTAAAATTCAAACTCCCTGTTTCCCTGACAGCGGGATGATGATTAATAGGAGGGCTAGAAGGGTTGGCATTTTCATGGAAACCCCTGGAAATCAGAGAGTTTCAAAGCTGTCATTAGTGGAGTTTTAAAAGTTGAAAAGGAAAAAAGGTGGTAATTGAACATTTGTTATTTTAACCCATATGTTTTATGAGCAGTTGTGCCACGTGTACATGAGTGCAGAAAAATGAACTTAGGAACTTAGCACCTAGAACTATGTCATGCGTGGTGGCTGCTTTAGGTTGAGTTGCCTTTCACTACTTGGAATTACTACAGAAAATCCAAAAAACAGCACAAAAACAGCTGCCTTCTGAATGAGCAAGACTACAGGGCCTCTCAAGTTTTAATATGTTTATAGATCACCTGGGGAACCTTCCTGACATTAAGGTTCTCACTCAGCAGCTCTGGGTAGGGCTTCCACTAAGGTCCCCCCAGAGCTCACTAGTGCTGAATAATGAGGAGCTGGAAACCCTTCGCAGGATCTGAGTGTGGAGACACTCCTGTGCCTCTCCCTCTTGCTTACCTTGCCCTCCTCTGCGGAGACTTTAACATGATTTGCATGTTTTCCTATTTTCTGTTCTTCTACACTTGCTTTCAGGTTGGACTTACTAAGGTGGTTGCGAATGACAGTAATGTCCCTTGGAAATTCCTCCAAGGTCACTCTTTCTAACGTTTAAATCTGTTCTCTAAGGCCTGAGACTTACTGGGATCTCTGTAATTTTGCACAGCTTCCACTAGAGGTCATTGTCTTGTTATAGAATTATTTCCTTCTTTCTTTGAGGTAGTGCAGTGACTGGGATGCTTTTACATTCTCTGCAGGAGCTGGGGGTCAGCCCCAGGGGCCATTTATCCCCAGGACCACCGGTTTGCACATAATAACACCATCCAAGAATTGGAGCCCCTCGGCCTCCTCTAGTCAGTTAATCTGAGTGCCAAAGATGGGCAGACTTTTCCAACCACCTAGAATGAATGAAGTATACTATTTTGCTGGACAGTGCTGGTGATTTAAAACGACTGAAATTTATTTTCTCACAGTCCTGGAAGCTGGAATCTAGATTAAGGCATTGGCAGGGTTGGTTCCTTCTGTTCCAGGTCTTTCTCTTTGGCTTCTCTTATGCCTTCTCATCATTTTCCCTCCGCACCGGTCTGTGTCCCAAGTTCCTCTTCTTATAAGGACACTGGGGGTATTGGGTAGGGCCCACCCTAACGAGCTAATTTCAATTTCATTACCTCTTTAAAGTTAACTGTATCTTCAAATATAAAGTCTGACGTCCTAGGGTTTAGGACTTCAACATCCGAATCTTTAAGGGGACACGATTCACTCCACAGCATATAGTAAACAAATTGTCCTTAGGGAACAGGAATTCTTCAACAAATACAGCTATGTTGACAGCTAGAATTTACCTGGAAAATTCAAATCAAAACTTTAGTTTTTTCCTCCCATGAACTGAATATGTCTGCAAAAGTTGAATTAATATAAAAGTCATCTCCACTTGTCTTACACTTGCTTATTTTCTTGAAGGTGTTACATATTGCAGGCTGATCGAGGAGGAGGTCATTGGGGAGGAAAGCTCTGAAGTAGCAGACAGATTGGAAAGCTCTTGGCTTATGTTATCCAGGCTAGAGGCATTTTCCTCTAAATTATCTTCTACTGTGATTTCTCTCTATCATAAACTCTGTGGCTGAGTTTCCCTTATCTTGAAGTCTTTACAGATCATGTGAACTGAAAGTTAATTTCTGTCCTCTGAATTCATTCATTCAAAGGGCACACTATATTTATAATACCATGGGGATACAAAATCTGAATGTTCCAGTCTCTTCTCCCAAGTAATGTATTACAATAGAGTAGAAATGTTTGTTAAGAGATGTGTGGCCGAGCGCCATTAAAAACCACTGAGGGAATTGGGAAATTTTGATCTATCATTCACTTGGCATTTATTCGTATGCCTTTGCAGCCTTCTCTGTACCTGCCCACAAATTGTCATTTTGTATTTCTCAGAAGACAGTGCACATTGTAAGTGCTCAGTGAATGCTTTGCAAAGAATGAATAAAATTGGGTGTTACAGTTCTCTTATTCAGAAATAATTGTTGAGGCGCTCTTCTGTAAGACGAGGCTTGCATGACCTGGCCATTCTGAGCACAAGCCCTATCACGGCACACAAGGGCCTCATCATGATTCAGCCCTCTTCTGGAAGGGCTTCGTGTGAACAATAAAAAAGATTCATTGCAAATGAGTGAACACAAGTTATAGACTTGGAACATGATACAATTTACTGCATAGATGTGACAACTAAAATGTTATAGACTAGGGTTTTGAGATTAGCATTTTAGTTTCTCCTTCCTGAGGAAATAGTGAAAACTTTAGCTCTAGCTGAGAGAATGGTCTCTGACTTGATAGTCTTGAGATTTTTAGGTTTATTACCTTAATTCTTTTGTAAGTATTCTACTTTGTTCTACCCCATGCCTTTGGTGTCTCACACTGGAGCTCTTTTTAATTATAATGAAGATTCTAAATTTTCTTTTGGTCCATTTTAAGTGCAGAGACTTCATTAATTGCACCAGGAGGAGGTTTCCCAATACTTGCATTTAGGAGCCTTTGAAAAATTAATTTGATAAGTTTTCTTCCTTTTTGCAGGGTCTTATACTTTTATGTTTTCTCTTGAGTATTCTGATGGCTGTATCTTTTTTTTTTTTTTTTTTAAATCCAGCTTGCTTTAGAGAATGAGGAGTCTGTTCATTTGATCCCAAATGAGATATAAGCCTCATAGCCAAGAACCATGAATACTAGAACATCCTGTCTGGTTTCAGCCATCAGGGGAAATTACTATTTAGCCAAATATTGAAGTGACTCAACAATAATTTATGAGCCCATTGCTCTCTGCTGTCTTAAGGGTAGTTGTCACATCTTGAAAGAAGATTGAAGAAAAGAGAAGTTTGAGGGGATTTCTCCAGTAGGGTTTTCTGGTTGACTTCATAGGCTTTTCTTTCCCCTAATCACCCACCTTCACTGAGGCAAAGGAGCTTGGTCTTTCACTTTAGTTTTTCTGATTTCCTTTTCAGGAGAATATTCTTGGCTTTGAGGTAATGTGGAGTGAATTCCTAGTCTGGGAGTCCAAAACATGAGCAGCTGTAAAAGCCCCAATCACCAGGATATCAAATGCGTACACAGGAAGAACCAAAACAGCAATCATCACATTGTTCCCAGGCACCTTGTCTTGTGAGACATGCAGCATTCTGTTCAGTATTTGGCCAAATAGACTATTCCACAGGTATCTCAAATATAAAGTAGATGTGAATTAGGTATAGAAACTTACCTGTGGTGTTTTAAGTCATCTGAACATGGATATTATTCAAGTGGATTCTCTTTCTGAATGGTTTGTGCTTGGACTCATTATGACCTGGCAGTTTTGTTTTATTTTTTTTTTTGTTATTTTGTGTGTGTGTTTAGGGGGAGGGGTTGTTGTTTGTTTGTTTTCTTTGCATAGGTTAAAGGTTTGGATCATAATAAGGACACTGCAGAGGAGATATTAATGAGGTTTATTTGCCACTTTATCATAAATACATCTCTCTCCCCAGGGAGAACACATTCTCTGTTTCCTTTAATCCCTTTTACAAGGAATGACAGCATATATTAACAGAGGGCAAGAATAAATCATTGAGTTTAAGTGTTAATGATCATCTAATAATAAGATGTGATAGGATTATATTAGAATTGCAGAACTGGTCTATTTATTAGAAGTGGTGTGCCATCAAATTGTAAGCCTCTGAGGACATAGGGATAATTATAATCTTTTAGAAATGTAAAATGTTAGAGTCTTTTTGAAAGTTTATTATTTTGCTATAAATTATGGCCAAATAAGGTTAACTCTGAAAGTGTCTGATATGTGAAAAAATGATTTATTAGCATTTATATGAGACCTCATCTTCTAACACTTTCTTGGTAATTTTTAGAGGAATTCCACATTTTTGATAACTTCATTATGCATAAAAATGTTAAGGCCTGATTTGTACCACAGAAATTGATATGCTTTTAAAAATCTTTAATTCAGTATTATGAGTATAGCTGCAATCATATTACATTCTCTAATAGCTCATTACAAAATACGTTATGAAATATATTAATTATGGGGGCTCCTGGGTGGCTCAGTTGGTTAACCATCTGACTCTTGATTTCGGCTCAGGTCACCATCTCAGGGCCTTGGAATGGAGCCCCCATCTGGCTCCATGCTCAGTGGAGAGTCTGCTTGAGATTTTCTCTCTCCCTCTCCCTCTGCCATCCCCATGTTCCCACTCTCTTTCTCTCAAATAAATAAACATTTTAAAAGAAGAAATATATTAATTTAAAAAAGCTTTATAGTCAGCCAATGATGTCTTAAAATATGGGTAGAATGACCAATAAGCTAAACATAGGAGCTCAAAAGTGGAAATTCAAAGTTCACCTGGACCCTTTAACTGACTAGTTAATAGAATTTCTTCTACAAAACTGAACAAATCACTTCTTTGATAGTATCAACTAATTGGATATTCTTTGAGCCAGTTGAGTGACTTTAATTTGCCTCATTGTCTTTTATCATCTCCAACCTTTCCTTTCGAGTATTTTCCTTTTTTCTTTCTTAGTTTCCTATCAGAGCATCTAATTGGAGCTCCCATCCAGCTGCTTGTCTTCCTATCTTGAATATTCTTGAAGAGTATTCTACACTAATTGGTTTAATTTCTTTGTAATTTTTCAACCCATTGCATCTTGGCATCATTTCCTACCATTTTGTACAAACTCTTCCTAATTGCTAGACCTGGCAGTACTTTCTCTTGTCATTGTCTTATTTATTTATTTATTTATTTATTTATTTATTTATTCATTCATTCATTCATTCATTCATTCATTTATTTATAGAGATGCAAAGAGAGAGAGAGAGAGAGAGAGAGGCAGAGACACAGGCAGAGGGAGAAGCAGGATCCATGCAGACAGCCTGACATGGGACTCGATCCAGGGTCTCCAGGATCACGCCCTGGGCTGCAGGCGGCGCTAAACCGCTGCGCCACCGGGACTGCCCTTGTCATTGTCTTTTTAAACATGTGAACTAGATATAATTAATCCATCCCTCTTTCCCAAAACTTTCTTAGCTCTTGCTATATGACACTCTCATTACTAAGGATATGCTATTGACTCTCTTTAGATGGTAGGATAAGTACCATTTTCTCAGCTTTAGATACAATTCTGATCCCATAGGATAAATCCTCACACCAAATCTGTTTACTCAATATTTAAGTCTGGTAAATCTGCAATCAGTATGTTACTAGTCCAGTTCACCAACCTTCCCAAAACCTATTGAATTGTGGAGGTACTTTAGGTCTTAAATTGTATAGGTACTTTTAGGGCTTATGTAAATTGAATTGTTATATGAGTACTTGGCACTTTAGAGAATTAAAGGAACTTTTTAGATTACCTTTTTTTGGGTATAACATCCCATTATTCAAATTAAAGACAGTCTGGTGCATGTGGTTTAGATATTGACTTTGAAGGTAAAATATTGTTTCATACCTATAGACCAGCTTGTTGGAACAAGGTGTCACCAAAAATAGTGGTGACATCTGCCGCTATAAAAATTGGGAGGATTAGAAGACTCTAACACATTCTCCCTAAAAACTCTAGCCAAGTCCTGAACAGTTCTTCAAGATGGTCAAACTGTTCACTATACACTAACTGTTCACTCTCTTTTATGGAAGTGGAATTTCTATAATTTTTAACCACTGATAAAATGTAGTAATAAAATTTCAATGTATTGACAGAGGGATAGTAAACATTAGTTATTATTGTCAGAGCTTTACCTCAAATTTTTGAACCCCAGAAGCTCAGTGTGTGTCTACATGATGCTAACGTTGCTCTCTCTAATCTCTACAAAGACCATTTAGAATAAAGAGATTGTAGCTAATTGTAGCCTAAAAATAGGAACTGGAAAAGTTAAGTAAGGCCTTACATGTACATAAATAAGTACATTTATGTAGTTTGACATGAATAAACAGCTTGGGAGCCCAGGAAGAATATAGTAAGGTCTAGAGAAACAAATAGCCATGGTGAATATGGCCTCATGATTTTCATGATATTTTCATGATTAATATCATGAAGTAAGATGAAGAATGCCTCTGACATGTCACCTGAGTTTCTTATTAGTTAAAATCAATGCATAATATTTGTTCATCCTAATTGGATATAGTCTCCTTACTGGGTAGCTATACCCAGGAAAAAGTGGAACTCCTTCATTACTAAAAAGTTACACTAAAATAAGTGGAAAGGTAGAAATCTTAATACCTGAATTACACAGATTAAATGGGTCTGCTTTTCCTACCAATGTGACTGACTATATCTCCCTGGAGGCATAAATAATAGGACTTGGGAATTTTAAAATTCTGTTGTCTGCTCTATCTATATTGATGGTCCAGAAGTCATTACAAAAAAACATTAAACTAATTAGGTTTAGAGAAAGTTGGGTTTTTTTTTTTTAACCTTAAACATATAAATAACCTAAGCAACTGAGAAGATAGACTCATTTTTATAACCCTAGATATAACATTTATTATTGCTGCATAACAAGTTATCTTAGAAATAGTGGCATAAAAAACTAATTTGCTCACAGATTCTGTAGGTCAGGAATTCAGAAAGAGCACAGTAGGGATAGCTTTTCTTTGCTCCATGATATCTGGATTCTTGGTTGGGAATACTTAAAGGATGGGGGTAATGACTCAATTGCTAGAAGTGAAAATAACCCCCAAACTCATTTATTTGCATGTCTTCCACTTAGGATGGGAGGACTGCTAACTAGGATACCCTCTGGAAGCCTCTGACTGGAATACCACTATGTGGTCTCATCATGTAACATGGTTTCCTCACAACATGGCAGACTTAGGGGAGTCAGACTTCTTACATGGCAAGTATCCCAACAAACAAGGTGGAAAGTACATAGCCTTTTATTACTGAATGTTAGAAGTTGCAGGAGTCACATCTGCCACAATATTTAGTTTCTTAGTCACAAGATTTAAGGCCAGAGGCCATAGACTCCACCTCTCAATCAGAGAAGTATCAAAGCTCCGTCATAGGTAATATATTGTTGGGAGATGCTGTTGGGATATCTTTGAAAAATAGAATCTGTAAAACCTAGACTAAGCTTATTTAAATTATGTACCCAGAGAACTACGAGGCTGAGAGCCCTCAGCTCAGGATGAGTTCAGATAGCAGCCCATGTATATAATTATAGTGATCCTTTAGTAGGGACAGAGTGTAAGTACAAAGCCTCCTGGTGGCAATCCCCAAGGGTGGTATCCTCAAGAATAGACTATAATTTCTACCCTTTCCCATGTATGAGGTAAAGGAACTACCCCCCCCCAATTGAGTTTCTAGTAGTCAGAGAAGGCTGACCTCCCCCTTATTGTATAATATACTCATCAATTAGCCCCATCCATATTTCCTCATTGGAAATCCTGAACAAGATTTAGAAAAGAGTAAAACTGATTTTGTGATCTTCAAGGAAGATCTACTTCCTTTTCTACTTGTGCAGTGGGAGATGGAGTATTTTTCATCCCTGAAGCAGTGAGCAGGGCTTTAAAGAATGAGTATATCCCTAAGAAGGAGAGATGAACACTTTTCCACATGGCTGTATTTGTGGGTTGCAGAACCTAAAGGCCAACTTTTTTGGCATTGTGAAAGGAGAATGTGTTGAAAGGGTTTTTAGGAGAGCCTTTGGAGACAATAAAAACATGTTACTTGCTTAAGGAAAAGAGATTGGTTAATATATGTTCCCTGAATATTGGATGAGCTATGAACTTAGAAACTAACGCTAAGTTTGAAGTAGCCTGTGCCAGAAGGGGGCTTGAAGAGTCCATGGTAAGGAAAGCCTGAGAAGAATATAGAGGAATGAGCACTACATCTCTGTTCCCTAGTCTTGAAAGGGTGAGCAAGAGCATCAGTGTTGCTGTGGCTCTGCATGAAAGTGAGTGGTAGACAATCCTTGGATTGATGCTCATCATGTGAGAAAAAGCTCTCAGCCTTCTAGGCTTTGCTGGTTGTGGATGGGGCTGAAAACTCATAGAGGGCTAGAATACTAAGTGAAGAGAGAAAGGAAGGATGGTTAATATGTGAAAAGAGATCCTACTATAACTGTCTAAAAAGAAATTGACTTTAGCCATAGGTACAGGCCTAGTTAGGACTGAGGGATGAGAAAAGATGAGCTTTGAAACAAATTGAGGAATGAAGATCTGAAATAAACCTGTACTAAATTCTATAATGTTTTAGACTCTAACTTCCTGAAATGAGGCTTCGTAACCAAAAGAGACAGAAAAGTTAAGGAATCTGGTCAAGATGTCATTGAAGAATCTGATACTTAATGGAAGGAAAAGTTCATCAGGGCACAACTGGAAGTCAGTTATTGGAAAAACAAATGCTACTTGTTTTTTACCTAAAATGTTGACTCCTCGGTGAACTGGTTTCAAGCATCTTGACTCTCCTTAAAACTCCACATACCACTTATTTTTGAAAATAATATCTGCATAGCACAGATTTTCCTTAACAAAGGAATATTATTTAAATTTTAGGTGATTTTTTGTCTTAGATTTTAAGTAGTCTATAGGCCTAAAGCAATGTCAGCTCTAAAAGGTTTAAGAATGATGAACACATGGAAATCCAAGCTCCAGAGAATACCAGTCTGGTGGTGCCAGGGCCTTATCAGCCTTAAGGCGGTATGAGACAGCTAACACTTAAATGTCACATAATGAATGCTGGGAGTTTGAGAAAGCAGGGGAGTTGAGCCTTTTTTAGAAGACTAAAATGTTTAGCCAAGGTCAATTTCAGACAACTATGCTGCCCTCCTGCTCTGAGGAAGGCAAGCTAACATAGTGCCCCCTGGAGACCAGGTAAAGGAATTATAGCCTAAATTACAGATGCCTGGCCATTTGTACCATCAAGGGTCAGTCTCCATCTAGTTTAATTGTTCCATATATCCAGTTCTCTGCAGTGATCCTTACTGAACATCCTTCTCCTTTGAAATTTTCTCATAAGTTGATGTTCTGCTAATATAATTACTAATTTATTTTTTTTAAATTACTAATTTCATCTGAGATTTTGTAATACCCATGGTCTTAATTAGCAGAATAACTTTTCCTCAAGTACACAGAAAGACCACTATTAATTTGCATCTGGAGTGGCTGGGACTTTTGGTAGAAAATGTGATTGTTCTTTTTCTGATTGAATTTATTTATTTATTTATTTATTTATTTATTTATTTATTTATTTATTTATTATTTATTTATTTTTACTAGCAAAAGAGAGAGTTACAATGGACTCATGCCTATCTTGGCTAAGATCTCCCATGACTATGTTGGGTCTATCCTGGGCCCACTCATAGAAAAATGAAAATCAGACTTACTATATTATATTTGTTATTAGAAGTCTACAAACTTGAAAGAATTGGAGGACTATCTTTGTAATTGTGAGAGAAGTCAGAGGTTTGGTTAATAATAATGTATCAATGTCATTGTCTTTGTTTTGACAGCTGTAATATGGTAATATAAAACATTAGTAGTGTGGGAAACTGAGTGATGGAGACATGGGGAACTCCCTATACTCTCTTTGCAACTTTTTTGCAAATTTAAATTATACCAAAGTAAAAAGTTTATTTAAAAAACTGTGAGAGGGACGCCTGGGTGGCTCAGTGGTTTAGTGCCTGCCTACAGCTCAGGGCGTGATCCTAGAGTCCCAGGATCGAGTTCCGCATCAGGCTCCCTGCATGGAGCCTGCTTCTCCCTCTGCCTATGTCTCTGCCTCTCTCTGTGTGTCTCTCATGAATAAATAGATTTTAAAAAATCTTAAAAAAATAAAAATTTGTGAGAAAAAATAATTTTTAATTAGTGTTCTAAATCTAGCCAAACTATCAACTCTGAAGACAAAATCAATATATATTGAGATACTCATTCGGGCATTGAGCAGATATTGTTTGAGTGCCTACTAAACTGCCAGGTAATATTCTACTTGGGAATTCTGGTGGCCAGACATAAATCTTTGGCTTCATGAAGGTTATATTCTAGTATGGGAATCATAAAATAAGAATAAAAAATATGCAGCGTGATAGAAAGTAGTATGATCAAAGGCAAAGCCAGGTAGGAGGGATTGGAAATATTGGAGATTTACAGGTGTTGTAAGAAAGGTCAGGATCAATTTCACTGACTGAACATTTAATAAGGACCTGAGGAGACAAGGAGCTAAGTCCTGCAGATATCTGAGAAAAGAGAATCCCAGGCAACAGCAACAGCAAGTGCAAATGTCCTGAGACAGAAATGCATCTGCATTGTTCAAGAAGGAGTAGGAGGCCAGTTTGGCTTAAAGAAGAGTGAGAAAAGGAGGCATCCATGGTAAGAGATGAGGTCAGGAAGATAAGGGAGGAAGGTAATTCAGTTAGAATCTTGCATGTCTTTGTAAGGATTTTGGCTTTAACGTGTATTTTTTAATGTAAGATTCAAATACAATTTATAGAAGAAAAACTTGATAAATTCATCGAAGTTAAGAATTTCTGCCATTTGAAATACATGTTAAAAGAATGACAAGGTAAGTCATGGGTAGGGCGAATGTATTTGCAAATCAAATATCTGATGAGAGAGAGATTTGTACTCACAATACATAAAGAGTTTTAAAATCTTTTTTTTAATTTTTATTTATTTATGATAGTCACAGAGAGAGAGAGAGAGAGAGAGAGAGAGAGAGGCAGAGACACAGGCAGAGGGAGAAGCAGGCTCCATGTACCAGGAGCCTGACATGGGATTCGATCCCGGATCTCCAGGATCACGCCCTGGGCCAAAGGCAGGCGCCAAACCGCTGCGCCACCCAGGGATCCCAAGAGTTTTAAAATCTTGATAGTGAGCAAGACAAACTAACTCCCTCCAAATGGGCAAAAGTTTCAAAGAGACATTTTCCCAAAGAATATAAATAAATGATGAATAAGCACTTAAAAAGATAGATACTCACTATCATCATTCACCAAGGAAATGTGATACAATACCATTCTCTGTTTTAGATACCACTACATATCTATTACAATGTCTGCAATTAAAAAGACTAATGACACAAAGTGTTGATGAAGACTTGGAGCAACTGGGATTCTAATATGTCACTGTGGGAATTTGAAGTGTGACAACCACTTTGGAAGATAGTTTGGCAGTTATTTGAAAGACTAAATATATACATTACACTGTGACACAGTCACTTCAGTCTTAGCTCTTACCCAGAGAACTGAGAGCATATGTCCATGCGCAGACTTGTACTCTTCATTGCTGTTTATTTGAGTGCCAAAAATGAAGCATTTCAAATGACCATAAAGAGGGGGAATTTATCCATACAATGGAATATTAATCAGTAATAAAAGAATGAGCTATTGGTATGGGCAAAAATGTGGATGAATGTTAAAATAACCATGCCTAATAAAAGAAGTTCAAAGTGTCCTCATGCCTTGAAACCTAATGGAATTTGCCTTACTGTGTTTGAGATGTGTTGGAACCATGATTCCTTTGTTCCTTCTAATGCCTCCAATTTGGAATTGGGAATGTAAGTCCTCTATCTGTCCCACCATTGTATTTTGGAAGCAGATAACTTCTCATCTTTCATAGGTCCACTGATAAGAAAAGAATTTTACACCCTAAAGAACCAAAACCCAGAGTCTCGCCGTATCTGAGTTAGATGATTTAGAAGGTGAGATTCGGGACTTTTTGAACTGGTGATAGTGATTATTTAGATGAGATTTAGGGCTTAGAGTTCATGCTAGAATGGGTTAAGACTTTTGAGAAAGTTGTAAAGGAGAGCATGTGTTTTGTATTTGAGAAGGATATGAATTCTGAGTGACTAAATGATGGACTATTGTTGGTTGAATTGTGATTTCAAAAAGATAGATAGAAGTCCTCACCCGAGTATTGGTGAATGTGACCTTATTTGGAAATAGAGTCTTTGCTGGAATATCCAATGACCCATACCCTTACAAGGAGAGAGAGATTTGGGGACAAGCAGAGATAGAAGATACAGGGAAGAAAACCATGTGAAGGCAGAGGCAGATACTAGAGGTAGGCTGCCAAAAGCCAAGCAACGTCAAGGATTCCAGCATCAGAAGCTAGAAGAGGCAAAGAGGGAATCATGTTTAGACTGCAGAAGGAGCATGGCCTTGTTGACACTTCTGATTTCAGACTTCTAGTCCTAGACCTGTTAGAGAATAAATTTCTTTTTTTTTTTTTTTAAGACACTTGGCCAGTAGTCATTTGTTATGGCAGTCCTAGGAAACTAACACAATGTAAGATTCCATTCGTAAAAAGTTCTAGAAAATACAAACTTATCTTCAGTGACAGAATTTAGATTAGTAATTGAATGGAAATATGAGTGAGGAGGGGCAGGGGGAAGTAGGCTAGGGATGGAAGGGGGTAGGAAAAGTTTACAAAGTGATCTAAGGAAACTTGTGGAAATGAGGGGTGTGTGTATTATCTTGACACAGTGATGGTTTCATGTGTGTATGAATATATCAAAATTTAGCAAAGTGTACCATGTAAATACATGTGCAGTTAATTGTATGTCAGTTACACTTTGATTAAAATGGTAAAAAAAAAAAAAACTCATTTCTGGAGACTAGGATTAGGTTTGGAATGGAATTGAGTGAGGGCTGCTGAAACAATAACACAGAATCTATTTTCCTTCTTTTATCAATGTTTCAGTTTCTTTCCCCAAGAAAAAGAAAGAAAACATTGCACTTTGTTAAGTTCTTAGAAATTAGCTCTAAAGTGGATTTAAGTGAGTCCACGTTAATCTCCCTTGGGCACTTTTGCCTTTGTCCACTTAGGACAACTTTATCCTAATGTTTTGCTTTGGTTGTGTTCTATTCTCCCTTTTATCAAGCCCAGTAATTGGAAGTCTGCTTGAAATTGCATTTGTATTATTTGCCTCATTTTCTGTGAGAGACATTTTCCAATGCACTCTTAAATGTTTTTAGGTGTAATTCTGTTGGTAGAAACTTTGTTGTAACAAGTGTCTACTTGTGCCAACTATTTTACTCTGCTGTGGGGCAGATGAAACTAACTAGCTTTCTATTTTTCTTTTTTAAGTTTTGATTGATTGATTGATTGATTTATGAGAGAGAACACACCCACATGCCAGTTGGGGGGAGGGGCAGAGGCAGAGAATCTGGAGCAGATTCCACTCTGAGCGTAGAGCCTGATGAGGGGCTTGATCTAACAATGGTGAGATCATGACCTGAACTCAAACCAAGAATCAGATGTTTAACTAACTGCACCACCCACGCACCCCTAAGTAGCTTTCTATTAAGGCAAGGTAAGAGCTGGGAATAAACCTCTAAAAAACACATTTTCTTGACCCGGTTTGGTCGTGCTGGGTCACTTATATGCACTAATGGTCTTTGCAAAAGATCTTGTGTGATTTGATGATGTGTGATTGGTGAAAAGGAGGCAACAAAAGGGATTTAAAGCTTCGTTGTATTTTGCATTGTTGAACAGTTTCCCTTTATAACCTTTAATGACAAAAGTCTTTGGTTCTCTGATTTCCTGGCTATTCATTTACAGTTTCTTTTTGTACGTCTCTTTTATTATTCTTTTCCTTTCTTTTAATAGTACCTCTGTACCTTTTTCCTTTGGATGACATCATATAAATGATTGAATTAATGGCTTCAAGCATAGACTTACTAGGCCCTGTTCTACTGCCTTACACTTGTACACAAGAGTTGCCTAAAAGGTCTTTCCGTTTGCATGTCCCACCTCCATGTAGTGAGACTCACTCATCCTTCCAGTATCCACTCTGTAAATCTGAGCATTGTAGCAGTTTCTGCTCCTCTCTCCCTTCACTGGCAATACTTTATGGTCTTTTACTTTGAGTATCTCTTACTTCTTTCCTTTCCAAACCTACCATGTCTACTGCATTTCAATCACACATTACAATTCAATCGCTAGGTTGTAGACTGCTACCTATAATCTTATTGCCTTCTAGCAACTTCCATAGAAATATCTTTTCAAAATGGACATAGGATCTGTTGAAACCTTTCAATGTCCTCCACAATGTTCCCGAAAATTTCAAAGTTCTCAGCTTAACCCATATAATAAAGCCCCAGTCACACTTCTAGCCATATTTCTGATGTTTGCTATACAGTTTTGAAAATACCGTATTACCATTTTATCAAGTTAAGGTATTTCTCTTCTTTTACTAGATATTTTTTTTTTGGTTTATATATTGAGTTACCATAAAATGTATTGAATTTTATTGAATGGTGTTCCTTTGTCATTGATGAGATCCTATTATTTTCTGCCTAATCTGTTGTGATAGTCAATTAATTGGACTTTTAAAAAATTGAACCAGCTTTGCATTCCTGTGTAAAAAAAAATTTTTTTGTGGTGTATTATGTTTTAAATAATCAGCTTTTGGCTTACCTATATGTTATTTATGATTTGTGTATGTATTCATGAGTGAGATTAGTGTATGATTTTCTTTTCTCATATTGTACTTATCTGGTTGTGGTATCTAGTTCTATTTAGCCTCATAAACATTTTCAGAAGCTGGGAATCTTTTTCTTTTTTCATAAAACTCTTTGGTAAGCTTTGTAAATTAGAATGATCTATTTCTTGAAAGTTTGGTGGGAATAACCTGTTGGACTAGTTGGTCTGGAGTATTCTTTGTAGACATAGACATGTTTCAAACTTCTTATTCACATTATTTTATGTTTAATGGAAATAGAAGGACTATTTATTCTTGATTCAGGTTTTAGAAGTTATATGTATTTTTGTATTTTGACATCTCATCTGTATTTCATGTTTCTTTGGTCTATTAATAGAATCCCCTTACATTGAAATTTTTGCTTTATCTGGAATTAACCCTTTTTAAAATTTCAAATATGTTCCTTTGTGACTTCTGTTTTTTTCTTGGTAACTTTACCAGAGCTTTGTCTGTTTTACCAGTCTTTTTAAAGTACTAACATCTACTTTTTTAAAACTTCTCTGTTGGATCATCGTATTATATTCCATTAATATGTTAACTTTGCTTTTATCTTTATTATATTGCTCCATATGCTCTGGATTTATTCTTATTCTTTTCCTTATGTCTCAGTTTCAGTTCTTGGCTTTGTGAGCTTAATATGTTCATTTTTTTCTTTATAATTTACATATCTGGGTTTATATATTTTTTTAAATAAATTTATTTTTTATTGGTGTTCAATTTACCAACATACAGAATAACATCCAGTGCTCATCCCGTCAAGTGCCCCCCTCAGTGCCCGTCACCCATTCCCCTCCACCCCCGCCCTCCTCCCCTTCCACCACCCCTAGTTCGTTTATATTTGTATCTTATTGTGTGATTTCTACTTGTCTAACTTCCTGTCCAGTCCTATTTTTCTCCTTTCATACTTTCTTTAGGATTGATTGTTTTTTCTCATTCTACTTATTTTTCTTCTTCAGATTTGCAATTTATATATTATATTTTTATGCTTTAATGATTTACACAGAAACCACAATCTATCAACTTAAAAAGCTTAACCTTATGAAGTAATGTTATAGGAATAAAACAGGGGACATGATTTGTAGGTTTATATGTAATAAGAAAAAAATGGTACAACTTTGTGGCAATAAATTAGTAACAGAATAAAATGGAAAATATTCTAGAAAAATATAATTTATCAAAACTTAGTTAAAAATAATCCACATATATTTACATACATTAAAGAATTGAATAGCAGTTAAAATTTACATATCAAAATATCAGCAGGTTCAGATGTCTTTCTAAAAGTAGTAACTCTGTCATACACCTGTTATCTTAAGATTAAATATAGCAAAAATTTCCCAACATTTTATTACATTAGTTTAATCTTTTTTTTCATTAGTATAATCTTAATATATAAAATTAGATGCATATAGTTAAAGAAAATAAAATTGTGGAGTCATTTTAAATATCTTTAAAAAGTAAGTACACACTCAAAGAAGCAATGTGTAAGTAACTTAATATGACCAAGTTGGATTTAACTCCGGAATACAAGAAAGAGATTAAAGCAAAAAAAAAAAAAAATATAAAAAATTACAATATTTTCAGGAAAAAAACTTAGAAAATTAACAGCAATTCATGAGGAAAAATTCACAGTGTATTAGGATTAGAAAATAATTTTTTCATCCACCAATAATCTAGGTCTACAGAGATAATGAAGGCAAATACTAACATTTCCTTTAAAATGATGAACCAGGTTATTATTTCTGTTAGCATTCCTTCTTTGTTATATTTTATTAAAGTTTGTAGCCACTAATCCTTTTGTTGATTTTTTCCTGCTAGTTTTTTGAGGAGAGTAGACTGAATTTGTCCTTTAATATAATTTCCTCAAGAAAGACCCATGTGAATAATATTTCCCTTCTCTTGAGAGTTAAAAATACTTGGAAGTATTTGTACTGGGTAGACACAGCTTGGATAGATTACTGATCCTTGGGTCATGCTATTCTCTCATTTTCTTCACGCTGCACCATACAGGTGATGTGCTGCTGTTCTTTGGTGTTGCTGCTGCGGAGGAGATAGTGTGGGTGCCGAAGTGATTTTCTTTTATTTACAGATGGCTTCTTTTTATTTTATTTTTTTTTCCTTTTTGGCCTGGATGCCAAAGGGATTCTCTCTTTATCTTTGAAGTCTAAGAATTTTCATATTCTCTTTCTTGTTTTTTACCATTTGGGTTCAATTATTTTCTGTACACAGAATGCCCTATTCATAGGATTATCATCTTTTCTTTTTTTCATCATCACCTTCCTGAATTATATTTTAAATATTTTGTTCTATTTAATGTCTTTTTTGAAGACCTCAGGTATCTGCATTTTCCTTTGCTTATTATTTCTATATCTCTCTAATGTTTAAAATCTATTTATTTTGTTCTCTTTTTTCCTCAATCTCATTTGTGTCTTCTCTTCCTTACTGAGCTTTCCTTGATGTATTCCTTATTTAGTCTTCATTTCTGATGTGATTTGGTCCATTCTGTTTCAATTCTGAGTTCTGCTAGTTCCTATTTTATATCATGCACTTGTCAGGCCATCATCTCCTATTGTCTGGCACTACCTTTCCTTTTTTTTTTTGTTTAAGATTTTATTTATTATTTATTCATGAGACACACACACACACACACACACACACACAGAAAGAGAGAGAGGCAGAGACATAGGCAGAGAGAGAAGCAGGCTCCATGTGGGGAGCCCGATGTGGGACTCGATCCTGGGACTCTAGAATCACGCCCCAGTGCCAAAGGCAGGCACTAAACCACTGAGCCACCGAGGTGTTCCTACCTTTCCTTTTGTTTATGTATTTCTCCTCTAAAGATGAGATGACTTCAATTTTTGAATATTAATGTTGAGATATTGGTTCTCATAGCTTTACATTTAAATATGTTTGTTTTGGAAGAGCTCTATATTTACAGAAAAGTTGCAAAGATGGTACAGAGTTATCTGCTCTGTACCCAGTTTCCTCTATTGGTAGCATCTTACTTTACTAGGGTATATGTGTCAAAACTAATGAACAAATATGGGTGCCTTATTATTATATAAATTTCATACTTTATTCGGATTCATTGGTTTTCCTAATATCTTTTTTTTTCTGTTCCAGAATCCTGTCCAGGATATCATTACATTTAGTCATCATGTCTATTTAAGCTCCTTGGGATTGACAGTTTCTCATTATTATGGTTAGTTTTTTTCCCCCATTGAAGTATAATAACCATAAAGTTTATATTATTTACAGGTTTACAATATAATGATGCAACATTTCTATATGTTACTCAGTGCTCATCATGATAAGTGTACTCTTTATCCGCTATACCTATTTCCCCTATCCTCACCACCCACCTCCCTTCTGGCAACCCAGTTTCTTCTCTGTCTTTAACAGTCTGTTTATTTATTTGTCTCTTTTTTCTTTGTTTTGTTTTTTAAATTCCACATGAGTAGAATCACATTGTGTTTGTCTTTCTCTGCTGACTTGTTTCACTCAGCATTATACCTTCTAGGTCCATCCATGTTATTACAAATGGCAGGACTTCCTTCTTTTATATGGCTGAGTAATATTCCATTGTGTGTGTACGTATACACCTACCACATCTTCTTTATCCATTCATCTATGGAGGGACACTTGGGCTGCTTTCATATTTTGGCTTTGGTAAATAATACTGCAATAAATATGGGAATGCATGTGTCTTTTGAAATTAGTGCTTTTGTTTTCTTTAGGTAAATAGCCAGTAGTGGAATTATTAGATTATAGGGTAATTTATATTTTTAATTTTGTGAGGACCCTCCATACTGTTTTCCACAGCGGCTGTACCAGTTTGCAATCCCACCAACAGTACACGAAGATTCCTTTTTCTCCACATCCTCACCAACACTTTGCTGTTTCTTGTGTCTCTAATTTTAGCTTTTTTGACAGGTATGTGGTGATTATCTCATTATGGTTTTGATTTGCATTTCCCTGTGGTGAGTGATATTGAATATCTCTTTATGTGTGCTTTGGCCATCTGTATGTCTTTTTCAGAGAAATGTCTTTTCATGTCTTCTGTCTATTATGTAATTGGATTTTTCTTTGTAGTCGTATAAGATATTTAAATATATTTTGAATACAACTCTTTATCAGATATGTTATTTGCAAATATATTTTCCCATTGAATAGTTTGTATTTTAGTTTTGTTGGTTGTTTCCTTTTCTGTGAAGAAGCTTTTTATTTTTATGTAGCCCAGTAATTTATTTTTGCTTTTGTTTTCCTTGCCTCAGATATATCTAGATATATATTGGTATGGCCAGTGTCAGAGAAATTATTGCTTAGGCTCTCTTCTAGCATTTTATGTTTTCAGGCCTCATAGTTCCTTAGTCTATCTTGAGTTTATTTTTGTGTATGATGTAAAAAACAAAACAATAGGTCTAGTTTTGTTCTTTTGCATGTAGCTGTTCAGTTTTCCCAGCACTATTTATTAAAGAGACTGTTTTTTTTTTTTTCCATTGCATATTCTTTCCCGCTTTGTTGAAGATTAATTTTGCTCTTTCCAAATTTTTTCTTTGGCTGATTTCTAATTTTCTAGTATTGTGTTTCGAAGAGATGCATGGTATGACTTCAGTCTTTCTGAATTTTTTGAGATTTGTTTTTTTTTGGCTTAATATATGATCTATTCTAGAGGATTTTCCATGTGCACTTGAAAAGAATGTCTTTTCCTCTCCTTTAGGATAGAATGTTCTGAATATATCTGTTAGGTCCATCTGGTTCAATGTGCTTTCAAAGCCATTGCTTCCTTGTTGATTGTCTGTTTCAGTGACTTATCCATTGATGTAAGCGAGGTATTGAAGTACCCTACTATTATTGTATTACTCTTAATTACTTCCTTTATGTTTTTTAATAGTTGCCTTATGTATTTGGGTGCCCCCATGTTGTGTACATAAATATTTACAATTGTCGTATCTTCCTGTTAGATTGTTCCATTTATGATTCTATAATGTCCTTCATTGTCTTTTGTTACACTCTTTGTTTTAAAGTCTATTAACTTTCTTTTCCTGTCCATTTGCATGATAAATGCTTCTCTGTCTCTTTACTTTCAATCTGCATTTCAATCTGCAGGTGTGTTTAGGTCTGAAATAAGTCTCTTGTAGGCAGCATAAGGACAGGGACGTGGGTTTTTTTTTTTTTTTTTTTTTTTTTATCCATTCCATTCCATCAGTCCATGTCTTCTGATTAAAATGTTTAGTCCATTTTCATTCAAAGTAATTATTGGTAGGTATGTATTTATTGCCATTTTGTTACTTGTTTTATGGTTGTGTTTGTAGCTCTTTTCAGTTCTTTTTTTTCCTAGCTCTCTTCTTTCACAATTAGTCGGGTTTCTTTAGCGATATACTTAGATTCCATTCTCTTTAATTTTTGCATATCTATTACTGACTTTTGATTTTTGGTTACCATTATATGGTTGTATATAATCTCTGTATAGAGAAGTCTATCTTAAGTTTTTTTTTTTTAAGCTTTTATTTATTTATTCATGAGAGACACAGAGAGAGGCAGAGACATAGACAGAGGGAGAAGCAGGCTCCTGGAAGGGAGCCTGACGTGGGACTCGATCCTGAGACTCCAGGATCAAGCCCTGGGCTGAGGCAGGCACTGAAGGCAGGCACTAAACCACTGAGCCACCCAGGTATTCCAATCTTAAGTTGATGGTTGCTTAAGTTTGAACCCATTCTTTGCTCTTCTTTCCCTCATGTTTTAGGTATATGGGTCAGACTTCCTTTTATTCTGTGAATCCCTTTACTGACTTTTGCAGATATTTTTACTGCTTTTGTGCTTCCTATTTTTTTCTTACTCTTACTATGGTCTTTCCTTTCTCCTCAGTCTTCTTTCACACTTCTTGTAGGGCTGGTTCCCACTTTCACATTTCTTCTAGGGCACGTTTAGTGATCATAAATTCTTTTAGCTTTTGTTTGACTGGGAAACTATCTCTCCCTCTATTCTTAAAGGTAGGTTTACTTGATAGAATATTCTTGGTTGCAAGTTTTCTCTTTCAGCTCTTTGAATGTATCATGCCATTATCTGTTGGCCTGCAAAGTTTCTGCTGACAAATCAGCTGATAGCCTTATGGGGTTTCCTTTTATGTAACTGTTTTCTTTTCTCTTACTGCTTTGAAAAAAAAGAAAACTTTCCTAATCACTGATTTTTGCCATTTTGATTATTATGTGTCTTGGGGTTGACCTCCTTAAGTTAATTTTTGTCAGGCATTCTCTGTGCCTCCTGGATCTGGATTTCTATTTTCCATCCCCAGATTAGAGAGGTTTTCAGCTATTATTTCTTCAAATAAATTTTCTGCCCTATTTTCTCTCTCTTCTTCTGGGGTCCCTATAATGTGAATGTTATTAGGCTTGATGGTGTTGCTGAGTCCATGAGTCTATTTTTGTTTTCTACTAATTTTTTCTCTCTCTTTAGCTTTATTTCTTTCCATTACACTCTCCTTCTTGTGACTAATTTGTTTTTTGCTCCCTCTAGTCTACTTTCTATCTAGTATATTTTTAATTTCAGTAATTGAGTTTTTTTTAATCTCTCATTGGTTCTTTCTAATATTTTCTCTTTGTGTCTCACTGAGGTCCTCTACTTTTTTCTCAAGTCCTATGGATATCATTATAACCATTATTTAAAATTCTTTATCAGTCATAATACTTATCTCCATTTCTTTTAGCTCTCTGCCTCTGGTTTTATTCTGTTCTTTCATTTGAGATCTATTCTTCTCTTTCCTCATTTTTTATTTCTCTGTGTCTGTATGTGTTAGAAAAGTCAGCTATGTCTCCTGCTCTTGGAAGTACTGGCATCATGAAGAACATTTCCTGTAATTCCCTGCAGTGATATGTACTCTGTCACTAGAACCTGGGTGCTTGGGGTGTCTTCTATGTATAGTGTGTGCACCCTAGTGTTGTGGCTGAGCCACTTTTGCTTTTAGCCTTGTCATCTACAATGGCTTTTCTTTATCTGCTGTAGGTAGACTTTGGTCCATCTGGTCAAATGTCAACCTCTAGCCCATTTCAGGAGCTGCAGTCAGGCTGGTTTGTATGAGTATCTCCCCCTTTCACCAGGCCAGGGCTTGCACACTGCCAGGCTTGTAGCATCACTTTGGATGGGTTCTGGCTAAGTGCATATTGGAGAGGGAAGTCCATAGGAGAGCACCAGTGCAGGGCACACTGTGCCAACAAGGTGTGTGGGTCTGCTATGGCAGGAGACCTGCAAACAAGGCCTGGCTGGAGAAGCCAGATCCACAGAAATGTGTGTGGCAGGGCGTGCTGTTGACAAGTTAGGTAGAGAGTGTCCATGCTGCACTGGCTTATGCATTTGTCCATATATGGATGGAAATGGCATCTGCTGGGTCTTTTGTTCTTGGAGAAGTCTCCCAATAATCCCTGCCCCTCCAGCACATGCTTTGAGATTAATAAACAAATCTTCCTTCTGTATATCCAGCTGTTTTTCAAACTGCTGCTTCTATGCTATATCTCCATAGGGCTCCTGGTTGTGCTGCACCTTTAAGGGAAGGGACTCAGTTCCCTATTGCCCTCCTGGCTCTTCCAGAGCCTAAGTTCACTGATTTTTACAGTCCCATGTGTCAAGCCCTGCTGATGTAAGAACTCATGAAATTTTCCCCCTCTAGTTTTCTAAACCAAATATAATGGGGATTTGTCTTCCCTGTGTGAGTTCTTTTGCCTGAGGTGCCTGGTGTGAGGGTCTGTTTCCTTCCTCTCTCATTGCCTTTGTTGTCCTTTGATCCTGGAGACAGTCTCATGAGTCCATTTGGTCCCACCTGTGTCTTTTCTCTTCCTACCCTCTTTGATGTGGACTTTTCTCTTCATTTAGCTGTGGAGAATCTGTTCTTCCATTCTTTGGTTTGTTTTCTGGGTTATTTACACTGATGTGGGTGTTATCTAGTTGTATCTGTGGGATGAGGTGAGCACAGGATCTTCTTACTCTGTCGTCTTCTCCAGAAGTCTCCAACAAAGAATTGTTACTTATACTAAGAATTTGTAGAGAACTTCTACAAGTAAAAAAAAAAAAAAAAAAAAGTAGCAGGAGCTTCACAAAAGAGGATAGTCAAATGCCAGTAGACATATAAAAATATCATTTACTTCATAGGCCATTAAGAAAATGAAAAGCAAAACTAGAGTGAGATATCACTGCACAACTAAATTCGCTTAAATAAAGACAGAAAATACTAAGTATTTGCTCATATATGGAGCAATTGGAAATGTCATATGTTGTGGTGGGAAATAAACCAGTACAATTGGTGTGTGAAATTGGCAGTGTGTACTAATACTAAAACATCCATTACTCTGATCCTATAATTATACTTGTAGGTATATGCTTAACAGAAAAGTAAGTACAGATTTTCACCCAATGGCATGAATTTTCATAGCAATACTTTTGGTAAAAAACAAGAAATGTGGGAACTACTCAAATGTCTTTTAAGCACAGAATGGTTGACCAAATTGTGGTAAGAAATAAATTGTGATAAATTGTGGAGTGCTATACAGCAATGAGATTGAACCATTTACAACAATTACCAGAAGCTAGATAGCAAGTACTATATGATTCATTTATGAAGATACAAAGCCAGGTAAACCTAAAATATACTATTATGTTAGATGGTGGTTATCTGAGATGAAATGGGTCAGGGCAATGACAAGAAGGGAGCATACGCATGCCTCCTGGGATCGTGTAATATTTTCTGTCTTGATCTGCGTGCTACTTACATAAATTTGTTCAGTTTGTAAAAATTCATTGAGTTTATGCTTATGATTTGCATACTTTACAATATTATTATTATTATTATGTAAATATTAAAAAAACCCTCTTTATGGTAATCTATCTAATATCTATGTGATTCGAAGCAGGAAGTCTTTTCAACCTATCACATCTGTCGTATTACCAAAAGTCACAATACCCCTTGGGTACCTTTCTCCTTGGGCACCATGTTGGCTTATTCCAGCTCTTTGAGACAAAGAACAGAATACATTAGTGGTTTCTAAACTTGCCTGTATATCAGAAGACCTTGAGGGGATTTTAATAAAATCTAGATTTACATTCTTGGGTAGACCCGGGGAAGCTATAATTAAAAGTTTTTTTTTTTTTTTCAAGAAAACTTCATATACAGACAGATTTTGAGACCTAGATTAAACTACTCTAAGGAGTCCCAGGAGATTCATGAGGCATAATGTTAATTTATAAATACATGGGTCTAATTTTGACAAAGTTTTGACCTTGGTTATGTCATGCTTTTTTTGCTGATGGAATCCATATTAAATAGATCAAACTTAACTTGTTTTGCTAGCATCACCCTAATAAGTCAGATCCTTTTGTTAGAAAAAATTTCAAATTTATAATCAAGTTAAATTACATAATCTCTTCAAACCATGGTTCCTACATTTGTAATTGGAGGATAAGACCTATCTCATATAGTTGTTATAAGGATTAAATGGAGAAAACATTAAATCGCTTAGTGAAGATAGTGTATGGTACATAATAAATTTGCTGGATGAATTTAAAGAATCTCTATAAAAGTGGCTTTTCTCAGTCAAGTCAGAGCTCTTTCTTCAAATAAGGCTGTAATCTGAATACCAAAATGATGCAGCTGCCCACTGGCATTAGGCACATCTTTAAGCTGTTTATTCTAGTCATGGTACTATAGTAATGAATTTGCACTCATCAGCCACCATATCTTCATGTTCCTGTTCTGGATCATCACTACATGATGCCTGGCATTTTAGTGTTATTGGGAGATTCCAGAGTCCGTGGACATGAGCAAAGCCATTCTTTTCAAGTGCAAAATTAAATCTCTTCTTCATTCTCTCTTAGCATCATGATTTAACCAATGAGCCAACCAGCCACAGGGAATTAATTTAACAACAACCATGTAATTGATATGAAATGCTCCACTAATTTAGACGACCAATTTAGTCACATCTCCCTAATTTTTTCAATTAATCACTTCAGTACCCACCTTCCCTATTTATCACACAGCCACAAGTTGGAAACCCCAACTCTTCCTCTTGGGGTTTCCCCTTACCCTGAATTTGCCTAAGAACTTTAGAGTCTCACACAGCCACAAATTTTTTGCGCCAACCTGAAAAGATCTTAGGGTCTTCCAGTCTAAGGCCATGGCATCTGTTACTACATGGTGGGTGTGACTTCTGAGTTTAGTCTTGCTGTTGTGGAATTAGTATGGAGTCACTGATATTGTGACACCTATATAATCCAGAAGCCTGTAGAGTCTATTGTGTTCTTTGAAGATGGGTAATCATTTAGTGCTAAGCTGTTCTCATGGTTCATGGTAGTACTGAGACAAGATCACTTAAGTATTTTGGTCCCTTCACAGATCTAAAGCCACTGTCTTCTTTCCCTATATAAAAGTCAATTCTCTAAGTCCAGAATATCTGCTATTATTTCTGTTCTCCAGACTGTGGTTCTACTCACTCAGCCTTCTAAATAATAGAGTCTAATTTTTATGACTTTAGGAGTTCATCTTTATACTTTCTGTATTCATCTTCTAGTAGCTATGACACTCAAGGAGGGGAATTTGTCCTGCTGCTTCATCATACTTTATACTCTACGGCTTGCCTTCCATATGTCCATGTTCTCCTCCCAAACCTGTCTCTTCTCAAAATGGTAGATAGTGGAAATATTCTCTACCTTTCAGGTAAGCCACATTATTCACTTAGAGGATCTTTGTTCCCTACAAGATACATAGAATAGTATTCTCCATAATCAGTACATTTATGTCTGTGATTTCCAGCCTAAATTGTGCTGTCAAGGGGAGAATATTAACTTTACAGTTAGATTGAGTAGTGCTTGGTTTTTTTTTGTTTTGTTTTGTTTAATTTTTATTTATTTACGATAGTCACACAGAGAGAGAGAGAGAGGTAGAGACACAGGCAGAGGGAGAAGCAGGCTCCATGCACCCGGAGCCCGATGTGGGATTCGATCCCGGGTCTCCAGGATCGCGCCCTGAGCCAAAGGCAGGCGCCAAACCGCTGCGCCACCCAGGGATCCCGAGTAGTGCTTGGTTTTAACCAGTGGTTCCCAAACAGTAGTCCTCAAACCACTATCACTGGTATTACCTTTAGCACTACATTGGTATTAACTTTCTGGAAATGTAAACTCTTAGACTTCATCCAAGATTATAAACTGAGTTAGAAACTGGGGACAAATAGCAGCAATCTATATCAATCAGTTGGCTGGGAGATTGTGATCAAGGATAGAGTTTGGGTGTTGGGGAAGATCATCAAAAAGACATGACTGCTGGTTGACTTGAGAGTGAGACCTGGGCACTAGGAGGATCCTCACACCCCTCTTCCTCTTCTTGGAATATGAGTTCTACTTGCATTTCCTGTTCCCAGAAGTTGCCCCAAGGATATAGCTTTGAGATAGTAATGTGGAGTTAAGAACACCTACATGGTATACATGACTAAATGTAGTTAAGGCCTCTATATAAACTTTTAATGTTTGGTGGGTAGATACAAGCATCTACTCATCTTGTTGACACCCAAGATAACCTTGTATGTAAGTTCCATTTGCTTTCGAAAAGTGTCACCTACTAACCTCTAGTGGTCTGCCTCTTTCTTTGGTTTCTCCCAGTCTTCTGCATCCAGAGACAGTTTCAGATTAAACCCTAGAAGCTCCTCTGCAGTTTTCAAACCAACACTGGGAACTGCTGGTCTAGACAAAAACAAACTTTATAAATGTTTTTCAGATGGGAAGTGAAGAGCTAACTTCTATGTTCTTGCTAATGTCTTCTGAGTGTCAGCAGTTCTTCCAACATGAACACACACATACATCTCCTCTAGAATAAATAACAGTTGGTAGAAAATGTGTAGTACAAACAGGCTTTGCTTCGAGTTTAAGAAAAATCTGTTCCTTTTGGTGGTCCTGAAATGTAGGCTCAGTGTTCTATATCTGGGATACAGGAGGAAGTGCTGAAGAAACCCATAGAACTCACTATGTTGTTGTTTAGCTTCCTGGTGCCTTAGGCTGGCTGCCTTCTTTGTAGGTTTCAGCATCTTCCTCTGCTTGTTTGTAGTGTTACGTCTGTAGTGTTTTTGTTGCAAGAGGACAGAAGTTGGAGGAATGGAGCTACTACCTCTTGGCAGAACTAGAAATTGTGTGAAGCTCTGGATGGTCAAGTCATCATGACCCTGTTGGAATGTTTCCCATCTTTTTCAATCTAGATATATTTTTGTTAATGGGATTAGGAATGGATATTTTGATCTATGCTGAGATAATTTGAGTTCGGATACATTATATAATATTACTGGGCAATAGGAATGATGAATTTTTAAGAACTTTGCTACTTGTACTCCATGATCTATTGTCAAAGAATATATTCCACCTGGGAAAATGTATCTTAAGAACAGAACAAAGAAAAACCCAAAGAAATAGTGACAGTAGCTGATTTTACTTCATCTAGGTGACAAACTCATGGCAAGGTTACACATCTTATATATGTACCTATCCATCTAACTCAGAAATAGAATTTCAAGATTCAGAAAAAGTTGGGAAGTACATTCTGTAGTGCGGTGTGCTTTTGCCACTCTCATTATTCTCAGAAATGAGAAAGAGCCTGAGGAGCACTTTTATACTTTTAGGTCTTACTTTCCACTTGAGCTGCATGGTTGGCATGAATTCAATCAGGAATAGATTTACCTGCAACAGATAAGAGCTAAAAAGGAGCCTGTGTCAGAACTCAATTAGAATGTTATAGTTTCATCATATAAATTACAGAAGATACACTTTCATTAAATTTTTTCAAAAATTATTTGAGAATGTAAATGCATATTCATTTTTATGATACTGGAGCCCAAATCTCATATCACTCATCAACCACTTTGTTTATTTTATTTCTTATTTTTTTTATTTCTTATTTTTTGTTTATTTCTTATTTTTTTTAAAGATTTTATTTATTTATTCATGAGAGACACACAGAGAGAGAGAGAGGCAGAGACACAGGCAGAGGGAGAAGCAGGCTCCATGCAGGGAGCCCAACGTGGGACTCGATCCCGGGTCTCCAGGATCAGACCCTGGGCTGAAGGTGGCGCTAAACCACTGAACCACCTGGGCTGCCCTCTTGTTTATTTCTTAAACACTCATTTACTCTTCTATTACTTATGTGATTTAAATTAACCAAGCTGGTTGTGGGATTATATTGTGGATTCTATTATAACTAATGTACTTAATCTTAATCATTAGTACAACAAATTATGTGAACTCTGTGGTTTACTACTTTCTAGGCCTTTTGCATGATGTAGCATATGTTTTTTTTTTTAATCTACTTGCATAGATATCTACAATAAAATGTTTCTAAAATGCTATATATACCCTGTGTAATTAAGATTTCTTTCTTTCTCTTTGATGTCAATATGCTAATTCTCTAGAATCTTTCTCTGTGTATCTGTAGCAATTTGAGGGCACTATGAGCTCTCTAGAAAATTAAAATTTGGCATGCATTTTTTGATATTAAACTTAAAAAAATCCATTGTGCAAGTTTTTGTTTTGCAGGAGTGTTTTAAAACACAGTTTTGTCTAATTTTAGGTTTCATGAATATAGTATCTCAAGGTATAATTAACAATCACTTGTTTGGGGAGCCCCAGAGCATCGGGGTTGCGGACCACCAGGAGTCCACCATGTTCCCGCCTCGCTGCGTCTCAGGAGAAAAAAATGGAAGGCCTGCCTGATGCTGCTGCTTTTGCAACTAGACTTAAAAACACTCTCATCCAATATCATGGCATCAGAGATGATAAGTGGTGAGTTGCCAAGAAAATGAAAGATACAACAATTTGGAGAAAACCTTCAGAAGAATTTAATGGATACCTTTTCAAAGCCCAGGGTGTTACAGATGACATTGTGAATAGTGTCATAGACCATATACACCCGAGTCCCTGTCGCTTGGATTGGGACAGCTTAATGACTTCAATGGATATTTTGGAACACTTTGAAGAGAATTGCTGTGTGATGCGTTACATTACTGCTGGTCAGTTTAGGAATATAATTTCCCCACAAGAGTTTGTGGGTTTCTCCTACACCATGGGCTACAAAGACGTAGGCTTTTGTCCTGTGGGCTAAGTGTTGGCTGGAGTGAAAAGAGACCAGGTTTATTCGTGGATTTCACCATCCCTGTGGCTGGTTCTGTGTTCCACGTAAAGACAATCGCCAGCAGAGTCTCTTGATGGGGCATATTCAGATGGATCTCTGTGGGATGATCCTGCAGTCTGCGGCCGACACAGCCATGGCAAGCACTTTAATCAGCTTCTATGCTCATTTAGGAAAAGCCCTACAGAAGGTATTACATGTCGAAACTCGTAGGACAGCCGTTCCCCCAAATCAACTTTCTCTCTCAGCCGCATGGCCTGTGAAAATCATCCTTTCCTCTCTTCTTAGCTGTAGAAAAACATGAAATGATTTGTTGGTTTATTTTATTCCTAAAGTAAATAGTTATTTAAGAGAGGCATCTCCTTTTTCTAAGACAGTTGTTTGCACACTGTTTGGTACAGTGGCGTGTCTTGTTTGACCTAAACTCTTACGAAACTGAACATTGCCTCAATGTGAATATGAAAGCACAAGTTTTATACTGTTAAAGTCATCTGTTATGGAGCTTTATGAACCTTTTAAAAGTTTTAACTATTTTTGGAAATTAAATATCAGTGCTTTACTTTTGGTATGCTCTATGAGTTGGCCAATATCTGGACTAAAGAGAAGAGCTCTTTATATTTTATAAAAGGTGAACTTCATTGTCAGTTGACTTGTACTACTTCAAATATTGAAAAAATCAGAAATAGAAGAATAGAGATAGTATAGGTGTAATTCAGATACAGTTGTTTTGATACCTAGATAACATTATTTTCTGGATAGCTTTAAAAGTGTATTTGTATCTTTCTGAGTGTTTATTTTGGAAGTCTTCCAAAGTGTTTATGCATGGATGAGACAGAGAACTGCCAAGTATGTGCTGGAGCCACCAACCCAATGGGTTGTATAAAGTGCTTGGTGATGTCCTATATTCACCAAAGCAAATTTTCCAGAAATCAAAATATTTTTTGAGTGTTTTCTTCAGGTTTCAGTTTTTTTTTTTTTTTAAGACAAGCCCTCGAGAAATAGCTTTTAATTCTGAGAAGTATCCAATATTCTGTAGGAAAATAATCAGATTTTTAGTCTTTCTCATTTCATCCATGTTCACGTTTCAGTTTTAAAGTATCGCTCCCCTCAAAGTGTTGCTGACTGCATCATACACATTCACTAGTGTTACATGACTCAGTCTGGAACTTTAACACATGCGTTCATACATTTGTCCACTTGCCTGGATGAGTCATTTTATAAAACTGGCTTGGACTTTAATAGACCCCGTGACTCCATGGCTGCCTTAAATGAGCATTCCCAAATGATCTGAACCTTCCACATGATTCTGTTGCTTTTGAATAACCACCTGGTTGAGTTCCAAAACGAGACCTTGAGGCAACTTGCTGTATCCGTGTGGGTGTATTTATGCTTGTGTTTGGGCCTACATCTTGCAATCTGTCTGCATGTTCAGTTACACTGTCTAGGGTGGCGAAATGCCACCAGATGTCCAATTATGGAGCCTAGACTGGGTAAGGGATTTGTTACAAGATGGCCTGAGCTGGGTACCCCTAATGTGAATAAACTGTCTAATGTACAACAAAACAAAACAAAACAAAAACACAACAATCACTTGTTAAATGTTGTTAAAACATTTTTTTGTGTGTTATACTGTAGAACTCTATCTTTCCAGTAATGGTGAGTGATAATAATCATGGTGCATTGCCATGGAATGCTCACCCAAGGCATGGTGTGCCAAGTTTTTATTGGGGATCAATCTTGTAGGCAAGGCTACCTACCTGCCTGCCTGAGCTTAGTGTCCAGCGCCACTAAGGGATCAAACTGGTATTCCATAGTTCAAGGTCCACACATAAGTAGAATTGTTAGTGGCCCACATTTAGTTAGTGGCCCAGGTAAACAAAGATACTCTTATCAGGCAGGATATTCCAAGGGAAAAGGGGTTACCTTCCAGGGGCTTGGCAAAGGGCAAAGCTTTCTTTGGAATATTAGAGTTTAGACAACCCAGATTTTGTGGAATTAATCTTTTATTATACAGTTACACTTATATGTTGAAAATCAAATACTTTAATGACTGTAACAAATCCTTTTGCAAGTCATATAGTTTCCATTTATTTTCTTTTAAATAATTGTGAGCTGATAGATCATTAAACTATTTTGCATGATGGCCAGGTAATAAATCTTTTTGCAAGTCATGTGATTTCTAATTATTTTCTTTTAAATAATTTAAATTCTTATAAGCACATAAATCATTAAAACTGTTTGTAAAATCACTATGTGGTTTCCAGTATAAAACTCTTTCTTTTCAGCTTAATTTTTATGTATGTGAGATTTTATGTGTCTATTTATGGAACATGATTATCAGAATAGAACTGGTCTTGAAAGTGTGTTATCTAACATTGGATGACACCAAATGGATACATGGACTAATTTTTAAAGTCTCATTCATCTCTTCAAAAGTGCATGTCCAATATTATATAATTAATATTTATTAAAAAGTTTATTATAATCATATAGTAGTATAGTTATAATTATAATTTGAGTATTTTTAACCCTTATTACAGCCATAGAAGATAACAAAGTAAATTCCAGTCACAAATAAGCATGATAGAATCGTTTATAAAATATTTTCAGATTTAAAGTTATAATGAGTAAATTTTGTGTTGGGAGTAGAATGAAAATATGAATTCAAGGAAGAAAATGAATATTTAAAATTTCTGTTGTAAGAGTTTGCGTAGTTTTTAGATGGATGACAGTATCATATTATGACACTATTTAGATTAAATTAGATACATTTAAAAGAGGTATATAACACTTTTATTTTTAAACATATATAATTATAATATGCCATAAATTTGGAAGATACTTCATAAGTCTCAGATTTCTACCTGTCTAGGTATTATCAGCCAAGTGCTCTATGCCTATTTTTCAGACATGTTTGTATAAACAGATGCCTTGGAAAAATGGACTCCAGTATAAATGTATTTATTATCCTTGCATTAAAGATAGAGACACCTTCCTCCTTTCCAAAGAGATATTTGCTTATATTTCAGGGTATTAAGGACAGCACCTCTCTCCAGAGGACATTGTGGGAAGATTTTCCAATAGTCCTGATAGAAGATCAGAGTCTCCAAATCTAAGGGTTCCCCTCCTGTAATACATCCCCAATGTGTGTGGAGGCAATACCCAGCCCTAGTTACATCATCATGTAGAAACTGGGGCTTGGGATAAATGGCAAGATAGTACCATTGCTGAAAGTAATAAATTGTCTAAATCCCTTTGGACTCCTTGATTCCTTACTGACTGACTGAATTTGTGGAAGTATGACGAGCCAGCCTTGCAGCTGCAACCGTAACACTGCTTAGATATTGCTTGACTTCTTGGTCACTTTGCAAGTATTTAAACATATAAAACAATTTAGAAGTGAACTTAAACATCAAAACCAGAAACTTTTTCTTTAGTTCCTATAATAGTGCTTGGCATATATTAGGCACTAAAATATATTTACTAAATGAATGAATGGACAAACAAATAATTGAATTAATAAATATAAAATTTTCTACTCCATTTTTCATCTAGACTGCTGTGGGCTGCTGGAAAGGATTCTAAGTATGTCAATTATGTCTAAGGGAAGAGATAGTTTAAGAATTTAGTTTCACTCATTCATTCATTTCTTTAAAAATATGTATTAAATTCTTACTCTATGCTATTTAATAGATACTAGAAAGCAAAAGGGAGTAAGAAGCAATCCCTTTTTTTAAGGAAGTCTAGTGAAAAAATCACAAATATCCTGCAATATTGTTTGCTCAAATAAGAAATATGCAAAATATCAGGGGACTACAGAGTTTAGAATGTTTTCTTTTGTCTGAGGGACCTCCCAAAAGTGGTGATACCTTGAACTGACTCTTGAATTAGAGGTAGGCGTTTGTTAGGGTGCATATGCTAATAAGAGTAAAGGAAGGAGACATTCAAGATATTAGTAGAGATGTGGTATAGTTTTACATAACTTAATTCTAAGTGAAGAACTAAATTATTTTCAATATATTAAAAATACTACACTAATCCTCTGAGGAATATATGGAATTGTTGAATCACTGTATTGGACTCCTGGAACAAGTATAACACTGTATGTTAACTACATTAGAATTTTGATGACCTGTTTCCTAAACTGAGTCTGTTAGTGGCATTCCACACATCATTTTTTGCTTTTTGAAAAGTTCTACAGGGGAACTCAGCTTCCCTTGGAAAGAGCTCAGAGTTGAGAAGCAGTCAGCTGGGTGAAATACATTCCCAGTCAAATGTGGACACTTTGGTAGAGCCAAAATAGATGAGTAGCTGTGAGCTAAGAATTTTAATTCCTATAATTCCACCTGGATCCTTATATTTAGCTTTGAGCTGTTATCGATCTAAAACATTGTGCTAAGTCAGACTTTATAACCCAAAAGGAAATTCTTTAAGAATGGAAGATACCTGAGACAAGAAATATTATCTTAGATTTCTGGGTTTGTGTTGCTTTTGTTAGAATGACATTTTTCATAGGCTCAGTAAAGACATTCTAACTAGCATTTAATTATGATTTTCTGCAAAGACTTTAAGGTTACCTTTTTTAAAATTATGAGTTTAACACAATAGTTATGTTGCATTCTGGCATCCTGACCTTTTAAAAACATGCCATTTCATTATGTTTCAGATATGTAAGTGATGTGCTCTTTTATAGCTTTGGCCAAGGGAGAGCTCATAATGAAGACAAGAGCAAGCTCGAGCTCATACCCCTTTGAATCTCTGACATTCTATTTTCCAGGTAAACTATACCTGTCAACAGAGGGGAGGTTTTCTGGTTCCTAGCCCCTGAGATAATTATGCATGCTGTTGTATAGAGTAGAGGCAAAAGTAAACTACATAGGGTACAGGAAAGGACCAATCAGATCTGGTTCAATTTTTATCCCTTTCCTGTGACTTCCTGAAGTGTCTCTTTGACAGATGCACTTCATGCTGATCTCCCCAATCTCTGACCCAACCAAGGTCTGTATTGTCTACTTAACATATTTTGGCACTTGATCAATATAAATGTTTATATATAAAAATTATATATCTAATTAGGACACAAGCCTTTTGTGGGGAAGAATTTTGCCTCCTACTTTTTGGTATCCTCTTTGGCCCTTAACATTCAGCGTATGATAGATGTTCTATAAATTGTTATTTGATTAAACTTAGCTTATCATCTTTCAGAATGTATGGTAGCAGAAGAACTGTGGAAATATTACTCACCCGAGGATGCTAAGGGTCCTGCTAGTGAGCCAGCTGGATTCCCTGCCCAACCCTACCACCCCTTCCTTCCTCTTGTCCGTGTAGTTGCATACTTTGCACTGCTCCTTTACAGACTGTCTAACCCAGGGACATGCTCTGGGAGAGAAGAAAATATCCTCTTTTCCTTTACATAAGCTCAAAAGTGATGAAAAGTATATCACAAAATATTACCAGTTGTTCAGGTTAAATGAGGCAAATGAGATGCATTTCAGAATGCGAAGTAAGAAGAGCTCTATCGGTAAGACATTGCTGGTAATAATGAAAATTATGGACACAGTGTTAAAAGTAGAAGTCCTAGGGCAGAAGAAAAAAAGGGCTTAAATTGGAAATGGAGATAAAGAGAATTGGTTAGACAGAAAGAATGGGGAAGATATTGAGGAAGAGGTCTGCAGGGAGCATTTAGACTTGACAACACAAATATCCAGGTTAAATCTGACATAAGTTCCTCTACCTGCAAAGCGTAGGGGAAAACTATCCCAAGCTGCTGGGGATGTTTTAGCTCTTTGAATATGCCCTCTAAGGAGTCAAGCTCTAAGAATACCAAATGCAAGTGGACTAAATTTAGATCCTCTGCGTGGTACACAGTATATTATAGATTAGGCTAATTACTGTCAAATAGACCCCAATCTGTACAGGGGCTTTGACCAAAAGAGGTTTATTTCTTGCTAAGAGTACTGAGTGTTTGCCCAGGTTGGCATGGTGATCTTCCCTCATGTCACTATCCAAGGACCTGGTTGATGGACGCTCTGCCATCTTTAATATGTACCTTCTCAGATATCTGCAGGGATGGCAGCATCATATGTATTTCAGCCAGCTCTAAGGAGAAAAAAGGCAGAGGAGAACAAATGTGGGATGATTTAGGGTTAGGTATTGCAGTGGTAAATATTTCCATTGGCATATATTTCAATGTCCAGAACTCGGTAATACAGTCACACCTAAATGCTAGGTAATTAAGGAGCTGGAGAATTCATTGGAAGTGATGGGGGAAGCATAACTGCTCAGGGGGAAAAAAAAGGATGAGAATCCTGGACACTTCTCAATTTTGTTTTATTTATCATACCTGTAACACTGTGTGTTGAGGCCTGTGTGTAATTATGTCAGGTACAGGTAAGCATAGATGCATCTTATAAACATCTCTGGACCTGGTGCACTTGAACCATGCCAAAGTGCCATTCCAGGATTCATGAAGATTATTGTTTATTTGACTTGAAGTTATTTTCTTTACTATAAAAGATCTTCGTCCCCAGAGTGCTATTGATTAAGGTGTCCTGATGGTGGCATCTTATTAGCACAACTTACACTTAATGTCTTTGATAATCTTAAGTTTTAAAATTAGAAAATGCTCATTGAAATTTATCCAAGGTGAGATTTTTGGTCTTTCAGTAAGAGTTTTTTAGAATATGAATAATTTAGTGCAAAGCTAATCAAATTTTGCATCACATAGTCTATAAAACAATGAAAGCCTTCCAGTGCCTTTCTGAAACTTTAATGGATTTGTACATTTCAGTGTTTTTTTTGTTTTGTTTTGTTTTACTTTGTAGGGTTTTAGCACGATTGCCAAAAATTACTCCACCGGAACAGCTGTAAGCAGTAGTATTAACATAACCAGTTAATGAATTAGTCTGTAATGTTCTAAAGTGTTCTTCTTTTGTTTTAATTCTTTCCTAATGTTCTTTTTCTTTTTTTTTTTTTTTTAAGATTTTACTTATTTATTCATGAGAGGCACAGAGAGAGAGAGGCAGAGACAGAGGCAGAGGAAGAAGCAGGCTCCATGCAGGGAGCCCGATGTGGGACTCGATCCTGGAACCGTGGGACCACGACCTGAGCCAAAGGCAGATGCTCATGGTTGAGCCACCCGGGTGTCCCATCTTTCTTAACATGCAAAAGGAATCACTAAAATGATTTTGACCTAGGCCAATTACACATGTTGGTGTAACTTCATTTGGCAACAGTTTATAAAATATCAAAAATTTGATAGGAACTGTCATAACAATGGAGAGGTAAAATTACATGCCACATAATAGGTGCTAAAAATATTTGTTGATAAGTGAATGAAAATATACAAGGTCCCATTTATCGCCTATTACCTGAATAATTAGTCACTCATTGAAACACTTCCATGTCAAAAATATTGTCCTTGATCAGTACAGGCACAACCACCAAACTTACTGAGCCTACCCAATGTAGGCTGTGAATAAACTGGCTAAATTGTTAAAAGTCAATTCCAAAACAAGAGACAGAGTCTGAAAGCAGATATTTTATTTGAATTATATATTTTGTTTATTAATTATGCCTTATATAAATAATAGCCTTGCCCTCACATGTTATGTAGTTTACAAGTTTATGCTCCATCAGGCAGACTAAATGACAGTGTCATAAAAGGTAGGTGTCTGAATTGGAAAACTATAAGATATATGTCAGATCTCAGAAGAAAAAAGTAGAATAGAACTTCACACTCAGTCAACTTCTCCTGTGAGTATAGAAACTTGGCTTTAATCAGTTACCATATGGTCAACACTTGACTAGTTCTTTTTATAGGTTATTTCAGATAACCTGAGACTTTGGCTTGTATATAACCACTTTATTGTGTTTTAGAATGAAGTTATTAAATCAATACAAAAGTAAATTAATTGAGCATTTACTTTATACAAGCTAATTCAATGAACGACTTCAATTTGATTCAATTCAGTAAACCTATTGATTGCTCTCTATTGGAAGATGCTGAGCTGGTTTTGTAAGTATTCATATAGAATTGAATTGAGAGATACATCTATAATTAGTGAGCTTATGGCCTTATTAAATATTATGATTGTGAAAACTCGTCAGTTTGCTTCATATATATCATCCCTGGAAGAACACTGCTTGATTGGCATCTGGAAATGCTAGTGTGTTTGTGTTTTTTAAAAGATTTTATTTATTTACTTGAGAGAGTGAGAGCGAGCCAACACAAGGTGTGGGGAGGGGCAGAAGGAGAGGGAGAAGCAGGGAGCCTGACCCGGGGCTCGATCCCAGGACCCTGGGATCATGACCCGAGCTAAAGGCAGATGCTTAACCAGCTGAACCACCCAGGTACCCCTGAAAATGCTAGTATTGATGCTTCAAAATGTAATGGCTGTATTTTATGCTTCCTATTCATTCATGATTGAGGAACATGGTTATATTCAGTTAGAGATGCGTGTTTTGTCAGACAGGCCCTTGTACACACACAGTCCTTTTAGCTCCTGTTTGGCATGTACTTTAAACTCCCCCCTTCTGAGCTAGTTTTGATAGAAAATAGAGGTTGGAATATTTGGGCTTCAGAAGAACAATGGACTCAGAGAGGTGATACTCCCAGGTGTAAGTGGGAAGAGTTAGAATGTCTGCAAACAATTGAAAGTGTATTTTGAGTAAAGCAATCTTAAAGAGGAGTTTCTTGGTGTCTACCCTCCTCCCTTCCAGCCCTCTCGCGGTATCTCGGGATTATCTGCTGCCCATGGAAAAGTCCTACAGCAAGGCTTCAACAGTATTATACTATGATGATTAATGTAACTTTATAGTAAGTCTTGAAGTTGGGTGGTGTCAGTCCTCTGACTTTGTACCACTTTTTCAATATTGTGTTGGCTATTCTGAGTCTTTGTCTTTCATATAAACATTAGAATCACTTTGCCAATGTCTACAAGGTGACTTGCTGGGATTTTGAGTGGAATTACATTGACTATATAGATCAAGTTGAAAAGATCTGAAATTCTAACAATATTGAGTTTTCTGATTCATGAATGTAGAATATATCCCCATTTGTGTAGCCTTTCTTTGATTTCTTTCCTTATTTTTGTAGTTTTCCTTGTATAGGTTTTGTAATTTATTGATTTATGCATAGAGTTATTATTATTATTATTATTATTATTATTGGGTTCTGGGCAAATGGTTTTATGCTTTTCATTTCAAATTCCTATTGTTCATTGCTGGTATATGGAAAGCAATATAAATTCCTCACTTATTATAACAATATGCTAACTTTATTACCAACACATCTGGTCTCCACAGCAATGTTGATTTCCTGTAATCAAAACATTTGTTATTTAGGGACTCAGAACTAAAACCCAAACTGACTACTAATGAGCTCCTTGAAAATTTTGGCTGAGGCAACAGGAGAGAGAGGTAACTGTCCATTTCTAGATTCTCTGCTCTAAGAATAAAAACTTCTATACTCCAAACTCAAGAAAGCTACTTGGCTGTAATCTGTCCTAATCCATCTCTGATAACTTGCTTTTGTAACCACACTTCTGAAAAATGTCCAGTTTGTGACATCACCACCTGGCTGAAGGTCAGCTAATCAAAATAGTCTCATTATGGCTGACTTTCAGAGACAATTCCACAGCTTGAGATGCCTCCACTTTTAGAGATACTTCCATAGCTATTAAAGATCAACTCTTAATTGTCCACTTCCAGAATTCTGTCAATCCTTGACTCTGTGTTTCTCAAAACTCTAAAAAAAATCAGCAACTCGCTTTGATCAGTGTTACTGAACTCTAGATATAAATATCTCTTGCTTGTCAAACATTCCATGAAGATTTTGGTTTCAAACATTGATCAGTGGCCTCTTTTATGGGAGCTCTTTTTTTCCTTTTTACCAACTGGGCTACCAGGAACAGCAACAGTGGGTTGCACTATTTTAAAGCCAGGTAGAAACCCTTAACAGAACTATTATTTTAGTATTTTCTTGGCATTTTTGGTGGGATCACAAATTTGCATAGAACTCCACTATATGAATATAGTTTCTGTATCTTTTGTAAAATAGTTACTGAATTCATTGTTCGGTTACTAGTTAAATGTTCTTTATATAAAGAAACTTCTGTAAATTTGTCTGAGTTTAATGTTAGGTTAAATTGTCTCTCCTGAGCAAATCATTTCTTCTCTTCTCTGGCTGCCATGAGTCTCAGCACTACATTTTCTAATCAGCTATAAGACTTATTTCTTACTTTAAGATTATGTTCTTAACCGTAAAGACACATGGTTTTCATTTATCTTCAAATTTTTTGTCACTATCCTCCTTATTATAATGACTTTACTATATATGAAGTTTGCTTAACCTGCCTAAAAAGTCCATTTTGGAGACCAGATATGGAAAAAAATTTATAATACATTTCTTTTTCAGAAACGTTTGGTAACCCTCTAATATTTGCACCTTCTTGCTCTTTCAGGCCCTTTCACCTTTAATAAGAATCAATCTTTCTGTTGTTTCCATAATATCTAGAGTTTGGCAGTGATATTTTAATAAAATCAGTCAGCTGAAGTTATATTTTCACAAATCATTTTTTAAAGATTTTATTTATTTATTCATGAGACACACACACACACACACACACACACACACACAGAGAGAGAGAGAGAGAGAGAGAGAGAGAGAGAGGCAGAGACACAGGCAGAGGCAGAAGCAGGGTCCATGCAGGGAGCCTGACGTGAGACTCGATCCCAGGTCTCCAGGATCACGCCCTGGGCTGAAGGTGGGCGCTAAACTGCTGAGCCACCCAGGCTGCCCTCACAAATCATTTCTAACACTGATACTCTTTAGGGCAAAATTACATGTCATAGTATTAATTTTCAGCATAACTGGTGAAAGGTCAATTTCCCACAGTAGTTAATTGGCCAACTACACAATTGCCTTTCAAAGTGTTGTAACTTTAATAGCAGTAATGTGCTGCAATAAAAGACAACATCCTAACCCTGAAACTTTGGGGGTCATGGTGGGAATCGTTAAAAATTCCAAATTCTTATTTTGTTTTTGTATATTTTTTAATATCCTAACAACTTATTATGCCTCCTCATTCAAAACCAAGGCAATGCAGGTAATATGGTACTTTTATTCATCTAATCCTGTTCTTTGGTGATTTTATTTCCTATGTAAAGTGCTCATGCTGTATAGTGTAACCTTTATTAGACAGGAGCCATTTGTAGTGATATCCCTATTCACTCTCCATAGTTAAGTTTATCTTTCTTGAAGGTCTTCATTGAGCCACCTGCTTCATGTTATTACATCGGCAGCACTACCACCAGCAGCGTAACAACTGCCATTTATTTAGCAATAACTACATGTCAGACCCTAGGCTAAAGACCAATTTTATCTCAGCTACTTCTTACATTAACTATGGCAGGTGATACTAACCTCATTTGATAGTTGGGAAAAGTGAAGCTGAAAGACTCTCAGTAATTTGTACAAGGTCACACCAATAGCACGTGGCAAGAGTTCATTCCTCATGACACTATGCTTTACAAATAAGGACGCCGAGGCCCAGAGAGACCAGAATGAAGAGTACACACAAATATGAAACCAGATCTGTCTGAACTCTCCAAGAACATGTTCTTTCATCCATTCCTCATTCCGTATTTGTTTCTCTGCCCTATCTGAAATATAGGAAGAGGAATAAATTTTGTGGATTAAAGGGTTTTGATCTGGCACCTAAGGAAAGCTTCCCATTTTATGAATAGATATAATTCTCTGAGTTCACACTTTTAACAGAAATACCTCAGATCTGAGCTGTTGGCTTGGCAGTGGTCTCAAGCCTATTACTTGGTGACCTCATGTTGCCAGTTCATCACTAGCATATGAACCAAAACAAAGTCATTCGTATCTAAAACAGAGGCAGCCAACTGTAGCTTGCTTCAGGAATCACTTTTAATGATGAAGGGAGAAATTGTGAAATTCCTAAGATCACCTTTGGGCTGTGTCCCGGTGGCTTTGGAAAAAAATGAAAAAGAAAATGCAGATAATAGGAAGGCTGGTTCACTTTCATTGCCTTTAGCTGGAAACAGGCTAGTGGCCACTCACATCAAAGCTGTGCACACTGGCTGCCTGAAGTATGTGCATGTTCTGCATTGTGGCCTTGCAGGTTTTCATTTTCCTCCCTCAATGACTTTGATATCAAAGCTGCTTTATTATCAAGTTAACATAATGGGACTCCAACCTAATACTTTGCCAAGCTCTCATTGATCCTTGGTGTGGAATAAATGTGAACACTGCCTCATTAATCCCCTCCAACGTCCTTGGAGAGAAGAGGCAAGCAATAACCCATCCATTTTGCAGTGGAAGAAAGAAAAGGCAAAGTAAATTGCTCACTTTGCATCTGTGCCCAGCCTTCTGGACATTTCCATCTGGATATCCTGCTGGTTTGTTAAACTGAACTTACCCCAAATTGAACTCATTCTCTTCTTTTTTCCAGAATATATTCCTCTTTCTGGACATTGTGTCTTCATTAATGGCACTACCATCCACACAATTCTTCTAGTAGAGCCTCTGAATCATCTTTGATTCTCTTATTTTCTATATTCTGTTAGTTACAATGTTAGTTTCCTTTTCCTTTGAAATAGCTCCCAATTTAATCTCTTCTCTTCAAAGAACCCTGCCCCAATCTCTTCTTCCACTTAGTATCTCATCATTCCTTAACCGGATTAGTGCCAAACAAGCAAAAATCACACTTTTATACACAATTTAGGTTTTTCAATTGATGCCATCTCAAAAAAACAATCTTTGTAACACCAGTGCATTACTGTTTTCTGCTCAAAACACTTTGATGGTCTCACATGACCAACAAACCTAATCCTGACTCTTCACATTAAAGAGATGTTTTAAAATTGGGCCAGCTTCCCGCTGAGAACTTGTTGCTACCATGTACCCCACACTCTAGACCTGAGGGCTGTGTCGCTCTTTCCCCAAATTTTTTTTCCCTGTCCCCTAACTTTGGTTCATGTTGAGTTTGCCTTTATCTGAGCTGACTTGCTGGGCAAATTTCTAGTCATTCTGTTAAGGCCCAGTTCTTATGTTACATCGTATTTGTTATCTTTTTTTGGCTTATCCATCTGCCTACTTTCTTAATTAACCTCCCCTTTTGAGTTTTCATAACAGTTTGTTACCATTTGTTGCACTTTATTTTATAGTTAATTATCAGTGTTTCTCAAAATAGCCTGTAAGTTCCTTGAGGACAAAATCCCAGTTTTATTCATTTCTGAATGATTAGTACTGAGTATGGTGCTGAGTACTTACTTGATGCTAAATAAATGTGTATAGAAGTTTATAGATAACAAAGAATTTTTTTTACAGATTTTTAAAAATTTATTTATTCATGAGAGAGAGAGAGAGAGAGAGAGAGAGAGGCAGAGACACAGGCAGAGGGAAAAGCAGGCTCCGTGCAGGGAACCGGACATGGGACTCAGTCCTGGGACTCCAGGATCATGCCCCAGGCTGAAGGCGGCACTAAACCCCTGAGCCACTGGGGCTGTCCACAAAGAATTTTTTAAGAAGAAATTTTATCACATTTAATACTCACAATAACCTTGTAATATAGGTATTACAACTGATCCCTAACTTACAGATGAACAAACTGAGGCCTAGAAAGTATAAATACTTTTCCAGGGCAGCCCGGGTGGCTCAGTGGTTTAGCACCGCCTTCAGCCCAGGGCGTGATCCTCGATTCGGGATCGAGTCCCACGTCAGGCTCCCTGCATGGAGCCTGCTTCTCCCTCTGCCTGTGTCTCTGCCTCTCTCTCTCTCTTTCTCTGTGTCTGTCATTAATAAATAAATAAAATCTTTAAAAAAATGCACTCAAGTTGGTTTGTAGGATTAGCCCATACTGTTACTGGAGGGAGGCATGGACAGCTTTTCTTCTCCCACATTTTCTCATTCTTTAGCTGAAAATTCTCCGGTTAAATTCATTAATAGTAGACCACAAACGAACATCTCTTCTAGGATGTCTGGAAGCAGATCTCTTTGCATTGCTCAGATTTTCTTTTTAGAATAGGTATTACTTGTCTCTTCTAGAGCTAATTTAGGGTCTCACCTTTAATTATTAGCTTTGGATCAGCCTATATTGCTTAGTAAATAGAGAGTTTGCGGGCTTGTTTGCTTTCCTTTATAATCCAAGCACTTAAAGGACAGAAGACATGTTGGCAGGTTGGAACTCTAATTTGGTAGAGATGCTCAAAGACCCTCAAACTAATGGACTCTATTAAGGTCTACATTTCCTTTCTGGTAATTCCTGATATACCTCCAAGATCTGTTACTTCGCCCTTTGTTGTCAAGTCTTCCCAACTCATCACTCAAACATTATGCCTTCTGTTGCCCACTTCCCACTCTAGCAAAACTGTTTCTTACTAATCTAATAGCATCTAGCTATAATCCCATGATTTTAACCTTTGATTTATTATTCAACTTGTAGTGACAATGTCTGATGTTTCCTTAAGCACCAAGCACTGTAAGTACTTAATGAAAGTTGTAGATCAATTGGATATAATACAGATTGATTCTTCACCTCTCTCTCCAGGTACCCACATCTACTTATCCACCAAGAATTGAATTTTTTTTTTCTCCATCCCTTGAATCTAGGCTGATCTTGTATTTTGCTTTGAACTACAGAATGTGGCTGAGTTGCCAGTGTTCCAGTTCTGATCAAAGGCATTAAGGGGCCTTGTCTGCATTCACTCTTTCCCCTGGAACTCCACCATTACCATATGAACAAACCTGAACTAACCATTAGAAAATGAAAATCCATGTGGAAGAGAGGCCAACTGTCCTTGCTAAATGTAAATATTTTGCTAAAAAATTCTCATAGGCCAGACTTTACTAGCTGACTGCCAAGTACGCAAGAGAGCTGTCTGTTCAATCCACAGCTGATTGTGAATGTAAGAGTGAGCCCAGAGGACACTAACAGAATTGCCCAGCTTTTCTGTAGACAAAGAATAATACATGGTTATTGTTCTAAGTCATTGAATTTTGACTGGTTTGTTTCACAGCAATAGCTTGCTTACACAGCATCATCTCATTTAAGCTTCCCTATACAATGATGTAAAATTAGTAATATCCCTACTTAATGGCTGAGGAAATTCAGGGTTAACAGATTAAGCCACTTATTCAACTTCTCACAGTTTTCACTAAAGGGCTGGGATTTGAGCCAAGATGGTCGTAACTATAGAGTTTGTATGCTTAAATATTATGTAACACTGTTCCCCTTCAGGAGCATGTAATTCATAACTTAATTCATGAAATCACCAAATCCTTTGGAGGAATAATTTAGTTCACGTCCCCTTGATTTGTACATGAGGAGACAGAGACCCAGACATTACTGATTTGTCCCAGGTTATAAAGTCAAACCATGGTCAGAAGTTTTTTTGTTTCTCCTTAATAACCCATAATTAATTGATCTTTCTTGGTCAAAAGCATTTCTTTTTCCACTGGATAACTGCAAGTTTCTTGAGGTTTTATTCTTTCTCCATGTCTGCCTGGGTGCCCAGCAAAGTGGTGAGTTCCTTAAGGGTTTAAAGCAAATTTATTAACTGACTAATTGTTTCCTTACTTGAGCTTGTTTATTTCTGAAATCCTCATGACTTGGGCAGCAAGCAAAGTGGCCACGGCTAGCAATACCGTGATGGGGGAAGGCTGCCAACTAGGGATCAGTGCCAGTATGAAGGCTCTCTGCTCAGGCCGAGACCCAGATGGGAATTCTCATCCTCTGTAGTTACTGTATTTTTCTCCTAGGAGGCACAACATCTGTTGACCTGAGCAGAAGGCAGACACTTAACTAACTGGGCTACCCAGGTGCCCCAGGCCTTGCACTGTTATTGATATTTTAGCAGTAGCCCGAGTGCTTTGTGCCACATCTTTTTTTCCTGATCTGTTTGCTTTTGAGCTCAGCTGTGTAACAAAATTCTGTTGTATTTTATTCAATATGCTGCATTATCAGGACTGTATTTTGTCGATGTGCCTGATAAAGAAAATCACCCCCACATTTGGGAGAAACATTTGGGTAGACCTAAGTTCCAGACTTTTGCTTTCATACATTGCTTGCTAAGATTGTCCTTTAAGCAGTGGAACAAGTTTAAGCAGAAAGCATTTGGATAAGGGCAAGTAGCATCCAATTCAACCAGGTTCTTAAAATTTGACTATTTCTCTAAGCCAGGAAATTCAGCTATGTGGGAGAATTAGTTAAAGTGATGCTATGAAAAGTAGACACATTCTGGGGCAAAAGGCCTTAAATATATATATATTTTTCTATTTCTTGTTCTTATCCTTTGCAGGACAGTATAGCAAAGCAAAATTAGTGATTTTCTTTCTATTATATGGCATATCCTCCATGAAAACTCACAACAGACACTAGTAGTCATTCCATAATGCAACTAAGGATTTTTGGCATGCTTAGGGAAAAAAGCCCTGCTTCCTTCACACTTGCCTCTTTCCCTTAATTTGATCCTGTTTCTTTATAATGTATGTGGATTAATGACAAATTTTGTAGAGATTGAAGACTGGAGTCTGATCATATGATAGGGTAACAGCAGAGTCTGGTTTAATTTTAGACCAATTAAATGTAAAATGTAAAACTGTTATTTTGTTTTTAAATTTATTTAGAAAAATTTTGGGAGCTTTAAATTGCCTCATTAATCTGAAAATGTGATAATCTTTTAAATATTAGGTTGTTGTTTTTGTTTTGTTTTTTACAGAAAGAGAAAAAGAGAGAGAGAGCACACCTGCAGGGAGTGGCTGGGGGTGGGGTGGGGAGGCAGGCAGAGGGAGAGTGAGAAGCAGATTCAGATTCCGCACTGAGCAGGGAACCCAACACAAACAATCCCAGGACCCTGGGATCCATGACCTGGGTGGAAGGCAGACACTTAATCCACTGAACCACCCAGCAGCCTCTACATTATGTTTTTTATCATTCAAGCATTCAAGTGTCATACATTCAAATTTTAAATTGTTAATATTTCAAGATAGTTTAGAAGAAAGTACTAGGTTAAACAATAGGAAAGAGTGGGTGATCTAATTCCTTCTATTATCATTCTCTATAGACTGTACTTTCTTAAATACATCCTGTTTCTTTTACTAAAATGGGCTAACTCTCTTTCTGCCTTTCACTGCTGTCTTGCCAGTTGGAATCAGACCAAGGCTATGACAAGAGATTACACGCTGGCTGACATCAAGAAGTGAAGATGAATCTCATTGAAATTCTCCCTCTCATTAAAAACAAAATGGTTAAAATGTAGTTCTACGGTCACTGTTTTGGGAAAACAAATATAAAAGTGACATTCTCATTAGTCAACAATGTAGTTAAGTTTTAGAGTCACACCAAGTTCTGCAGCATACTGGTTTGTTAGATGTGTGTGTGTGTGTGTCTATGGTGTTGGGAAGTCAACAGGGAAAGGGCAGAAAAAGGCTTTCCTTCCTGAGTGTTACCTTTTTTGTCTCAGTGTCTCTCAGGTGATTATAATGGACAGAAGCCCTGATGTTGGCAGTTCACTATAATCCTTCTCTTGTAGAGGGATACCTAAAACTTGGTTTCACCTTTGGCTTTTCAGCTATTGAGAAAAGGAATTGTTTTTCTAATAGATTATACTCAGAAAAAAAAAATAGTGACAAAACTGACTGGTGTAAGTCAAAATAAAAAAAAAAAACAAGTAGAATTAAACTACAGATCTATTGAAATTTTATAAAAAATCTCCCTCTGTAAAATATACCTTTATCATTTTGTGATGGGGAAATCACAAAACATAAAACATAAATAGTCTATTTACTGGAGATATATTTTCATTGACTGCTGAAAAGCTTGTTTCATCCTCTTAACATGACCATTAACAGGCCTCAGAGTTTTAGCTGGCTGTTGGCAGCTCCTTACTCTATGGATTTCTCATAGGGCAGTTCACAAGGTGGCAGCTTGAGTTTCCCAGAATGTGGGAGAGAGAGGAGAGGGAGAGAGCAGATGAAGGAGAGAAGGTGTACCAGATGCTAGCCAGTGTCTCGATAACCTAATGTCAGAAGGGGTATCTCATGATCTTTGCTTTTTCTGTTCATTAGAAGTAACTTACTCAGTCTAGCCCACACTCAAGGAGAGCAAATTGTTAAAATGGGACATATTACAGGCTACCCACCACAAACTATATGATTCATAAAATTGGATTTCAGCAGTTATTGGACATTTTGTCTAAAGCTTGTCTTTTTACACACTGATCACAATAAGAAATTGACATTTTAGTTTTCTTTATTTCTATGACACGAATTATATTTTGCCTTTGATTTATTTTAAGATATCTAGATTCATCAACATAGGAAAGGTAATGAAAATGTGTCATTATACAGACATTATGCTCCTATTTTTTTAAAAGGTGAGTTATTTATGTCCTCTAATAACTGAAAACTATTGCAAAACATAAAGTGATAAAAATCAACCTGCTTATTTTTATAATGCAAACATAATTTCAATACCAAGTCTTAATAAAGATAGTATGAAATAAAGCTATGTACTAATTTTACATACATATATGGACAAAAATCTTGAATAGCAAATCAAATTTGATAGTGTATTAAAAGAACAATATATAGATTATTCCAGGAATACATTTGTGGTTCAATAATAAGAAATCTATCAACATAATTCACTATGTCATTAAATTAAAAAAACAAAAGAACATGGAAAAATAAATAGGATAAAACCTTTTCCACACACCAAGAATAAATAGCATATGAATGGTATAATACTAAAGCCATTTCTACTTAAAATCAAAATAAGGCAATATCTTCTATCATCAGTATTATTTAATCTTGTTTTGGAGTAAAAATCAATAAGTCTCCAAAATGAGGTATATTTTAATTGCTGAAAGGAATAATAATAATTCCTTAGAAACTTTTGAAACTTTACTAAATGAATGTAATTTATAATAGAACAAAAAGGTGGCTGGATAGACAAATATACACTAATCTATTGCTTTTCTTTAAAACTGCAAAAAATTCATATTTATTGTAGGGGATGAAACATATTAAGGGTAAATTAACAAGGCAAGGTTCTATGGGAAATACATGATGAAATATGCAAGTACATAAAACATGTAATGAAATTAAGCAATACAATATATGTTTTAACAGGAAGCTAGAGTATGGAAATACTAGTGCTTTCAAATTTGTATGATATTTTGGTAATTCTAACCAAAATGGTTTAATTTTAGAACTGGATAAAACTGTTTTAAATTTCAGATAGAAGGGATGCTTGGTTGGCTCAGTGGTTTAGCACCTGCCTTCGGCTCAGGGTGTGATCCTGGAGGCCTGGGATTGAGTCCCACATCAGGCTCCCTGCATGGAGCCTGCTTCTCCCTTTTCTGTGTGTGTGTGTCTCTCTCTGTGTCTCTCATGAATAAATAAAATAATAAAATAAAATAAAATAATAAATAAATTTCAGATGGAAAAATAACTCTCTAAGAATAACCAGGAGTATTTTATAAATAGAATGACCAATGTGGATTTGCTTTACTAGGTGTTAAAATATGTTGTCAAGCCATTGTAATAAAATAGTATTTTTTTAAATTCAGAATTGGACATATGGATTGTTGGAGAAGAATAGAGAATTTAGACATTATTAACCTCTTTTTTTGATCTTATTACAACTTTTTGTCTGGCAATGATACCCTTAGAAATATAATGCTTTATTGACAATAATTGTTATCTTTTACTTGGGACTAAGTAAAAAAAAGCTTGTCTTTTTACACACTGATCACAATAAGAAATTGTAAGCACTGTCCTAAATGCTATGTAATCCTCATTAGGTTCTAATGCAAATGAAGTAATCTGCTCAGAATTTTTCTTGACATCAAGTTTTGGAGAAGGGTTGAGATCCCATAAGAGTTTGGGATTGAGAACCCAAAAGTACCTAATGGAGGAAAGGGTAAAATATTAGAAGTTTAGTCTCCTAATTACAAATGGCTTCTAACTATCCATTTTGCCCTGAGATGGCCCAGAGCATATCAAGGCTCTAGACTTCTCAATCAAAGTTCCTTGCTTCTTAATTTTCTTTTATTTGAATTTCCTACATATTGTTGTCTGTGAAATTTACCATGGTATTTCACACATGCTAATGTCATCCTTAGTGTTCTCTAGTTATTGTATATCCATGTAAATTTTTCCCAACAAGCTCTAAGTAGTTCATCAGAGATAATTTAAGGCAGCAGTAAATAACTCACTAACTGGTTTGAATTGAAATAGATTGTGGTTATATACTGCTTCTGAGAAAAAGCAGTCTTGTGACAAGAGAACCCTATAAGTAAAAATACTTACACTCCCTCTCCCTATGAAAGACAAAAGAATTGAGATCATAGATTTTCAGTTACCCAAATGTTGGTTAAGAACTAAACATTTGGGATAAAGCTTAGTTATGAACTCCGTAAAAGTGGGTTTACAAGATGAAATGTGCAATTACACAGGGATTAAATGAACTTCTTTTTTGTTTTATGTTTATTTTTCAGTATTGTTCAGTCTTATGAGCATACTCACTATATTGTCCAGCTTCCGCCTAAACACTTCTGATAAAAGGGAACTCATTATCCTCAAAGACAGCCTGTTCCATTTTTGGACAGCTCATTTTGTTGTAGGATAAAAACATCATTGGGCCTATTTCCAATGGCTGTAAGGACAAGATGACTTCCATAGATATTTGGAGCCTGGAGTTTAGATCAGGGATTAATAATCAAGTTCTAGCAGGAGTGATGCAGATGTAAATTGGGTTATCCCTGAAGCTGTTGAAAGTTGACTATAATGCCATTTGGGTATCATCACAGGCCTAGAAGGCCAAAAGTAATCTTCCATTCAAACCCCACTACATAATAACATGCAGTGTTCTGGATTTGACTGTTTGTCAGATGATGCTGAAAAAGGAAAGCTATGAGGATGATTAAAGATGATAACAAACAGATTTTCAAAGAAATATTTCAGAAACTCTAGTTATTTAGTCTCGTCAAGGGGAGATGGAAGGAAGGCAATGATGATGTTTAGTTATATGTTGAGAATCCTTTAACCACATGCTCTCCACAAAACATTGAAAAACAGGTATTTCATAACTCCTTCTGCAGCAAAATCCTGACCTAATGTGAGATGACACTAATGTAATCTCTACACCACTTAGAGTGAATATTCATGTTTTGCTGCAGAAGTACTTCTATGTTTCATTGTAGAATACTGCTCCAGACCTTGTTGGGAGCACCGGGTGATAGAAAATATATGCACCATATTCTCTCTCTCAAGTTTGAAAAAGGGTGAGGTTTGGTACACATCTGTTTCCAAGGCTTGTGTCTTGTACTTGATCATTTCCATATTTAGCTTTGTGTTTAATACTCTTCCCTTTGTTCCTTCCTATTTTCATAATTTTGAGATATGTTGATATCGAAAGTGATAATCCTTCAAAGTAAATGCCAAAGAATCCTGTAAACACGGAAAAGATTCTTTATTACTCTATTTAATTAACAACTAGGTGCTTGGTGGGTGGGACAGCGGAGGATGAGAGGAGCACACAGAAAGGAAAAAGATGCTCAGCAGGCTATTTCAAGAGCAGTAATTGTTAACCACAGTTAGGTTATGGAGTTTTTGGAAAATCTGATGAAAGCAATCTTTTGACCCTCTTAGAAAAAAGAAGGTATATTAGACAAGAAAGGGAAGTAGATACTCTAAATTTTAGAATCTTTTTTCCCCAGCTGTTCAGTCTTCACTGATAAGGCCTCAAAGCCCTCCCAGCTTCCATCTTTAGAGTCTTTCTAGCTATTCCAATTTCTACAGGCTGCTGGTTCCTTAAATCATTGCCACGTGTTTTTGGTTTTTGACACAGCAGCCCTTTGCTTCTAGGAACCAGTTTCTGTTACAATGACTTATTTCTGTATGAGAGATTGCCCTAAGTCTTAGTGGCTTAAGATTCAATTTGTGCTTGAGGATGTGGGTTGGGAATTTGAGAAGGGCTTGGCTGGATTGTTATTCTCCATAATGTGTTACCTGTGGTCACTTGGCATACAGTTGGTGGCTGGTATTTTCCAGAAGTTCTAGAGGTACTCAGCTGCAAGGCTGAGTACACCTGAGCCTCTCTTCCTCTCCCTGTAGATTAAGGGCCCCTCCAAGTGGATATCCAGCGGGGTAGTTGCACTTCCTAAATGGCATCTTGTGGCTTCAAAATTGGTAACTGGCACATATTCATTTCTACATTATTCTAATGATTAAAGAAGTTATAAGAATCAGCACAGACTGAAAGGACTGGAATGCAGACAACCCCCCACACCTCAACCTATCTCGGCTTTCCCCCTCCCTCTCTGGGAGGAATATGAGAGAATCTGTGGCCATTTTTAACCTACTGCATATAGCTTATTAAATTGTTCTTTTTTATAATTCCTTAGTTTGGATGCTTACGTTATTTATTTCAGTCTTATTTCTTCTAGTCTAAGAAGCAGAGCTAAGTATCCCTTTTACTATGTCACAAAATTAGTGTTTTATGGTGTTTTGTTATCATTTATATATGAATATCTTACTTACCAATATGTTTGACTCACTAGTTATTTGAAATGTGTTAAATTTTCCAAAAGGTTTTCATTATGCATTTTTATTTTCATCTCAATTAATTGTGATGTGGTGGAGATTGTGTACATGACACCAAGTATCTGAAATTTTGTTGATATTTGCTCTTGTCAGGATTTCCACTGCCAACTTAAAAAAATTTCAGTGTATGCATTAGAATAATATATTTTTTTCATATGGAGCAGAACCTCTTTTTCCTCTCTTTCTCTCTCATCTATTTATCATCTGTCTATGAAGAGAAATTGTCAGTCTTACCCTATAATTCTATATACTTTTACCTAGATATTATAAAATCCTGTAGAAGATTATAGTGACTATTAGAGAGATTTGTGATCTGCTCATCCTAAAACAAAGTCCATTCTGAATTTAGTTAATTTGTGACATATAATTTAAAAAAGATACTCTAACTTCGAAGTTAGATTTTAAAAAGCAAAGTAACAGGTACTTAACTTTCCTAAGTCTTTATTGACTTACTAAACAGAGGAACAATACTTTCCACAAAAGATTTGTGGTGAGAATTAAATGAAACCATGAGAATTAATGAAAATTACATGGGGAAAGTAGAATGTCTGGTAACTAGAAAGTGCTCAGTGAATTGTTACCTTTGATCCAAACAGAAAGTGTACTTGGCTGTGAAAATAAGTCACACAATTGATGAGTTTTCTTGAGACATCAGATTGAAGAAAAGACACAGTATCTTCACTTAAATATATTCCTAATTTTCACTGTATTTTTCAGCAGAGAATCCAGGCCAGGAGGCCTGTGGTTGACCCCCCAACCACTCTCTGTGTACAAAGCGCTGTGTGTTGGCATTCAAGGCCCACATTTCATTCACAGCAATTTCTCTCCAGGCTGCACACATAGCTCTGGTACTCAGAGCTAATGCATCCCCAGCCTCCATTACAGCTCAGAAAATAGTTTTTTTGGAATCAAGTGTTTTATAGAATATGTGCTTGTTAGAGTAAATGTTTTAAGAGGATAACAGGAAAATGATTCTCGTACATATATACTGCCCATACGCCAAAGGCAGATGCGTTCACTTGTCCATGGTTATGTACAATTGCAAAGTGTCTGTCACCATGAACAGAATAGGAATCGCTCATCTATTCTGAATATCACTCACATTGTGTTATATCCAGCAGTATCCTTTGAAAAACAAATCTATTGCTCTTTCTACTTTACTTTTGCACAAAATAGTCATCATCAATTTTGTGCTCAGTTTGACTGTCTTTGTGGCAATTTGGTGACTTAAATTTGCATTTTTCTAGAAAGGGTACAACTTTGAATGATGCTTCTGTATTTTCAGGCTTTGTCATGAAATTGATGAATTTGAAACCAGAAAGCAGTATTTTGTACTCATTCTGGGAAAAGATCAATTTGCTTGCTAGTGGAGGCCCTGTGTTTTGTTGTAGAAAGATGCGTAACTTTCTGTGGCTTCATAAGACTAGTTGATAATGCTTCATCCAGACACTGCCAAATTGCAAAAGGGAAAAATGAATTGCTTATCCAAAAAAAAAGCAGACTCTCTGATATTCATCATGTTACTTTATTTATTTATTTATTTATTTATTTATTTATTTATTTATTTATTTTGTCAAGTTACTTTCTATTTGTACTTTGTTTTTGGGCATTTGTAGCTACTTGTGGGAAATTGCCATAATCACAGTTTCACTAATTTTCGTTTATTTAAATGAATATTCCTGCCCAAACTGTGGTAATAATACATTATTTCCATTAATCTCCTTTGAGACTTTGGTCCAGGTCTGCAAATTTGGGAAACAGTGTAACATGGTGGTGACAATGAAGCATGCAAATTAAAGCACAAAATAATTAAGATTCAAGTGACCTGAAAGCAGGTTTTAAGCAAGATGACTGGGATCGCGACAAATCTTGTAGTGCCTGAAGAACCTGTAAAAATATAAATATTATAAATAACTTACTGAGATTTCCGTAAAAATGAAATTTATTTTTATATTTTATACTTAGGAACAAAAAGCAAAATTCCTACACTCCCCAATAATTATTTTACAAAAATTTTTTACCTTTGTCAATCTGATGGGTGAAAGCATCTCATTGCAAAGCTAATTTACGTTAAATTATGAGTAAGATTGAGTATCTTCTCAAGTATTCAGATCTGTTTGTTTTCATTTCCGTGATCTGCTTGAACAATTTTTTTTTGTTTGGATTTTAGTCTTCCCTTAAGAACTCTAAGAAACTTGCCCTTTGTCTATAATATGTGTTGGAAATAACTTCCCAGTTTTTGATTTGTCTTTTGGGTCATTTTCATTTTATATCTCCCACTGCAGAGATATTAAACCAGTGCTACCTCCAGTTAAACCTTCTAAAGGAGCCATGTCCCTGAAAGCTCAGAGATAATCCTGGAAAGAAGAATTACCTGGATCAATGTAAAAGATCACCATTATCTTTTATAGTATCCTCAGTGTTCTTGTCAGAAGAAGAGAGAGTTGTGAAGGACACCTAGGGAGGACTGACATCTATGCTTGGGGAGCTTTTGGAATATTTTGAATAATCTTTTAAAATATAAGTTGCCAGAATTGGGTTTAATGACTTAAAGAATACATCCTGTTTTGAGTTCTCGACCATGATCCATGGCAGACATGGCTGTTTGCCCACCAAACGCTGATGCTCCCATTGCATAATGTAGAGTTGTTGCTGGGTAGTCACCGTCTGCCCAGGAACCATGTTTGCAAACTCTCCCTCTTCATTCTCATAATGTGGTCATGTCACATGACTGCTTTATGCAAATGTAATAGGAGTAAAAATACTCTATTACTTTAGGCCAAATACTTAAGAAGTAGGTGTAGCTTTTCCACTCTCTCTCCTCTGCTAGATGGACTTTTCTACACAAAGCAACTTTCAAAATCAAGTGTAGAGCAAAGTGAAACTTCCATAGGACTGAGCCCCTGGGGAGCAGAGCTAACCCTCCTCTTAAGCTTGTCTTCTGCTATAGGGATTTTCTGTGAATAAAAAAATAAATATTTGTAAATCTTAAGTCACTGAAATTCTGGGATGTTTACTACCATTTCTCCCCCACCCCCCTGAGTATAGAGGATATCTGAATTTCTAAACCTGCCATGTAATTAGACTGAAAACATATGATTAAGTTCTCATCAAAGAGTTGGGTTGTATTTTTTAATTCACTCTGACAATCTCTGTCCTTTACATGGTGCATTTAGAGCATTGATCTTCAAAGTGATTATTGATGTCATTGAGTAAATATCTGCCACGTTCATTACTGTTTTCTACATGTTTCCTTTGGTCTTTGTTCCCACTTTTCCCCCATTTTTTTTTCTCCTTTTCTGTGGTTTTAACTGAGTATTTGATATGATTCCATTTTCTCTCTTAACATATCAGTTACATTTCCTTTTTTACTTTTCATAGTGGGTATCCTAGAATTTGTAATATTCATTTACAGTAAATTCAAGTGTATTTTATTTTTTTAAAGATTTTATTTATTTATTCATGAAAGACACACACACACACACAGAGAGAGAGAGAGAGAGAGGCAGAGACACAGGCAGAGGGAGAAGCTGGCTCCATGCAGGGAGCCTGACGTGGGACTCGATCCTGGGACTCCAGGATCATACCTTGGGCTGAAGGCAGCACTAAGCCGCTGAGCTACACAGGCTGCCTGCAAGTGTATTTTCAAATAACACTATACCACCTCCATGGGTAATGTGAGTAGCTTATAATAACAAAATAATCCTAATGCCTTACTCTCATCCTTTGTACATGTCTGTCATTCATCATATTGATATAGAAGCACATATAATTATATATACATATAAGTTTATCATTAACGATTAGGGAAATGCAAATAAACACCACAACGAGATGTCTGTATACACCTATTAGAGCACCAAAAAAAAAAAAAAAAAATTGTTAGAGTACCAAATGGTGGTGAGGATGTGGAAAAACTGCACCTCTCATACATTGCTGATAGGAATATCAAATAGTATAGTCACTGAAAAATAGTTTGATAGTTTCTTTAAAGAGCCTAAACATGTACATATTACATGAGACTCATTAATCCTGGACATTTATCCTAGATAAATCAAAACTCATATCTACACAAAAACCTACACATGAGAGTTCGTAGTAGCCTCACTTAATAATAGTACCAAACTAGAAGCAACACAGATGTTTTATGATGGCTGAGTGGGTGAACAAACCACGGTAGATCCATATCCTGGAATACTACTTAGCTACAAAGGAACAAACTGTTGACTTACGGAAAAACTTAGGAGGTCTCAAAGGCATTATCCTGAGTGACATCTGTGAAAAGGGTGAGGTTGGTAGCTCCGAGGGCCCACCTCTCCGTAGAAATATCAAATGATTGAGCAAATACTATTAAAATCAACTTGGTCAGAATTCTGGAAAATAGTCAAAGGTTTACAGCAACCAAACAAATGCTGAACCAAGAGAAAGACAACTTAAAAATGATGGGAAGGGACGCCTGGGTGGCTCAGTGGTTGAGCGTCTGCCTTTGCCTCAGGTTGTGATCCTGGAGTCCTGGGATCGAGTTCCACATTGGGCTCCCTGCAGGGAACCTGCTTCTCCCTCTACTTATGTCTCTGCCTCTTTCTCTATGTCTCTAATGAATAAATAAATAAAATATTAAAAAAAATAAGTGATGGGAAAACTCTGCAGCTTTTTATTTACCCTCCTTCACTCCTGTTCTTGGCCCACTGATGGTCTTGAAGGTGGCAGTGTCCATTCCCAGGGTGGGACTTTAGTCTCTCGTTCTGGAGGGAACAGAGATGACTTTACAAACAATTGTGTTTATCTAACCTATCCAAGGGCTACTTGAAGGGCTGACACAGAGGGATTGGCCTTGTTTTGCTTTACTTAGAACTCACCAAAGTCACAAAAGTTCTTGGCATTCTTCAAAAACAGTATTAGGTAAATGGACAGTTGGCCACCACCAACGACAAAAGATTAAATTGAGGCACACTGGAGAGTACTGAGAACCTGGGAGGAGAAGCTGGGAGAGAGTTTCTGTGGGAGAGAGCATTCAAAAGCATAGGGAATATAATCAATGGTATTGTAATAGTGTTGTGTGGTGACATACACGAGCTACACTTGTAGGGAGCACAGCATAATGCATAGTTGTTGAGTCACAATGTTGTACACCTGAAACTAATGTGACATCATGTATCAACTATACTAAGAAAAAATTTTTAATGAAACAGAAGTTACCTATGTATAGTATAGCAGGGAATTTAGAAAGCCACAGGCACGATCAGCGCAGAACACATGCTGAGGAAAAAAGATTTTAAGCTTCTACCTTGGAATGACCTCTAGGCCCAATGCAAGCAGAAAGTGAAGCGTAAGGCAGGGTTTGAAGTAGCCTGGCTAAGCACTGAAGGAGTGCTCCAGCACAGTCATTTTGTAAAAGCTGAGAGAGGATCACTTTCTCCTCTTTTTCTTTTACTTCTACTACTCCTTCTCTTCCTCTTCCTTCTTCTTCTTCCTCCATCTGCCCTCCCCCACCTTGTATCTCCAGCTTGTTCCTGGGACTCAGGGATATCAGTCAAAACACTAGCTCAACTCAAGCTAAGTGATGAGATTCCTTCAGAGGCCATATGTGACAAACATACAGACTTAGCATAGTTTAGAAAAGTCACTAAACAAACTACATAATATCTAGCTACTATCTATATGAAACTACATAAACAGACTTGAGGCAAGGCTAAGAGTCTGATTTCCAGGGTTATCACATTGTAATATACAAAATATCCAGTTTTCATTAAGGGCATCATCCTGACAGAAATTTTTTTTTAAATAGTCACATCCTGTATGATTCCATTTATTTAATGTTCTTGATATAACAAAATTACAGAGAACAAATTAATTATTTCCATGGGTTGGGTATAGTGAGGAGGGGGAGATAGGTATGATCTGTATCTCCTCAAGATAGCATGAGGAACATCTTTTGATTCTGTTTAATTTTTTTTAAGATTTCATTTATTTGAAAGAGAGAAAGAGGGAGAGAGAGAGAGAGAGAGGTGGGGGGGGAGAGCATGAGTAGGGGGAGGAGCAGAGGGTAAAGAAGACTCCCCACTGAGTAAGGAGCCTGGCACCGGGATTCCGAGATCATGACCTGAGCTGAAGGCAAATGCTTAACCGACTGAGCCACCCAGGCACCCCTTGATTCTGTTTCTTGACTATAGAGTGGTTCATGAATCCACCCCTGCCATAACATGACACAGAAGTATAGACACATAATATACCAACATCAGTTTCTTTGCTTTGATATTGTACTCTTGTTTTACAAGAAATGACTGTTGAGGCATACCAGGTAAAGAGTACATGGGACATGTCCCTGCTATCTCTCTAATTTTCTGTGAATCTATAATTAGTTCAAATCAGAACTTAAAACATAGGAACTTAAAATGTTAAACTTTGTAATTGGATTTGGTAAGTTGTAGGAAAACTCTTACAGGCATTTTTTCTTGAGTCACATTTTCTATTAATAAGTCTGATGTTGATTGTAGCTATTTAATAGATTCTCTTTATTCTGTTAAAAAAAACTTCCTTCTATTCTTTATTATATTTGATTTGGCACATTACATATTCCATCTTTTAAAATGTTAAATATTTCATTGTGGTCTGCTGGGTGCACTATGATTTTTAGATTTTAAGCTTCCTAAATAAGTTTGGTGATTATAGTTTAAGGTGTAGTTGTCCGTTTGTATTATTTTTCAAATTTTCCAAAGGCAGAAACACACAGAAGAATAGATTCACACTTAAAGAGTAGGCAAATGAATATCACTACTTCATAGAACATGACTTATTTCCAAAACTGTCAAGGAAATCCCATATTGGTGCCTTATGACTATAACCACATTTCTTTTGTAACTCTTCTAGTGTCTTCTCTGAAATAGGAATATGTTGTTCTAAGTCTTCAACCTGATTTTATTGCTAATTTAAACAAATGAATAACTTGGGATCTTGGTGTTCCCATCTATAAAATGGGGGACAATTTTCTCTTACTTTGTCTCATGGGACTATTGTAAACATTAAGTTATATTAGTTCTTTAAAATTTTACTTATTAATTCATTTATTTTGAGAGAGTGAGAGAGTGAGCAAGTAAGCAAGGGAAGAGGCAGAGGGAGAGCAAGAAAGAATCTCAAGCAGATTCTCTGCTAAGTGAGGAGCCCAACGTGTAGGCTCAATCCCATGACCTGAGCTGAAATCAAGAGTTGGGAGTTGGATGCTTAACCCACTGAGCCACCCAGGTGCCCCAAATTAAGTTACATTAGTAAGGAAAGGAAGATTACTTATAAATAAAATATATTGTTATCACTTCATCTGCATTTGATAGATTTTCAGAGAATGAGAGTAATTCTGGTTTCCAGGTTTGATCATTCTTTTTTTTGACCATTCTTTTTATAGCAAAATACACACAGGTTTTGATGGTTCATGTCCCCTCACAGATAAGTTGGTCTATATGGGAAATATTTATTTATTTATTTATTTATTTATTTATTTATTTATTTATTTATTTATTTTGGAAATATTGATTTAAGTATCTATGACATGTGTTTCCATTGTTCCCCATCTTTCTGATATTCTCTCTTAAGCTGCCTTGCCTTTTCCTTCCAAGGGCTCGCTCACAACCTTTTTGCCTCTAAGCACTTTTCCAGGGATGAGTCACAAGTTAGAAGAATGTCTAGGAGCATCAGCTGATCTGATTGCAGACTTCACTGAGTCTTATGCAGGTATTATCTCCTATGATTAGCTTTCTTCTTTAGTGCTGACAGTCTGCTCTGCTTGAACAGTTCTATGAGTTGGCTTCTCAACCTCAGCTGGTTAGAGTTGCTATAAAACTGAGTTTTTAGACACTTGTATTGATAACTATAAAACTTGGCTTGCTTTGATACTACCTAAGATTTATATATAGTGTGAGGAAGCCTCTGGCCAGGGGAAATAATTACTCTGCTGACATTATCTCTTAAATACTAGTGGCTTAGCACAGACTTTAAATTTCCTTTCAGATCTATGGGATACTCGTGTTACAATGTACTGCTTCATCCTGGCCATCTGTCTCCTGGAAAGTCACAAAAGAAAAATCACAGTAATCGAAGCTTTCTGTGAGATTTTACACTTCTACTGAGTGAAATACATGCTTCCCTATATTTCATGGCAGTGTTTATAATACTGGTCTGCTAACAACTTTTCTTTTGAGTCACCTAAGTCCCCTGGGTAGCATTTTCTTCTGATTCATCTAATTAAATGACAGAGAGATCAAGGATTGGTGCCAGGCTAGTGGCCCAGCTAACCCATTTGAATAAGTCTTTGAATCATATTAGAAAAAGATTTGAAGTCAATTCCTGATGAAGAGCCAACAGATGCAATAGCAAAAAAAAAAAAAAAAAAGGTAGAAGAAATTCAGAGGTAAAAACAAGGAAGAAAAAATCTTTGTCTATCTTTCTTGCAGCTTATCAAGTTTTCTTTCTGTCAAACCTGGGAAGAATAGTGGCATGTAATTCTTAAATATGGAATGCTCAGAAAGGATTTGTGTCTGAATGGCTAAATATATAGTCATTCCTGTGGCTGTCTTGTTTTTATAAGAACAAGATCTGATTATTGCAATAATACTGCTAGTAATATCCTGTTACTAAATGTACAATAGGAAGCTTCTTGGTTTTGAAAACATTATTTTTATTTCTCATGAATTCAAAAGCTGAAAAGATCTAGATATAGGAAATATGAATGATATTTTGCCACCTGTTAGGACTCAAACTCTTGGGAAATACTTCATCTGAAGATGAGGAAGAGATGGAAACCCTGGTCTGATAACTTTCATTTACCCTCTGTCTCTCCTGCTCTCCATTATCTGACCTTGCCTTTCTCCTGAGGTTAGAAAGCTCTAGAGACTCTAATGGGTCAGGTTAAGGTGACTTCTATCTGTGAGAAGTAGTTGTGAGTGGTTTGCCAGTTTGAAGGGGCAGTGCCTAATGAAAAGGCCAAACATGGGGGTGTTGATGTTATCACAACAGGGGCATCACTTTCATGGCTTTGAGCTGTGACTTGTATAGTTGAGGTGAGGTGTGTGACCTCAAGCCTATTGGGAAGCACCATCTTGGCTCCTCCTCATTCTCTCCTTTTAGAGCTCTTCCCTGGTCTTCTTTCAGAACATCCTCTTTCTGATATAGTATATTAATACTTTCTGATATAGTATATTAATAGTGCCTTCCCACTGTGGAATCTCAAAAAATTGTTTATTTAATTTTTGTTGATATAGATCTTATTTCATGAATGTACTTTGCATATTCAGCCCAATAGTTGGCATTTAAAGAGCCTTTCTTCACCTCATGTCCACCACGAGATCTCTTCTTATAATCTTGAATCATTTGATCTTTGTGCTTACTTTATTAGACCATCTGTCTAATGTTTGCTTTCTTTCTTCTTACAGCTCTCAGCCTCCTTCCTTTTTTTTAAAGATTTTTTTTTATTTGACACAGAGAGAGAGAGCCTGAGCAGGGGGGAGGGGCAAAGGAAGAAGGAAAAGCAGACTCCCTGCTGAGCAGGGACCTGATGATGATGATGTTGTTGTTGATGATGATGATGATAATGTGGCGCTTGTGGGGCTTGTGGGGTTCGATCCCAGGAAGCTGGGACCACAACCTGTGCCAAAGGTAGGCATTTTAACTGAGTCACCTAGGTGCCCCCAGCCTCTTTCTTTCTCCCTTTGCTCTGCATTAAAAAAAAAAAAAATCCTTTTTCTTATTCAAATATGTTTATTTTTCTCTCTTCTTTCACATCCTAGATGCAGGAGTTTGCAAGGATAGAGAGAAGTATTTTTTCTCTCCTAGGTGAGAAAGAAACTTACATGTCATAAAAGAAAAATGCTATTTTGCATGCTGGCAGAATCAGGTCCTCATTGTCAGAGAGGAATGAATGTTTAGAAAAGAGAGGGTAGTTCCCAGGTGTGAGAAAATGTGTGTCATGGAAAGGCAGTGCACTAGTTCCCTAGGGCTGCCATACAAAGTAGCACAGATTGGGTGCCTTAAATACAGAAATTGTTTTCTCTCAGTTTCTTGGTGTCCACAGAGTTGGTTTCTTCTGAGACGTCTCTCCTTGGCCATCCTCCTCTCTTTGTCTTCCTTTAGTTCCTTTGTATGTATCTATAACCAACTTTCTACTTTCTTTAAATTTTCTTTAAACATTTTTTTTTAAGATTTTACTTATTTATTTGTCACAGAGAGAGGATACAAGCTGGGTAAGCAGCAGGTAGAGGGAGAAGCAGGCTTTCTGCCTAGCAGGGAGCCTGACATGCGGCTTGTTGACCTGGGATCATAATCTGAGCCAAAGGCAGATGCTTAACCAACTGAGCCACCTGGATTGGTGGAAATTTCCACTTTCCATAAGGATAAAGGTCATACTGGGTTAGTGTCCACTATAATTATCTCTTCAAAGACCCTATCTCCAAATGCAGTCACATTCTTAAGTACTGGGAATTAGGACTTCAAGACAGAAATTTCTGGGGGTGCAGAGCTCAGTCCATAACAAATTCCAATAAAAATAATTGTTTTCAGTGTGTGAAATATATTAGCCATCCCCCCCCCCAACAACCACAAAGCATATATATATGAAGCCACGTATACTTATATACATTAATTTTCACATTGTTTTGTCGAGGCTATGAGTTTTCACAAGTTAGCAAGCACTGGTGGTGGTGATATAAAGAGAGTGACTGGGGGGCAGCAGTGATTGGAAGTGGGAGCATGATTTTTGTTATTTCCCTGGAACTAGAGTTGTATCCAGAGTCTGTGACTGAGCAGAACAAAAGCACTGGCAAAATGTGTTTCCGGATGATTTCTGAACATGACCATGACCGCCAACATTCACTTGGCACTGTGTGATGTCACAGTACAGATGTTGCCACCCAGTGGGCAAATAGGTCTTCTGATGAGAGGGGAGGGGTTACAGTCAGATTTCTAGGTTGGGAAGGTCCTTCCCTGTGGAGATTTCCTAGCATTTGGCAAGATGAGACTCTCCCTTCAAATATAGAAGTATTCCTGGCAGCAATCCTCAGTGTGGGCTGCTCTGAGCAGCAGAGGATGTTGTCATGCGAGAAACAGAGAGCACAAGTCTCAGTTGAAAGTCTCCTGGTAAGATGTTTTTCTGTACGTGGCCCCACTCTTTAAGAGTCCCTATGCCTACCAATACCTTGGTCCTCAGTAGCAACTCATGTTGGATCCTTCCCCTGGAGTGTAGACTCATTTGCAAGAGCTACAAAAATGGAGCATGGTGGTATGGAGCTTCCCACTCCTAATTATTGCTATTTTACTATTTTTGTCCCTATCTACTTAGTCTTGGAAGGCAAAGAGGAGATGCGGCACAGTGCAGAACAGCATGGGTGCTTAGCACCAGAAATGTTTAAATCTTCCTCACATAGATTATTACCACTTGAAGATTTATTTGAATTCCTTCACCTTTACATAGGAGGGGTTTTAAAGGGCAGTGGCATTCAACCCTTCATTTATATTAGGAGGAAGTGTGTGTGAGTGGCTGGACTTGTTGGGGCAGGGGGTATTAACGCTACTGATATCAAGGCCTTATTCCAGATCTGTTGAGTCCGAATAGCTGGCAGTGGGACCTGGGCATTTGTATTTCAATATCTGGGGAAGGAACGCAGGGGTATTCTGAAATGTCAGGGTATTAGTATTTGGAGGACAACTGCTGAGCATGATGGGAAGCTCAACAAACTGCTATCAGTCTGACAGTTTGCTGGAGGCATGAAAAATGTAACTCAAACGAGACTACAGACTCCAAATTCCTCAAAATGACAGGTAAATTCAGGCATATTTTAGAAAACAATGTGGTTTGACAATCTGTACAAATGCCTTAATGGATTACCGTCACTGCTTCTTGGATGAGACCTTGAGGCCAGTGGTTCTCAAACTTGAGAGTGTATCAGCATCACCTGTAAGGCTTGAAAGCCCAGAGTTTCTGATTTAGTAGATTGAGAGTGAAGCCCTGGAATTTCTAGTTCAAACAACCTCCCAGATGTTGCTCCTGGTGCTGGCCTTACACTTTGAAAAACACTGCTTGAAGGAATAGCACAGGAGGGGTATACTTTTCCATCATATTTGTACATTGGTTTGGTCAGATGCCTCTCCTAGTAGAATAATGGTGGTCTTTCTTAATAGTTAGGGGTTAGAAAATGTTTAAATGTAAGCTATCAGGGCTTCAGACCTGCAAGGCTTCAGAGATAAGAAAGGGACTGGCTGTCATTTCCAAAGTCCATTTGTAAGTCAGTTGTTCAGAGTGTGAGGTGTTTTTGTCTTCAAGGGAGCATTGCCTTGTGCTAGTGTTCAAATTATATGTATCAGCTAATTGTAACTTGGTTTTATTACATACGATTCTTTTTTTTAAAGTTTGAAATATATTTATTAGTGTTCAATTTGCCAACATACAGAATAACACCCAGTGCTCATCCCATCAAGTGCCCACCTCAGTGCCCGTCACCCAGTCACCCCCACCGCCCGCCCACCTCCCCTACATATGATTCTTTACCTTTAAACAGAGTACAAGTTGATTTTTATATAGATCATTGGAAATTCATCTCCAAACTCCAGGAGATTTGACTGTCTCTCCATTGCTTGTTAGGGAGATATTCCTGGTCATGGATAAACTCAATTCCAAGTGAAAAATTGCCATCATCTTTTTTTTTTTTTTTTAAGTTAGAAGCAATTATCTTTGAAATATGTTTGTAAGATAATTTGTTTGTATGCTCGCTGCTCCCAACTCTGCAAATATTTTCCATATTTGTTTAGCTTAAATTAGAAAGCCTAAAATTGATATTGAATATTTGAGAATAGCCACCTGCAAATGTTTTGGGGAGGAAGGAGTCCAGTTATTATTTCAATATCTTTAAAACTTATTAGTTATTTAAATTTTCTATTTCTTTTGCACCAGTGTCAGTTTCCATAAATTTTAAGTAATTTAACCATTGATCTTGATCATCATCTTGATCAGAGTACAACTGAGTGTTGCTGGAGGAGGTCAATTAGAGAACATGACTGCTGGCTGACCTGTGATCTGGACCGAGGCAGACATTCTCCCCTCATCCTTGAGATGCTGGGATGTCTTTTGTTGCCCACTATTTGTCCAGCAGGGGCCAGTTTCAAGCACGTAGACATGAGAGTAATGTGTTATTGAGACCACCTGGACTGAATATGCGAGTAGATCCAATTAAGGTCTCTATATAAGCTCCTAAGATTCTGTTGGGTGGGTGTGAAGATCTGCTTGTCTTGCAGTGCTCTAGGTAGGGCTGGTGTGTAACTGCTTATAAAAACCTCCCCATTCTGTTCTGGAGTGGCCTTTTTTTGTTGTTTTTGTTTCTCCTTGTCTTGTGTGTCTGGGGGCCAGTTTTCGATTCACCTGGGAAGCTTCTGAGGGTGAGAACCAAACATTGGAAAGCCAAGCAGCCAGGAAATCTGAGGAAAGTGTTTTGGAAAAGAGGCATCTGCAGGAGAAAATCTTGAGTTGGTCCTCAATCTCTGTGTGGGGAGGAGTGGCTCGTGTGTTAGATGCTTGTGGACTGCTGCATGAATATGGGGACACCCTGAACACACTGTATGGTTCAGCACACTTGTTTGAGGACCTGCACATAGCACATGGGCAGAGAAAGGAAATGATTGGCTGCAGCTAATAGGCTGGTGGGGGGGGGGGGGGTGGCTAGTTCTGTGGGCCACTGATCCTGATTAGAGGCTAAAGCTCATGTTAGAAAGTTATAAGAAGGGCAGCCTGGGTGGCTCAGCGGTTTAGTGCCTGCTTTCAGCCTAGGGCCTGACCCTGGAGACCCGGGATCGAGTCCCATGTCGGGCTCCCCACGTGGAGCCTGCTTCTCTCTCTGTGTCTCTCATAAATAAATAAAATCTTAAAAAAAAAAAAGTTATAAGAAGAGCTGATGTTAGAGAAGGATGTGAGAGCATCCACAACTCTCCAACTCTCCCAGCTTCGGGCTGGCAGACAAGGTGTGTGAACAGGATGATAAGTTGAATACCCCAAAGGTGCAGATTTGCAAATCTGGTTTGGGCACACAAGCTGCCAAGAAGTAAGAGCTCAGCTCTTGTGACAAACCTCATTGGACGCTAAGACGTGGACTCCTTAGAAAAGTGAGGCGGAGCAGATAGGAGGGTGTTGTGGTGAGTAACAGTGCTTCAGATAAAATACCCAATGTGTTTGATCCCTAATACTGAGGAAAAGGAAAGCACAACAGCAACCCCAGTAGTGAGCTAGCCCCCAATTCAGGAAACATTCCTGATGAGAGAATATGCCCCCTGAGCTGCCAAGTTCTGGCAAAAGTTTTGAAGTATCCAAGCACGGTTTGTGTGGCTAGGGGATACAGGGTTCTGGGGGAGTGGGGGTAGTGGCCTTCTCTGACCAGGCAAGAAGCAGAGAATATGAGCAAAATCACATACCTCCTTTCCTCCAGCAGCATATCTCAGGTTTGGGGGTGTTTAAGGAACTCACTTCCTTGAAGATTGAATTACTCACTTCTGTAGGCATTGTTAGTAGAAATCTGTAGAGATAGGAATATAAATATTTAGGAAGGACACCAGCCATCTATGTTCCTGTCTTTGAAGGCTCTGGTTCAGGCACTTTGACTGCAGGAAGGAAAGCTCAGTTACTCCAGGCACCTGGTATGGGGATGCAGATAACCAGCCTGAGTGCAATCATGAGACCTAGGATGTCAGATAATGAACTGCTGATGGAGGGAAAACTGACCAATCCCAACAATGAATTCGGGCCAATGGAAAGACTTGAGACAAAACAGGAACTTAAAAAGCCAGAGGCTATCTCAATCAGCTGTAAAGGGTCCAATAAACGTAATCCAGAAACCAATGTGATTTGACCTTATGCTGCTGGGACTCTACCCAGCATTCCTGATGCACTGTCTGCTCAAGCAGATATAGTCCCCTCCATGGTGAGTGACTCCCAAGCCCCAGATAGAGGATAAAAGCCAAGGTGGACTCCAGGTGAGGGGCTTTTGAGCTCTTAACTGCTCTTTTTTTTTTTTTTTTTTTTTTAAAGGGGAATTAATTTTTTTAAGTATTATTTATTTATTTATTTATTTATTTATTTATTTATTTATTTATTTATGATAGTCACCGAGAGAGAGAGAGAGGCAGAAACACAGGCAGAGGGAGAAGCAGGCTCCATGCAGGGAGCCCGATGTGGGACTCGATCCCGGGTCTCCAGGATCGCACCCTGGGCCAAAGGCAGGCGCTAAACCGCTGCACCACCCAGGGATCCCTTAACTGCTCTTTGAGAAATAAAAGTGAAGGCTTTGTTTGCTGTAGCTGAATGTTCTCTAATACTTGGTAACCCTCAAATCTTCTGGCCCCTTCAAGGCCATTGGCGGTTATAGAGGGCATCCTGTTAGGATCAGGAATATCCTTTTGACACTGCAAATTGGGGGTCTGCGCCTATAAGAATGAGGGTTTTCTGTTTTCAATGCCATGCAGCATATTAGGCATAGGTAACCAACAAAAAATCCTGCTATACAAATCTCTGTGAATTCTGCTTCCAGGTAAGATTAACCCAACCAGAAAATCCAAACTAATAACCTGGAAGTCAACAACTCTGACAAAAAAAAGGCAACTGTCCTATAATACTGGTTACCTTAGGACATAAAAACAACATACCTAGGAACCACATTGAGTGGAGGGTCTTGTACAGACTATATCCATAGTGCTTTTAAAACCAGATAAAGTGCTCAATAAAACCAGATCTGTAACGGCTAATGATGATGGAATACTGAGACCTGAGCCAGGCAGTGTGCCCATCCACGTGGCTGTGGCAGATATGGCCACCATCTTACAAAAGTTGGCCATAATCTGAGTCGTGTACCTGCTATACTAGACTTAGCAATGATGTTTTTCAGTGTATCCTTGATTGCTGAATCTCAGACTTCACTTGGCTTCATGTGAGAGGAGCCACAGTGGGCCTTTCAAATGCTTCATCTTGTCAATCTGCATAGCCCCTCTGCATCCCATGTTATGGGATGGTAATCTAGGATCTGTCCCTGTGCTGTTGTCCCATATCCATACCACGGACCCATTACATTGATGGTCTATTTTTTTTTTTTTTTACATTGATGGTCTATTGACATGTGAAGGCTGCCTCTTTTACAGCATATTCTGTGAGCAAAAGGTAGGCAGAGAACCCACAGATTATAGGCCCAGGTACTTCCCTAAAGTCTTGGAGAGTCATTTGGTTGGGTGAGATGGGTGCTGTTCTAGAAGTTATGGTTGAGAAAATTCAAGCCTAAGACTATGAAACAGCTACAAACCTTTGTGGGTGTTTGGGGGGACTTTTATTCCCTACTTGGCACAGTGCCTCTGTCACACAGTGCCTTTTCAAGAGTAGCAAGCTCCCCTTGAAAAGATAGATAAAAGTACTAGTCAAATACATTAAAGTTCTGGGCATCTTGCAAGCAAGGCTACCATTGGAATTTGATATATTTGTGACTTATAAATGTATGGGTTGGGCCCTGTGGCAGCAACAACAGGAGAGTAATTCTGGGATTTTTGGTCTCAGTTTGGGAATGTTCCAAAAACTTGGTATACCCCCCTCCCCCCCGCCTCCATAGAGCAACAGCTTCTAGCAGCATACATAGCACTCCTCCAGGTAGACCTGCTCATGAAGTAACAGCATAGTGTGGCAAGAACTCTTCTTCCCATAGCTTGGGTTGAAAACATGTTCCATTGGCCACCACTGCTATGGCTCAAACTCCCACATTTATCAAGTGACCTGCCTATTGATCATAGAGGAATACCCAGTCCTTCAGTTCAGCATCTCTAGAAATACGGGTGCTCTTAGATGTTAGAGTATGTAGATCTTCCCATTGCCCCTACTTCTATTCCTGTGATGGCCTGTAGAGAGAATGAGGGGGCAGAGGTGAATTCTGCTGAGGATCTGTACATAGATGGTTCTAGTTGGGCCAATCCATGCCCCTGGATTGTAGTTGTCAGCTCAAACCTGACACTACCTGGATGGAAAAGGCATGAGCTGAGGCAGACCACGTACTGAAGTAAGAGGGGTTTGACTGAGCCCTGGCTGTTAAGTCTTTGTCCTGACAACTGGGGTCTGAAGGGGTTAACTCTAAGGCTTGGATAACAGGAACTGAAGGGAAACAATTATGAATAAGCCCATATTGGGTCAGGATATGTATAGGAAACATTTGAGAATACTTACAAGAGCCTGAGACAAGTCCCACTATGATCTACTCCTGCTTTGTAAGGTCACAACAACCTCTGGCAATGAGAAAGCTGATGGCCTAGCTCAGTTATGAGCTCTAGCAACTGCTTCTTGAGTATATACAGTAGACGTGGCCCACAGAGAAGAGCCACTGTAGCACTCAGGTGCTGTTGTATATTGGCAGAGGTGCCAATTGCTCTTGAAATATAACAACTTGGTTTATAAAGGCATATCCTGGCTTTCTAAGTAATTCCTGGAGCAACTGCCGCAGGAATCTGGGGCCATCCATAGGAGTTCCCAGCTAGAACTTGGCAGTTAGGTGATCTTATCCATCTCCTCTGAGTAAGATTTCTAAATATGACTTAGGTTGTGTGGATACTGTGTCTAGCCTAACCCAAGCTTTCTCCTGTTGCTGTGCAAACCAGGCTACCACTATTTGGGATTGGAGAAGCTGGGTAATACAGATATCCTTATGGAATAGAAAGTGGTCAGTGTTCATGTTACATACATCACCTTGTAGAAAACTGGGCGAGAGAATAGCACATGGAATGGAGGATCTGTATCCCCTGTAACTTGCAAGGAGTAGGGCTGGTAGGAAGGAAAAATGGAATACTAAAGGGGAGATTCAATCACTAGCAGGTACCACTGTGGCTCTATGGACTAAAGTACTGTCCCAGGCTTTACAATTTTTGAATGATCAACTACTAGTGTTTGTTTCCCCGTCTGCCTGGCTGGGGATCCTTGCTGAGACCGTTAACACTGTAAAAGTATGGACGTTGTGGGAGACTGCCATTGCCCTGGCTCTAATGGTGGGTCAACATGCCAAACTGCTGAGTACACCAAGCCCCCTCAGGCCTGGGAAAAGCATTTTCTACTGGAATTTGTGCTAAATGTTCCATTGGAGTGGGGGAATTACTTTGCACCCTTGGTAAGGCGGAAGTATTCAAGCTCCCCTGGAATTTCATTGTCCTGCAGGCCGAACCTGTTGAAACTCCTTCTATTTGGAACAGAACATTCAGCAATGAAAGAAAAAAAAAAAGGAAATCCTAGTTTGGCATATCCCATTCCCGGGCCATCTCTTTCCACCTGACAGTCCTGCTTCCCCTGGCCAATATGGGTGTATACACAGGTCAAATTTCTAAAGCTGCAGCCATGCTAATATCTAATAACCAGGCCACAAGCCTAATTCTTAAAAAAGGAGAGGACCTTCGTGTAAGTTCCTACTAAATATGGCTCTTCAACTTTAGACTTCTGATACTCTTATGGTGACAGGTCACAGGTGGGCTCACTTGTATACCTGGCAAAGGAATCAATTCAACGTTTGGTATGTGGGCAGCTCCTTTTTAGCTCATTAGGATTGCCATGGTGGGTATCAGTACTCCAGAGGGGGAGCTGCAAGGCCCAAGGGAGTGTATTAAAGAAGGACAAACTAGGACTAGTACTCTTTTTTGTTTTTTCATCTGATTTTACTAACCGTGTGTGCCATAGGCTAGGTTTCAGGGTCACCGTCAACACATGGTTATTTTTTCTGTTAAATTACACAAAGTAGCCCATTAAACGGGTGACAAGAAAGGTCCTAAAGATATCACCATCGAAGCCATGGATGGCAATGCTCAGATTTGAGATGGGTTCATTTTGCTTACCCTGGGTTACTGATATTTGAGCTGCAGGCACTGTAGCATCCAAATGGGATGACTTCTCCTCACCAACCCCCCAAAAAAAATGGGATGACTTCTTACCAAGGATGTTAGATTGCTCTTGAAATACAATAACACAGTTAATGGAATAATAGCATTTCTGGCATGTTCTAAGCATCCATTGGAGTTCCTATCGGGTGAAGGATTGTCAAGTTGACTACATGGACCTCTTTTCTGAGTGTTCTAGATGTATCTTAGTTTGTGTGGATCCTGTATCTGGTCTAAGTCACCACCAAAACCAAGCTGCCACCATTAAGGGATTAGAGAAGTTGAGTAACATGTATGGATACCCTTGTTGAATAGATAGAGTTCAGGGGTTCATATTTCAAAGATAATGATCTGTAAGGCTGGAGTAAAAGAACGGGACCTTTAATGAAGGCTTTATTTCCCCTGTAACCTACAAGCAGTAGGATTAGTAGAAAGGAAAAATGGAATATTGAAACAATGTACTACCCTCCTAACTGGTAAAGCTGCCTTGGCTGGGTAAGTTGAGGTGTTACCTCAGGCTTTGGTACTTCTGAATGGTCATCTAGTAAGACCTGTTAACCATCCCCCTGCGTGGGGACCCCAGCCCAGACAACCAACACCATAAAGATATGGAAGTCACTGAGACAGCCTTTGCCCTGTTTCCCTTTGTGGGTTAACCTGCTAAGTAGGGAACACCAGGTCCCATCATGACTTGGAAAGGTGTAATCTACCATAATTTGCAATGGAGTACCCCACCTCTATGGGTGAATTACTTCTTACCATTGGGGGAAAGGGAATTACTTAATTTGCTTTGGGATCTTGATTTCTTGCCATAAGCCAAACTTGTCGAAGCTCACTGTACATTAGCTGGAATACACACCTTGTAAAAGAGGAAAAGATGGAAATCCTGGTCTGGTATATGCTGGCCCTAATCCATCTGTTCACAAGTGACAGTGCCACCTCTCACTGGCAATGTGTATGCACAATCAGGTCAGATTGCTAGAGCTGCAGCCACATCAACATCTAAGGATCATACTACTAGTATATTCTTCTACAAGGGAAGACCTTCCTGTACAAGCTCCTACTAAATAGATCCTTTTGACCTTAGACTTCTCTGACTGGGATATCTGGTCATAGGGTGCACACTTGATGGAAATACCTTTCTACAATGGGTCCATTTATATGCCTGCCAAAGAAATCAACCCAACTGTTGAATATGTGAGCCCCTGCCCCACTCCAGCTCATGAAGATTGCCGTGGGGGGTGTTAATACTCCAGGGATTGGAAGGCCTTAAAGCGGTACATTAAAGAAAGACCAGCTAGGACTAGTACTCTTAATTCATCTGATATTACTAATACTGATCCAGAAACCTAGCCTGTGGCATACGTTATGAATTACAGCGGATATAGATTCCTTTTCTTTTTTTTTTTTTTTTTTTTTTGGTCAGTACACAGGCAGCGCATCAAACTGCTGACCAGAAGGGTCCTAAAAATACATCATCAAAGGCATGAATGGCTGGTGGTCAAATTTGGAATGGGTTCATGTTGCTCACCCCAGGTTATGAACATTTTGAGTACCTGAGCACCCCTATGTTGGAAACAGAAAAATTACTCTAAATAGAACCAACCCAATTGCACTAGGGATATGGGATGGATATTGCTGGAATTGGGCCATTCTATCACATTAAATGATAGGCACTGACTGATACTGCTGCCCGGGTATTTACTGGGGTACCTCAAGTGGAACACGGTGGGCTAGATGATACAAGTCTTTGGCCATGACTTCCACCTGGATGGTTGGGCCACTGTACTCTGGGTTTTCCTTAAGCATAGGGGAGGGTTCACCCCACCATAACAAAATTTGTGAGCCTCTCCCTTACCAAGGCTAGATGGCCATATTTTGTTTTCTTTTGGTATGATTGACTGCTGTCTTTGTCTCCTTCATTGGCCTGGGGGACACTACAGTGCTCAAAGAGGCACTTACTACATTAAACTACAAAGCCTTTTATGATAACAAGCTAAGATTATCTTTACAAAACACTGAAATGTATTTAGGGAGAAAATCTGTTCTCCAAAATAGGATGGCTTTGGATATTATAACCAGCTCACAAGGAGGTTCCTGTGTCATTATCCACCCCAAATATTGTTCAATTGTTCATAGCTGTTGGGTCTGCTCCTACATCCTTTTATTAAATCACATGAAAACACAAGTGAATACTGAATAACCTGACACCCCTTCTTTCCTCAGTCTAAAGGACTTAATATATGGTTTGGATCATGGGGTTCTCTTGATAGAAAATATCATTACTTGTATTGGGAATCATTATCTTACTCTGTATTTTCTCCTGGAACTGCCTCTCCTACTGCTGTGGTATCATGGACAGCATGGTATCATGTACAGACAGTCCCCAAACAACCACCCCCGTGCTAATAAAACCTCTTACTAACTGTCCTGTGTTGTGAGATTATAAGAGGATCACAAAAGACTGTTGGGGGAGGTCATTAAGAGGACATGACTGCCACTTGACCTGTGAGGTAGGCCCAGACAGCCTCAGCTCCTCACCCCTTTGCCCTCTTTCTCATCTTTGGGGTGTATACTCTAACCGCTGTTCGCACAGTAGGAGCTAGTTTCATGGGTGCAGCCTCGAGAGAGCAATGTGTTGAGACTGTTTTGATAGCGAATGTAACTGAATCCAGGGTTGGCCTCTCTATGTAAACTCATGAGGTTCTGGTGCACGGATGTGGAGGTTTCTTCATCTTGTGGCCATCCAAGCCAAGCCTCCTATGTAAGTCCCCTTGCTTATTAAAACTGCCATCTAGCAACCTGGGGTGCACTGCTCTTTGGTTTCTCCTTGTCCTCCAATGCACAGGGGCCAATTTCAGATTTCACCTGGGGAAATCCCAACGGTGTGACCCAACAATTTTATCTTTATTATCTTTTAATTTGCTCTATCTGTAGCCAGTTTTTTTTTTCTTCTAGCCAGTTTTCTAATTTTTGTTTTGTTCTATTTGTATGTTGTCTGATTTTTGTTTTGTTTTAACAAGGGGGAAGGGCAGAGGGAGAGGGAGAGAGAATCCGAAGCAGGCTTCCCACACAGCACAGAGCTTGACACTGGGCCTGGTCTCACAACCCTGAAATTGTGACCTAAACTGAAATCAAAAGTCAGACGGTTAACCGCTTAATGAACTGACCCACCCAGGCACCCCTTTTCTGTTTTTTTAATAAACTTTGGTAGAGGCCTATTTTATTTTCATTGTATTTTTCTTTTCTTTGAACTATTGTACTCAATGGAACTATTAAAAAATCAAGTTGGAAAGGTTCTTATTCTCATTTTGTAGCATCATGGTCAAAGTATATTTTTTATAAGATTTTATATATTAGAACAAGAGTGGGGAGAGGGGCAGAGTGGGGAGAAGGAGAAGAGGACTCTGTGCTCAGCAGGGAGCCTGATGCAGGGGCATGATCCCTGGACTCTGGGATCATGACCTGGGCCAAAAGCAGACACTTAACCGAGCCACCAAGGTTGTTGCAGAGAAAATGGTTTTAGATATCATGCCAACATTATTTGTTGAGATTTGCTTTGGGATCTTGTGGTGGGCAAGTTTTACAGGTATTTCACACATGTTTATGGAGAATGTCTATTTTCTGTTAGATGAGTGATCTTAATATATTAATAATAGATCATGCTTTATAACTGTGATATTTAAATTTTTTTTTTACTGGAATCTATTCAGAAGCATGTCAATCTCTCATTATAATTGTCAATTTGTCAACTATTTCTTATGTTGAGTTTTTATTAAAGGCTATGGGTTTTTTTTCTTTGTCACTATGATTTATTGAGCTATTTATAAATTAAAGATTGTCAAGTAATATTATTTTCTACAATGTGCCTGAATTTACCTGTCATTTTAAGGAATTTGTAGTCTGCAACCTCATTTGAATTGACATTTTCTTGCCTCCAGCAGTGTCAGACTGACAGGAATCAGCTTGTTGAGCTTCCTATTATGCTTAGCAATTGTCCTTTAAATGATAATACCTTGACAATTCAGCATGCCTCTTCTTTTCCTTTCCAGATGTTAATGAGGATCTCTATAAAAATATGATCTTATATTACCCCTACTTCTATCTAAACTTGGAATTTATTTCTACCTCAGTAGCTTTTTTTTTTCTCTTCTCAGGAACTTTGAGATTGGGCCAAGATGCATTTGCCAGTCAAATTTGAGACCGTAGGACTATGTTGTGTGAGGTACAGGTAGGTCCCTGTGCTGTGACAGTTTTGTGTCCACTGTGGAGCATGGATGAGCTCCAAACTCATCATTTTTGCAGCTGATCTGGTCTATTGCTGATCTGGACTAGCAACATTATCAGAACTGCAAATTGCAAAGGGAATGAACTTTTGGCTTTTGAATCTCCTGAAGTGGCATCACGAAGTGTTCTTCATCCTTTGAAATTCGATGCTTGGGTTCTTTAAAGTCATTGTATTAAGTTTGTGCTTCTGTGTTCATATTTAAGTGTTAATCTGGGGTAATTTATATTACAAAATTTCTACTTTGTGGACGAATTGTAATATTGAGAGCCTATACATTGTTTGTCCTTTTTAAAATTATTATTACTGTTAATAGGTCAGAAAAAAACATTTGGAGATTTTGTATACCAGTTTCAATGTTGGTAGGAAGTAAAAAACATGGTTACTTTATGTTAGGTTTTCTTTTAAGGCTTGGGGGAGAAAATTAAAGAAACCAGAGCCAGGCAGTAGGTTCGAGAGTGCTTTAATGGGGAGCGCTCCCCCAGCAAGGTTCTGCAACTTGAAGAGGAGGCATGAGTCAGGGAAGTTGTGCCCAGGAGGGCAAGGGGGTGTGTTTTTTTATGCCTGTGCAAGTTAAGAAAAAAAAAATGGGGTGGTTAGGGACATGTGGTTTTATGTGATAAGGTGAGGCAGGGTGCATGTTCTTGATTTTGGCTGATTCTGGTGTTCTTCTTTTAGGTAGATCACGAGTTGTTTGACTTGATGAGTTTTAGGAACTTATCAGGGGTGACATCTGGGGGAGGGGTGACCCCACCTATTAGCCTTAAGTCATCCATTTTGGAGAGACCCTATCTCTGTCTGCCCAACACTTCATATGTATTAAGAGTCTTTATGAAGGGATAATAGACTAGACCAATGTGGTAGACATGGTGCTATACGTCAGGTCAAATGCAGTTAAAAATCAGAGGCCTAATTCTCCTTGTTGAAAATCAGAGATACTTCTTTCTCCTTATTCTTACAGCATTTACTTGAGAGAATTTATAAGTTATTTGTCTGTCTTTTTGAAACATATATGTCTTCTAAAATCTCAACAAGACTCTTGCTCATTTTAAGACCCAGGAATGTCTGGGAGCTATTTCTGTAACATGTAATCATTAAGGAATACGGTGTCCCTATTTCCTGGTTTCCATGAGAGAGTCAGAGACTAACTTCATTGAGTACGTTGCTCCAAGTTGCAATACTACCTCCTGTCATAAAGATCTGGGAAGTTTATTTTTCCTTTGGATAAAGCTAATTAGGAAACCCATATGGCCACCCCAATTACCAGGTGAATTTAGGGTGAACTATGCATGATAAACAGTGCTGTAAAGTCCTCTTACCTGGGGACCAGTTATTGTTGGTCTTGAGAACATCTGTATATGGGTTATCTGCTTGGCTAAATAAAAGAGTAAGACTTCCTGCTATCTTTGCATTCTTAGCGGGCTGACTCTGCACAGCATATTCTGGCTGGATGTTTTATTCAGTAATAAAACTTCTCTTTCAATGTTTGTGAGAAGTTTTCTGGGTTGGCAGGAAATTTTGGTTTTGATTATATTTTTCCGATATATATCTGCTATATATACATGTCCTATGTAGGTTAATTCTCTGCAATGTGTATTTTTATATCAGTGCTTTGGAATAGGAGGCTCAGATTTAGAGAAAGTGAATTACTCAAGCTCAGACAACCTGTAAATGAAGAATAGAATTTGAAACTAGTTTTCTCTGGTTCCACAGGCCTTTATTGCATTGTACTTTATTTTTCACAAGCGGACATATCAGTTATTTACTGTTGCCAAGCTGCACTCAGTAACACTGACCTGTTGCTGACTTGAGAATTATAAAGGTTTACTTGCTAAATTTATTCAACTGACTTAGGGGCCAGGTCTCTGAGTAAAGGCAAATTTCTTTATTTATGCGTGGACCAAAAGTTCTGTGGCAACAGTCCACAATATTATATCTGGTCGTGACTAGCATATTTCTCCCTAGAAGAATAAATTTAGGCTATTTATTTTAAGTATGTAGTACAGCCCAAAGCAACCACAAACTTTTGCAATACTACTTGTTTAAATAAATCTTCTCTCAATTAAAAAAAAAAACACACATTTTTTTCTAACCTGCTTTATCAGTGTAAACATACCAAAATTGAGTATGTGGAGTTCTGTTTGTTTTGCTTCAAGCTCTGTAGTCAAATATTGGTATGCCATTTGGAAGTACTTAAAAAAAAATCAAAGCACAATTTCTAACAAAAGAAATCCCTGGAAACACTAAAGACTAATGTTCACAATGTAACTTTCTTAAGTTACATGTAATTGATTTAAAAATTACTATGCTAAGTATTTAGGGTTTTTTTCTTTTTGTTTCTCCCAGCACTTTTCTTTTTGTGACACAATGATAACTCTTTCCCAAAGATCTATGTTGTTAGATTTATAAAAAAAATCAATGTTGAAGCGTGTTTGCCACCTCTTGCAGTTTTCACATTAGTCCTACAAGAAAGGGAAACTCCTATATAACAGGGGGCTACTCTGCAGATAGAGACAGTGTAGGCATCATCTTATGGGATACTTGCCTCAGGCAACTAGGTGTCCTGGCAGGGGAAGGTTGCTCACAGTCAGGAAGGTGGGATCTGCACCTACTGGCTTGGGGATTCCAGTTTCTTCTGTTCATTCATACAAGGACATCATTGCCAGGTGTCAGGGCCTTGCTCTTTTTTATGTGAGGGACCTGGTTTGGATGCAGGAGTCCTGCTAAGGCTGTGAATTCAGTCTCCTGGTGGGTGTGCTACCAGTACCAGTAGAGCCTGAGCCTGATTTTGGACCACATTGGGGGCTGTAGACAGTCCTAAATGCTGGAACGAGACTGCTGACATCACCAGTGTGCCTTGAATTGAGTGGAACATCAAATCTGTCTTTCTCTTGTCGAAACTCTGAAGATGGTTAATCAAAGGCAGATAATTCTAACTTGTTCCAATCTACCAAGGGTGAGAGGGTCAGAATTGTGATGCTCCTACATCCACCTATGATGACCACCCCACCTACCAACAGCACTGGGGTCCTGATTGCCGGCTGACCCGTGGGTTGCTTAGAACATCGGAGGATTCGAACCCGAGTCAGCTCCCAACCTAAGGATTTACTGTAGGGCTGGTCCCAGGACCGGCTGACTTCATCTGAGTCCTCCAAAAAGCTGAACCTGAGACAAAATGCTAACTTGAAGATACATTACCTGAGATGCAATCTGAGAGACCTTGAGTTGAGGGACTTGGAAGAATAAAGTCATGTCATTGAGCGGGTTACATTGTAGAGAATGGGGGATCAAGTATGCTGGGGACCCTTTATAAAATGGTGCAGAGCTCACTTGAGAATTTTCTCTTTAAAATGGAAGGGAGGGTAATATTATCCAAGAGTTCTTCTAGTAGTTTTCTTTTGCTGCCATAATAAATGACCACGAACTAGCAGCTTAAAACCAAACATTCATTATGTCACAGGTCTACAGGTCTGGGATGAGGGTGTTGGCAGGCCTGCATCCTTCTCTTGGGATGATAGAGGAATCCATTTCCTTATTCACTTGGGTTGCTGGCACAATTCAGTTATTTTTATTATTTTCAGAGGATCCAGATGTCTATCCATCATCATTCCCTTAAACTCTGAATAACTGTCTGTAGCATTCTTTGTAGTTAGGAAGTCTTCATGGCTTTCTTTAATCTGAAAAGATCTTTAATTTTTCTTCATTCTGAAAGGCAAATACCCTGAATATCTAGCATAGTGTTCTAGAATACTAACTTGACATTTAAAATACTTTTATAAAAAAAAATAAAAAATACTTTTATAAAGTACCATAAAGATATTTCTCTCACTCTTGATGGTTTCTGCTGTGAAATCAGTCAGTAATTAAATTTGTGATCCCCTCTCCATAACACGGTGTTTTTCATTTTTTTTTTTTCTTTAATGCTTTCAAGAGTTTCCCCTTATCTTTGGCTTTGGTCATCTTGCCTCTGATGAGCCTCACCTTGGGTTCTTGGTGTTAATTTTGCTTCCATGTTTATTTAGTAGATTATTTTTGAAAATTTTTGTACTTCATCAAAATGGGGAATTTTCAACTGCTATACTTTCAATCATTTTTCTACTCCATTCTAGGTCTCTGCTCCTTATGGCGTATCAGTTACCTGTCTATTAGACTATTTGGTATTTTGTAATAAGTTGCCAAGATTCTGATTTTTCTTTATCTCAATCTTTTATCTCTTCAGTTTGCTATTTCTTCACTGATATTTCTATTTGCTGAAAAAAATGTTTTGTTTTACTTAATTGTTGCTAATTACAAGAGCCTTTTAAAAATTCTTGGGTGTTCATCTCTGAGTCAGACTTGACTTTCTTTTTTTTTATGACAACATGTTCTATTTCTTGGTTTTTATTCTGTCTGGTAATTTTGGATTGTAGTCAAGATATCATGACTGTGGTGATCTACAGTCTCTGTTGTGTGGGTACCAGATATGGACTGGATTCAGATCTTTTGTCTTTAATTCAGGTGCTTTGATTCAGTTTTGCTTTAAGCATGTTCAGGATCAGTTGGAGAGATGGGTAGTAGATATGGATCCCCTTTGTGGTTTTTACCACGAAAGAACTCCCACACTTTCTTCAATGTTTCACATTGCCCAGCTTAAACTTCTGATTCCCCCGAACTCAAAGAGTGTGAACATTATCTTGTGAATCCCTCTCACCACTGCATGTACCATGTGTACTGCACTTGGACTCAGGTTAAAGGCCATGAAAGATGAGGACCTACTTGTGGAGAATACCATTTTTCCCACTCCATGAGTGTGTACTTTCTGCCAGACTGTTTATCTTACAGTACATTGAGATAATTGCTTTTTATATGATGTCCAAGTGGTATTGCTATATTCTGCAGACGGATCCATCTGGTAGACTAAGTTTGTCCTACTTAGAAGTGAAAGTTCCAGTGTAATCTTGGCCAGGGCCATTAAGGACACAGTGGTCTTTCTTTGCTCTTTCCCTGTGTATTTCTTTCTCAAAGTGAGACTGTACCCTCATGAGCATGGACTCTCTAAACACCCTGTTTATCTATGCAAAGAGGATATGGATTGCATTTCCTAGTTGGTTCACGTATGAGATTTAGACACCGCCTGTACAAGTACAAAAGTATTTCTTGAGGGCATCTGGGGTGGCTTGGCGGATGAGCATCTGCCTTTAGTTCAGCTCATGATCCTGGTGTCCTAGAATCGAGTCTTGCATTGGGCTTCCCACAGGAAGCCTGCATCTCCCTCTGCCTATGTCTCTGCCTCTCCCTGTATGTCTCTCATGAATAAATAAATCTTTTTTAAAAAAGTATTTCTTGATCTGCTTCATAGTAAAAACATCATCCTCACTCACTCTCTCATTGAACAAGTATTGGCCATCTATTAGGTCTTTGACCCAAATGCTGGATTTTGGGTTACAATAGTGAACAGTAATATAGTCTCTGCCATTACACGGTGACCTCAGCTATGATAGCAAGAGTACAGAATGTTAGGGAACCTCACCTAAAGGAGTTAGGATTTAGTTGAAGTGTCCAGTGATAGCTTGATACTGAAGTGACAATAACATTTCTACATGAAGGGTAACTTGGAATTATCCAAGTGAGGGAGAAGAGGAAAGGAAAGGACAGCACATGCACAGAGAACATTGTTTACATAGGCCCTCAAGAAAGTAAAAACATAGCCTCAAGGATGTAAAAAGAAAAAAAAACCCTCAGAGTGGTTGTAGCAGAGAGTGTGAGGAAGAAGGTGAAATATGAGCTTGAAGGCCTGGGGGACAGTGATAGATCATGTAAACTCTGCTCTCTGCTCTGGAGGTCAACATGTATGGGTTATATCAGCAGTTTCTTTGCTTCTGGTTTCTGGTTATTCTGTCACAAAAGATTCCAAACAATAGGTTAGAAAGAGTGAGGACAGTGAAACTAGGCTATTTATTTCCCTACCATCTTTCCTATGAAACTGCCTTGATCTAGCTTTGTTCCAAAGCTCATAATCCCTCCTAGTCTCAAGGAACCTACTCTATGCCACCTTACTCTGCCTAATACTCTGCTTTCAGTTCAGGGATAACAATAATTCCAGACACCTCTACTATCTGAAAAGTCAGGCAAGCAGGAATCATCCATGGGTCTTATGGAATAAGGAATTTATTATAGTAATAAGGCCTCACATAATTGTGGGAGAAGCTGGGGAAGTAATGGCCGAAAAGGGAGAGTTGGCCATTAGGACCCTGGATGGTGTACCATTTAAATGGCCTTGGATTTATCTTCAAGAAAATGGAAAACTGCTGAGTTTCAAGCAGGAGAGAAATGGGACAGATCTGCATGTTGAGGGGTTGCTTTAGATGAAGCATGTGAAGAATGAAACAGACCTGGGGTTGGACTGGCAATAAAGGGAGTAAAAACAAACCCAGAGGCAGGGAGATCAAGACCAGTAAGGAGTTTCTTAAAATTATCCAGTGGTGATAGAGGAAAATATTATAGATTAAAAGATAGTGATATCAGGCAAAATAAGTGAATATGAATGAGAGGGAGAGGAAGAGCTGTTTCTGTGCAGGCGGATATGATAGATACCACTAAGGGAGATTTAGTTGTCACATGAAACAGAAACAATATGAGCTGATGTGAAAATTCTAGTTACAGAGAAGTGATCATACCTTATATACTACAATGTGCAAAAATGTAAGTTGTCATAAATTCTTAAGCCACACCCCTTTCCCCCCACCCCCGTGTTCTACTAGTGGTAGAAGAGAAAAGGAAACCTGACCACATTGGAGGTAACTTTCTTCTGGCCTTATGGACCCTATTCCAGTTTAACTTAACATCCTTGATGTCCTAGTCTACTACTAGGTTTCTTCCTGTCTCTCTCCTCCATAACTACCATCTTGTGGAGAAAGCTTGTGGAAGGCATCATCATGGTGGTAAAGGAGGGGGCATCTGGGGGACATGCTGATTATTTTTCTCTGCAGGCTCTGGCAGTGTGACTATAGCCATTGCAGCAAGGCCTGGCCTTATGTAACTTCTAACATCCCCTTTGGGCACAAGTAAGGCACGATGGCTCTGCTCACTGACTGTATTCCTCTGAAGGGATCGTTGAATCTCTGAAGCCTGGCTGCAACACCATCCAATCAAGTATTTTGGTATTTTCTCCTTTCTCTCGTCTAATATCACTTTTGACCATTGTTCTGATGGAAAGTTTTCCATAGCCACCCATGGCTATTTGAAATATTCTGGGCTCTATTAATGGAGGATTAGAGAAACTTTCAGGCTTGGAGGACCATCTTTCCAGACCCATTTCTGTCCTTGCTGCTCTTACTCCTGTGCCATACTGCAAGCAGTGAAAGATGGACCCTGAGCTTGAAAATTTGATCGTTCCCTACATTTTTTTTTTCTCGACACTAGGTCTCTCCTCAAAGTTACAAAGTTATCATTCCTTAACATCTTACTTAGCCCTCCATATATATTTCTTTTCAATCCAAACTCCACAATTTCTGTACTATTTTGCATCAGGTGGGAACTTTCCCTTTCATTATATTGTCCATATTACCTACCTATCATTTCAAAAACAGTATTTATAGTATATGTGTAAGGCTTAGTGAACCAAATAACTTTTGAGTTTAGCTTATAAAAAAAAGTCTGTTCTAATGAACAGAATCAGCTGTGCATACAGGATGATGGTTGTGATCTGTCTCAGAGCATTACAAACCAAAAGTATGTAGAAATCTAGACAGAACTGGAGAGTTGGAATGATGGATACATTTGGTCCTGCCTCCACAGATATTTTGGGACCCACTTGTATAATTTTGATATAACTCACTATTACATATTTTACTTAAACATCTTTCTTTGCTGGATCCCAAAAATAGATCACTTTTAACCTTGAACCTCACCTCATATAAAATGGAAACAGAAGAGGTTTTACATTATATTTTGATGTTGCCTGACAGTTCTCTCCCTGGACTAGAAGAAAATTAAGAAAAACAAAGCTATAGAAGAAAAGACAATACATCTCCCAATACAATAGATTAAAACACTAATTGAGGAAAAGACCCCACTATTTGGGAAAAAAGCAATCCCTGTTTATTTCAAAACTTTGATATGAGGGCTAATATGTTGAGGCAGGAAGTGTGCATTTCTCCTTCTCCAGTTGCCATTTCCATGACACCAAGCAATCTGCCAGAGAAGAGACTGCAAATAAAACTGGATTCTGACAACCTTAGCATTGAGATATTATCCCTCCTCTCCTCCACTTGGAAGTATTTTCTTGGTGACCTTTCATGATTCTTGAGGTTTAGTGGTTTCCTTGTCATTTCTGAATTCAGTTCAGGTCAGTTGAAATATTTAAACCTGTCAGAAACACATCTCAATGAATATAGCTAAGGAAGAGAGGGAGGGTGGGGGCGGGTCATTTTATTAGGGAAGAAATAAGGTACTCTGGAGTATTAAAAATGATGACTATGAAGACTAGAAGGCTTAATCTTGGTGTTTCTGACAGGATTTCCAATTTTTGAAGGATTACTGAAAAATAGAGGTTTCTCTAAAGCAATAGGTCTTTGTGACCTAAAGTGGGACCTCTGCTGCCTCAGAAATGAGCTAAGAAGAGAATAAACAAAGACCTTGGTATCTCTGAGTTATTCGGGGAGCATGGTGCTACCCAAGGGCTAGTTCAGCACTGATAAGAGATGTTTATTCCTGACCTGTTTGCCTAAGAGATCGCCTCCTGTGATTATAGCTTTCACTGGCTTGTCTCAAAGACATTATTTTTATCTCTATAATGTTTTGTCCCCAAATTACTTCTAAAAGATAAATGTAGATTTTCAAGATGGAGAAAACCTCAAGAGAGCTTAAAGCTGGTGGTTAAGAGGAAAGGCACAGGACAATAAAAAAAAAAGTTTAAAGAAGTTTAAGAAAAGATTTTGACCAGTAGCTCTAGTGAGCCACTTGGTACAGAATTAAATTGAAACATTATTAAAATAACTTTTCTAAGACTACTTGGGCTTTACAACATTCTTCTTCAGGTTAGGGTATACATCTTTTTAAACATGTGGGGCAGCCCATTGTGCTGTGCTAGGATAATAGATTAATGCCAATTGTGAAGTAACCGGTTGCCATCACTGTCAAAATTTTTAAACTGGGTAATCCTTTTTCCAAATCCATGTGATTTAACAAAAATACCCACAAAATATCTTTCCATTGAATACAGCAGGAATAATAGTAGATTGGAGAGAGGGCTGAATGTCTTTTTTTTCCTTTCTTTGCCATGTATCAGCCTTGGCACTTATGTTTGATGACCTGCTTCATTAGGCAGGGGGGCAGGAGCCCGCATGAAGAATAGCACCATGGGATTCAGCAAGAAAGCAACACTTTAAATCCACCTCATTTCACAGATAGGAATATATTCAATTGTTCCGGGCTCTTGAATGACTTTTTCATATTTGTAGGCAGGTATGACATCCCCATTAATTATGTGGAGATACAGAAGTTACTCATCATTTTAAACTATTTGACAGGGAGAAAATATTTTCAGATTCCAAAACGCGTCTTGTCTTTCAATTGCCTGAAGCAGTTGAGGAGCATTCTTGCCTTCAACGTGGACATTTTCTAACACATGCATGAAGTTTTCAAAATTATGCTAGTATCCTGGAGTTCTAGCACATGCTTGACACGGTGTAGCATCTATTCTTAGATAGCAGAATTATCCCTTTAAAGACATTTCATAAAGACATGCCTTTAAAGGGAAAAATTGTCCCAGTGTGAACAAAGTAAATTAATAGACATTCAAGGGCCGGGAAAGCACCGCAGAGGCAGATGCCTGGGGTTGAAGAGAGTGTTTTCGGGACAGTTTTGATTAATCAGCAACTGAAAAGCCTGCAAATTAGAAGTCCTGTGGAGATTGAAAACATCATCTGGCTTACTATTAAAGCTAATTTGTTTATGTTAAAGAAATAATAATTACAGACAAAGTTAACAGAGACAGCCATTATCAACTTAATTAAATGTGAATTTTTTTTTTTTTTTTTTTTGGGGCATCATTTTGCAACTCATGTCAGCACTGTGCTTGGGTAGTGACCATTTCATTGTTGTTGTCTACTGTTGTTACAGTTGTTATGATGACACATGATCCTAGAGGAAGGCTTGCTTTTTCTGAGGGAGAAGACCACATTTTCTTCTTCATTAGTAACTCTCCGTTATCCCTCAGTCATGAGGACACAGTGACTCCTCCTTGAATTCTGTGGTTGGGAAATGAGCTTCAACATAGCGGCTAGGTTGTTGATCAACCGTGTTCACCTGGTGCCCTTGCTCATCTTTCTAACATCAAACATAGTCTAAATTAGGTAAACTGCTTCAGATTTTTGTGATCAGAGGTACTTCAAATCCTATTAACCAATGGAGGTATCCTTTTTTGTGGCCTCTGGTTTCCTTGTGGCTTTTATTACTAATGGCTTTGTGTCCTGCTCCATCTTGGCATATATTTCAGATGTTCCAGCTGCTACTTCTGATTATCTCTGATATTTGTATGTTCAAAATACCCAACGTCAGGGATGTTCCCAGGTTAGACACTTGTGACATAATTGCACAAATTTGCCAATTTTCTGTGTGGAATCACTTCAGATGCCACTGGCTGAATGATGATTGTTTTTTTGAATGAGATTGGCTGTGTGTGAGAGAGACATGAGGTTGGCGGGGTCACATGGTCTATGAAGAAGCAGCTAAGGTATAAAAAAAATCTGCATATATGGCACAAAAGACTATTCTTTAATATGCACAGCAGTGGAAAATCTTGTCCCCTAAATAACAGCTGCCACATGTGAGTGTTGGCCATGTTTTACGTGCTGAGCTGAGTATGTCCTATACCTTGAAACCTAAAACTATTTCGCTATACTATATAAGAAGTTAGAAGTTATACTATATGAGAGGTTATGGGAAAAACCTACAGAGCTAAGAGGAGTTGGCTATGCTTTTACTACTGATTTGTTTCCTATCACTCCAAGTCCTTTAATACATAAGTTTTCTTGTCTGGAAGAGTTTGTTGTGGTCACACAATGGTACTATTTTTTTTTTTTTAAACAGAATCTATGTGAGGATGATATTAGAGATTGATGCAAAACTCCTAATACAGTTCTTGGCACAGATTGGGCCCTCAGTATATTGGTATTGTTGGGCTTGTTCATCTATTGCCTCCAGGCAAGATTGCAGGATGCAGGGAATTAATGACTTTCCAAAGGCAAAACACAGATGCAACCATTCCCTGTGACAGTCTCGTGTTTCCACTGGCTTATTATTCATATTTTATCATTGATCACTTCTTTTTCATCCCTACTTCCTAGGCTGGGTCTTTAGGTCTATCACTAAGTTATGTACCTCTGTCTATATATGACACATCACTGAGGTAAAGGAGAAGCTCTTTAGGGTGTGTGTTAGCACAAAAGGACTTGTACTCTTAACTGTGTCCTTGAATGGGACTGGTAAAAACAAGCTAGTGTGTAATGGGGAAATAGATCATGAACTCTTTCTTTATCCAACTAGTATTGATTAATACTTGCCAAATGCTAGATGCTGGGGGCACATTAATACACTAATGTGTAATCTCTTGTTTTAATGTGAAATCTTACTGGATCATGATAGAGTCCTCAGCCTAGCCTAAAAAAAGAGATGACTTATTGGTAAATTATTATATCTGGCCATCATTTTTATACATGGTCCCCAAACAGGGAATCGTCATCACTGGTAATTCAGAAATTGAGACTTCTACAACAAGTAGTATACTATAGGAGATTTGTGTTATCTCTTCTCATCAGCCACAAGAAAAGATATGACCATTAAATGTGCTCATATGACAAAACAAAATATATATTTTAAAAAGTAAGAGCATGCACAGCAAGTACCAACTTGGATATTTTTTGCATTTTGAGGACTACTGATAATTCATATAAAAGGACATGTTTTTATTCTAATAATCGATGCTTCCCATTTCAGGGATTTAGTCTTTTTAAAAGGGGATATAATTAAAGCCTGAGCAATTAGTCAGCATATTTATCCAAGCATTACAGGGCTTTAGAATATGTTAAGAATCAACACAATACAACTTTGAGATATTACTGCCTTCTTCCTTTAAAAATGAGCTATTTCTTGAAATATGCCTAGGGAAACTTTTTTTTTTTTTTAAAGCAATTGTACTACTTATCTGTGAAAAGTGCATTTTGGGTTTGATATCAAAGTTTGAGTTGTTTTTTACTTATTAAAGTGGAAAATGGATTCAAATCTTGCTTTGCATCAAATAATTCAATATGTTTCATTTTGCCAGGACTGAGATTTACATCAGTGAGAACATATTTGAAAAGAGTGACTTTGATTAGGCCCCAAGAAGAAAAGCACCTCAGAATCGTGTGTGTGTTACACTTAGCTTTGCATTTGTGTTTATATTAAAATTTACAGACTCCAATATTATTCTTGTTTCTTAAAGTGCAAGTAATTCCATAATCATGGGAACTTTATATAGGAGTTAGAAACCAGTAGTACAGATAGAGGAACATAAAAAGTTGAGGCAATCATTTGGAGCTCTTGATAAGGTAAATGCACCAGATGGAGAAATAAAGTGTCATTGTTGGTAACCACACACAACACTATTCCCTGGCTCTTCTAGATGACAATTAAAAAGGGTAGAGGAATTCTCTAAGTAATGGAGGCTACTTACTCTTTCATATCATTTGGAAACCCTTTATTCCATTCATCATGTTCAGCAATTGTGCTCATCATTGAAAACACTTTTTTTATCAAAATCATCACCACTGAATTGATACTTCAGTAGAAAAACTATTATGCAGAGACACTGTATTGAGAAATGCTCTGAACTCCTACAACTTAATATTTAGTTGAAAAGAGAAGATGGGTAGAGTTAACATTAATTAGAAATAGTACCTGCTAATGACTGAACAGGTAGGTTTGACAGTTGGGGGCTAGTGTCATCCGAGACATCAGGAAGGTTGTTTCTCCTCCCTCATTCCCTTTCTACCTCCCTTCTCTTTGGGGACTTGAGAATTTTCTAGTCTATTGTCTGGTCACCACTATCCCTGCAAGTGGGTAAAACAAAGTAGGTGGTGAATGGGGAGTGGGGTAGTGGGGGAGTCCTCATTATGCACTATGTAGATTTTCACACATACCTCTTCTTGTCATTTTGTCCCAAACTCACCTATGCCTTTTGTCCTTGAATCTGGAGCCTCCATAGTTGACTTTTCCAGATCTATATCTCATCATTTCCTTCAGGAGTTGAGGAGAGATAGAGTTCCTTCTTATTTTGGACTGGATGAGGGGATCTTGAGTCTCAGTAGGCTTTCAAATAATAAGTAATACCAGCCCTAGATGTCCTCTTGGGTGCTGTATGCCTGTTGAATGCAAATACTGCACTTCTCTGGGATTCTCTAGGATGAATCCATTTGCTTCTCCTTATATACATCTGTTGACAGCACAGTTTCACCTAAGTCAATTATTCTTCTGTTCATTTCCCATCTTTCAGAATTTTGATGACCTCTATGTGCTGTCAACTCCTCTCTAGTTCTTTTTATTTTCCTTTTGGATTTATGCTTTTGATTCCTCTGCTCTAATTTCAGTGAAGTTTTTGAAGTAAGCTGAGAAAATAGTTCATGTGCAATTTACTTCACTTAATAGAGCATCTCTGATCATTTTCACTGGACTTGGTGCAACTGCGTACATGGTTTCTAAGGAATTAGGTCTGGATTGTAATATTAAAATTTTGAGAAAAAAATTGTAGCATTGGTTCCTTGTGTGCTAAATATTTCGCTTCTTTTTTTTTTTTTTTTTTGCTTCTCTTCTTAAAAATCAAATTTTCAGAGGATGGCTTCCTAAATGCCCCCCAAAGCACTCTCAGGTAGGGTTCTCCCAACTGGTTGATGATGAGACTCAAGTTGCCATCCTTTGCTGTCTTGAATGTCATCCTCGTGTCCAAATAGGCCAATTCTGTGATGCCAAAGGGCAAGAAAGGAGCATCTTTGTGTTATCCACTTAGTTCAGTTAAAGTCACAAAATGGCGCAGAAACTAATTTTCTGGCCAGTTGCCCTCATGTTGGAAAAGGTATCAATAGAGCTGGGAAGGGGAAAGTCATTCCTTCAATAGTAACTGGCTTGGTGGAGATGGAGATTGTAATACAGAGAGAATAAGAAAAATAAAGTTCCCTTAGTTTCAAAAAGTGTGGTTCTCCCAGTCAACTTCCCTAAGTTCTTTTTTTACTTTGTTACATATTAATACATCTTTTTCCCTGTTTCTACACAACCTTTCTGTGAAATCATCTCAGGTCTGTTTTAATGTTGTGTTTATTACTAAAATAAAATTTGTTGGAACAAAGCTATGTTGGTGTGTGACTTTGCCCAAAGTGCATTATTGTCTCTATATATATATATTTATTTATATAAATATATTTATATATATTTATATATATATATATTTATTTATATATATAAATATATATATATACTTACCCATTTCTATTTCCCTGTTGACATTACTGGCCTTCTTGGGAACAAGAAATTCTATCTCTGTTGTACATGCCTCTCTTTTCTTTCAAAGACAGGCGTTAACCTTTATGCAACGTACTCATAATGCACTGTCACACAGGTTCGCAATTCAAGATGCTCGTTGGGGCACGGGTGGGAGGAGGAATGGTTTTCATGTTGATGATGTGAAACTCAAAGTGAACAATATTCTAGAAGGTTAGGAGGGAAAGGAGTATGTAGGAGTATGTAGGGGGTTAGTAAGAACATTCTACTCCTGGGGTTCAGGGCTCTGTTTAATTTATCCTTGTATTCCTTAAAACCTTGAACATGGTAGATGCTCATTAAATCATTGTTAAAGAAGTGAAAGATAAGAAATATTAGTGAGGTGTAGATCTTCTCTATCAGAGCCTCTTTCTGAGCCCAGCCTATGGGAGTTCAGACACAGACCAGAGTTGTGGGTTTTATACCAGCATTTGGCACAAGATTTTAACTCGGGGCTTTCTGGAGGCATTTTCTAAAAACACACTAGGTCCCGAGTAGTGATCCTTAAGGGCTGTTTTCACCCTCAACCATTTTTCCCCTTCCTGTATTGCTATGCTTCTATGATTTCCTCCAATGAGACACTGTCTCATAGTGCGCATTAAATGCCCTGTTTAGTCAACATCCATGTATACTTTAAAATTGCTAGGCATCCCCAAATGATCGATGAAATAAGATAAAATAGAAATACACTTTAGTAAGTTCATATATTAATCATTACAGCTGCTTGTTTTCCTTGTATTTTACTAATGTAGTTTGATAGCTCTTGTGCCCCAAAGCTGTTTTAATTAAGGACAATTTTTAGAAACTCAAGAAAATAAATTGTCTTTGCATAGCTCTACAGCAGATGAAATGTATGTCACTGGCAGTTCATTTCTTGCAGGAAGTAAATGAAGTGTTCTGATCTCTGATGATAAAAATTAAAGATGAAGATTCTCTTTCCTGAAAGACCTGTGGCTCTTAGGTGGGGTGTGTGGGAGGGGCAGATGTGTAGGAGGCAACCGCAGCTTTTACTGGGAATACCCCGATTCTCTTTCCCATCCATCAGCTGTTAACTGTCTAGGCTTTGCTCGCAACTTGGGTAAGACACAGTCTACCCCACATCCGCTCTGAGCAGAGGCCTGTCCTTGAAACAAGACAGGACATTTTGCTCTCAGCCCAAATCTTCTACTAACTTTTTAAATACTATTATTGTTACTATTGTTTTGCTCTGTAGAGATAAATATTCATGATTATTTTTATGAGAAGAGAATTATATTTGGTACGTGATGCAAGATCCCTGCACACATTTTTCCCGTTGGTTCTCTCACATACAAAAGGGTGGTAGCTCTATCCATTGAGAGTCCAGTAAGCATACCAAAGATCCAGAAGTTACCCATCTCCTGCCCTTTCTCTGTCTAGAAGAATCAGGACAGAGGAGGTCTCTTGACAAATACTTGAACAGACTGTAATCGGCAGAGCTAAATCAGATGGTGACTGAGGAAGAACTGCTGAGGTAGATGACCTGGGCAAATTCCTTAAGGAACCAAAACTCGAGGAGCAATCTCAAGGCAGCAGGTTGTGAACTGTTCTGGCACCACCTTCTACTTACAACTTATCATCGCTCCCCATGGGGCCTTCAAGCCGAATGTCACATTCACAGCCTTCCACGTTGTTCTCTATTTGAGGTTTTACTTAGCTGCTCTGTGACATTCTAATATTGCAGAACAGAACTTTCTAATAATGTCTTTATAGTATTTAACCAGGGAATGAAATGAAGGTTTAACCCAAACAGAGAAGAATGTGTCTTCATACAGACAGATGGACTCTATGTACATTTCTGTAGAGACCAATTAAGGTAAGTGAGAAGTTTGGAATCTGTTTAAAATTCTTGAAAGCTTTTCTTGGAGCTATAATTATTTTAATTATGGCTCTTGTTGGCTTCCTCAGATTGAATTGTGCTTTTGCAGCCAGGTCTGATCCTTCTACGCATCCCCATGATTCATTTAATAGTCAGAGGGCAGCTTTCGTTATAGATGCATTGCAGCTGTCTTCTTGGAGGGGCCTAACTGTCCCAAATGCAGATGAATGCCTACTACTTTGGGGCTTCTAAAAGCATGTATTTTGTACGTAAACTGTTAATGGAAGGTGCTGAAACACTGGCTGGAGCCGAGGACTAGCTCTGACCTCACTGACATCAGAATAGAAGGCAAAAAATCCTGTAGCACGTTCTCTAGCTCAGCAATGTGATTGTAGCACCAAAGAAATGTGCTCATTATCATATCAAATGTGCGGAAAGTCTCTGCTTTTAAGTGCTGAATAAGAGCTATCTTTTTTTTTTCATTTATTTTATTCTGACTTTTTGAAACATATGCTTTGTTTCTGAATAGTCATGAAATGCCTTTTCTGTTGCTTTGTCACTAGGTTTCCCTTGTCCCATTACTAGGTTTCACTAGCCATTAGCAAGCAGTGCTTCAGAGGGAGCTCATTAGAAATGCAGGTTGATAAATTTACTGATTAGACCTGGAAACTCTGACCTGAGAGTACCAGTCTGTTCAGTTTAGGGTTAAGAAAATGGAAGTTGTCAGGTCACCATGTACCTCTTTGGTCGCTCGGATGGCTTCTGGAATAGAGTGCTTTAGAATAGAGAAAAAGTAGCTTAGATTTTTCGGACCATTTTCATCTTTTTATAAGGAGAATGAAGGGAAATGGTAAGAGGACAGGTATTGTCAGAAAGGGTTCTTCCTCTTACGATGTGACCATCTTCTAACATTTATGCCTGATCTGGAGAGTAAATATGTTTGTTGCATGCTTTATCCCAACAATATAACATTGTGTGCAGCACATTTTGGTAAATATTTGCTGAATGATGAAGAAAATGGTAATGATGATCACACAGTCTACCTGTAAAGACTAACCTGTTAGGAATCTGATTGTTTCTCACCTTTCCATTTTTCTCCTTCTGCAGCATTTTAGAGAAAATGAACTACTTAGTCTTCCTCAAAAAACATTTCATTCTTTTTCCTTCTTCAGTCTTATTTTTCTTAGAATTCTTTTGCTTTGAGGCCCTATACATGCTACTTTTCCTTCAAGACTCAGCGCTTTCCAAGAAGGTCTGCAGTCAAACCACCTTGATCTTCTGGTTAGTTGTTCAAAGAAGCCACAGTCTAAGAGGAGTCTCTTGTAGGTGGGGAAGCTCTTAATGGTTTGATGAGGGTACTCATTGGGTTCCATTCAGGGCTGCATTACAAGGCCACAATGGCCTGAGAGTGAAAATAATTTTTTCTTACTGTAGGATCTCCATCAGGATTAAGATCTGTACTGAAATGTATTTTACATACAGTAAGTTTCTCCTACTTTAAGTGTACAACTCAGTGAGTTTTTGTAGTGTGTAGAATTAGGTGACTATCAGTACATTCCAGTTTTAAAACATTTCCATCACCCCAAAGTTCCCATATGTTTGTTTATAGTTAAACCCTACTCCTAACTGCAGCCCCAGTCAATCACTGAGCTTTTTGTTCAAGACATGCCTTCTGTGAACATTGTGTATAAAAGGAATCATACATTATGTAGTCTTTGCATATGTCTTATTTCTCTTAGCATTGTATTTTTGAGCTTTATTCATGTTGTAGTATGGTTCATTTTAATTGCTGAATAGTATTCTATAGAAGAGATATACTTCATTTTGTTTATCCTTTCACCAGTTGATGCATAATTGGATTATTTCCAGCTTGGGAATATTACAAATAATGCTGCTATGAACATATGTGTATAAATATTTGAGTGGACATATGTTTTCTTTTCTCCTACGTATATACCTAGGGTTGGAATTACTAGGTTTTATGGTAAATTCATGTTTAACTTGAAGAAATTGCTCCTTTATCTTTTGTTAGAGAAAAACAACTGTAAACTTAGTGGCTTAAAAAACACACACATGAATCATCTCCTAGTTTTTGTGGGTCAGGAGCATGGTTTAGCTGGGTCCCCTGATCCAGGGTCTCTCATAGGGTTGTAGTCAAGGTATAGGCTCTCTGGGACAGAATCTGCATCCAAGCTCATGTGGTTGTTGGATGGAATTCATTTCCTTAGCAGTTGTTGGACTGATGGCCTCTGTTAATCTGTCTGCCAGATGCTACCTTTGCTTTCTTGCAATGCAGGCCTCTCTGTAGAATGGTCACAAGCTCACAACATAGCAGCTTACTTCATCAAAATAATCAAAGGGGAGAGTCTACTAACAAAATAGTAAAGTCTGAGAAAATGTCATCAAAGAAATGATACTCTCTTGCCATTTTTATTGGTTAGGAGCAAGTCCTGTTTTTGGTGTGTGTGTGTGTGTGTGTGTGTGTGTGTGTGTGTGTGTGTTTTCAGATTTTATTTATTTATTTATTTATTTATTTATTTATTTATTTATTTGAGACAGAGAGAGAGAGAGGGGCACAGACACAGGCAGAGGGAGAAACAGGGTCCATGCAGGAAGCCTGATGTGGGACTCGATCCCGGGTCTCTAGGATCACACCCTAGGCTGAAGGCAGCACTAAACCGCTGAGCCACCTTGGGCTGCCCAGCAAGTCCTGTTATACCCAAGCTCAAGGGTGGGTGATTACAAAAGGAGTGACTACCAGGAGGTGGGAATTATTACAGATGATATAAGCATCTGTGTGATATCCTGCAAAACTGCTTTTTCTAAAGTGCTCATAACATTTGATCCTGCCACCAACCAAGCATGAGGGGTCTAGTTTCTCCTCAACCTCACTGGCATGTGTTACATTCTTTTTGATGACAGCACATATTTTCTCCCAATCCTTGTTTATCTTTGGGTTTTCTTGACATATTTTGAAGTTCAAAGCTGTTCAGTTTTGATGAAACTCCTTTATCAGTAGTTGTGTTTTGATGTTCTGAGAACTCTTTACCTAATACCAGTTCTTCAAGATTTTTCCAGGATGTTTTCTTCTAACCATTTTGTAGTATTAGCTCCTAACACTTAGTGTAACCCACTTGGGGTCAGCTTTTTTTTTTTTTTTTTTTGGTAAAAATTTTATTTTTTAAGTAATTTCTGTACCCAGCATGGGTTTGAACCTACAACCCTGAGTCTTGTGTTCTACAGACTGAGCCAGCCATGTGCCCCAGGTTAGCATTTTTGTATAGGACAATGGAAGGGACTAAATTCATTCCTGCTTTTGCTAAATTGTGTCCTTTTTTTTTTTTTTTTAGACTTTGTCTAAAATTGTGTTCACTTTTTCAAAGAAAAGTGGTTTCACTGATTTTTCTGTTTTCTATTTAATCTCTTTGGTCTCTGATCTTTATTGTTGCTTTTTTTTTTTTTTTCATTTGGGTTGAGTTCATTCTTTTTGTAGTTGGTTAAGGTAGAATCTTAAGTTACTGATATATGATCACTCTACTTTCTTACTACAGGGATTTTCAGCAGTATATGTCTAAGCACTGCTTGGGTTGTATCTGGTGATTTTATCAGTTTTGTTTCCATTTTAATTTAACTCAAATATATTTTATAGTTATTGTTGTAATTTCCTATTTGACTCTTGTTTTATTTAGAATGACATCATTTAATTTCTAAATATTTTCATATTGCCCAAATTTCTTTTTATAGATTATTTATCATTTCTTCTGTGGTTGGAGAATGTACCTTGTACTATTTAAATCATTTTAGATTTATTGAGACTTATGGACTAGTGTGTGGTCTGTTTCAGAGGAAGTTTCATGTTGACTTGAAAAGAATGTGTTACAGTTATGTTGTATGGAATATCCTATAGATTTTAGGTAGGTCAAGTTGGCTGACACTATTTTTCAGGTCTTTGTCATTGTCAATTTTCTATCTCATTCTACCAACTAGTGAGATTCATGCATTTAAGTTTAGAACTGCTATTTTTGGATTGCCTATCTTTTTCTTTCAGATAAGTCAATTTTCAGTTCATGTTTCTTGGGATTCTCTTGTTAGACACTTAAGTGTTTACATTATTATATTTTGCTAATGAAATAATACTTTATTACCATGAAATGACCATTTTTTCTTCAGTAGTTTTTTTTTTTTAATGAAAGGTTATTTTGTATTTTATTGGTAAAACCATCTGGCTTTTTTATGGTTATCTGTGTGGTATATTTCTTTCTTTCCTTTTACTTTAAACCTCTTTGACAAAATCCATAATGCTTTCATGATAAAAATACTTAAACTAGGAATAAGAAGGTAAATTCCTCAACCTGATAAAGTACATGTCCAAAAACCCACCGCTAATACTATTCCTCATAATAAAAGATGAAATGCTTTCCTTTAAGGCCAGGAATAAGACAAAGATTCCTACAGCAACCATTTGTATTCAATATTGTACTAGAGGAATGATCCTTGGGGTATTAGGTAAAGAAGGGAAAAGATTAAAGGCATGCAGATAAGAAAGGAAGAAGCAAATTTTTGCTATTTCCAGAAAATATAATCTTGTATATAGAAAACCCTAAAGAATACACTAAAAATGCCAGAACTAAGAAGTCCAACAAGTTTACAGGATACAGCAATATACATAGTCTACAGTATTTCTGTACAGTGGTAGGAACATTCCAAAGTTGCAAAAATAAAATTTTAAAAAATTCCATGTACAATAACATAAAAAAAAATAGGAATGAGGTGCCTAGGTGGCATAGTCAGTTAAGTGTCCAGCTCTTGATATTAGGCTCAGATCATGATCTCAGCTCTGCATTGGGCTCCATGTTCAGTTCAGTGTCTGCTTGAAATTCTCTTTCCCTTTCCCTCTGCCCCTTTTGCTCACACTCTCTCTCAAGTAGATAATATTTAATTATTTATTTAAAATTTTAAAAAAGATTTTATTTATTTATTCATGAGAAACACACATAGAGGCAGAGACACAGGCAGAGGGAGAAGCAGGCTCCATGCAGGGAACCTGATGTGGGACTCAATCCCAGGTTTCCAGGATCACACCCTGGGCTGAAGGTAGCGCTAAACCGCTGAGCCACCCAGGCTGCCCTCAAGTAGATAACTTTTTAAAAATGAAATAGGAATACATTTAACAAAGGAAGTGCAAAATCCATGCTCTTAAAAACTGCAAAACAGCATTGGAAAAAATAACAGAAGATCAAAATAACTGGGAAAACATAATAATGGATGAGAAGCAATATTGTTAGGATGGAAATATTCCTCAAATTGAATTACAGATTTAATGTAATGCCTATCAGAAGCCCAACTGACTTCTTTGTGTATATTAACCAGGTGATTCAAAATATTCATGTTGAATTACCAGGGACCCAAAATGGCCAAAACAACCTTGACCATGCAGAACAAAGTAAAGAGCTCTCACATTCCGGATTTCAAAGCTGGCTATAAGGCAACAGTGACGAAGACATTGTAGTATTGACATAGGATACACAACAATGGGTTAGAGTTAAGAGTCTAGAAATCAACATATGTGTATGTCAACTATTTTTGACAAGGGTGATGAACCATTTAATCAATAAAAGTATTTTCAGTTTTGTATGGTGACATATGGTAACTAGTAGTTATCTATTGCATAATAAAAATATCCAATCACTGTGATGTACACCTGAAACTGACAGATACTATATGTTTCTGAAATGAGTAGATACTATCTTTTTTTCCACAGGAAAAAAAATATTGGTACTGAGACAAATGGATATCAACATGAAAAAAAAAAAAAGGTTGTCCCTTGCTTTATGCAATATGCAACAAGTAACTCAAAATGAATCAAAGACCTAACTGTAATAGTTAAAACTATACAACGCTTGGAAGAAAACTAAGGGGTAAATTTTCATGATTCTTGGATTCGGCAATAGATTCTTAGATATGACCCCAAAAAATAGAAATATAAGAAAAAAAGATAAATTTGGACCTCATGAAAATTAAAGACTTCTCTGCTTAGAAAGATCCTCTCAGAGGGAGTCCAAGATGGTGACATAGGAAAACCCTGAACTCCCCTCCTCCATGGACACACTGAATCTACACCTGTATATAAAGCAATTGCTCCTGAAAAAGAACTGAGGATTCCCTGAACAGCTTCCACACAACAAAAGATAGAGGAAACACATAGACAATGGCAAGAGGGACAGAGATGTGGTAAAAATGAGAACCTTGCCCCATTCTCACGCCTGGTAGCAGGAGTGATTAGCCTGGAAGCAGATTCATTTGCTTTGGAGCACAGAAAAAAAGCCATAGTTTCAATCAGCAACTAGAATATAAAGGAACTGTCTCTAGAATTCTGCCAAATGGTAAGCCAGTTTCAAAACACTCGAGTCAGAGGGGTGGGCAGGTGAGTGCCATTGTGTATATTTCCCTTCTAGGTTGATTGCATAGATGGTATTGACCTGCTGCCTCAGTGAGTTCAAAGCCCTGAGCTTACATTAGCCACAACTGTCCCTCCAAGGAGGCCCTGCAAAGTGGCCCCAGTGTGACACATAATGGGGCATCCCCAGACAGGGCCTACTACACTCTATCCTGCCAAGGTGACACAGGTGCAGAGCATCCCAGATCTCTCCAGGCCTGCACCAACTTCAGCTCCAGTCATCCTGCTTGAGTTCTCGTGCATAAAGTCCCCTCATAAATCCCGGCCTATGCATATTGCCACTCTAGCCATCCTGCCAAGTTCTCTCCTCATCTATGTTTGCCTTGGCTCCAGCCACCATGGCAGCCACCCCTGCATAAAGCACCCTGGAACCCTCTGACTTGCACCTTTTTGGACTCTAGCTATCTTGCCAGGGTATGCCCTGCCCGGAGTGCCCCAGCCCACCCCCACTTTGGATTTAGCCATCCCGTTACAGCAGCCCCAGTGCCAATTGCCCTGGGACCTGCACTCTGTGCCTGCTACAGGTCCAGCCAGCTACCCACTGTGGACAGACACACAGTCTGCGCAGGAGACATTCCTTCACAAAGCCATTCCTTCAGGTCTTAAAGTAGCTGTTCCATCCAATTCATAGAAACAAATATAGTAAGTCAAGCAAAGAGACAGAAGAATATGCCTGAAATGGAATAAGAGAAAAACAGAAAAAGAACCACATGAAACAGATAAGCAATATGCCTGATAAATAGTTGAAAGTAATGGTCATAGAGATACTGGATTGAAGAGTGGATGAACTCAGCCTTCAATTTAGAGACAGAAAATACTAAAAACCCGTAAGAGTTGAAGAATGCAGTAATTGAAATTAAAAAAAAAAAAACTAGAAGGAGTCAGTAACAGATAAGTGGATATGGAAGGACAGATCAGTGATCTGGAAGACAGGAGAACAGGAAGCACCCAAGCTGAACAGCAAAAAGGAAAAAAATAAAAAGATGAGGATATGTTCATGGATTTCTGGGACCACATCATGCATTAACATTTTCATTAGAGGGGTCCCGAAAGGAGATGAGAGAGAGAAGAGCGGAGAACTAATCTCTCTGACCTGGGAAAGTAAACAGACATCCAGGTCCAAGAAGCAGAGAGAGTTCCAAAGAAGATGAGCTCAAGAAGGTCCATACCAAGACATGTGATTAAAATGACAAAGGTAAAGATGTGAGAGTATTAAAAGCAGCAAGAGAGAAACAGCTGATGTGGGGCTCTATGCAGCACTCATTTCACTTATATACAAATGAAACTTCATAATGCTATCTACTGATTATTTTTTTAAGCAGGAACTTTACAGGCCAGAAGAGAATGGCATGATCTATTTCAAGTGCTAAAGGGGAAAAAAAACCTATAACAAAGAATACTTTATAAGCAAGGTTATCACTCTTGAAGGGGAGGCAAAGTGTTGCCCAGACAAAAGTTCAAGAAGTTCATCACCAGTACATTGGCTTTAAAAGAAATTTGAAATGAGCTTTAAGTGGGAAACAAAGGCCATCATTAGAAGTGAGAAAATGAGGAAAAAACTTCACTAGTACAAGCAAACATACAGTAAAGATAGAAGATCAATCATTTATAAAGCTAAAAGATGCTTGCAAAGTTTAAAAGACCAAAGTAGTGACCAGTTAGATCTAAAGATTAAGGTATTTACAAAAGAAGATATTCTATGTATATGATGTCATATTTTACAAGGAAGGGATTAAAATATAGTTCTTCTAGGATGTGTGAGACTTGAAGTAACCATCAACTTACTCTAGACTGCTATATGCTTAGGATGTACTGTATGAGCCTCATGGAAACCGCAAGCTAAACACCTAAAATAGATACACGAAAAGTAAAACTATTTAGGAATAACATTTTTTAAAAGTCATCAATTGCATGGAATAGAACAAGGGAAGAAGAACAGAGAAGTACAAAAACAATCAGAAAACAACGAAATGGCAATTAGTATATACTATCAAAGATTCCTTTAAATGTAAATGATCAAAATGCTTCAATCAAAAAGACAATGCTTCACCCAAAAAGACATAGAGTGACTGATTAGATAAAAACTGGTGAGATTCAGGGCACCTGGGTGGCTTAGTCAGTGGAGCATCTTGTTTCCTACTCAGGTCGTGATCTCAGGGTCCCAAGATAAGAGCCCCACATCAGGCTGCCTGCTCGCTGGGGAGTCTACTTAAGATTCTCTCCCTCTCCCTCTGCCCTTTACCTCAGTCATATGTGCACTCTCTCTCTGAAATAAATAAATATTTTTTTTAAAAAAGAACCCTAAAAACTGATGAGATGCATCTCTATGTGCCTACAAGAGACTTGCTTTGGACCTGAAGGGACATGCAGACTGAAATTAAAGAGATGGAAAAATATATTGTATGTAAATAGAAGCAATGCACAAAGTCAGGGTAGCAATAATTTATATTAAACAAAATAGGCTTTAAAGACTAATGAGACAATGACCTTATATAATGGTAGAGTTGAATCCAACCAGAGGATATACAGTTGTGAATATCTATGGACCCAACATAGAAGCCCCTGAACACATAAACAAATATTAAAACATAAAGGGAGAAATTGACAGTAGTACAATAATAGTAAGGGATATTAATGCATGAGTAGATACACTGTTCAGACAGAAAGTCAATAAGGAAGCAGGGGCTTTGCATGACACAATAGGCCAGATGGACATAATAGATACAGAACATTCCATCCCCAAACAGCAGAGTACACACATTCACTTCAAGTGCATGTGGAACATTCTCAAGGATAGGTCATATGTTGGACCACAGTAAACAAGTGTGGACAAATTGAAGGGAACTTAAATACCAACAGGCATCTCTTCCGGCTACAGTGGTGTGAAAATGGAAATGAATTACAAGGAATAAACAGGAAAATGTGCAGGCCAGACAACATGATACTAAATAACCAGTGGGTCTGAAGAAATCAAAGAGGGAATAAAAAACCTTGAGATAAAAAGGCTGCAATGAAAATAGAAATACAGTGGTTTAAAAACCTTTGAGATGGGACCCCTGGGTGGCTCAATGGTTCAGTGTTTGCCTTCTGCTCAGGGTGTGACCCCAGGGTCCTGGGATCGAATTCCACATCGGGCTCCTTGCAGGGAGCCTGCTTCTCCCTCTGCCTGTGTCTCTGCCTCTCTGTGTGTCTCTCATAAATAAAATCTGTTAAAAAATAAAAACCTTTGAGGCACAAGAAAACAGTTGTAGGAGGGAAGTTTGTGGTGATAGGTTTAGCTCAAGAAAAAAGAAAAATCTCAATCTAACTTTATACCTCAAAGAACTAGTAAAAGAGTAAAGGCCAAAATTTAGTACAGGAAAGGAAATATCAAAGATAAGAGTGGAAATAAATGAAATAGAGACTTAAAACAATAGAAAAATAATGGAATTAGGAGCTGATTCTTTGGAAAGCCAAACTTGATCAACCTTAAGCCAGACTCTTCAAGAAGAGCAGACTGAAATCAGAATTAAAAGGGAAGTAATAACCCACACCACAGATATACAAGGCCTATAAGAGAGAAGTATGGAAAATAAGCCAAAGAACTGGACAACCTAGGAAAAAAATGGATAAATTCATATTTATCCAAAACAGAATCAGGAAGAAATAGTAAATATAAACAGACTGATGATTAGTAACAAAATTGAATCAACAATCAAAAAACTCCCAACAAGTAAAAGTCTAGGAGCTTGATGGCTTCACAGTTTCAAAGAAGAGTTCATACAAACATTCAAAGAGTGATACCTATTTTTCTAAAACTATTCCAAAAAAGAGAATAATTGCAAATTACATGTGTGATAAAGTACTTAGACTAGACGGGAGACACCATGTACTTCAATAATTTAATTAAAAAAAAATTCCCCAAGAGTCTAAACAGGCATTTTACTAAAGAAAATATTTAAAGGGATGACATGAAAATGGAATGATGTTTGACATCATGAACCATCAGGGAAATGTAAATAAAAACCACAATGAGATACCATTTCAAACACACTAGGGTGTCTTGAATAAAACAAATCAGATAAAAAATATGGAAGAGCTAGATCAGTCACAACTCTTGTGCGCTGCTGATGGGAATGTAAAAAGGTACAACCCTTTTAGAAGACAGTCTGGGAATTTCTCAGAGTTATTAAAATTATATTCTGAGGTATGCAACTGAGAGGAGTGTGTATGTGTATGTGTGTGTGTATATATATATATATATGTGTGTGTGTGTATGTGTGTGTGTGTAATATATATATATATATATATATATATATATATATTAACAGACTTGCACACATGAATGCTGATAGCAGCATTATCCCTAAAGCCAAAAGGTGGCATTACCCCAAATCAGCCAATAAATGGATAAACTGAATGTGGTATATCCATACAATGAAAAAATATTCAACCTTTAACAGGACAAAGAGATGGGACTACTTTCTCCTAAGATAAACACAGACGAACCTTTGAAACAGTGTGCTAAGTGACCCAAGCCAGTCACCAAAAACCAGATAGTATATGATTCCATGTATATGCAATATCTGGAAGAGGCAAGTCCATAGAGATAGAAAGTAGATGAGTCCTTGCTTGGGGCTGGAGGGTGGAGTGGGAATAGTAGGTGATATCTAAGGAGTATAGCATTTCTTTTAGACATATGAGCACTGTTCTAAAATTGTGACGATGGTCACGTATTTGTGAATCTATTAATATTCATAAAACTGTACCCTTTATATAGGTCGACTATTTAGTAGGTGAACTGTATCTCGGTAATCTGTTTAGAAGATTCTTCATGCACGGTTTTCTTGATTTTTTAAAACATATTTTTACTAGCAACTATAAAGTCTTTGCTCAATTCAGTATATGTATCCACACTTAACCTATTTACTTTCATATTTGCCTAATTTTGATAAAAAATAATTCTTTTAGATAATATAGTAACTCTGGGTTCTGTTTGTTGTTGTTTAGTGACTTGCTTGAACTGAACCTGTATAGACAGAATTTTTCCCTCTCCGTGAGCGTCTGTTGATATGTCTGCTCAAAGCATTTTTTTTAGCTTTTTTAAAAAAAATTATAAAACAAGCTTCTTAATGGTCAGTACCCTGTCATGATAACTCAGCCAGGAATTCAAAAGAAGTTGTCCTCAAACACCTTGAGTAACTCCACCCTCTGTTTGTGAATCTGTGTGTGGGTTGGGGAATATTCCGATTTCAGACTTGGTTTTCCATTAGGTCCTCTTGAATTGCCTCTGCATGTGTCTATGGCATCATGTTCACTCAGGGATAAGTGGATGGAGAGGGCCAGATCTGGTCTCCTCTGTGCATGCACTCAGCATTGCACATGAGCGTAGCTGTCCAGACCTCAAGGATGTGTGGATGCGGATCAAGATTCCATCTGTTCCATCCATTAGTTCTCCCTGTGGAATAGCTGGCCAGCCTCTCATCCTATACCTTGCCCCAAGCAGGGCTGCAACCTCAGGTCAGCTGCGCATTTGGCTTTCCCTGTCTGTTACTAAGATTGCTATTTTTTAAAAATTTTTAAAAATCTCTTTTAAAGATTTAATTAATTTATTTATGAGAGACAGAGAGAAAGAGATCGAGCGAGAGAAGCAGGCTCCATGCAGGGAGCCTGATGTGGGACTCAATCCCAGGACTCCAGGATCACGCCCTGAGCCAGAGGCAGATGCTCAACTGCTGAGCCACCCAGGCGTCCCATAAGATTGCTGTTTTATAATCCTGTGCCTCACTGTGTTTTTCTTTCTGCCCCAAATTTAGTGAAGCTGCTGGTTTTCATGGCTTGCCCTGCCATTCTGAAACAATCGTAGTAACTCATCCTGGATCAGGGGTATCAGAGAAGCTTTGAGCAAGATGCCTATAGGCTGGCACTGTTTTTGCCAAGATTTAGCAATTTTTCTTGAATAAGCTTCTCTGTTTTCTCTAAGGCTTTGGTTGGTTCCCAGAGTTTGGAGATGATTGGTTGTGACAAATTTGTCCAACTTTATTATTGTTTTTTGGAGAAAGGACTTGCCAAGATCCCTTTTTTAGGTCAGTCACATTTGGTTTCCAGAGTCTGGCTATACAAAAAGTTACTTGCTGTGGATTTCCACTTCTAGCTGCACAGAGAATATACAGAAGTTTGGCATCTCCTCCTTTTCTCTGTGTCACCAGTCCCTAAGAAACAGTGGGAGGCTAATACACAGATAAGTTATCCTGTACTTATGCGTTATTTATCTCTCATGTCTTTGTGTGTTCCACTGTCTTTTTTTAAAAGATTTAATTTATTTATTCATGAGCGACACAGAGAAAGAGGCAGAGACACATGCAGGGAGCCTGATGTGGGACTCAATCCCGGGTCTCCAGGATCATGCCCCGGGCCAAAGGCAGGTGCCAAACCCCTGAGCCACCCAGGGATCCCCTGTTCCACCATCTTGATCAGGGTTCTGTAGTGTGTTTTGAAGCAAAATCCTGAGGTATGATTCCCATTGCAGATGTAAGTAATAAATTTCAGAATTGATCAATGTATTTTAAGCATCAACCACTTATGAAACCAGTCATGAAGTATATGGAGTACATTGAATCTATAGGCACAGAAAAGGAATCAGGTCATGCAGCAATAAACAGTTTTAGCATCTGGATAATTTTTTTCTAGTACTTTCCTGGTCCTTCTTCAGTGGTACCTGTAGTATTCTGTGTCAGCTGGCTCTTAACTCTGTGTGTCTGAGGTTCACAGCTTCTTGAGGAGCTGTGTCTAACTGCCCCTGTGTCCATAGCATAGCTTCTTGAAGATAGAAGATAGAAGATGCTCAATGAATATTTATAAAGACATACACAAATTGTGGATCATCAGTATTTATCCAGAAAGTTAGTTTTTGTCACTTTCCCTGGTCTCCATCAGCTAGAATATTCTCAATGAACAATTTGGTACTCTTTAACAACACTGAACAAATGGTGAAACTCCAATTCTCAGGGAAATACTCTTGTTCTCCAAATGTAGTTACCATGGCAGTATGGACACGGCGGATGTCCATTTTCCAGAAAGATTGAGCCCATCCACTTTTTGTCAATGTGACATCAAGACAATGACATTTTTTTAAAAAATCACTACACAAATTAAGCACACACACACACAAAAAAAACCCAAACTAAATAAAACAAAAACTTTTTTTTTTTAGCAACACAAAACCTTTTTTTTTTTTTTTTTTTTAGTAACACAAAAACTTAAAAAAAGATGATGTTAATCTGATAACAAAGAGTCATACTTCCTGCTTTTTTTTTTTCTTTTATTTCTGGATGTAATTTACAATTTAAAGATTCATTAATTGAATATGGAAGGCAACTAATGCTTGATATTTTATAGAAGATTATGTAAAATATAAGCCATAGTTTCGAGAAACAGTATGACTCATGCAGGTTGAGCCTGCACATTAAACAATCTATTTTGAGAGGCTATTCCTGCATTGGTACAAAATGATAAAATGTTAACAACACATTCTAGTAGCAGTGCCTTCTGTTATCTTCTCAGAAAAATTAAGCATGATTGTAATTTTTTGGAAGAGCTATATAACTATGGTATCAATTATCTGTATTATTTTTCAGTGCCAGGTAGAAGGAAAATAAAAGCCATGGTCCTCCAGTTCTTAAGAGATTTTTAGATCAGACCCAAGGAATTAGGTTGGTGAAAAGATACTTTAATTTTGGGGGTGCCTGGGTGGCTCAATGGTTGAGCATCTGCCTTTGGCTCAAGTCGTGATCCTGGGGTTCTGGGATTGAGGCCTGCACTGGGGTTCCCGCAGGGAGCCTGTTTCTCCCTCTGCCTGGGTCTCTGTCTCTCTCTGTGTGTGTCTCTCATGAATAAATAAATAAAATCGAGCCCAATGCAGGACTTGATTCTGGATCCCGGGATCACGACCTGAGCTGAAGGCAGGTACCCAACTGCTGAGCCACTCAGGCATCCCAATAAATACAGTCTTTAAAAAAATTAATTTTGAAGGTTTATTTCTTTAAAAATCTTGTCTTGATGTATAAGAGATTGTTCTGAGATTGTAGTTTCTGAAATTGATGATGTAGGAACTTTTACTAAGCTACTCCATAGCCCTGAGCTATGTAATTTCATGTACACTGAATGTTGGAACTAATTCTTCCTCTCTTGGAAGATAGACATTTGGGGGTTCCCCAAGTAACCTGAATGTGGGGACTTCTCTAAAATTTTCTCCTCTGATTACTGACTTGACAAAATTCTTCCATCTGCTGTGACCAACTTCAGCTTCAACATTTACTATTCTCTTGGACTAATACTGGCAGTGGCCACTAAATGAAATGATTTCTTAAGAAGTTGTTGAAAAAGAAGGACGTTTTCCTTGACTCTGTGAGGGTCCCTGGCTGTGTCTAAAAGCTAAACTGAGAAAGACAGATAAATAGGAGAAAAGCATACATGTTTTTTAATATTACTTTAATATGGGAGCTTTCTGAAGGCTATGAAGACTCAGAACTGGTTAAAGCTGAGTGCTTTATACTAGATTTGATGAAGAGTATAGAGTCATGGAGAAATATGATAGAGCCCTAGAGAAAATGAGGTAAGAGTAGTAAACTGGGGAGACTTCATGTTAGTCCAGATTCCTCTCACTGTCCCTTTATCTTCAGAGAGAAGTCTGCTTTCCTCTGGGTAGAGGGAGGGCACCCTTCACAGATGGATTACATGCTCCTCTTTAGGGGAGAAGGATGGGAGGAGGTCAAAGTGACTCATGCTTCTGCCATTTTCTCCAACTCTTTCAGCCTAAAATATTCAGTATGCTAGGGTGCCATATTTTGGGGTAATCATGTTCCGAAAGCCATCAGAGTATATGACAAACTTCAAAATCCTATTATTTTTTCCTGGTACTAATTGTATCTGGTTTCCATAGTCTTGAGAAGTATGGGTATAAAAGAAACTTCTACTTTGAATCTCAACTTTGAGCAGCACAGAGAACAGATGGAAACTGAAGGGTTTCATCCTTTCCTCTTCCCCTCTCTATCAGTCCCTAGAAATGGAAGGAAGGCATTACAGAGACAAGGTATCCTATCCCTATATATTAGCTCCTCCTCTACCCCACCTGCATACATATCCAGGACAAGAAGGAGCTATGGCTTTGCCTTTTTATAACCATGTCTACGCTATGGAGCAAGACACCTTAAATCTACGTTCCGAATCAATAAGTAAAACATAACTGAATTCTTTGAAATATTTTGCTTAATGTTATTGAGTTAGATCTTAGATTATTCATCTTATTACCTAATTTTTCTAAAGTTTTCAAATTGCACACGAGTTTTCTTTTACACTATAACAAAGTAGCTCCAAACTCAGTGGTTTTAAAACTGAAACCATTTAGTCTTGGTCACAAGTGAGGATTGGCTAGATGGCTTTGTTGACCTGGGCAGTGTCAGTTGTCTTGGCTGGGGTTTCTTGTTGATCTGCATTTTGTGGGTGGGTTGCTCTTTGATGGCTTCAGTCATGTTTCTGATGGTTGGCTTCACCCAGGCCAGACGGGCCCAGGTAATAGATGCTAACGTCTCTGGCCACCTAGGAGACTTGCCTAGCTTTTCCAAAGAGCAGCTACTTGGAGTTCCGAGAAGGGCATACAGAGATGTACAGGCCTTTTATAGTCTAGGCTCAGGACTGACAGGGAGCAATCAGCCACTAGGTAATTTTCAACTATCTCACAAGTCACATGCAGTTCAGGAGTTAGGGGTGGAAAAATTAACCTCTTCATGAAAGGATCTGCAAAATCACATCACAAGGGTGTGGATATAAGTTGGGGAATAATCGCATCCACATTTTGCAAGTTATCACAAATGATGATGATTCTTCAGTAGCAGGAGGATAAGAATTTTCCCATTTCCTAAGAAAAGATGAGAAAAATTTGTCATTAATCTTGATTTCCCCCCTTTTTCTCAACATATATATATTGTTTTACATTGGCCAAATCCTCCCAAGTAAATAACCATTATAAACTTTGCCTCCTAATTTTTCACAATACTACTAACATCTTCATTTTTTAATGAATTGAAATGTTACAGTTTTGAGGAAGGCAAGCTTTCTATACTTTGGAAGAAATTTCTTCCCAGGGGTAATCTTAGTTAATGATTGCAAAATCAGTCATTTCAGGACATTACTTCCAAAGATCAAATTTATATCCATTAATAATATATCTACATCAGTGGTTCTTAAAAAAAAAAAAAAAAGAGGTTTTTTTTTTTTTTTTTTTCTTGAGTGAATTTTTTTTGTTGTTGTACCTGAAGTATGAAACTAACATACTAATTTGATTTTGGAAATTACTAAGACTGTTGGATTTCTAGAGAAAATAAATGTAAAATACCAGAAATTCAACCAGAGGTGTATATTCTTTCCCGAACAAAGAGACTCCCACAATCCTCTGGCCTTTGGATTATTAATATATTGCTCTAGCTGCTGTATATTACCTGGGAAATTGCTCAGGCTGCATAACACACTTTTTTTTAAAAAAATATTCCTCCTTTGGGTAGTTTAATAAAATCCCTGTAGGTCCTGAGGATGCCCTTTTATGAGCCGTTTGCCTGGTCTAAAAGAATTACAACAACATCCAATGTTTTCTGAGTTGCAACTAAGGTGTTTTGTGTTTTAGATACATTGAATTTTTAAGGGAAATTATAAAAATATTGAAAAGTTTGCTTAGATTTTGCTCTTATTATCACTCACTATTGTTCTGGGTACAATTGTATGTTTGGTTTTGATCTGCTCCTACTTGCTCCAGTGGAAACTTTTAAATTTATAAGCTAAAGAAAGGTATTTCTACAAATGCCTTACATGAAGTACCTTGAGACTTAATCCCCAGTTCCACAAAATTGTGCAGTTTTTGATGCATATTTTCCACTTCTGTAGCAATAATAAGCACACCTAAAACATAATAATACCAAAAATCCCTCAAAAGCTTTGTGTCTGGTATCACATTTGTCAACACCCTCTCACTCATTAGCAATTTAATATTTTCTATTTGTGCTTCATAAGTTGATTCCATCATTTTTTTTTACCCTTCAAACAAACAATGGATTCTAAAGTAAAAATATCCTTAAAAAAATCCTCAAAAGTATAAAAGAGCCTATTTTGCTTATTTTTTAAAGCAGAGAAAAAAATTATAATTATTGATGAGATAGGACAGTTTCTTGGGCTCCTGACTGGCTCAGTTGCTTAAGTGTCTGCCTTCAGGGCCAGGGTCATGATCCCAGGGCCCTGGGAGGAGCCCCAAATCAGGTTCCCTGCTCAGCAGAGAGCATGACTCTCCCTCGGCCCCTCCTTCTCCTTGTATGCTCTCTCTCTCTCTCTCTCACAAGTAAATAAAATCTTGAGAAAAAGAGTTTTTCTTCTAAAACATAAATACACAACATAAAATGAAGCTTAAAAATTCTTGTGTTCTGGGCACCTGGGTGGCTCAGTCTGTTGGGGGTCTGCCTTTGGCTCAGGTTATGATCTCATGGTCCTGGGATAGAGCCCTGCATTGGGCTCCTTGCAAAGTGCTTCTCCCTCTCCCACTCCACCTGCTTGTGCTCTATCTCTCTCTCACCCTCTCTGTCAAATAAATAAATAAAATTTTAAAACGTTCTCATTTCCAAAAATAAAGTTTTCCAATCATTAAGTATTAAAAAAACTTATCAGGGAGAATCCAAAAAATATAAAAATGGAAGAAAGCAAGATGAATTCCTAACTCCTACTGTCAGAATTAAATAGCCATTTCTGTTTTATTATTCTTATATCAAAGAAGGAGATTGTTTTCCCCTTTATTGCTCTTCTGAAGACTCAACACTTTAGTCTTGTGTGTTTCTTACAGCTCTGTAATCTCTGGGGGTTCAATGCACAATGAATTCATAAATATATTGTTACAAACCCTTAGCTTATATTATTAAAAATAGTATATTTTAAAAGGAAAATTTTAAGCAAACAGTTTAACTGTACTTGATACTAGCATGGTACTTGGTTTTCCCCGTATTTAGATAGATGACTCCTATGTGAGGAAAGAAATGTATTAAATACTCTATTTCAGGGAGTAGCTACCCCAATGGAGGAAGGAAAAATGCATCAAATAGGTAGAAAAAAACTTAAAAGATCATTAAAAAATATCTTAGAGGGGCATACCTGTATTTTTATTAGGAGCATTAGATTTGTGTAGGAACTGTTGATCATCTCTGAAATAAGTAAAAGCATGCTCTGTTTACCATAGATTTCTGCTACATGGTGCCTGTTTCTTTGTATTTTTATTCATTTTACCTGTGCACTGATTTATCCACTGATTCAGGAAATAATATTTTAAGTTACCATAGGGGAATAAGAGTAAATGAGACAGATTAAATATCAAGGAGTTTCCTTATATGCCAAGCGATGACATACAGAGATCATAATATATGCACTGTAATTTGGAAGGTGCATCAGGGAAGGAGAGTGGGGCTATTGATGAGAAATAGTATTGGGGTCTGTAGGCATCCAGGCGGCATGTGCAATGGATTATATGTTTGTGCTCTGTCAATTCGTATGTTGAAATCTTAATCCAGTCGTAATGATATTAGGAGGTGGTGCTTTGGGAGGTGATGAGGTCATCAGGATGGAGCTCTGATGCTCTAATGAGAAAGAGACCAGAGAACTAGCTAGGCTCTCTTCCTACCATATAAAGATACGGTGAGAAGACATCTGTAAACCAGAGAGAGCGCTCTTGCCAACTTAACTCTGCTGGCACTCTACTCTTGGGCTTCCTGCTTCTAGAACTGTGTGAAAGAAATGTCTTATTTAAGCCACCCATTTTATGGTAATTTGTATAGTAATGTGAACTAAGAAAGTGATTTTAGAAGGATGGAGCGTGTTGCGGCAATAGGTACCTACAAATGTGGAAGTGGTTTTGGAACTGGGTAATGGATAGAGGTTGGAGGAATTCTGAGGTACATGCTAGAAGCAGCCAGGATTGTTAGAGACCATTTTAAAGGCAGTTCTGGTGAAGAACTAGGAAAGCTGAGAGGAGAGCCTCAGAGAACATTTCCATCTTCATGGAGAATATGTAAATAATTGTATAAAAAACATTGGTGGGAGTATGGATGGTAAAGGACACTCTAATGAGGTCTCAGAGGGAAATAAGGAACATATAATTGGACTGTAGAGGAAAGGTGATTCTTGTTATAAAGTGGCAAAGAACCTGGCTGAACTGTGTGTTCCTATTCGAGTGTTTTGTGAAGGACAGAACTTGTGAGATAGGAAGTTGGATATTTGGGTAAGAAATTTCTCAGTGAAGTGTTGGAATGGCTTGGTTCTTTCTGACTGCTTATAGTAAAATTCGAGAGGAGAGAAATAACTTGAAAATGAAATTAATTGGGCATCTGGGTGGCTCAGTTGGTTAAGCATCCAACTCTTGATTTCAGCTCAGGTCATTATCTCAGCGTCATGAGATTGAGCCTCAAGTTGGGCTCCACATTCAGCACCAAGTCTGCTTAAGATTCTCTCCCTCTTCTTTTGCCTCTACCTGTCTCTCTCTTTCTCTCTCCAATAAATAAAATCTTAAAAAAGGAAATGTAATTAATAAGGAAAAAAGTAACTAGAACTTAAAGATTTGGAAAATTGGTAGCCTATTCATACTGCAAACAATAAAAAACCTGTTACATGAAGAGATACAAGAGAGATGATCTTTTCCTCTATAATGTGAGAATAAAAGAGAAGATACCCTTCTGCAAACCGGAAGGAGAGCTCTTACCAGGAACCAAATTGGCAGGCACCTTGATCTTTGGCTTCCCAGCTTCCAGAACTATGAGGAAAAATGTCTGTTGTTTAGACCACCTGGCCTATGGTCTTCTGTTAGACCAACTTAACCTAAGACACTTCTCTGTGAGATAGAAGATGGAACTGAGTATTCTCCAAGAGCCCTTAGAGCTCTAGGCTCTGGATCTATATGTTGAGACTTTCTGTTTGAGAAAAATTCTTGTTACTAATGCAAACACAAGTGATTTACATTGAATATAAAAACAATGGAAATAAAAACATACTTAGAATAATGTAGTTGCTGTTCTACAACAGGCTGGCACAGAATCTTATGTAGCCCTTAGGACAGTCGACCAGCCTGGAACTTGTGAAATCTCAAGTGATGTGGACTTTTTACCAGATGGAAACATAGGCTAAAGGTACTTCAGATGGACACAAAAGTATTCAACATGAACAGAAACACAAAAGCAGGGCAGAGGTAGGAAGGAACATGGCGTATTTGCACATCTGTGAATGTAACAGGCAGCATTGGTGTCCTGGCTGGGTCCCCTCAGCATATATCCGTATTCATGCTGGTGGCTCCTTATTGCCAGCATTTAAGTCTGCCTGGGGAACTTCTCTGGCCACAGACATGTGCTCAGCCTGCAGGAGCTTTCCTCAACAGATGGAAGTTAAGGGCCAAGTACCCTAGCATCCTTGGCCTTGAGGTGAGATGACTTAGAAATGAATTCTGCATGGTCACTTAGGGTGTCGGGGCATCATGCACATCTGAGCCCACGACAGTGATGGCACTGTGAGTAAATTCTTCACTTCTCAATGTTACCACACCTCTCTAATGGTACTTACTGGAACCGCCTTCCAAATGAATGACTTTCTCTCCAAACCTAAGAGTCGTGTCATGGAGATACATAGCCCATAGTAGTGAGTAATGTGCTGAAACTAGAATTCAGATGTCATGAGACTATACCTGAAAGACTTGCCACATGTTGAAGGGCTCTGTTTGACATACTGATGATTTTGCATTTTATCTTGTGCCTGATGATCTCATCCGAGGCTTGTGAGGAGGGAAATGACATGATCGATTGAGTGTTTTAGAAGAGAATTCTGGCGATAATGGAATGTAGGAATAATTTCTTATATCTCTAACTATTATAATAATTTTAGAAAGAAATAACAAACGCCTAAATAAGGTATAAGAGACGATATTAATAGAAGTCACAGACTTATGAGACAAACTGGAAGTATATGGTGACCAGGCTTGATTTGGGCAGAGGTGGTTGGAAGGCAATATTTGAAGAAAAACTAGTACTTGGATAGGTCATAGTACTGTCGGCCAGGACGAAGAACAGGGGTGAGCTGGATTTACCTTTGCTTCTGTTTAAGAGGAGTTCCCTTATGGTCACTTGGAAAGGTCAAGTATAAGAGGGAACCGGCCAGCATCAGAAGGGCTGATCTTCTGACCACTAATCCAGGAAGAAACTCTGCTTACCTTAAAGTCAGTACACAAACCTGTTTTCATTATTAGGTATTAGCAGATGTTGGGTTAGGGAAGAGGTACACAAATGTGACAATAGTGGAGACTATAGCAGGCTTCTGTCTTTGTTCTTCAGGGGGGCCCTGGAATGATTGTCTTCTTGGCCATAGAATCCACTTTCTTTCTTATCTCCAGTGTTCCCCTGTGAGGATAATGGCAGGTTTGACAAGAGCAGATGCTACCATATACATTGTGCAGGTGAACATGGAAGTGACGTGTAGGCTTCCTGAAGCACCAAGGTGAGATAATGGTTAGCAATGGGATCCCACTTTTTGAGTATTAGGTCATTTTGTTACATATAATAGGTGAAATAAGTAGGTCAAGATCCCTGTAGAAAAGAATAAGGTGTGGATGGAACTGGAGGGTATTATGCTGAGTGAAGTAAGTCAGTCAGAGAAGGACAAACATTATATGTTCTCATTCATTTGGGGAATATAAATAATAGTGAAAGGGAAAATAAGGGAAGGGAGAAGAAATGTGTGGGAAATATCAGAAAGGGAGACAGAACATAAAGACTGCTAACTCTGGGAAACGAACTAGGGGTGGTAGAAGGGGAGGAGGGCGGGGGGTGGGAGTGAATGGGTGACGGGCACTGGGTGTTATTCTGTATGTTAGTAAATTGAACACCAATAAAAAAAATAAATTAAAAAAAAAAAAAAAAAAAAAAAAAAAAAAAAAAAAAAGAAAAGAATAAGGTGGATGGCTTGAGGTTGGTTGGAGCGTTAAAATAGTAAGGGGGAATGAGGGGCTTGTTCAGTTAAAACATTTCCCCACTCGTCCAACCCTGCTAAGTTTAGTAGACTGTGACAAGCTATTGGCAAATGAATTTCACTCCGTGGCTTCAAGGCTCCCTTGATAAATAGTTATCCTTTGGCAGGCCATGTACTCTCAACCCATTTAAAACTAAGTCTGTGAACCTTGTCAGTGGGGTAGATTGAAATCAATAGTGGCCAGAGAGAGAGAGAGAGATACACTGCATGACAGATCAACATATATCTCTTCATTGCAAACGATAGGGACCACAGGGGGTTGGAGATGTTACTCTATCCCAGGGGGCTAGAGGTTTCCTACAGATACCACTACTTTGTAAAATGTTCTACACTCTTGAGCAAACATTTATTAAGGGCCTTATGGACTATGATGTATGCACTATTTGCTACGTGACCTATAGTGTAAAAGTCCTATATTTTTTATCTGTGCCAGTTAGGGCCAGGCACAAGGAAACTTGGACTAAAGTACTCTGGTAAATATGGTGACAGACACTTAGAGTGAAAGGCTCCATTTTATGTATTGTATGTATTTCTCAAACTCTGTTTGAGAAAATGAATACAATCAAAAATTTTTGTGTGTGAAACCATGGACAAAAGTGTTGGCTCAAACAATAAGCATGAACTGCTTGCAGGTGCAACCTAAAGCAAATAAATTAGTGAGGGCCTATTGATTTTAAAGCCTCACATAGGCTACTTGAATAGATACTAAAAGTTCTTTGCTGGAAACCCAGTTCCTGACTTTAAGGAGTTTCTAATCTAATGAATTCTTAGAATTTTATAGGTATAATAGAATACCTATAAGACTTAGAATAACAATAAAGTGAATAAAAATGCTTTAAACTTGTTCATGTACACCATCATTGAGAGTTTATTTGGTGTGTGTGTGTGTGTGTGTGTGTGTGTGTGAAATTTTGCGTGTGAAAAAAAATATTTTTTTTCAATAATACTACTTTAATTCTTTCCCAAAGATGAAATGTAATTGCTTTTAATGTTGAGAGAGAAGTCCAAAAGTACATCTTATGCAATATAGGATTCTTTTCCACTCTTATTTCATATTGTGAAAGAGTCACAATCCTCTGCTTTAGAGTTTGATCTCACAGATAAGTTTTGAGAGGAATAAAAGACCACACAAAAAAGGAAATTTGTTTATGTGCATTGTGTTGGGCTGGCATTCAGCCATGATTCAATATTAATGAAACAAGAAATATTTACTGGGTGCCTAGTAGGTGCTCATTATCTGAAGGCTAAGTCATAGTCTCTGATTTCAGCTTAGTCCTTAATCAAGGAAATAAAAAATTAGAAAATAAGTAAATGTCCACCCTTAGAACATTATACCTCAGTGACTCTAAGTCAATGGTGATCTGAGAAGGTTAGGAACCAGAAGCCCTGACAACCTAATAATTTTTTTTTTCCATTTCTAAGGAGCAGCCTGTGGGTGAACTTTGCCACACCTCCAAATCTGACTTTATACACACACACACACACACACACACACACACCTATAAAAGGGTAGGCAACCAGGTTTTCTTTTGCCAGAAAGTTAACATGTCATCTTTAACTTTTAATTTTTCTGTCTTTTCCATAAGAATGACACCCTTCTCGATATTCCAACTATTAAAATAATTCCTCTAATCACATAGTTCTAAATCCCAAGGCTTTACACACACCTTTGTTTTTATGATACCTTATTTCCCATTTTGTTCACTCTTCTATTGGATTAATTATGTCTCATTTTGTTTATCAGGGATATGGTAAATCATCAGTAGGTGAACTTAATTTGCTTACTTTTCTACTAATTTATATAGGATAAAATAAGGCTCATTAGTCTGTCAGTTTTAAATTCAGGGGTTTAGACTTCCATGGTTGTCTAGCCCAAATAATTTTTTTTTCCTCATCGTGGAGGACCCTCTAAGGCTCTGGTCATCCCTTCTCCTTCTTTATGGCTAATGGCTTTGAAGGACCAGAATCTGATCCTTGAATTACAAAGTCAAATATTACTCATAGAGCAGATACAGTATTTAGAAATTATAATCAATAGCCATATCATTTCTTTAGAAAAACCTCTTCCTGACTCCATGAGAAAAAAAGGGGTTGGGGAAAAGTCAGTCTTTGACAACTGGACCCATATGCAGGTATATTACTAGTGGCTTAAGAATTTTGTTCCGGTGCTAAATCAAATTCTTTCTCCTTCAACTCAACAGTAATACCTGTGAAGGATTTGTTTCCTATTATTGGCCACTTTTAATAACACACAACACTGTGGTCATTTTTTGAAAAAAAAAAAAAAATTTTAGATTTAGTAATCCTGATTTGTATTTTAAAATTTTGAAAAAATAAAAAAAAAATAAAAATAAAATTTTGATTCTTAAAACTAAGTATTCCTACTTTATTCAATTAATACACATGAAATTATTGTATGCAGGGCCAGGAATGCTCCCAAAAGAGCAACCAAATTATTGAATGCATGAAAATTTATAGGTAAATTAATATATGGAAAAGAATTTGAGTTCTGTTTTCCCAGAACAGAAATCTGTGATAGTGTGGAAATTAATTAACTGTATCCTATTTCTTTAACTGAAAATTGAGAATAGTTCTAATATCATCTTGATGGGGTTTTATGGGGATTAAATAAAGTAAATCAAAGGAAATGGAAGTATTAACCACAGTACCAAGCACATAATTGTCAGTTATTAGTACCACGATTTTTATTACTTTCATTATAATACTAGTATGCAGATGAGTTAGTAGTACCAGAGTCAGTTTTTATTTCTATTATGCTAAGAGATCTTTCTGGAGGAAGACTTCTTTCTAGTCATTAAAACCATCTGTATAGTCTGTTGTGCAGTCCATGTTTTAAAAACTTGATCAATATGACATGTAATCCCAACAAACTGTATTTCCTGCCTTTTCCTGGAAGATTTGGTTGGATGTTCTTCCCACCATATTGATTGCATGTTTGTGGTAAATACTGCAGGAACTATAAGAACGTGTAAGACATTGGGCCGAAACTCGGGAGACTTTAAATACTATGTGACTATTATAGGAGAAACCATTATACAAAGCAGAGCATGATCCATGAAGTAAGAATGGTGCAAAGTGCTCTGGATGTTTTGAGAGCCATCACATCAGTTTGGAGAAATCAGATGTTTTAGAAGTGAGGTGGTACGTGAGTGGGTCCTTTAAGAAAAGTTGAGATTTCATTAAGAGGAGGTATCCTTGTGATGGCCATTTTAGGGAGAGAGAAGAGCATGAGGAAAGTCAAGAGTAGACAAGACTGGGAATGTTAAGGAAGGTTCATGGCCTACTTTGGGCCTGGAGAGAAGACGTGGGAACATGAAAAGAAAGAGATACATGAAAGAGCAAGGTGGAAATCCTTATGCTAAGAAATCTGCCTTTTATCCAGCATGTAATAGGGAGTTATTGAAAAAAGTGAGGAAGATTCATGATCTGAATGGTGACAGAGATCAAGGAGCTTACTTAGGAGGCAATTGAAGCCATATATGTAGGTTGCATACAGTGCTAAAGAAAAGTACTGGCAAGGAGGATATAATGTACAGGAGTCCGCAGGGGTGGTTACTTATTACAGAAGACAGATAAAAGGAGGTGGGCCCAAGGATCTGATCCTTCTTGTAGGATTGGTAAAAAAAAAAAAAAAAAAGATATCAGAACTTAGGGACATATCACATTTGTACTTAATGGTCCCTTTTCCTGCCATGTTCTTCCTCCAGCTATTCAGATGGCTCATGGTGTTACCTACTTTGAAGCTTTTTAAAAATATGACTTCTCACCTTCTCTTCATCACTCCATTTAAAATTGTAGCCCACACTGCCCTATTGCGGCCCAGCTTTCCTGATATCTCTTCATCAGCTCTTTGTATTTTTTCCCATAGAATTTATTGCCATCTAAAATGCTAAATAACTTACTTTTTTGTTATGTGTGCTCTTCGGTCCCCTCCCCTTTCCTTCCCCCACTAGTTTATTAATAGATGCATCACATACACCTAGAAGAATAAAGACAGTCCATGCTCAATAAATAGTTATTGATGAAAAAGTATTGTGTAAGAGTTTTTTGGGAGCCCTGTTTTAAACCAAAAAAGAGCTATTTTTAGTTTAAAATTGTTCGTACTTGAACATATGTTTGTAGGTGTTCTGAAGATTCTTGAATGCCACTCTTTCATTAAAGCATCTTAAATGTTTTTCCTTACAATATTGCTTCTGCTATTTTAAAAATGAAGGCAACATTTGCTTAGCAAATGTAAAATAGGACTTATTTCTGTTTAGATGTTTATATTCTTAATTAGCAAGGTACAAATTAATGGCATATTATAATAAGAATAACATTGTAAACAAGGAGGAGAATTCCACTTTGAGATATTCCAAATAACAGTCTTTCATTCCAGAGAGTGAAGTACATGAAAAGTGGACTTTGCTGTGACTCAGCTCTTAAAGATACCTAATTTAGGTCTGAAAGATAGTACGTTTAACAGTGTCTCCATGAGACTCTAGATGCCAATTCTTTCAGTGTCCATAGTATAATCCTTTAGGAAAATGCACACCAAGAGCTACTGGTATGACCCATAGGATTGATACATATTTATGGGAAATTTCAGGAAAATGACATCATTGGAAAGTGAGACATTTCTTTGATAATTCCACCAGTTATTGTTCAACTTATAATAAATTCATTTAAAATAACAAAGATATTTCCAGCTTACACTGATTCCAGTTATAACTTTTTTTTAGGAAAGCAATGTAGTCTTCACTTAAAGACATAGTTTACCTAGGAAATTATTCTTAGAACATTCAGAAATTTAAAAAGTCTCCCCTTGAGCTTCATTGTAATCTCAAGGAGAGGGAATAAATTATGAATAAAAGTAAATTAAATTATGTGTATTTTGAATATGATAGACCATTTTTGAAATTGAGACTTGATGGGATACCATGAAGCAGAATGGTGGTCCAGGCCTTTTCCAGAGGACTTATATTTTATTATTTTTTTATTTTTTAAGATTTATTTATTTTTATTTCAGAGAGAGAGAGATTGAGAGAGAGAGAGAGCGAGCAAGAGAGAGAGAGCACAAGTGGGAGGGACAGAGGGAGAGAGAGAAAGAGAGAGAGAATCTACCCTGAGCGTGAAGCCTAATTTGGGGCTTGATCTCACCAGGCTGAGATTGTGGCCTGAGTCAAAACCAGGAGTCATCTGACTATAACACCCAGGTGCCCCATAGAGGACTTTAATTTAAAAGCAAGTGAAAAGAAAGAAAAAATAAAAAAAATAAGAAAATAAAAAAAAGCAAGTGAAAATCAAACAGATTGATATCTAAACTATATTTCCCCTCCTGTTTCTCTTTTCTTTTTCCTTGGTATTTCCTTTGGTTCTCTGACTTGATAATAAAATAAAACTGGCAATCAATAAATTAAATATATTGAGAAATCTCTGAATGGATTGTTAGATAACGCAAATGTGGTATGCCTATACAATGAAACATTTAGCCAGTTATACCTCTACAATGGAACATTATTATCATGTAAAAGTATTGTAAAAAGAAAGGGAGTATTGCTCCCTTTCTGCATAATAATGCTCCATGAGGATGAAATTTTAAAGAGAAGTCATAAAGAAACAACAACAAAACAGCAAACAGAGAACAAAATAGAAAACAGACAGCAAGAGAATAAAAATAAATACAATTATATCATAAACGTTTAACTTTATAAAATGTAAATGGTCTAAACTCACCAATTAAAAGGCAGAGATTGACAGAGTGGTTTAAAAAAACAAGACCTATCTATTTACAAGAGGTGCATTTTAGATATGAGTAGTCAGACACACAAGGCAACATATTAGATGATTTTACTTTTATATGTAATGCCCCAGATAGGCAAATCTGTAGAGCCAAAGAACAGATTAACTTGCCAAGAGCAAAGTAGAGGGAGGTTTGAGGAGTGACTGCTCATGGTTACAGTGGTTTTCTCTTTTGCAGGGGAGTGGCGGGGGAGGAGGCTGGAAGTGTTCTGAGTCAGGTAGTGGTGATACTTGTACAACTTGATGAATATCCCAGAAGCCACTGAACTGTATATCTAAAAGACCCACATAGTCTTCAGATGCTGGATGAATTGTTACATCAGCTCTGTAAATCTGTTTGATGGTGTTATTACGTCTTCTTTATCACTATTAGTTTCTTGTCTTTTATATACCTCTTTGATTCTTTTGATTTGTATATTTACTACATTCTTTAAAAACATCTCATGGACGTAACTGTTGGTTATACTTTACATATTTCGATACTCTGCTTTTAGGTGCGTACACACACATTTAGGATTGCTATGTCGTCTTGACAAATTAACCCTCTTTATCTCAGAAATGAAACCAGAGCATGGCACATCTTAAATTGTCAAAATCTGGTGACAAAGAAAATAGGAAAATATTAAATGCAGCTGGTACTGATAAATAATTTTAAGAATGTTCATAGACTTTTTGTCAAAAATAATGCAGTACCTTTTCATCTCTGGCACTACTCCCTGTCTTTGTCTACTTTGTCAGATACTTATGCAGCCACTCCTGCTTTTCTAACTTATTTGTGTTTTAGATCATTTTCCACCTGTGCTTTTATATTTAAAATGCACCTCTTATAAATAGGTAGGTCTTGTTTTTTAAACCACTCTGTCAATCTCTGCCTTTTAATTGGTGAGTTTAGACCATTTGTATTTTATAAAGTTAAACGTTTATGATATAATTGGATTTATTTTTATTCTCTTGCCATTTGTTTTCTATTTTGTTCCCTGTTTGTTGTTTTTGTTGTTGTTTCTTTATGGCTTTTTTTAATGAACAGAATTTTCTTTTTAAAAAATTTTTTTTATTGGAGTTCAATTTGCCAACATATAGCATAACACCCAGTGCTCATCTCACCAAGTGCCCCCCTCAGTGCCCATCACCCAGTCACCCCAATCCCCCTTCCACTACCCTTTTGAACAGAATTTTCTTTAAGGTTTCTATCTTATCTCTGCAGTCAGGTTTATTAGTGTTTTTGACTTTTACTTTATTATTATAAGTTGTTGTATAGTGAAGTATACTTTTTTTTAAGTTTGAAATGAGAAAAAAACCCTTTGATATTTACCATTGTACTTGCCATTTCTGATGCTCCTTATTCCTTTGCATAGATTAGGGATTGGCACTCTATGGCCTACCATATGTTTTGTTTGTTTTTTATTTTATTTTATTTTGTTAAATGTTATTTTTTTATTTTATTTTTAATATTATTTTTAATTTAATTTAATTTTTATTTTATTTTATTTCTGAGGGACACAGAGAGAGAAGCAGGGACATAAAGCAGAGGGAGAAGCAGACTTCTCATGGGGAGCCTGATACAGGACCTGATCCCAGGACCCTGGGATCAGGACCTGAGCCAAAGGCAGACACTCAACCACTGAGCCACCTAGATGCCCCTTACCATATGTTTTTGTAAATAAAGTTTCATTGCAATGTAACCACACTCATTCATTTATTTATTATGTGTAGCTCCTGTCATGTTACAATGGCAGAATTGAATACTTGGAACAAATGGCCTGCAAAGCCTAAAATAATGTTTACTGATTCTTTAAGGAAAATGCTTGCTCACCCCCAGTGTGGGTTCAAGCTTCCAGCAGATGGAATTTTCTTTTTGCCTGAAGAACTTCCCTTAATGTTATGAAGAGTATAGTCCTGCTGACAGTAATTTCTCAGCCTTGAGGTCTAAGGTTGCAGGCCCAGGACACCTTGCTGCCCATCCCCCAGGGGCAGAGAATATTTACTGCTTTCTCTCTGCCTAGCTTCAGTGGATTGTCACCTGTGCCCTGGACGTGTCAGCCTTTGCTGTCCTTCCCTTACAGTCTGATAGCTCTGTTCCATGGGACACCAGAATCTGGACAGGGCTGCCTGAGTTACCTGCTTTCATTGGGACCTTGTCCTAATCTTTCTCATGATCACCATGTGACAGTCTGCAAAAATGCAGCCCTGGGAGGGGGTGGGGGGGTGCCAACTCTCTCATGGCTGTGGAACCCCAGAGTTCTGCACATTCAGGCTCATTCACACTTGGCCTTTCATACCCAGATAAACATCCCAGCTTACCCTGTATAGTGATGCACGTTACCCTTGTGTTCTCCAGATGCCTAAGCGCTCTTGTCTCACTTCTTCAAGCTGCTTGTCTTTCCTTAGATTTTTGGCTACTTGGTTGCTGTGTGACTACAGCTCTCCGATCAGTTGAAGAAACAGTATGTTTTAATAAATTATTTGCTTTGTCTTGTTAAGGCTGGAGCAGTGCTCTTGCCAGATGTCTACAGCCTAAGCAAATGCTAGTAGTCCCTTTATTTCTTCAAATGTATGTTTCCGTTCTCCTTCCTTGCCTCTTTCCTTCTAGGACTCTAAAGACACATAAATTAAAGAAGTCAGTATTATTTCTTAGGAAATTAAAAAAATTTTTTTTTCTCTCTGTGCTTCATTTTGGATGGTATCTATGGCTTTGTCTTTTGTTTTCATCATCATAATTCTATTCTATCAGTCTGGTTCCTTGCACTTTTTGTTTTTGGTATTTTCTTGATTTCCTTTAGGTTGATTTGTATTTTCCATTTATGTTTTCACATAGCTATAATGCCTTCTTTTAAAATATATAATAATATATCATTTATATATAATTAATTTTGTCTTTTCCCAATAAGTTTTACAAATATACAGTAATGTAACTACCACAACAACCAAGAAACATTCTCCTAAGTTAAGAATATTCAAATAACAGCCACAGTGAAAACCATTTGCATCACAGAAATGTTAACCTGCCCCTTCTCAGCATATCCACTATTTGCATCTCTAGCCCTTGGCAACCTCTGATCTGTTTTCTCTTTGTACAGTTTTGCATTTTCTAATACTTCATATACATAAGATAATGCAGTACACAGTCTTATGTTTGTCTGGCATCCTTCACTTAGCTTAGGACTTAGAGATTCTTCTGTGTTAAATGAAACACATTAAATGTGTTAGTGGTTCATTTCTTACCATAGCCGTTTTAACATACTTCTCTGATCATTTAATCATCTCTATGATTCCTAGGTCTCCTTTAATTGTGTGATTTATTTTTTCTCCTGGGAAATACAGCACATATTTTACTCTGTTCACCTGTCTGGTAATTTTTGATTAATCCAAGGCATTGTGAAGTATGTGATTGATTACTGGAATGCATTATAATCACCTAGAGACTGTTGGCCTTTTTACTAGAGGGCAATTAAAACTCTGGCACAGCAATTTCATTCTTTCAAGTCCTGTTTTGAAGCCTTTTTAAGATCATCTATATTGCAGGTCTTAACACTAGGTCTGATGCACTCCTCAAATGAATGTGTTGATGTGTGGGGTCATTTCTTAAAACTCCATGTATTCAACAAAGTCTCTTCATTCTGGCCTCTGTGATCTTGGATGATTCTCATCATTTTGTGAGCTCCTGAAATTATTTGATTTAAAGTTCTCCAGAATTTTTTCTTTCCTTCAAAACTGTTCTTCACCTGTTCTTTCATTCTCTAAATGCGTAGCTGAGTATCCGGCCAAAGACTCAAGAATTCCACAATTGATAGACATTTTTTCTTCTGTAACTCCTTCCTTTTGACACTCTGCTCCTTAAGTTCCCACTACCGTGACATCTCTCTCTCATCTTCTCACTGACAGATTACCAGGCTCTGTATTCCAGTCCATGAGCCGTGATCTAAAAATTGTTTATAGACAGAGAAATATGGGGTGATATGGGCCTGACTTCATTCTTTCCCTTTCTTTCAGAGATTTCACTTATCTACTATATGTTGTTCAATGTCTGAAAAGAATTAATATATATTTCTCAGTTTTTTTAATAGTTAATAGTGGGAGACCTTCCTCTTGACTTAAAACAGAGGCCCTTTATGATACATTTTGATAAAACAGAATTCCTTGTTTTCAATATGATTGACCTTACTCTTTTACTTTATGGTTTATACTTCTTATGTCATATATAAATATTGCCTTATATTATCTTTTAAAGACCTGAAAGTTTTATCTTGAACATTTTAGTGCTTACTAGTTTAGTACCAATTTCTGTTTGATACGTCAATGTTCTGTTTTTCCCCTGTGTATTACTAGTTGTCCTGGCTCTACTTCTTGAATAGCTAATCCTTTGCTTGCTATTCTGCAATGCCTGTTGGACCATATATCAGGTTTTCACCTCTGGTTGGTTCTCTTCCTCATCTTTTTTTTCTTATGTATGTAATCATTTCAGTTTCTGTAATCTTTACATACCTGAAGCCACTGTTTGTGGCTTCCTTATCCTTTTGCTCATGATGGTATGTTTTGTCATTTCTTTCTTTGTATATTTTTACTGTCAGAAAATGATTTCAGCAGTGCTGTCCATGGCCATTCTTTGAGTTTTATGTTTAAAATATTTCTTTCTGGGTCACCTGGGTGGCTCAGCAGTTGAGCGTTTGCCTTTGGCTCAGGGTATGATCCTGGATTCCCAGGATCGAGTCCCACATCCAGCTCCTTGCATGGAACCTGCTTGTCTTCCCTCTGCCTGTGTCTCTGCTTCTCTTTCTGTGTCTCTCATGAATGAATATATAAAATCTTTAAAAAAAAATAGTTGGTTCTGATATCATTTAAATATATTTCTGCCCTCTTCCCAGGGGTACTGACAACCCAGGACACTGAAAATTTTCAACTTGGGTTTGAATTATAACTCAAACCTGTATGAATATGTGTTTAAGAGGAGTTATTCTTGGTGAGAACTTATTTTTTTCTTCCTCTCCTCTTCATCTATAGACAAAGCTGAGCAAGGACTTGAGCACATTTTTTTCTAATGTGTCATGCCTCTTTGGTCCTATCTTCATGTAAGTGTCTCCAATCTAGAATCTCACCCTTCTCAGACCCCAGGTTTTATTTATTGTCGATTCATCTGTCAAATGTTTTAAAACCCATAGATCCAGAGATAGACCTGGAAAATAGCAGGGTCATATCTTCTATTATTCCTTGAAATTACAGATTTTTTTTTAAAGATTTTATTTATTCATAGAGACAGAGAGAGAGAGGCAGAGACACAGGCAGAGGGAGAAGCAGGCATCATACAGAGAGCCTGACGTGGGACTCGATCCAGGGTCTCCAGGATCACGCCCTGGGCTGCGGGCGGCGCTAAACCACTGCGCCACGGGGGCTGCCCCGAAATTACAGATTTTGGTCATTTATACCCATAACTTTTATTCACTTACATAATTAAAACTATTTTTCGTGTCTTATATATCTTTTCGTTTTCTATGGGTTATGATACTTTTTGTTATTCATCACGTTTGACCATATTACCAAAAACTTGCATTTTAGTGCTATCAGGTTGATTGCCATAAATCTCAAACAGAAACCAGTAGGCATATTCTTCAGCAGACAGTGTCAAAATGTGTTCTCTCATGGAGGGGTACCTAAAATTAGCAGTCTTTGAATCAGTCTTAGGAGTGAATCTAGCATGTTAAATACAATATAGGCAGTGTGTATTTAGGTAGAGTGTATTATCCTTACATTTGAGATGTTGCTAAAGTAAACTAGATTCAGTATGCTAACTTAGATAAATGATACAGATATTGACAAAAAAATACCCAGTTCTCTCTTTAGCAGATAATAAGTATGTATTTGGAATAAAGGGAGAGAGAAATTTGTACCAAATTCTATAAATAGGTAATGGCTATAAATACCTAGTCCATCTTGTTTTTGAATTTTATATGGAGACATCATATGAAATCCTCACCCTACTTGTTATGTGGTACTTTGTGACTATATCAGTGCTTAGCATGGCATGCACATGCGTAGTCAATAAGTTGTACAGAATGCAAAGTGAGGCAAGCAGCCTTCTAAAATGAAGAAAGTAGTTTGAAATTTCACCATGGTAATGACCTATACAAAATGATAAAGATGATTTTACTCAGTAACTAAATCAGGCTGTCCTCAGTTTGCACCAAATTATATTCAAAGCCATACTAATAAAATTATGAGAGAAATTGTCACCCAAGATATTATACTCACTCTGGGTTCAGTTTTGATACTAGGCCAGCAGATTATACCTTTCTAATCAGGAAAGAAATCAAGGAATAAAGCATCCATATATGCTCTTGGAGATTAAACAAACTATTTGCTGATAAAATTAGACAAATTGAAAAATGAATCTAAATAGAAGTCAGGAATTGAGGCATCTGAGTTAAAGATCTAGTTGTAAATACAGAATTCTTTGAAATACGGAATTATACTAAACAGCTGTGTGTATTATAGAGAATAGAATGTCAGAGTTAAAAACATGAACATTGTAAAAGGTGTGTATAAAATAATACAGAAGGCTACAGGAGGGAAGGTAGGAAAAAATTGAGAATGTGCTCTTCATGTTTTATTGTGGGACATTACTCTTAAAGCTGTAAATACGATATGATTTTAAAAAATTAGTTGGCAAATTGAACAATAAAAAATAAATTTATTATAAAAAATTAGTAAGATCATTTTCTTAATATTAGATATTTTGGGAAACTACCTTACTAATTTTATTAACTTTATTAAATTTAATTTTAATTAATTCTTTGGGGTTTTTTTCCTGTTAAATTTGAATAAACTAAATTGAATACTTGTTATTAATGTGGCAACCTATAAGGGATTTTAAGGGATCCAGAAAGGAAAGAACAGAAATTTGACTTAAATTTATTTTTTAATCTACAAGTGAGGAAATTAAATTTTACTGTATTATTAAGTTTGACATTTCTTTGATTAGTCTGTGTGATAAATTGAATTACTTAAATGGTTCTAATCCTCTACTCTTTCCTGTAAACATGCCCATTTTAATGTATCTTACCACTCCTCCCTGTAAAGGCAGAGACTATTTCTCCATATCAGCTTAGTGGTAGATTTATGCCTTGTTTTGGCAAATAGAATAGTGGTGGAACCAAAAGCATTGCCTCCTTCATTCTCTTTCTTGAACTCCTGTGACTGCTATGTGAACAAGGGCAGGCTGCTATTATCTCTTAATTACCTTCTTCCATTTGCCCTTCTCATGCCCATTCCCCCTACTGATCTTCCTTCTACATACCTAATATAAGCTTTCTTTTTCCATGTTATCTAGTTGTCCTTTGTTTTTTCTCTCCTTCAAATTGAAAATTTGTTCTGGTGGATTTTTTTTTATTTTTTTATTTTTTTAAAGATTTACTTATTTGAGAGAGAGAGAGAGAGACAAAGAGAGAGAGCACACATATGGGCAGGGCAGGGAGGGGCAGAGGGAGAGAGCGAATCCCAAGCAGACTCTCTGAGCAAGAAGCCCTGGGTGGGGCTCTATCTATCTCACACCCCTGAAATTATGACCTGAGCTGAAATCAAGAGTCAGAAGCTTACCCAACTGAGTCACCCAGGTGCTCCCCTAGTGGATTTTTTCCTAAACCAAAAACAAATTGATGAATAAAAAGAAGAGTGTCTATATGGCATGAAAACATTCATGTACAAAGTGAATATTTACTTGCACTTTTAGATACTTTTGAGAATGAGAGGAGTGGTTTTGCATGCGTTCTTTGAAATACATGCTTGTTTTATTTCGTATGGAAATGAATATTCAGGGTGTTGATAGTAATTTGCATTAAATCTAAGTATATTTGTATTGTATGGACACAGCTAGGACTTACCCTCTCTTGTGAACAATTTACCCTTGGCATTATATGATATTGGAACTACTCTGTAGATGCTAATGACAGATGCCCCCATTATATATTTTAATAATATCAAATTCCAGACTTGCTTGCTAAGTTGTCCATGCTCTTTGTATTAGTATAACATGAAACATATTTCATTAATTATAAATTATTCACAGGTCACTTGACCTTAGCTGAGGAGGCAAAGAAGCCAAAGAAGTTCGTTTTGTTCTTACTATATTTAGAAAAATATACCATTCCCTTACAACAACTATTTATTCTTTACTCATCATATAGATTAAAATCTTAAAACTTAACTTTGTTGGTTATAGTGTTTTTTACATCTATGGATAATCCCTAGAAATCACTATATTCTTCTCAGTTACTTTATGCAAAATCAGGTGTTGTGCACAAACAGTTGACATATACTTTTCAGTTGACATATACTTGTCAATAGGTAGCTTTCATTCACCATGATGCATAGCTTTTTCTTATGATAATTTTTTTTAGCTTCTTTGTCCATCCAAAAAAGCAGCGATGTATATTTCCTCAAGAGTTGATTGTAGGCCTACAGTGGTTTCTTTGTTTTCAATTGAAACTTAAAAAAAATTCTTTGAGATTTCTGCAGAAGAAATGGGAAAATAAAAAGCAATCTTTATATATAGCCCAGATTTCTTTGACTTTCTCATAACCTTGAATAGGCTTTCACTTCAAATCTGCACCCTATACTTATTTCCATCAAGTTGTAAAGGTGAGGAGCAGGTGCTGTGAGAGGTTTGAATAAGGTCACATATTGAGTAATTCCAAACAGCCTCAACTAGTTTCTGAGTCATTTACAGAGAAAATTTCCTTTTAAGAAAGTCATATTATCTGGTAGAAAAAAGGGGAGGTTTGGACAGAAGTCTTTGATTTCTTTTTTAAAGAGAAGTTTAATACTATTTTAGGTGTGTCTCATGACACTGAGTAAAACTCAACCCTTTCAGGAGCTCTGTTTTATATGTGACTATAGTTAACCTCTGAGTATAATAAATTAGTTGGTAAAGCTTTTGAAATATTTTGTAGAATGTCAGGTAGCAGTATTTGCCACCTTATTAGCATCAGAGAATGTGTGTGGGTGTTGACATTTATATATACTGTTTTAGGATTGTTTTACTTCTCCTTATTTGACTTCTTAGGACTTTGTTTTCTGGGCCAACATCTTTCAGGAACCTACTTAAATTTCCCTTTCATACTGAAGATGATAAGACCTTTTCTGTGTGAAAATATAGAACTTGAAAACAAATTTAAAGTGATGTTTTTAAACCTATTATTAAATAAATAACTTGAGTGCATGTCAGTAACATGTAATTTAAGCTAGAAAAGACAATTTCCTGAAAGTATAAGAGGAAGAGAGATGTTTGTAATAAATATATCACGGTGAGCTTTTATTCCTACTAATAAACAAAATATACATTGCCTGCGACCGCCCCTCACCTTACTGGTTGGTTGATTTTGTCATCTACTGCTCAACAACTGTCACCATTTTATGACAACTTACGTATTTTAAATGAAATCTGAAGATCATTGGCTCTGAGGTTATTATGAGGTAGAATAAAGACACAAATATATGGAAATATTCTATTTTTAGTGATTCATCTGAAAAATGCACATTCCAAAATGTTGATTTAAAATACTGTCTCACTTCTTGTCCTCTGAGAAGCTCCCTGCTGCAGTGATGCTAAGCTGGCCCAGTAACTCTTGGGCTGTGTAGCCATGTGTTAAAAGCATAGGGTGGACCCTGTACATTTAGTCTGATTGATTTTAATATTTAATTTTTAATTCATGAGATACACACAGAGAGAGGCAGAGACATAGGCAGAGGGAGAAGCAGACTCCCTGTGGGGAGCCTGATGCAGGACTCAGTCCTAGGAACCCAGGATCACAACCTGAGCCAAAGGCAGCCACTTAACCACTGATCCACCCAGGTGGCCTTGATTTTTTTTTTTTTTTTAGCATGGATTATATGTGTGTGGGAGGACATGTGTATTTATAAATTCATGTGTGTGCGTGTGTGCATGCATTCCTCTTTAGTTTCATGGCTATTTTTTAGTCTTTAGTCATAATGTATTCAAACGTGAATTAAATAGATTATAGGCTGTGTTTTCATGCTCATTTGCTTCAAAACCATGTATATTCACTAATAAAGCACTAAGGAATGCATAAGAAAAGTACCAAATTTGGGGATGGGTATGTGTTTTTCAGCCTTCCAGAATGTTTGATTTTGTTTCTTAAATAACAAATAGTATTTTGAACATTAATTTCAAAGTATGAGTTAGTGTTACCAGTTTTCTGATAAAATTTTTTGTATGATAAAATTTTTGAAGCATGAACTAAACATTTCTTCATCGTCAATAAGTAGCCCATGTGTACTTAACACCAATACAGAGACAGCCAGTGATGCCACTATCCTGTCAAGGTTTGACATATTTGGACAAAAAGTGATAAACTTAAAATACTTAAAATACATAATTTGTCTTAGAAGTTTCCACAATTCAAGGTAAGTCATAGAATTTAAAAGAACCTTCTTATTGGTTAGAATATACTGCTACAAAGATATAACATTTTGTTACTACTGATAACTATTATGCTGGCAAAGCTTTAAGGAAGTATTAAGGCTTTGCAATCATCTGTTCATTTCTAAACATCTAAACAAGTTATATATAGAAAAATAATCATAGTAGTATATTTTTATTCCTAGATATTGTTATAAAGAAGAGATTTTGAATGTATTTCATTTATAAATAAAGTCATTTCTGAAAATGAGAGAAAAAATATAAAGGAAAAATTGAACTTGCTATCTAAAAAGTTGCTAGGTGCAAAAGTAGAAACCTTCTAAATTAATTTGAAAAACAGACTGCAATACTGAAGGACAATTTAAATTAGGTCAATGATTCCTTTAGTTTGTCCAAAAATATTTGTGAGAGGGCAGTGGAAAATGCAGTTGTTGAATGCTAAATGTGGAATAATGCAAATGCTATGTGGAGGTACTAAAAGAAATAGTTGAGACCAAACTGTACTACATTATAAATTTAGAATTTGAATAAAATGCACAGTCAGAGTTTAAACAGGACCATCTATATCCATGAAAAATTAAGGACCTACACCTAGGGGTGCCTGAGTGGCCTAGTTGGTTAAACGTTTGCTCTTGCTCAGGTGATAATCTTGGGGTCCTAGGATTGAGCCTGGCATTGGACGCCCTTCTCAGCAGGGAGCCTGCTTCTCCTCCTCCCTCATCCACCCCCCTGCTTATGCTCTGTTTGTTTTTTTCTCTCTCTCTCTTTCAAATAAATAAAATCTTAAGAAAAAAAGATCTGTAGCTACTTGAGGGATAATGTGGCATAATTCTGCACATACACTTGCATGAATGTATTTTGGTTTATGGGGGGAAAGTTTGTGAAAAGGGAGAAAAACCAAAATATAATCAAAAGACTACCAATTCATTGCAGGAAACTTTTTATGCATTTGTAAAAATATTTGGCCTCTCACCTACAAATATTTGTAAATGTATAGAAATATAACATGAAGAAAGTTATACATATTGCTTTGTTTGGCTTGTCGTCTTGTCCCTAGTCTTTCTTGTGAGCACCCAGTAATGTCCATGGAGATGGTCCCATGATTAGATGCACATTTCCCCTGTGTTTGTGGCTTGCAGGGGGGGTCTATGTGCTAGTTCACTTTCAACCTTAGGCTGTCCTGGTAAGCAAATACTCTTGCCACATCTCTATTTGAAGGCACCTATCTTTTGTTAGTAAGTTAGTTAGTTGGTTTGTTAGAGAGAAACAGCAAGCATGAGCATAAACTGGGGGAGTGGCAGGTAGAGGGAGAAGCAGGCTCCCTGCTGAGGAGTGAGCCTCATACAGAACTCAATCCCAGGACCCTGGGATCATGACCTGAGCCAAAAGCAGATGCTTAACTGACTGAGCCACCAAGGTCTTTAGTTTAAAGCTTAGCTATCCTGTATGTTTAGCTGTCCCATGAATTCAGTAAATGTTTTGATAACAGCAGATTATTTGCCTTTCTGTTGTTCTGACTCTTAAAGCAATACTTTTTCCAGCTCTCCATGCCCTATAAAGAAGTCAGAAGACTTATTCCACATAACCCCTATTAATGTTTAGCTTTAAAGTATTTTATTATTTTTACCATATCTGTAACACAGTTGGAGTTTCAGTACCTTTTAACCTTTTACTCTTCTGGTTTTGTCTTCCTGTTATCATTCATTTTAGTCTTGAGTCTATTTTATACTCCAAGAAAGATATGATTGCTTGAAAAAAATCAATATTGACCTATATTTACTCATATATTTATCCTCTATTGTATTTGTTAGTTTTTGTATTTCATGTGTCTTTTGGGTTCATTTTCCTCTAGCCTAATTCCCCTAGAGTCTCTTTGAAAGAAGGCCTGCTGGCAATGAATTTCCTCAGTCTGAAAAAAAAAAAAAACTTTATTAGACCTTCATTTTGGAGGTTTTTTGCCTCATATAAATTTGTAGATGTTAATTTTGTTCTTATATACTTTAAATTACTGTTCCATTGTTTGCTATCTTCCATAGTTTCTTTTTAAAAGTTATGTGATAATCTTACTGTAGTTCCTTTGACAATTTTTTTTCTTAGATTGTCCAGCAGCATAAAACTTTACAATGATTTTCTTTTTAAACTGATCCTATGTGAATGACATTAAATATCTTTACTATGTCAACAAATACCAATTTTTAACAATTTTTTGTTAACTTTATCTTCAGATGTTTCTCCTTGGGTTCTCTCTATCCTCTCTTTTAAAAACTCTTATTGAAGTATATTACATATTTTCCCCCATGTATCATGAAGAAAAAATTTTAAAGCCTTTTTTTTTAACAATTTTCCTTTCCTATTAAAAAAAAAAAAAACAGTGTTTCACTTAGAATATATTTCTATTGACTTGTTTAAGCATGTTTTCTGTCACAGTTCCATTATGAAGTCTTGGCCTTCCAACACCTATAGTCAAGAGTCTCGTTGCTCTTTATCTTCTCAATACAAAGAAACCATGGTAAATTATGGTTTTGTTTTGTTTTAAAGATTTATTTATTCCAGAGAAAGCACACATGAGAGAGTGGGGTGAGGGGCAGAGGAAGAGAAACTTAAGCAGACTCTCCACTGAGCATGGATCCTCCCGACCCCGGCCCCCAGTGTGGGGCTTGATCTTATGACCCATGATATCATGACCTGAACTGAAGTCATGAGTCAGACACTCAACTAAGTGAGCCACCCAAGTGCCCCATTTTCTGTTTGTTTTTCATAAGATTTTGACTTATTTATTTAGCCTATCAAACCACATGATTAATAATGTTTTGGCAGATGTTTTGAGAGAGAAAGTATATGTGTATTCAAACCTCTAATCTTTGACTCTCCAGAGATTAGCAATGGTGAAAAGCTCGTAGACTTCTCCAAGAGTGGGCCCTGCAAGCCTTAACCCTCTACCTCTAGCTCTTGTCAAATATTAGCAAAAATAGATGTGTATAATTGATGTCATTTAACTACTCCTCAATTCTGTGTTTTTAAGCTACTAGCTCTGGGTTTTTACTTTCAATAAGTTGTTCTGAGGTCCCTTTTAAGTTGTAAGTTATTTTTGGGCTAGTCCTTTTCTCTATGCGCCAAAAGAATCCTCTTTTCAGATATTTGATCTGACTCTGTTTTCTTTCCCACTGTGAATTTCATATTTGGATAGCAAAAAGGAGGAAAATAGCCATGTGTTGGAAATCTTTACAGTCTGCATTTTACCCCCCTTCAAACCTTCAAGTGAAAGTGCAGCACACTTCTCCATACTCTAAAGCAGCTATTGGACTGATTTGCAGCATTTACCATAAATCCCAATGTGGCTTTTATCCTAGGGACAGTTTCAAAACCTCTGAAAAATTTTCCCTTTTCCAGAATTTCAGTTTGTCTAGTTCTCCATGTTTTTTTCTGCCCTACTTTTAAATGCATTATCTTTGTAAAATTTCTGGTTCAACTGGCTATTAATGGGAGTGTTTACCCACTGCAAATTATTATATTATACTGGGAAGTGGAAATTGCTTTATTCTAGCTCTAGTTTTTTTTAGCCAAATTTCTAGAAGTCATTAATAAAGAGATGTTCAGAGAAATAATTGGAAGGTAAATGAGCATCCACCCCCCTCCTTTTTAAAAGATTTTATTTGTTTATTCATGAGACACACACACACACACACACACACACACACACACACACACACACAGAAGCAGAGACACAGGCAGAGGGAGAAGCAGGCTCCCTGCAGGGAGCCTGATGTGGGACTCGATCCAGGGTCCCCAGGATCACACTCTGGGCTGAAGGTGGTGCTAATCCTCTGAGCCATCTGGGCTGCCCATTCCCCCTCTTTTTAATGAAATATTTATGACTGGTAACACTTTGGTGTCCTACTATCAGCAATATCTTTGAATACATGGGTATAAAAATCTAGGTCAAAATAATTTTACTTCAGTACTTGGAACTGATTTACTCTTTCTGTTCATTATCTAGAGTTGACAATGGAAAGTTTGATGCCAATAGAATTTTTGTACCTTAGTATAACCTATCATTTTTTCCTCGAAAGCAGTTTGAATTTTCTTTATATGTGTACTCAGTATCTTAAAATTTCACATTCCTGTACTACATGTGGTGAACCCTTTCATCTGAATACTAGAGTTTTCATTGTCTCTAAAAATATTCTTATAATATTTATTCATTTACTTTAATACATCCTGTCTATTCTCTCCTACAACTAGACTGTATATATTTTTTTTAATTTGTTTAACCTTGATCACGTATTTGTCTGCATTTTGGAAGAAATCATTGGCTTGAGCTTCCATCTAACAAATTTGTTTTTCATTTTTACCATTTATGTATTCATTCCAACTATTGAGTTTTATATTTTAAAAAGTGTCTAAGGTTTGTTATAACTTGTTAGGAATATTTTCAAAGAGGATATTATAATTATGTCAAAACCTCTGCTTCTGTTACCTCTTTTTCCTCAGGTATTAATTTTTCCATTTGCATAATACATTTCTTTCAAAATGTTACTTTTTCTTAAATGGTGAGGTTTAGTTATCCAAATCTTATTTTCTTTTGAATTTTTCTTTGCATTTGGATTTTTCTTGGTTGACACCAAGTAGTGATTGATATGGACATGGAGATTTTGAAGGAGGAACTATGTGAACCAACAGGATGAAGTATACTGGTTGATTGTCTTTTTAGGGTGTAGACTTTGTCTTCCTGGAGGTCTCTTAGATGTGCTCCCTCTTCAGTCCCAATGGGCATCTTTGTTGGTATATACTTGTAAAATTGAGCAGCAGCTCTTGATGCTTGAACTTTATTTTGTATTTTTTCAAAAATTTTTTTTGTTTTTTAAGGAGGAGGCTATTATACATATTAAGTAGTATATGTAAAAAACATGTATATAAATACATATAAATTATAGGCAAAATTAGTATGTGAATATATAATTAATTGCTTTTTAACAACAACCACCCAAGCTACCATTTAGCTCAAATAATAAAATGCTATTAGTAAGTGGGAAGGATCCTATTGCCAGTCACATTCTGTGTCCTTCTACCTCAAAGAAAATTTGAGTTTTATATTAAGCACAGCTATTGTTTTCTGCACACACACATATGTGCATTTAGTGGTTTAGTAGTGCCTATTTTGTATATTACAGAAATCAAGACATTCCTTATGTATTCTTTACCAGCTTCACTTTTCTTTTCCACATTATATTTTTGACAGTTGCATGTTCAAATACATAAATATTACATAACTCAGTTATCTCTTCTACTTTCAATGAGCAGTTGTACTATTTCCAGCCATTTTTTAAATTATATGGGATGAGTCTATATATATTTGTATGTCTATTAATGCATATATAATATAGCTAATATAAGAATTTCTAGACAGTAAGATGTGTGCATGTTAATTTTCAGAAAGTTATGTCATACTAGTTTTCAAAAATACTTTAAGGTACAATTTTGCTAGTAGCTTTAAATATTATCATTGCTTTACATTCTTGGTAATAATTACTTTTATATTTTCAAACTATTCTTGTCAAGAATGTGGATGTGATCATTAAGAAGATGGAGTATCTTTTCATGTTTCTTTGCCATTTAAGTTTCCTTTTCAGTGAAAAATCTGCCATGTTTTTGCTTCATATTCTGTTAGATTGTCTTTTCTTATTTATTCATATGAATTTTTACATATGATATGGATTATATTCTTTTTAAATTCTTTCAGAGGGAGAGTTCAGTGATACATCAGCCATATACAATACCCAGTGCGCATTATATCATATGCCCTCTTTAATGTCCATCACCCAGTTACACCATCCCCCACCCCACCCTCCCACCCCTCAGGAAATACTCAGTTTGAATCCTATGATTAAGAGTCTCTTATGGTTTCTCTCCCTCGCTGATTTCATCTCTTTTTATTTTTCACTCCCTTCCCTTATAATCCTCTGTTTTGTTTCTTAAGTTCCACCTATGAATGAGATAATATGATAATTAGTTTCCTCTGATTGACTTATTTCACTTAGCATAATACCCTCTAGTTCCATCTATGTCATTGTGAATGGCATTGTTGGGAGATTTTTGATGGCTATTTCAAGTTCCTTGTGGTCATGTGTCTGTTCAAGTTTTCTATTTCTTCCTGTTTCAGTTCTGGTAGTTTATACATTTCTAGGAATGCCTCTGTTTCTTCCAGATTGTCTAATTTGTTGGCATATAGTTGTCTGTAATATTTTCTTATAGTTGTATTTCTTTGGTGTTGGTTGTGATCTCTCCTCTTTCATTTGTGATTTTGTTTCTCTCTCTCTCTCTCTCTCTCTCTCTCTCACTTTTGATAAGTCTAGCTAGGGGTTTATTGATATTATTAATTCTTCCAAAGAACCAAATGGTTTTATTGATCTATTCCGTTATTCTTTTGATTTCTGTTTTATTGATTTATGCTCTGATGTTTATTATGTTTTATCCCCTGCTGGGTTTAGGCTTTATTTGCTGTTCTTTATCTAGCTCTTTTAGGTGTAAGGTTAGTTGCAAGTTTGTATATTTGGGACCTTTCTTGTTTCTTGAGAAAGCCTTGTATTGTTATATACTTTGTTCTTATGACCACCGTTGGTGTATCCCAAAGGCTTTGAACAGTTGTGTTTTCATTTTCTTTTGTTTCAATGAATTTTTTAAAATTCTTTTTTAATTTCCTGGTTGACTTATTCATTTTTTAGTAGGATGCTCTTTAACCTCCATGTATTTGAGGTTTCTCCAAATTTCCTCTTATGATTGAGTTCAAGTTTTAAACCACTGTGTTCTGAAAATAGACAGGGAATGATCTGAATCTTTTGACACCAATTGAGACCTGAATTGTGACCCAGGATATGATCTGTTCTGGAGAATGTTCCATGTGCACTTGAGAAGTATATATGTGTTCTGTTGTTTTAGGATAGAATGTTCTGAATATATCTGGAAATTCCATCTAGTCCAATGTATCATTCAAAGCCATTTTTCCCATGTTGATCTTCTACTTGGATGATCTGCCTTGCAGTGAGTGGGATGTTAAAGTCCCTTGCTGTTATATTTTTATCAATGTGTTTCTTTGATTTTGTTATTAATTGGTTTATATAATTGGCTGCTCCCATGTTAGGGACATAAATATTTACAATTGTTAGAACTTTTTGTTGGATAGACCCTTTAATTATGATGTAGTATCCTTCCTCATCTCTTATTACAACCTTTGGTTTAAAATCTAATTTGTCTGATATAAGGATTGCCACTTGAGCTTTCTTTTGATGCTCATTAGCATGATAAATGGTTTTCCTCTCCCTCACTTTCATTCTAGAGGTCTTTGGGTCTACAATGAGTCTCTTGCAGACAGCATGTGGATGGGTCTTACTTACTTATTTATTTATTTAGAAGATTTAATTTATTTATTCATGAGAGACAGTGAGAGTGAGAGAGAGAGAGAGGGAGAGAGAAAGTCAGAGACACAGGCAGAGAGAGAAGTAGGCTCCATGCAGGTAGCCTGATGTGGGACTTAATCCCGGGTCTTCAGGATCAGGCCCTGGGCTGAAGGCAGCACTAAACTGCTGAGCCACCCGGGCTGCCCAGGTGGGCAGGTGCTTTTTTATCCAATCTGATATCCTATGTCTTTTGATTGGGACATTTAGTCCATTTACATTCAGAGCAACTATTGAAAGATATGAATTTAGTGCCATTGTATTACCTGTGAAGTCACTGTTTCTGCATATTGTCTCCATTACTTTCTGGTCTGTGTTACTTTTGTAGTCCCTCTTTGCTTAAAAGATCCTTTTAATATTTCTTGCAGGGCTGGTTTAGTGATCACAAATTCTTTTAGTTTCTGTTTGTCCTAGAAGCTTTTTGTCTCTTCTATTTTGAATGATAGCCTTGCTAGATATTTTCGGCTGCATATTTTTCTCATTTCGTACCCTGAATATATCCTGCCAATCTTTTCTGGCCTGCTAGGTCTCTCTGGAAAGGTCTGCTGCCAATCTAATGTTTCTACTCTTATAGGTTAATAACCTCATATCCTATACATCCTTTCAGGATGTTCTCTTTGTCTTTGAGATTTATATGTTTCACTATTATATGTCAAGGTCTTGACCTATTTTTGATTTTGAGGGGGGTTCTCTGTGCCTCCTGGACTTGAATGCCCCCTTCCTTCCCCAGGTTAGGGAAGTTCTCTGCTATAAGTTGCTCCAGTATGCTTTCTGCCCACCCCATCTTTCCTCTTCTGGGATCCCAATTATCCTAATATTGTTTTATTTTATGGTATCACTTAACTCTCTAATTCTCCTCTCATGATCTAGTAGTTGTTGATATCTCTTTTTCTCAGCTTTTTTCTTCTCCATTATTTTGTCTTCTGTATCAATAATTCTCTCTTCTGCCTTATTTATCTTAGCAGTTAGAGCCTCCATTTTTGTTGTATCTCGTTAATAGCCTTTTTGATTTTTCACTTGATTAGATTTTAGTTCTTTTGTTTCTCCATAAAAGTATTTTTTGGTGTCTTCTTTGTTTTTTTTTTTTCAAGCCTAGCTATTATCTTTATAATCATTATTTTGAATTTTAGTTCCAATATCTTACTTATATGCATACTGATTAGGTCCCTGGTAGTCAGTACTGCCTCTTGTTCTCTTTTTTGAGGGCAGTTTTTCTGTCCTGTCATTCTTGCAAAAAATGGTTGCCTTTTTATTTGTAGAATTGCAGCAATTCTTTTCTTGGTATTCCAGTTGAGTTCACAGGTGTTCAGAATGAATTGATAGCTATCTAGCTGGATTTCTGGGGCCAGACAAAACTAAGATGTCCTACTCCTCTGCCATCTTGGCCATTTCCCAGATTACATACTTAATTAGTTGTATACATTGCACAGGTAGTTTCTGGTTTGTGGATTGCATTTTCACTTGTTCTGAGATCTCTTTGAAGTTCCCATGTGATAATTTGGAACTATCATATATTCATGGTTAACTGAATATTTTATCATTAGATAGTAATGCTTCTGCCTGAATGTCCTCTTGAGCAATAGCTGGCAGTGATTATTTTATGAGTATCTTTAAATATTTTTTGAGGAGGTTCTATTTTGTTTGACAGTCTAAGAAATCTTTTAATTTTTACTAAAGTTATAAACTGAAAGTTTAATAAGCTTCCCTTGTTTTTTAATTAAATCTATGTGAATACTCATTATGTTTTTCCTTTAATTCAGGCTACCAATTATTCTTCATGGTAGAATTATTTTTTATTTCTACTTGCTATAAAAATGACAGCCTAGATTGATCAGTATTTTAGATCTGACAGGTTAACTGATGTCATAAATATCAGTAACATACTCAGGAAAACATATTTCTTTCCCAAATAAAGTACTTTGTAAGCGTTTTTGGCCAAGAAGTTTTCTGATCTAAGCCCATACCATGTAAAAAAAAAAAAAAGCATAAATATAAGAAAAATATAGAAGGGCAGGTCTCTTCACTGAGGCCTGTGGACTCTTAAAAAACAAAAACTAAACTAAAACAAAACAAAATAACAGTCAATGGCCAACCAAGATCCAAGAGAAGGAAGCAGATCCTATTTCTTCACATGAGGAAAATAGCCACTTGTCTGTACAGAAAAACTGCCATCATTTATAGGCAATAGATAAAGTTACAATACTGCAAGACTTAAGAGAGTAACTTAGGCTCACAGCCTCAGAGAGTATTCTCATCTCTTCATGTCTCAAAGATGAAAATCTTTCTGGGCCTCAGGAAATGTGTGGGGCCTTGGGAGCCTCAACAAAACAAAGATATGTGGGAGCCTTAGATGGATACGATACTAGGGGAGCCTCAGAAATCACCCTGTACTTACTTGCATGGGACTTAGCAGAGGCACAAATATAAGTTAGATTAATTTGATCTATTCCCCAGCAGGATTGATGGAAACACAACTGTCAGTTCTTCACAAAGAGCATGTCCTTGTGCATACACACTCTTTATATTTAAGATAGAGTGTTATTTGCTACTTTTACATTTCAATATTTCTTAGCTCCTCATGTCTCATGTAGATGCCTTAATTGGTGGATATAAGATGGGCAGTGCTAGTTGGCTATTTTAAACTCAATTTTGCACTTGAGGCCTTGAGATAAAAGGTGGAAAAACTAATGTGAGTTACACTTACTTGCTTTACAAACCCAAAAGATGGGGCCTCCCTCTGAAACATGTGACCTCAAGCTGGCTCAAATCTAGCTTATTAAATTCAAATGAGAGAATGTCCCTGGCATGCAGATTTGTCAGGACTAAACAGTTACAAGGTAAAACACAATGGAAAGAACCACTGTGGCATAGCGCTACTCAAAAGCCTCACGGCTCTGTCACTAGAATAAAACCCATACTCAATTCATAGGACCCAAAGGCAAGATGGAAATTAAGTTTTAAGTTGATTGTCTGTGAAGAATGGTGCCTCAAATTAGACTCAGTATGGAGTCATTACTTTTGCAAATGTCTGTATTTAGTGAGAAGTCTGCAGTGTCTGAGATTCCACGCTCCAGAGATGCAATATGCATGTGTTTTTTCTCCAAATATGTGAAGCTCACAGTGTTAAAATTAACTTGTTGTCAGTAAATTTCTCCCCGTTGGCTTTAAGACTACATATCATGGATTCTTAAAAAGGGACACAGATTTTTTGGCTTTGTGGTGAAAATAAAACCAAGATTTTCTCTGTTGACCTGATTCATTGATAATTCCATTGAGTCTTGGCTACAGTCTGGCAGCACCTAAAACTAGAAAACTTATGATGTAAGTTAGCCTGAAATAACTACTCTTAGCAGTGGAGATTTTTGTTTGTTTTTTTAAATGTGGTGAATGGGGGTTAGGGCTCTGATAATCCCATATTTATGTACTTGACATCATTAGGTCATGAAAGTCTGGTTTAAAAACAATATAATGGGATGCCTGGGTGGCTCAGTGGTTAAGCAGGTTTGCCTTCAGCTCAGGGCATGATCCTGGAGTTCTGGAATTGAGTCCCACATTAGGGTCCCTGCATGGAGCCTGCTCCTCCCTCTGCCTGTGTCTCTGCCTCTCTCTTTCTGTGTCTTTCATGAATAAATAAGTAAAAATCTTAAAAAAAAAAAAACAGTATGGTTATTGAGAACTTGAATTAACTATATCCATGCCAGTAAGAGTTAGGCCAAGTGATGGTTCCTCAAAGAACACTGAGAACTCTTCTTAAATGTGACTGGGCATAAGAAGTTGGAGAGGAATAATTCTGAACTTTAATTTATCAAGTTACAAGAGAAAGTTAATTTGCTTTTGGATCATAATTCATTTAGTCATTAACATACTTAAGGTTTAACCTAAAAGAGAATTTAAATTTTGGACCTGAAGTTCTCTCTGGAGATTTGAATATAAATCTATTTTGATTTTTTTTAATACATTAATGTTGAAATTTAATCTCATCATTACATCTCTTGTGGGTAATACTGGATGACATAACTAGATGTAATTTGGAAGGGAAGTAAATAGTGAATACATCCATAGCCTCAAGGTAAGAATGATTTGGAGTTGCATGAAAAAACGAGTAAAATTCCTAGTAATAAACTTAACCAAGGAAGTGAAAGATCTATATATTCAAAACTACAAGAAATAGATGAAAGCCTTTGAAGAAGACAAAAATAAATGGAAAGCTGTTCTTTGCTCATAGAATGGAACAATCGGTATTATTAAAATGTCCAACAAGACATTTAATTAAAGTCTTGTGCCTTCCAATAGCAAAATCTGCATTGTCTAAGAGTGGCTTCTAGAGAATATCCACATGGAGCAATGATTGGTGTGAGTGGTGTGGCATCGTAAAGATATGTCTGTGTACAGGGGTGGTGCTGAACTATCCTATTACATGCTGATAACCTGTCCTGGTGTAGGGCATATGTATCTCTGGTTGACTAAAACCTTAAGAGTTAACCAAATGGATTATGAGAACAAAAATTGGAGGAATTTCTTTAGGGATTTCTGGCTCCTCTCTTACTATTGTTTCTTCCATGTAAAGGAAAATAACATTTTAACTTCCATTCCTCCACTCACTTTCCCCTGGTTGGAAGAAAAGAGTCTTGCATAGACCAGGCTCTCTTCCTTTCTTTCAAAAACAAGATGGCTGCAGAGAGAACATCTTCTCTACTACTCTGATTCAGGAATGTTTGTGAATATTAGTGTTAGAAATCTTCTATCTGTTCCCTCGCATCCATTCTTTACCCATCTTTGTCTTGATTTTGACCCCAGGAAAGCTTCTACTACATCTATAGACACTTTTGATCTCTGGCTTTGAGTTGAGTTTCAGCTAAGGAGAGACTTAGCAGTAGATCAGAAAGGAAAAATGAGGTCAATGTATTTCCTTCTTTAAGTTTCTCTTTGTTAGGTTGCAGTGGGCTGCCTGCATCCTGTCAGCAAAGGTCTTCTTTGATGTAGCTCTTTCAACAGTCAACTCTCTCGGGTACTTTGGCAGTCACCTGCTCACTTCCTGCCTATAGTTCTAAGGGCAATAACAACTCCATTGTTTTTTGCTCCTGAGTATTGTTGAATGCCTTGTTGGATTCCCTGCATTCTAACTAAGTAAATCCTTTGAGTGACCTTGCCTGAGGAAGTAAATTTTTCTAAGTCTGAAATTCAGTACAAGGAAGTCTACCTGACTATATTATACATCTATGTCTAAATCTATATTTAAATCTATATATCTCTATCTAGTTTACATGCTTTAGTCATGTAAATTCTCTAGTCAGTAACACAGGTAAGATTTTGACTCCCTTTTGACTTTTTTGTCTTATCTTGACTTTTTTTGTTGTCTCATGTTTTAGTTAGCACAGATGGGAGGAAGAGTGCTATATTAGAACCCAAGTCAAGAAGAATAAAAATATATGGAAGACATTCTTGTTTATATATATATTTTAAACTGTGTCCTTTTGTTTCTAGTATGGTACTCTTTTTTTTTTTAACGGTGTGTGTATACATGTGTCTGAATTTAGTAGAAGTGTATGTGTGTTTGGCAAGGTACAAGTGTGAGTTGTGAATGAAAGGAACTGGCATATAAGTTGTTCTTTAATACCGGCTTTTTTTATTTTTTAAATTTTTAAAAAATATTTTATTTATTTATTCATGAGAGACACAGAGACGGAGAGAGAGAGAGGCAGAGACTCAGGCAGAGGGAGAAGCAGGTTTCAAGTGTGTTTGGCAAGGTACAAGTGTGAGTTGTGAGTGAAAGGAACTGGCATGTAAGTTGTTGTTTAATATCTGCTTTTTTATTTTTTAAAATTTTTAAAAAATATTTTATTTATTTATTCATGAGAGAAACAGAGACGGAGAGAGAGAGAGGCAGAGACTCAGGCAGAGGGAGAAGCAGGTTTCATGCAGGGAGCCTGACGTGGGACTCGATCTCAGGTCTCCAGGATTACCCTCTGGGCCCAAGGTGGCGCTAAACCACTAAGCCACCCCGGGTTGCCCTAATATCTGCTTTTGATGCTGGTAGGAGTTTTTTTGCTTGTCTTTCAGTAAAGTGTTCACTAATTTTTAAAAAATAATATAATAGTAGCATACAAAATAGACCAACTTTAATTGGAATCCCTTTCATGTGCACAGTATGAAAGTCTCACAACCTTTAGCCAGAGATCCTCCTATAGGAGGCAACCATACTCTACTTAGAATCCATCTAATGAAGAGGACTTCTACCACCACTGGAAAAGAAAAGGTTCCCATTAAATTTAGACCCCAAATATTAAAGTAGTTAATTTATTTTTCAAAATATTATCTTTATTTCCCACAAACTACTAAACAGTAGTTCATTTTGATGAAACCTCTCAATTGTGATTTTATTTTTTGTTAGATAAAAATATAATTTTAGTGAATCCATTTAGACAAAAATGAGTTATTTTCTAAAAATTAATATAAAAATTAGAATTTTACAATTATAGAAAGACTTAAATGTAGACATTTTTCCTACAGTGAAAGAAAAACTAGTTCCTTGCACAGAATAACATACACTTCTATACCCTGTTGCATTCTGTGGAATGAAATGGTTAGCACTGAAGTTAGATAAATGGTGGTGTTAAAAATTAACTTTGTCAAAGGGAAAATAAGAGTAAAAAGAAAAGACCTTAATTTATCTGCATGTTGGGTTTCATTAATTTGAGGGCTACTAACATGATTCCCTGCAAAAACTGAGTCTTTGTTATCTGTCTGTAGGCATAAGAACAGGAAATATAGGTTTCTGCCTAGGGGTAAGGGAATATACTACAGTCTGTAATCCTATTTTCTGTTGAAACATAACTGGCTGAAATTGGGTGCTCTCTGGATTACTGTATATGTAAAACTTCTGTAGCCTTACGGATATAATACTGGGTTTACGGGGGACAATTTGTGCTCCCTGAATGCTTTACAGGACTCTTACTCAAATGCTATCACCTGAAATTGGGCATACCAATCCTGATGAGAATTTTCGGGTTGTGGAAACTTGCAACTCTATTATTTTTATGTTACTTAGATGAGTAAATTTTGAAATATCCAAGTGATGGTTCTTTCTAATCTTCCAGCATCAGTCCAATATTAACGTTTATTAATATAGCGATTATAGGCCTTTCTCCATTTCACAATATTAGAAGTCCCTAAACTGATACTTAGTATATTTTTGAATTTTATTATATTTAGAATATAATGTCATATATGTTTTTGTCTTTTAAATCAGAAGCAGTTCATTAAAAGCCCACACATTTTAATCTTACAATTAGAGAATTCTCTAAAATTCTTTGTCATCTTAAGTTTCTAAAACTCATCCATAAATTTATAACGTTGGAGACTCACTAGCCTTCCCTCATGGAGAAGGTTTTCCAAAACTTTAGCCCCAGAGAAACCCTTATTCTAAGTGCATCACTCATAATTTTTTATTTGCATTTGTTTTTCTCTACATGGATCTTTTAGCTTCGTTGATATAAGAATTTCACTTTCTAAACCAGTTACGCCCGCAACTAAAAAAGTTAATGAGCAAAATCATGGCATGTCTACAGCAATGCTTAGACTTTGTCTAAAGACAATAGCAGTTGAGTTACTTGGGAAATAGGAGTAATCCCAGATATGATAAAATCTCTGCTTTTTAAGACTCTATCTTATGATGACCTCAGATATTCTACAGGTCAAATATATAAGCATTCACTTTTTAATAGTTTACCAGGTAAAGTTTGTGTTGATATCAATTTTATTTCATCCTACCAATCTTAATTTACGTGTGTGGCACATTAATGATGGTTGCAATTTTTTCGATGTGCTAATCAATGACAGCCATGTTTAATGTGCCACATCCATGATTTTGTTTTGTTTTATCTTTGTTTTAAGGCCCTGGTTATTTCACTTATTTTCCTGGGAGTTTGGTTATGCAATTAAAGAATATTTTAGATTTCCAGCTTCTGCCTAACATGTAGAAAACTTGAGAAAGAATTTCTCCCATACTTAAATATTGAATAATGAGAAAAAAAAGTCAAAACTTCTCTAGAACTCATCTCTGAGCTATTACAGGGAAAGTAACTAGGAGTCTGAAGAAAGGAGAGAAAGTGCATAAGCACTTGCTTATCTGGGTAGGTTCTTGACGCTCACAATCATATTTTTTTTAAGAAGTTGAATTTTTAGAACATTTTATTTGAAATAATTTTATGCATACAGAAAAATTGCAAAAATTATACAAATAGTTCCTTTATACCGCTCATCTTTCTCCCTTTAATGTTAATACCTCATGTAACCACTTGTCTATTCTCAGGATTATGACATTGGTGCAATATTATTAATGGAACTAAAGGCTTTATTCAAATATCACCCATTGTTAAAAATTAATAACACTTTTCTCTTCTCAGAATCTACCTATGGTATTTGGGGATTTTCCAAGTCTTGTTCCCTCTCAAACTTTTCCTTACTGATTTTAGCATTCACCATGGGTCTTGGTTGCAACAATTATTATTGTGGTGTTTATTTTAGGGTGATACTATGTATTCCTCTGCATTCTACATTTATTAATTTGGCCTTTCCTTAAGGAAAGCTATCCTTTCTCTTTAATTATATATTTTAATTAATATCAGTGAGGCCTCTTAGATGTTCATTTCAGTCTATAGATTACAATTCAATACTTTGATTATTTTTGTGGCTCAAACACTTGCCATTTTGGTCATCAGGACATCTTTCAGACTGGTGGTTCTTTTCACAAACATTTCTCTTTGAGCATTTCCTAGCTTCTTGGCACAAAGGAGATATTTTTGTTCTTGTGTTTTCCCAGCCCCAGGTCTGATGTCAACAACTTCTCCAAGGAGCTGTTTTCTTTTCTTTTCTTTTCTTTTCTTTTTTTTTTTGTTTAGAAGCAAAAATCTGGACTCTAGGTGTGCTCATAGACTTTGGGGTCATTTTTTCTAGGCCTTCTAAGCAGATATGACTAGAAAATAATATACATTTGTACTAATCCACATATACACAACCATACTTTCTATTTGTACCTATATTAAAAGACAGGATCTGATATGGCCACCTCAGATTCTGTTCCAACACCACGGTGTGTTAAGCCTTCCACTTAACTGATTTATGATGTCTTTTCATAATGAGAACCTTAGCTTTCATTATGTATATTTACTTATTCAACTGGAGTAGTTTCAGAATTGCTAATGTACATCTCTGTGGGAAATACTTGTACTAATTACATGATAGCATTTATGCACAGTCTTTTCATCTTTCACCTTATAATGTCTATTTTATTTAACTGTTTTCCCAGTTAAATTCTTTATTTCCATTCCATGTGACCATGGTTATGCTACTTATTTGTAAAACAAGTTTATTTCTTAATGTTGGTATTTCCTTTTGTATGTTCTCTCTAATTCTAGTTTACTTTTATGGTCTGGGAAGGGTATGTCAACTGTCACTATGGTTCCAAGAGTCAGAGGTAAACAAGGAGATGCTCAGAGCAGTGTCACTCCTTCTTCCTGGCTGCTCTGTTTCTATTTTCTCCTTCTTTCCAGCCATTTCCTACCTGCCATCTGCACATTACCAATCTCTTTAGTTTCTAATTTATACTTCCTGTTTTTCTTTTGCACACAGACAGATGCATGCGTACTTTTATATCACCTTTCTTACAGGAAGTGTGGTATATTATACACATTCACATAGACTGTGCTTTTTTTAATGATAAACATTTCCATGTCTGGAAATTACTTCATTTCAGTCTATAAATACGTTCTTCCTTCTTTAGTTATATAGCCAAACAATACTCCACTGTGTGATTGCACACATTTAATTCAAACTATTTTTTTTTTGTAATTATAAACAATGTTTTGATAAATAACCTTGAGCATATATAGTTTTGGAGGTATATCTACAAAATTTTTTCTGTTAAGTGGAATGTTGACCCAAAAGGTAAATGAATGGATAATTTTATTGTTTAATAAAATGCCAAATTTCCAGTCAATAGGATCGCACCAATTTGCTTTATCACTATAGGTCTATTTTCTCATAGCCTTTCTGATATAAAGTATCATGTTTTTGAAACTTTTGCCAGCTTGATGGATTAAAATATGGATTGGTTTAATTTGTATTTTTGTAACTACAAGTGAATTTGAATATTTTTCATATATTTCAATATATTTTTACCTTTTTGTATGAACTATCTATCCATGGCTTTTCCTCATTTTTTTTCAAGTCATTTGTCTTTCATTTTATAAGACCTCTTCATATATAAGTGATATTGGATCTTCTTTGTTATATTTTGCAAATATTTTTTCTTCGTTTTTGGTTGTTTCTGAACCTTATGGTGTTTTTGTCATGCAGATTAAAAATTACATAGTCAAATCTATAATCTTCTCTGTATTGAATTTCAGATTTTGAGTTACAGTTTGAAAGCTTTTCCTCATGCCATATTGAAACAGGAATTCACCCATATGTCCTTAGAAGGGAAAATAGTATCACTATTTTTCTAGAGAAACTAGACAGTTTCAAGTTTTACATTTAGATCGCTCATCCACTTGGAGCTTGTTCTTGTGTGTAGTGTGAGCTAAAAACCTGATTTTATATTTTTCTAAATTTCTACCCAATTTTCCCAAAAGTATTTATTAAAAATCTCATCTTTATTCTCAGTGCTTACTTGTGCTACTATTGTCTTATGTTAAATTTACTTAAGAGTTAAATTCTAATTTAAAATTTAAAAAAAAATTTTTTATTCCCTTGGTTCATTTATCTACTCACATGTCAGTACAACATTGTTTTAATTATAGGGTCTTTATAGTATATAGTAGTGCTAAAATACCTTTACATTTTTTTCTCTTCTAGTGCTTTCATGGCTCTTTTCATCTTTACACAAAAAAATCAGAATTGAGTTTTCTAACTGTATAAAATTTACTCATATTTTCATTATGTTTGTATTGACTTTATAAATTATTTAGGAATGACTGACATGTTTATTTTGTTGAGTTGTCCTATCCAAGGAGAGGGGATATCTTTCATTTTGGTCAAGTCTCTTTTAGTCTTTTAGGGATGTTTTTACATTTTTCTTACATTTACATAATTCTTATCAAATTTATTGCTATATGTATCATCTTTTGTGTTACTAAAATAGGTTTACTTTATCAGTACAGTCATTATTAGTATATATAAAATTATCTGACTTACATATGTACATTTTTTATCCTTTTTTTCCCCCACTGAATTCTTTTATTGTTTGAAATGATTTATCACTTCTTTGGAATTTTCTATATATATATTGTCATTCTCCAATAGAGATAGTTTTACTTCTTTATATTTTTTTATTCATTCTCATTCTATTGACTGAGTAGACCTATTTATAAATAGATATAAAGACCTATAACGCCTGGTATCAGTAAAAACATGTGGCAATAAGCATTTTCAGTCCTGTTGATGTGAATAGAAGCTGATATAGGTATTAGAAGATTAGTATCACTATTGATCAAGAGACTTAAAAGGTCATCATGCCATTTATTCATTCATTTCTTGGTATTTATCTTCAAGAAAAAAAAATCAGGACTGACTAATGATATGTGAAAAATACATTTATTCTTCTATAATAGCAAGTACTTTGGAACAATTAAAATGTCTAATAGTTGAGGAATACACAACCAAATTATGGTCTGTACACATAAAAAATACTACATGATCATTCTAAGTAAATCATTGTTTAATACTTCCTAGAAGATGATCCATAGAATATTTGTCCAAGAGATATATTGCAGGTGGAGGATGGCATAACCAAGTGTATTTGGGAAACAAAGCTCCCATTTAGGGGATCTCCCATTTAGGGGATCTCCCATTTAGGGGATCATAATGTAGTTTAGCTTTAAAAAGAGAGAGGTGCTGTACTAAATAAACCTGGCTAACCCCATTTAACTTGCTATCTGTCAAATGCACAGAAGTATGGAATCTTTGGTTTTCAAATAACATTATCTGAGAATCTTTGTTTTTCAAGTAACATGCTTTATTTCACAAGATAAACTTTAAGAATAATTGTATTATTAAAAATTGTATGAAATGGGAAAATGTTCATGCTATTTATTATATTCAAGAGACAGAATATAAAGAAACAATCTTGTTTCCTGAAAAGATATTTATAAGTAGACATATACAAGTATATAGTAAGATGTTGCTGATTATTCACTAAGAAGTAGAAGTATACTACATTTTAATTTTTAACTCTTCATTTATATATACAAACTTTTTCTCAGGAAACTATTTTTCTGATGAAATTTTAAGGAATGAATAAAAATGTTTGAGAATTTTCTTCAAAATTTATAAAATGGAAAGTAGTATGTATTTTTCTGGGTTGAGGGAAAAAAGAGATTGGTCATTAGACAAAGTTACAAGACTGTCCAAAGATGAAAAAAAATTATTTTTCAAAAAATTGAAAATGACAAAGTAGAAACTTGATATTCAGATAAGCAAGCATAGTCTAACTGAAATTAATGAAAGCATGTGACTTAATCCTGGTAACAGATGACATACTCATAATGAAAATAGTCCTTATCTTTTTATTAACTTGTATTAAGTTATTGGCAATTCTTTAAAGGAGCCTTAACACATGGAAATCTAGATTTTCTTTGATTGCACATTGAGAATAAGACCTAGAGAGCCAGTTTGAGTAAGGGTTAAATGAAAGTTCTTTGCAAGAATCACAATAACAACATGAAAGCAATTTACAAACAGAAAATTCAAGGAGCTTCTTTGTGAAAGAAGAAGCATTTCTATAGTTTTTCACCATAGCAGGTTGTTTGTTTGTTTGTTTGTTTGTTTGTTTTTTCACAGAGTAATTCAGGTCACAGAGAAGGCCTGTACTTCACTGCTCAGAGATGTTTGCATAAATCTTTCACTCAGAAGGTTCACACTTTGTAGTGGTAACATATTACACATGCTAAAAACTCACTCTCCATGGGAAAACATGTTGGCAATTCTTACTCATTGTTATAATTTAAATTTGATACCTGTTGAAGTAGTAACTTTGTTAAGGAACCAGTAGTTTCTGTTAAGGCTGTACAACTTCTGCAGTATTTCTTAGAGACCTAGAGAAGGAGGATGGTGATGATGGCAATAAAATGTGATAAATGATACAGTAATTGAAGTGTTTGTGCTGCAGAGTCTTTTAATGGCTTTACAAACGTTAGCTTAGCGAATCTTCACCAAGTTTTTATGACAAAGGAGTTGTTATATGAACTTCATTGAGAAGACAAGTGAGGGATGTAGAGAGTAACTTGCCTCTAGATGGAGTAACTAGGAATTGGGAGAGTCCAAACCTGAATTCTTCAGCTGAGTCTCACATGAGCACAGGGCGGGTGCCTGACCTATCTACCCAAATATCCTGAAACTACAGAATAGCCTTTCATACAAAGGAAAATTTTTATATAGAATTTTAAAATAGAAATGAATGTATAAGTAATTTTAGTAGGATTTGCCCAGAGTATGCTTTAATCTATATACTATTTGAAATGTTTCTGGAAATTCACACACATACACACTACATATATTCTATAACCACATACTAATCCATAGTAATTAGTCACCAGTAAAATAAGAATCTATCGTGAATTAGCTACGTATCCATAGCACATAATTGTGTGTTAATTAAAGATAGATTCTTATTTTACTGATGACTATGATTACTAGAACTCATTTTTGCTAATAGATTATTTATGAATAAATATGTTATGAGCTTAGGGCTCAGAATGTAGATTGACTTCTCAATTTTTTATTATATCTGGTTTTATATCTAACAAGAAAAATATCAACGCAAAATAGGACTAAGTCCCAAATAGATGTGTTGTCTGGTAAAGAGGAGAGCTGGAAACCTTTAGAGAAGTTTTGGTAGAAGGTACAGAATTTGACAGGCATGACAGTACTGTGGTCTTAGGGGTTGGTGGGGAATTATAAAAATTAGACACATACGACTGATTTAGAGAGTTGTGGGGCCAGTTGTTGCAATACCTTAGTCAAAGAAGTTAATATATTATTTGCACAGAGGGTTGATGTGTGTCTTAGATACAGTGCAAAAATCAGTTGGTATCTTTGTATCTAGCACGATGTAATCAATCAGCTGGTGCTACCACAATATAATCAGTCAGAAGAGGATCTAGCTCCTTCCTTCAATTTGGAATCTCTGTTCTCTATCCTGAACCAAATTCAAATTCATCCTGTTATGAAGTTTCTGGGAACTGTCCATGATGTCTCTTAGAATCATCTTTTCATTTTTGCTGTGTGTGTGTGTTTTTTTTTTTTTTTTTTTTCTAGTGTTGTTCTCTGATACCTTAGAAATCTACAGATCACCCAAACCTCCTGTTTGGTCAACTTGTATTCTTGAGGATTCTCTGTGAGTTAGCATAAGTTAAAAAAAAAAAAAAAAAAAAAAAGGAAAACTTATTGGCATAAACTTTAATCTGGTAAAAAAAAAAAAAAAAAAAAAAAAAGGTAAAACTTGCCTCAGGGACAGCTAAATCCAAGGACTTGTAGGCTGTCAAATCTTTCCCATCTGTAATTTCCTCTTTCTGTTGGCCCCATTCTCTGCTTTTGCATACAAACTTCCTCTGTGTGGCAAGTGGCTTGGTCTCCGGGCTATTTGATATTCACATTCTCCAAGTGTAGAGATCTAAAAGGAAGGATACTCTTTCTTGCCCATCATAGAAAATAACTTTGCTAAATGCTGGAATTGACTCTCCTTTGGTCAAGAAACCATCTCCAGAGAAATTGCTCTTTGCAAAGGGATAGGGTACTAGAATTGAAGGTTTCATCAGTACCAGTCAGTGGGTGAGCAATAGTAAAAAAAAAAAAAAAAAAAACTACTCAAAATAGAGAAGTACATTTCTGAGAAGACATAATTTTAATGGAAAATTTGCCCACTGCCCTGATGTCTGAGTAGTAGTTTTAAAATATATTTTCCACATGGTACTTCTGTATTGAAAATGAAATGTTTATTCCTGGCATTGCCATTTGTTTTCATTAGTTGTTCTATAGTGTCTTCTCTCATGACTCTAAATTTGTCAGTCCTTTTTGTTTTGGGTTTAAAACCATGCTGTCTGATTTACTAGGTAAGTGGTCTTAGGCAATTTATCGATCATCTTCAATCTTTGATTTTCTCATCCCTAAACTGATGATACCGATTGTGCCAACCTCCTGACTTGATTAAAAGGATTAAATAAACTTAGAAAATACATGAAAAGGACTTTGCATAGGGAGTGTCACATAGTAGACATTTGGTAACTATTTGTGGAAAGAGTAAGTGGCTAATAAAATCTGAGACCGAATTTCTAATTCTGTTTTTTCTGTCTTCCCTCACAAGTGTTTTCACCTAGGAGTCCCCATCTTCTTGTCATTCCAGGTTCACCATTTTCAAGATAAAACTAAAATTTATTTCCCTAACTCTGACTTCAGTTTTTAGGGCTTCATTTTGCATCCTACTCTGTAAACCACCTGACGAAATGGCTTTGCATTCCCATAAACCAATAGTAAACTAAAACTAGTCACATTTTGTGTTCCCATGACAAAATGGAAAAAATATGCTTTTTTTTCACTTAGGATGAGACTTGACATTTGAATCCTATATTTACCTGCATGTTTGAGCTTCCATCCGTTAACCATGCCATGTTACTTGGCATGGTTATTTGTGACTTGAAAAAAATTGTGTGCTGTGTTTAAAATAAACAAATCTGGAAGATTAAGTAGCACGGTGTGTTATTATCCTTTTCAAAGGAATGAATAAGAAAGGTTGATAAAAATATATATACAGAAACATGCACACACACGCCTATACACACATGTACACACACCTACACATGCATGCACCTGTAGGTGTGTATGTGTATACGATGAGTTCCTTAATAGAATTTTTGGGAAGCGTTCATTTAGCTCTATCTCCATAATCATGGGCGTATAATGTTTGGTCAGAAAGCCCTCTTTCTTTTGATAATATATGTAATGTAATGAACTTTGGGCACTTAAAAAGAATCTCAAGGCCTTTGCCCAACAACAGAAAATATCCCACTTCAGCTGTTTTCTTTGGGATTCTTCAGCAACTCCATGGTCCCTTCACTGAACAGTGTTGAAAGGCTCATGCAAACCCTTGCTTGAGGAGTCTGCTCCCTCAGAAGCTAAGGGACACTAAGCCTGATCCAGCTGGGTTGCTGTTGTGTAGCCATTAGGAATTCCAGGAGCCTCCTGGTGTTTCTGAGTTTCAGTTGAAGACTGGCAGTGGTTTTTGGATCTGGTGAGCTCAGTAGGATTGTGTTTGGTACCACAGGACAGGAATGGTGGTAGTTGTGGAAGAAAGAGGGACTGGGGTGAGGACTTGAGAAGTTCTTGGTGGTTGAAATGGGATTTAAAAATGTTAAGTGAGGGGCGCCTGGGTGGCTTTGTCAGGTAAGTGTCCCACTCCTGATCTCAGCTCACACCTTGATCTCAGGGTCCTGAGGTTAAGCCCCGTGTTGGGCTCCACATTGGGCATGGAGTTTACAGGAAAAAAAAGTTAAATGACATGGTCTGAGAAAATGCTCTGAAGATACTAACATACCACACAAGTTTGCATTCTTCTCTTTCTCAGCAAAAGAGAGACTTAAGTGGGAGCTGAGCCTGAAAATTCACAGTATAGAAGGACTATTGAAGAGGGGCGCCTGGGTGGCTCAGTGATTGAACGTCGACCTTTGGCTCAGGGCCTGACCCCAGGGTCCAGAGATTGAGTCCTGCATCGGGCTCCCCGCAGGGAGCCTGCTTCCCTCTCTGCCCATGTCTCTGCCTCTCTCTATGTCTCTCAGGAATAAATAAAATTTAAAAAAAGAAGAAGAAGGACTATTGAAGAAAGCAAGGGTGTGGGTGAAGGTACTGCCAACGTATCTGACTTGCTCAGACCCTTTGCCCTTTTGTGTCTTCCCTTCAGAAATCCACCCCGCACCCCCCAAACTATTCTCTCCTTTGTCAGCCTTGGCTCCTTAGGTGTTAATTCCTATATTTCAGATACTTTTTCAGTCACATGTTGTAGCATTCTAAGATGTTCCTCAAGAATTGCACCACCTGGTGGACCCATCCTCTATGGGTGTCCCTGAATGTGGGTGTAACCTATTGATCTGATTCAGTTCTGCTAAGTGGAACTAGCAATGTGTACTCAAGTGGGTGTACTAAGGTCTGTGACTCCTTCGTAGCAGAGTAGAGTGAGATCGTCTTGCTGGCTTTGAAGAGCCCTCTGCATGTTGTGAGAGGACCGTGTAGCTAGGACGTAAGGGCAAGCTCCAAGAGAACAGTCCTCCCCTGAGCCACCCCCAGCAAAAAATGGGACCTCAGCCCCTGAACCACAGGAACAGCATTCTGCAAACCTCCTGAGTGAGCTTGGAAAAAGACTCCTGAACCCTCGGTGAGAAAACAGCCCACCCAACGCCTTGATTTCAGCCTTGTGAATCCCTGAATGGAGAATTCAGCTGTGCTATTCCCCAACCCCTCACCCGCAAGAGGAGGAGATAATGCATGTTCTGTTGTTTTCAGCTAAGTTTGTGGTAACTTGTTATGCAGTATGAGATAAATATTTCAGCTTTTAAATTAGAATGAAGCCTTATCTATAATTTATTTTTCAGAGCACCTAGTTTAGTACCTTGTACAAAAGCAAGCATGCATTTAAGATTTGCTGGTGGATTAATTTGTTGATTAATACAATTCTTCTGAAAATTTCCCTTCCCATTTGGCCTCTTTTGCCTCAACTATAAAAAAGTCCCTAAACCTTTTTTCCAAGTATTTAGAAAACACCATTGTCTTTTTCTTTGCCTGGAAAATTTCTTCTCTCATTAGCCTGTCAAGCATGTCTGTTGACAAAAGCCAAATCAGTAATTGATGTAGGTCATAAGGTACTTTGGGAGGAAACATGATATTTGGGGACAATTGAGTTAGTTAGCTACAAAGTCTTATTGACTTGATTATTAAATTAATAATAACTGTTTGATCTGAATGGGCCAGAAGTTTAAATTTTTTCTCTTGATGTTTCCCAATTATGTTCATGCACATGAAGAATAGTGGTAATAGTTACAGCAATAGCCACCCCTTATTAACCACTGGGTATGCCCTTGAAAATTTAGAGTTTTATACCTATTAACCTATTGCAGCCTTAAAATGTATGTGACCTAGAATACTGTTGTTATCCTCATCATACAAATAAGGACAACAAGGCACAGGGAGGTTAAATAACTTGTCTCGGGTCAAATGAATAATAAGAAAATCCCTAGAATGTCACTCACATAGTGTTGTACGAAGATTTAATCATTTAATCTTTACTACAAACCTATTATTTCCTTCACTGCAGAGAAAATTTAAGAGTTTTTTGACTTACATAGGATGTATTATCTCAACATTACTTTTTCAAAATTTCAAAATCAATTTCATACTGCCAGATGAATCTTTCGTGAGGCACTTTGTGAGGATGTTAGTTGTTTACTAGGAAACTTTGAATGGTTATCTCCTTGCTAATGGACCCAAATCCCACAGTGTATTGTGGCCCTTCAGAATCTTTTGTGATCTTACTAATATGTGTTTCTCATAAGATGTTTTCATTGTGCCTCAACGTGTACTCTGAGTTCTGTCCAATGAGCATAGGTAATATTCCCTACAGCGAAGTTTTCATGGCTCTCTGGTTTTCTGATTTAATTATGGGTAACTGCAAGCCCCACCTCCATCTCAGCTTACCAAAATAACATTTCCCCTTCACTTTCATGTGTCAATTGCTTTAGCAAGACTTCCTTTAATTCCATAGCCAGACATGTTTGCTCCCTTATTTTGCAAATGTCTTGTGGACTAGATCACATTTATGTTCCTATTATAGTCTTGCTTTTATAGCTTCCTTACAGACTATGTATTTCCTAAGTGAGCAACAAGTTTATCTTTAGTTTTCCTTGTGTGAGGCGGGGGAGAGCTGTGATCCATATAATGACGACACACCTAAAAAGATGGAAATAAGGGAAATAGAACTTGTTTGGTGGGGTAAGGATAAATTCTGTTATTGAAACATACCATGTGCCAGACAAAAATTGTTTTCCCCATGGAGTTTAGATTCCAGTGGGAAGCAACAAGCAATGAACACAATAAACTAGATTATATATTAGGCAGTGCTATACTAAGTACTAAGAAGCTATAAATCAAAATGAAAAAACTAGTTTTGGCAGAAGATAAAGGAAGGTGGGCCTCATTGAAATGATGATAGCTGATCAAGAAAAGCTCTCAGAGAAACTCTATTCCTTACTTGTGCAAGGGTTATACCTTTTGAAGGAAGGAATACTGGTTCTCTGTTGATAAAGGAAAAAGCAAAGTTCACATGTGGCCTTGATTAAGTCATAAAGCTAAATGATTTATAAATGTTTGACATTTCTTGTCACTCAAATATGGAATTTGAGTAAATGGATTTTGGCTGTATACTCAAAGGTTAAGTGAGAGGCATGATAGTAAGGATTAACTTGAGCACCCCACAACTCACACATTGGAGGCCTGACCCCCAGTACCTCAGAATGTGACTACACTTGGCAATACTGCTTTTAGAGGTAGTTAAGGTAAAATAAGGCCATATGGGTGGGTGTCAATCCTATCTGACTAGAATTGTTATACAAGGAGGAGATTAAGACATAGACAACACACAGATCAAGGGGTGTGCATGTGAGAACACATAAAGAAGGTGGCCATTTGCAAGCCACACCTTGCTAGTGCCTTGATCATGGACTTCTATCCTCTAGGACTCTGAGAAAGTAAATTTTTGTTGTCTGTAGTATTTTATTATGGTAGCCTTAGCAAACCAATATACATGACTATATGCTAGTTGAAAAAAAAGAGACCATAAAAGCCTTTAAAGAGTTTTGAAATAGGCTTTTCAGATTGATTGTAAGATGTAGTCTGTGATTTACTTTGTTCACAGCTGCTCTATGGAAAGATAAAGCTTTGGAAGTTGAAGATAGCATGCCAGGTGTAGTGATCAGCCTGTGGGTTCCCAGTGTGCTTACCCCTTGGTATTCATGTGTTGTGTAGTTTTCAATCACAGCTTTCCTATGTGACCAATAGAAAAGTCCCATGTGACCTTACTACTCTGGGTCATATCAGATATTAAGGCTTTGCCTTGCTCTGTCTTGGATCACTGGCTCTGAGGGAAGAGAACTACCATGTTACACTAAAACACTTTTATATATAGGTCTACGTGGTAAAGAAATGAGGACTCTTCCAACAGCCTGCATGAACCGTATTGGGAACAGGTCCACCAACCCCAGTTAAGACTCTAGGGACTTCAGCCCTGGTTGATGCTTAACTGCAATCCCATACATAACCCGAGGCAGAGCATTCAGTTAATCCATTCCTACATGTGTGATCCCCAAATTCTTAGATTACATTCACCGATGTCTTAATTTACTAAGTTTTGAGGAAACTTGTTGTATTAAAAGATAATATAACACAGATGAAGTCCAACATGCTTGCTGTGCAATATGAAGCTGTAGTCAATTTGTCTTATTTATTTCAACCTACAAGAATTAGAAAAGTATATTTCTAGTTGACATATCCTCAAACTATCTTTACTAACATCGCTAATGAGTTTGGTTCACCATAGTTGCTTTATAGTTCGAGTGGTCTAACTTTAAAATAGATTTCAATTTTGATTTTTTATTTTTGGATTCTCCACTTACCAGTCAAACCTGTAGTCTATAAAACTTAGAGTGGCTATTTATGTAAAATATCTCACTAATTCTACTTATTTCCTGTTGGAATATGTTCCAAAGAGTATTGTGTGGGTGAGAGGTACCCATTCCATAGGATGGAAATAAGGTGGTCTCCATTTTTGTAGTGAATGTACACCTTCTTCAAGTTATTTTCTCCCCAGTTTTATTGAGATTTAATTGATATATATATAATTAATACAAACAGCAAAGAAGAATTGACTTAAATATATTGTGAAATGATTATTACAGTAAGCTTAGTTAGTATCTATCACCTCATAAAATAGAAAGAGGAAATAAGAAAAAGAACAGTACAAATAGTACAGATACTTTTGTCCTGTAATGAGAACTCTCTTGACAACTTATATCTCACAGCAATGTAAACTATATTAATCACATATATTATATTTTTAGTACTTATTTATCTTGTATCTGGAAACTTATGCTTCTTGACCACATTCATCAAATTCCCCTTTGCCTACCCCTGCCTGTGATAATCACAAATCTCATCCCTTTTTGTTATGAGTTTGGATTTTTAAGTTTTTTTTATATTCCATATATAAGTGAAATCATACAGTATTTGTCCTTCTCTCTGACTTATTTCACTTAACATAATATCCTTGAAGTTCAAAAAAGGTAGAATTTCATCATTTTTAAAGGTTCTGTAATACTCTACTATGTAAGTATACCACAATTTATTTATTCATTTATCCATCAGTGGACACATAGGTTGTTTTCATATCTCAGTTATTATAAATAATGCTACTCTGTACTTGACAGTGGAGATCGATTTTTGAGTTAGTGTTTTTATTTCCCTTGGATATATTTTCCAGAAATAGAATTGCTGGATCATGTGGCACTTCTGCTTTGAATTTTTTGAGGCTCCTCTGTACAGTTTTTCACAGTGACAGTCCCAGCAAGGGTAAACAGTTGTTCCCTTTCCTCCACATCTTCATGAGCATTTATTATCTCCTGTCTTTTTGATACTGGTCATCCTAACAGACGTGAGGTGATACCTAATTGTGCTTTTGCTATTGCCCTAATAACTAGTAAGGCTGAGCATCTTTTCATATACATGTTGGCCTTTTGTATATATTCTTTGGAAAAATGTCTGTTCGTGTCTTTTGCCCATTTTTTAAGATCATTTGTTGGCTAGTCTTATGAATTCTTTATATACTTTGAATATTAAGTCCTTATTAAATATATGGCTTGAAATAATTTTCCCCATTCTCTGGTTAAGTACCACTGTAAGTATGGCTGTTGGATGGGCTACTAGCTTACTGCATGCTCTAGTAAAGTTCCCTGGTCAGGTGGGTTGAAAGCTATATTTAGCAAGTAGTGGGACTACAGATTAGTCCCCCTGCTTAGGTTTAGTATGAGAAGCAGCTCTGAGATCAGTAATGCTTTATGTGTTCTTGACTGAAGCCAACGCATGCCCTAAGTCCTCTCACCAAACAGGTCCACTGGTTTTACTCTTGGGGTGAGGAATTCTGCCTTTCTGTCTCTCCATATGAGAAACACTGGGTTAGGGAGCTTCCATGTGTTCTTACCAGCTCCTTCTGTCAGATGGGGCTGGGATCTACATTCTGTAGTGGGTATAGGTATGACTCAGGCTCCTGCCTAGGCATGAGCCTACCAGGTTCCCCACCTGGTAGCACTTCCCATTTGAGGACCCAAATCAAGACGACCTGCGTACCACTGAGTTCCCTGGTCAGAGCCTCCTGACCTGTTGTAAGATGAGCAAAGCCATGATTAGGAGGACTACTTGGGGCTCTGTAGGTAGTAACCAGGTTCACCAAGACCCCATTTCTGGTCGTTGGAAGCCCCTTGTTCCATATCTGCCACAATTAGATTCCCATTGGTTGAGCTCCACAGATTTTCATGTGACCCTTGTGGAGTGAGGCCAGAGTAGAGCTCCTACAAAGTTTACCCACAGTGCTGGGAGGCTCAGGGGATACCACTCTGCATGATGTGGTGCTTGCCTAGTGGAGGGACAAGGCAGTCAATATGTATCTGTTTCTTTTATCTTTCTACTACAGTCGTCTTTAGTCTTGGTGGTAATTCAGTCTCACTCCTCTGTTCTGTAATTCTCATAGTGATATCTTGTTGATGAAGAGTTGTTTGTTGTTTTCCTCTGGAGGGGGAAGGAAGTTAGAAATGATCTGTGACACCATGTTGGTGATGCCACTCTCCCACTCTGAGTTACTAAATCAAACACTAATATAAACGGTGCTTTGAAGGGATTTTGGAGATATTACTCAAGTCCCTAGTCCATTGATACAGTAATTCAACAGGGAAATTATCTTAGATGGGTGTGACTCATTTGGAAAATCTTAAAGGTAATCTCAACTTTTCCCTGAGTGAAGAGAGACTCAAGTGTGGACAAAAAGTTTCAGCTTGTGCCATTTGGGTTCCAGAGTGTTGTGACCTTCTCTTTCTGCTGCCTGTTACATGGATTTTCAGACTTACTTAGCCAGGCAAATATAAGTAAGCAAATCACCTCTAATGAATTCCTTAATATAGACATAAATATAGATATCTATATTAATATATACAGACACAGATATGAAATCTCTTGTACTGTTTGCTTCTTTGGTTGAAACCAGAATGATCTGTTTACTAAAAATAGTGAGGAGTGGGTTTTTTTTTTTCTGTTAAGATTATACAAATTATCATTTGATTAAGTAATTCAGTTGTATTTTAGCAATCAATTTAAATCAATTTCCAAACAGTTAATTTGTTATATATACATTCAGCCAGAGATTTCATAAAATTAACATCAATTAACTTCATTGAAGTATACATTTCTCTCATGATGAATTCTCTGAAAGGAAAAGACCGTGTAAAAACTTTATCCATTTTCTCAAAAAGAATGAGCGTCAAGTCAAAAGAGTAGCATGTGTCCTCTGGGAAAAGAAATCATTTTTGAAGTCAGTTATTTATTCTTCTCCCCTCAGTAAACACCTATCCTTCCAAATTTAGAACAACAAAAGTATTGATCAATCTTACTTTCACCGTAGGTTTATCCCTCATTCCTATTCTTATATCTCTCAGAAGAGTAGTCTGTATCCAGTTTCCTTTTTTTTTTCTCCAGTTTTCATTCACTCCTCAGCCATTAAGATTTGGTTTCCATTTTCAAAACTATAAAACTAGAGGGCTTCTGGGTGGCTCAGCTGGTTAAGTGTCCGATTCTTCATTTCGGTTCAGGTCACGAGACTGAGCCCCCACGTGCTACTCTGCACTCACTGGGGAGTCTGCTTAAGATTCTACCCCTCAAAAGGAGGAAAAAATGAGTGGGAAATATCAGAAAAGGAGACAGAACATGAGAGACTCCTAACTCTGGGAAACGAACTAGGGGTGGTGGAAGGATAGGTGGGTGGGGGTGACTGGGTGAAGGGCACTGAGGGGGGCACTTGATGGGATGAGCACTGGGTGTTATTCTATATGTTGGCAAATTGAACACCAATAAAATATAAATTTATAAAAAAAAAGATTCTCCCCCTCTCCCTATACCCCTCTCTCCCTAAAATCAATAAACAAATCCTAAAGCTACAAAATTGGCCCTGACTTCTTTGTGATTAAATTAAATAACCATATTTAATGATCAACTTACTCAACCTTTTGGCATCATGTGACAGCATTTGATGTCTTTTTCCTTCTCAGAAAACTTTAAAAAATATTTTATTTATTTATTTGAGAGAGAGAGAGAGAGAGAGAGAGGCACAAGCAGGGAGAGGGAGACATGTGGGCAGGAGGGACAGAGAGAGAAGTAGGCTTCCTATTGAGGAGGAAGCCTGACAAAGGGCTCCATCCCACGATCCTGGGAATAGCACCCGAGCTGAAGGTGGACGCTTAACTGACAGAACCACTCAGGCACCCCTCTCAGAAATCTTTCTTTCCATTGGCGTTCATGACATCACAACCTTCTATTTTCCTTTTGTTGACAGATTGTACTTTCCCTGGCCCTTTTCCTAGCTCATCAACTTCTGGCCATGCTTCAGTTTCTCTAGGTACAGTCCTAATTTTCCTTAATTTTTTCTCTATAGTCTTTCCTAGTAATATTATCTCACATGCATGGCTTCAGTAACCACCTAGATGTCTGAAAACATTCTTTCTATATCCTTTTGCTTTTCTTCTTTCTTTTTAAGCTCCTCTAATCATATTTATCTCCATATCCCACTAATTCTACCATCACAATTTGACTTCTCTGGGTATCCTCCACTCTAATGCAATTTCAAGCTACTGTCTGCTCACAATTAGACTGTCAAAGGTCCCTAGTTAGTCTCCGCGCAACCACTCTCGCTCAACACTCTTTAATTCATTTTTACACTACATGCAAAAAATCTTTTAAATCCTAAGTCTCAAACCTTTTACTTCTTTGCTTAAAAAGCTTCAGAGGTTCCTAGCTACCTACATCTTTTTTGTCATTTCTTGCCACGCTCTCTAAATTTATTTGTCCCAACACTATTCATCTTCTTTCATTTGCTACTTTGGGAACTGCACATGCTTTCTCCATGTTTGCCAGACCATGGTCAACCAGCACCTTCACTTTGTTAACTTTTACTCATTATTTAGATTTTCACCCAAATGACATGCATCAAGGAACAATTTTCCTTATGTTTATGATTAGATTTTCTGTCATAAACTCTCAAGCATCCTCCAATTTTCCTTATTAATATTGTGTCTCTGTGTGCCTTGGGAAACTGAGGTGTGCCTATTTCCCTTATTGTATCTTCAAGTGGTAGAAGAGGCCTAACGCATGTCAGACGCTCCTAAGTACTTGAGAAACAACTAAATAAATGAAATATTGAATGAAGCACCATTACAACATCCTAAGTAGTTTCTGCTGAAGTATTAGTGTTGAAATGTGATAAGAACCTGAGAAATATGATCTTGTGGATCTCCATATTTATTTTTTCTTAATTACATATACTTTGCGCTGGCACTGTCTCTAAATCACAGGCTATTTTTTAAAAAAAATCTCTACTAGAATTGAAAATTCAGCCTTTGATGTGAAAACCCAGCTGTGTTCTCCCTACTTACCATTATCGCCAAACCACAAATTCTGCAATTAAACACAAAACTTTGTAGGTGATGCATGAGAATATCTAGCTTGTTTTTCCATAGCTTTATTGCCTCTGTTGGTCTTTTTGTAGTCAAAACATTCCTTGCACTTATAATAAAAGTAACTGACACAAAAATACACAGCAAGCAGAAAGAGAGAAAAAGTTCCATCTCTGTATGACTCATAGTTAAACCTACAGTTTACTTAAGTATCAGAATTTTTAATTATGTGTGCCATTTTTTCTTTTAATATTTGATGAATGCCAGTCAATAGTGGCTAATTAGCTTACCTTCTAAAATAAAGTCTTCAGGGAGGCCCAGGTGGCTCAGCGGTTTAGCCTGCCTTCAGCCTAAGGCGTGATTCTGGAGACCTGGGATCGAGTCCCACGTCAGACTCCCTGCATGGAGCCTGCTTCTCCCTCTGCCTGTGTCTCTGCCTCTCTCTCTCTCTCTCTCTCTCTGTGTGTCTCTCATGAATAAATAAATAAAATCTTTAAAAATAAAATAAAGTCTTCATATACATGGATTCTTCAGAATCCTGGAGTTTTACGATAGTTGTATTAACAAACAAAAGAGAGAGACTGGAAGTAACTTGGTTATGCATGAGAGCAATGGCATTATGGACCAGTAGCATTCTAAGTGCAATAAAAAAAATCTTGATCTTCTTTTCCAGTTCTTAAAATCTCAGTCATAAACTCATTAGGTCATAAGATATACATATTTTTTTTTATTGGGTGAAGTCGACAAAATTATTCAAAGGGCTAGATGTGTCTTCAGAAATTCCAGGTGTTGCATCAAAACACAGTGGAACATCGTGTGGCTGAACTTTGACACCTTTCTGCTATCCCTCTGGTGGCAAGCACAAAGAGCTTAAGAGTTTTCACTTTATCTTCTTCCCCTGTGCCCTCTATCCTACCTTCAGTAAGACACAGGGGATTGAAAGAAGTAGGTCTCGAGTGATGTGATAGTATCTTTTTGTTCCACATTAGAGTCTGATTTCTCAGACTCTTAGAACTTTTATATGCTTTTGTGCAATATAATTCTGGCAGGGAGTGTGATTATTTTGTAGAGCCAAGCCATATGCTATCGGTGGGATTTTGTGTGTCTGTGTGTGTGTGTGTACATATGTCTATGCGTGCACAATCTGGACAGTGCAGTCACAGGCCTGAGGGCTAAATGTCTGGCATGGAAAGGAGACAGTTGTAGGTCGTGCTCCATAAGGGCCTTACATAGTGAGAGTCAGAAAGGAAAACAGGGCACCTGGGAAAACTTTGAATCTAGCATATAGAATTCAGGGATGTCTTAGGGCTGAGGGCATAATCTAGTTTCAGGTCTGCCAACCCCTAGAGAGAGTCCTTGCATCTCTCTAGGATATTGGATTTCATCACCAAAAAGCATGTAACACTACTGTTCAGCTAAGCTATCAGCTCCACTTTGTAAAAAGAGTAGACAGGTAATTAAAGATACAAACTCTCTTCGCTGGGGTTGCTTTTGGAGGAGTCAAGTAGGAAAGGTAGCTATGGAAGCCTAAAGTTAACTCCTACAAATATAAAAATAAAAATGAATGAAAATTTTGATCTTAGAAGGGCTCCACTGTACTTTGTTTTAGCACAAGGTGCCCTCCTTCAGAGAACCTGCCATCACTGTCCCCATCACCTCAGGGGTAATTACTTACTAATAAGTGGATGCTGTCTCAGAAATACCCAGTTTGCTAAGGTATTGATAAGATCAATTTGTAAGGTAGGTTAAGGCTATTCACAAATAATTATATTTATAGATAATTATTTATAGTCATAATCTAGTATTGGGCTTTCATTTTTCTTTTCAAGTTCAATTGTAGAGTTGGATGTGCTCTTGTCAACTTTTTCCTTCTGAGCTAGGAATGTATAATGTTGATTCCTTCGCACGAAGAAGGATGTTTTGTAGAGGATTGACACTGCTACACATTATCTTTCCAAAGAAAGCATGAATAAGGCAGTAGGTGGGACTTAATAACATTAATAATAATAATTAATAACCATTTTTAGTGGTTTTATTGAATCAGTCTTGTCTACATCCTAAAAAGATTAAACCTCTAGTCAAAGAAAATGAAACAAAATATTGTTCAGACCTCGTCAAACAACTGCTTATGTTGATGATAATAGTAAATGATCAGTTTGATTAAGCATTTCGTTTGCCACTGGCTACATTAGTGTTGTGTTGAGACATTGCAAATCAATTGTGAAATTAAAATTGCGGCCACCAGCTGTGGGTTTAAATCTGAACCACAGTATATTTGAAGTTGACTCTTAAGTCGTTTATTATTATGCATCACATAATATCATAATCCCAAAGGTACCTGTAATATCACTCATCCATAAAGCCATAAGATAAAATTATTGCATAAAGACTAGATGTCCTTTTACAGAAATGTTGGTAGCTTCTGGTTCATACTTGGGCACACTGGCTAGTGATTACCTGCCCACAAAGATAAGAGAGTTCTGACCCACTGAATATGTCCGGTTAGAGCTGACTTTAGTATCTGGGTAATTTTTTGAAGGCAGACTTAATGTTCTGTTTCTCAGTTTACTCAGCCTATTGAAGTGTTCTTGTTTGTTTTATGCCTTGTGGAGTTGGGGTATTACTACAGTTTTTCTTTTTTTTTTTTTTTTACTACAGTTTTTCTTAAGGAACTTGAGAATCACTAGGGAGAATTAAGAAATTACTAATTGTGGAATTAAGAAAAAGGAGAATTCAGAAGTTGTTAGTTTTGGAATTAAGGAACAGGTCAATAGATAAGCAGTGCGGTAGCACCTCTAGAAAGAGAAAAAACAATGTCTTGGATAGAGGAGTACATTGAATTTCTCAATGAGTTCCTGTCTTCCAAAGATCCCTCAAAAGCCTGGGGTGGCTTTATTTTATTTGGTGAAGTGATCTCCGAGATTATATCTAATGGAGCTGTTAGGTAAATCTGGCATTAAGCAAGGTCCTGAGTGTTTAAGGATAAATAGGTACATGCAAATCCCCTTGTTAGAAAATGATCTGACTTGAATGAACTAGAACCACCTTCAACGTTGGTTCAGAACACAAGACAGACGGCCAACATCTATTATTCTTGTCTCAGCCAGAGGAGATGTTGGTGTCATTGAGAGGTTAATTGGCTTATGACCGATTAGTTTCTAGTGTAGCTATTACCTTATATCTTCTTTACAACCGAGTAGTGACAGGTGCAGGGGAGATATATATATATATATATATATATATATATATATATATATGTATATATGTATATATGTATATATGTATATATATATAAACTTATATATAAGTTTTGTATGTGTGTATATATATATAAAACTTATATATAAGTTTTGTATGTGTATATATATATGTGTGTGTATATATATATATACACACATATAGATAGATCTATACAAATTAGGATTCCTTACCTCAAGAAGAGAAGTCTAGCAGATAAGCCCACACATAGCAATAAAGCAATTCAAGATATATTAAGTACTGGAAGGAAAATAGCATACAGTGCCAAACTGATTCCATGGTGAGATGTTTTAAAAAATAATCTCGACTAATACATTATAGAAAGAAGTCTCTGTTTGATCCTACATATAGATAATTAGTGCTCTCCGAAGCTATTCCTCTGCAGAGTACTTTTTAAGGACACTGTTAGGTGTGTTGTTAACACAAGTATTTTGTTTGCTACAGCACTTATAAGATGCTAAATTATGTATAGGGAGACCATTTATTGTCCCTTCTTCAGGTTTTTACCAAAGTGTATTGTAGGGACTGTCTGAACAGAATTATCCATCCTCAGTCTCTCTCTTTGTTTTTGCTTTCTCTCTCTTATCTGCTTCTCGCTCTCTTCTCCCTCTGCTTGCTTTTTTTCTTGTCAATCTGGCATTTATGGAGCCAGGCTTATTGGAGGAGTGGCTAACCTTGTCAAAAGGACAATAGGCAATGCTGACTTAAGGAAGCCACTTTCAGGTTGTAGCTATATTTTTAAAACCAGTGTAAAGCTGAGCAGTTATTCAGGACTTAGTGGACATCCACTCATAAAGGGACAGTTGGATCTTCATCATACTCCTGCGTTTCTGCTCTGTTAGAACCCAGAGAAGAAAAGGCATAATTATCCGACACTTCAAATCTCAAATATGCAAGTCCAATTAAACAGCTTTCTTGCTTCAGGATTCTTTAGGTCTAGTGTTAAAGTAATGTAGGTTGTGAATATTGAAGTAAGGTATATATAATACAGTATTTCCAAAATCATCTTGGGGCTACTAGTAAGTCATTTGAGAGCTAAAAGAACAGTTAGCACTTATTACACTTGTACTAAATACCTAGAATTGTGTTAAATTTTTTGCTGATATAATCTCAATTTATTCTTAAAATAGTCCTGCAGGATGTCATCATCACATAATGATTTTGCAAAAAACAAAAGTCAGGGCAGTCTGAGAGGCTAAGGAACTTGGCCAAAGTTACAAAGCAGAGAAGATACCAGGGTGGTAATTCCAACACAGATCCATGCTTCAAAGATTCTGCTCCAAACCACTGCATTGTCACATGGAATATATTTGAGAAACACTTGTTCATAAAGGACATCTGTCTTCTCTGGGTTATCTTTCAATTATAGGGAATTTTAATACAGATCTTACAATTGTAGAAAAGACTGAGAATAGAGCTCAAGTCTTGCTTTAGGTTTCATATGCATCAGGCATTAATACAGCTTCAACATGAAAAACATCACCTTAGTCTGGTGGGAGGGAAAAGATTTATCCATTTCTCTCATCATTACCGATAGCACTAAATATTAACTACTCTACAAACAAGAACAATATGGAGGAGAATATTTTCAGATTTATTTCTATGTTCCAGTCAAGATTTAGACACATCCACTAAGAAGCTAGAACCTAAGAGTGTTTTAAGAAATTCCCTTGAGTAATGCAGCTCTCTGGGGACCTGGACTCCTGTGTCTTCACCCTGCATCTATGGGTGGGGGGATTTGCCATGTGTCCATTTGCAAGGAGGGTTAAGCCTCAAACCTGGAGTGGCTATCCACAAATGGATTTTGGATGGAGTAGTCAAAAATCAGTATGCATCTGAATTCCAGAGAGAAGGGTTATTGACCCCTTCCTACATTTGAGCTAAGATGCTAATTAAGTGATGGCTACTATATATTAAAGAAAACAAATTCTAGTCTATTTACTGTTTGTAAAAACTAGTAACACAACACACCTATATATAATTTTTTTTAATTGGCTGTATGTTTAACGATGCAGAGTGGAACTGGAAAGTTTAAGAGGAATTCACAGACAAATTAAAAACTCTGAGTCTGTGAAAGGAAAAGAGTTACTTTTTTTCAAATTCTTTTTTTTATTAAGTTTTTAAAATTATAATTCCAATAGAGTTAACATACTGTGTTAGATCAGTTTCAGGTGTATAATATAGTGATTCAGCAATTCTGTGCATTACTCAGGGCTCATCATGATTAGTGTACTCTTAATCCCCTTTCTCTATACTTAAGAATCTGTTTCTGGGTTTGTCTCTTTCTTTATCTCCTTTTTTTCTCTCCTTTGCTCATTTGTTTTGTTTCTTAAATTCCACACGTGAATGAAATCAATAGGATGTTTGTCTTTCTCTGACTTATTCGCTTAGCATAGTACTAGCCCCATCCATGTTGTTGCAAATGGCAAGATTTCATTCTTATGGCTAAGTAATGTTTCATTGCATATATACACCACATTTTCTTTTTTTAGTCCTATTTGTGTTTTATTTTTTTTCTTTCAAGATTTTATTTAGATTCTAGATAGGCAACATATTGTGTAGTATTAGTTTCAGGAGAATTTAATTTTGCAGAAAATTACATCTATATAGTTGTGGATAAGCTTGGGATGCATCTAGAATGTACTGAAAGGAGTCAGAGAATAATCTGTACAGAAGATCAAATAGGTGTTATAAAAAAAACAACAACAAATGAGATGTTCCAAAAGTGAATGGAAAGATAATTTAAATATGATAATACTATTAATAACACTAATAAAAACTTTGCTGCAATAGCCAAATGCCTGAATTTGAACGTCAAGATGACCTATGACTTAAAAAAAAAAAAAAAAGAAAAAGCAGATGATTACTTACTGCCTTTGATAACTCTTGAGATTAAAAAGTAAAGAACAGATAATATGAAAATACAGAAGAAAAAGTGTATTTTCACACTGGAAAAACAAACCAGTTTCTCTTAGCTCTCTATATCACACTATTTAATGTCGAATACCATGAGGAAAAGTAACTAAAATAACTTCGATGCACACCCATAGAGAATCACTCAAGTAAATTATTTTCTATCCACATGATAAAATACCTTGGGATTGTTAAAGCAATAGAACCCTAGTATACAATAAAGACAATTATGGAAAACATCCATGAATTAGTTTAAAATAAAACTAATTTTTCAATTTGTGTTTATTTCTGTATTTCTTTTTCTTTTTTTTAAATTTATTTTTTATTGGTGTTCAATTTACCAACATACAGAATAAACCCCAGTGCCCGTCACCCATTCACTCCCACCCCCCGCCCTCCTCCCCTTCTACCACCCCTAGTTCGTTTCCCAGAGTTAGCAGTTTTTATGTTCTGTCTCCCTTTCTGATATTTCCCACACATTTCTTCTCCCTTCCCTTATATTCCCTTTCACTATTATTTATATTCCCCAAATGAATGAGAACATATAATGTTTGTCCTTCTCCGACTGACTTACTTCACTCAGCATAATACCTTCCAGTTCCATCCACGTTGAAGCAAACAGTGGGTATTTGTCATTTCTAATAGCTGAGTAATATTCCATTGTATACATAAACCACATCTTCTTTATCCATTCATCTTTCGATGGACACTGAGGCTCCTTCCACAGTTTGGCTATTGTGGCCATTGCTGCTATAAACATCGGGGTGCAAGTGTCCCGGCATTTCATTGCATCTGTATCTTTGGGGTAAATCCCCAACAGTGCAATTGCTGGGTCGTAGGGCAGGTATATTTTTAACTCTTTGAGGAACCTCCACACAGTTTTCCAGAGTGGCTGCACCAGTTCACATTCCCACCAACAGTGCAAGAGGGTTCCCTTTTCTCCACATTCTCTTCAACATTTGTGGTTTCCTGCCTTGTTAATTTTCCCCATTCTCACTGGGGTGAGGTGGTATCTCATTGTGGTTTTGATTTGTATTTCCCTGATGGCAAGTGATGTGGAGCGTTTTCTCATGTGCATCTTGGCCATGTCTATGTCTTCCTCTGTGAGATTTCTCTTCATGTCTTTTGCCCATTTCATGATTGGATTGTTTGTTTCTTTGGTGTTGAGTTTAATAAGTTCTTTATAGATCTTGGAAACTAGCCCTTTATCTGATACGTCATTTGCAAATATCTTCTCCCATTCTGTAGGTTGTCTTTTAGTTTTGTTGACTGTGTCCTTTGCTGTGCAAAAGCTTCTTATCTTGATGAAGTCCCAATAGTTCATTTTTGCTTTTGTTTCTTTTGTCTTCGTGGATGTATCTTGCAAGAAGTTACTGTGGCCGAGTTCAAAAAGGGTGTTGCCTGTGTTCTTCTCTAGGATTTTGATGGAATCTTATCTCACATTTGAGATCTGTCATCCATTTTGAGTTTATCTTTGTGTATGGTGCAAGAGAGTGGTCTAGTTTCATTCTTCTGCATGTGGATGTCCAATTTTCCCAGCACCATTTATTGAAGAGACTGTCTTTCTACCAATGGATAGTCTTTCCTCCTTTATTGAATATTAGTTGACCATAAAGTTCAGGGTCCACTTCTGGGTTCTCTATTTCTGTATTTCATTCTGTATATTTTCTTGGAGTCTAATTTTTATTTTTATGTAGCTGTGCCTAAATTAGTGTTCTATCTATTGAGATTCTAATTTCAATAATCTTATTTTTTGTTTGAAGATTAATTTGCATTATTGAAATGTCAGACATTCAGACATTTTTGTTTGCTGATTTTGCTTGTAAAGAAACTAATTCAGACACAAAAAGGTATAGGTATAAAAAATCTATAGAAGAACAACTCTGCAAAAATATGTTTAAAATATTAATACTGTGCTTTTAGTTGTTAAAACCAGAAATAACCTTGAGTATCATTTTTTCCATGTTTTTAATTTTACGTAAGAATTTTGAGGCTCTTTCCAGATCAAATTTTTGACCAATAGCACATAGGTAATTAGTAGCAAAGATTAAATTAGCACCTTGTTCTTTTGATTCCCAGTTGAGTTTTGGTTCTTTGGCAATTTCAGAAGAGTACAGAGTCCAGTAATTACTTAGGCTCAATGTACTTTGAGTACAGACAATAATGCCATGTATAAAAGCCCAGTGTTTCAGTGCTATTGGAATTTGACCTCCTTAAACCTAGCAGACTTGAGAAAACAAAAATTAATCAAACATCAATTAATAGTTTTATAGCACTTTTCTTTTTTAAAAAGATTTATTTCTTAGAGAGAGAGAGAGATAATGAGGGGAGGGGCAGAGATAGAAGGAGAGAGAGAATCTCAGCAGACTCCCTGCTGGATGCAGAGTTCCTTGTGGAGTCTCAATCTCAGGATCCTGAGATCATGACCCGAGTGGAAATCAAGAGTCAGATGCCCAACTGACTGAGCCACCCAGGTGCCCTGCTTTATAGCACCTCTAGAAACATCTAGAAGGTATGTATTTTTTTCAGAGCTGCAAGAGCTGTCTAAATTCATAATTTTGTTAGGAGTTTAAATATTTTCAGTGCTCAGTCAGAAAAGCTTCAAGTTATTCCATTCCATAGATAGACTTGAAAAGCTCTTGAAATTTTAATAATGGCTTTTTCATATGTCTAACTCTGTATCTAGGACCCAGTCTAGCAGATAGCAAGTATTCCATCAATACTGGATGAATAAATTATTTCTTGAAAAGACTTGAACAAAAACATAGGCCATTATTCATGCCCAGGCATTCATTAGACAGATAACCAGGAATACTCTCTCATCTTCAGTTTTTAGATCTGGAAAATGACATATTTGTACAAGGTCGCAGATGGTAATAAGTATTAAGTTGTTCACTAATTCTGTTTGAAAATGGTTTTATGGTGCCGCCATTGAATTAATTATAATATGATGGCAGTTCAGGCTCAGTTGGGAGAAACATGTTTATTAATTAGTGATGTGTCTTGTGCAAAGGATAAGAGATCACACATGAACTATACATTTTTATACATATTTGAAGATTTTCCTTCCCATTTGTGTCTGGGCCAGTTGTTCTGTTCCAGAGGCTCTTTCTATCTCAGATTACCAGGAGTGTCAGGGTCCTCTTGTTCTGCTTTGTTTTGATCCATTGTAATACAACACCTTGTAAATGCCATCTTATCAAAATGCCCTAGTCTCTAATAACTAGTAGCTGTTTAATCCATTATGGGGAAGATTAAAAAAAAAAAACCAAGTTGAAAAACTATGGAAAAGAACAGATGGACAGTCGGAGTACTTCATGTAGTTCTTTGGTTCTCAAAAGTTTCTACCCTAGAGTGTGATAAAAACAAAAGAAAAAGGCTTGAGGACCGAATTTCAGTGTTGGCTACAGATGCCTCAGCTCTACAGAGAAATAACATCTGATTATTACATAAAATAAAAATCTTTCATTATTCAAATGGGACTCATTCTTCTATTTTCAATATATCTCTAATAAATATGTAAATTCTACAGACATGAAAGAGGAATTTGAACATTAATGCTTCACTATATCTGAGAGCTGGTGGAGATCTAGAAAGTGTCATTCCATCTGTGCCTCCTCCATATCTCCCAATAGGGCAGAGATAATGCTATTTCCTAACTGCTTTATTTATAGTGCTGTGCAAGCATTAGATACCCCCAAAAGAACAAACCTATCTGTTGCCTTAGTGAGTGAGCCAGCATGCACTCCATAATCTGTGGTCACACTTCAGAGACAAAAACACACTTTGGTTGGAAGGGAAAAGAGGAACAGGCCTTGGTTCTTCCTGTTTTTCCTCCTTCTCCTGAAAGGCTCAATTTCTGTACGGATTGAAAGTTAAGCTCTTCCTTCAAAGTTGAACTAGAATGAAGCCTCCTTCTTGACATCTCTTTCATTTAAAACATTTTTTTTTGAACACAGCTGACACACAATGTCACAGCAGATGCAACTTCCCTATGCCTTATATGCTGTTCTCACCACAAATGCATCTACTGTCTGTAGCCATACATCCCAATTATAACATCATTGACTTTATTCCCCATGCTGTGCCTTTTATTCCCACAACTTACTCATTCCATAACTGGAAGCTTGTATTTCACACTCCCCTTCACCCATGTTGCCCATCCTCACATTCTCCTCCACTCTGGCAACCATCATCAGTTCTCTGTTTTTATAAGTCTGATTCTGCTGCTTGTTTATTGCCATGTTTTGTTTTTTAGATCCCACATATGGTGAAATCATAGGCTATCTCTCTTTCTCAGCCCGACTTACTTCATCTTGCATAACACCCTCTAGGTATATCCCTGTACATCTGAGGTGCAGTCCACTCTCATTTTTCTCTCTTTCTATAACCATTTTCTTTCTCACATATCATGACTGCTTTGTATCAGAGGTAGTTGTTTAAAAACTCTTACTTATAGAATTTAAACTAATTGCAGGCAACAATTAGGTCTTATTAATCATGTTAAATCTCAGAAAAATAATTAGAATATATTGGTAGTTAGTTAATGAAGAGACTCGAAGGTCAGTGATGGTCCAATGAGAGTCACCTAAACTCTGGTGAAAAGGGAAAAGTTAAGAAAGTGGAGAATCAGGTAGGTGGCCATAGCTCCCTAATGACTGTCCTTACAAGATGCTCCAGAAGCACTTCCTTCATTTAAACCGAAGTAGCAGAGGGGAGGCAACACATTTCATATGTTTTCTCAAAAATATTTTCACTTCAGGAAGGACAGCAGACGTTATTCCTATAACGACTGATCCAATCAAAAATGAATTTTACTTGAATTTGAAGTGTGTGGGAGTGATGCTTAGAACCATCAAAAAACTTGATTCTGAATGCAAGTTTAGAGATAGAATGACTATTGCAGCTAGGATGGATCCTGGAGATCATCCACATCAATTTAGTGATTTTCTAGGTGGAAAACTTAATATTCAGAATGAGTAGAAAAGTGTCTGGAAACAGAAATAAACAGCACTAGACCTACAAGGAACAGACATCCATCCATCTGAGAAGTTTTGAAAGTTTAAGGGACTTTATTAGAAATGACAAGCAACTTCAAGTTTCCTGAGATGAGAAATCCTACTTCAAAAACTTAAAATCATTTATATATGCAGGTGCAAATGCTCAGGGGATCAAGGAAAAATGTCTTTATTTTTAAAACATCTCTGGAGTCTGAAAATGAGAATGAAAGCTTACCCCAGGCAAATGGAAGAAATCTAACTTCTAGAGAGCTAATAAGAAATTCAGAAGGCAATGATAATATACATTCCGATTTCCATAGAACATGAAGGCCCCTCTAGCATTTGTGGATACTTATATTAAAAAATGTTATTCACAGTTGCCTATAATTTTTTTTGCCTGCTTCTCCCTCCTTCTCCATTAATTTTCAATAGCTATAAACATAAGCTAAAGCGTGCATTTCCAATTTCTACTATAGAAATAAAGGTTTTTATTCCACGTTTGTAATTTAAATTGTGGTGAAAACAACCACCTAAAGTTTTCTTTAAAAAAAATCTATCCCTCCCTTTTTTTAAAATAGTTTTTAACAGAAGAATAATTGACATGTTGCACTGTATAAGTTTAAGGCATATAGCATGATGGTTTGATTTATATGAATTGTAAAATGACCCAAGTAGGTTCAGCTAGCGCCCATCTTCTCATATTGATGACATAAAAAAAAACCTTTCTCCCTGTAATGGAACCTTTTATATTTACTTTATATTATTGAGGTAAAATGGGCATATAACCTATAAGTTTAGGGTACATCATCTTATAATTGCACATCTATGTGTACGACAAAGTGATCGCCATTAAAAGTCTAGCTATTATCAGTTACTTAACATTTGACCCCTTTACTAATTTCTCCCTCCCCTCAGCCTCTCCTTTTGAGTAACCACCAATGTTTTGTCTGTACCTATGAGGGTTTTTTTGTTGTTGTCCATTTGTTTGGTTTAAATTGTTATTTAGGTTCCACATCTGAGTGACATTGTATAGTAGTTCTCTTTCTCCATCTGACTTATTTCACTTACCTAATATATTTCAAGGTCTATACATGGTGTGCATGGCGAAGTATCATTATTTTTTATGGCTGAGTAGTAGTCAACTATATGCATATGTGTGTGTCTGTACAAACATAGGTACATGCTACACCCTCTATCCATTCATCGATGGATGGGCATTTAGGTTGTTTCCCTTTCTTAGTCACCGGAGAGACTGCGGCAATGAACAAAGGGGTGCACGCATATTTTTGGAATGAGTGTTTTGTATTCCTCAGATAAATACCCAGAAATAGAATAGCTGAATCATAAGATAGTTCTACTTTTTAATTTTGTTTGAGGAAACTACATATTCTTTGCACCCTAGCTACACCAATTTATATTACAGCAACAGTGCAGGAGAAATCCCTTCGCTCCACATCTTGTCTGATAATTGTTGCTTCTTGTCTTTTTGCTAATAGCCGTTCTAACAGGTGTGAGGTAACAGCTCATTCTAGTTTTCATTTGCATTTCCTTAATAATTAGTGATATTGAACACCTTTTCATATGATTTCTGGCTAAGTGTATGTCTCTTTTGAAAAAGTTCTGTTTATCTTACATTATCCATTTATTACCATTCAATCATCAGGTTTTTTTTTCTTTTGTGAGTTCTTTGTATATTTGGATATTAGTCCCTTTTCAGATTTCTGATTTGCAAAAATCTTTTTTAATTCAGTAGGTTACTTTTTTTCTGATATATATATATATATATATACACATGTATATACATATACATGTGTATATATGTGTGTGTGTATGTGTATATATATATATACACAAAACAAAAAATATATATATATTTTGCAGGAACTTTCAAATTTGATAGGAATCTCATTTGCTTATTTTTTGCTTTTGTTTTCCTTGCCTTTATGGTCAGATCCACAAAAATATCAGTGAGATTAATGTCAAAAGGTTTACCAACTATTTCTTTAAGGAAATTTAATGGTTTCAGACTTCTCATTCACATTTTAATCCATTTTGAGTTAACTTTGGTGTATGGTGTAGGAGAGTGGGCCAGTTTTATTCTTTGGCATGTGGCTGTTCAGTTTTTCCAACACTATTTACTGAAGATTTTTCCACTGGATGTTCTCGGCTACTTTGTTGTATTAATTGCCCATATATGTGTGTGTTTAATTGTAGGTTCTCAAATTTGTTACATTAATCTGTATCTATTTTTAAAAATGTTATTGAAGTATAGTTAACATTCAATGTTATATTAGTATATGGTGTTTAACAATAGTAAGTCTATATGTGAGTATTGGAGTTACTTTTGTCACTATAAAATGTGCCTCAGTTGCCCTATATTCCAGTGCTACACTTTTCATTTTTTAGAATTTTTTTTTTTAAAGACTTTATTTGGGCAGTCCCGGTGGCCCAGCGGTTTAGCACCGCCTTCAGCCCAGGGCCTGATCCTGGAGACCTGGGATCTCCCTCCCTCCCTGCATGGAGCCTGCTTCTCCCTCTGCCTGTGTCTCTGCCCCCCGCCCTCTCCCCACCCCGTGCCTCTCATGAATAAATAAATAAAGTCTTTTCATGAGAAACACAAGAGAGAGGCAGAGACACAGGCAGAGAGAGAAGCACGCTCCCTGCGGGGAGCCTGATGCAGGACTCGATCCCAGGATCCCGGGATCACGCCCTGAACCGAAGGAAGATGCTCAACCACTGAGCCATCCAGGCATCCCTACACTTTTCATTTTTATCTTATTTTAGAATTATAAATTTGTGCTGCTTAATCCCCTTTAACTCTCTAGTCCATTGCCCTTCCCACCACCGTGCCTTCTGACAGCCACAAGTTCTCTCTATTGATAATGTTTCTGATTTTGTTTGTTTGTTTTTAGATTCCAATATATCATGATACTGTTTCTGATACTGTTTTTTTTTATTCCAGTATAAGTTTAATCATATGGTAATTGTCTTTCTCTGATTTATTGCATTTAGAAGAACACCCTTTAGGTCCATCCATGTTATTGCAGATAGCAAGATAATATTCTTTTCATGCCTGAGTAATATTCCATTGTATATTTATATCAACATTCTTTATTCATCCATATATATACACAGAGATTTCTTCCATATATTGGTTATGATAATGCTGCAATAAAAGCAGGGATCCATGTGTCTCTTTAATGTTTCCTTTTTTAAAAAAATTTTTGTGGGGTATAAATGCCCAGTAGTGGAATTACTAGATTATATATTATTATTTTTAATCTTTTGAGGAATCTCTCTACTGTTTTCCACAGTGGTTGCATCAATTTATATTCTGACCTATAGTGGATGAGGGTTCCTTTATCTCTACATCCTCACCAGCCCTCATTACTTTCTATCTTTTTGATAATAGCAATTCTAATTGGTGGGTGGTGATTTTGACTTGCATTTACTGGATTAGTGATCTTGAGCATCTTTTCATGCATTGATTGGCCATTTGTATGTCTTCTTTTGAAAAATGTCTATTCAGTATTAAATAGTATTAAAAGTACTATAATATTAAAATACTATTTTTAATCAGTATTACTATTTGGTTTTAAGTTACATAAAGTCTATATATTTTGGACATCAAGCCCTTATTAGATATGCAGTTGCTTATTTAATATCATGTACAAATATTTTCTCCCATTCACAAGGTTGGTGTTCTGTTTTAATCATGGTTTCTCTTGCTGTGTAAAAGCCTTTTATTTTGGTATAGCCTCAATAGTTTATTTTTGTTTCCCTTGCTTGAGGAGACATTTCCAGAAAAAGGTCACTGTCCGAGAGATTAATACCTGTGTTTTCTTTTAAGAGTTTTATGGTATCAGGTCTCACATTTAGGTGTTTAATCCATTTTGAGATGATTTTTGTGCATGGTATAAGAAAGTGCTTCGGTTTTATTATTATTATTATTATTATTATTATTATTATTATTATTATTTTGCATGTAGCTGGCCAGTTTTCCCAACATTTACTGAACAGACTATATTTTCCTTATTGTATATTCTTGCCATTTTAGTCATATATTAATTCACCATATAAATGTGGGTTTATTTCTGGACTCTTTCTATCCAGTTCCATTGATACATGTGTTTATGTTTGTGCCAGCACCATTATGTTGTTTGTGGCTATTGTAGCTTTGTATCATATCTTGAAATCTGGGACTGTGATTTGTCCAGCCTTGTTCATTTTTCTCAAGATTACTTTGGCTATTCAGGGTTGCTTATGGTTCCATACAAATTTTAGAATTACTTGTTCTAGTTTTGTGAAAAATACTATTGGTATTTTGATAGGGATTGCATTGAATCTGTAGATTGTTTTGGGTAGTAAAGCCATCTTAACCATATTCTTCCACTCTGTGAGCATCGTATATCTTTCTGTGTGTTTGTGTAGTCTTCAGTTTCTTTCATCAGTGTCTTATAACTTTCAGAATACAGATCTTTCACCTCCTTGGTTAACTGTATTCCTGTGTATTTGATTCTTTTTGGTATAGTTGTAAATAGGATTGATTTCTGAGCTCTTCTTTCTGCTTTGTCATTAGCGTAGAGAAAAAACAAAATAGTTCTGGATATTAATTTTTGTATCCTGAGATTTACTGAGTTTATTCATTTTAATAGATTTTTGGTGAAGTCTTTACAATTTTATATATAAAATATATATTTTATATAAATTATATATATAATTTTATATATATTTTATAAATATATATATTTACTTATATATATATTTAAGTATATATATATATATATATATATATATGGTATCATGACATCTCCAAATACTATCATACTATCTTATTTCTTCCTTACCAATGTGGATACCTTCTGTTACTTTTCTGTTTGATTACTATGACTAGAATTTGCTGTACCTGTGTTGCATAAAAGTGGCAAGAGTGGACATTCTTGCCCTGCTCCTGATCTTAGAGGAAAAGCTTTCATTTTTTTTCCCCTATAGAGTATGTTGTTAGCTGTGGGTTTGTCATATATGACCTTTGTTAAATCCACTTTGTCAAGAGTTTTTAACAGAAGTGACTGTTGAATTTTGTCAAATGCTTTCACTGTATCTATTTGGAAAATCATATGGTTTTTATCCTTTGTTTCATTAATGTGATTTATCATAATGATTGTTTGGTGCATATTGAACCAACCTTCCATCCCTGGAATAAATTCCACTTGATTCTGTTGAATAATCCTATCAATGAATTGTTGATGCAGTTAGCTAATATTTTGCTGAGGATTTTTGCACCTATGAATATTAGAGATATTATCCTGTAGTTGTCTTTCTTTGTCTACTTAAAAAACACGTTTGTCTGGTTTTGGTATCAGGGAAATGCTAACCTTGTCAATTTGAAAGTTTTTGTTCTTCTGTTTTTTGAAATAGCTTGAGAAGAGTAGGTATTCACTAATGCTTAAATGTTAGGTAGAATTAATACATGAAGCCATCTGGTTCTGGACTTTTGTGGGAGTGTTTTGATTCAATTTTGTTGCTATTAATTGTTGGGTTTAAATTGTATGTTTTTTCCTGATAAAGTGTTGAAAGACTGTATTTTTCTGGTAATTTATCCATTTCTCCTAAGTTAGCCAATGTGTTGGCATGTGATTTTTCATAGTAGTCTCACAGTCCTTTTTATTTCTGTGGTATTGTTACTTATTTTTTATTCTAATCTTATTTTTTTTTAGTCCAGTTTCTTTTTTTCTTGCTGAATTTGGCTAATGGTTTATCAATTTTGATCTTTTCAAAGGTCTTGGTTTCATTGATCTTTTCTATTGTCTTTTAAGTCTCAGTCTTTACTTCTCTAATTTTACTATTTTCTTCCTTCTACTAACTAGGGCCCTGGAGTTTTCTTCCTTTTCTAAATTCTCCAGGTGTTAAATTGTTTGAGATTTTTCTGGTTTCTCGAAGGAGGCCTGTATGGCTACGATCTTTCCTTTTAGACAACTTTTGCTGCATCTCAAATATTTTTAGGTTGTATTTCTGCATTCATTACTCTCCAGGTTTTTTTTTTAAAAAGATTCTATTTATTTATTCATGAAAGACAGAGAGAGAAAGAGAGAGAGAGAGAGAGAGAGAGAGGGAGAGGCAGAGGGAGAAGCAGGCTTCATGCAGGGAGCCTGATGTGGGACTTGATCCCGGGACTCCAGGATCATGCCCTGTGCCAAAAGCAGGCACCAAACCAATGAGCCACCCAGGGATCCCCAATCTACAGGTTTTAAAAAATTTCATCACTCATCTCTTGGATGACCCTTTGTTGTTCAGTAACATGTTGCTAATCTCCACATTTTTGTGCTTTTTCCCCATTTTTCTTCTTGTTACTCATACCTAATTTCATACCATTGTGGTTAGAGAAGATACTTCATATGATTTCAGTCTTCTTGGACTTAATTGAGATTTCTTTTGTGGCCTAACATATGATCTATCCTGGAGATTGTTCCATGTGCATTTAAGAAGAATGTACATTATATTGCTATTGGATAGAATGTTTTTATATTCCTATTAAGTCCACTTGGTCTAATGTATTAAGATTATATTTGCTTATGAATTTTCTTTTTAGATTATCTAATGATGTATGTGGGGTGTTAAAGTCCCCTACTATTATATATTGCTGTCAATTCTTCCTTCATGTATGTTAATTTTTGCTTTATTCACTTGGTATTCCTGTTTGTTGCAGAAAAATACCTGTGTATATACATATATTTACATGCACACATATTTAAAATTTATAACATATAATTTGTTATATATAATATATAATTTAATATATGTAACCTATTTATAAATTTTACATCCTCTGTTTGGATTCACCCTTTATCATTATGTTATGTCCTTCTTGTCTATTGTCTTTTTTTTTTTTAAGTCAAGTTTATTGACTTTATTTTGGTTCCACTTGCATTAAAATAGCTTTCTCTATCCCTCCCTTTTTGGTCTCTATGTGTCCTTCCTTCTGAAGTGAATCTTGAAGGCAGCATGTAGGTAGAGGTTTTCTTAAAGCATCATTCAGCCATTCTATGTATTTTGATTGGAGAATTTTGTTTATTTACATTTAAAGTAATTATCAATAGGTATGTAATTAGGCATATTGTTAGTTGGTTTTTAGCTATTATTACTCTGTTCATTTCATCTGCTCCTTCTCTAGTCCCTTGTGGTTTGATGGCTTTAATTAGTGATGGATTTAGATTCCTTTTTAATTTTCCTGTGTGTATTTACTATAATATTTTGCTTTGTGGTTTCCATGAGACTAGCACAAAACTTCCTATATGTATAATGGTCTGTTTTGAGTTGATAACACCTTGAATTTGAACACATTCCAAAATTCTCTACCTTTTCTCTTTACATCCAAGTTTTATATTTTTGATTTCACAGTTTACATCTGTTTATCTATCCCTTAGGTAATTACTGAAGTTTTAGTTAATTTTCATATTTTTTCCTTTTAATATTCATATTTCTTTAGAAGTGACTAATCTGTCTTTATTATACACTTATATTTTCAATTGAAACTTTACTTGTATGTTTTCTTGTTATTAATTAGGGCCATTTCTTACCAGTTCCAAGAGATCTCTTAAACACTTCCTGAAAAGTTCCTTTAGCGGTGATGAACTCCTTTAGCTTTTGTATATATTTAAACTCTTACTCTCTTCTTTAGGGGTAAAGAATTTTTGGTTGGGAACTTTTTCTTTCAGCACTTCAAGTATTTTATGCCACTTTGTTCTGGCTTGTAAGATTTCCACTGAAAAATCTGTTGATTTCCTATAGGATTTCCCTTGTATGTAATAAATAGATTTTTTTTTTCTTCTTGCTTTTAAGATTCTCTCTTTAACTTTACCACTTTAAAGTCTCTTCATGCAGATCTCTTTGGCTTTATCTTACTTGGATCTCTCTGGGCTTCTCAGAGTTCAATGTCTGTTTCCATCTCTAGATTACTTAAGTTTTTAACAACTATTTTTCCAACCAAGTTTTCTGGCTCTTTCTTCTTCTGGGAGTACACAAATACAAATGTTGGTTCCCCTGAAATTGTGCCAAAAGTCCCTTAAATTTTCTTGATTTTAAAAATTCTTTTTTCTTTTTGTTGCTATGTCCGCATAAAGTCTATTGCTTTGTCTTCCAGGACTGGTCTGATCTATGTCTTCATCCAGTCAGCTATTGAATCCTTCTAGCATAATGCCCAGTTTAGTTTTTGTAGTCTTCACCATTTTAACTTCTGTGTGGGACTTACATATCCTCTTTCCTCAAGATCAAACTGTGTTTATACATTCTTTTCCCAAGTTCACAGACCATTTTTATTATCATTACTTTGAATTCTTCATCAGGTAGATTGCTGATCTTCATTTCATTAAGGTCTATTTCTGATGTTTTGTTTTTTTTTTTGTTTGGCACATAGTCCTCTGTCTTCCACTTTTCCTAACATGCTGTGTATGTTTCAGTGTATCAATTAACTCTCCTAGTCTTGGAGGAGTGGCCTGGTGTAGGAGACTTCGCATGGATCCCAGAAACACAATCCTCTCTGAACACCAGGCCATCACAGGGCACACCCTTTATGGGCTGAGCATGCCCATCTGCTGTGGTGAGGCCACACACATCGCAGGGTTTGGCAGGGCTGGTGTTTGGCCAACTATGACATGCAGCTTCACTGAGATATGTGGTGGGCAGGGTTGGCCCCTGGCCTGGTGTGGTATTGTGGTTGTGGGTTGGAGGGGCTGCTGCCTAGGCAAACAGTGAAGTTAAGGAGAGCTGTCACTCAGCCTGGCTGTGATTTGTGGTTTGTGGCTCTAATGGGGCACAGAGGTTGTCTGGCTGTCATCCAGCCCACTTGTGATATGCATTTGTACTGTGGGGCATAAGTAGGGTTCTCAACTAGCTCTGCTCACTTATTCTAATAGGTTAGAAGGATAGTGCCAGTGACATGCACCAGCACAGACATTAGTAAAGTCTTTTTTTCTTTTTTTTTTTTTGACATTAGTAAAGTCTGATGAAGTTGCAAGTATGGTGCCTGCCAGTGTCTTTGTTCCCAGAGAAAAATCCCAGTGGTTATGCCTCTCTGGAAAGTTCTTTAAGATAAGTGGCTCTCCTTCACATAGGGTCTAGGTGCTTTACAAAGTGTTTTTGCACTGCATCCCAGGATGAGTTGAGTCTGTAGTCTGTTTGTGAGCCCTTTAGGAGCATATTCTCCATTTCTTAAGGTTACGGGGTTGTCCTGAACATAATTTCCATTGATTTTCAAAGCTCATCATTTAGGAAGCTTATTTCATGCAAGATCTAAGGGTTGGGGTGCCTGATGTAGAACACAAAACCTTCATTTAGGAAAAGTGCCCTAGTTTTGTGATCCATCTCACTTGTGGATTGCTGTGACTGGGGAAAGTTTTTTGGGTGAGTGTTTCTCTGCCTCCCCTACCCATCTTAATGCTGTCCTTTTTTTTTTCTTCAGGAGATTCTATTCATCCAGTTTTCTTATGTTTTTCAGAAAAAAAGTACTCCATATATATTTGATATTTTTTGGATCCGTGGGATAGAGTGAGTTCATGATGTCCCTACTCTGCCATCTTGAACCCAACATAGATTTAAACTCCTAATAACCTGGGACACCTGGGGGTGGCTCAGTGATTGAACTTCTGCTTTGGCTCAGGGCATGATCCTAGTTGGGGGATCGAGTCCCACATCAGGCTCCCTATAAGGAGCCTGCTTCTCCCTCTGCCTATGTCTCTGCCTCTCTGTGTCTCTCATGAATAAATAAAATCTTTTTTAAAAAACCCAATAAACTCTAATAACCTATTTATATATCATATATAGTATAAGATGTATTATTCATTTTAGAGAGGGGAGGGGCAAGATGGCGCAAGAGTAGGGTCTCCAAATCACCTGTCTCCACCAAATTACCTAGAAAACCTTCAAATTATCCTGAAAATCTATGAATTCGGCCTGAGATTTAAAGAGAGAACAGCTGGAATGCTACAGTGAGAAGAGTTCGCGCTTCTATCAAGGTAAGAAGACGGGAAAAAAGAAATAAAGAAACAAAGGCCTCCAAGGGGGAGGGGCCCGCGAGGAGCCGGGCTGAGGCCGGGGTGAGTGTCCCCAGGACAGGAGAGCCCCGTCCCGGAGACGCAGGAGCTGCACCGACCTTCCCGGGCGGAAAGGGGCTCGCGGGGAGTTGGAGCAGGACCAGGAGGGCGGGGATGCCCTCGGGCTCCCTGGGACACTAACAGACACCTGCACCCCGGGAGAGTGCGCCGAGCTCCCTAAGGGCTGCAGCGCGAGCAGCTTGGAGGGGCTCGGGCGGCGGCTCCGCGGAGGGGGCTGCGGGGCGGGAGCCCGAATCCAACAGCGCAGGCCCCGGGGCACAGCCCAGGATCCGGCCTCCCCCCGGGACAGGCAGAGGCCGGGAGGGCCCAGGACAGCGAGGACGCTCCCGCCCCGAGCTGAGCAGATCAGCGGCCCCGCCCCGGAGCCTCCAGGCCCTGCAGACGGAGACCTCCGGGGTTACTGCGGGGGCTGACTCCAGGTTTCCAGAGCTGGCCCCGCCACTGGGGCTGTTCCTCCTGGGGCCTCACGGGGTAAACAACCCCCACTGAGCCCTGCACCAGGCAGGGGGAAGAGCAGCTCCCCCAGTGCTAACACCTGAAAATCAGCACAACAGGCCCCTCCCCCAGAAGACCAGCTAGACGGACAAGGTCCAGGGGAAGTCAAGGGACTTAAAGTACACAGAATCAGAAGATACTCCCCCGTTGTTCTTTTTTGTTTGTTTGTTTTTTGTTTTTTGTTTTGTTTTGCTTTTTGATTTGTTTCCTTCCCCCACCCCCTTTTTTTCCTTTCTTTTTCTTTCTCTTTTTCTTCTTTTTTTTTCGTTTTTTTCTTCCTTTTTTTTCCTCTTTCTCTTTTCTTTCCTTCTTTCTCTCCTCTCTTTTTCTCCTTTTCCCAATACAACTTGCTTTTGGCCACTCTGCACTGAGCAAAATGACTAGAAGGAAAACTTCACCTCAAAAGAAAGAATCAGAAACAGTCCTCTCTCCCACAGACTTACAAAACCTGGATTACAATTCAATGTCAGAAAGCCAATTCAGAAGCACTATTATACAGCTACTGGTGGCTCTAGAAAAAAGCATAAAGGACTCAAGAGACTTCATGACTGCAGAATTTAGAGCTAATCAGGCAGAAATTAAAAATCAATTGAATGAGATGCAATCCAAACTAGAAGTCCTAACGACGAGGGTTAACGAGGTGGAAGAACGAGTGAGTGACATAGAAGACAAGTTGATGGCAAAGAGGGAAACTGAGGAAAAAAGAGACAAACAATTAAAAGACCATGAAGATAGGTTAAAGGAAATAAACGACAACCTGAGGAAGAAAAACTTACGTTTAATTGGTGTTCCCGAGGGCGCCGAAAGGGACAGAGGGCCAGAATATGTATTTGAACAAATTATAGCTGAAAACTTTCCTAATCTGGGAAGGGAAACAGGCATTCAGATCCAGGAAATAGAGAGATTCCCCCCCTAAAATCAATAAAAACCGTTCAACACCTCGACATTTAATAGTGAAGCTTGCAAATTCCAAAGATAAAGAGAAGATCCTTAAAGCAGCAAGAGACAAGAAATCCCTGACTTTTATGGGGGAGGAGTATTAGGGTAACAGCAGACCTCTCCACAGAGACCTGGCAGGCCAGAAAGGGCTGGCAGGATATATTCAGGGTCCTAAATGAGAAGAACATGCAACCAAGAATACTTTATCCAGCAAGGCTCTCATTCAAAATGGAAGGAGAGATAAAGAGCTTCCAAGACAGGGAGCAACTAAAAGAATATGTGACCTCCAAACCAGCTCTGCAAGAAATTTTAAGGGGGACTCTTAAAATTCCCCTTTAAGAAGTTCAGTGGAACAATCCACAAAAACAAGGACTGAATAGTTATCATGATGACACTAAACTCATATCTGTCAATAGTAACTCTGAACGTGAACGGGCTTAATGACCACTCAAAAGGCGCAGGGTTTCAGACTGGATAAAAAAGCAGGACCCATCTATTTGCTGTCTACAAGAGACTCATTTTAGAGAGAAGGACACCTACAGCCTGAAAATAAAAGGTTGGAGAACCATTTACCATTCAAATGGTCCTCAGAAGAAAGCAGGGGTAGCCATCCTTATATCAGATAAACTAAAATTTACCCCAAAGACTGTAGTGAGAGATGAAGAGGGACACTATATCATACTTAAAGGATCTATTCAACAAGAGGACTTAACAATCCTCAATATATATGCCCCGAATGTGGGAGCTCCCAAATATTTAAATCAATTAATAACCAAAGTGAAGAAATACTTAGATAATAATACACTTATACTTGGTGACTTCAATCTAGCTCTTTCTATACTCGATAGGTCTTCTAAGCACAACATCTCCAAAGAAACGAGAGCTTTAAATGATACACTGGACCAGGTGGATTTCACAGATATCTACAGAACTTTACATCCAAACTCAACTGAATACACATTCTTCTCAAGTGCACATGGAACTTTCTCCAGAATAGACCACATACTGGGTCACAAATCAGGTCTGAACCGATACCAAAAGATTGGGATCGTCCCCTGCATATTCTCAGACCATAATGCCTTGAAATTAGAACTAAATCACAACAAGAAGTTTGGAAGGACCTCAAACACATGGAGGTTAAGGACCATCCTGCTAAAAGATGAAAGGGTCAACCAGGAAATTAAGGAAGAATTAAAAAGATTCATGGAAACTAATGAGAATGAAGATACAACCGTTCAAAATCTTTGGGATGCAGCAAAAGCAGTCCTAAGGGGGAAATACATCGCAATACAAGCATCCCTTCAAAAACTGGAAAGAACTCAAATACAAAAGCTAACCTTACACATAAAGGAGCTAGAGAAAAAACAGCAAATAGATCCTACACCCAAGAGAAGAAGGGAGTTAATAAAGATTCGAGCAGAACTCAATGAAATCAAGACCAGAACAACTGTGGAACAGATCAACAGAACCAGGAGTTGGTTCTTTGAAAGAATTAATAAGATAGATAAACCATTAGCCAGCCTTATTAAAAAGAAGAGAGAGAAGACTCAAATTAATAAAATCATGAATGAGAAAGGAGAGACCATTAGCAACACCAAGGAAATACAAACGATTTTAAAAACATATTATGAACAGCTATACGCCAGTAAATTAGGCAATCTAGAAGAAATGGACGCATTCCTGGAAAGCCACAAACTACCAAAAGTAGAACAGGAAGAAATAGAAAACCTGAACAGGCCAATAATCAGGGAGGAAATTGAAGCAGTCATCAAAAACCTCCCAAGACACAAGAGTCCAGGGCCAGATGGCTTCCCAGGGGAATTCTATCAAACGTTTAAAGAAGAAACCATACCTATTCTCCTAAAGCTGTTTGGAAGGATAGAAAGAGATGGAGTACTTCCCAATTCGTTCTATGAGGCCAGCATCACCTTAATTCCAAAACCAGACAAATCATTTTACACTTTACACCTATTATTTATAACTGGAAGTTTGTATCTATGAACACCTTCTGCCTCTGGTGGCCATAAGTTTCATCTATTTTTCTGCGAATTTTATTTTTAAGATTCTATGTCTAAGTAAAACCATAAATATTTGTCTTTCTCTGACTTATTTTACTTAGTTTAATTCCTCCCAGGTCCAACCACAGTGTCACAAATGGTAGGATTTCCTCAATCTTTTATGTGTAATATTCCATGTGTGTTTTATATATACATATGCATGTGTGTATATATTTTATGTGTGTATATATTTATTTTATGTGTATATATACATAAATGTGTATGTATACACACCCACCACAATTTCTTTATTCATGGATGACACTGATGGAGTTTTAGGTTGTTTTCATGTTTTGACTATTGTAAATAATACTGCTCCAAATATGGCAGTGTACATATCTTTTCAAGTTAGTGTTTATGTTTCATTTGGATATATTCCCTAAAATGGAATTGTTGGATCATATGGTAATTCTATTTTTAATTTCTTGAGGACTCTACATACTATTTTCATAGTGGCTGTATCAATTTACAATCCAACCAGCACTTCATAGAGATTCCCATTTTCCTACATCCATGCCAGCCTTAATTTTCCGTTGTTCTTTTGATGCTCAACATTCTAAGAGGCATGAGGTTATATATCATTGTGAATTTATTTCTTTAAAGACTTTTTAAATTTATTCATGAGAGAGAGAGAGACAGAGAGAGAGAGAGGTAGAGACACAGGCAGAGGGAGAAGCAGGCTCCATGCAGGGAGCCCGATGTGGGACTTGATCCCGGTACTCCAGGATCTCACCCTGGGCCGAAGGAAGGCGCTAAACTGCTGAGCCACCCAGGCGTCCCTCATTGTGAATTTAATATGCATTTCCCTGCTGCCTATACTGACCATCTTTTCATGTACCTGTATATTCTAGGGAGAAATATCTATAAAGGTCCTCTGCCCATTCTTTCCTGTGTGTGTGTGTGTGTTTTATTTATCTGTAAGAAATTTTACTATATTTTAGATGTTAATACCTTACTAGATATATGGTTTGCAAAGATTGTTTCCCCACCTCATCGTTGGTGTCTTTTGCTGTCTGGAAGCTTTTTAGTTTGATGTCCTCCCATTTCTTTGTGCTTTATTAAAATGTCCATGCTACCAAAAGCCATCTATAGATTCAATGCAATCCCTATCAATAGTCCAGTGGCATTTTGTAGACAGAGAAAAACACTCCCAAAATTTATATGGAGCCACCAAAGATGCTGAATAGCCAAAGCAATCCTGAAAGAAGAAAGCACCTGCTTTGTGCTTTGTTACCTACTCTGTTAGATTTCATATCCAAAAAATTATTACCAACACCCATGTCAAGGAGCTTTATTTCTGTTTTTGTTTTGTTTTGTTTTGTTTTTTTAGGAGTCTTATGTTTCAAGCCTTACATTTAAGTCTTCAATCAATTTCAAGTTAATATTTTGAGTAATGTATGATATGTGTCCAGTTTTATTTTTTTTACATAAGAATACTCACCTATCTCAGGATCATTTTTTAAAGACATTATTTTTCTCTCTATTGAGTGAGTATTCTTGACACTTTTGTCTAATATAAGTTGAATGTACATGCTTGGGTTTATTTCTGGGCTTTTGGTTCTCTTCCATTGATCTGTTTGTTTATTTTACTGCCATACTGTTGTGATGACTTTCACATGTCAATAGCATTATAGTAGAGTTTGAAATCAGGAGGTGTACTGCCTCATGCTTTCTTCTTTCAGGATTGCTTTGGCTATTCAGCATCTTTGGTGGCTCCATATAAATTTTGGGAGTGTTTTTCTCTGTCTACAAAATGCCACTGGACTATTGATAGGGATTGCATTGAATCTATAGATGGCTTTTGGTAGCATGGACATTTTAATAATACAAATTCTTCAACTCCATGATCAGGGAATACCTTTCCATTCATACATGTTGTCTTTGAGTCCTTTCATCAGTGTCTTCTAGTTTTCAGAGTACAGGTCTTTCACCATTTGTGGTAAGCTTGTTTCTAATATTTTATTTTTGTTGCTCTTTTAAATACCCTGGATTCCTTTTTTTTTTTTTAAAGATTTTATTTATTTATTCATGAGAGATGCAGAAAGACAGAGAGGCAGAGACACAGGCAGAGGGAGAAGCAGGTTCCATTCCATGCAGGAAGTCTGACATGGGACTCAATCCCCAGTCTCCAGGATCATATCCTGGGCTGAGGCGGAGCTAAACTGCTGAGCCACTGGAGCTGCCCGCATGGATTCCTTTTTAAGAGACTTGTTAGTATGTGGAAACACTACAATTTTTTCTATGTTAATTTTGTAATTTCAGCTTTAGTTAACTTGCTGGTTGTATCTAATAGTTTATTTTGGTTGAGTCTTTATGATTTTCTCCCTATATAAAGTCCTATCAATGAAATAGACAATTTTACAATAGACAATGAAATAGAAAATTTTACAATTTTCCAATTCTGATACCTTACTTATTTTTCTTGCCTGATTGCTTTATTTAGGACTTCCAGTACTAAGTTGAATTGAAGTGCTGAGAAAAGACACTCTTGTCTTTTTCCTGATCTTGGAGGAAAACCTTTCAACTTTTCACTATCTACTGTGATGTCAGCTGTAGGCTTGTCATATATTAAAAACATATCTCAACTTATGTCATGTTTCCAATATACCTAATATAGTAAGAGTTTTTGTTATGAAAGGATGTTGTTATATGCCAACAAACTGGGCAATTTGGAAGAAATAGACAAATTCCTAGAAACATACAGACCACTAAAACTGAAACAGGAAGAAAAAGGAAGTTTGCACAGACCTATAGCCACCAAAGAAATTGAATCAGCAATCAAAAATCTCCAACAGGGGATCCCTGTGTGGCTCAGCGGTTTAACACCTGCCTTCGGCCCAGGGTGTGATCCTGGAGTCCCGGGATCGAGTCCCATGTCGGGCTCCCTGCATGGAGCCTGCTTCTCCCTCTGCCTGTATCTCTGCCTCTCTCTCTCTATGTCTCATGAATAAATAAATAAAAATCTTAAAAAAAAAAAAGTCTCCAACAAATTTGCAGTTGGGTGAGGGCTTCTCTGGGCCAATGCTACCAGACATTTAAAGTCGAGTTAATACCTATTCTTCTCAAACTGTCCCAAAAAATATAAAGGGAAGGAACACTTCCCAATTCATTCTACAAGGCGAGCATCACTTTGATTCCAAAACCAGTCAAGGACCCCACTACAAAGGAAACTTAGAGGCCAATATCCCTGATGAACACAGATGCAAAAATTCTCAACAAGATACTAGCAAACTGAATCCAATGGTACATTAAAAGAATTATTCACCACAATCAACTGGAATTTAATCCTGGGCTGCAGGGATAGATAGTTCAATATTTAAAAGCCAATCAACACCACACACTTCAATAAAAGAAATAATAAGAACCATATGATCCTCTCAAAAGATACAGAAAAAGCATTTGACAAAATCATGCATTCTTGATAAAGACCCTCAACAAAGTAGCTATAGATGGAATACACATCATTGAGGCCATATAGGAAAGACCCACAGCTAGTCTCCTCCTCAATGGGGAAAAAAAGAGCTTTTCCTCTATGGTGAGAGACCAGTAGGAGTGGGTATTCTCTTTAGCAGCTGATGGGGCTAGGAATAGCTTTCAGGCCCTGACAGGGTTGCAAGTCTAGACCCAGGGCCTGTAGAGCTCCTTTCAAGGGCCTGAATTAGGCTCGTGTGTGCACTGAATTTCCTAGTCAGGTAAAGCCACTGGTTTTTCTCTGTAGAAAGAGGAAGCCATACCTATGCTCTCTGCTGTAGTGCCATTGTATATAGGGCTATTGAATGTGCTTCACAGCTTCCCAAGTGATCTTTTTAGGGTCACTGGTCAGCCTGGCTGTGGGCTAAATTCAATGATAAGCAGTGCTATAGTAAGATTCTCTGCGTGGTGCTATGGGAGAAGGAGCTCTCAAGATCTTACAGCTCTGTGTGGTCTTAATGAGAGCCCCAGCCAGTTGCATGGTAACTCAGTACCTTGCCTGGGTGGCATGGGGAGGGGCTACCTCAGGCTATTATCAATTTCCCAAACCGGAGCTCCAGGTCAGAGGGGCTGCCTATGAATTTACTCTCCTCTCTGTTCATAGCACACAGGAAGCCTCTGTTCCTGCTACTGGCTTTGCTCTGGAGGCAATCAGCTCCCCACTCTCGGCTCAAGTGGTGCTGGCCTGCACTGCATCCAGGAGTTGTTACCAGTCCTTCTGGTTACGTAAGTCTGGCAGTCATTCTCCACAGCTGGAGGGGCTGTGACTCAGCACCTTACCTGTGCATGGGCAATAGGCAGACCAGACTGGAGGGCTGGCAAATCTTCCCAATTAGGGATCTCAGCCAGGCAAATCTATACCCTACCAAGTTCCCTGGGCAGCATGCATCCCTCACTTGGTTCTATAGATGAGTAAAACTATTATTTGGGCTTACTACCTGGTCACTCCAGGTATGAACTTGGTTTGCCAAGATTTGTGTGATGCTTATTGCAGGTTCTGCCCCTCTTCTCTGTCCCAGTGAGATTCTCAGTGGTTGAGCCCCACCATTCCCCTGCTTTTCCATGGTGTGAGATCAGATCATATGGGGGTCTGGTTGTGGCTCCTGGGTTTTCTTTTTTCATTGGAGGCAGTGGAGGCTTAGGGGGGCTCTCTCTCTGTACTGGCCTGGGGGAAGTCCAATGCAGTCAATATGCAGCCATTCCTCAGACCCTGTAAGATAGTCTGGCTTGGTCTCTGAGGTGCAGGGGAGTGTTTCGACCTTACCTTAGTATTCAAGGGTTCTCTCAGGCATGTCTGGTTTTCAAATAGTCGTTTGTTCCTCTTGTGAGGTGAAACAGACTGAGGAACAACCTGTATTTCCATCTCGGTCACATTTAGTTTCTTTCGACTTGAATATGCCACCTGGCTATTTTTTTCTTTCTTTCTGCGCTTTGAATATTTGTAGAAAAATGTCTCCACCCTTTGCTAAAAATGCGTTTAAAAGAAAACAGGTTTGAGCTTAATCTCAAATTGGTTGTGATTTCTATACACTGTGTTTTTGTTTTGTTTTGTTTTCTTCATTAAGGACCTTGTGAAACGGTCAGGTTGCAGGAGTCTAGGAACTAAGATAAGCATCTGGCAGAGACAAACCAGTATTGAATTTAAGTAATGTAGATGGCTTTCCCCAGCCTTGTATAAGAACTCTGCTCAGAAATTGCTTGCTATGCTATGGATTTTAACCTGTTGGATTCCATCTGAAGGGCCTTATTGCTGGAGAAATCCAAATGATCTCAATACAAGTCTTCTTCACTTAGTTAGATATCACTTTATCTGACCATTTTTGTACAACTTTTTCAGGGACTACTTTCTGCACCTTCCAGGTGTTTGTCATCACTTCCATCCCCTTTCTTTAATTTTAGTATATATCATGGTGATACTGCACCAGAGTGGATCTGCTTTCCCACATCTTAGGTTGAAAGATAGTTCGGAGAATTTTCCCTAGTTGGCACTTAACTGTCAGTTAAATATTTTTCTAGCCTAAATTATGCAAAGCTCAGATTATCTTCAGCCCTAAATGTGGTTTTTTATGGGTTTGTATTCCCAATTGGTGCTCATTGCTCATGCCATAATTGCTGTCCCTGCTAGAGTTATAGATTTGAATCATGGTGATAATACCTAGTTATTTACAGAAATGAAGATAAAGTACAAGAGTCTGATTATCTAAAAAGAAGATCCAACAATTAGGCAATAGAGAAGCTGGGATTGTTTACAGCAGAACTTTTGGCCAAATAAGAACTCAAAAGTTTTTTTTTTTTTTAAGATTGATTTTATTTATTTATTTATTTATTTATTTATTTATTTATTTATTTATTTATGAGAGAGAGAGAGAGAGAGAGAGAGCGAGACAGGCAGAGGGAGAAGCAGGCCCCATGCAGGGATCCTGATGTGGGACTCGATCCCAGGTCCCCAGAATCATGTCCTGGGTCAAAGGCAGGTGCTAAACCACTGAGCCACCCAGGGATCCCCAAAAGTTTTTTATCTTTAAGGTTTTACTTACTCTTTTTTTTTTTTTTTTTTTTTTTTTTATTAAAAGGCAACAACAAAGCTCGGAGCACTAACTCTTCCTAGCTATTTGCTGTTTTAATAACTTACTTTATGTAGCCCTAGTCTCCAGTGAGAACTCAGGATTATGCAGTTATCATTGAATTAGCTTGTTTATAATTTGCAATAAAGCAAAAACCCCTGTTCAAATTAAATACAAAATGGAGACTGGGCTTGAGAAAATCCTGGAGGAGACTAAACCATTTAAGCCACATAAGCAAAACTAAACATAGCTTATTTTATAAACATAAGTGCCTCTGACGATTATAAAAGAAATTTATCTCATATTTTTACGGAAATGACTTGCTGCTTTAAACATATCCCCTGTGTTCTGGAAATTCCCATTGTAATAATCAATCAAGGTTAACAGCTTCCTCACTTTGATTTTATAAGTCACCCTGTAACCTCATGACCCTGAGCTTCATATCCTTGTTTTTAAAAGCTCCCAGTTTGTGAAATGTGTCATACACACAAAAATCTCTTATTACTCTTTGTTAATGTGGTGGTTTTGATTGTGATAGTTCTAGATTTTTGACACTTTACATGGAGGCTTCTTCATAAGTGAAAAGGAGAGAAGTGTTCCGTCTAAATTCATCCTGCTGAGATTTATCTTGATTCCTTCTTCTCTCTTAACCATTTCCTTCCTGATATACCTACTATATACAGTCCACACAGTCACTGTATTAAAGTTAATAATTTTATAACAGTTTAAATAAAATTCAGGTTTTATACAAATTTATAAATTCAGTTATATACAGTTTTGATAGCAGAAAATAGGTAAATGAGGCAGTGTCGTTCCTATTAGAAACAGGAAGCATTTAGGACCAAATAGGTCAAATACCTTGTCAAAAGTCCTGGAGCCTCTTAGAGCATCTCACACTTAGTCCAATTTAACAACCTGATTCTACTTAAACATGTTCTCTTTGATGCACTCTCCATTCCTTATAATCTGGAGCCACTCTCTTTCTTCTCTTATTAGGTCTTCATAGCAAAGTAAGAGTCAGACATTCTTTCCAGAAATAAATAGCTTTTATTCTATCAACAAATTTTATTCTTTTATTCTTCCAGCCATGTGCTAAGTTACTCTAACAAGTGCTGAGCACTTACAAGTGAGAAAAACAGACCTGATCTGATCTGACCAAAACCTGTAGTCTGGTGTGAACAATCAAATAAACTCATGAATAAGTAATAATTCATTGTGATACAGATTTTGAAAAAAAAACAATAAAGATGCTTTTAGGCTAGCAAGGAGGATGGGTATGATGCATGAGCTGATAGGGGAGATGTTTAAGAATGAAAAGGTTGGGGGAGCAGGAGGACAATCAGGCAGATGGAACATAATGGTCTCTTTCCTAAAGTAGGAGAGTATGAGTTATTTAAGGAATGGAAACAAGGCAGAGATGTTACAAGTGGAAAGGAGATGAAAAAGCAGAACATAATGAAGCCGAAGAGGCAGGGAACAGCACATTTGGGTCTTCATCTTTAGCCTAAGAGGATTTATGGTAAGAGTAAAGGGAAGGTTTTGAGGAGCTACAAACAGGAAAATGAAAAATTAGAGCTTCATTTGTTTCTAAAAGATGATTGCAGAGGAACTAGTCACAAATCTACTGCAAAGGTCAGGAGAGATGAGGGAAGCATGGGCCAGGATGGGGATGGGAGAGAAGACAAAACGGTGACAGAAATCAATGGCATTTGGGTATTGAAAGTGAACAGATTATAGGACAGTTGAGTGCCTCTCATAGGTTATATATTTATGACGAAACAGGCACTGTTAGAAGTGTAAATGAGTATCTCCACTTTAGGTAGCTGAAGGTAATTGGTACAAAAAAAAAAAAAAAAAAAAAAAACCCTGAAGTGCCCAAGCCTTCTATGGACAAAGATATTTACTAATGCGTTCATTCCTTAGTAATTACCTACATACTCAAATACAGAGGAAAGATTACTTTAATTATGATAGAGTTACCTCCATTATGCCTTTCTGATTTTTAAATAGCTTTTTACAGTGAACATGTCTTTTTTTTTTTTATTTTTTTTTATTTTTATTTTTTTTTTATTTATTTATGATAGTCACAGAGAGAGAGAGAGGCAGAGACACAGGCAGAGGGAGAAGCAGGCTCCATGCACCGGGAGCCCGATGTGGGAATCGATCCCGAGTCTCCAGGATCGCGCCCTGGGCCAAAGGCAGGCGCCAAACCGCTGCGCCACCCAGGGATCCCCAGTGAACATGTCTTAATCAGAAAAATTCGTTTTTAAGGGCCCAGTATCTCATCAGCCATCCCTGACGTTATGTCTTATTTAAAACATCACACTTTGGCTTTAAGACTTTACCTTTAGTCTGCAGTTTTGAAGGGTTGGGCAGAAGCTAATGGAAAGTTAAGATTTAAGGAAGATACCTTGCTGAGGATAGTTTATAAACCATAAAACAGTAAGCGCTAATAAATGAGCATCTTCCTTTAATGGCCCAACTGGCAGTAAGTGTATGTAAAATATTCACAAGGGTGTATGAGTTCCTAATAGGTTTTATAGAAAAGCCAAATAAATGACGATTTGGGCCTGATAAAACTGACCTCTAGTTCTGTAGGATGCCCCTCCTAACCCTTACCCTACCTGAGGTAGGTACCAGGTACACACTATTCCTTCAAGGCAAGGTAATGTTGAAGTCCACAGATGGGTTGAGGGTCCACAAGGGTAAGTGGAGCAACAGAAAGTAGTTGAGGTGCACACTAATGCCCAGAGCATAACACATCCATGCATATGGCATTGTATCTACTGGGCATTTGTAAACGGCTCTGGGGAGAAGATACCATAGAAAAAGAGGGTTAAGTACATAGACAGTCTACTCTCTACATAAGACAAGAACATGCACAGGAGTGTGATTTTAAACAATAAACAATACCAGATTCTCTTACTTGAGGACTGGTTATTTATCTCGAGGATGTATATGTGATGGAGGACAACTGCCGAGCTAGATAAAAGTGTGAAAATTCTGTCTTTGCAATCTGTTAGTGATCGCCTAGGATGCACATGCCATTCGAGTATGACGTATGACGCTTATTCTATTTTGCCAGGAATTGTGACTGTGAGGAAATCTAGTTTAAGGATAAAACCAACCTATGGAGGAGAAAAGAGCTTAGAGAATTAACAGAATGGAGCTGAGGATGTGGCTAAAATAGTGTTGAATATTTCTATTTCCCTGAAACCTAATTATGTGAGCCACGGAAGTCCCTCAAGAGTTCAAGCCAGACTGAAAGAGGCGTATTGTTGCTTGTAATTGAAAGCAGTTCGAACATTCCCCACATATATTTAATGACTGGGATGAGAATCTGAAATGCCTATGCATGTCTTGCACAGGCAATGTCCTATAGAACATGTTTCCAGAAACATTTTTAATCACAGTCTTTACTTTGAAGTTATACTATCATTTAACCAATTTACATTTTACCCAGTATATGACTTATATTTTTCTACTATTGTAATCAACCTACACTTAACACACTTCACAGCCTTTTGTTGTTGTCGCTATTGTTTTGCATTTCCGTATGCACATCAATGACTTTGTCCTCAGGATAAATTTCTAAAAGTGGACTTAACTTTATTAAATTTTTTTTTTTTTTTTTATGATAGTCACAGAGAGAGAGAGAAAGAGAGGCAAAGACATAGGCAGAGGGAGAAGCAGGCTCTATACACCGGGAGCCCGACGTGGGATTCGATCCCGGGTCTCCAGGATCGCGCCCTGGGCCCAAGGCAGGCGCCAAACCGCTGCGCCACCCAGGGATCCTGGACTTAACTTTATTAAAGTGAAATTGATATACAACACTCTAGTAGTTTCAAGGGTACAACATAATGATTTGATATTTGATATAAAGTTCTCATCACAAGAAAAAAATGTAGAAGTGTAGAAGTTGACAGATGTTAACTGTATTATTATGGTGATCACTTCACAGTTGACGAAGTAATGACCACAATAAATCTGCGTACTGTCACCGTCCATAGTTACTGAATTTTTATTTTCTGTGATAAGAACCTTCAAGTGCCCACATGGGCAGTACAGTTTTTTTTTTTAATGGTAGTCATCAGATTTTATATCACAATGCCCTGACTTAATTATTTTAGAACTGAAAGTTTCTACCTTTGGACTCCTTCATCCATTTCACCCACCCCTCTCTCTGGCAACCAGCAACTTCTTCCTTGTGTTTATTTAAACATTACACATAGAAGTGAGATGATACAGTATGTGTCTTTCCCTGACTTTATTCACTTAGCATATTGTCCTTATGATGCATCCATAGGGTCACCGATGGAAAGATTTTATTCTTTCTTAGGGCTGAATAAAATTCCAAGTATACACCATGCTTTCTTTATCCATGAATCCATCAGCAAGCACTGAGTGTGTTTCCATGCCCTTGGCTATTGGAAATAATGCTGCATTGAACATGGGGGAGCATTTATTATTTCACTTGAATATTTTTGTGGTCTTCAGATGAATACCCAGAAGTGGAGTTGATGGATCATAGGGTAGTTTTTCATTTATGAAGCAGTGGTAATCCTATTACCTATCGTGGCTGCAGCAAGTTACACTCCCACCAGCAGTGCACAAAGTTTCTTTTTCTCCATATCCTTTCTTCTCATTTTTTGTCTTTTGGATAATAGATGACTCTAATAGATGTGGCATCTCATTGTGGTTTTAATTTACATTTTTTTGATGATTCATGACACTGAACATCTTTTTTTGTTGTTGTTAGAAGTTGTATGAGTTCCTTATATATTTTTGGATAACTTCTTATCAGATATCTAATTCACAAGTATTTTTAGTCATTTAGTGATTGCCTTTTCATTTTGTTCGCTTCCTTTGCTGTACAGAAAGAAGCTTTTTCGACTGATGTAGTCCCATTTGTTTTTTGCTTTTATTGCCTCTGCTTCTGGTGTCAAAAAAAAAAAAATCATCACTAAGACCAACATTAGGGAGGTTACTATCTTATGTTTTCTTCAATGAGTTTTCTGGTTCCAGGTCTTATATTCATTGTTTATCCATTTCTAATTATTTTTTTGTGTATGGTGTAAGATGGTGTTCCAGTTTCATTCTCTTGAATGAAGAGAATGAAGTAACTGTCTGGTTTTCCCAGGATCATTTATTGAAGAGACTGTCCTTTCCTCACTGTATATACTTGGCACCTGTCATAAAATAAACATCAGTTTATTTATGGGCTGTTTTACTGATCCCTGTGTCTTTTTTAAGGCCAATGCCATACTGTTTTGATGCCTATACCTTTGTAATTGAGTTTGAAATCAGGGAGCAGGATGCCCCCAGCTTTTTCTTTCTCAGAATTGCTTTGGCTGTTTGAGATTTTCTGTGGTTCCATACAAATTTCAGGGTTGTTTTTGTAGTGAAAAATGAAAACATTATTTATTTTTTAGAGATTTTATTTATTTATTCATGAGAGACACAGAGAAGAGAGCAAGAGAGGCAGAGACACAGGCAGAGGGAGAAGCAGGCTCCATGCAGGGAGCTTGACGTGGGACTCGATCCTGGGAATCCAGGATCATACCCCAGGCCGAAGGCAGGCACTATACCGCTGAGCCACCCAGGGATCCCTGCTTTTGGAATTTTTATAGTGAGCACATTGAACCCGAAAATGGCTTTGCCTCATGTGAACATTTTAACAACATTAATTCTTTCAATCCATAGCATAGAACATCTTTCCATTTATTGATGTCTTCAATTTTTTTTAATCTATGTGTCCTATAGTTTTTAGTTTTTGTATTCCTAGGTAATTTTTAAAAAATCATAGGTATTTTATTCTTTCTGATGCTATTAGAAGTAGGATTGCTCTTCCTAATTTTCTTTTCTGATGCTTTGTTAATAATATGTAGAAATACAAGAGTTCTGTATAGTGACTTGTTATCCTGGAACCTCACTATATTTATTTATTCGATCTAAGAGCTTTTTGTGGTAACTTCAGGGTTTTTTATATAATGGATTATGTCATCTGCTAAGAGTGAGAGTTTACTTCTTATTTTCCAATTTCAATGATTTTTAAAGTATTTTTATTGCCTAATTGCAGTGGCTGGGACTTCCAGTGCTTTGTTGACTACAGATAGTGGGCCTGGGCATCCCAGTCTTATGACAGATCGTAGAGAGAAAGGTCACTGCTGAGTATACTATTAGGTTTATACTTGTGATCATGGCCTTGATTATGTTGACCTCTTGATACCTGCCTTTTCGAGATTTTTTTTATCAAAAACAATTATTTTTTTGTCAAATGCTTTTTCTGTGTCAGATGACCATATCGTTTTTATACTTCATTTTGTTATTTGGGTGTATCTTATTGATTGATTTTCAGATGCTGAATCATCCTTACATTCTGGAATGCATCATATCTGATAACTAGGTATGTTCTTTTCAGTGTATTGTTGAATTCATGTCACAAATAATTTGTGGAGAATTTTTGCATCTCTGATCATCAGAGAGATTTGCCTGTCACTTTCTTTTCTCATGATATCTTCTAGTTTTGGAATAATACTAGGGCTGGCCTTATAAAATGGATGAAGTGTTAATTCCAATCCTTCTAAAACTATCTCAAGAATAAAAGAGGAAGTAGCTCTTCCTGAAAAGTTTGGTAGCATTCACCAGTGAGGCCATCTGGTTGTGGACATTTGTTTGTTGGGACAAGCAGTTAGGCTTCTTTCATAGAAAGGCTGGTGATAGATTTCAATTCTGTCGGTGTAGCACCATAGGGGTGGTAGCCTATAAAAGTTATCACTCTGATTACACTCTGGTGGGACCAGTAACACATATGTCTGTAACAATCAGATCCAGGTGAGTAGGGGGTGTTCCTTGGGTGGCAGCTGCAAAAACCAGGGCACCAGACACATTAAAAAAACTTCCCTCCAAGTGATACTGGTGCTAAGGCAGATGGCAGTGGGAGAATGTGAGGACTGTACCCACTTTGTGAGGTCTCTGTAGTTTGCCCTTAGATAGGTGTTTAATTAGAAGCCTGTCCCTCAGCTCATAGCTCTGATGATAAGGTCATAGGCTTTTTTCCACAGGAAGACTGAACTTCTGTATTTGTTGCTTCTTTCTGTACACTGAAGGTAGTAGCTCTTGCAGAACTCTTTCACCATGGGCTTTAGCAAGTCTGAAGAAGAGTAGGAAGATGATGACAACCAGCCTTCATCCTGTACAGTATGACAGACTTGTGCTTTAAACTAACAAATGAGTCTTTTGCATATAAAATCTAGGTGCTGGGATCCCTGGGTGGCTCAGCGGTTTGGTGCCTGCCTTCAGCTCAGGGCATGATCCATGGGGCTCCCTCACAGGGAGACTGCTTCTCCCTCTGCCTTGTCTCTGCCTCTTTCTCTGAGTCTCTCATGAATAAATAAATAAAATCTTTTAAAAAATTAAAAAAAAATCTAGGTGCTTTTCAAAGGACTACTTCTGTGCTGGGCATGGGAGTGTGTGAGTCTGCCTACAAGCACTTTAAGGGCCATGATTTAGTTCACCAGGTGAACATGATTTAGTTTACCACAGGTGTCCTAGACATGTGTCCTATTGCTGCTGGGCATGGGAGTGTGTGAGTCTGCCTACAAGCATTTTAAGGGCCATGATTTAGACCCACATGTGTCCTATTGGTTTGCAAAGCCAGACGTTTTAGAGGACTCTCATGTGCCAGTCTTAAAGGTTGGGGTGCCTGATAAGGGTTCCCATGCTGGCAGTGGGGTTTATAGCAAACCTGTGTCTCAGCCTTTCCTCATTGCTTCTGTGTATTTTCCCCCCTAGAGGACATTATTCTATAGATATCTGTAGATTTGGAGTGTTCTTTAGAGGAGGTGACATATGCACATGAGAAAATGCTCTGCATCACTTGCCATCAGGGAAATACAAATCAAAACCACAATGAGATACCACCTCACACCAGTGAGAATGGGGAAAATTAACAAGGCAGGAAACCACAAATGTTGGAGAGGATGTGGAGAAAAGGGAACCCTCTTGCACTGTTGGTGGGAATGTGAACTGGTGCAGCCACTCTGGAAAACTGTGTGGAGGTTCCTCAAAGAGTTAAAAATAGATCTGCCCTACGACCCAGCAATTGCACTGTTGGGGATTTACCCCAAAGATACAGATGCAATGAAACGCCGGGACACCTGCACCCCAATGTTTATAGCAGCAATGTCCACAATAGCCAAACTGTGGAAGGAGCCTCGGTGTCCATCAAAAGATGAATGGATAAAGAAGATGTGGTCTATGTATACAATGGAATATTCCTCAGCCATTAGAAACGACAAATACCCACCATTTGCTTCAACGTGGATGGGACTGGAGGATATTATGCTGAGTGAAATAAGTCAACCGGAGAAGGACAAACATTATATGGTCTCATTCATTTGGGGAATATAAATAATAGTGAAAGGGAATAGAAGGGAAGGGAGAAGAAATGGGTAGGAAATATCAGAAAGGGAGACAGAACATGAAGACTCCTAACTCTAGGAAATGAACTAGAGGTGGTGGAAGGGGAGGAGGGCGGGGGGTGGGGGTGAATGGGTGACGGGCACTGATGGGGGCACTTGATGGGATGAGCACTGGGTGTTATTCTGTATGTTGGCAAATTGAACACCAATAAAAAATATTATTAAAAAAAATTTTTAAAAAGGAAAAAAATAGAGGAGGTGACATAAAGATCTTATATCACCATTTTGAACCAGAAACTAGAGGTATATTTATTAAAGGATATACAGAGTATATCATAGTTTGTTGAGTATAAATTTTTAAGTATCAGGAAAAAGTTGGAACTCTAGTACTAATTCTCATGATTTCACGGCTAATTCTTAAGCAATATAACTCAATAGCTTAATAAGACCATTAGGAATAAATGTGGAGTATACTAACATGGTAATATACATTTTGGTATAATAAAACCATAAGAGAGTGCACAATGGAAAAATAAAGTAGCAAATAATCCCCTTAGCTCTTCTGCATTTAGAAAGCCTTGGTTCATACGTTTACTGGTGATTCTTTCAGTGTATAGTACCCGCTAAATTGAGTAATGGCATAATCTGTGTTTATCCACACCTCAGAAATTCTATTTTTGTCCAATCTTCTCATAAGAAGCTATAATGAACTGGATCAGTATAATGATTTTTTCTTTTCTATTTCTAGATAAAAAATAATAAAAATCAATAATTCTACCTCTATCTTCTCAAAATGATGTTTCAGGAATTTCAAGTTTTGCTTTAACTTACAAGCAATTAAAAACAAACGTGTGTTCACAGTGGGACAATGAAACATAAGTCACTTGAGTATAAACATAATCCTGTTCCTTAAATGTGGTTTTGGAAATGGATTTTGAACAGAGCTGTAAGTTAATTATAATCTTTGCTACACTTAACCCGTCATGATGTATACCCAAAGTGGGCAGAAAATACAACAAAACATTTCATTCTGCCCAAATGGGTAATCTTGATAAAGTGACAATCCAGCAGGTGAAGTGAACACATATAGTCACAAGCCCAGTTATTAGTAGTAGTTTATAGAAATAAATTTATCTGGGTCATTAGAATATTAGTTTTCAGTTCTTGGGCCAACCTCTATGCATCCTGTTTTCACAGCAATATATAATGAGAGTGTGGAACCATATTCTATCAAGGGCATACTAGGAAATACAGAAGAGATAAAAGCTGTACTCAGTATTGAAGAATGTATAGGATTTTAAAGGGTGCAGGTAGAGATGCATAATCCTTCAATGAGGAATAGAGAGCACTAACATGAACAGGTGGAAATGCTAGTTAAGGTAGGAAGTAGTGAAAAGACCCAATTATGTTTGTTTCAGATTTATGGTAGTGTTCCAGATTATTTTAATTTTTAGTGGCTTTTTTTAAGTTTTCAAAAGTTTTAAAGTTATGAAATGATCATATATCATATATTTCTTATCTATAATCAGAAAACAAACAAAAACAAAAAAAAACATTATTTATAATTTGTGTGTTGTATTTCAAATTTCATCCTGGAGGGCCATGGTGGTGTTTCCAGCAGCATCAGCTTTACCCAAAAACTTGTCGGAAATGCAAATTTTTGAATTCCACTGAATCAGACTCTCTAGGAACAGAACCCAGAAGTTGGTGATTTTACAGGGTCTTCAGGTGATTCTGATACAACTCAAATTTGAAAACTATCGGTTTAAAAGGGTATCATTGCTTTTTTTTTTTTTTTTTTTTTTTTTTTAAAGATGAGGCAAAGGAAACTCAAAACCAGTAAATAAGTCAGATGGCAAAAAATAGAGCAAGGATTATCAGTTAACCTTCTTGAGATCCTAAGCATGTGCATTTTCTTCTCAAGCCCATTATCATCAATATGAATGTAGTATTTTTTAAAAAGAAGCAAGTGTGTATAACTATTATCGACCGAATTTATGTCAACATTCTATCTGCAAATGTACAATTTCTGGAAGGGTTATTTCAAATGAGAAATTAAAATTTCCTTAAAACTATGACATTGTATAAGGTTCAAAAACTGGATGACCTGCAGAAAATTTAGTATATTTTGGAGACGTATAATTAAATGAATGAAAAATTAGCATCTTGTCCATTTGGGCTACTCTAACACAGTACCCTAGATTGGGTGAGTTTTACAAGCAACAGAAATTTCCTCCTACAGTGGTGGTGGCTAGAAGTCCAAGATCAGGTGCCAGTAAGGTTAGGCTCTAGTGAGGACCCTCTTCTAGGTTGTATATTGCCCTGATGACTTCTGTTATCCTGCTAGTTCTCCTGCCTCTTCTATAACATCCATGAAGTCTCTACTCTCATGATTTAACCACTTCTCAAAAGTCCCACCTCTAAATACCATCACACTGGGGATTAGATTTCAATGTATGAATTCTAAAGGAACAAGTCTTCAATCTATACTAACTACTTAGTACATATTTTATATTTCCTACAGGCTGTCTATGGGGGAACCATGAGATTAAGAATTGGTCTAATATTCTCAGAAAGTCCTTTGATACAAAGTGGGTGACATAATCCAGAAATGTGGGGGGAAGTGAAAGGGGCAAATTTTGACCAACAGGAAAATACACATGAGAAGGAACTAGCAGTTATTAGTTTGCCTTTTTCCTCCACCCTCTACAAGGAGCTCTATGCAAACATGCTACAGATGTCTGTCCTTTGCATTCAGAAATTTAAATGCTGTGCCCAGTCACATAGAGTATCACCAGTAAAGATTTAAGAGGTTAGTATTTGTTCATAGTCCATTTCTTTGCATTCTAAAAAAGTGTATACATGCAAGTAAAATCCTGACATTGGATGGGAGGAGTAATTTAATCAAATTTAAAAAGTAACCCCTGACATAATTCTAAGCAGACTGCAGAAGCTCAAATTTACTGTATAAATGAGAAATTTAATTCAGCTTTGAGCCTTACCCAATATGTTAATCATCAATAGCCTTATTAGTGTAGTTCACTATTTATGGATGCAGAATAAAATATATCTCATTTTTAAAGCACAGCTACCCCTAATGGAAAAGAGTACATATTTCTTGGTAGCAAGTCTATACTAGTTATGCATTTTTAGACTAATTGTCTACAGGCGTGGCAGGAATACTACTGACACCCGTGACTTGTGAGGAAAGCTATTTAGAATTTTTGAAAATTATATTTTAATTTTTCTTTTGTTCTGCCTTTCTGAAACCTCATCTAACGTGTTATTACTGTCCTCTGTAAATGTTTTTTGTGGAATTTGTATTTACTTTCATGTATAAATGTAGCCTATTGAAAATAGCAAATACATAGCAATCACTATTATATCATTTGGGGAGATAGAGTGTTTGGCAAGGTATTGGCTTATCTGTGTTCTGAATTTTTTTTTTTTTGTATGGGCCATTCCAGAAGCTGGTTAATGACTATCTTCAAAGTTATGTATTTCATGTAAAAACTCCAGAATAAACTAAATTTAAGGCTAGCTATCAAATGGAGTTATAAGGCTTTAGTCTCTTTAGTGCTTTATTTTTTTCCTATTGATCTATCTTTCCCTGAGCCAACTGCATACATTTTAATCACCTCAGCTTTATAGGAAGTCTTGATATTTGATTAAAGCAAGTCACCCCTTAGCTCTACAATGTAAATGTTAGAAATCACTTGAGAAATTAGAAGAAATTTTGATTATAATTGCACTGAATCTTGTGACTAATTTAGAAATAATTTTCCTCTTTAATCATACTTGCCATACCTAAAAGCTATACATATATCTTAGCATTTATTTAGGCATTTTATAAGTCCCATATATCTGTCTTTACCTCAAGTTTATTGAGGTATAACTAATACAGAGTAAAATAAATCCTTTGGTCAATTTTGACAAATATGTAAAGTCCTGTCACTACTACCTCCTAAAACAGAACATTTTCATCATCTCCAAAAGTTTCCCTGCAGTGCTCCCCACTCACTACCCCTTGGCAACCACTGATCTGATATTTGCTCATAGCATTTTGCCTTTCCCAGAATATCATATAAAAGGAATCATACTCAGTGTATGACTTTTTCCACTTAGCATCATGCTTTTAAGATACATCTGTGTTGTTCTATACAAGACAAATTCACTCCATTTAATCACTAAGTATTATTTCATTGAGTGGATGTACCATGATTATCCATTCACCTGCTGATGTACATATGACTTGTTTCCAGTTTATGGTGATTATGAATAAAACAGTCATAAATGTTGACTTACAGGCTTGGTGTGGACATATTTTTGCATTCTTCTTGGATAAATATCTAGGTACTGGACTGCTTTGTCCAATACAGTAAGAGTACTTTTTTTAAAAGTCATTAGTATTCATGACTCATACCCCTACCCCTGCCACTGAAAACTGCAGTGGGGAGGGATACTTAAGAGCTATGAGTAGATTGATCTACTCTGGGGCACAGAAAAAAGGCTATGAGTTGAAAGGGCAATTAGGATATGAAGAACAGACTGGACATTTGCCAAATAGCAGAGAAACAGCTAGAACTCTCTCTGTGGTTGGAGGGTCTAGCAAGTGCCAGATTTACTTCTCCCTGGACCTTGATAGCACAGAAAAAAACAATGTCTGGGATTCCTAGGTAGCCCACTGCATTAGTGAGCTTTAAGCACCTATACCAACTCCAGGCATGTCACCAAAAGGGAACTTCCCTGAACAGTGCTCACTACAGCTCCAGCTATGTCACCAACATGACACAGGCACAAAGCACACCAAAATACTCCAGGCCTCTACCATTTCAGTTCCAGAAAACTCACATGCTTCAGTTCTGCCATTAGCCCTCACACCACTTAGAGCATCCAAAGACAAAGACTAAGAAGAGACGAAGGCATTATATAATGGTAATAGGGTCTAGCCAAGAAGAGAATCTAACACTTATAAATATCTATATATCTAACAATGGAGCACCTAAATATATAATGCAAGAATTAACAGACATAAAAAGAGGGTTGCCTGAGTGGCTCAGTGGTTGAGCATCTGCCTTTGGCTTGGGGGGTGATCCTGGGGCCCTGGGATGGAGTCCTACATTGGGCTCCCTGAAGGGAACCTGCTTCTTCCTCTGCCTCTCTCTTTCTGTGCCTCTCATGAATAAATAAAAAAATAAAATAAAATAAAATAGTAACATAACATAAAGGGAGAAATCAACAGTAATATAATAATAGTAGGGGACTTTAACACCCACTTACATCAAGGGATAAATCATTCAGACAGAAACTCATTAAGGAAACAATGGCTTTCAATGAAACATTAGCCCACATGGATGTGACAAATGTATATACAGAAAATTCCATCAAAAGGCAGCAGAGTACACATTCTTTTCAAGTACACATGGATCATTCCCCAGGAGAAATCACATATTAGGCTACAGAACAAGTTTAAGTAAATTTCAGAAGACTGAAATCCTATCAAGCATCATTTCTTACCACAATAGTATTAAACTAGAAATCAATTACAAGGAAAAAAAAAAACCAACAAAAACACAGGCTGAATGACGTGGTACTAAATAACCAAAGGGTCAATGAAAAAAATACATGGAGACAAATGAGAATGGAAACAAAATGGTTCCAATTTTGAGGGATATAAGAAAAGCAGTTCTATAACATTAATGGCAATACAGGCCTATTTTAAGAAACAAGAAAAAGCTCAAACAACCTAATCATACATTTCAAGGAACTAGATACAGAAAAACAAAGTCCAAAGCAGGTAGAAGGAATGAAATAATAAATATCACAGGAGAAATAAATAGACACAAAGAAGAATAAAACAATCAATGAATCCCATAGATGGGTCCTTCAAAAGGTAAACAATTTTAACCAGACTCACCAGGAAAAAGGAGAGAGAACCCTAATAAATAAAATTATGTATGAAAAAAAGGACCACCCAAGACCATAAAATACAAATGACTATAAACAGCTACTATGAAAAATTATATGCTAACACATTGGACAACCTAAAAGAAATGGATAAACACTTAAAAACATAGATTCATCCAATACTGAATTAGGAAGAGATAGAATCTGAACAGACTAATTACTAGTAATAAAATTAAATCAGTAATCAACATACCCCCCGCCCCAATCCCACCAAACAAAAGTCCAGGACTAGATGGGTTCATAGGTGAATTCTTCCAAACATTTAAAGAAGAATTAATATCCATTCTTCTCAAATTATAAAAAGGGAAGAATGCTTCAGTATTCATATTATGAGGCCAGCAATAATACCCTGATATCAAAACCAGATAAATACAAAAAGAAAAAAAAAAGACTGACAAGCCAATACTCTGATGAAAAGAGATACAAAAATTCTCAACAAAATATTAGCAAACTACATTCCACAATACATTAAAAGAATCATTCACCAAAATCACGTGGGATTCATTCCAGGGGAGAAGGATGGTTCTCCATAGCCACAAATACATCTATATGACATATCAAACTAAAAAATTAAAGGATAAAAAACACCATCAAAATTCAACATCTGTTCATCATCTCAACAAAATGGGTTTAGAAGGAACATACTTCAACATAACAAAGGGTATATTTAACAAACCCACAGCTAACATCATCACAGTCAAAGGTGGAAATCTGAAAGATTAGCCTGTGAAATCAAAGGACAAGATAAGGATGTTCACTCTCACCGGTTGTATTCAATGTGGTATTGGAAGTCCTAGCTACAGCCATCAGACAAAATAAATAAATAAAAGGCATCAAATTGGTAAGGAAGTAGTTAAACTTTCACTCTGCAGAGAACATAATACCATATATAGAAAACCCTAAAGACTCCACCAAAAACCATGAATAGCAAATTTTTTAAATAATGAATTTTGATATAATAATGAATTCCATAAATTTGCGGGGTATAAAGTTAATGCACAGAAATCTGTTGCTTTCTTTTCAAGTTTTTAATCACCTGGTGCTCATCACAAGTTCACTCCTTAATCCCTATCATCTTTCATCCATCCCCCATCCGCTCTCCTCTGGTAACCACCAGTTCTCTATACTTAAGAATCTGTTTCTTGGTTTGTCTCTCTCTTTTTTTTTTTTTTTAATTTTTATTTATTTATGATAGTTACAGAGAGAGAGAGAGAGAGGCAGAGACACAGGCAGAGGGAGAAGCAGGCTCCATGCACCGGGAGCCCGACGTGGGATTTGATCCCGGGTCTCCGGGATCGCGCCCTGGGCCAAAGGCAGGCGCCAAACCGCTGCGCCACCCAGGGATCCCTCTCTTTTTCACCCTTAAGAAATCTGTTGCATTTTTATTAGCACATTAATAAATAATAAAACTACAAGAAGACTATCCCTTCATATCAGTCAGAATGGCTAAGACACTAACAAAATGTACCAATAGTAACATTGCAGAAAGAGAAATTAAGGATACAATTCCTTTTATAATTGCACCCAAAACACTAAAATACCTAGGGATAAACTTACCCAGGGAGGTGAAAGACCTTTCTTCTGAAAAGTATAAAAGAATTATCTATGCAAGAAATTTAATATGATTCAAACATGAAAAGATATTCCATCCTCTTGGATTTAAAGAATATAGTTAAAATGTCCATACCACCCAAAGTCATCTGCAGATGCAATGCAATCCCTGTCAGTAAACCAATACTATTTTTCACAGAAGTAGAACGAATAATCCTAAATTATGTTTGGAACCACCAAAGACTCAGAAGAGCAAAAACAATCTTGAAAAAGAAGAGCAAAGCTGCAGGTATCACAGTCCCAGATTTCAAGATATACTACAAAGCTATACTACTTGAAACAATATGGTATTGGCATAATAGACACCTAAGTCAATGGAACAGGATACAGAGCTCTAGAGTAAACCCACATGTATATACTCAGCTAATCAGCAAGAAAAGAGGCAGCAATATACACTAGGGAAAAGATGGCCTTTTCAATAGCTGGTAATGGGAAAACTGGACACTTCTAAAACCATACACAAAAATAAATTTTGAATGTATTGTTGCATTTGGTTTCCTAGTATTTTACCAAGGATTTGTACATCTATATTGATCAGGGGTATTGGCAAGTAGGCCACATTGAAACTTGAAACCATAAACTTTCTAAGAAAAAAAAAAAACATAGGCTGTGAGACCTTGGACATCAGCTTTAGCAACATTTTTCTAGATATGTCTCCTCAGCCAAGAGAAACAAAAGTAAAAGTAAATTATTGGGACTACATCAAAATATAAAGCTTTGGCACAGTAAAGGAAACCAGTTACAAAGTTAAAAGGAGAGAAGGTATTTGTAAAGGATATATCTGGTAAGGGCTTACTATTCAAAGTATATAAAAACTTAAACTCAACACAAAAAACTAATCTAAACTAAAACTAAAAATGGGCAGAAGAGGGATCCCTGGGTGGCTTAGCAGTTTGGTGCCTGCCTTTGGCTGGGGGCCTGGTCCTGGAGTTCCAGGATCGAGTTCTGCATTGGGCTCCCAGCATGGAGCCTGCTTCTCCCTCTGCCTGTGTCTCTGCCTCTCTCTCTCTCTCTCTGTGTCTATCATGAATAAATAAATAAAATCTTTTAAAAAATGGGCAGAGGACATTAATAGGTATTTTTCTAAGGAAGACCCACAGATGGCCAGCAGACACATGAAAAGATGTTCACCATCACTCATCCAACAGGGAAATGCAAATGAAAACCACAATGAGATACCATCCCACACCAGTCAGAATGGCTAGTATCAGAAAGAAATAACAAGACTGGTGAGGATATGGAAAAAAGAGAATCTTCAAGGACTGTTGGTATGAAGGTCAGATGGTGCAGCCACTGTGGAAAACAGTATGTAGTTTCTTCAAAAAATTAAAAACAGTAATACCACACAGTCCAGAAATTCCACTACTGAGTGTCTACCCAAAGTAAGTGAAAACACTAATTAAAAAAGATGGGAGTGCAATCTAAGTTTCCACTGAGAGGTGAATGGATAAGGAAAATGTAGTATAAATATACAGTGGGATATTACTCAGACATAAAAGGGAATTAGATCTTGCCAATTATGACAACGTGGATAGACTTAGCAGGCATTATGCTAAGTGAAATACAACAAATATAATATTTCACTTAGCAGACATTATGCTAAGTGAAATACAATAAATATAATATTTCACTTAAATATAATACAAAACAAAACAAATCAAGAAAAAGGAACAGACCCTGAAATACAGAGATTACACTGATGGTTTTCAGAAGGGAAGGTGGAGGGGAATGAGCAAAATGAGTCAAGGGGAGTGGGAGACACAGGTTTCCAGTATGGAATGTATGTTATGGAGATGAAATGTACAGTATAACAAATATAGTTAATGGTATAATTATTGTATGATATATGTTGTGGTGAGAACAGCTTAACATATAGAATTGTTGAATCACTATGTTGTATACCTGAAACTGGGATAACACTGTAACACTTCAATAAAAAAAGATAAGAAGACAAGGGTGCCTACTCTCACCACTCCTATTCAACATATTACTGGAGATCCTTGCAGAGCAGTCAGGAAAAAGAAGTAAAAAGCATTAGAATTGTACATGAAGAAGTGAAACTGTCATAATGCAGATAGAGTTTTATAAATAGAAAATACTAAAGTCTACACCTAAAAACTGCTGTATCTCAAAAAATTAAGTGAAGTTTCAGGAAACAAAATTATCAAGAAACAAATAGTGTTTTTATACACTAACAATGAAGTATGTGAAAATGAAATAAGCCAAAAAGTCCTTACTAAAAAACTTAACTAAGGAAATGAAAGATCACTACTCTGGAAACTTCAAGATATCGACGAAAGAAGCCAAAGAAGACATGAATAAATGAATGGTATTCTCTGTTCGTGGATTGGAAGAATTAGTATTGTTAAAATATCTATACTATTAAAAGTACTTTATAGATTCAATGCAATATCTATCAAGATTTTAATGGCAATTTTTACAGGAGTAAAAAACATAGTCCTAAAATAAAATGGAACCAGAGCAACCCAGGATAGTCAAAGTCATCCTCACAAGGAAGCAAAAAGCAGGAGATATCACACTCCTTGATTCTAAACTAGATTATCAAGCCACAGTCTTTATAGTGTAGCTTATAGTTTTATAGCAGCACCATACTGTTTTAATAAAAACAGGCAAATAAATCAGAATTTATTCTGATTTTAATCATAATTAAAAGTCCAGAAATAAACCCAAGCATATACTATCAATATTTAAGCATATACTATCAATATCTCCAATATAGTTCAATGGAGAAAAGACCATCTCTAATAAATGATGCTAATTAGATATTCACATGTAAAAGAAGAAAACTAGACCCGCATTACACCACTAACAAAAATTAACTTGAAATGACTTAAATATAAGACCTGAGACCATGAAACTCTTAGAAGAAAATAGGAAAAATGTTCTTTGCCATGGGTCTTGCCAGTGATTTTTTTTTTTTTTTGGATGTGGCACTTAAAGCACAAGCAAAAAAATACAAAATGAACATTGAGACTACATGAAACTAAAAAGCTTCTGTATAGCAAAAGAAATTATCAACAAAGTGAAAAGAGAACCTGCAGAGTGGGAAAATATATTTGCAAACTATATATCTAATAGGGGATTAATATTCATAATATATAAAAAATTCAAGCAAATACAAATTAAAAAGCAAACAACAAATAATCTAATTTGGCGATCTAAATGAGCCAGAGACCTGAATATACATTTTTCCAAAGAAGTGTACATGAGAAGATGCTCAGTATCATTAATCAGCAGGGAAATGCAAATTAAAAATACTATCAGATATCACCTCATGCCCATTACATAGCCATAATAATAAAACAAACAAACCTATAGGTCTGACCATCACTGCACCTACAGTAGTGGAGAACGGTCACTGCAGACAACCAGGCTGGGGGTCAGCCCCACCCACCAGTGCACTCACAGAAGTCACAGACCTTCACAGCAGGAGAGTGCATGCAGCCAACACAGGGGACACTTGGAGCACCTAGTGCTCATGACCAGGGGGTATTGTTTTCCTCGGCCACACAGGAGGCCTTCTACAGAAAACTACTATCAAGACCAAGAGACGTAGCTGACCTACTTAATGCAAAGAAACAAACACAGAAGATGAAACAAAATGAGACAGAGAAACATGTTCCAAGCAGAAGAAGTATAAGACAAAACCTGCGACAAAGATCTAAATGAAATGAATCAATCTACTGAAAAAATTAAAAGTAAAGGCCCTAAGGACATTTATTGAAATCGAAAGGATGGATTAACTCAGGGAGAAGTTAAAAAAAAATCATAACTGAAAAATATAATAAATGAAATAAAAAAATACACTATATGTAAACAAGAGATTAGAGAAAGCAAAATGGATCAGCAAGCTGGAAGACAGGAGATAGGGGAGTGGAAATCACCCATGCCGAACAGGAAAAAAATATTTTATATATATGTATATAAAATATTTTATAAATATTTTATATACATATTAATGGACCTCTGGGGACAGCATCAAGCATACTAACATTTGTTTCAAGGATCTAAGAAGGAGAGGACAGAGAAAGGCACAGAAACCTTATTTAAAGAAATAGCAGCTCTAGTAAACCTCCCTAACTTGGGGAAGGAAACAGAAGTTCATGTCAAGGAAAGAGAGAGCCCCAAATAAGATGAACCCAAGAAGGTCCATACAAAGAGACATAATAATTAAAATGTCAAAAATCAAAGATAAAGAGAAAATCTTAATAGCATCAATAGGAAAGCAAATATTTATGTACAAGCAAAACTCAACTATCAGGTGATTCTTCAGCTGAACCTTTGCAGGCCATAAGAGAGTGACATGATATATTCACAGTGCTGAAAAGAAAAATCATACAACCAAGAATGATTTACTTCCCTGTAAGACTGTCATTCAGAATTAAAGGTGAGAATAATGAGTTCATTGCCACTAAAAAAAGAAGAGTTAATACATATTCTTCTCAGACTATTCCAAAAACCAGAAGAGGAAGGAAAGCTTCCAAGATCATTCTGAGGTCAGCATTACACTGATAACAAAACTGGAAAAGATACTACAAAACAGAAACAAAAACAAACTAAAAAAACTACAGGCCAGTACCTTCCTGAAGATAGATGTAAAAATCCTTAAAATAATAGCAAACTAAATGCAATATAGTAAAAGAATTCATTCATTGTAATCAAGTGGAATTTACTTCATTGAACAAGGATGGTTCAATATTCACAAATCTATCAACATGACTCATTTCATTTACAAAATGAAAGATAAAAACAATATGGTCATCTCAACAGATGAAGAGAAAGCATTTGACAAAATTCAACATCCATCCATGATAAAAACATCCAGGAAAGTGGATTTGGAAGGAATATATCTCAACATAACAGAAGCCATATATGATAGGCGCATGTTTGACATCATACTCAGTGGTAAAAATCTAATAGCTTTTCCTCTAAGATCTGGAGCAACACAAGAATGTTTATTTTTGCTAGTTTTAATCACCCTAGTATTGTATATCTATTTAATAACTTCACCAACAATCAGAAAAGAAGAAAAGACGTCAAATCAGTAAGAAAAAAGTTAAACTGTATTAGCAGTTTGGCTTTTATTAGCTTTTTTATTAGCATGACATGACATTATGCATAGAAAACCCCTAAAGAGTTCACCAAATAACTATTAGAAATAGTAAATGAACTCAGTAAAGTTGCAGACTATAAAATTAATATACAGAAATGTATTGCATTTCTAAACACTAGTAATACACTATGAGAAATAAATCAAGAAAAATTCTTAATTACAGTGGCATCATAAGGAATAAAACACCTGGAAATAAATTTAATCAAGGAAATGAAAGACTGTAAAACAATGATAAAAGAAATTTTGGCTCAGGTCATGATCCCGCGGTCGTGGGATGGAGCCCGCCTCAGGCTCTGTGCTCAGTGTGGAGTCTGCTTCAAATTCTCTTCCTCTATCCCTCTTTCTTTCTCTCCCTCTCAAATAAATAAATGAAGTCTTAAAAAAAAAGAAATTGGAAGACAACCGAGCTGGAGGATGTCATAATACCACATTTCAAATTGTACCCCAAGGCTATGGTAATCATAAGTATGGTATTAGCATAAAAGCAGACATACTAATTGAGGGAACAAAATAGAGTCCAGAAATAATCCCATGCTTATAAGGTCATTTAATTTAAGATATAGGGGGCACCTAGGTGGCTCAGTGGGTGAGCATCTGCCTTCTGCTCAGGTTGTGATCCTGAGGTCCTGAGATTGAGTCCCACATCGGGTTCCCTGAGGGGAGCCTGCTTCTCCCTCTGCCTATGTCTCTGCCTCTCTCTCTGTGTGTCTCTCATGAATAAATAAAATATTAAAAAAATTATGACACAGGAGGCAAAACATACAATGGGGAAAAGATAATTTTTTCAATAAATGATGGGAGAATTAGCTCCATGCAAAATAGCGGTACTGCACTATTTTATTACATCACACACACACACACAAAAGAGATACTCAGAATGGATTAAAGACCTTCATGTAAGACCTCCCAAAAGAAACCACAAAACTCCCAAAAGAAAACAGGCAGTAAATTCTTGGACATCAGTCTTAGCAATATTTTTCTGGATCAGTCTCAGGAAAAGGAAACTGAAACAAAAACAATTGGGGTTACATCAAATCCAAAACTTTTACACAATGAAGGAAAAAATGAACTGAAAAGGTAACCTGATGAATGGGATAAGGGATTTGTAAAAGATGTAGGAGATATGTAATTAATATCCAAAATATATAGTGAACTCCTAGAACTCCTATAATTTAAAAAAGTAGGCAGAAGACCCGAATGGCTGTTTTCCCAAGAAATACAGATGGCCAAAAGATACAGGAAAAGATGCTCAATGTCATTAATCACCAAGGAAATGTAATTCAAACTACAATGAGATATCACCTCACACCAGTCAGAATTACTAGTATCAAAAAGACAAACAGCAAGTGTTGGTGAGGATGTGGAGGAAAAGAAACCTTGTGCAATGTTGGTTGGAATATAAATTCATACAGCCATTGTGGAAAACAGTATAAAAGTTCCTCAAAAAATTAAAAATAAGAATATTATACAATCCAGTAATTCCAATTCTGGGCATTTACTAGAAGAAATAAAAAAAACAAACTCAAGAAAATAAATGCATCCCTATGTTTATTGCAAAACTACTTACAACAACCAGGATAGGAAAGCAACTTAACTGTCCATTGATAGATGAGTGGATAATGAAAGTGTGTATATAAAAGAGTGAACTCTTGCCATTTGTGACACCATGGATGGACTTAGAAAGCATTATGCTAAATAAAGCCATAACATTTCACTTATGTGTAGTGTCTAAAAAACCAAACAAACAAGCAAAGATAAAACAAAACAAAAACCAGAAACAGCCTCCTAAAGGCACAGAACAAATTGATAATCACCAAAGGGGAAGATTTGGCAAAATTGGTGAAAGGGATTAATAGGTACAAAATTCCAGTGATCAAATATGTAAGTCAGGGGATGTAACGTGTAGTACAGGAAATACAGTAAATAATTTTTCAAGAACTTTGTATGGTAACAGATATTAACCATACACTTATCTGGATGAACATATTTCCTAATGTATGTAATTGTCCATTCACTGAGTTGTCTACCTGAAGCTAATATATCAACTATACCTCAATTATCTATATCTGTATCAACTATACCTCGATTAAATATATATCCTGTATACACACACATACATATATACATAGAAGAGATAACAGGCTGGAGAGGAGGTGGAGAAAATAAACTCCTACACACTTTTGATGGGACTGTAAATTGGTTGCAGCCACTGTGAAAAATCTGTGGAGGATTTTCAGAAAATGAAAAGCCAAATTACTATATGATCCAGCAATTCTACTTCAAGAAATATATTCCGACGAAATGAAAACACTAACTTGAAAAGGCTATTTGCTTCCCCATGGTCTTAGCAGCATTATTGACAATAACCAAGACATGGAAACAACTTAGTGTCCATCAAGAGATGGATGAATAAAGAAGTTGTGGTGTATATACAATGCAGTATTACTCAGCTATTAAAACAACAGTGGGACGCCCAAGGGGATCAGTGGTTAAGCGCCTGCCTGCAGCCCAGGGCGTGATCCTGGAGACCTGGGATCAAGTCCCAAATCAGGCTTATCAGGCTTCCTGCGTGGAGCTTGCTTCTCCCTCTGCCTGTGTCTCTGCCTCTCTCTCTCTTTCTCTGTCTCATGAATAAATAAATAAAGTCTTTAAAAAATAAATAAAACAACAACAAGGAGATCCTGCCATTTGTGATAACATGGATGGACCCTGACAGCATGATGGTAAGTGAGATGCCAGAGAAAGACAAATATTGTGTGATCTCTCTTACATGTAGAGTCAAAAAACCCCAAAAACTCAGAAAAAGAGATCATATGGGGGTTACCACAGGCATAGGGTGGGGGAAGTGAATCGGAAAAAGGTGGCCAAAGTATATAAACCTCCAGTTAAAATATAAGTAAGTAAGTATGATGGCTGCACTTAACATGATCTAGATATGAAAAAGTTAAAAGACTAAATCCAGAGAGTTTTCACGAAAAGGAATTTTTTTTTCTGTTTTTCTTTTCTTTTTACTTATAGGATATGGTGGCAGTCAGTCAATTTGTTGCAATAATCATTTCACAGTATATGTAAGTCAAATCACTATTGCTAAATACCTTATACAGAAATAAATTGTAATTATATTTCAATAAAACTGGGGGAATAAAAAAGAAGTGTCCTGAAACCACGAGGCAGATTCACTCCTGTGTGGGAGAAGAAGAAGAAGGAATGTGGAGCAGGAAAGGCATTAAGACTAGAAAACAGGTCTAAAATAATTTTGGCAAGGTTGATAAAGCCAATTTTCCTGTTAGCATAATCCTGTATCTCTTAGGAGTGTCTTCCTAGTACCTGTCAAGCTGTTACTGGCTGGAAGCAGCTTGTCAGACGCATGGCCTTGGCACTAACTCATTGGTGGATTTCAGAGAGAATCACCTGGGCCAGTTAATTATACTTCCTGTGGTGGGAGAGCTAAGAGGCACATTTTCATCTTCACCACATTCATTTTTTTTTTGTTTTGTTTTGGCAAAGGAAGCAGGTGTGGTTTTTTTTAAGAATTTATTTATTTGAGAGGGAGAGATTGAGGAGAGAAAATGAGCACAAGCAGGGGGAGCAGCAGGCAGAGGGAGAGGGAGAAGAGTAGGCCCCCCATGGAACAGGGACCCTGATGTGGGGTTTGATCTCAGAACCCAGGATCATGCCCTGAGCTGAAGGCAGATGCTTAAACTACTGAGCCACCCAGGCATCCCGAAGCAGATCTTATGAATCAAAATAAGGTACTAGCTCTGCCTATATTCTTTTTGATGTAACTGTTGCAAGACAGCACACTCTGGGAATACTAGAAGGCTCTACTCACATTATACCTACAAGAAAAGAGAATGTTGCACTCATCCTGAAGACAGCACAGGTTTCCCTACTGTGGAACTGCAACTGCCAAAGTCCAGCACTGTTCTAGCTCAGCTCTAAGAAGCATCTAGAACCATCTAGAACACCCTGAATCCCAAAGCAGGTGAACCTTGAAGGAGTAAACTCTATCCATGATGTTTATTTCTATATCTGGAGCATCTAGTCATTCACATAATCCATGTTTTTCTGGCATTCTAACTACCGTTAACACTTCCTTGCCCCTCAGCCATGTCCTTTTTCTACATTATTTCCTGGATTCTTCAAGGAATATCCCTCATCTTTACAACATAAACCTGTTAGCTACTACAAAACATCTGGGATTTTAGCTTCTCCTATTCCAGTTGGCTTGCACTGGCTACACTACCACCAAGTAGTTACTTCCTCCAACTCTTCTGTAGAGGCCCTAAGAAATGCCAAAAATGTGTGAATGCTTTAGTGAAAAACAGCCATAATGTATTTTTGTAAAAATGAAGAGAATGGCTTTGCCTGTTGAAAATTGCTTACATATTAATTTGAATGTTTTAATTACTATGTAAATATTCTTATGATACCTAGGCACATATGTAAAAAGAATATGTAAGTATTAGGGCACCGGGGTTTTATAGAGATTTCAGTGCCCAAGGTTTCGCCAGTACTTCAGTATTGCTCCTTTCCCTCTTTATTAGATGGGGCTATGAATTCATCTGGAATTAGGCCAAAAGACTCATCCTGGGAAAAACACCATATTGTTAACTCATGATTTCCTTTCCCTTTCTTGCGTAACACTTTCTTACTGGGCCCAGCTTCCGTGCCCTATTCCGTCTTTGCTGAGAATGCCTTCTCCCCTGGAAACTCCCCAATCCTGCTGCACACATGTTCTTGCTAGCCCACCCTTCCAGTTTGCTAGCCGTTCCCTGACATGCTGTAATCTCTGTGGCAGAGAGGCTCCAGCAGCATTCTGCTAGAACCTCCAGGTAACTATTCTAGGCAACTCATATCCTTCCATATCTGGTGCAGCATTTCATTTCTTCTCCCAAGAAGCTCATTTTTTTTTCCCAACCAGAGTTATCAGAGCATTCACTAACTGATTATTTCTCTGAGCACAATGATAAAAATGTGTTTTTAACTCAAAGGGGGATAACCCATGTCAAATTGATTCTACTTTAATATATTTGGTGCTCTCTTTTTGTCCATGCCCTCCTGGAGAAATCCAATTGAATTCTTACATTCATCTTAAAAGCAATGGAACACAAAAATAGAAAAGTAACAGTTGGTCACTCATCAAAGAAAATTGAGCAAAATGTGTAGTGCACTTTGAGTTCAGATCATTGTATTTTTATGAAATAAATGCCAGTAGTAATGATGATGAAAATGGCAGGTGCCTTTTACTGATAACTCCAGTGCATTGGGTGCTGATGCACACTTTATGCACACTATCCAATCCTTAGTGTTACCCTGCATGTTTTAGGCAAGATTATCCCCCTGTTGTACCCATGTGGAAATTGAAGGCTACTTCTCCCAATTTGCAACTGTTCATATGCTAGTATTTGGTTTGTTCTCCAGTACAGTCCTTCACATTGTTTGATTTAATAAACACTAGGCACCCAAGATGTGTGAGGCAAACTGAATGAACAAACCATGGTTGAATTACCTTGAAGATCTCTTTGAAGTCTGACAGTACAATTGCTGGAGAGTTTCAAATTATGTTTTGCAGAATCTCGGGGTTCTACTGAGGTATCTTGGGAAACTGTCAGGGTCTAGGGAACAGTTTTTGGTGTAGTATTCAAGGTTCTATACTCACTACTTCAAGTAGACAGCTCCATTTTTTATGTATGTTTATGTGTATATTTATTTATATTTGCATTGTACAATGAGGATCCACTTAAGTTTAATCTGAAATCTGAAAGCCACTGATAATATGCAATGTGTTATAAAAATTCAGAGAAAAATCTCAAAATGGCTTCAATTTTTCTCTTCCATTTGTATCTCATTGTGTTTGGTGGCCCATTTATACAAAAAAAGAGTCTCACACATTCAAATCCCCTCTCCCTTGCTACCTATTAACTTCCTGGGTGAGAGAATTAGGTAGTAGTTAAGAGCACAAGCAATGTATTATAATGTATTAGAAGCCTGGTTTTCCTACTTACTACCCTGTGACTTTGAGCAGTTCACTCAGCCTCTCTTCCTCATCTGTAAAAGGTGGCTAATAATAGTACCTTTACCACAAAGTGATTGTAAGGTTTAGATGAATAAAAAGCCAGTATCTCTCACATGGTAGGCTATCAATAATTATTAAATGTCTGCCCAACTCCAGCTAACACCTTGAATAATGCCTAGAGCATTACCATAGGACAGTAAGGCCATGTTTAAGAAGCATCAGTGTAACCTCAGTTTCAGTGCTTGCATTGGATTACTTTCTGGTTATAGGATATATGCTTTAATTAGTACCCTTAATTCATACTATTTGCTTTTCTATAGCTCTCATTGTAAAGTATTTTAAAGCTACTGTCCTTGACAGCAACTTTTACAATTTTTCATGGTTATTTTTTATGTTTATATTAAAATATAGGTTTCAAACAATAAAACAGCCATAAATAACAAAATGGAACAAGTACATGCCTATCTTACTTTGACTGTACATGGGCTAATGTTCTTATTAAAAGACATAAAGTGACTGAGTGGATAAGAAAGCAATAACCATCTATATGCTGACTACAGAATACTGACTTCAGATCCAAAGACCCATGCAGACTGGAAATGAAGGAATGGAAAAGCATATATCATGAAGATGGAAGTGAAAAAAAATGCCATGGTTAGCAATACTTCTATCAGACAAAATAGACTATAAAACAAAGACTGTGACAAAAGACAAAGAGGACACTACATAATCATAGAGGGAACAATCCAATAAGAAGATATAACAATTGTAAGTATGTATGCACCCAACATGAGGTACCCAAATAAAGCAACTATTAATGGACATAAAGAAAAAAAATGGTAGTGATACAGTTAAAAAAAAAAAGTTGGTGATTTTAACACCCCACCTACATTGAGGCATAGATCATCCAGACATAAAATCAACTAGGAAGCAGTGGTTTTGAATGACACGTTGAACTAGATAGATCTAACAGATATGCTCAACATTCCATCCCAAAACAGCAGCAAAAACAGTTTTTTCAAATACATATGGAATATTCACCAGAACAGATCCCATGTTAGTCCATAAAAACAAACACAGAAAACAAATCTTAACATATTCAAAACTTCAGTGTAAAACTAGAAATCAATCACAAGAACATGTTTGGACAAAACACAAACACATAGAGGCTAAATAACATGCTACTAAACACCCGGGGGGTCAGCCAAGACATCAAAGAGGAAATAAAAACAAACAAACAAAAAAACAAAAAAAAAAAAAACAAGGAGACAAATGAAAACACAATAGTCCAAGATCTTTGGGATGTTCAGATTTTCTAAGAGAGAAGATGACACCAATACAGGCCTACCTCAAGAAATTAAAAAAAAAAAAAAAAAAAAAACCTCAAACAATCTACCCTTACCCCTAGAGGAGCTAGAAAAACAAAAAAAAAAAAAAAAAAAAAAAAGCCCAAAGCCAGTAGAAGGAAAGAAATAACAAAGATTAGAGCAGAAATAAATAAAATAGAGACTAAAAAAACCCAATAGAACAGATCAATAAAACCAGGAGCCAGTTCTTTAAAAAGATCAACAAGATCGATAAACATTAAGCCAGACTCGTCAATAAAAGAAAAAGGATGAAGGAAAGAAGAGAACTCAAATAGATAAAATCGAAAATGAAAGAGGAAAAGTAACGACCAATCACAGATTTAAAAAGGATTATAAGAGAATATTATGAAAAATGCCAACAAATTGGATGACCTAGAGGAAATGGATAAATTTCTACAAACACATAACCTTCCAAAACTGGATCAGGAAGACAGAAAATTTGAATAGACTGATGATTAGCCATGAAATTGAATCATTAATTTAAAAACTCCTGACAAACTTAAGTATAAGACTAGCTTGCTTCACTAGTGACTTCTACCAAATTCTTAAAGAAGAGTTTGTACCTATTCTTCTCAAATTATTCCAAAAAATACAAGAGGAAGGAAAACTTCCAAATTCATACTAGGAGGTCAGCATTACCCTGATACCAAAACCAGGTAAAGACATTTTACAAAAAGAAAAAAAAATCCTTGATTATAATATTCTTCTGTATAATTTCCATGTCACCATATTCATACGCACTTTAGAAATATGAACAACATTCCTTCCTTCAATTTACACTCACTCACTAGACTGGTAGGTATATCATGTAGGTAACTATAGATCTCAGTCTTATTTTTTCAGGCCTGTCTTATAGTCATTTACTTCTGGTACTTGTTTTTTTCCCCCAAAAAATATCCTTCAGAGATATTTGTTGGAGATGGGCTGGATGTGCTTCACACTTATTTACTGTTTAATGGAAGGTCTCTCTAAGATAACAGGTTGGTGATTGCTTGGCAATAATTTAGTATTTCTTCAATTAAGGTTTCCATTCAGTGAAAACAAAAACAAAACAAAACCCTCTTTACTCTTAAAAAATCTTTATTATTTTAATATTTTAAACAATGTTTTAGTTTTTCACTTAAGTGCTTAAAGCTTCATCTTCTGGGGCCCTATGTGTAATGCTTCTTCCTAGACCTCTTGAGTTTCTGCATTGCACTCTTGAATAAAACTAATGAACTTCAATGAAAAATATTCCTATTTTGTTTTGTGCTTCTGAATACTGCATTAGCACAACAGATAAAATTACACTACTATTTTTATTAGAAAATATTATCTCATATCCCAGATCATCTACTTTTCCATATGTATTTATCCAGAAAGAAAAAAAAAAGATTTTTTGTTAAGAAATATACCTATTGGATTTGAATGTTCAAAATCATGGGAAAAGTAATTAAGATTAGTTCTTTTACTTACCGTCTTATTACCTATACTTTGAGATGTCCTTTGTGAGTTAATAGTTTTAATGATAATACTTATTTGGAAAATTGCTTTTATTTTCTACATTAAAGATAATATACCCCACTGCCTAACATACATTCATGTAGCAACCTTTTTCATGGTCCTGTTATACACATCAAGATTATTCTTGGTTTTCTTATGTATCAGGCACAGGAAAATTGACTTGAAACATTTTTCCTTCTGGCTAACATTTGTACACATAGGAACATTTTCTAAGTACTAATGGAAACTTCAAGTAAATAGACCACATTCTTAAATCAGAGGTGCACATACCCTGATACTAAGGCAAGGCAAAAATGGACAAAGTAACATTACAACGAGTATGGAAGAAATCAGTGTCACAAAATGCATAGTTTCAGGTACACCAGGGATGTATATTGAGGAAACTGCAAAAACTACAATCCAGGAAAATAACTGGGATTAGATAACAGAATATAGTCAACTATCAAAAGCCACTTGCATAATTTGATTGCCAGGGAGCTTGTTACACTAGGTTTAGTGACTTCCTTTTTTTGATTAGGGGCATTCGGATTTGGTCATTCCAGTGTTTGCTTTTTAACGTGTGTTTTTATTTCTTATTTTTATTTAAATTCTAATTAGTTAACATACAGTGCAATATTGGTTCCAAGAGTAGAATTCAGTGATTCATCACTTACATACAGCACCCAGTGCTCATCATAGCAAGTGCCCTCCTTATTCCCCATCACCCATCTAACCCATCCCCCACTGACCTGCCTCCATCACTCCTCACTTTGCTCTCTAGGTTAGTCTAGTTTTTAGTGGCGTTTACCAGTTCCCTCTTAAAAGTAACCCTTGGTTACTGAATCTGAATCAAAGTTATTTTGTCAAACTCATCGTAACGAGTTCTACTCTAACTTTTACTTCTCCCTACCTGGAGTCTTTAAGCCAACCATCCTCAGTCATAAGAGCATTCTTCTTGATTGGTGCTCTTCTTGCATCCTGACAATATCCTTGACAATGCAATAATAACTGAACCATAGGGCTTCAGTTCAACCTTATATTCAGACTTCACATTAAAATAATGTGTCTAGAGAGCTCTGTGTCCGTAGTAACTAATATAGATCTGGGCCTTCAGTGCCACGGGCTTTGAAAAACAGCTAGAAGCAGTTGGAATCATTTTGTAAAGGATTCTGCTACAAGTCAAAATTCCCATTAGTGGTTCAGAAAATTAATATGGATTCTTGATCTCTGCTTCTTAATCATTTTCTGGAAAACCATAGGTGTAGATGCCTATGATAAACTGGGGTAGCTTTGCATTGGATCATTAATCATGTACATGATAGAATTAAAAGGGTCAGCAAATTTACTTTAGAGCCTCTACTTATGTGAACACTTGGTAAATCTTCTTCTTGCAGTATGGATAACAGTGATCTCTCATCTGAAAAACTATATTTACTCATGAAAAGTAATTTTATGATCAGATAACTCATACCAACACTAATAACTAACATGAAAATCTCAATTTGTCTACTACCACCATATCAACAACCCATGATTTGCATATAAAATTAATTGTGTAGTTTAGTAAATCTACCAAACTTTTAGTGGATACAATGAAATCAGCACCTGGCCAGTTAGATGCTCTTGGACATTTGAATCACGTGTTGCTTTTTCCTGACATGAAGGTTTACAGTGTTGATATGCAACAGCAGGAATCTCTAGCTGATGGGTTTAATGTAAGGATTTTCTTTAGAAAAAAAGGGTGATCAGTACAAATGAAGAGACACTGTCCTAGCATAGGTGTCCCAAGTCCCAATTCTAAGAATAACAAAAAGTGATTTTTTTTGTTACTGCTTTTCTTTCAAACAAAAGCATTCTTAAACACTAATTCATAAGATTGAGTGCCTATGAATTTTCAGGCATTTTGCTAGGTGCTGGCAATACGTATAAAATGACTGCTACTTTCAAGCAGCTTATAGTAATAAGATCCAGAAATAATATCATTAAATACTTGGACAATACAATGGCTTTGGATTAAGACTACAGGTTAGGTGTAGTAGAAATTGGGATGGGGTGAAGAAGGGAAGCTTCTCGGGTATGGGAGTGCTATATGAGCTAAGTCATGAAAAACTACTGGGAGTCATTTATAGAAAAAGTGGGTTATATGGATGGTGCCAGGGAGAGAGAGGCACACCTACAAAAAAAAAGTTAAAAGAAAGTAGAGTACAAATCTAAAAGTGAATTAATGCGAAAGAAGGTAGGCATCCCAAAATCTTTCATCGGTGTATAGAAAGTATTGTTGTTATAGCTAGAAAACACTGAATATCCTGCTTACAACTAGAATACCTAAAAAAAATCGGTATCACTGTAAAAAAACATCTCAAGAGCAACAGAAATTCTGAAAGGAGAAGCTTTGACTTAGAATATAAAATCTGTTTGGGTTTCTTTTTAGTAGTTTTTTTTTTTTAATTGGGGAAGATCAACAAGTGCCCCAATAAGGACTTTGAAAAATATATAGACTTGCTATCATGAATAAGGGTGGACTTTAGTTCAAGCATTTGAAATGACTTTAGAACCTCACTTTAATATCCAATGTTAGAAGTCACTAAGTTCTTTGCCCAAGTATCACCAGTACAAATAATATTTTTAATTCTATTTTACAAAAGTATTTATTGAACACTTGTGCCGAAAGTACTCCAAGGACAGGGATACAAAAGGACACAGTATATGGAAGTGTTTTCCTCAGGGAAGGTTAATAACAAGAAAGAGAAGAAGAATACACAATGTATAGAAATAAAATACATGAGTAATGAGTAAATGCCATTAGAAATTTGGGAAGACTTAAAGAGGTAGCATTTGAATTTAACCTTGAGAGACTTTGAAAGGCAAATGTTGGGACCAAAAGCAATTTTAGGAGCATAAACAGAGACTCCATGGTTGAGTAATTCTTATTTTCTATGGAGCAGCCAAAGTTGTATGAAATATTAATCAGATCATACTGCCCTTTTTCTGCAGAAAAAAGAGAAAAGAGACCCATGGAAACTTTTTTGAATTATAGATGGGTAAAAGTTTTCAGGTTTCTCTGCCTCTGTTAGAGACAAAATTTCATTTCTAGTTTTTAGACAGAGATAAAACCCAGAGTCCAATGGAGCAAATTAACCTATTACTTAGATCAACAATTTTCTGCAGCCAGGACTTCCTATTAGTATGAATTCCATTGACAAAGATGACCATGAGAATGTCTGTCCCTTTTTAATTGGCTTTTGTCACTCTGCATTTTCACAGCACAGCTTCCAACAACAATACCAGTGGAGCCAACACAACTTTATTTGTAAAACTCCCAAAAGTTTTGATCCTTCCGAACTAAGTTGATAACATGGCACTAATCATATGAAATGACTTCAGAATCTCACTTTAATATCCAATGTTAGAAGTCACTCAGTTCTTTGCCCAAGTATCACCAGCACAAATAATATTTTTAATTCTATTTTACAAAAGTATTTATTGAACACTTGTGCCAAAAGTACAGGGACAAAAGGACACAGTATATGGAAGTGCTACCTCTTTAAGTCTTCCCAAATTTCTAATGGCACGGAGTCCAGCCCCACTCCCTTACTTAAGGAGATGTTTGCCTAAAACACCTTGTGAATGTGATTCTCCTTCCAATCCCTACATAGGTATGTGAAAATTTAAGACCATTAGGCTCAACATAATGGAACTAGCCTTCACGACAATCCATTTTAATGGATTGTAAAATGCATCCTTGCTTCAAGTGTCACTACCTATTGCAGTAACCTCCACATCTTAAGCAGAGAATGGCATTTCAAAATGGATCTGTGAATTTTTTATAGCATTCAATTTTTGTCGCCATGAACTTTCTACCGGAACATTTAAGGAAACATTTGCCTTAAAAAATATATTCCTTTAGTGTATGATGTATAGGGTTATTGAGCTATTATAAATGTTAAATTTGATTACAGAAATTTTATACATCCAACCTATTTATGAAATCCACAGTTCAAAATACTAAAGAATTTCTAGATTTCTTGTTGAAAGGTAACACAATACTAGAAGCAGAAATGCCTTAGGTCTTTTGAATTGATTTTTTTTTACTGATAAATCACTGAACCCTGACTCTTGGTATTAGTGAGAAAGGTACATTTTGTCATCTTACGATGTTTGAACATTAACGTTAGGACCACATACAACATTACTATCAGTGAACAGCTATATTCAAAGTATTCTCTTTTTTTTTAAGATTTTATTTATTTATTCATGAGAAAGAGAGAGAAAGAGAGAGAGAGGCAGAGACACAGGCAGAGGGAGAAGCAGGCTCCATGCAGGGAGCCCGACGTGGGACTCGGTCCTAGGTCTCTAGGATCACACGCCCTGGGCTGAAGGCGACACTAACCGCTGGGCCACCAGGGCTGCCCTATTCAAAGGATTCTTACTTAGCTTGGTGCAGAAAGAACAAAGGTATCAGGCATATGAACCACAGGAAAGAGTTTTTGCGAAACATCTTTTCAATAATAAAAGAGTATCTCCTTAAGATAAAAGAATATCTTGCACGGGGATAGCACTTTAATCAATATTGTACAATACTTTGTAAAAATATTCCCTTTGATCTAATCAACAATACTACAAGAATGCAAGGCAGGAGTATACTATTAATTTTTTACATTAACAATGAAAAAAATTAAAAAATTGAATGAGATAAAGTGATTCACGTTAGGACTAATGACCAGTAAGCTGTATTTACTGATATTAGAATCTACAGTGTTTTCTTCTTAATAGTATGTTTATTTTTAAATAACCTGTATTTCCTCAGCTCTGTTAGCTTAGTTTTAACAGCCTGCACCTGTGACTTTGGACGCTGCCACAGGGCTCTTAGAGCTTCTTTGACTACATAGAAAGCCAAATGTTGGGATTTTATGTCACTCATGGGATGGTTTGGAGTCAGTGACTAGGGCATGGAGTCCAGCCCCACTCCCTTACTTAAGTCAGGACAAATTGAGGCATAATTTATACTTTAGAGCTCCCTGTGGGTCAGAGTGATGCTAGAACTTTCTCTGTAATCAAGGCCTTGGATTTTTCCACTTCTAGTCCTTCTACTAGCCCTTATTGTTGGGAACATTTCCTTAATAAATCACTTGTACAGAAATCCTCGTCTCAGAGTTGTTGCTTTTTCCCCAGAACCTACAGTAAGAAATAAACTAAGGAAATTGAAGAATGTAAGGTTTAAATAGCCAGTCTAAGAACACATATTTCAAACATGAGGGAAAAAAAAAATCAAACTTAAGCACCATTTTTCTGTCACTTGGTTCATGACCAAAGACTGGAATATGAGTGTTGAAGTTCTTACTTTGCAATAAACCTACTGAATTAACCTTTTTAAGCCTATATTTTTGTCTGTAAGCTGGGAGATAATAGCAGTTGCTCAGACTGTTACACATAGGTATTGTGATGATCAAATAAATAGAAAAAATACTTTATAACCTGTGAAATGCTCAAATAGTTGTTCTCAATAGGTAAACATACAACATAAGTTCCCAGGCTCTACAGATTTTCCCCTCACCCCTCAACAGCAAAGATTCTCATTCACAGGTACAGCAGAATTGGGGAAACTGTATTTTTAACAAACACCCTAGTTGATTTAGCTGAAGATTGTCTAAGGTACAATACTTTTAGAAACACTAAACTGGGGGAACCTGGGTGGCTCAGGGGATGAGCTTCTGCCTTTGGCTCAGGTCATGATCCTGGGGTCCTGGGATCAAGTCCTGCATCAGGCTTTCCACAGGGAGCCTGCTTCTCCCTCTGCCTATGTCTCTGCCTTTCTCTGTGTCTCTCAAAAATAAAAAAAAAAAGAAAGAAATACTGAATTGTGGAAGATGACATGATATTATTATCACTACATAGGATAGTCTTAATCTCTTTCTGACTTCTCTGTATAAAATCTAATGTTTTATTACAGTATTTTAACGTTATTGATTTTCCCCACTGTCTTCCCTTTACTTCTTAGCTCTCACTGGAAAAATTTTTATAATTTACAAAAGTAGGCAAAACTAAACAAATCCAATATGAAGACTAAATGAGCACATCAGAAAATACAAATGACCAGGAGGTAATTATTAAAAATTAGTTTTTAATTATTTTTATTTTAAAGATTTTATATATTTACTTGGGGGTGGGTAGAGAGAGCGAGCAAGCACATGCAGTGGAGAGGGAGAAGCAGGCTGACCATCCAACAGGGAGCCAGATGCAGGGTTGATCCCAGGGTCCTGAGGCAAAGGCAGCTGCTTAACCGAATGAGCCACCCAGGTGTTCCTTGAATTATTTTTCATACAGAGAGTGCTCACTAATGAGCCATTAATATTAAAAATTTTAGTGAAAAATAGCCCTGTGCCAGTTTAAAAAATGAACTCACCTATAGCACTCATCAAGTTGTGAACATAATTAGTCACACAAGAGTTAGATAAGAAACATGCAAAGCACTTGAAGTAAGTATAATTTCAAAGTTTTGGATCCTGTGCAACTTTCATAAGTTCAAATACATTCAGAGAAAGTACACTGACAAATGGAATAGCAATTAGGTATAATACTGCCTAGTTATTATTGGCAGTTGGTACTTCGTGCCCTTGTATATGCTAAAGAGAAGGAGATTGCTGTTTAGTTGACTTTAATTCTATGTATCAGAATGCCAAAATACAATATAAAATGTATTAAGCACCTACTTGCAACCATATTATTTCTTTAAATTTACATGTCATACAAATTATTCCAGTTAGTAAAATTTTGAGCTGTTCAACTCCAAAAGAGTAACTTAGATTTGGGCAGCCCAGGTGGCTCAGTGGTTTAGCGCTGCCCTCAGTCCAGGGCCTGATCCTGGAGACCTTGGATCAAGTCCCACGTCAGGCTTCCTTGCATGGAGCATGCTTCTCCCTCTGCTTGTGTCTCTGGCTCTCTCTCTCTCTCTCTCTCTCTCTCTGTGTGTCTCTCATGAATAAATAAAGTCTTTAAAAAAAAGAGTAACTTAGATTCTTTTAAGAGGAATAAACGCAGTGTATACTTTGTTGACAAATTAGGTGATTGATTTCATGCTTACTCCATGCTGATGCCTCGCAGATTTATATCTCCAGCTCAGAACTCTCCTGTACCCTGGACTCCCATAACCAACTGCTTAAATAATCTGTGTTACAGGCATCTCAAAACCAACAGGTTCACAGCTGCTACACGTCTACATCATTCTACCAGTTGATCATGATCAATGAATAAATAAACAGCCAAAACAAATAAATTTGGACTCTAGTTACTCCACTCTTTCTCTCATATTCCATATCTAATTTGTTATGTTAAAATATGTAATAAATACCATGCTGTTCACCAAAACTTTTCAGTGACTCTTTATTTCACTCGAAAGACAATCATTATAATGATCTACATATCTCTTAATGATACAAAACCATGTCCTCTAGTGCTTTTAAGACTTCATTACCTATGAGTCTCCAAATGAATTGACCCCTGGCACTCCTTGTCCAAATTCTTAAATGTTATTTCTCAGTTTATCTATCATCATATTATCATTTAAAATTATCTGACCCTCACAACACAGTTTCTCATCCTCCACTATCTTTTTTTTCACAATAGGTCTGATCATCTTTCACATCCTATATAGATAGGTTATCATACTTGTTTACTTTCTGCCCACTTCTTCCAAATGTAAGCTGAATGTGGAAAGGGATTGTTTTTAAAATCCTAACTCATGTATTTTTAAGCATCTAGAAAAAATGATTGGCCCATGGTAACTAATCAATGAATATTTATTGAATGAATAAATTCACGTAAATGAAAACTAAGGAACACCATATTTTTGAGGAAAGCAAGTAATGATAGGAGAGGTTCTAAGAAAAATAAATGGAATAATTGTTTCTGATGGAAATGGATAATCCAGGTAATATAGAAGAACATTAAAATATTCCAATTAGAGTCCTCAGTTGTGAGATACTCTTCAGCTTATTAATATTGGTAAGCTATACAAGGACCAAATGAAAACAAGAAAGAGGTTTTGAAATAAACTACAAATGATGAATTAAAAACAAGCCAACAAAAAAAACCCATAAGAATTTTGGGGAAAATTGTTGAAACACTTTTCAATATGGAGCAGCACAATAGGAAAAGCAAAATCCAGAAAAAATTATGGAACATAGAGGATGAATTTAAAAGGTCCAATTTTCATGACAGGACTTCTACAGAGGGGACACAAATGAAATAAAGAGAAGAATAATGGATAACACTTCAACAAGTGAATTTAAAACCTTCAGATTGAAAGAGGCCAGAGAATTTCATACAGTATAAAGATACACACTTCTCAAAATTTTTAGAATAAAAATCATCTAACACTCTTTCTCATTATCTGTCACCTATCTATCTATGTCTATCATTTATCTATTTAACAGATGCACCAAAAAGAGTAATTAGGAATATAGTTAACCAAGGAATTGAAAGACTTGTACTCAGACAACTATAATCCATTGATGAAAGAAATCGAAGAACACACAAACAAATGGAAAGACATAACATGCTCATGAACTGGAAGAAATATTATTGTTAAAATGTACATACCACCCAGAGTAATCTACAAATTCAATGCCATCCCTATTAAAATACCAACAGCATTTTTCACAGAACTAAAACAACTCTAAAATTTTTATGGAATCACAAACAATCCTGAATAGCCAAAGCAGTCTTGAGAGAGAAGAACAAAGAAGCTGGAGGTATCACAATCCCAGATTTCAAACAGTACTACAAAGCTGTAATAATCAAAAATGTATGTTACTGGCACAAAAACAAATATAAATCAATGCAACAGCTTTAAAAAAAACCCAGAAATAATCCCACAATTCCATGGTCAATTAATCCACTAGAAGAAAACAAGAATATGCAATGGGAAAAAGATAATCTCTTCAACAAATGGTATTGGAAAAATCAGAGAGCTACACACAAAAGAATGAAGCTGGACCCCTCCCCTCCTCACACCATACACAAAATGAACTAAAAATGCATTAGAGACCTAAATTCCAGATCTCAAACCATAAGGTTCTCAGAAGAAAACAAACCTAGGCAGTAATCTGTTGGACATTGGCATTAATAATATTTTTCTAAATATGTCTCCTCACTCAAGGGAAGCAAAACCAAAAATCAACTATTGGGACTACATGAAAATAAAACACTTGTGCATAATGAAGGAAACCATCCACAGAATTAAAAGGCAACCTACTCAGTGGGAGAAGATATTTGCAAATGATATATCCAATTAGGGGCTAATATCCAAAATAAGTAAAGAAACTAAGCAACTCACTACCAAAGTAACAAATAATCCAACTAAAACATGGGCAGAAGACCTGAATAATCAGGAAAATGTGAATAAAAACCACAATAGAAACGCTTAAACCTGTCAGAATGGCCACAATCAAAAAGACAGGAAATAAGCATTGGCAAGGATTCAGAAGAACAGTAACTATTGTGCACTGTTGGTGGGAAAGTGAATTGGTGCAGCCATTGTGGAAAACAGTATGGAGATTCCTTAAAGCATTAAAAATAGAAATACCATATGATCCATTGATTCTACTACTGATTTAGTTTTATTTGGTATTTACCCAAATAAAAGAAAAACACTAATTTGAAAAAATATATGAACCCTATGTTTATTGTAGCATTATTTACAATAGCCAGGATATGGAAGCAACCCAAGTGTCTACTGATGCAGGAATGAAGATGTGTTCTATACTTACAATGGACTATTACTTGGCCATAAGAATGAATGAGTTCTTACCATTTGTGACAATGTGGATGGACCTAGAAGATATTATGCCAAGTGAAGAAAGTCAGATAAGACAATACCACATGATTTCACTCATATGTGGAGTCTATAAAACAAAACAGATGAACAAAGAAAAAGCAGAAACAGATCTGTAAGTACAGAGAAACTGATGGTTTCCAGAGGGTAGAGGACCATGCAAAATGGGTGAGGGATAGTTGGATACAGGCTTCCAGGTATGGAATGAATGTCACTGAGATAAAAGGTACAGCATAAGCAGTAAAACCAATGGTATTGTAATAGCACTGGACGGTGACAAATGACAGCTACTCTTGTAGTGAGCACCGCATAACGTATAGACTTGTGGAATCACCACATTGTACACCCGAAACTAATGTAATGTTGTGGGCCAACTATAGTTCAATAAATCTAAGAAAAAAATCCAGAATATCTTTAAAATCCTGAAACAACAAAGCAGAATTATATACTAAACCCAGTCAAGATGTCTTCCAAAAAATTAAGGTGAAATAAAAACAATTTTAGGAAAATCTGGGAAAATTTAAGATTAATATCTAGCACTACTAAAGATATTAAAGTTCTTTCAATTGAATAGCAATGATTCCAGATGGAAACCTCAATCTTTAGAGATAAATATTAACTGGAAATTTTACATATGAATTTTTTAAGACTAATGATTGCTTAAAACACTAATAATAATAGCGGTAGGTAGTTTATAGCCTGTAGAGAGAAAACATAGACAACACTAATACAAAGGCAGGAAGGTAGATAAATGCAATTTTACTGTTATAAGGTCCTTAAGTGTTATGTGGTGGAAGATGAAGCGAAATGTACTCTAATAAGCAAAGGACACATTTGCAATCTCCATAGCAAACATAAATATAATATTGCCCAAATTATTAGAAAACAACTAGATTATAAATGTAAACTTGATAAATCACAATTACATAGTGATCATTGTTATTAGACACTGATGACATAATTTTATACATAATCTATATCTATAAACATAATAAGTACATTAATCAAGGTAAATGGATATTAGGTTTGTACAACAAAAATAAATTATGTTTTTATATACCAGCAACAAATATTTGAAAACTGAAAAATAGTCATGTAGGATACCATCAAATACCCTATCAAATATGTGAACATAAATTTAAGAAATGTAAAAAACTTTTACACTTGAAACTATACAAAAGTCCTAAACAAAATTAGAGAAGATCTAAATAAATGGAAAGATATTTTATGTTCATGAATTGGAAGATTCAGTATTGTTAATGTTAATTTTCCCCAAATTGATTTGCAGATTTACTACAATCCTACTTTAAGCTCCAGAGGAACTTTTTTTTTTTTGTAAATGTTAGCAACTAAAATTTATATGGATGTGCAAGGGACCTAGATAAAATAATAATTGAAAGAGAAATAATTGAAGGTCTCACACTACATGACTTCCAACAGTCTGTAAAGCTACAAGATTGTGTGGTTGGCAAAATGGTACTTTTGTAGATCAATAAACAGAATGGAGTCTAGAAATAGACCACAACTTATTTTCAACATAGATGGCAAATTATTTAAAAGGAAAAGTATTTTGAGCAAGTGTCTCTGGAACAAGTGTGTGTTTGTATATATGTTTACACATACCTATACATACATATGTATATAGATAGAAAATAAGCTCTAATCCCTAGCTCTCCTAATATCATATATAAAAATTATTTTACTCATATCTGAAAACAAAAAGTATATATATATTCTAGAAATAAAACGTAAGTGAATGTTTTTCTGACCTTCAAGCAGGCAGAGATTCTTAACACAGAAAAGATACCATAAAAGACAAAACATGAAAAATTCTAATTTGCCAAATTTAAAACTTTTATCATCTGAAGACATCATATAGGAAAGTGAAAATGCAAGCTACAAACTGGACATTATATGAGACATAGGATATGAAACAAAAAAAAAACTATGTAAGACATATTAGCAAACTTCTGCCAATGAGGAGAAAACATCCTAAGTTAAAAAAAAGTGGACAAGAAAATTTTCAAATGGCTAAAGAGCATATTTAAATATGGTCAACATTTTTTTTCATCAGTGAAAAAGCCACAATGAGATAATAGTAGCATGTTTGATGTTAACAATTCTGATGGAAAAAAAATCCTGATGAGACAAGGTGTCGGTAGAAATGTGGAACAAAGAAAATTTTCACAAATTACTGGTAGTATTGTAAAATGCTACAGCCTTTTGATAAACTAGTAATTTCTTTCAAGTTTACACATAGAAGAGGCTCTATGGCACATCTGAAGAAGTAGAGAAATAAACCTATATGTCTACAAAAAGACATGTACAATTTACAGCAGCTCAATTCAGAATTGTCTACAACTGGAAGTAGCCTACATGCCCATCAATAGGAGAAAACATACATGAACTTTGGATATTTGTAACAAAGGAAGATTCCTCAACAAAACCAAAAAAGGGCTACCGATACACACTACCACATAGATGAATTTCAAAAATATGTTGGGTGAAAGAAGATCAGACAGACATGGAAGAGTACATATATAAAAGTACATATTATAAGATTTCATTTATAAGATGTTCAGTAATGGGCAAAATTAGTTCATGGTAACAGGAATTAGGAGCTACTGGACCAAGAAACAACAGTGCTTTCTGGAGTGCTAGATTCTTTCTCTTGTTGTGGGTAATGGTTATATCATGATTCTTTTTAAATTTATTTTTATTTTTATTATATCATGTTTCTATTTCTCAAAGTTCTTCAAGCTGTACACCTAAGATTTATACATTCAACTGATTAAAACTCAAAATACTTCTAAAATCTAAAAATGAGATCTGGAATTGATCATCACATAATTTTCACAGAGAACTCTAGAATTAAATGTTAGACCATAATACTCTTTCTAAACTCTTAGGAAGATAAGAATGGTAGCTATAGACCTTGTAAGAATTCTAAAGTTCTCCTTCTCCTAGCTGCTTCTCTGATTTTGTTCTGAACGTATTTAGGGTCAAAATAGGGCTGCACTTTCTTTGGAAGTATTGGAAGTATTTAGGGTATGGCCCTGAGAATTAAATGAATTTAATTCTTTGGTTACCGTAAGGTCATTGATAGACTCTCGCTGTAACTTTAGTATCAGAAATTTCCAGTAATTTAACTCAACAAAACACTTTCAGTTCAGTAAAAAATACCCAAGCTCAAATGGAATCAAACTCAAATTCTTCTGAGGCTTTTCTGAGCTGAGACCGGCTGGTTCATATCCCAAATTTGGATTTAAGAAGCATTTAAATATTTAGTAATAGACACAGGTATCTTAGCTTGGAATTATTCCTCAGCTTCTGGGTACTGATTTATGGGAGGCAACATGTATTTTCAGTCTCTGACACTTATCTCTTGAAATTTCTTGTTATTCTTTGTGTGGACCAAAACAATTCACTTTGAGGCTATGGGGATAAATACATTATTACTTACTTTATTTTTCTGATAGTTGCTAAGCAACAGTTGTTAATAATGCTATTTTTTTAAAGATCTTATTTATTTATCCATGAGAGACACAGAGAGAGAGACAGAGAGAGAGAGAGAGAGAGAGAGACAGAGAGGCAGAGACACAGGCAGAGGGAGAAGCAGGCTCCCTGCACAGAGCCAATGTGGGATGTGATCCCAAGACTCCTGGATCACGACCTGAGCCCAAAGCAGATGCTCAAACGCTGAGCCATCCAGGCGCCCCAATAAATATTGTTTCTTTACTCAACTCTTCTACTTAGAGCAGAGAGAAAATGCTTTACATCTTCACAATCTGGGGTACTGGTTCTCTGGATATGACTGGTAATAATTATTGCAGGCAGCTCTAACACATTTCATGTCATTGCTCCCCCAAACTGTTTCTCTGAAAGACAATTTACCTGTTTGCCATTAGTTTCTCATGGCTTTTGTCAAGTTTTGTAATCTCTCAATCAGATTTCAAGGGCTAACTAGTATTCATTTCTCCTAGATTTCTTACACGGATTATTTCAGAGCCTATGAGGTTCAATATGCCTTACAAATGGAAATGTTTTCCTGTTTCTTGACGGCAGTTAGTGGCTAGGACAATTCTATGAAATGGAATTCAAACTTAACACAAGCTGAATTCATTGATGGATGCCAAATCCTCTTTCTCTCTCCCTCTCCCTTGATTTCTTCACAATCTGAGATATGCCTGACAATTCTTGACAAAACTTCAGGCGAAAGATCTCCAACCTAGAAATGATACGGGGATCACAACTCTACTTTCCTCTATCAACAAAGAAGGGTATCGAGAAATACTTGGAAGAAGAGAGACAGAGAATCATACACAGACTCATTTTTTTTTATTCTATAGAAACTTTTAACTGTTGACATAGAGGTTTTCTGCCAAAATTTACCAGATTGAAATAACTGATTAATTGTATCCCTATAGAGACCACTGCTTGTTTAATATACAGGGAAACAATGGTGTTCCAGAATTGGTCAGTGCCTACACAGGCAGCCACCAAGTAAGTGAAATGCAAGCCTCATTTTTCGTTTCTCTTCATTCAGTAGGAACTCCAAGAATAAGACAACCACAGAAATGATACTGGCTTAGTAGCTCACATTCCATGTTGAATTGCCCTGCAAATCTGTTCATCAAAATTACAGAGTAAAATTAAATCATACAATTAGACCTAATCACCCAGGCCATAACATCACAGTTAAAAATTTTTAAGCATACCCTAGGTGATCTAATCATAAAACTTGGTGTTTCTTGGGGATATATTAACACGTCCATATTTGGAGGATACTGCAAATCCTTTACTCTTGTTCTTATTATACCAATATGCATGACATCAGTGTTTTGAAAAAATCCTATGTTTAAATGCAGATAAATGGTTTCTCCAAAGAAAAGCATTAGAGTAGTTTGCTTACAGAAATTATGGTTACGGATTTTTTTTTATATAAATTTAACTCTTATGTATTTACTCTTTATAGAAATAGGCACCACAGTGAAAACTAAGAGACAAGAAGCCAAGCAAGGGACTGATAAGTACCATGGGATGAAGGTACCATAAGACATGCAGCGAAGTGATTGGACTCAAGAGATATATATATTGTGGCTGAAACAAATTGCAATTGAATATAACGTAGAGGATGGGGAAAAAAGGATTCCTAGCTTAGGAACTGGGAAAACTAAAACAAAAATACTTTGGATGTTACACATTGATAAGCTCTGAAGAAATATTTTCTTTTTTCAGATAGTTTCATCCCATAAAGAAGACTCATAAAGTTCTTCAGCAGGCCACAGGCCATTCATTAAATAATGGGAGAGTCATAGCGTAGCCTGAAGGACACAGACTGGAGCCCCAGATTCAGCTGCGTGACCCTGGGGACACCATCTTATCACTCAGAGCTTCCTCTCCTCATCTGTAACACAAGTCAATGATAATGTGTCTGCAAACTTTTGTAAAGGTCAAAAGAGATACTGCTTGTAAAAAAAAAAAAGTCAAAGTAGTAATTGTGTCTTTTACCTTTCCTGCATGTTGCCTATCATCGTGTCATTTCCAAATTTTATAGTATTCAGTTTATTTTGATCTAAACATTTTATTGGTATTAATGTATATAAATTTATTTAAATGATATATAATTATTTTATATTAATTACATAGCAATATACATAAATAAATATTTGTATGGGCTTATATAGACTAACCAGAAACAAAAAAATGAGAAACAAATTTAACCAAGGCTTTTTTTTTTTTTTAATAAATAATACTTCTGGAAATGGGTAAGGGATATGGTAGCAAAGATAGCTTTTTTGAGACTTACCCTTTCCAATGCTTCATCAAAGGATGCCTAAAGCTTTCCAGCTAATGTCTTTGGAGCAAATCAATTTTCTGATTTTTTTTTCCCCCTCTGGAGCCTGTCCAAGGAGACAGGCAAAGGCCTCAGTGAAACAGCATTTTTCACACTGACTGGTTCATTCATTTGAATCAGTAGCACTATTTAAGAATCAAGAGAGTGAGAACAGCATGAGGCTCCTTGACAGATGCTTCCAGTTGGAAGGATTTTTTTTTCTACTCTGTTCTATCTCCAGTAGCACCATGTTTGTCTCTCTCTTTTAGTACTTTCCACTGTCAATGTAATATACATGTGCATGTGTGTCATATCACACACACATATGTGTACGTATATATATGTATATCTATTATATACTACATCTTTGTACTATAAATTATGTTAACATGCTTTATCTATCCGATCGCTTTGTAAGTTAATACTTTCTATAATAATCCAACACCTCATTTATACTGAAAGTCAAATTTACTTCAGATGAATGAAAGAATTACGGATTGCCTGGATGGCTAGATAACAAATAAAATGTTGAGGCAAAACTCTAAACAGCTGGAAAAGTAGGATGAATTTGTTATTTAATGGTATTTTATTTATGTCAAAGTTGCCTCTCTTTAACCTCATGTTTGGAAGACTTTTTATAGCATTCACATATTTATTCATTCAATAAATATTTTTGTTTTTATTTATTTATTTAAAAGATTTTATTTATTTATTCATGAGACACACACACACACACACACACACAGGCAGAGGGAGTAGCAGGCTCCATGCAGGAAGCCCGACGTGGGACTCGATCCCAGGTCTCCAGGACCACTCCCTGGGCTGAAGGTGGCACTAAACTGCTGAGCCACCCGGGATGCCCTCAATAAATATTTTTAAATAAATGCTATGTCCAAGGTACTCTGCTAGATATTGGGAATACAATAGTAAAAATAAAAATAGTTTCTGCCATCATAGTATACCTTTCAAGATAGGAGATACCTCCTTGAAATGAAGTGTAGATTAATACCTGGTTTGCAAAATAAGTTAATCAAGGTAACCTTTGCTTGGGCTGTCCTCCCTCATCTCTTCCACACCTTCCAAATCATTAGTCCTTAAGGTTTGGGTTGGGGGCTGACATTTGTGTAGTCAACTTGTAATTGTAATATTTACTGATGCATTTGACGGTTTGGTGGAGGCTAGCTACCTTTTTTCCAAGAATACAAGTAAGAAAATAAACTTTTTTAAAAACTTCCCAGGGATCCCTGGGTGGCGCAGCAGTTTGGCACCTGCCTTTGGCCCAGGGCACGATCCTGGAGACCTGGGACCGAGTCCCACATCAGGCTCCTTGCATGGACCCTGCTTTTCCCTCTGCCTGTGTCTCTGCCTCTCTCTCTCTGTGACTATCATAAATAAATAAATAAAAATTAAAAAAAAAAAACAAAAAAAACTTCCCAGACATTAGTAATTTTTTTTAAAGTGCTGAAGGTAGCAGATGAAACAATCATTTCATTATCTCTTATCCTATGTAGATTAGGTGGATTATGCTTTATTGGACACTTAGAAGAAATATACCAACAAACATATTTTCCTATTGAAGGAATGAGATCACAATGAATTAATGTTAATAAGGATTTAAAATGTACACAGACAAGTAAGTTTTAAAGCATTTCTTCTAAGAGACCACAAAATTAAAAGTTATTTGTCTCACATGGCTAGGAGGAGTCAGTGAAGTGAGGAGGTTGTGTGGTAAGCAATTTATCTTAATCCTCTCTGACCTAAAAACAAGTTACATGGGCTGATTCAAATTTTACTTAAGATTTTTTTTAACTTCCATTAACTTTCATTTTTTATGACTTTTTTTAATACACCATACATCTTGAAAAAATACGTGGACCAAAAATTTAGGTAGGAAAAGACGAAAAAGCTATTAGATAGATCTTCAGTCAAGGTGTTCATAAATGGTAAGGGAGTGGAGGCCGAATGATGGTATTGAAAATATCTTGGAACCAGGGGGTCAGAAAATATGGATTTAAGTCTTGACTGAGCCATTTTCCCCAATGGTTTTAGCCTAATCACAAAACCTCTAAGCCTTCGTTACTACACCTATTCACAAGAAGGTGTGACACCATTGACTGTATATTACTTCAGAGTATTGCTGCAAGGGTAAATGGGGTAAATGGAATAAATGGATATAAATATCTGTTGGTAAACTTCATAGAACTAGTAATTATACCTTCAAGAAACTTGCCACTAATGGGGAAGTGAGAGCTGGCACAGAAGCTCAAAAAAAAGAAAAAGTTTCTAAGAAGGGGTTATATGTTGTGTCCCCCTCTGAATACCTATGTTGAATTCCTAACCTCCAGGACTTATAATGTGACCTTACTTGTAAATTGGGTTGGGGCACTGCTGTCCTTACCCAAAGGGGAAATCTGGTAGACCTACATTCAAGGTAGATGACAGGAAGGGACACAGGAGAAGAGAGCCATCCACAGGTCCAGAACAGACCCCTCTCTCACAGCCCTCAGAAGGGGCCAATTCTGTGCACACCCCGATTTCTAGCCTCCAGAACTGTGACATAGTGAACTTATGCTGTTTCAACCACCAGTCTGTGGCACTTTGTTGAAGCAACCTGAGCAGACTGACACAAACAGAAAAGCCTAGGCTACTCTATAGCATGAGAAAAATAACCAAAGAATTGGAGGAGAGCGTCCTTAGATTTCATTTTATTTTTGTCATTTTAATATAGTGACAAAAACTAGGGGATACTCAATAATATTGATTGACAGTGATACTTGGAACATGAGAGGGCAGCTACAGCAGTTCCACTTTCGTTTCTGCTGAAGCTATCTAACTCCTGTGCTATAATAATAGAAAAGTTTAAAGAAAGCAGTAATTTAAGAATAATAATACAAAAAGATTCACAAATTTGAAAAAGAAAAATTTTCAATTTTCACATCATTATATTTTACAGAAAAAGGAAACTATTAATATTGCAAGATGGGGCACCTGGGTGGCTCAGTCAGTTGAACCTTGACTCTTGATTTCCACTCAGGTCATGATCTCAGGGTCATGAGATCGAGCCCTGTGTGGGGCTCTGCCCTCAGCACAGTCTGCTTGAGAGTTACTGTCTCTCCCTCTGCCCCTCCTCATGCTTGTACACACACTCCCTCTCTGTCTCTGTCTCTGTCTCTGTCTCTGTCTCTGTCTCTCTCTCAGATAATAGATAAAATCTTAAATACATTGCAAGAAGAGTCTTAGAAAATCAGTTCCTTTGCCCTATTCCTGTGGCAGACTGCTTACCATGGTGATGTAGTCGAGGCATTTGTCCTTCCTTTCCTTTTCTGTTTTTCTTTGACATAGGGAGTAAGCAATATATTCATGTATCCTCGCCATCCCACCACCATTATGGGAAAGACGATTACCTATGGCAGGAGGACAGAGCCAGTTATTTTAACTAATGATTGCTGGTTCACTGAAATTACCTTTCTATGAATATTAGTAAAGCTGGAAAAATCAAGGTCATATCTTTTACTATGAGGACACTCGCATCACTGACTACAGACCCATCTCAGAATTTCCTGACTGCCACCAGTAATGAAAAGTGGCTGCACCAGTTACGTATGCTAATTCCAATCGAAGGAATCTATTGAATGATGCATTTGCTTTCCATCAGGGCACCTAGTGCAGCATTATAGGAAGTTAGACTTTGTTATTCCCTCATACATCAAAGTCGGCTTGCAAGTGTTATATTTATTGACCTGTCCGATTCTTTTCCCATGATTGATCACTTTTGCCACCCAAGGGTTTTCCCTGTTGCCCTGTCAGAGCAAAGTTCTCAACAGTGCTTTAAACATCTAAAGTCCCCTTTACTTTTTCCCCTGGGAAAAATTTTAATTTCACAGGAGCTAGGGACATCCAGTATTGGAGCAGATCTTGATCTTGCTGCTCACATGCATTTCCCCATTCCTCATCACTGAGGGAAATCCCTATGTTGTTTAGGGATGCAAGGTATTCACCTTCACATTTAATTTTCCAGACTTCTTCACAGATATCAGTAGTTTTGTGAACTAATTATGGCCAAAATAATATAAGAGGTGCTCCATTGGCTGGAGCTTATACAAAAGCATTATTGTCCTCATAAACCAAGGACAAATCATTTACCTTTGAATTTCAAAGGACCTACTTCTCTTTTCGTGGTATGTGAACATGATACATTGTAGAAAAACCATTTTGTGAACATGAAAATGGAACCACTCAGTAAAGTTGCTGATTCTAAGTCCCTTTGGCGTTTCCAGGAGCCAACCTATCAGCTCTGGAACGGTTACCTCTGGTCTCATCAAGTGGGAAAAATTGCTCCCTGGTACATTTCAGTCACGGCATTTATTTGAGTTTTCTGCTATAGGCAGAAGAACACAGTGCTAAAGGAGTTCACAGACTCACTGGATTTGTGCAACCATTCTAGAATAGTTAGGCTTTGCAATGATATTTTTTTTTTATCAAGGCAATAACTTTTTCTATAAGACTTTGGGAAAAATTGTATCTGTAGAGAACCAGGACTGTTTTCTCCTTTCCTTGTATAATTAAACATGTCACAGGAATCTGACATCTTAATACAGAGGCATAAAGAATGTCAGGTCTACTGACCATCAACAAGGTACTGACACAGTGTGCTGGTCTTCCTTCTCTCCAGGCCCCAAGGCACTTTCTAGCTATACTTTAGTCCTCAGAGAGGTTCAGCTTGATGAATTCCAGAGTATGAAAGTGAGCAGGAGGGAAGAAAGAAGCAAGAAGCAATAGGTGGTCTACTTCTCAATAAGTGGTCTACTTCAGGAATTCACATTAATAAATCTCAGCAACTCAGAGATATTGATCTAATATATACTATGTATAATATATACTACTTATAATGTATAATAAAGTTTTATTATATTTTTCTGCTTTTGAAAGGAGAGACAACTCTTTCCTAGTTCATATTGCTTTATTAATATTCCTAAGTAGTTCACATAGGTTTAGGGGCACAACCCCAGGGAAATAAGCCATAGGTATTTGCTGATAAAAATAAATGTATCTTGACTTCTCTATCCATAAATATCTCCAAAAGATAGTTTCTGGCATCTGAAAGATGGCTGTAACAGATTTTCCCCCTAATGTACATATTGATTAGCAATGGTACCACTACCCATTTTATTACATCCCTGAAGGCAAAACTAATTATAGTGGGGCTCGTTTGAGTATATGGATAACTAATATCAATGTATAACTTAGAGACGATGATCTTCATTTGATTTTCTTTCAAGATTTATGGAAAAATGATCTTTATTCAACTTAGGAAGAAAAATCTCTGGCCACAGAGTTTCTGGAAAATTAACTGATATATTAATGATAAGGAACTGCAATCAATGAGATACTTCAGTTTCTGAATGACCAAGCTCTGGAGCCTAAGCCTGTTGGAGGGAGTAATCACATATCAACTACTGCCTATTCCCTATCTTACTTCTTATCGATAACTATGGGCACCTAACAATATTAGATACACATAGAAATAATTCAAAAGGAAAAATAAACACCATGATGGAAACACAAAATGCTATAAGACTTACAATAAAGCAATTTGTTGATTCTTATCTTATTCTAGGAGTTTTGCTTCTCTTCAAGTGGATGTTGAATATAGGACAGAATCTATGCAAACTTAGGAGGTAAGTGAAAATTTACATTTGATTTCTCCCAGTTCTTCACCCATTAGATGCTGCTGTCCCATTATATGCTTTGATTAGAAATGTGAAGCCTGAAATCTATTCTGTCCTATACCCATTTTTTTCAAGATTTTAAATTATTTATTCGAGAGAGAGAGAGAGAGAGAGAGGCAGAGACACAGGCTGAGGGAGAAGCAGGCTCCCTGTGGGGAGCCTGATGTGGGACTCGATCCCAGACCCTGGATCATGACTTGACCCAAAGGCAGATGCCCAACAGCTGAGCCACCCAGGTGCCCCTGTCCCATACCTATTTTTAACACATACTCTGAAATCCTTCATTCAAATTAAGGTAAAATAGGTTGATAGTATTGAAAATGTACCTCCCCTGGTGGTAAATGTTAATAATGACTGAGGTCCAGACTGAAATAGAGGAAAGATATTTCAGGCAAGGACACTGACGTGGCTCAAGCTCAGCACATGGTCAAATAATCACCTTTTAAAAAAATATTTTATTTATTTATTCATGAGAGACATACAGAGAGGCAGAGACAGAGGCAGAAGGAGAAGCAAGCTCCTTGCAAGGACTCTGATGCGGGACTCAATCCCAGGACACTGGGATCACGACTTGAGCCAAAGGCAGATGCTCAACCACTGAGCTACCCAGATGCCCCAAATAATCACTTTTACTATGGAAAGTAAAGCAAAGGAAGGGCGAATCTTTTGCTAGCATAATACTTTATCATTCAACTCAGAGAGAAACAGAGATTTTATTCAATGTCCATAATAAATATTTATCATCTTAGCTATTTTTGTGTAACAAACTGCCTTCAAATTTAGAAGTTTAATACAGTTTATTATTATTTTTCACGGTTCTGTGGTTGACTGGCACACCTAGGTGAGCTGTCTGAAGGACTCTCATGCAGTTGCAGTCAGAAGGACACTGGGACTGGAGTTATCCAAAAGCTTAAATGGGCTGCATATCCAAAATGGGTCACTAATATGTGTCTGATGATTGATGATCACTGTCCCTAGGCTCCCAGGTGGACTTGTTGACTGAACAACTTACACATGCCTTCTCTATGCCCCTTGGACTTTTTTTTTTCTAATACTTTATTTAAATTCAATTCAGTTAACATATACTATTTTATAAGTTTTAGGGGTAGAATTTAGTGATTCATTATTTGCATATAAAACTCATCATATCACATGCCCTCCTTAATGCCCATCACCCAGTTATCCCTTCCCTCCAGCCACCTCCCCTCCAGGAATCCTCAGTTTGTTTCCTAGAGTTCAGCATCTCTTATGGTTTGCCTCCCTATTTTCATCTTATTTTACCTTTTCTCCCCTTCCCCTATGTTCTTTTGTTTTGTTTCTTAAATTCCTCATAGAAGAGAAATCCTGTTTCTTGCAGCAAGATGACTTAGTTCCACAAGGATGGTTTCAAAAAAGACCCAGTAGACCCAGGTTCCCATAGACCCAGGAAGAAGCTGTAAATGTCTATGACAGCCTCAGATGACACAGAAAGTCGCTTCTGCTACCTTTTTTGTCAAATATCTCAGAAGTCAGAAAACCTTTTTTTTTTTTAAGATTTTATTTATTTATTCATGAGAGACACAAAGAGAGAGAGAGAGAGAGAGAGAGAGAGAGAGGCAGAGACACAGGCAGAGGGAGAAGCAGGCTCCATGCAGGGAGCCCGACGTGGGACTCCATCCCAGGCTCCCAGGATCACACCCCGGGCTGAAGGCAGAGCTAAACCTCTGGGCCACCGGGGCTGTCCAAAAGTCAGAAAAACTTTTGCCTCTATTTTTGGATGTTGATGTGGCAAAGTGACCTTGACAAGAACATTTGGGATCATATATAGACCATCTTTGATGCCCTCCACATCCTCTGGGACAAGATGGTCATTGCTTTGCAATTTCCGTCTTCTCACTACCTTATAAATTGGATTTCCAGAATTATAACTGGGTTCATAGCAATTTCATTAGAAACAGTATTTTCTAGTTTTCGTTGTCATTGTTTTAAGCTCGCTATAGACATTAGATCAAGTTCCAGACAAGGAATGTGAGTGGAAGGGATATATCTCCATGGGAGAGAAGTTAAATATTCATCATAATCAAGTCATTATATTATTGGGTCTTTCACTATAGGGTCTTGGGCCAAATATAGCTATCATACCATTACACTATTTTTCAATCTCTGCAATCCCTAGAGTAATTATACATTATTATATGGCTACTTATCTGATTTATGCTTAAATCTTCTCAAGTAGGACATAGTGATATAGTCAATAATGCAAAATGTTGCTGATTAAGTAAATTATGTGTATGCTTAGTCTGAAGAGAAGTGTTGAACATACTCTATCACTGATAATCTTTCCCTTTTTCTTATCAATAATAAATAACTTTAAAATTTCTTTGCTGGTAACAATTTCCCTGAGGGTCTGAGTGTGGCTTCTGCAGACATGGAGAGAAAGGGTTTAGAGTGGGAATTGTTTTCCATAATAATTCTTAAGCTTGAAGACAAGTATCAATTTTAAGAACTGAAAACTATGATTTGGTTTCAACTCTATTATTGCTATTTTTGTTTACAAAATCTTTGAAATAAATTCTGCTTATGTATATTTCTCACAGTTATAATTTTCTTCAATAAAGCTAGAACACTATATATATGTGTGTGCGACTTGCTAATATTTTACTTATACTTTAATTTTTCCCCATATGACTTTGTATTTTCTCTGTCAAGGGTATTAGAAGGAGAAGAGCTTTCTTGACTCCACTGTTGAGAAAAAAGTCGTTTATTTATAACTATAGGAAAATCATTTTAGAGATACTAGTCTAAATTTTAACTTCGGTCATTTGATCCACAAATATTTCAGTTCAATATTAGAATTTTTAAAAATAGATAATTTGAAAAGAACTGCTTTAGTCCTTGGACATCTGAGTATATATATTAACAAGGAAGGATAACTGCATGCATTCTGTTCTATATGCTGCCTGTATGTACTCTAATTTTCCCAATCACAAACATAAGAGCTACCCATCTATCACACAATAAATTATATTTATTAATCCTTTTGGCCAAAGCACATAACTTAGGTGAGTCCAGAGTCCAGAGTTAGGACAGAAAGTCCCAATTACAATGTGAGAGCACTGAAAAGGTGTATAGCAATGGCAGGCATCCAGGGAAGGTTGGAAAATTAGGACTAAGTTTTTGTGCTCAATCCATTCTTCATCCTCTCTCAGCTACCCCCTCCCAACACTATTAAGGTTTGAGATACTTACATTATTTTCTATTACCATGGTTTTGTTTCTTGCCTCACTGAAGGTTTTTTCTTTATAGTTTTATTGTGGTATAATTGATATATGAAGAATTGCACATATTTAATGTATACAATTTGGTAAATTTAGATGAATATGCAAACACTCATGATACCGTGATCACAATCAAAGTGATAGACATATCCAGAGCCTCCCAAAATTTCTATTGATTCTTTTTCTTAATAGTAAGAACATTTAACATTAGATCAACCTCTTAACAAATTCTGAAATATACTGTCAAGTTTGTTCTCTAAAACTTTTTCTGTCAAGGAATGTGAATGGAAACTGTATTCCCCTTGGGAGTAAATGCCATAGGATACATGTTTTACCTTGAGGAATTTATAAATACAGATCTATCATTCCCCAGCATTCAGACACTGTTGAAAAAGACCTCCCTACCATTTTTAATCACTGAACTACTCATAAATACTTCAAGCTTTGAGAACTTAAGGTCAGGACCTAAGCTGTTTTAACAAATACAGTTGGAAAAAAGCCTAGAATAAACACACTTGTTTCAGTTCATCCTATTACAAAAACCAGAATCTATAGATTATTAGCTAAGTAACAAGAACATTTGGGGATACTTCTCCCCTTATTTCCTGATACCCATATATCTTGGAAACAGTTCATAATCATCATTTTTATTTAATTTTTTAAAAGATTTATTTATTTACCTTAGAGAGAAAGAGAGAGAGATAGAAAACTTGCATGCTGGTGGAGGGGCAGAAGGAGAGGGAGAGAGAGAAGCTCAAGCAAACTCCCTGAGCATGGAGCCCTATGTGGGGCTCAATTCCAAGACCCTGAGATCATGATCTGAGTAGAAATCAATAGATAGATGCCCAATTGACTGAGCCACCAAGGCACCCCTAATTTTTAATAAAAAATATTTATCATCAGGGCCCCTGGGTGGCTCAGTGGTTGAGCATCTGTCTTTGGCTCAGGTCATGATCCTGGGAACCTGGGATCAAGTCCCACAACAGGCTCTCTGCAGGGAGCCTGCTTCTCCCTCTGCCTGCGTCTCTGCCCCTCTCTTTGTATCTCTCATGAATAAATAAAATCTTTTAAAAAGTTTCATTGTTTAAAAAAATATATATGTATATAATATATATTATGTATATATACATTATGTATACATATATGTATATATATGCTATATATATATATATATATATTTACTGTCAAAGTTTTATTCTCAGTTTCCTAAACTAATTTTTATTCTGAGCTGAATTTTCTAGGAAGTGAGACGGTACTAGTCACTCCTGTTTCCAATCCCGACAGTTGCTGATGGATCAGCTGCCTCCTCTCATGTTTGTTCTTTCTTTTCACAGCCTATTAACTTGCTGTTCCAGGCCCAGCAAACTGTAACTAACTGTAGAGGCCCCCACATGTGCAGGGATTCAGTGTTATCTTCTAAGGTTATCTTCTATCTTCTAAGATAAGTAGTTCAAAATCTTAGGAGGATTTCCTCTTTCAATTCAATTGTATTTTATCTGATCATCTTGGAAGGGGAAAACTGACAGATTTTTTGTGTGTGTGTTTTTATTTATTCATTTTTATTGACCATCCATACACTTGTCTTTCTATGTCTCTTGACTAGTTTTCAAAAGTGAGTGTGTTTTCCCTCTGGTCTTCCCTAGTTGTGGTTATTGAAAAGTATTTGCTTTACCTGGTTTCTACAAGACAATTTAGTCAAAATTAGAAAGTTTGACCTTGGCAAACTGCACACAAAGGTCATTTGATAGTCCCATAATCCTCTAGAGGAACTGAAAGCCTGGTATTAATTAAAATTAAGACTGAGTTGGTTCTGCATGTGGCTGTCCAACTTTTCCAGCACCATTTATTCAAGAGAGTGTCTTTTTTCCAGTGGATAGTCTTTCCTGCTTTGTCGAATATTAGTTAACCATAGAGTTCAGGGTCCACTTCTGGGTTCTCTATTCTGTTCAATTGATCTATGTGTCTGTTTCTGTGCCAGTACCACATTGTCTTGATGATCACAGCTTTGAAGTACAACCTGAAATCCGGCATTGTGATGCCCCCGGCTCTGGTTTTCTATTTTAATTTTCCCCTGGCTCTTCGGGGTCTTTTCTGATTCCACACAAATCTTAAGATGATTTGTTCCAACTCTCTGAAGAAAGTCCTTGGTATTTTGATAGGGATTGCATTAAATGTGTAAATTGCCCTGGGTAACATTGACATTTTCACAATATTAATTCTTCCAATCCATGAGCATGGAATATTTTTCCATCTCTTTGTGTCTTTCTCAATTTCTTTCAGAAGTGTTCTATAGTTTTTAGGGTATAGATCCTTTACCTCTTTGGTTAGGTTTATTCCTAGGTATCTTATGCTTTTGGATGCAATTGTAAATGGGATTGACTCCTTAATTTCTCTTTCTTCAGTCTCATTGTTAGTGTATAGAAATGCCACTGATTTCTGGGCATTGATTTTGTATCCTGCCACACTGCCAAATTGCTGTATGAAACTAGACCATTCTCTTACACCATACACAAAGATAAACTAAAAATGGATGAAAGATCTAAATGTGAGACAAGATTCCATCAGAATCCTAGAGGAGAACACAGGCAACACCCTTTTTGAACTTGGCCACAGCAACTTCTTGCAAGATACATCCATGAAGGCAAGGGAAACAAAAGCAAAAATAAACTATTGGGATTTATTCAAGATAAAAAAGCTTCTACACAGCAAAAGAAACAGTCAACAACACTAAAAGACAACCTACAGAATGGGAGACTATATTTGCAAATGACTTATCAGATAAAGGGCTAGTATCCAAGATCTATAAAGAACTTATTAAACTCAACAGCAGAGAAATAAACAATTCAATCATGAAATGGGAAAAGACATGAACAGAAATTTCACAGAGGAAGACACAGACGTGGCCAACAAGCACAGGAGAAAATGCTCCGCATCACTTGCCATCAGGGAAATACAAATTAAAACCACGATGAGGGCAGCCCGGGTGGCTCAGCAGTTTAGTGCTGCCTTCAGCCCAGGGCGTGATTCTGAAGACCTGGGATGAGTCCCACGTCAGGCTCCCTGCATGGAGTCTGCTTCTCCCTCTGCCTGTGTCTCTGCTTCTCTCTCTCTCTCTCTCTCTCTCTCTCTGTGTGTGTGTGTGTTTGTGTCTCATGAATGAATAAATAAAATCTTTAAAAAATAAAATTAAATTAAGAAAAAACACAATGAGATACCACCTCACACCAGTGAGAATGGGGAAAATTAACAAGACAGGAAACAACAAATGTTGGAGAGGATGTGGAGAAAGGGGAACCCTCTTACACTGTTGGTGGGAATGTGAACTGGTGCAGCCACTCTGGAAAACTGTGTGCAAGTTCCTCAAAGAGTTAAAAATAGAGCTACCCTATGACCCAGCAATTGCACTGCTGGGGATTTTCCCCAAAGATACAGATGCAGTGAAACATCAGGACACCTGCACCCCGATGTTTATAGCAGCAATGTCCACAATAGCCAAACTGTGGAAGGAGCCTCAGTGTCCATGGAAAGATGGATGGATAAAGAAGCTGTGGTCTATGTATACAATGGAATATTCCTCAGCCATTAGAAACAACAAACACCCAACATTTGCTTCAATGTGGATGGAACTGGAGGGTATTATGCTGAGTGAAATAAGTCAATCGGAGAAGGACAAACATTATATGGTCTCATTCATTTGGGGAATATAAAAAATAGTGAAAGAGAATAAAGGGGAAAGGAGAGAAAATGAGTGAAAATATCAGTGAGGGTGACAAAACATGAAAGACACTTAACTCTGGGAAACAAGGGGTAGTGGAAAGGGAGATGGGCGGGGGGCTGGGGTGACTGGGTTATGGGCACTGAGGGGGGCACTTGGCAGGATGAGCACTGGGTGTTATGCTATATGTTGGCAAATTGAACTCCAATAAAAAAATAATAATAAAAAAATGAAAAAAAAAGACTGAGTTGGTTCTTGCATTGAGACGAGATTTTAGAAATATAATTTATTGGCCTTAACAAGTGAAAAATTTCACTACATGTGATAAACCTACTTTAAGCAATCACTAATTTAGGTTCAGAGTTTGCAGAAGTTTTCCCAAATCTGTGCCTAAAACTTCGTTTTCTCTTATTGGAAATAAAGTTATCTTATCCTACTGAAAGAACATTTCAGGTATCAAGGGAAGAATAATTGACTCTTTTTTAGTAAAAAGCACCTATAATTCAGAAAAACATTTATTTGATATGAACTAGGCTCATTTTTATGAGTTTATAAAGCTGATGTTTTTCTATGCCTGAGAGTTTCTTGCAATATTGTTATTGTTAAAATTATCACATCAGTTTCTATATTAAAGGAGAATTACATTATTATAACTTCCGAATCCGTTTTTCAAGAGTTCAATTTTTAATGGCAAACCAAAATGGAAAAGGTTTCAGTTACAGAGGGTAAAAGGTAGAAAATGTATACTAAAGTAAAAATACTTACAAAAATTGCAGAAGTCCTTTCATGCAAGGAAAACAGACAGGTGATAGACCACTCTTTGGGACTCAAATCACAGACCCTAAAAGAATCACTTGTGGCCTATATGAGCCCAATATGATTACTTACTTTGAACCATTACCCAGAGAAGAAACAATAAATACTTTACCCGGTCAACACCTAATGGAGAAGAAAGCTTAGCTCAACATTGGGCTGTGAAGCAAGAAATGTCCTCTATAATTGCAACAACTAAAATGGTTGCCTTTTCTCAATGCTAAAAGAGTACAAGCATAGATAAAATAATAAGGTATTGTGTTGCATTATTGGTCATTATTCCTGGCATTAGTGAAAATGCCAGGCATGAACTAGAAATCCAGTTTTTACTTCTTGTAGGTCCAAACCTTCTGCTTTATTCATCTGTATCCTGTATCAGCTACTCCCCAGACAAATGACCTTGAAGTGTCAAATGGTAGCTTCAAGCATGGAAGAGATATGAGATCCAGGAAAAGATAATTGTGGCTTTAAGATAAATATATATTAGTAGTGTATTTATCTTAGTAAAGACCCAGTTTTTATTGATGAGTGCAACTTCAAAATGTGGCATTCATTTGTCTTTATGTTACTCATTAAAAAGGTCAATATCTACTCAAGCACAGCATGATTACAAATGATAGAAATCCCTGGAACTGGTGACATAAGCTGTTCTCTTCTTATGATCACTGGCCCTGTCACTAATTCTCTATCACTAGTTATAAATACCTTTTCAGCATAAACACTCCACTGTCTTTTCAGGGAGAAATAACTCAATTTGGTTATACTTCCTACAATGCACAGCACAAGGCTGAAATTATAGGTATCCTTCTTTTGGGGTACATAGTTTTTTGATAATATAGAATTGTTTGGTGCAACCCTGACTTCTCTATCTTATTCATCAGATGGGAAGGAAAATTGCCTTAAAGACTCTCAATGCCCCTGAGTTTTATGAACCTAATCACAAAAATTCGTGAATTGCTCATGGATACAAGAAAGAATCTCATCTCACAGATGATATAACTGCCCGATAATAGTTCTTTTAGAAAGCTTCTATTTTCTGCTTGAACTCTATGTAGGTGCAGAGGATTTCAGATAGGTCTGTAACTTCTCTCATCCCTGTTTTCTACATATACTTCTACAAATATAAGTCCCACAGTTAGAACCTGGATTTATGCACAGGGTGAAAAAGGCTCTCACGTGTGTGCCGAGACTTGACAATTTCTGTGACAACATCATAACCAGGAACTGTGTGACCAGTCATGGTAAGGTCACTTGATAGTTTGGCCATTTCTGAAGAAGTGACAACTGACATAGAATAGACAACTCATTCTAAAATCATATTTGGGAAATAGTTATATGCATGTCTCATTTGAAACAGAAAGCTTTTCAACTTATCCCCCCGTAACTTTTTCTGTAAACTAGGAAATGTACAGTTTTTGTTTTTGTTTTCCCCCTAAAGTTAAGTGGATTTGAACAGATACTACCTCAGCTGGTTCCTCTTATTAATCTATGTTATTCAGTACTTCTAGGAAGCAACGAGTGTTTATGAGTTTCAGGGCACAGTGGAAAAAAAACCCTAGAAAATGGGAGAAATAATGTGGAAAACAACAAGCAATAAATAGATAACTATCAAATAATTCCAGATAAAGGTGATTTTCAGATAGAGACAGATGCAAAGTATAAAATCAAAACAATGGAATGTATACCATGTGTGTGTTTGTGTGTGCACATTATGCTTTTTTGACAAAGTATCATTCAAACGAAGACCTGAGTGATGAAAAAGAGCCAGCCATGCAAAGATCCGAGTGAGTTGTATTATAGGCAGAGGGAATAACAAATGCAAATAACAACAAACCACGCTCACTTTGCTTGAAGGTTAAATTAAATATAACCTATTTACATGATGGCTAAATCTATATAAATAACAGGCGCCCAGGAAAATTGCCTTAGATTCTGAAAGTGAAACTAGTCTCTGCCTCCTTGGCAGTAAGTCTCAACACACCAAGAAGCCAAATAGGGAAAAAACATGGTATCAGGAGAACTTCACTTTGCAAACTTCACAAGGTATTGTTTTTAATGTGTTGATGGAAAAATCAGGGTGTTTCTCTTGAGTAACTGTCCTTTCACTACTACAGATTTTGCTTTAGACATTTTTCCCAGTCTGTCATTCTTTGTCTTTGAAAATCAAAACTCTGGACAATTCAGCACCACCAATTTGTGGTTTCCTTTTCATTCATCTACTGACATAGTGTTCTCCTTCAGTTAAAATAAAGCATTTATATTATTTGGCAAGAACACTTTGATACTGTCACTGTATAAATAATCAAGAAAGCAGTCTTCTACTGACATTTGCCTCTTAGCAGGTCTGGACACCAGACCAAAAGAAATGGAGTTGTGCATCTATAATTACATGTTACGGAACAGTTAATGTATTCACTATTGTTCTCCAAGGTTTTAAAGGCCTAAATGTCTGCTCTGAATTTACCAGAACTAAGATTTACACATTCCTATAGTCAAAATGATTTCGACACACAACAGGAATAAAATAGATGTTCAGAAATAATACTTACAGCTTCATAATTAAACTCTCTGCTAAAAGAGTGCCCTTTGAAACATGCATGTTGGTTTTTGGCCAAGAAAAACTCCCGATGGCAATAAGTGGGTGTTTCTAAACTTAATTTTGAATACGGTTTTGAAAAAGTGGCTGTAAACCCTAGGGACTATATTTTTCAAAAATAATCTAAAAACCACTTTGGAAATAATGTAAATGTACTAGGGAGACTGGGGGTTTTTCACACTGATGTATGTATCACATGGTAACTTGAAGGAAAATTCATGGTTACACTCAGTAGGTAAAAGTAAAAAACTCTTTCTTAAACATGACAGGGTAATTTCAGAAAGATACCAAAGTGTTTAAAAGAGTAGAGGCACATAATTTGTTCTTAATTTTTTTCCTAATAAGCTAGAAGTTTTTTTTAAAGAATATTTCCCTTCACTTTATTCCTTTCTCATAAATTTCAAGGAGTCCAGTAAATTTCATGGAGGCGGTTTCTAAAAGATTTTCTCTTCTAAGAACATAAGGATCTCAAGCCAGAAGGGAAAAAAATGAAATGCAAATAAAGGGTAACTGGGGGGAATCTAACAGGTTCTTTTATTTCTTCCAGCAGTAAGAGTGGGGACCACGTGATTAACTTGGATGGGCTCACATACATGCTAATGGGTGTATTTATTTACATATAGTTAAGGGAAGACTAGTGCTGAGAGGTAAAGAAGAGGTGAGTTTGAGCCTCAGGACTGAGAACAGGGACAAAGTCTATTTTCTTAGACTAATTGGAAGGGAATCCGATGAGGTGGGCCATGTAACAGGAGGATGTGTGCTCCATCTTAGGGTGGAGAAGGAAAGTTGACTATTGGTAGGTAAGTCAAATTTTAATTTCACTGCTACTCACAATCTTTGCACACCAATTCCAGGGGAATTATTTGCATAGTTTAAAAGAGAGAAAGCATGCTATGCTAAATATGTGATATTTAATCTCTTTTTCAAAATACATTTCTTAATTTATTATGATTACTCTGCAATCTTTTTTGGTCACTCTAAAGATTCCTGGTTACTGATTCTAGGCACAGGGTAACATTGACCTGAGCAGACAGGAGAATACACCCAGAAGATGAGAAAGAGATGTAGGTGCCTAGGGAATACCACAAATGTAGAGAACAGCACAGCATGGAGCAAAAGAGAGAAGCTAGAGAACATTCTGGGGCAGCCCGGGTGGCTCAGCAGTTTAGCGCCACCGTCAGGGCATGATCCTGGAGACCCAGGATGGAGTCTCACGTCAGGCTCCCTGCATGGAGCCTGCTTCTCCCTCTGCCTGTGTCTCTGCCTCTCTCTTTCTCTCTGTGTCTCTCATGAATAAATAAATAAAATCTTAAAAAACAAAAAAAGAACATTCTGCACATTCAGGGACTCACATGATTCCTACAGCCAGCTACCCAAGTCACCCTTAAGATGCAAACTGCTGCCTCATGTTTGTGGATAGCAAGAGTCTGCAGTATGGAGGCTGGAGACTTTTCTTGTTTACCATTAAAAGGTACTTTACAAATGAAGAATGTAAGTTGGCACTCTTTGGGGTTTTATTTATTTTATTTTATTTTTTCTTTGGGGTTCTAAAACATGATTGAACTGGTCTGAGAGGGTGGACCTCAGCCCACCGACATCACTGAAGTAATGGAAAATCCTAGTGATGCTGCCTGACTCAGGTGATAAAGTTGAAGCTCACAGAGGCCTCTGAGCCTCAACCTTCTAGTGATCACTAATGTGCCTTTTTTTTCCTGTGAATGTACTACAGTGCTGACAAAACAAGAATTCCCCTATTGATAAATTATCTCAAGTCTCTAGGTAATCTTTAGTACCAGGACAAATAACCTTCTTCTGGGGACAAATGGGCACTGGAGTAATGTCATCTGATGTGCAGTAACTGATAAGAGGGGTGGCTGCACCTGAACTGGAAATATCAATCCGGGCTCCAGAGGTCCAAAGGTGCATTGTAATCACAGTTGAGGGGAACTGATCTGCTGTGTGGATCCTTCATTCTGGAAGGTAGAGTACAGGGAAGCTAAAGGAACCTATCAGAACACTTTCCAGTCAGTAAACAGTCCAAAATTAGGGATAGGTATGGATAAAGAAAAACCGAATGGGAGTCCTGGTTACATCCCCTATTCTCTTCATCTGGATCATGATAATAGGAATTAATTTAATATATGATTGTTTAAGTGAAGGGTTCCAAGATGGATTGTGCATTTTACATTTTGTCTTTTAGGTCCTAGATTAGATCTCTCTCTTTTTCCTCTCTCCCCCCTTATCCCCTCTTTTCTCTATCACTGGGTCATAACTGGAATAAGCATTTCTGGTTCTGTGTTTCAACTCTGCAGACCCAAATTTGCCCTCCAATATAGACTTATAATAAAGAGACCACCCAAAATGTCTCTAAGATCAAATCTCTGATTTAGGCTTATCGGCAGAAATGTATCAACATTTACTGGTTCCCATGTGTCTGTTACGTATGTCGACTTCTCCACTGACCCCATATCAAATTGTGGGGAAGGGACAAGGTGTGGTTAATTATCAACCCCAAATCCCAATATCTGTGTGTGGTGATTCCGGGATGGGAGAAGTTTTATTGAGCATGGCAGTTTCAGATAAAATTTTCTTGCACATTAGCTTCTGTTATGAAAACCTGTTGACTAAATCCTCAGCAAACTGTTGTTCCTTTTCTCCTCTTTCTCATCTTCCACTAAGCATGTCAAAGGGCCTAATTACTGAACTGGGGAGTGGGGAGAAGTTTGAGCCATCTTATCATTGTGTAGCACAGAACTTGTGTAAGGGCAATAGGATGCGTTCCTTTAATCAACAAACTGAAGTCCTCCCAAATACTGGACCTCGTTTTGGTATTGATTGTAAAGCCTGCAATAGGATAGGTAAGAGAATAGCCCATTGTTTTCCTTTACTTCATCAAATGTTCTCTAAATTAAATACGGGGGACAGGTTCTATTTATAAGTCAAATACCATAAAATGAATGAGTTTGTGTATGTCTCTGTGTGTGTATGTGTGTTTTCTCAAGCTCTGAGGTCTATTTGTCAATTGCTTCATCTGCCGAAGAATATTCAGGAAGCTATGTTGTCCCACTGCATTAAGTAGTTAATAAATAAGGAATCCAGAAAGGGAGCACATCCACTTCCTCTAGTTTGCTAAGCTTCCTTAGGCATCATTTCAAAGATCAGCAGTTAAAAACCAGAAAGTAGGAGATGCCTGGGTGGCTCAGTGGTTGAGTGTCTGCCTTCGGCTCCGGGTGTGATCCTGGAGTCTCGGAATTGAGTACCACATCCAGCTCCCTGCATGGAACCTGCTTCTCCCTCTGCCTGTGTCTCTGCCTATCTCTTTCTGTGTCTCTCATGAATAAATAAATAAAACATTAAAAACAAAACAAAAACCAGAAAGTAGTACATATTTTTTCAGATTTTGGTGTTATGACATCTCTGAATCCTCCCATAAATTGCCCATATTTTCCTTTCTTGACTACTCTTTCAAGAATTGGAATCAGCTTTAATGCTTATACATAAGGGACAGAGGCTCCCTTTCTCATTACAGATCTGCCTAAGAATTAGGTTATTAATCAGGCCAACAGACAATACTCCATTACTTTCTACAAATGGTTTTTAGGGGCCACCTTTTTAAACTGCACAACTTTATACCTCTTCTTTCCTTAAGATACAACTTGGGAGCCTGATGGCTCAGGCAGTTAAACCTCTGACTCTTGGTTTTGGCTCAGGTCATGATCTCAGGCTCATGATCTTAGAGTCATGAGATCAGGCCCCTCACTGGTTTCTGTGCTCAGTGAGGAATCTGCCTGCTTGAGTTTCTGTCTCCCCTCTTCCTTTGCCCTGTCACATGTGCATGTTCTCTCTCTAAAATAAATAAATAAATCTAAAAAAAAGATAACAGTTGTAAACTAGCTGACCCTATTAAATTTAATGGACAAAAAAATTGATTCATTTTTAAAGTTAAATTCTTTAATGTGAACTAATTATGAATTGATACACAGTTGTGTGAAATAAGATGGAGAGATCCTGCATACCTTTAACTCAGTTTCCCTCAAAAGTCACATCTTCAAAATCATAGAAAAGTATCTAAACCAGAACGTCTACATTGCTACAATCCACCAAATTTATCGACAGACTTATTTTATATTGCATAATTTTAACTCAAATTGTGTTGTAAATCTGATTATCAAGCTAATATTTGTAAGTCTACATAGTATGGATTTAAATCATTTCTCAAACTTGGGCCTGCATTCTACTGATAACATCAGGCTGGAACTGAGTAGCATTTTTATTACCCAACATAAATTCTTCACTTAGTATCAGTCCCCAGCCACTCCAGGTTTCTCCTTAACAGCTAGCTCAATTCAGTATTTATGTATTTATGCTCCTATGGATGTCCCTTTTATAATCCATTAGAGAAGCACCTAGTCCTTATGTTGGCCTAGGTATTCCCCAGTGTGCTAACCTTGTCAGTTGTCCAGCAGAGGGCATTCCATCCCTGCCTGTGTTCAACAGTAGCCCAGAAGACTGAAGTACCATCAGACATCTGCCTGAGTGAAGCAGGCCAAATATTTCTCAAGTGGAATAATGTCACCAGATAAAAACAAATGAAATTATATAATGTCAAATGAAAAATTTTTTATTTCCACTCTTGACTTTTTCCCTGAGGTCTAAACATATTTGACAACCTACTTGACATTTCCACTTGGAAATACAACACGTCCAAACTTAACATACCAAAAAATAAAACTTGCTACCTTCCTCCTAAACCTCATGGTCCTCATTTCAGTAACAAATTTCACCATGTTTCTAACTGTTTGAGCCAAAGACCTAGGAATATTCCTTGATTCATCCCTTTATTTCAAACCAACCTAACCTTTCTTCATATCAAATTCATCAGTAAGTCTTATTGGCTGTGTCTCCAAAATAGATCTTTAAACTATTTATCATCAAGGCTAACCCATCATTTTCTCTCACCTGGACTACTGCAACAACTCCCTAACTAGTCCATCAGTTTCCATTTTTGCCCCTTTAGAAACCTGTTCTATAGACATTTTTCCAAAAAAGACACATAGAAGATGGCTAATAGACACATGAGAAAATGCTCAACATTCTTCATCATCAGAACTATAATGAGGTATCACCTCACACCAGTCAGAATGGCTAAAATCAACAAGACAATAAATAACAGTTGTTGGCAGGGATGCAGAGAAAGGGGAAACTTCTTAACACTGTTGGTAGGAATGCAACTAGTGCAGCCACTCTGGAAAACAATAGAAGGTTCCTCAAGAAGTTAAAAAAAGACCTACCCTCTGACCCAGCAATTGTACTACTGGGTATTTACCCCAAAGGATCAAAAATGCTGATTTGAAAGCATACATGCACCCTGTTGTTTATAGCAGCTTTATTGACATTAGCCACATTATGGAAAGAGCCCAAATGTCCATCAACTGATAAATGGTTAAAAAACATGTGGTATGTATATACACAATGGAATATTATCCAGCTGTCAAAAAGAATGGCATTGTGCCATTTGCAACAACATAAATGGAACTAGAGAGTATCAAGTGAAATAAGTCAGTCAGAGAAAGACAAATACATATGATTTCATTCATATGTTGAATTTAAGAAGAAAAAAAAACAGATCAATGTAGGGGAAAGAAAAGGGAGCAAAGCAGAAAATAGACTCTGAACTGTAGAGAACAAACTGAGGGTTGAAGGTTGGCGGGAGGTAGGTAGGAGATGGGGCCAAATGGGTGATAGGTATTAAGGAAGACATTTGTGGTGAGCACTGGGTGTTATATGTAAGTGACAAATCCCAAAATTCCACTCCTGAAACAAATTTTATGTTTTCTTTTAGTACATTGTATATTAACTAATTAGAATTTAAATAAAAATCTGGAGAAAGAAAAAGGAAAAAAAAAGCAAGAAAAAAATAACAACCAGAAGAAAAAGATATATATGGACAGGAAATGTACAATGTAAATCAGGGTCACTCAGCAATATCTTTAAAGTACAGAAAGAAAAAATAAAACTATGAAACTAGAATTCTGTACCCTCCAAAAATATGTTTCCAGAAGAATTCAGAATCATAAAGACAAGTTATCTAAAAGAAAGCAGCCAAAAGAATTAACTAAAATGTGAAAATATAAAACAAATACCAGTGTGATTAGTTTAACTATTTTCTGTAATACACAGTACATTTCATTACTATGAAATGGTAGTAACAGTAATGAATGGTATCAGGGATAAAAAAGGTTATTTCATAGTAAAGTTACCAATTTATTGGGGGGACATACTGCTCTTAATGTTTATGGGGCTAAGGGCAGTGCTTTAAAATACATGAATCAAACCTGGTAGAACTGCAATAAGGAGACAAATCCACAATTATACAGATTTTAATACCTTATTCTAAATAACTGACAGAACAAAGTATAGTATATTTGATGAACACTCTCAACCAAACTGGCCTGAGAACACTCAACCAAATAACAGCAAAATACACATTCTTTTCAAGTGCACATGGAATATATACCAAGACAGACCAAACACACAGTCATAAAATAATAAACAGAATCAAATATGTCAAATATATTTTATTACAATATAAATCAATTAAATATCAGTAACTTAAACATTGGAAGATCTAAAATATTTGAAAATTAAATAAAATATGTCTTAATTATTATAGATCAAAAAGGAATCAGAAAGGAAATAGGCAGTATTCTGAGCTGAAAGAAAATAAAGACATGAAATATCAAAACTTATTGTGTGCAGCTATAGGAATGCTTAGAAGGGAATTTTGCTAAGTTCTTCTATTACAGAAGTAATGACCTAAGCTTCCAATTTTAGAACCAAAAATGAAAGGAAAAAAAAGACAAATTAAATCTAAAGCATGTAGAAAGAACATGAAAGAACACCAAATTAATCTCAAAGAACAGAAGACAAGGCCATGGGAAATAGAAAAAAAATTAAGGAGATCAATAAAATCCAAGTTATTTCTCTGGAAGTATCTATAAAAATGGATAAATCTGTAGGCAAGACTGATCAGGAAAAAAGAGAGAAACAATACCGATATTGGAAATGAAAAGAATAACCACTACAGATTTTACAGACATTAAAATGGTAATGAGGGGATTTTATGAACAACTTCCCCAACAAAATTAAACAATTTAAAGAAAGTGGATAAATTCCTTGAAAGACACAAACTATTATATTTAATAGTTAAATATAATTAAACTATTCCATTAAAGAAATGGAATACATATTTGAAAATATTCCTACAGAGTAAACTCCCAAAAGAGACCTCAAAGGTGAATTTAGTGAAATATTTAAAGGAAAAAAATTTACTTCTACAGAAACATAAGCCTTTTCAGAAAATAGCAGAGATACTTTATATGTAGTTTTATGATACCACTATTACCCTGATTTAAAAAACAACAACAGAAAAAAATTTTCAAGAAAACTATAGAACTGTACCTGTTCCTGAACTAATATACAAATATTCTTAAAATTTTAGCAAGTTGAATCCAGCAGTGCAATACTATATTCTGATCGAATGGGATTTATCTTAATAATGTTAAGTTTGATTTAACAGTTAAAATTTTATACATTTCAACATATTGATGGGCTAAAAAGAAAAACCATGACTATATTAATAGATTCAGAAAAAGCATTCAACAAAATCTAGCATCCATTCACGATGAAAACTCTCAAGGCACTAGGAATAGAAATGAACCTGATTAATGCAGAAAAGGACATCTATAGAAACATCCAAATAACATCGCCCTTAATGGTGAAAGAATGGATGCTTTCCCCCTAATATTAGGGGACAAACAAAAATAGCTATTGTCATCACTTCTACTGTACTAGATTGTACTGGAGTACTTACCAGTGCAATAATACAAAAACTACAAAGAAAAGAAGCAAAGAAGGAGGCCGAGGGAGGGAAGCAGAGAAAGAAGAGAGAAGAAAGAACAAGAAAGAAAAAAAAGATGAACCAAAGAAAAAGATGCACAGAATATAAAACAAAATGTAAAACATATTATAGATAACATAATAGTCTAAGTAGAAAAATCTAAGCTAATCTAAAAGAGCTGTAAAACTAAGAAGTAAATCTAGAATATTTGCAAGATTAAAAGTCAATAAACAAAAATCAATTGTATTTCTATAGTAATAGAAAGATGAAATAAAATATAGGTTACAAGAAATTCAGAACCCAATTACCCAAAATGTTGATATGGAAAAACAAAGTTGGAGAAGGCCTTAGACAACACCGATTTTAAGACTTAATGTAAAGCTACAACAAATACAGAGTCATACTGGCATAAAGAAATACACTTAAAAAAAAAGACACATAGATTAACCAATTAGTAGAGTTTTAAAATAGACTCTTACATATACAGTCAACTTATTTTCTATAAAATTTCTAAGAGAATTCAATGGGAAGGGATAAATTTTCAATAGATGGTTGTGGAACAAACTGCAGAAAAACAAACAAAACAAGAGACTGTCAAACTTCACTTGACACTGTATACAAAAATTTACTCAAAATGGATAACAAATCTAAAGGGGCCAAACTATAAAACATCCAGAAGAAAACCTAAGAGGAATCCTTGGTGAGGATTTGGTTTACAAAAATACTTTCTATGGGGTCAACTAACCTCTGAAAAAGCAGGAAAGAATATCCAATGGAAAAACGACTTTCTCCTCAATAAATGATGCTGGGAAAATTGGACAGCCACATGTTAATGAATGAAACTGGACCATTCTTATACTCCATACACAAAGATAAGCTCAAAATGGATAAAAGACCTAAATGTGAAACAGGAATCCATCAAAATCCTAGAGGACAATACAGGCAGCAACTTTTTGGTAGACATGTTTCCAAAGTCAAGGGAAACAAAAGCAAAAATGAACAATGAGGATTTCATCAAGATAAAAAGCTTCTGCACTGCTAGGGAAACAGTCAACAAATGAAAAGGCAACCTAAAGAATGGGAGAAGATATTTGCAAATGACATATCAGATAAAAGGCTAGTATCCAAGATCTATAAAGAATGTAACAAACTCAACACCCCAAAACCAAATAATCCAATAAGGAAATGGGCAGAAGACATGAACAGACATTTTTTCCAAAGAATACATTCAGATGGCTAACAGACACATGAAAATTGCTCCATGTCACTCGGCATCAGGGGAATACAAACCAAAACCACAATGAGACACCACCTCATGCTGATCAGAATGGCTAAAATTAACAAGACACAAAACAACAAATGTTGGTGAATGCAGAGAAGGGGCTTACACCATTGGTGGGAATGCAAGCTGGTATAGCCACTCTGGAAAACAGTATGAAGGTTCCTTAAGAAGTTAAAATAGAGCTACCCTATGATCCAGCTATTGCCCTAAAAGGGATTTACCCCAGAGATACAAATGTAGTGATCCGAAGGGGCACCTGCACCCCAATGTTTATAGAAGCAACGTCCCCAATAGCCAAACTGTGGAAAGAGCCCAAATGTCCATCAACAGATGAATGGATAAAGAAGATGTGATGTATATATACAATGGAATGTTACTCAGTCATCAGAAAGGATGAATACTTACCATTTTCATCTATGTGGATGGAACTAAAGGATATTATGCTGCGTGAAATAAGTCAATCAGAGAAGAACACTTATCATATGGTTTCACTCATGTGGAATATAAGAAATGGCCCAGAGGATCATAGGGGAAGGGAGCAGAAACTAAATGGGAAGACATCAGAGAGGGAGACAAACCATGAAAAACTCTTAACTCTAGGAAACAAACTGTGGGTTGCTGGAGGGGAGAAGTGTGATGGGCTAACTGGGTGATGAGGATTAAGGAGAGCATGTAATGTGATGAGCACTGGGTATTATAAGCAAATGATAAATTATTGAACATTACATCTGAAACTAAGGATATACTCTATGTTGGCTAATTGGCTAATTGTTGACAGGGAGGTGAAGCAACTGAAAATCCTAAATACTGTTGATGGAAATGTAAAACTGTACAACCTTGGAAAAGTTGGTCCCTTCTTTCAAAGTTGAATATGCATCTACATACAACATGTTTATTCTAAAGTCGTTATTAAGCCAACAGAAATAAAAGCACTTGTCTACGCAAAGAAGTGGTTAATGAAAGAAAACAGATAGAAAATACACTTTGTGTGATTCAATTTCATAAAATTCTAGAACATGCAAACATTCATGATTGTTAGCTCTCCAGCACTGCTGGAGAGCAAGGATGGAGGGAGGAATAGCTGTGTTGAAAGGAGCTTGAGAAAACGTTTCAGAGTAATGGATATGTTTATTTTCTTGGTTGTAGTGACAGGTTTACAAGTATGTACGTAAATTAAATTCATGAAATTTTACACTTTAGATATGTGCAGTGTACTGTATGTCATTTATATCACAATAAGACTGTTAAAAATAGTAAGCCACAACTGAATACCTGGTAAAGTAAGTGGCCTCCCTCTTCAGTTCCATCTTCTTGAAACAAACCATCTTTAGTTGACCAAATGAAGATTCACACGAGAAAAGCATCTTAAATGTTGTAATTACCATTTTATGAGCTTTTAGTGTAGGCCAGGAACTCTTGTAAATATCTGTCGTAGATTAAGTCTTCACCGTTATAATAACTGATGAGGTAAATTCTATCATTACCTTCTCAGATTTTATTATTAAATAGTATTAGTAACTTCCTAAAATGGGTGACTGACCTGTCCAAAATCGCAGTCTGAATGAAAGAGACTGGAATTAAATATAAATACTTGTACACTTAATAACAATTCTTGATTGCCTTGGGCTGGGGGTGAGCAAGATTAGGCTCCAAATAATATGTTGAGGCAGAATGATTGCCACAAAACTACTGTCAGATCAGAAGCCTTTAAAAGCAGAACAGGAAACATTGCTCCTGTTCTTTAAATAAAAGATGTCTTTACAACAATGATGATAGTCCTGGAGCCCAGGAGAGGTCAGGGCAAGACTCTGCAGCCTGCCAGTAACAAATGATGAGGAAGCAAAGCTGATCTTGTTGTAAATTGTTAATAGAGTCTCAGCTGTTGACATAAGGTCTCTCCTGCCAATCACTTATGTCAGTGCAGTTCAGGGTAGAAAATGAAAATGAAACAGACAAAAGTTTGGCATTAAAGAAATTGGTGTCAAGAGAAGAGAAGGGTAGGAATTAGTATAGGCAAATGTTAGTTGGCTCTAACACTAGACTTGGCTTAGTATAATTAAGTTAAGAAGGAATGAGGTGGTAATTGGAAGTATATCTACTCTTTTAGTTCAATTCATATTCATCCAAAAGTCCTCTAGATATTTCTTATGTGTAACTAAGTGTAGGAATCAATTGTAACAGCAAATTCCTTTATTTAATACGTGAAGAAAGAGATGTTCAAAGGGTCAAGGAATCCGGCTACGTCATCTCAAACCAGGAGGAGAATCCCAATTTGTCTACAACGGAAAGTCTACAACTTTCAACCAAAGATAACTTACCAGACATTGACACATCAGTGTGAATGAGTTTCAATTCCTTCTTAATGATAGCCTTTTCTACAGAAAGAGCATAAAGATTATAAAGGCTGGAGCCATAAAAAGGACTAAACAGCTAAACCTCCTATGTTCACTATTTAGCTGAGGACTTGGATGCTGCTCTGTATACATTTCCCAGCCTCTCCATGATATCATTGGCAGCAATGCAAAGTCCTACACCCTTAACCTTGAGATTTGTTTTTTGTTTTGTTTTGTTTTGTTTTGTTTTGTTTGGTACTGCAGAGATCATCATTATTGATGAGTATAAGGGAGAAAGATACTTTATTCAAATATCACCTAATTTACCAACACAATTTCTGCTTTATGTGTTGACTAAAGCAAAACTTCCAAGCAAAGACAAATGCCATAGATACTAGTATCCCAGTTAGATCTTTAAAGAGAAGTAAATGACCAGTGATGAGTTCCCTACAGAGAACTTGTGAGCCAGAGCTTTTGTTTGAGGTCATCATGTACTGTCACTAATACTCTTCCTATGTATGATGGTGGATTACTGAGGCTATGTGTTGTATTGGTGTTGAGCAAAACTGTGAATATTTTAGGTCTTTCTTACCTATTATTTTATTTCTTAAAAAAAAAAGATTTTATTTATTTATTCATGAGAGACACAGAAAGAGAAGCAGAGACATAGGCAGAGGGGGAAGCAGGTTCCCCGCAGGGAGACTGAGGCAGGCCTCAATCCCATGAGCCGGGATCACGACCTGAGCCAAAGGCAGGTGCTCAACATTTAAGCCACCCTGGTGGCCCCTACTTATTATTTAAAAACAGCACTAGTATTACCTTAGGTTAAGACTTCATAATTCATAAAGTATTTTACAATTACTACCTTGTTTGATTATGTAATTGCCTTGCTTTATAGTTAAAGATACCAAGATGTAGAGGCAAAGTAATGTCATTATTTACCTATATTAATCGGTAGAATCAACATATTAATTGATACAGATCAACAGAAAACCTGAATTTCACCCAAGTCCTGTATCCTTTCAAAAATGCCAAAGCACTCTTCCCATCCTTAATTCTATAGTATTATTCTTGAAATTGCTTTGTTGGTTATAATTCCCAGTGAGTTAGCCATGTAAAAGAAGAGCCTCAACATAAATTTTAAAAATTCTAATTGTGCTTTATGCAATGGTGGATAGTTTTTGTGTGATCTCTGGTGGTCATTTCCTGCTCTTGGAATATTCCTAAAGGATGTGTATACTTTATTTCCACCTATGATCCTCTTCCTCTTTGCTTAATGTCCTGCTCCAAGAGGCCCCCCAGCTACCCAACTCATATAACTCCACTGTTTGCTCCTCTTGTTTATTAATTCCTCAGCCTTATCATTTGGCATTATGTTTTGCATCTTTGTTGACCTAGATACTGTTTCTGTCCTCTACAGTCTCTGTGATCTATGACTGTCTCCTCAAGGTGTGGGTTAATGTTGCCACTCCTTTAAAACTTGAATGACTGTGTAAATCTAGGAATTCTCAAAGTTACTTAACCATACAGCCAGTTCTGCTTGGGCAGTGCCTGCAGGGAGGGTCCTCTGGGCCGAGAGGCAGCACACGTGCCTTTGGAGAAGGCCTAACATTGCTAGCACACAGTAAAAGTTTTGATATTTTTGGTGTGATTTCTGAGTTGCGTGTCACCAGTCATATTGATCCCTCAGGCACACTGACTCACCAGGGCTCGGACTTGTAATATTCTGACATGTCAAATAAGGCTTTTTTTTTTTTTTTTTTTTTTTTTACTAATTTAACCCTCAAAAAGCTGTCAAAATCAGAATTTTGCTGAGCTATGTTAATCTCCCATCTGTGCAGAATGAGATTCACAATAAGTTCCTGGCTGTTAATAATGTTGGATTTGTGTTTTGGAAAATACGTTTGACACATTTTCAGCAAGCGCACTTCTCCCTGGCATAAAGTTTAATAGCATATGATATATAGCATTGAGCTCTAGATATGAAAGGAGTCTGCTGATTTTATCATTTTTTTATGATTTTCCTTCACCTTTTTTTTAACCTCTCCCCTAGAATTTCACATAAAGGAGGCAAAAATGTAGAGGAAATAAAGTTCAACATCATTTCCATTCTCCTTGTCCAACTCAGCTCATGCTCTCCATGTCACCGAATGGGGTAGAGTTTTCTAGTATTGGCATTACTTCAAGTAAATATCCAGGGCCCTGCCACAGACTAAGAGGTCAACAAGAGTGAATGATGGAGATGATGATAGCAAAGATGGATGATGAATGTGCTTGAATATGCTAACTGGCTCAATGCTTTATTAGCAGAAGTTCAGGTATCAGAAGCAATGGATAAAAGCATAAATATATGCTCTCCAACTGGCCAGGGAGAGGGTTCAGATTGCAAAACAGGAAATTATTCTCTAGTAGCCCAGCACCTAAGAAGACCTGATATTCAAGAAGAGAGAAAGGACATAAAGCTCTCATAATCTAGGACTCTGAGGAATAATTGCAAGTTCAATCTTTCTCAGTAATCAGGTGAGATGAAGACATGGTCGGTTAAAAAGAGAATGCTGATGAGAAAGTCATAATTGAAAGATAAACTTAAGCTACAACGTGGCTGGAATCTTCTGATCAGACAACTACAAAACTGAGGGAGCTTCAAGCATTCTATTTGATTTTCATCGGTGGTAAAATAGATATTGAAAAGGGATGAAATGAAGATCCCTTTCCTTTGAGGTCAAAGTCACTATTTGGGTTAAGAGCACTTTGCATTGATATGATGAATACTTGGAGGTGTGTATGCATGTGACACGGCAAAACCAAATTTGGTCTGTCCCAGGGACCCCAGCAGCATCGAAGATCTAGATGACAGAATGTGAGGTCATTGGCAACAAACAAGTTGAGCTTTCAAAGGAATGAGAAACATTGATGTGGCTGGCCCCCTCTCAAAGCCTGAAAGTAGAAGATTAGTCTGGGTAGCAAAAGAACAACTGTTACTAACCAAAAATGAGACTGAACACAGGGTATGAATCCACACAAAAGTAGGACAAGCCCTCCACAGGGGACCATATCACAAGGAATTTTTAAGATTAGCAACTGGAAGGTAGAAATCAAGGACTCAAAATAACAAAATCAGGAACAAAATAGAAGACATTAATTCTGACCTCAGAAGAAATGAAACTAAGCAAATACTACGGACAACTGTAATCCAAGACATACATATAAACTAGATGAAATAAACTCATAAAGACATGAACTGCAAAAATTTCTTTATGATGTTGTACAAAATCAGAATAGAACTATAATAAAAGGATTATTAAATTAGTTATAAAAATTTTCCTACAAAGGAAAATCTAAAACCAGAAGGCATCACTGTCAAACTGTCATTTAAAGATGACTTAACACCTATCATTCAAAAAAGACTTCAGAAAAAATAGAAGAGGAAAAAAATACTTTCCAATTCATTCCATGAAAGAGTAATACCAGTATCAAAGTTCTAATAAAGGAAAACTATAAGGGTGCTTGGGTGGCTCAGTCAATTAAGCCTCAGACTCTTGATTTTGGCTCAGGTCATGATCCCAGGGTCATGAGATGGAGCCCTGCACCATGCTCTGTGCTGCGTGTGGAGTCTGGTTGAGATTCTTTTTCCATCTTCCCCTCCCTACTGCTTATGCTGTCTAAATAAATAAGCAAATAAATAAATAAATAAATAAATAAATAAAATCTTTTAAAAACAAAACCAAAAATCCAACATCCTATATGAATAAAGACACAACAATCCTCATGAAAATTTAGCAAACCAAATACATAAGTACAAAAAAAAATTACACAATGTAATAATCAATTGAGATTTACCCTAAGAGTGCAAGGTTGTTTCAACATAGGACAATCACCAATGTAATGTACCGTAGGAGTATATGATAGCATAACAATCATAGAAAGGAAAACACTGGACAAATCCTAACTCCCTTTCATGAGAAAAACACTCATTAAGTAGGAGCCTCAATCAAGGAGACCTACGGATAACACCAGCTAACTAGAAGACTGATAGTTCTTTACCTTAAGCCACCACTCCTCTCCACCGTGTTCTACTACACTGATTCTAAAAGGGCCAGAGGAGACAGGACAAGAAGAGGTAGAGCAAGTAGCATGAATCCCTCCCCACTGTGGTTTACAAGCTTCAGGACAGACTTTCATTGGAGGATTGCAAAAAATCTTCAAGTTGGATATAAGATTTTAAGTTCTGAATTAGATTTTTTAAAGTACACAGTAAATTATCAAAAATGAAGTTGGTCTGGTATTTAAAAGTGACCAGAACAAATTGGGATCTACCTGAGATATCTTCAAGAAGCTGGAAAGACACATATAAAAAGCAAAGATGCTTTTGTGGTTTCAACATCTAATAGAATAAGCACCCCTCAAACATGTCCATGTTTTAATTGCTAGAAATTCCTGTATGCTAGAAATTCCTGTATATGTGATTTTATATGGTACACACCATTTTGCAGTGCAATTAAGTTAAAGATCTTGAGATGTGATGATTATCTGCAATTATCTGGGTAGGTACTTGTAATCAAGGAGGCCTTTCTAAAAGGCAAGGGGAAGGATCAGAGTTGGCAAAGAAATCTGGTGATGGAAGTAGAGGTCAGAGTGATGAGAGCAAAGGCCCACAAGCCAAAGAAAGCAGTCACCCTCTAGAAGCTGTAGAAACCAAGAAAAATTTTTCCTTGAGCCTCTAGAAGGAACTCAGTCCTGTTGATACCCTAATTTTGGAACTGGCCTCTAAATGGTAGGAAACCTGTCTTATTTTAGGACAAATTTTGCAGAAATTGTTATAGCAGCAATAGACGGTTTATATAGGCTTCAGGCTGATTGTGGAGAGCTACTGTAACAAATACCTGAAAATATGCAAGTGGCTTTGGGTGATGGGCAAAGAATGGAAGGATTTTGGGAAGAGTGAGAGAATGCCTTGAAACACAGATGTTAACAGCTCTGCCAGTAAGGACTCAGAAGGGAAAAAACTGGATTTAAAAAACTAACTAACTATATTTGAAAAGCTATATTATTATAAGAAATCATTGAATCATCATACACTGTTAGTAGAGTCGTGAATGTTAAAAGTTCTGCTGTCAAATGTTCCAAAGGAAGCAAAAACTATTTTACCGATTTAAGAAGGGGGACCCTTGTTATAAAAAGACACAGAAAGCTTAGTGGAATTGTGTCCTGTGGTTCTGCAGCAAGTAGAACTTTTAAGGAATGAGTTTGAATATTTGGCAGAAGTGATACCAGAAACCAGGAGAGGCCTGGTTTCTTCTTGCTGCTCCTAATAAAAAGCAAGAAGAAATAAACATAGAGGGAAGAACCATTCAGCAAAGAAGAACCAGAATTTGATGTTTGGGGCACTCTTCAGCCTCTCTAGATTGTAAAAGATAGTAAAATTAGAGTCACTGTCAGGAAAGTGTCCTTTGGCAAGAAAGCCAAGAGTGTGATGGGACAGCCATATATGCCAGTGCCTCTAAAGGCACATGATACCAGAATTCAGTTGCACAGAGGACTCTCTGATGAGATTAGGATGTGACCCACAGATTCCCTCCATGGTTACCTAAGCAGCAACCTGGAACAGAGGGCCGCCTGGGTGGCTCAGTGGTTGAGCATCTGTCTTTGGCTCAGGTCATGATCCCAGGGTCCTGGGATTAAGTCCCACATCAGGCTTCCCACAGGGAGCCTACTTCTTCTTCTGCCTATGTGTCTGCTTCTGTCTCATCTCTCATGAATAAGTAAATAAAATCTTTAAAAAGAAAAGAAGAGAAACCTGGAACAGAGATAAGATTATTCTAGAACCATACAATGGTGGAGGGGTGAACCTCTTCTCTAATGGGGTGAATCTCAGGATGTACAAAGGAGACCTACAAAGTTCTTGAGAATTTTCTCTGAGCAGAAATACTACCCATTTGGACTGAAAGAGATAAGAGAGAAGGCAAATTCCAAGAAAGCTACCAGACTCCCAACGTTCTACAGACAGGGAACAGAGTGACGACACTACTCCACTTCAAACACATGCTAGTGCTCATGAGAAGGAAGAAGTCCTAGGGTGAAGCCTTCAGCCCAAAGATGGGAGTCCTGAACCCAAAGGATGGGAGTGTGAACCAAAAAGGATTACTTTTAACAATCTTAAAATCCAGTGTTTGTCCCGCTAAAGTTGAGAATTGCGTGGGGTTAGTGATTCTGTGTTTCTTTCCACTTTCACACATTTTGGATGGAAATGCCTGTAATTGCTCTCATATGCTTATCCCATCACAGTATTTCAGAACTAGACTGTTTCTAACTTTACAGGTTCACAAATGCTGAGGAGTTTTGCCCCAGGATCTACTATACCCAGGACTAACCTGTACCTGGGTAGAGTATTGGCATTTTGAGCTGATGAAGTGTAGACAAAATTTGTACTTGAGTGGAGACTGGAGGGGTTGAGGTTTTGAAGGGTCTTGGAATGTTGTGAATGAATTTTATGTCTGATATGGACAAAAATATTTAGGGACCAGTGGGTGGATTTTGATAGAATCTTGTTGCTCACATCCTAATCCCTGGAATCTGCAAATATGTTATCTTACATTGCAAAAGGAAGCTTCCTGATGCGATTATTTGAAGGTACTTGAGACAGGAGAATATCCTGGATTGTTCATGTCATTGTGAAGGGGTCCTTAGAAAAGGAACAGAGATACAGAGATATAAGGATAGAGGCAGAGGTGAGAGTGATTTGAGTTCATGAACCCATGAATGTGGGGGGCCTCTCACAGTTGAAAAACCTGAGGAAACATTTTCTCCCATACTCTCCAGAAGGAATACAGCCTTGTTGAATGGACTTTTCAGGCTTCTGACTTCAAAATTTATCCCTTTTTAAGGCATTAAATCTGTGGTGATTTGTTATAGTAGTTAGAGAAAACTAGTACCTAACCTACCAACTTCTGTCCACTCAATAAACCAGTTAAATACTTAGTTCTGATGGTTTTGCACTAGATTTTTTTTTCATATTTGATGACTGCCGAAAAAATGTCAGAGACAAAACATTTAGGAAGAAGCAAAATTTAGAATAAAGGTTTCTGAAGTCCAGGATTTATCAGGACTGAGTCAACAACAACAACATAAAATATGTTATTTATAGGAAGCATATGCCAAATTTCCTGAGTTTAATTTTGTTCAAGATGGAATAGTAGCAATTTTCTCCCAAGATTATTAAAACTGAAAGGTTTTTCAGATGTATGCAGTTATCAGCCTTGTAAAATTTTCAGGGAGCCAGTAACAAGAAAGCCTTAATATTTCTTTTATGTTGGAGTTTAGAACTAGACAGGATTTGTTTTAATTTTTGGTTTATCTCAGTTTCAAGGACTTTCCTCTCACCTCCTGATCATAGAATGTGCACATGCTTGTAATGGCAGCAGGACAAAGTGGCAGTTCTTAGAAATAATTAGTCATAAATATTTTAACATCTATCTATCTATTAATTTCATTACTCTTAATATCCATACAATATTCACTTAGATGGGAGAAGCATCATTTATTTTCTCAACTGGCTGTATGTGAACATTTGCCTTGTCTCCAAATGTTTGCTATTATAACTAATAATTCAATGTGCTTCTTTTAGTTGGATCTTTGTGATCATTAGCGATTATTAACTGTTAACTTATAGATTTTTAGAAGTCGACTTTTGATGTAAATGGTACGTCAATGTTTAAGCTTCAATTCTTTTATATTTATGACCTGTAAGTTCCAATACATCATAAAAGAAAATATTACCGATTAGACAGTTCATCACGTCAACCCAGGGAAACTATCCTAAAGTTAGTTCCTTTTCAGTTATTTTAAGACTTTTGATCCATTTTGAAAATTAATCAAGTCCCCCATTTGCCCTTTGTTATATTGTTTCTAGCCTTTTGGTCATCATCACACCTGCTGTAGTACAGGTGGGCCAAGGAAAGGGTTATGCTAATTTTAGACTACTGAGTATCAACACTTGTAAAGTTTGCCACTGATACAGACTAATCCACATTCAGAAGGAAATTCCAGAATCTCTGCATTTTTTCCCTCTCATTGCCAAGTCTCTGGGCCACACATAAAGCCTATCAAAGTTTCTTTAGTTATTATTTGGTAGGAATAATAAATTATTTGGATGAGGTAATTAATTACACAGGAAATAATCCAGTTGTTTTTCAGTAACTGGCCATTTCTTCCATTATGTGCTACTGAATGAGAAAACTCAGTTGAGATCAGTAGTAAAGATGTGGTGGTTATTAGCCTTAGGGTTAAGGAGCTGCTTTGGAGTGCTTGGGTCATGGAGGTTTTCCAAGTTTTCATTGGCTAACAGCTGATACCTATTATAAAATAACTCAAATATTTGCAATTAAATGAGCAAGGCTACTTAGTGTGTAACAGTGTAAACGTCTTTTGAGTTTGGTTAAATAAGAATATAAAAGTCTAGCCCTACATGAAATGCATCATGTTTCCCTAAGTGTGTGTGTGTGAGAATATATATCTGTTTCTATATCCCAAACCACTTCAGTATTCTGGTGGGACTCCTCAAGCCACTGACAAGTTATTAAATTAATTAAAGATTCAATCTGATTAAAACTTTTAAAGACATTTCAGTCAATAAGTATACCCTGTAACATGTAGGTCCAATGTTTTCCCTGTAACATGTAGGGCCAACATGTAGGACCAACATTTTCAAAGGACCATGTGGTCTACACTGTTGTCCCTTCTCTTGGAACCAGGCGCTTATATTCTTAAGAATGTTGTCCAAATTCTGTTGTGTTCCTTTTTTTTTTTGCTTTATTTTTTTTAATAATAAATTTATTTTTTATTGGTGTTCAATTTGCCAACATACAGAATAACACCCAGTGCTCATCCCGTCAGGTGCCCCCCTCAGTGCCCATCACCCATTCACCCCCACCCCCCGCCCTCCTCCCCTTCCACCACCCCTAGTTTGTTTATCTGATGATGTGTGAGTTGCTGTTCAAACAAATGCCCCACAACATCACCACTTTGAGAAGATAATTAAACCTAGAAGTCCCCCTTTCCAAAATCTGAAATGTAATCTATGGCTGATCTTGGTAAGAGTTTCCAACTAGACACCTTTTCACAGTTCTTGTCATCTTCTCTTCTGCGAGGGACCCCAGTATAGAAAATTTGCTAAATATATTCCCTCAGAACATGTGCCATAATGACATCTCAATCTACACCACACAGTCTTGAAACTCAGTTAATTATGTCAGAGGTAGTCGATGCTTTCTCAATTTTCCTCTTTTATGTAAACCAAATAGTTTGTCAACACCCGGTGTTCAATATTTTCAATTCTTTTTCTGTGGATTACTTTTATGAATGACCCCTTATTTTCAGTCTTGAAGTTTTCCTTTTACAGTTTGCTTTATTTACTTTTCAAGATTCTGATGTCTGGAATTCTGGCATCTAGGCTGGAGCCTGGTTGAATTAAATCAGAATTACTGGAGGTAGGAGGCAGAGATTAACCTTTTTCCAAAATCCCTAGATGGGTCCAACATAATGTAAAGTCAGGGAACCTATGGGTTGGTTATACTTTTTTACTCAATATGCTTTCTTCACAAAAGGTGAGAGAAATCTCCTTTACAAAAATTGGATATGAAGGGAAGAGTTTCTTCCCCTAAACACTGAACAAATCACTTAATTTCTCTGGGTCTCATATGCATTTCTTGAAAATGGAAATAATAGTATCTTAGAGAGTTCTTTTAAAAATTAAACTATACTATGCAGTAAAACATCTTGCACACAGGAGGTGTTCAAAAGACATTTCTCCTTCTCAGAAGAAGGGAAGGTATAAATCATTATTTAAATATCAAATCAAGCACTGCCTGTGAATGCGCCCTTATTCAGCTGTCAGCAAATGTCTATTTCTACACTTTCTGAAGTCTCACTCTTCTTTATCAGAACCAGATGGTGTAATCTAAACTCTACAACTGTGTAGGTTTTAGGATTTAACAGTTTATCTGTTTCCAGCTCTACCAGCGGTCATCCCCTTTATGCAATTATAAATTCAAAAATAACCATAAAAGCAACACACGGGATCAGACAAATTACATTTCTGAAATGTCTTATTTCAGTTATTTTTTTTTGCATTTTATCACTTAAAGTACAATTTTTAGAGTGTATTCCAACTTACAGTTAGAAATCAATCATGTTCTTCATACAAGTTCAAGCTGTTAAACACACTGTGTTCATTTTTACTGGTTAATCCAATTTGTTAGCTGCATTTGAGAACTGCTTTAAATAAATTTTAAAAAATCCTTGATTTAGATTTCTCCTTGTCTTGTGTTCCCTAGCTTCAGATAAAATGTGGTATTCACTGAAATCTGGTGAAACTTTTCCAAGTCCTTTAGAAAAAAAATGATGCCAAAAAATTAATAAACCTGCATCTGGGCACTTTTGAAGTATGATTAAAAAGAAATTATTTTAAAATAAAGATTTTTTTTAAAGATTTTATTTATTTATTCATAGAGACACAGCTAGAGAGAGAGAGGCAGAGACACAGGCAGAGGGAGAAGCAGGCACCATGCAGGGAGCCTGATGTGGGACTCAATCCCGGGTCTCCAGGATCACACCCTGGGTTGCAGGCGGTGCTAAACCTCTGCGCCACCAGGGCTGCCCCAAAATAAAGATTTTCATATATGAGAAAAAGGCATAACAGAACAATGCTTAACAAATTTCTGTCAATCAAATCACTGAAATAAAATCTGTTAAATATTATAAACATGACTGAAACAATCATACCACTCTGTACATTCTAAACCGAATTTTAATCTCGAATTTTATCAAAAAGAATGCTTAACAGAAATATACAAATAAAAAGCACCAATTTGCTACTTCCTTATCTAATGAATCTTACATATTGGCATTCTGGGACTGAAAAATTGTTACCGAGCTACTTTTAACCCCCATTGGTTTACTTTATGGAAACCTTAGGTGAGACGTAAGTAGGACTCTGCTTCCTGTTTTTCATTTTCTATAAGCTCAACTTGAAAAAGCTACAAAAACTTTATACCCAGAATGCAGGGATTCAAGTGTAAGTGATATAAATTGTGTTACTCCCTGATCTTCGACCCCAGAGACCTCCCACATGTATCATAGCTTCTTTCCCACTGAGTCAGGTCAGGGTTCAGTGTTCTAGGACTGAATTACCAATTTTTAAGATCCGGCCCAAGAATGAAATGGATGTATCACCCTGGAACTACACAAAAATAAGTCTCCAAATTTATACTGCACTTTACACTTGCAAATTTACACATCATCTCTTTCAATTGCAGCAACAGGTACACGAAATACATTCATTAATTCATTGACAAATATTAATTTTGTCAAGCACTGTGCCAGGTGCTGGGATTATGATGGAACATAAGACAGTCCCTACTCTTATAAGATTTACAATCTACTTTTACAGGAAGAGTATATTAATTTTCTATTACTGTGTAAAAATTACCACAAAATCAGCAGCTTGAAACCAGACCCACTTGTTCACTCACAATTCTGTAGGTCAGAAATCTGGGCAAGGCCAGTTCTCGCTTAGAATTTCACAAGACCAAAATCAAGGTGTTGGCAAGATGCTCTCTTATTTGGAAAGGAAACACTCTGTCTAGGAGATTGTTCAGGTTGCTAGAATTCTATTCGTTCAGGCTAGAGGATTGACATCCTTGTTTTCCTCCTAGTTCTTAGTCCCTGCTCTTCTGAAGGTTTTCTGTGTGGCTTGTCACTTGGCCTCCTCTATCTTAAAGCCAACAAGGGTGTGTTGAACCCTTCTCATATTTGCAAATCTCTCTGACTTCCACTTTGGCCACCAGACAGAGAAAACTCTATGCTTTTAAAGGACTTCAGTGATTAGGTTAGAGCCATTCAGATAATTTACTTTTGCCATGTAATGTAACCTAGTCATGGGAGTGCTATCTCATCACACTCCCAAATTCCACCCATCCTAAAAGGGGGAAAGTATTATTCAAAGCTGAGGGTCAAGTGGGGAGGAATAATATTAAAATTCTGCCTACCAAAGTGGAACACAACAATTTGATTGACAATATAACTAACATTAAGTAATGAAATGCTATTAAAGGGTTAAGTATAGGGTACCAGAGACACAAAGTATAAATACCTAACCCAGGTTTTGAAGCTTTGGAAATATATTTATGACATGTTATTAAAGGAAAACATTATAAAACAGTATGGTTATACATATGAGTGCGCGAATACAGATGCACTTAGGGTAACTAACAGAACTTGATGGAATTAATCTAAGTTTAACTTTTTAACTTATCTGTACTTTCTAGATCATCCACATTAAGCACGAGCACCTAGTACAATGAACAAGTATGTCTTGTGGAATGTCATCATAAATAATTTTTGTCTCCCACTGTTCAATTGCTAAGTGGAACATGTTATTTCTACTGGCTTTGACTTTTCTATGCACTCTGATGTTACAAAACACTGCTTCTATTTAGTAAACAGAATACCAAAATGCTGAAATTATTCAAAGTTTTATCTTCTTCCTCTCCTAAGAACTGCTATAGGCTGGGAGTCCTATCTTGGGGAAGAGAGCGAGTATATGCTTGGCAACTTCTTTCCTTCTCCGGCTGGTGTTTTCATACCCTCATTCCCAGTTGGATCACTGAAGTTTCTGCCCTTTCTGGGGATGGTATACAGGATGGAAAGATGAAGAAAGAGAGGAGGAAAGATCAGACTTGAGTGATAACTTCCAGCTAATTCATATTAAACCTCTGGGCTTGGAAAATGCTTAAAATCTGTTTCACAGACGCTTTTTGGGTCCTCCGGAGAATCTCCTATGTTGCGAATCTCTGATTTGCCATTCTCAGCAAGTACAAATTAGGTAATTTGCCAACATTTTCTGCTGAGTTCTCTTCACCCATAATGGAGTACTGGACTCAAAGAAAACAAGCATCTATGACCAACACTACAGTTTTCAAATCCTCTTCTAATTTCCAGCAACCCAAACTTTTTAAATCCTTGATGTCAGTAAGGAATTAAAAGTCACTAACTTGCTTTTAGTTTTTTCTTTTTAATTGTGTCTTGCCCAGGCACATCAGTTTAGAATGCCTTGTCTAGAGTATCTTCACATAACCACACAAAAATAAGTTACAATTTCCAATGTAACATCGTGCAGATTATTACAGTAGTAAGAGTCTCTTTTAGAGGACAAATGAGATAAGTCCATTAGCAATGGGGTCAAAGATTTTAAAAAAATATCACAAAAGAATGGTAAAAGGCAAAAAAATAAGTCATTGGATAGATCTTAGATTTGTGGTGCATTCTCAGTTGTACAAATGGAATAAAGGGTAAACTCTACAGGAGGATAATGAGGAATAGATGTAAGGAAATAAATGTAGATGGCTTCCTTCCTACAGTGGCTGGAGGAGTCCTAATTTCACATACTGTTAAACACAAAAGACCCTGCCAACAGGTCCTGAAGTAGATTCTGGACTCACTGGTTCCACTCTACCTCTTGTCTGACTATTAGGTTCCACAGCCCATTAGACGGAGGTTTGTAAATGGACACTCTGGCTTTATGAAAACAGGCAGACTGGTGCTGTACACAGAGGGAGTCTTGTTCCTGACCCTATACCACTTCATTAAACACAGTCTGAAAGAAATCAACCACACCAAAAGTCCAACCATTCCACCCTTGAGAATTCTTTGCAAAACACTTCTGAAACTAGTGTTTCATTAGGTAAACATTACCAATTGGTATGGAGAGGCAGTTGGAGGAGGGAGTAAACAGAGTATGGACATGATAACTGGGGTGGAAAAACTTGATTTTTAAAAAGATTTTGTTTTATTTATTAGAGTGGGGGTGGAGAGAGATAGCAAGCAGGGCAAGGGACAGAGGGATAAGCCGACTCCCTGCTGAGCACCCTGAGATCACAACAGGAGCCAAGTCTAATGCTTAATCCACTGTACCACCCAGGTGCCCCAGGAAAAACTTGATTTTTACAGAAGTTAGAAGTCAGTAGGAGAGGAAGGGGAATGGTACGCTTAGAAACTTAGTAGAACAGACACTGCATGCAAAATCATGCTGGTTCCTTTGCTCTCCAGAGCCTCTTTGTCTCTCAAGTCACAGACACGTCTCTCAGGATGTTTTGTAACATGCAACACACATGCACACTGTAGAATTAAGTGGATCAGAACAAAGGCTAAAATCTCGGTTTCTTCTAATGTTAGCTGCATCTTCCCAATGGAGCAACATGTTATTTAAGCTAATGAATTCCTGACATAAACTGCAAAAGAATCGTCTTGGGGACTTCCAGGTTACTGATGCCGTTAGATATTTTTCTTCATCTTTCTGGCATAAGTTATATTCTAAGGCCATTGGAGGTGAAATAATGTCAGAGTGAGAATATTAATGGGACTTCAGGGCCAACTACTTACATGATATTTTACAAATTAGTTTTCTATCATTTCTTCCTCCCACTCGCCTATCTCCCTGTGAGCTCACAAGGAGTTGCAGTGTGTCTAAAAGCCTCTATTTTATCTCACCAAAACTCATAAAGGAAAACTATTCTAAACCTAGGGAGGGATTATTATCTCATTTTCAAGTGACAGAAACATATACCAAAAGGGGCTCTGAGGGAGAAGAGCTAGTTTGTTTTTGAACTCACGTTTTCATGTGCTATCAAAAGTAGCAGAGTTCAGCATAGCATTTCCCAGATTACAAGATTTAAATTGTTGCTTTGGCTCACACAATCAGTGCTTTCACAGGCAGTTCTTGCCAGAAAAACACCCCCTCAGCTCATTAACTTTTATATTGTGTTTTCCACTATGCAAGGCACCCCTTCAATCAAAGCTACTCCCTGTGGTTTAAAGTTTGGGAAACAGATAATCCCATTTTGGCACCAACATTTGAAGAGGCACATTAACCTGTTTGAAAGGAAACTTCAAAACCATAGCAAGGTAGAGAAATTACTTCATTTACACAACCCTTCATCCTCTGTCCTATTTCAAGCAGATTATTTTTTTCAACTCTGAAAACACAACTGAATTTACCCTTTTGTAAAATTTTGTATAAATTTACATTTATAAGGGAAATCTCCACTTTGAAATGTATGTCTCTCTCTGTACCTGGAAGAAAGGATGACTCTAAGTCACAAGAAATTCCCACCCATAAAGAACATGCCAAATTAACTCCACATAACCACCTTACCATTTTTTTCCTGATAACCTTTCATAAGGTTGCCATCCCCCAACATCTTTCTTCTGTCTTTCAGTGGACAATGACTTGGGCCATTTTTGGGACTTTTGTTTAGTTTCCCTGAGTATATACCATGTATATGTAAGGCATACATGTTATTCAACTTCTGTTTGATTTTCTTCCGTAATCTATCTTATATCACAGAAGGGTCTCAGCTGCAGAACCTAGAAGGGTAGAAGGAAAATTGTTTTCCTTCCCTACATGTACATATATAAACATATATACAAGCACACATACCAATATATAGAAATCTACATGCTTATATAATGTGTGAATATATATCGATATGAATGTATGATATCTATAGATATGATACAAATGTATCTATCGGTATGTGTGTATATGTATATATAAATAAAATGTTCATATACTGTTGGTTCCAGCTGACCATTCTTTTCTACCTTAATAAAAGAACTGCCAAATTTTAGATGGGCACGTGGCTACTGGGAATAAAAGTAACATGGCTTTGCCTCCCAGGTAGGTGTGCTTGTACACTGGAAGAAAACATGAGAATTTTGTTTTTATAATTACTGGATGTAGCAGCTTTCCTAATATGACAAAACAGTGAAAATTCATAAAAGAAAATAGTGATGACATAGGGAGGAAAATAAAAAAACCCTGACAACATGACAACAATCTGAGAAAATTACCAATCATAGTATTAAAAAAAAACTCATCATTTTTCTTAATATATTAAAAACCTCTGATGAGATGATTGGCAAATTGAATTTAAATAAAAATTTTTCAAAAACCTTCAACATGCCACTGACAAAATGTTCAATAACTCTGTTATTCAGTGGACAAACAGGAAAGAAAATGCCGAGGACTCTTAAACCTATGGGGAAAAGCCCAATCCACCTTACTCATAACCGAAATATGAATTTCCAAGGACGTGCAAAGGTAAAATAACTACTGATATACTTTGGCAAGGGTATGGGGAACTTTACTCTCATAGAATGCTGGTGGAATATAAATTGGTGGGACCCCTGGGTGACTCAGCGGTTTAGCGCTGCCTTCAGCCTAGGGTGTGATCCGAGAGATCTGGGATCGGGTCCCATATCAGGCTCCCCGCAGGGAGCATGCTTCTCCCTCTGCCTGTGTCTCTGCCTCTCTCTGTGTGTCTCTCATGGATAAATAAATAAAATCTTTATAAAAATGGAATATAAATTGGCAAAATTTCTATCGATGCAATTCTTAATAACTATTGGAGAATATAAATCTTTATCTGTGTTTACCTAGCAATTATATTTTTCTGTTAAATGAAACAAGAAAACCATTAAATGGAAGTGGCTCTAATGCCATTGGGGACTAAGTATCAGAACAAAATCTCTGCCTGTAAATGCCTCAAGGTTACAAAACTGAAATCTAAGGACAACCAATCATAAACAGCTAACTAGACTTTTATCTATAGCCAATCAATAATTTCCTTGCTTTGCTTCCACTTTTTCTCTATAAAAGTCTCTTCCACTCCCCTCTGGCTCTTGTCAGTGGGGTGCTTCTAACCACTTCTCATGTGGTACTGTCCAATTTGGACTGATTTTTGCTCAAATAAACTCTTAAAATTTTTAATATACCTCAGTTTATCTTAACAATGCTGTTGTAATTTTACTACCACAAAAATTTGTGTAAACAAGAAAACATATCCCTAGAATTTTCTTTTTTTTTTTTTTTTTAATTTTTTTTTTAATTTATTTATGATAGGCACACAGTGAGAGAGAGAGAGGCAGAGACACAGGCAGAGGGAGAAGCAGGCTCCATGCACCGGGAGCCCGATGTGGGATTCGATCCCGGGTCTCCAGGATCGCGCCCTGGGCCAAAGGCAGGCGCCAAACCGCTGCGCCACCCAGGGATCCCCCCTCCCTAGAATTTTCTAATCGAGAAAGTTTAAAAATGACCTCATGCCCATTAGTAGGTAAATGAGTAGCAATATTATGATATGTTCATATAATGCAGTACTTTGTAGAATTGGAAAAGCACAAGGAAGGCTAAATATATTAAGTGAAAAAAAATTAAGTTATGAGGTTGTATACAGACAGTGCTATCAACTGTTCAAAATAAGATTATCTACATCAGAAATAAAAATTTTTGGTTTGACTGAGGCATCGTGATAAGTAGGAAAATTGTTTTTAGGTACATTCTTTGGTGCCTTTAATAATTTTGTCATGAACATACACTAACTATTCACCGATTTTTTAATTAAAATTTTTTCTTCCTAATTACTGCTACTCTCCTCTCGACTATCAATTTGGATATCCCCCCCGGAGCCTCTGTCACTTTAATGTTCATTTGGATTACTAATGCAACAGACAAAGAGAGGTAAACTGACACTTCTTCAGCACAGTATTATTTATTAAGATGAAGTTCTTTACCAATTGTGCTTTTGCACATTTATTCTTCATAAGAGAAAAAAAATGCGAGGCATTGTGTCATCAGAGCTGTTTTTTTTCTCACTTTTACATGTATTCTGTTACTTAATTATTGTGAGTCCTGCAGAGTAGGTCTAATTATTCACACATCACAAATGACAAGAATAAAGTCCAAGAATATGAAAAATCTTTCCTAATGTTCTCCAGATTGAAAAAAATACAAGGACTATGATTTGTACTCTGTTTCTATACACAACAAAAACATCAACAACAATGACAGTAATGATGAGACCAGAACAATGGTTCTGCCTTGGGTTATGTCATTTTCGTGACTCATTTTTATAAATGTCAGGTAGGTCAGCTTGTTGATAGCGTTTGGGTCTTCCGTGTGCCTAATGATTTCCTGTCTAATCTATCAACCAAAGAACACTACTAAAACTGTGGATTTTTATTAGTTTTATTAATTTTGAGTTCCTCTGTTTTGAGATTCTAAGGTGCATACACATTTAGAAATGTTTTGCCTTTCTAGTAAATTACCCTCTTTGTTATGCAATACCTCTGTCTCGGATAATGTTCTTGTTTTGAAGTCTGTTTGGGCAGCAAACAATAATGTAGTTGTTCCAGCTTTTGTTGGATTACTGTCTTCGATTCGTATCTGATCCAGTAGGCAGTTAGCTAGACGTGAGCTAGAGATCAAGGTGGTGGCAAACAGTGGTTTCGAGGTTTCCCACCTCGCGGGGTGTTCAGACCAAGAACGAAAGGTGCAGACCATGCATTCTCCTATCCAGCCTGTGTCCTACAATAGCCTCTAGCTTTATTATATTTACACTGCAGTTTCAACTCCCTTCCCTCTTACTATGGGGAAAGCTGGCCATGACAGTTCTGGCAAGCACCGTGGAGGGTCAAAGACTCCACTTCCTGACCTATAGGAAGATTCCCTTAGATAATTGGAAACAACCTCAATCAGACACTGTCGTAGCTATGACCCATAACCAATGCAAACATAAAAAGAAAACACACCCCTAGCCCCAGTGCAGTTGCTTCCTCTGGGCCCGGCCACTCTCCCATCTTGATAGTGTACTGTCCTTAATAAAATTCTCTGTGCTTGCTACTTTCCTTTTGGCTGCCTTTACTGGAGCAAGGATCTTCTGCTAAATCTTTCATGGGGAACCCAACAACCAAGACCTCTGCTGACACAACATAAGCATCTACTGGGAACGTATTCTTTTTCATTATTTTACTCTTACCCAGTGTATGTCTTTATATTTAAAAGAATGTTTTTTAGGACATAATTGTGTCTTACTTTTTTATTACATGTGAGAATTTGTCTTTTAATTGGCATATTTGGATAACTTTTCCTTAGTGTAATTATTGCGCTCTGTTTAAATGTACCGTCTTGCTAGCTACTTATTCCATTTCTTCGTTGACGCTTTTTAGACTTTTAAAAATTATTTTTATTCAATTTTACATCTGCTCTTGGCTTATTATTTGTACCTTTTTAAAAAAAATCCAGTGGTTTCTCAGGTATACAGTATGCATCTTTTATTGTGATCTAGGATACAAATAAAACTATCTTTTAGAAATGAATTCTAGAGATCATTTAGAAAACCACTTCTCAGAAATGAAATTTTCTTAGAAACAAATTGAATAAAAAATAGAAAATATGAAACAATTTTACAGTATCTGCTGAGATCAGAAAAAATTAATGTGATAGCTAGGGGCAGTGTCCACACCTGGGCCACTCTCTTAATTTTGAATTGCATAAAGTTGACACTAATAATGTAGACCCAGCCCAAGTGGTTTCTTATTCCTCTTCTGATTTATCTACATGCCACTCTGACATTCCTGGGTAAGGCTGGACTTGAAATAAATTCATCTGTTCAAAGTTCTGATATGATCCCTGCTCACAGAGCCTTTATCCGGGTGGGATCTAGAAACATAAGAATCTATCTTTTGTGTGACCTGATTATGTCAACTTTCTGCCATATTCTTTCTATTAACGTCATACATTAAATTATTGGCCCAATTTCCCATTCTTTTTTTTTAAGATTTAATTTATTTATTCATGAGAGACACAGAGAAAGAGAGAGAGAGAGAGAGAGAGAGAGGCAGAGACACAGGCAGAGGGAGAAGCAGGGTCCATGCAGGGAGCCTGACGTGGGACTAGATCCCAGGTCTCCAGGACCACACCCTGGGCTGAAGGCAGCACTAAACTGCTGAGCCACCCAGGCTGCCCTCCCATTCTTTACTCTACTCTTCAGATCCATTAACATTCCAAAGACTTGGCAGTTTCTTCCACCAACGATGGAGTGAGATTTCCCATCCCATCACTTTTGGCTTGGCCCTGTGATTTTTGGTACCCAAAGATTGTTAGATGTAATACAAGCAAAGGTGAAACAAGCTTTTTATTCTTCTTCCATCACAAAGAGAACCTGCTTGGTTGGCTCCCTGAACCTATAAGGTCAGAGACTTGAAGAAGAAACTTAGGGCTCAAGGTATAACTTACAGCCAGACCAGCCTAAACCAACAAAGATCGGCAACTCGCAGCTGACCCACAGATTTATGAGTAATATGAAAATAATGGTGTTTTAAGCCACTGAGTTTTGTGATGATTTCTGCGTAGCATTTTGACAAAAGCTGACTTGTAGAGCAACTGAAAGCTATAAATAGAGTACTGCACTCACTGAAATCTGAAACATACTCAATTACAATTGAGACTACTGCTAGGGGACAATAAATTATTACATGAGGATGTAAAAATGTACCTCATGTTATGTGGTGGCTAAATATTTGGCATAACTCACCTGTGATGGTCTGAAAGAAATGATTTTAGCCAGTGAACTTTGAGAACTGCAAAAGGATATTTCAAGGAGAGATCTTCGAAGGGTAGCTGCATTTGACTGCATTGATTGCTAGCGACGTTTTACAAGGTGTCAAAAGAAAGAAGTCTAAGGGGGAAAGTTCATAAATTAGATTAGGTAGTAACCAATAATAAAGAGAATATAGGCAGTCATGGAACTTTAGGAATGGAAAATGAAAGTGTTTTCCATCAAATAAAAAATATGGCGATTAAAGCGCCTTTTGGGAAACGGATCAAATCCAGAGAGTATCAACAGAAAACAGTCTCCATGTGGAGCTCAAATGAATGATTTGCCTTCTCAAAGGATTAAGATGGAACTCAGAAGATTATTTCAGCTGAACATGAAGGTTTTTAGAAAGGTTATGGACATAGTCTCATAGAGCTTGAAGTGCTGAAAGTATTCAAGATTAAGTTTAGAGAGAGATGCATATCTAGTGCAAAATTCCCTTTTAGTACATATCATTGGTTGAAATCAAATACATAGAAAACTAACAATATTTCTGAGAGCACTAGACTGAGTAATGTACTACTACACTGGACTGAAAGAAACAGAACTTGTTCAAAATGTAAAAGTGACTTCTGAGTTTCCAACTTTCTACAGCGAGAAATCAGAGCAGAAAATTTTCAAATGTCATAAAATGCCTATTGTCCAATGTTCTCTTCAGCAGTGCAAAGAGTACGACAAAAAAGGGAGAACCTCTCAGTGGTCATATCTAAAAGCCTTGGAAAACAGTTCACTAGAACTGCCCTCCAAAGAGGAAAGCCAGCCCCAAATGTCATTCTTTACATCCAAAGTAAGGGGAACAGACAATTGCCTAGCAGAATTTCAGAAATGACATTAATCAGAGATTGCTTTGTGGATCTTGTCTTTCCCTCCCCAAAAGGGAGCATTTAGTTTTTTTTGGTTTTGGTTCTACTTTTTTGCCAGTTGAACGTGTTCAGGCAAGTAACTTTTTAAAAATTCACGGGTCTGTAGATTAATATAATCACATCTGGGCCTGCTATGTCTGCTATTAAATATAAAACGTGAACTTCAAGCATAATGCCATGACTAGATGAGATTTTTAGGAGCCATAATATGGGAAAACATTTTTCTTTATGTAGAAAAGAAATAAAAACTATAGTCAAGTGGTTGGACTGTTTATGATTCAATTATATTGTTCCAAATTATTTGTACCCTCTATCCAGTGCTCTTTGCCTTATGAATTGATAGCTCTTCTCATGAGAGGCCACATATACTTCCCCAGGATTGATGGTTAGGCTCATTATCTAACTTGCTTGGCCAATAGGATTTTAGCAGATATGATGCTGGGAAAGACTTGGAATGATTTGGGAGGTTGGGCTTGCTTCTTGAGCTTTTTCCACCTTATGAGAATGTATGGAATAGCTATCTTACTGGTCCAAGAAAGAAAAGAAACACATTGCCCAGATGTGGATATAACCTACAGCTGAGCTCATCTGAGCTCAATTACTTTGGCAGATTGCCTGATGTATAAAATAAATATTTTATGTCACTGAATTTTTGGGGTAATTTTTTCACATCATGTTATCAAGACAGTAGCTAACTGATACAAAGTAAAAGGTATATTAGAATTACCTGAGTGTTGGCTATACTTGTCTTTCCCTCAAATCAAACTTTTACTGAAATTTTCAAGCAAGGCTATATATTAGTAATGAGGTAAAGTGATTCCTGTCAGTCATAAAGATTTAAGGATAAAGTAATTAACAGTGTATAGTATTTGTATAGATATCTACAAATTGGACCATAAAATAGTCTGGAAATGGAATCATACATGTCGGGATTTACATATTTTATATATATATATATATATATATATATATATATATATATATATACTTATATTAAAAAGTGGGTTAAGGATATACTATCACATACTAAGAAAATTCAATATTTATATTAGGAAAATGTTACTATTTAACATAAAGTCAAATTCCATGCAGGTTGAAAAGCTAAATATAGAAATAAAATGTATAAATCACTTAGAATGAAGTACTGACAAATATTTCATGACAATGCAGTAGAAAATATTTTCTTAAACAAGATATAAAGGTATATATCCTAGAGGATTACAAACATAATAAGATTCAAATGAAAACTGACACTGTCTATAGTTTAAAACGAAAAGAGCCAAATTTGGAGGAAGTATGTGTACCCTTATAAATGACAAACGATTATTAAGCTGATTATATTGCTTCTCCCTCTGCCTATGTCTCTGCCTCTCTCTGTGTCTCTCATGAATAAATAAAATCTTTAAAAAAGCTGATTAAATAAATACTTCAAAAGAGATATAAAGATCAACAGCCCAATTTAAAAACAATTTAGAGAAAAGATATAAAGGATTAATTAACACAGTGAAAAATGAAACATGATTAAAAATGTCAAAAAATATGCCTACCAGTAATCACAAACATTAGAATTAAAACAAGATATAGTTCATAACTACAAGTTGGCAAAAATTTTAAATGTTGTAATACCAAATGTTGCCAAACATGCTGGAAAATGGGAACTCTTAGGTAGTTATAGGCTACATTTGTACTTCCACTTAGGAAGAAAAATATTTCTCAAAAACTAGTATATTTTAAAACATTCATAATACTGGATCCAGCCATACCTCTTTCAATTATCTCTCCCATAGAAACTCCAAAGTGCGTGCAATGTGTAGAAGGTGCTTCAAATGTGTTTTTCTCTCCTCTTTGATAGAGGTAAAACATTGAGAACACAGATGTCCTCCAGAAGAAACCAGAAAAACTGATTAATTCATATGATAGAACATTACATGAAAGTTAAAGTATACGAACTTGAATTATCTACCAATTCTAGAATACTAGTCCTGGTTGGATAGGAAGAAAGTTAAAAGATAAAATGTATGGCTTTAATTCCATAACTGACTCAAGTTTAATACAAAAAAAGAATCAACACAAATATCTATGTCAATATCTATTCTCCATGGTGCATCCATAGAAATCTCTCATTCTGTACTTTTCTGCAGGTTTGACATATTTTATAATCAAAGTTACAATTTTAAGCAAAAAAGTCATCTAAAGATCATAATCCTTTAAATTACCAGAAACCAATTTATATACATAACAACTAACTAAATATGCAAATAAGGGTGTTTCAATAACAGGAACCCTAGTGGCAGAAATGAGTTTTATTCAAATAAAGAAGATTTGTTTGACTATTTTCCCATCTTCTGCCATCAAGGAAAAATATTGAAGTTAGAAGCAGAGACTGGATCACAACACTAGCTCTGCCATTTACTAGGTGTGGGAACTAGGGAAACTTCAGTTCACTCGTATGGACCCGTGTCAGTTTTCTCATCAGTCAAATGAAAAGGTGAATCATAATTTTGAAGATCCTTTCAAGTCTAATGAATTAAGTAATTAAACAAATGCCTCCTCTGTGTTATCTGCTTCATGTAGAAATAAAAAAAAAATGAAACTAAAAAAAAATAAAAAAATATACCCCATCAATACAGTAAGTTTAAAATCTTGGGATTTGTTCAGGATCCCAAACAAAGACTATAAAAGCACAGAGAAACCAGCAACAAGTAAATCTGAGCAAAAATCCCATTTGGCCACTTAATATTTGTGAGTTCCTGTGTCTAAGCTTTTTTCTTTAATCTATTCCATAGAAGTGATACTGTACTTTAAAGGGCTGTAGTAGAATTTAACACAACACAGGTAGCATGTCTATCCTTGTTCGCTTTTTATTCTGTTTTGTTCTACATTCAGTGATCAGTCTTCAAATGGGGCGGTGCTTCAGAGAAATACATTTATCATTAAGTCGCTCTGTTAGCAAAGTTGCTTGGCCTTGCTAGATAGGAGTTCCTCATCTACTAAATTAAAATATCAAGGCAGGCTGTTTATATCTGATAGCTCCAAGATTAACAAAAATTACCATAACTGAACTCAATTATTCAAATGTCCAGCTTGGGTTCCTGTGGCGATTGGACTTGCCAAAGGTTTCTCAGACACACAGGAATGCTTTAATGCTATATTCTTACTGTAGATGTACAAGCAAACCCTTTACAAAACTGTGAGAGCAGGACCTAGACTTGAACCCTTTAGATATTAAATAAATCACGTTTCTGTTAACATAGCTATTGGTAGTAGTAACATCGCTAATTACACTGAGGAAAATATGCAATTAAAAATAAAGTAATTATAACAATATTTTTATACTAAAAGTCAAGGTTTTCTCCATTCACTTCAACTTTCATATGACTGCTTAACTAGATTCTGACAGAACTGGGTTCATTGAGTGTGTGGCAAAACCTCAACTATTTTAATCCCCCAGGGCACCATTTAACTCACAGTAGGAAATCTTACCATAAAGAGATGATTAAAATCCTGTGGCAGCTGTTTTCACTGTAAAACACTATCTAAAAAGGTCAAATTCAGGTTTGGGATTCTAATACAATTATTATAATCTGATGATATATTGCTAATGACAGAGTCACAAAAGACAAAGTTATCCTTGAAAATAAGTGGGCTCTCAGTGTTGATGTTTTTCCCTGTAATTTGAATGAATTATGGCATAAAATTTTCATGCTTCCTAATTATTACATTTTAAAAATTTTACTGGTAAATTCCCTATCTTCAGTGTGAGGCTATAAAGAAAATGTAAAGATAATAAGTTAAGGAGTGCCTGGGTGGCCCAGGTAGTGAAGTATCTGACTCGGTTTTGGCTTGGGTCGTGTGTGATCTCAGGGTCATGATCTTGAGCCCCACATAGAGCTCCAGGCTCAGCGTGGAGTCTGCTTGACATTCTCTTGCTCTCCCTCTGGCCCTCCCGCTCACATACTCTCTCTCAAATAAATAAATCTTAAAAAAAGAAAAAAGATAATAAGATTGTTCACATAATATTACAACTTTTCCAATAGTAAAATAGTTTTCTCACTTTTTGATGACTACCATGTTTGAATCCTTTATATATATATATAGGTGTGTATATATATATTTATATATATATATATTTGTTTTTTAAAGATTTTATTTATTTATTCATGAGAGACAGAGACACAGAGAGAGGCAGAGACACAGGTAGAAGGAGAGGCCGGCTCCCTGTGGGGAGTGATTTGGGACTCGATCCCAGGATCACAACCTGAGCCAAAGACAGACACTCAACCAGTGAACCACCCAGCTGCTCCAAATCCTTTATATGTATTATATTTAGTCTTTGTACTGTATTAGTCATGCAAGTGAATAATGTTATTCTCTTATTATTATAAAAGAAACTTAGATGGTACTTCTTTACTGTAATCCCTTAATAAGTAGCATAGGAACAACAAGAATTTTATTTTACCCTTTTTATTTAAATTTCATACTCTTTCCATGGTCCCATGGAGCCTCAATGTTGATGTGACACTTTAGGAACAAATGCTAGAATTTTCAAGAAAGTTGTATCCAAAAAAAAGGAGGGGGGGGATGGAAGGTCAGTGTTCCTGGTCAGGGAATGCAAGGAAGAATGCCTCTCCCTATGGAAATGGAGCAAAAACTCATAACAGATAAACAGCAGTGACTCATTGTCTGCTGAAGGAAGGGAATGCATCTGGACTGGATGAGTTGGGACTCTGAAGAGGTGGAAATGAAATGGGACTCACTGATAAAGTGAACAATGAATGAATGAACAAATAAATCAAAAGGATTGGAAATAACCTTAGTCCTCAGGAATTAAATTTTTCTGACCTCTCCCTCTAAAGTGACACCTAGCCTCCTTGGCTCCCAATGCCAGAGAGATCATAGAATCTCAGTTTCTTCTGCTCTTTCTCTTCTCTTTTTCTTCAATATTTACCACTTGTTATTTTCCTAAAATTTCTTTATAAAACATTTTATGTGATTATATAATATCCTGTTAATTCAAGTGGATTTTTCTCACCCTGGTTGAAGACTCTATGTCAGAGACAGAGAGCTATTACCTAAGTCAAACATGGCTATGCTGTCATACTAGTATTTTTCACCATTTTCTAGATATTATGCTTTCTCTTTAGAAAAAGAGATAGAGATAGAGATAGAGAGAGAGAGAGAGAGAGAGAAACTGACCAGGTCAGGGCTTCCCAAGATTTTTGGGGTTATTTTGAATCCAGGCATCCTTTTATTAAACATCACATTTCACTATATGGTTTTAAATATTTTTATTTCAAAATAAGTAAATATAATGACTGAAAATAACATCAATGATTAAAATTGACATTTGAGAATTTTGTCCTTTTTTTTCAGGTGACACATTTGCCATACTTTTCCTTGAAGTTGAGAATCTCCCACGAGTGTTATAAACTTGGCATCAAAAGTCCACAAGTAACTAAGGAGGCCCTAGAGTCTCATTCTCATTGTGGTCTCAACACCTCCACTTTCAATCTTTTCAGTAAAAGCAGATTTCATCTTTGCCCAGGGAATATGCTTATTCCTTTAGTAATCTAAAGTTTTCTGAAACAGATACCACTTGCGATGAAAACCCAGCCAGTAATGACTCTCGCCTCTATCAAAGCTCTCTAGAACAGTTCTCCCAAATAGGAATGGGCCATCAACAGCCATTTCTAAACTGTGTGACACTATGTTTAGGGTTGTCACTAACTGACTCATGTTTGGACACCTATGCAAGCTTGGTAAACTCGAGTGTCTTTCCTAGAAATTCCAAATTTCAGTGTGAATCAGGGAGACTGAGGGTTTTAGAAACTGAAGTATATTAAAAATCATTAAACTTTACTCTTGAGAGGAAAGCCTGTATATATCTCTTATTGGGAATAACAAAGATTAATTGGTCTTATTCCTCATGCTTTTTCAGTCCTTCCTTGGGTTGAGGTACTCTGAAATATTTTCAATAACTGGCAAGCTAATTATCAATTGATTTTGTTTTTGTAACTAGGTACACTAACTTAGATGTGAAAAGAAAATGCAGTCTTAAATCAATGTAAAGTGTATTTGTGTTTTCCTATGAGACCCCATCTATTCCGAGGTGAGGATAAACCAAAACTGGATTTATTCCATGTGGCTAAATAGAAATAAAACTTTACTCTCCATCAGTAACTTAAAGAATCTTATTTTAATTCATTCTCTCAGGTTTTTCAACTCCCTTTCCAGCTTTCTATCTTAGCTAAAGGCTGAATTTACACATCTTGAGTAAGTGGTGTCCATATTCCAGTTTCACTGTGTACCAGATGGAATCTACCAAGTTCTTTGTTCACCTATGTATTTATTCAGCAAATGGATTTTTAAATTTTTTTATCATAGTCCAAAAATGTTTTAGGTACAAGCAGGTAGAATAATGACCAAAATTGATAGTTGCTGCTGTTATGGAGTTCGAAGTTCAGTGAAATAGCTGGTCCAGATTCATTCCTGGGCATTCATCCAGGGTCTTATATCTGAAAATTATTTTTTTATCTCTTTACTTGATTGGAATCTGTAACCCCTCTTGTTGACTGAGCTTCCCACTAACTTTCAGCTGATACTGCAGATCCCTTCGCATCTTTGCCATATCCTTCATCCTTTTCACACCTTAATTGAGCATTTTGAAACATCTGTTCTAGTATCAGAACATGCCCTTGGTCCCTCAGCTCAATAAACATACCTGCCCAACTATTCCAAGATCACTTCATTTTGGCATGAAGTCATACTGGCAAAAGTAGTGGTCTTTTCAAAATTCTTCAAGTTGAGAATAGGAAAAAATTCCTCCATCATCTATCTCCCTCAAGTTATTTCTCAGAACAATGCTTATCAAAGAATACAGTTGACAGTCTATCTCCTATTAATCTATCACTTAACTTTTGTCTGCCTTCTTTTTCCACAATCTCCCAGAGCCCGAAGAGGCACACTTTCCTTTGGCTTACCATCCTTGCGTACCCACAATTTTCTTTTAACAAAATCACTTCATTAGGTTGGTAATATTAAGTAGAGCTAAAAAAAATAGAAAATCACTGCTCTTGGAAAGTTGACTCATTTTCAAGCCAGTTGGCCTGCTGCAAAGTGTTATTTTGAATATTTAAATATTAACACTGCCTTCCTTTGGCATTTCCTCTACAATACCCAAATGCTTTTCAAATCCCCAAACCACAGCAAAGATACATGGATGCTTTGGGCTACCAAAGAAGAAAATTACACGTATGTGTATGCAAGATGTTAATTACATGATTATTATTTTGGAAAATAGTGTCTTTGTTACAATGAAGATAGTTATCCATGGATTCCATTGTTTTGAGAAAAATAAATTTTAGATTCTGGTTCAAGATGGTAATGTAGGAAGATTCTGAACTCACTTCCTCTGAAGGACACACTGAAGCTACAGCCATACATTAAACACTTTCTCTTAAAAAAAATCCTAAAATCTGGCAGAGTGACTGCTTCTCAGCAGGCAAACAAGAGGGGAATCACATTGAAGTAGGTAGGAGAGGCTGAGACAAGGTTGCACACCAAAAACCTCAACCCTGGAGCAGCAACCCACACTTGGGAGGGAACTCAAAACCTAAAGCTTCACCCTGAGAAGTGGCTCACACCCTACATCAGGCACCCCAACTTTGAAGACTAGCATGTGAGAGACAAACCTCTAAAACATCTGGCTTTGAAGATCAATGGGGCTCATACCCACGAGGCCTGCAGGGTTGTGGCACACTGAGGAATGGCTCTCAAAGGACTCAACGCTGAGCTTGCCCATCCCAAGGCCCAATGCTGAAACAACCCTTTGAGAAAAGGCCAGTCCTTATGAGAAAAAGACTTATTTGCTAGTTTTAAAGTACTGGTCTGATGGGCAAGGGTCCTGCTGGGCTATCTTCTTGAGATAGAGGCTAGTGGATGCCATCTCCCTGGTCTTGCTCTGCTTCGGTAAGGCTGGCAAACACCATCTATTTTTTAACTTTTCCTTTCTATTTTTTCCTATTTTCCTCCTTTTTATGGTGGGTGCCTTCTTTGCACTCCTCCTCTGTCTTGCTCTGGCTAGTGGGCACCATTTTTGCACTTTCTCTGTGCCATGTTCCAGAGAGCCCGTATCTTCAGAGGGTGAGGGGTGACATCTACACACATCTGCTGCCCTAGTTTTTAAATCTTATGCCAGTTTTTATGGTTGTCCCTTGAGAATGTCCCTTGACTGCCTTGCTCTGGAGAATAGGAACACTTGCATTCTAAGTCCTATGGGACTACCACAATCTGAGATTCCATTCTTGGCAGATTAACACTCCCAGGGTACCACACATACAGCAGACTGAAAGATACACCTAGTATTCCTAAGAAAGAGGCCTTGTTTGCTTGTTCAGGAGCTTTGGCCTTAGGGGTAGGCTTCTGGTTTGGCACAGTTATAGAGACCTATGGAGTTGCTCTCAGGGAATGGAAGCTGGTGGGTGCAATCTTCGCACTCTACTTCTGTTTTGTTCTAGCTTGCTGGTATCTTTCTGAAGGAGCATATATACTTACCTGGAGTCTTGATTTTTCTAGCTGCTGCCAGGGGACATCTCTAGATCATATGGCTCTGGCAGCCAGTGAAGCTTATGCTCAGGGGTTACAGAGGACTATAGCCAATGAAGAAAGGGTTCTTAAACATTACCATTTTTAGGGCACAGCAGGAAAAAACAGATCCAAAGCTCAATTTTTCTTTGAAAGAGGATTATTAGCTTATCACAGCTTTAGCTTGAGTAGTAGGCTTTTAATCAAATATACACCTAAGGGCAATTGTAAACCTTTACAAAGATCTTGAAGGGTAGGCACTATCTTTGCACTTTGCCTGCACTGTGCTGCGCTCTCGAGCTCCAGCATCTCTTGAACAGGGAGCCCTCCCCTGAGTGTGGTGCCCTGGTGTTTGCACATGCTCTCCAGGGATATTTAGTCACCATCTGGTCCCAGTGGGGAGGGTTGAGGATTTCTCAAGTCCTTCAAAAAATATGAGAGAAGGGAACATTTCCCATCTTGTTTTTTAAGGCATTATACTGATACCAAAACCAAGTAAGGACACCACACACGTGTGTATACACACACTACAGGCCAATATCTCTGCTGAGTATACATACAGTAATCCTCAACAAAATACTAGCAATCCAAATTCAATACTGTATTAAGAGTATCATATGCTGTGATCAACTGGGACTTATTCAGGGATGCAAAAATGGTTCAGTATGTGCAAATCGATGTTATACACCATATTAACAATGTGAAGGATAAAAATCATATTATCATTTCAGTAGATGCAGAAAAAAACCCTATAATACCAAATTCAACACCATTTTTAAAAATAAAAACTCAAGAAAGCAGGTATAGAGGGAAAATATCCCAAAATATCCCAAAAGGCCATATGTCACAGGCCTAGAATTAACATCACTACTCATGAGTGAAAAGCCAAAATTTTTCCTCTAACATCAGGAACAAGACAAAGATGCTCACTCTTATCACTTCTAGTTAGCATGGTATTAGAAATTGTAGCCACAGCAATTAGGAACAAGAGAGAAATAAAAGGCATCCAAATTGCCAATAAGTAAAACTGGTACTACCTGCAGATGACGTGACAGATGCAGAAAACCCTAAAGATTCTTAGGGTTAAGACTCCACCAAAAAACTGTTACAAATAATAAATGAATTCAGTAAAGTTACAGGATAAGAAATCAACATGATGAAAGAAATTGAAGACAACACAAATAAAAGGAAAGATATTCTGTGCTTATGGATTAGAATAGTTCACATTATTAAAATGTCAAGCAATCTACAGATTCAGTGCAATGCCCATCAAAACTTCAATGGCATTTTTCAAAGATATAGAACGAATAACTATATAATTTTTTGGAACCACGAAAGACCCTGAATATCCAAAGCCAACTGGAGAAACAAGAGCAAGGCTGGAGGCATCAGTTCCCAATTTCAATATCTATTACAAAACTATAGCAATCCAGACAGTATGGTATTAGCATAAAAACAGACATAGTCATCAATGGGATAGAACAGAAAGCCCAGAAATAACCCACACATACATTGTTTATTGATCTATGCCAAAGGAACAAGAATACACAATAGGGAAAGGACATTTTCTTATGTTGGTACAATTGGATGACCACTATCCTACACCATACCCAAATATTACAAAAATGGATTAAAGATTTGAATGTAAGACCTGAAACTATATAACTCCTAGAAGAAAGTATGGGTAGTAAACTCTTTCACACTGGTCTTAGCAATGGTATTTTGGGACTTCGCACCAAAAGCAAATGCCACCCAAGGAAAAAGCAGCCTGAGGCACTTTTTATTTTATATCCAACTAAAAATCTTCTGCACAGCAAAGAAAACCCAATTACAAAATACAAAGGCAACGTACTGAATTGGACAAAATATTTGCAAATCATATACCCATAAGGGGTCGATATCCAGAATATATAAAGAACAAACCTGTAGTAAAAAAATGAAAACCAAAACCAATCTCTCTGATTTAAAAATGGGCAGAGGATATACATAGACATTTTCCTAAAGAACACATACAAATGGCCAACCAGTATATAAAAAGATACACAACATCATTAGTAATCAGGGAAAAACAAATCAGAAGCACAATGAGATTCCACTTCACGCCTGTTAAGATGGCTAATATCAAGAGACAAGAGATGACCACATCGGCAAGGATGCAGAAAAAAAGAAGATCTTATGCACTATGGTATGAATTAAGCTGGTGCAGCCATTTTGGAAAACAGTATTGAGGTTCCTCAAGAAATTAACAATAGTACTACTATATGATCTGACAATCCTTCTTCTAGGTATATATACAAAGGAAATAAAATCCTTATTTCAGAGAGATACCTGTACTTGCATTTTCACTGCAGGATTATTCACACTACAGCCACGACAGAGAAACAATACAGCCAAGACAGAGAAACAAATTAAGTATCCATTGAGGGATAAATAGATAAATAAAATATGGTGTATTTGTATAATGGACTATTATTCAGCCTGAAAAAGAAGGAAATCCTTCCATTTGTGACAACATAGATCGAATTGGAGGGTGTTATGCTAAGTGAAATAAACATGCTATGTTAAAGACAAAATTGCATAGTAAATCTTTTCTGTGTAACCTTAAGAAAGAGAGAGAGAAGTTAAACTCACAGAAGCAGAAAATAAAATGGTAATTATAAACACTGGGGGTGAGGGGGAATGGGCAAATGTTGGTTCAAAGGGTGCCTTCAATTATAAGACGAATAAACTCTGGGAATCTTATGTAAGCATGGTGAATATAGTTAATAACATATTGTGTTCGTGTGTATAGTGTTGTGTACTTGAAATTTGCTAAGAGAATATAGACCTTAAGAATTTTCACCACACGTACAATGAATATTTGTGGCGAATGTATTAATTAGCTCAATTGTGGTATACATTGATACATTTCACAAAGTATACATATGTCAAATTATCAGGCTGTACACTTTGAATACGTACAATTCAGTAATGATGAAAAAATAAAATAAATTATTTTTTAAAAATTAAGATATAACTGAAACATTAGTTTTAGGTGTACAACAAATGATTTGGTATTTGTATATATTGTGAAATGATTACTACTGTAAGTTTGGTTAATACCCATCATATATATAGTTACAATTTTTTTCTTGTGATGAGAGCTTTCTTTTTTTTTTAATAATAAATTTATTTTTTATTGGTGTTCAATTTGCCAACATACAGAATAACACCCAGTGCTCATCCCAATGAGAGCTTTCAAGATTTAGTCCCAGCAACTTTCAAAAAAGCAATACACAGTGTTATTAACTATAGTCACTATGCTGTACATTACATCCCTGTGATTTATTTTAAAAGTGGGGTTTGTATGTTTTGACTTTCTCTATCCATTTTGGCCACCGCCTACCACTCACCTCTGGATGCCACCAAGCTGACACATTTTACTTAGCAGATGCCTTCAAAGTCCATCCACATTGTTGCAAATGGTAAGATGTCATTCCTTTTTTATTGCTGAGTAATATGCCATTGTGTATATTATATATCAGTAAAGAAAAGTTGCATATTCCATTATGTGTATGTATACTCACACCACATTGTCTTCATTTGTCAGTTGATGGACAGGCTGTTTTCATATCTTCACTATTATGAATAACGCTTCAATGAACATGGGAGAGAGTACAGTTATCTTCTTGAGTCAGTGAAATTAGACAAGAAAAAGAAATATATGATATCCAGATTGGGAAGGAAGAAGTAAAATTGCCTCAGGTTGCAGATGACATGAGCTTATATGGAGAAAACTCTTAAAAGACTCCATTAATAACAGTTAGAATAAATGAATTCAGTAAAGTTTCAAGATACAAAATCAACATGCTGGGACACCTGGGGGGGTCCAGTGGTTTGGCACCCACCTTAGGCCCAGGGCGTGATCCTAGGTACCTGGGATGTAGTCCCATATCAGGCTCCCTGCATGGAGCCTGCTTCCCTCTCTGCCTGTGTCTCTGCCTCTGTCTCTGTGTCTCTCATGAATAAATAAAATCTTTTTTAAAAAATCAACATGCGAAAATTAGTAGTGCTTCTATAGACTAACAATGAAATACCAAAAAGAGAAATAAAAAAAAAAAAAACAATTCCATTTATAATAGCATTTAAAACAATAAAATACTGGAATAAATTTAATGAAGTGAAAAACCTGAAAACTGTAAGGCAATGATGAAGGAAACTGAGGAAAATAGAAATAAATGGAAAGACAGCCTATTTTCATGAATTATGAATTTTATAAAATTTATAACATGAATTATAAATTCATAATATAAAATTATGAATTTATAAAAATTTATAATATCGTTATAATGTTCATCATAATAGTAAGATTCTTATTGCATCTGTTCATGCTGCTGACACCATAACACATACCTTTTATCTTCCCTCTTTATATATAATCTTCACATATTTATTTAAGCCTCTAATCCGCCATGGGGTACATAGGAGCCATTCAACTGCACTAATCCTTACCCAGTAGTGTTATGGCTTTATTGCCTCCATCTACACCCCAAACTCCACTGTTTCATTCTCAGATATTCACCTAATAATTTTTCTTCACTAATTTGTTTCTCAAAATTTATACAACTATAAAAAAATAGGCCTTTGAAAGATAGGAAAAGCAAATCACATATTGTAACTGGCCTAAAGATGGAGTACTTTATTTAAAAAGGCTGAGTTGAAAAAACCTTTCATATCTGAGCATAGATCTTTTTAATACCTCTGTCTGCCAGCTGCTAAACTCACAGCAGAGAAAGAAGCCATCTTTCACCAAAATCACCTTAAAAAGTCTTAGTGCTCAAATCCATTAGACAAAAATCTTAGTTCTTGAAACTCTGACATCAAAGTATTGAGCACAGGTGTTCATGGCTCCTCATAATTATTTTCAAATTTCTATGGAAGACCATCTGGTTTGCTTGATAGACATTTATACACATACATTTGTTAGATGAGAGAATGAGACAGGTGTGAGCTACAAGGTATGAGCACATTCATGGTTGACAGATTTAATTTCCCATTATCACTAATGCCACTCCTTTACAAAAAGTGAGGATGTAAAGAGCACACTCCTTTAGAGGACCTAGTTTAAAGGGGAAAATGATGTCTGTCTCCAGGATGGATTCACTAAACTACTAAAATGCTGCAAACTTTATAGAAAATGCTAACTCTGCTTTAGCATGCAAGTTGCTCTCCTATTTTGATTAATCATAAGTTCCCATCTAGTAAGTGGTTCTCAGTTTTTTGCTCATCAGAATGTTATTTAAAATCCCAACGACGTGGATGGAACTGGAGGGTATTATGCTGAGTGAAGTAAGTCAATCGGAGAAGGACAAACATTATATGGTCTCATTCATTTGGGAAATATAAAAAATAGTGAAAGGGAATAAAGGGGAGGGGAGAAAAAAATGAGTGGGAAATATCGGAAAGGGAGATGGAACATGAAAGACTCCTAACTCTAGGAAACTGGGCTGGGGGTGGTGGAAGGGGAGGTGGGCGGGGGTGAGGGTGACTGGGTGATGGGCACTGAGGTGGACACCTGCCAGGATGAGCACTGGGTGTTATTCTTTTTTTTAAATATCCATTTGTAGATCTGATATATATATATATATATATATATATATATAAATTTTTTTTAATTTTATTTATTTATGATAGGCACACAGTGAGAGAGAGAGAGAGAGGCAGAGACACAGGCAGAGGGAGAAGCAGGCTCCATGCACCGGGAGCCCGACGTGGGATTCGATCCCGGGTCTCCAGGATCGCGCCCTGGGCCAAAGGCAGGCGCCAAACCGCTGCGCCACCCAGGGATCCCTATATATAAATTTTTATTTATTTATGATAGTCAGAGAGAGAGAGAGAGAGAGAGAGGCAGAGACATAGGCAGAGGGAGAAGCAGACTCTATGCACTGGGAGCCCGACGTGGGATTCGATCCCGGGTCTCCAGGATCGCGCCCTGGGCCAAAGGCAGGCGCTAAACTGCTGCGCCACCCAGGGATCCCCACTGGGTGTTATGTTGGCAAATTGAACACCAATAAAAAATAAATTTGAATAAAAAAAAATCCCAAGGACACGGTTTCCTGCTCATAGATTTTAATTTTGGACCTAGGTAAAATAAAAGAATCAAACTTTTAACCAGCTCTGAAAGTAATTCTGATAAAGGTAATCTTAGGACAACAACCTGAAAAACACAGTTACTAACTATCTGTTGTACCAAAATGTTAAATACATAATATAAAATGATGGAGAACAAAAATGAAGCTTTAAACTGGTTCTTCATGCCAGTAAAAATAGCGGAAAATAACTGAAATTATTTACAGGAAAATCGAGACTATGTACTAGTTCAGGTTTTGCTTTACTTATACAAATTAATACTTTCATTTTGTGAGTGTCACAAACTAAATTGTACTCCCTCCCAAATTTATGTGTTTAAACCCTATCCCCCAATGTAACTATATTTGGAGTTTGGGCCTATAAGGAGGTTATTTAAGATGAAACGAGGTCAAGAGCCACTGAAGAACTGACTTACTCTCATGGCATTCTCATAAAGAGTAGGTCACATGAGCTCATAGCGAGATGGTGGTTGTCTACAAGCCAGGAAGGCAGGCTTCACCCGATACAGACCATACTGGCACCCTGATCACAGACTTCCAGCCTCCAGAACAAGTTATCTGTTTTTCAAGTCGCCCAGTCTCTCGTGTTTTGCTACTGCAGCCCCAGTAAACTAAGACAGTGAACAAAATAGGTTTGGTTTATCACTGTATCTCAAGAAAATGCAATGGAACTTAGGTCAATAAAAATCATATACATTGTTAATATATGGCCACCAGATATTTGTTGAATAAATGAAAAATCTGAGTGAAAGCATGTTCTGAATAAGGTCTAAAAAATTTCAATGTTGTTGCACATTTGATGTCCACAGCAGATCTTTCCTTGTAACTCATTCACTTAGAACATTCACTGTACACAGACCTTTAGTAACAGTTAAAGGCTTTTGAAGTCATTTTACATGCTTCATCTCCAAAATATAGAAATATTTTTATATATGATTTTGTTTTAAAATCATAGGTCAGTAAGCCCAAATACTCATTGGACCTATGACTTTAAAACAAAATAACATGTCGATAAACCCAAACTCTTTGAAACCCTTTTCTACCTTGGGTCTCCTCTCCATAGAGTAGGGATTCCAAACATCTTTTTCCCTACCTGTCTTTGAGTGTTTTATTTTTGCTTTCTTCTCTTATGTTTACTACAAAAATAAACACAGGTTTTCAGCATCAACTTCTATGAACAATCTAAATACATTACAGTTCAACATAGTGTGTCATTCTGATAGTGATGGTATCAGAAGGGTTTCCTGCAGTTCATATGGGGGGACCTTAAGGACAGATTTGGAGGCTCAGTTATTAAATAGAAGTGTAATAATAAAATTTCATCCAACAGCTGAGTGTGTTTAAATGGAATAATTAGAAACATAAATAATTGGCAGGGTTTGAAAATAGATAAATCTACCTAATTTGCATCAAGGAAGAGTTAAAAATGAAAACAGGTGGGAAGACCAAGGTGAGGACCTAAGGTTAATTCAATCTTGCAGGGAATGGAGTAGGGTTCTCCCACAGAATTTCAACCAAATTAAAGAGATAAAACCAAGATGTAGAAGGAAATCTTACAATTAGATTACCATGCCTAGTTCTCCATTGGGCCTTAAACAGGTAAACCACTGCTTTATGCCTGAGGGATCGGTTGTCTATCAAAGGATTCATTCATTTATTCATCTCTTCAAATGTATTTACTGAGTATCTGCCATGTGCCTAGAACTGTTCTAGCAAAACAGCAGGTCTCTCTTTTCATTGAGATTACATCCTAGTGGTGATCTATGGGTGGTACTGACCATAAGCACTTGCATAAATGTGTGTACGTCAGAGCAGGGTAACTGGATACAGAGAGATGAAGAGAGAAAACTCTTTGTTTAGGGGACAGGAGGTGGCAGGGATCATAACAAAATAAGGAATCAGACACGTTCAGGAGAAGAGCTTTTCAGAAATAGCTATTTCTACTCTTCCCTTAGAGGGACAGGAAATAGAAAAGTCCTCAATGGGAACCGTGCAGGACTAAAGAAGTTCAAAGAAATTGGTGTAGATGGAATGACAAAGGCAAAGGACAAAGTGTTAGTAGATGAGATCTGAAAGGAAGTGGAGTAAATTAAATTAGTTTACTTACAAATTAAGTTAATCTTTGTAGAATTTTATTCTGTTAGATTGGGAAGCCATTGAAGATCTGAGAAGAAGAGTAATATGATCTAATACTTTAAATAGAACACTTTGGTTGTTCTTGCCCTAAACATAAAATAATCTGGGATTATTATTAACTCTCTAGTTTGCTAACTCATGTCTTTCATATCCTTATCTTGACAATCAAATATATATTAACCTTCTATCTTTATTTTTGTACTGTAGTGGGTCCTCTTGATTTTCCTTGTCTCAAGGAGAAAGCATAACAATGACCTGCTGTCAACCATTCTATTGTGTATATCTCCAAGAACCTTGGACAACTACTTAAACTCTTTTAAACTAGTTTTCTTAACTTGTAAATCTGAATTTTTGCATCTTTTGTTCTAAAGTTTGATGAAGATAATGTATGTATTTTATGTATTATCAGGCACAGAACAATGCTCAATAATTTTTTTAATGAAATGATTCATATTATATCTCATTTATCTAGTGATACCACAATTTATCACCTCTGTAACAAAAAGTACTGCCATACTATTAAAAAGTTATTCGGATTCTGGGGCACCTGCATGGCTTAGTCAGTTAAGTATCCAACTTGTGATTTTGGTTCAGGTCATGATCTCAGGGTCCTGAGATCAAACCCTGTGGTGGCTCTGTGCTCAGTAGGGAATGTGCTTAAGATTCTCTTCTCCCTCCTGTGCCCACCCACCCACCCACTCATGCTTACTCTTGCTCTCTCTCTCTAAAATATTTAAAAAATAAATGTTTCTCCAGATACCATGTCTATTTTTCTACAGTCATATATTCACACAGCAGATATAGTAGTAATCTTCAAACTGGAAAAATGCTTATATTATTTCCCTTGCAATACTACAGTACCTTAGTAATGTATAGGAACAAAATCCAAATTCATTATATTGGCTTTAAAAAACACTGATTGATCTAGAACCCGACTTCTTTTTCTTTCTCACCTTGTACCACTCTCTTTACACAACACACACATCTTCACACAACTAGCTCCAGCTACAGTACCTTTACCTTGGAACCTGACAAACTCATTTCTACTTCAGGACTTGTCAATCTTGCTCTAAATCTTTGCAAACTAGTCCCTGATTATTCAAGTCAATGTGGCTTCTACAGTGACTTCACCCTGATAGAATTATCTGAAACAGTTCCTATGCCGCTCTATATACACTATCTACTGCAGTATCTTTAAAAAAACTTTGTAAAAAATAAGATTTTATTTATTTGAGAAAGAGAGACAGAGAGTATGCACGAACAGGGAGAGAGGGACAAGCAGGCTCCATGCTGTGCACAGAGTGTGACTTTGCACTCAATCTCAGCACCCTGAGATGACCTGAGCTGAAATCAAGAGTTGTACATTTAACCAACTGAGCCACCCAGGTGCCCTGCAGTATCTTTTTAAGTTTCTCCCTAGAGCTTGTCTATTTAAATTTGTTTAATTATTTGTTGATATGTTTATTAGCTATCCTTGCCCATTGAAAAAGTAAGTTTTATGATGATCAGAACATTTTTGGCTTGCTCAGTGTTCTGTATCCTAAAACAAAGATGGTACTAATACATGGTAGAGCTAAGTGAATGAAACTGATAGTATTTGTTGAATGGAGAAATAATTGAATTTTACTCACATGATACATCTTTGTTCTTCAGGGAGGAAAATCAAGGTTAAACAGAGACCTCAAAAGCTCTAGTAAGATTTTTCACCATCACAGACATCTCTGAGTATCCCAGGGCATCCCTGTCTTCCTACACACTCCATAATTATTCAGAGGATGTCTTCAAAAAAGATCCTCAAATGGAAAACTCAGAGTCGCAAGTTATATTTCTAAAAATAATATTACCATCTAAATGAATAAGTCAACATCACCTGTATATTTCAGTATATACAACAGTCTGTGCATTTATTCAATAAACATTTACTAATACCTCAAACCCATTGACTGCTATTTATTTAGAATGTTAAAAAGATTTCACATCAAATCATTCAGGTATATTCAATAACAAAATGCATCTTAAAGGGATGCCTGGGTGGCTCAGTGGTTAAGCATCTGCCTTTGGCTCAGGACATGACCCCAGGGTCCTGGGACCAAGTCCTGCATTAGGCTTCTTGCAGGGAGCCTGCTTCTCTGCCTGTGTCTCTGCCTCTCTCTCTCTCTCTCTGTCTCTCATGAATAAATAAATAAAATATTTTAAAATGCATCTCAAAAAAGCATGACATCCAATCAGTCAGTCATCTTATAAGTACATTAGAGTTTTATTTTAATTGTTATCCACAGGAGGTAATATATTTTATATAGATATTTACTACACAAAAATATTTCTTTATGCATGTTATTGAAAAAATTTTTTGCATACCCTTATTCTATATGACACACTTTGATATTTTTTATTCTAGTATATTCTCTTTTATTTAAAAAAGAGTAACAGCCCTCTATATTGATTTGGTGACCCACTAATGGGTCATGAACTGCAGTTTGAAAAACCTCAACTATTTGAATAAAAAAATGTGGAAATGCCTATTTAGAAAATTATATATATATGAAATGGGATTTGCTTGGTATTTAGGTTGTCCATTCAACTACTGCCTTAGGTTGGGTTGCTTCCAAACAAAAAACTCAAGGCAAAGATCAAACCTTTCAATGTTTACTTGACTTGAATAGTATAGATTTTGTTTCCAGACACTTGCATATGCACACTATGTAATTATAATGTGCTTATGAAAAAAGAGTTGATGCAAATTTTGACAAAATACACACACATATGCACATACACACAGCTAAAGAATAAAGTGGGGAAAGAAAAGGAACGGGAATGGGGAGAACCATGAAGAGGAAAGGGTAAGAAGAACTTTCCAAATGAAAATAAATCTTGAAATGGCTTTATCCTACAGATATGTAGCTAGAAAGATTGATAAGTAGAATTATTAACTGTATATGATGTAACGCAATTACATATTTGCACTTAGGAAAGTTTTAGAGCCATTTTTGATGTTCATATATGAAATGTTCATGTGTTAGAAAATCTCCTGAATTTTGCCAGGACAGAGTAAAATGCACTCATGAGCCCCTGTGACCATGTCTTCTGCATACATAGAGAACTCACTTGTCGCATCTATGCCTGCTTCGTAAACAAAGCTCTACTTCACTGTTACCTGGGGGTTTAAGTAGCTGACTCCCTGCAGGGCTTTATGTCTTTGAGCTTGCTCCCTCCCAATATCTTCTGTAAGTCTTGGAATTTGAACTGCTCTTCCATACCCTACAATTGCCTCTTTTCCAACAGGGCATCATTATTAAGTAAAGTGATCATATGTGTTCATATATATAGGGTAGTCCCTAGGTAGGTCTACTAGAATTGCTTAAACACTTCCTTGCATACCCAAAAGTGGCCCAGATTTGACAGTGAACTCATATGGGTATTTTCTTTTTTGGAAAACATACTCTCCTCCCATCTCTACTTCTGTCTATAATAATTTAAAAAGCTATTGTATGATGAGCATGCTTTTAACATCTATCTCATTTCATTCTTCCTGCATTACTGTGAATTAGATATTATTCTTTTCACTTTACAAACTAGAAAACCAAGGTTCAGAGACAAAGATTATGTCAAAGTGACATAATCAGACAGTGGAGGAGCCAGGATAAAACTGAGATTTATGGGACAATGAAGTGCCTCTTCTGTTTCCATCTGACTAGCACAGGGCATGCTGTTGCTACAGCAAGGTGAGGAGACTACTCCGAGAATTCTTTATTCTCGGTAGCTGCGACAGTGTATACAACTGGAAACAGAAACATATTTTTCCAGTGACTTTGCCAAATCATTCCTTTGATGAAGCTTCTTAAAGGAAAATATATTGTACATAGTGATTGCTTTTTACATTTACAATACTAATATACTTCGAGTTAAGTTCACAAATTAATTTTGGAGTAGTCTTGTATTTTTTATCATAACACGGTTCTATGGGAGAACACATTACAAATTACAGACTTCCTAATAAATATTTAGGAAGCAGGTGAATATAAATATGGAATGGTGTCCACTCTGACGTGTATGATGAAGTTCCCAAAAATATGCAAAAATCTTGGGAGTTTTCTGAAACTTACAACTGATTGTTTGAAACAGGCTGACCTAAACCTTACTTTTAGGGGATGAATCATTTTTTATCATTATTTTTTTATAGACAAACCAAAGAGTGAGTATATTAAGTTAATTTAAAATTTGAAAAGTGATTCACACACTACTATCAGATCAAGAAAAGAGTACATCAAATAAGGCAGGAGTATCTTAGATCAGAGATCAATGACCAAATGTTCATTAAAAACACTAACCTTCTCTTCTTAAATATGTTAGGTGTATTTTCTTAACTTCAATAAAGAGAGCCCAGAACCTTTTATTGGAACAACTAGGACTTTTATTTAAGGGAGATATACTTATTTTAAAGCTGACTTCCAACATGGAAGTCATCCTCAGAGGTGGAAATGGATGGCTCTGTCATTAGCTCACTGCTACACATGCAGAAGAGTTTTGATTGAGGGAAGGAGTCATTAAACTGAACTTGTTTGTTTCCTATAATGATAACCAACTTCAGCAACTAATAAATGGAAATTATTTCAGTCTTTAGTCTCATGTCAAGTCATTATGGGATTTGAATGGAAATTATTAACCAAATTTTATATGGTGTTAATCCCTTTCTTGTGACCCCAATTAGTGACTAACTTAACCTTTTATGCAAAAAAGCTAAATTGCCATTCCAGTGGTAGATTACCGGAAATTCAGTTCCCTGGTGGCATTTTCAGAAACACAAGTATTTCAAGTGCCTTATTTGTATAGGTTCCATGTTATTATGTTAATATTTGTGAACCAGCCATCTATAGAATCTGTGTTAAATTTATCATTCAAATAATTTCAGTTTTCATCTCCATGTTTCCTATATGGATCTGTAGGTTTATTATTTCATGTCTGTATTTACTATCAATGCATGATGATTACCAGACCAAGAACCAATAAATCAGTGATATATATCATTATTCACAATGTGATATAAATAATAACTTGGAAGCCAAACAATCCCCCCACTACAAAAAAAGAGAGGAAAAAATGAAAATGAATCACTCCCTTGGTAAAACTTCTTAAAATCCTAGGAGAAGACATTTTCTGGTGTGACATATCATAAAATAAAGTACTTTTGTGGGGGAATAGGAGTCCTAGGTCTGTCACTAACCCACTGGTGAAGCTTAAAAGATCTTCTCTGATGCTTTATTTTGTCATTTATGACAGGGGTCGACAAGCTACCAGGCCATATCGAGACTTTTTTTGTTTTGTTTTTAAACAATCACCTCACTCATTCACTTACATATGGTCTATGGCTACTTTCTCTATTTCATGGTAGAGTTGAGTAGATACCACAGAGATTGTATGGTCCACAAAACCTGAAATATTTACTATTCAGCACTTAGGGGAAGAAAGTTTGCCAATCCCTGATCTATAAAAAATGAAGGATTCTTTAAATGTCTCCCTGATTTCAGGACTATAAATTTCAGTACTGATTTTTTAAATATATGATTTTTAAAAAGCAGATTCAGTTTTACTTAAATATAGTTTAAAAGAAATCTTCATAATCATCGGTAGAAATAGTAATAAAACCAAAGTAATATCATTACATTCTACATTGGTGTTGATTGCCGAAAGCTTGTAAATTTAAGCCTGCATTTCCTTTTTAGAAAAAGAGAGATGTTAGAAAGATGTTGAAGTTATATTTGGACAGATAGGTTTTGTCTTAAGAAATCAAAAGTATACAGAGGCAGTTGAAAAGCAAGTAATTTTTTTATGAGGTGATTTGATGGAAACGTATGCCACGTGTAGGTGCCACCTCAACTCGTTTTGTCTAAAAGTGTCTGGTGTGTGCAATCTTGAGCAAAACAAGTAAGAAATTTTAGAGGCACAAAACTATTTTTATGGAATTTGATTATGTTATTATAGAAAAAGCTTTCATGTATTCATTGTGGGAAAATAAACAGAATGTAGACTTCTTTCCATATATTTTATGGGTAAATCTTGTTTTATTTTAAATTATGTTTTGCAGTGTATCATAATATGCTCAGGGCTAGGGTCTACAAAAATGTCTTACTTTATGGGTACTTAATGTGTATGCGTCCCACACTGGGAAACATATAATTTGATGATTTCTAATGTCTTTTTCCAGGGGTCTGAGATAGTAAAATACTGTCTTTGGAGAAGTCCTCTTGTTGTGTACTATGTTCTTGTCAAATTAATCAAATCAGTTTCCAGTATGGAAAAAAAAGTATGTGGGACAAAGCATATTTGCAGAAAGTGGTCCATTAAACCACAAGCCCACCAAAATTATATTTTATAAGCAGGATAAATGATGTCTCCTGTATAAATGCCCTACTATATTTTCTTTGTTCAAAGAGTGCACTTTGTTTTGTGAATAGTGGGCTCCCTTTATCTGAGACCCCTATCTATGAATAAAAGAAAGAAAACTATAACATGAAAATATTTATGAATGAGCTAGCCATTTATCAAATTGGTACCCTTATATGCCCTTTTTTGTGTAAGATCATTCCCCTAACTTGATGGCAAATATTTTATCAGCCTCTCACTAAGAAAACAATGCAAGTCTCTTGAAAACAAAAAACATAAATTTTACAGAAAAATTGAAGATTTCATTACGTTCATAAGAATGCTGTTGGAGAATTATTCAAATAAAGTAAGTAGTCCTTGGCAAAAGAGGCTATGCAAATTTCAACAGATTCTGATATGCTTGCAATAAATAAAGGAAAAACAAAAGGTAACTCAGTAAGAACCTTCAGTAGAATAATCTATGAATATGTCAATATAGGATGTTAAGGACTGATTTTTTTTTTACTATTTTACATCTATTTTACATACTCTTTTACATACTATTAAGGTAAAGAAAGTGAAGTTTATAAATGATTTTTTATTGTATAATCATGATTTTTTTACAAGATATATACAAAAAATACTAGTTAATTCTGTTTATTTCTAACATAAAATGGGTTGAATAAAATGTAAATATCGATACCTATAAAGCAAAATAAAATGTTATTATTTAAATTCTATTTTATGCCATAGTAAAAACTTTTGTGTTTTTCATAATTTAGTATATACCTGAGTACAGGTAACTATTGGCAGTTTTCCTCTTACATGTCAGACACTGACCTAAGTATTTCATGTATTATCTCCTATTATCTTTAGTATTCACTTTTACTACTATACAACACAACAAAAGTACCAGTATGTGTAGTTAGGAGTGTGTAAAAGAGATTCAGTAACTTCACAAAACTGACAATTATGCTTGGCCTATAATTCAAATACAGAATCACCTTTAATCTAGTTTTGATTTCTTTCCATTTTGGCAGACTGGGGTACATTCAATTTTTTACCAATTTGCAGAGAATTCTCTCTTTTTCTAAGATTCTATACTTCCTCTGTGTCTCCCAGGCTAGAGAAAAACACACCATAGTTTTAAAAAAAATCTGTTGATCAAATAATACCACATCTGAGAAATATAAGAATAATGATTTGTTATAGACTATTTATGGACAGAAACAGTTCTGTTCTTCAAAATATATTCATTATATTTTTAAGCGGAGGAAAGATAATTTCATGTTATTAAATAACATCAGTTATATTCATAATTGTATGTCCTATGTTCCCTAAGACCATACCTGTAAATCAATTTGATAGTTATTATTTCAGTATGGCAAAATAATCATCTTGAAGGTCAGTGGAAAAAATAATAAATTATCTTATATTCCTGGCTATCTCAAAATAACTAGTAAATGCCTTTCACTCAGCAAACTGGTAGAAATTGAGAAAATAATCTATAGAATAACTATTTTCAGATATTATTCAAAAGCAAGTACAAAAGTGGAATCACTGAAACAATGCAAACTAGTAAGTTAAGTCCCATAATCTCCCTGGCTCTCTTTCTGGGTGTACTTTGAAGAAGGTAGAAAGAAAGGGGATACTTAAACAGAATTCAGCCTTCTTATTTGAGAAGATGGAAATTGGAGTTTGTAGGAAATTGCATAAGGAATATTCATAAATATAAACTATATTCTTTGCCACAAAATAAGTCTAAATAAATTTAAAGGGAATTAACTAATATAGACTCTCTGACTTAACATACTTAAAATCAATAATAAATTAAAATGGCCTAATATTTGGAAATTAAAATAGCATATTTTAAAATACTATGGTTTATTAGAAAATATACTGAGCTCTATCATAATGATAAAAAGACATGCCAAAATTTATGTAATGCAGCCAAAAAAAGCACATAGAGGGAAAGTGATGACCTTATATACTTTTTCTTATGTACTATATTATATATCATGCCTCTATTTTAAAATTATTAAAATAAGAGCAAATTATAGCTAGGATCAGTAAAAAGGAAGAAAATGAAAATAACAGCAATCAATAAAGTAGAAAATGAATAAACACTAAAGAAAATCAATGACATCAAATCCTAGTCCTTTGCAAAGATTTTTAAAAACTAGAGTCTAACTAGATTGACCAAGAAAATAAAAAGGCCAGATACAAACTCTTAATATTAGTAACAAAGGGAGTTGTCATTAAAGTTATTATAATTATTAAAAGGTTAGTAATGGAATATTAAGAACATTACATAATGCTGACTACTTAGGTGAAATGAAATACTTTATTAAGACAAAAGACAAAAGAAAAAGGACAAAAGACATAATTTACTATAAACTATACCAAGAATTTTTTTGGTACCAAATATTAATAGCATGAAAGTTCACAAATCCAAAGTATAGAAAGTCAAAGAGAAATTTACAAAAACCACTAAATAGTAAAAAAATATATATGGAAGGATATTTTTAAAATATCCAACATATCCATATGTTGGCAAAATGTCTTCATGTGCTGCCACCAGCAAAGAACACTGCCGTTATATTACTTCTTTCTACAACTTCTTCTGAACTTCAAGGAGTTGCTCACGTTATTATGTCTGGATTTTTACAGAACCTAAGGCTTCTTTTATCCTGGTTAGCATTATGACACAGAGAGCCTGCTAGACACTCGCATATCAAAGAGTGGGAAGGCAAAACAGAAAACTAGACAATTTATTTAAATAGGCTGAGTGATCCAGATGAGACTGCATAATGAATCCTGATAAAACTAAATTAAGCGAACGTTTAAACTTAATAGAGACTGTTTTATTTGGAAAATCCTGACATACCTATTTTTAAAGTGTGATATACTTTTAATTGGCAAGTTCAATTGTACTTAAGATTGCAGATTTTGCAATGGTACATAAGGATGCAGATTTTGTTACATTTGAACTATATTTTTCTTTGTATGTTACGTATTTGCAAGTCGTCTATATAACATCTTAAGGGTGACAAGAGGTAATGACATTATTTGTATGTTCCATCTTCTATGGAATTTCATTTACCTAGGTAAGGCTTGCCCATTCCTAAACTACCACCTCTACCCCTGATTCTAACAGTTAAACAGAGAATTAGAAAAGCAATGTTTTTCTTTGCACAAATATAACAGGAATAAATTGGCCTACCAATGTGGGAGGTGTACTTTCCAAGGTCCCCAAAGAAAACATATGGCATCCTCAAATGGGTAGTTCAAAAGAGTCTAATAAAGCACTGTTTGCAAAGCTGTTGAAGGTATTCAGGGAACCCCATAGGGATGTTACAATTCCCAGAGTGTAGCAACAGCCAGTACACAACTAGATGTGACAATGGAAGGGGAAGCCACAGTCAATGGGATCCTCAAAAGGGTTTTAGCATATGTGAAGATCATCAGACAGGGGTTGTGTGCTTCTTTTATTTATTTTTTAATATTTTATTTATTTATTCATGAGAGACAGATTGAGAGAGAGAGAGAGAGAGAGAGGCAGAGACGCAGGCAGAGGGAGAAGCAGGCTCTATGCAGTGAGCCCAATGTGGGACTTGATCCCAGGACTCCAGGATCATGCCCTGGGCCGTAGGCAGGTGCCAAACCACTGAGCCTCTCAGGGATCCCCAGGTTGTGTGTTTCTAAAGAGAAATGTAATTACTTTCAAGTCATAGGTCCAGCAGGTAGGGAGACAGAGGAAGAAATACGCTTAACTCATCCTCCAGTTCTCCCTCATTTTCTGCTGGGCTTGTTTTGGCAAAAGCCAACCAAAACCCTGAGACAAAGGTTCTGGCACCTTTAGAAGGTGAGTGATAACTTCCATTAAAATCACCTCCTTTTTTTTTATTTTTTTATTTTTTTTATGTGTGAGTTTTGTATTTTTTTTTTCATTTTATTTTTTTTCATTTATTTTTTATTGGTATTCAATTTATAAAATCACCTCCTTAAGCACCCCTCAGTATAGAGATTAGCAGGGAATGGTCATGCAAATGCAAAATGGAGAATATGCAACAAAGTAGGAGGTGAGAAGAAAAGTTTCTTTTAGGACTTAATCTTTTTCTCAGAAACCTTACCTTGTAAATTTCTTAAATGTGTGTTTTAGTAGCAAACAGACCTGACTGGAATACCAACCCTTTCCCTAAGTGCTCTTTGACCTCAAAAAGTCATCTTCATGCTAAACCTAAGCTTGATCATCATTAAAACATAGGGAGTGATATTGATGTAGTGGGGCGGCAAATTATTACTCTTTCTCTCCTGTTTCAGTTGAAGCTTCAAAGACTAAACACGAAACAGTAAATGCCAGCTCTTCCCACATTCGGAAGCAAGGTGTGTAACCAAAAGAGTAGAACTTACAAAGAAGACTAATGAAGACAGGTTTTGTGACCTTCAGCTCTTCATTAACCTGGAGAACTTAACACATGACTACTAGAAGAGGGGAAGATTCTCCAGAGAGAAATGTTGGCGATCCCTGCACTCTTATCTTACCCTCCCAATGAAAAGGATGGACAGACATGCTTGTATGTCATGTTGTAGCAACTGAGAGAGAGTTTGAAAGAACCTACTCCCAGAACCTGATGTGGGCCACTGGGAGTTTAAGAAACAAAATCTGGGCAGCCTGGGTGGCTCAGCGGTTTGGCGCTGCCTTCAGCCCAAGGTGAGATCCTGGAGTCCCAGGATCAAGTCCCACATCGGGCTCCCTGCATGGAACCTGCTTTTCCCTGCCTGTATCTCTGTCTCTGTCTCTCTCTCTCTGTCTCTCATGAATAAATAAATAAAATCTTTTTTAAAAAAAGAGAGAAGATGCAACTAAAGTAACAAATCTCCTGATAGGAGTAATCTTAAAAAAAAAAAAAAAAGAAACAGAAAATCTGGCATGATAAATTATAGTTAGGTCATCAAGCTCTTCCTGTCATGTTCTAATATTTCCTGGATGAGTACATGTTCACTCTATCATTTAATACCTTTAATTTGCTGACAGTGATCATATCCCTTTCAAGTTTTATTATTTATTTATTTTTTTTTAATTTATTTTTTATTGGTGTTCAATTTACTAACATACAGAATAACCCCCAGTGCCCGTCACCCATTCACTCCCACCCCCCGCCCTCCTCCCCTTCCACCACCCCTAGTTCGTTTCCCAGAGTTAGCAGTCTTTACGTTCTGTCTCCCTTTCTGATATTTCCCACACATTTCTTCCCCCTTCCCTTATATTCCCTTTCACTATTATTTATATTCCCCAAATGAATGAGAACATATAATGTTTGTCCTTCTCCGACTGGCTTACTTCACTCAGCATAATACCCTCCAGTTCCATCCACGTTGAAGCAAATGGTGGGTATTTGTCATTTCTAATAGCTGAGTAATATTCCATTGTATACATAAACCACATCTTCTTTATCCATTCATCTTTCGATGGACACCGAGGCTCCTTCCACAGTTTGACTATCGTGGCCATTGCTGCTATAAACATCGGGGTGCAGGTGTCCCGGCGTTTCATTGCATTTGTATCTTTGGGGTAAATCCCCAACAGTGCAATTGCTGGGTCGTAGGGCAGGTATATTTTTAACTGTTTGAGGAACCTCCACACAGTTTTCCAGAGTGGCTGCACCAGTTCACATTCCCACCAACAGTGTAAGAGGGTTCCCTTTTCTCCGCATCCTCTCCAACATTTGTTGTTTCCTGCCTTGTTAATTTTCCCCATTCTCACTGGTGTGAGGTGGTATCTCATTGTGGTTTTGATTTGTATTTCCCTGATGGCAAGTGATGCAGAGCATTTTCTCATTTGCATGTTGGCCATGTCTATGTCTTCTTCTGTGAGATTTCTGTTCATGTCTTTTGCCCATTTCATGATTGGATTGTTTGTTTCTTTGGTGTTGAGTTTAAGAAGTTCTTTATAGATCTTGGAAACTAGCCCTTTATCTGATATGTCATTTGCAAATATCTTCTCCCATTCTGTAGGTTGTCTTTGAGTTTTGTTGACTGTATCCTTTGCTGTGCAAAAGCTTCTTATCTTGATGAAGTCCCAATAGTTCATTTTTGCTTTTGTTTCTTTTGCCTTCGTGGATGTATCTTGCAAGAAGTTACTGTGGCCGAGTTCAAAAAGGGTGTTGCCTGTGTTCTTCTCTAGGATTTTGATGGAATCTTGTCTCACATTTAGATCTTTCATCCATTTTGAGTTTATCTTTGTGTATGGTGAAAAAGAGTGGTCTAGTTTCATTCTTCTGCATGTGGATGTCCAATTTTCCCAGCACCATTTATTGAAGAGACTGTCTTTCTTCCAATGGATAGTCTTTCCTCCTTTATCGAATATTAGTTGACCATAAAGTTCAGGGTCCACTTCTGGATTCTCTATTCTGTTCCACTGATCTATGTGTCTGTTTTTGTGCCAGTACCACACTGTCTTGATGACCACAGCTTTGTAGTACAACCTGAAATCTGGCATTGTGATGCCCCCAGATATGGTTTTCTTTTTTAAAATTCCCCTGGCTATTCGGGGTCTTTTCTGATTCCACACAAATCTTAAAATAATTTGTTCTAACTCTCTGAAGAAAGTCCATGGTATTTTGATAGGGATTGCATTAAACGTGTATATTACCCTGGGTAACATTGACATTTTCACAATATTAATTCTGCCAATCCACGAGCATGGAATATTTTTCCATCTCTTTGTGTCTTCCTCAATTTCTTTCAGAAGTGTTCTATAGTTTTCAGGGTATAGATCCTTTACATCTTTGGTTAGGTTTATTCCTAGGTATCTTATGCTTTTGGGTGCAATTGTAAATGGGATTGACTCCTTAATTTCTCTTTCTTCAGTCTCATTGTTAGTGTATAGAAATGCCACTGACTTCTGGGCATTGATTTTGTATCCTGCCACGCTACCGAATTGCTGTATGAGTTCTAGCAATCTTGGGGTAGAGACTTTTGGGTTTTCTATGTAGAGTATCACGTCATCGGCGAAGAGGGAGAGTTTGACTTCTTCTTTGCCAATTTGAATGCCTTTAATGTCTTTTTGTTGTCTGATTGCTGAGGCTAGGACTTCCAGTACTATGTTGAATAGCAGTGGTGAGAGTGGACATCCCTGTCTTGTTCCTGATCTTAGGGGAAAGGCTCCCAGTGCTTCCCCATTGAGAATGATATTTGCTGTGGGCTTTTCATAGATGGCTTTTAAGATGTCGAGGAATGTTCCCTCTATCCCTACACTCTGAAGAGTTTTGACAGGAATGGATGCTGTATTTTGTCAAATGCTTTCTCTGCATCCAATGAGAGGATCATATGGTTCTTGGTTTTTCTCTTGCTGATATGATGAATCACATTGATTGTTTTACGGGTGTTGAACCAGCCTTGTGTCCCAGGGATAAATCCTACTTGGTCATGGTGAATAATTTTCTTAATGTACTGTTGGATCCTATTGGCCAGTATCTTGTTGAGAATTTTTGCATCCATGTTCATCAGGGATATTGGTCTGTAATTCTCCTTTTTGGTGGGGTCTTTGTCTGGTTTTGGAATTAAGGTGATGCTGGCCTCATAGAACAAATTTGGAAGTACTCCATCTCTTTCTATCTTTCCAAACAGCTTTAGGAGAATAGGTATGGTTTCTTCTTTAAACGTTTGATAAAATTCCCCTGGGAAGCCATCTGGCCCTGGACTCTTGTGTCTTGGGAGGTTTTTGATGACTGCTTCAATTTCCTCCCTGGTTATTGACCTGTTCAGGTTTTCTATTTCTTCCTGTTCCAGTTTTGGTAGTTTGTGGCTTTCCAGGAATGCGTCCATTTCTTCTAGATTGCCTAATTTATTGGCGTATAGCTGTTCATAATATGTTTTTAAAATCGTTTGTATTTCCTTGGTGTTGGTAGTGATCTCTCCTTTCTCATTCATGATTTTATTAATTTGAGTCTTCTCTCTCTTCTTTTTAATAAGGCTGGCTAATGGTTTATCTATCTTGTTAATTCTTTCAAAGAACCAACTCCTGGTTTTGTTGATCTGTTCCACAGTTCTTCTGGTCTCGATTTCGTTGAGTTCTGCTCGAATCTTTATTAACTCCCTTCTTCTCTTGGGTGTAGGATCTATTTGCTGTTTTTTCTCTAGCTCCTTTATGTGTAAGGTTAGCTTTTGTATTTGAGTTCTTTCCAGTTTTTGAATGGATGCTTGTATTGCGATGTACTTCCCCCTTAGGACTGCTTTTGCTGCATCCCAAAGATTTTGAACGGTTGTATCTTCATTCTCATTAGTTTCCATGAATCTTTTTAATTCTTCCTTAATTTCCTGGTTGACCCTTTTATCTTTTAGCAGGATGGTCCTTAACCTCCACGTGTTTGAGGTCCTTCCAAACTTCTTGTTGTGATTTAGTTCTAATTTCAAGGCATTATGGTCTGAGAATATGCAGGGGACAATCCCAATCTTTTGGTATCGCTTCAGACCCGATTTGTGACCCAATATGTGGTCTATTCTGGAGAAAGTTCCATGTGTGCTTGAGAAGAATGTGTATTCAGTTGAGTTTGGATGTAAAGTTCTGTAGATATCTGTGAAATCCATCTGGTCCAGTTTATCATTTAAAGCTCTCGTTTCTTTGGAGATGTTGTGCTTAGAAGACCTATCGAGTATAGAAAGAGCTAGATTGAAGTCACCAAGTAGAAGTGTATTATTATCTAAGTATTTCTTCACTTTGGTTAATAATTGATTTATATATTTGGCAGCTCCCACATTCGGGGCATATATATTGAGGATTGTTAAGTCCTCTTGTTGAATAGATCCTTGAAGTATGATATAGTGTCCCTCTTCATCTCTCACTACAGTCTTTGGGGTAAATTTTAGTTTATCTGATATAAGGATGGCTACCCCTGCTTTCTTTTGAGGACCATTCGAATGGTAAATGGTTCTCCAACCTTTTATTTTCAGGCTGTAGGTGTCCTTCTGTCTAAAATGAGTCTCTTGTAGACAGCAAATAGATGGGTCCTGCTTTTTTATCCAGTCTGAAACCCTGCGCCTTTTGATGGGGTCATTAAGCCCGTTCACATTCAGAGCTACTATTGAGAGATATGTGTTTAGTGTCATCATGATATCTATTCAGTCCTTGTTTTTGTGGATTGTTCCACTGAATTTCTTCTTAAAGGGGAATTTTAAGAGTCCCCCTTAAAATTTCTTGCAGAGCTGGTTTGGAGGTCACATATTCTTTTAGTTGCTGCCTGTCTTGGAAGCTCTTTATCTCTCCTTCCATTTTGAATGAGCGCCTTGCTGGATAAAGTATTCTTGGTTGCATGTTCTTTTCATTTAGGACCCTGAATATATCCTGCCAGCCCTTTCTGGCCTGCCAGGTCTCTGTGGAGAGGTCTGCTGTTACCCTAATACTCCTCCCCCATAAAAGTCAGGGATTTCTTGTCTCTTGCTGCTTTAAGGATCTTCTCTTTATCTTTGGAATTTGCAAGCTTCACTATTAAATGTCGAGGTGTTGAATGGTTTTTATTGATTTTAGGGGGGGATCTCTCTATTTCCTGGATCTGAATGCCTGTTTCCCTTCCCAGGTTAGGAAAGTTTTCAGCTAGAATTTGTTCAAATACATATTCTGGCCCTCTGTCCCTTTCGGCGCCCTCGGGAACCCCAATTAAATGTAGGTTTTTCTTTCTCAGGCTGTCGTTTATTTCCCTTAATCTATCCTCATGGTCTTTTAATTGTTTGTCTCTTTTTTCCTCAGTTTCCCTCTTTGCTATCAACTTGTCTTCTATGTCACTCACTCGTTCTTCCACCTCGTTAACCCTCGTCGTTAGGACTTCTAGTTTGGATTGCATCTCATTCAATTGATTTTTAATTTCTGCCTGATTAGCTCTAAATTCTGCAGTCATGAAGTCTCTTGAGTCCTTTATACTTTTTTCTAGAGCCACCAGTAGGTGTATAATAATGCTTCTGAATTGGCTTTCTGACATTGAATTGTAATCCAGATTTTGTAACTCTGTGGGAGAGAGGACTGTTTCTGATTCTTTCTTTTGAGGTGAGGTTTTCCTTCTAGTCATTTTGCTCAGTGCAGAGTGGCCAAAAGCAAGTTGTATTGGGAATAAGAGAAAAAGAGAGGAAAGAAAGAAGGAAAGAAAAGAGAAAGAGAAAAAAAAGGGAAGAAAAAAAAAACGAAAAAAAAAAGAGAGAAGAAAAAGAGAAAGAAAAAGAAAGGAGAAAAAAAAGGGGGTGGGGGAAGGAAACAAATCAAAAAGCAAAACAAAACAAAACAAAACAAACAAACAAAAAAAAAAAAAAAAAAAAGAACCACCGGGGAGTATCTTCTGATTCTGTGTATTTTAAGTCCCTTGGCTTCTCCTGGAAGTTGTCCGTCTAGCTGGTCTTCTGGGGGAGGGGCCTGCTGTGCTGATTTTCAGGTGTTAGCAGTTGGGGGAGCTGCTGTGCCCCTGCCTGGTGCAGGGCTCAGTGGGGGTTGTTTACCTCGTGAGGCCGCAGGAGGAACAGCCCCAGTGGCGGGGCCAGCTCTGGGAACCTGGATTCAGCTCCGGCAGGAACTCCCGAGCTCTCCGTCTGCAGGGCCTGGAGGCTCCGGGGCGGGGCCGCTGATCTGCTCAGCTGGGGCAGGAGCGTCCTCGCTGTCCTGGGCCCTCCCGGCCTCTGCCTGTCCCGGGGGAGGCGGGATCCTGGGCTGTGTCCCGGCGCCCTGTGCTCCGGAGCCTGCACTGGTGGATTCGCGCTCCCGGCCGCGCAGCCCCCTCCGCGGAGCCGCCGCCCGAGTCCCCCGAGCTGCTCCTGGAATCGCGCAGGCCCCTCTGCACGGAGCCTCTTCCTCTGCCCGAGCCCCGCCGAGCTGCTCCGGTCCCGCCGCCCGCGCTGCAGCCCTTAGGGAGCTCGGCGCACTCTCCCGGGGCGCAGGTGTCTGTTAGTGTCCCCGGGAGCCCGAGGGCATCCCCGCCCTCCTGGGTCCTGCTCCAACTCCCCGCGAGCCCCTTTCCGCCCGGGAAGGTTGGTGCAGCTCCTACTCCTCCGGGACGGGGCTCTCCTGTCCTGGGGACACTCGCCCCGGCCTCAGCCCGGCTCTCGCGGGGCCCCTCCCCCTTGGAGGCCTTTGTTTCTTTATTTCTTTTTCCCCGTCTTCCTACCTTGATAGAAGCGCGAACTCTTCTCACTTTTGCATTCCAGCTGGTCTCTCTTTAATTCTCAGGCCGAATTCATAGATTTTCAGGATGATTGGAAGGTTTTCTAGGTAATTTGGTGGAGACAGGTGATTTGGAGACCCTACTCTTACGCCATCTTGCTCCTCCCCCCAAGTTTTATCATTTTTGATGATGGCTCCTCATGTGTCTACTCTTTCTTTAAGTGTATTCTTCTCATCCCTTTTACCTTCCTTACTGCTCTTTTCTGCATTGTCCCTAGCACTGCTCTAATTTTCTTGAGGCATGAAGACTAGAAAAAAGCAATGGAATACTAATCTTCCCCTCATTCACCACCTCCCTTCCACACAAACAACACACATATCCAACAAATTAGGTTGCCCCAGCTGGCATCTACAATTTGTGTGTATTCAGAATGTCTACATAGGTGCTAAAGAACATGCCTAGCACTAGAAATAAATGAAAAGTAAATGAAGAAATAAAACATGATGAACAACCAACTGGGGGGTCCTAGAAACCCAAAGCCCCTCTGCTTCTTCAATTTTCCCGAGTTCACAAGTAGACATCATCTCCAACTGCTATTCCACCTCTGTTTTACTCTGCTTTTAACATTTTCAGACATGTTAGAAACTACTAATAGGATGATATGTCATCTTTGTGACACAAACATGAAAACATAAAAGGGCAACAAATCTTCAGTGACTGATAGAGAAGGAAACATGGTAGTTCAGGGGTTGTTAAATGTCATCTTAGTTTGTTACTATGAAGTCTAATGGATTGGGGATTCCTGGAGTGAAATCTTTCAGTATTAGTAAACCCATCGACGTTCTGCTTGGCTGCCAATTTTTCTAACTGATATTATACTGATCTATTTTTTTTTTTTTTAGAAATTTAAGAGATATTCACATCCAGGATCACTGAATAACCACCAGCCCTGTATTTTCAGAGACTGGCTGGTACTTAACAAAAACCACAATGAATTATTTCATTACATGCATGACCAAATCATGTAACAGGACAGTCCCCAAAAAGATAGTAATAGAAATGCTTACATTTTAATCATTTAATCGTAATTTAAATGGCTATAGTTTATGTTATCTTCTGCAGATGAAAAACTACCACTGATTATGTACGAGGGTTCTCTGTCTTGTTAACTAAACTCCCTAGAAAATTTGAGTGGTTTCACCATGCAACTCTGCCGCTGCTCCCCCTCAGGCATTCTCCATGTCCCTTAGCATGGGGTAAGTAACTAATAATGACATCTCATGAAGGACGACAACACAGTAATCGGAAGAATTTGTTAAGGAAGTATTTGCCAAAAGATAGCTCTCAACTGTTGAGGTTTGTAAAATTCCACTTAAAACACAAATGAAACATTTGATTTAGAGATCCGTGTCACTCAATTTGGGATCCTTATTAATGATTCTGGCAAATCAAAGTGTCAAATAAGAACTGATTTAGTAAGCAAGTGGATTATTCTAACCTAATGACACCCACACCTCTTTGTCATAATGTTAGAAGGTGAATGGAATGAAGAACAAAATTCAAATAGTTTCTACAAAGCTTAGAACTAGAAATACATCCTTAGCTCCTAATGTAAGAGCCCCAGTGCCTGCTACTAATTATATAGGAAAATACTATATAGCCATAGATTAGTAGTGAATGAACTCAAAAGATAGAAATAAATGATATGCAAAATATGTCACACAAAGTTGATTGTGATTATTTGATTTTGAGGGGAAAAAAAGATGTACAGAGGATGGTATTTTATGAAAATAACCAAAACAAGACCTCCGATCCCCCACACATGCTTCTGAACTGGGACCATGCCATTCACTATTCAAGACATGGATTCTAATTCCATCCCTTCAATGTGGGCTGTCTCAGTAATTTGGATTTAATACATTTAGATAGAATTAATGTTCTGGATTTTTTTTTAAACATTCCTTTGCAGAGCACTCTATCAGACTTGACCTTGATATGAAACATCTAAGTCACATGAAAACAATCTGTGTAGGCCCTTCCATCGACAACCATAGGTGAGTTCCCAGCTGAAAGCTAGCATCAATTTCCTGCCTTATGGAGGTACCATTTTTTACATCCATCCCATGTAAATCTTCAGAAACTGTGGCCTAAAAAATATCTTACTGCAACTACATGAACTATCTCAAACAAGAACCACTCAGGTGATCTTCGTCCATACAGAGAACCATGAGAAAAAATAACATGTTATTATTGCTACTAAATTTTGGAATGGTTTTTATAACAATAAATAACAGAAACTTTTAATTAAAGAACTGGTATTTTTTCATTTCCTGTTTTTTTTTAAACAGTGTTCCCTACGGTAATACTGCTTTCATCTTAAGAGTATCTAAATTATATATTTCTAATATCCTAATCAGAACTCATGTTTACATATTCTAGAAGGTAATTTTGTTGATCTAATACATACTTATTTCTCAGGTATTTAAATTCCTATGAAAGAAATTTGTTTCCACATAGCTCAAAGGCAGGAACTGAAAACTCATTTATAGTGTTATTTTTAAAAAGCTACTTCTGTGAATTGTTTTTAGCCTATGTTAATGGTATGATTCTTTCCTACATATCACCTAAGAAAAGTGTAATAAAGGGATCTTAATATTATTTCTTGACATTTCAAATATGGATAATAATCTAACATTTTCAAAGGTAACTATTATCATGTGATGGATATTTCAATTGTTTCTGTTCAGGTGATACCAAAAATTGATTTCTGATTTCACTTAAAAAAGGAACAATATCTCATTTTCCCTGAGTGTTGATGCATACACTTATTTCCAGAAATATTATACAGTATATACTCTTTCCAAAGGTCTGTGATAAAAGGAGCAAGTAACTATTTCCTCATTAATTCTAACAATAGATACTGCTTTCTTGAGCTTCAATTTCTTTCTAACAATAGATATTGCTTTCTTGAACTTTACTTTCTTTACAGTTTTATTTGGATTTTTGTAATTCTGTAATTAATAGGACGAATGAACATTTAAGTGTCTTTTGGTCATTTGTGTGTGTTTTGTGGTTGTGGGATTTCACATTACATTCTATTAACATTTACTGATTTCAAACTAGTTTCCAGGTTTTGAAATTTGTATTTATGTGTTTATTTCAAAAACCAGATACAAGAGAAAATCACAAAGAAAAACCATAATTTTTCTACTCAAGAATATAATCCTACTATGTGATATGTGATGACTTTTGATGTGTCAACTTAGAGAGAACTAAGTCTCAGAACCCCCTTATATTACATTCCCAGTTGGAGTGGGTCTAGAGGATATTTCCTTTCAGTAGAGTTGGGAAATGAAAGAGAGATGAGACCATTGTAGTACATATACACACCTCCTCTCATTTATTCCATCAAACACTACTCTAGGGGTTCCGGTGAGGGATTTTGAAGTTTTGATTAAAGCCTCTACACAATATACTGTAACTTAAAAGGGCTGGGTGGCACTGTTGGAGGCACTTCCACTTTAGTTTAGGCCTTTCCCAAAAGGAAACATTTCCTCTACTGGACAACAAGCCTCAGATTGTGCCTGGGGCTCTGGGTGAGTATCATCTTTTTCTTTCTGGCCTACTTATAGACATTAGACCTGTTATCTAGCCTCCATTAACTGCATAAATTAACTCCTTTCAACAAATCCTTTATTGGAAGGAGAAACAATTTGCTATTCCTGGAATAGACATTTACTCCAGATATAGACATGCTGTCTGTGCCTGTAATGTTTCTGCCCAAACTACCACCCAGGAGCTTACATAATGCTTTATCCACTCCCATGTTATTTCACTTCTCTGGATCAACCATGACTTCACTGAGCAAAAAGCATAGGGAAGTGGAATTACTGTAGATTAAAAGAAGAGAGATTGAAGAAGAAGAGAGATTGAAAGACTCTCAGAGCCTGTTTCTCCACATAAATGTAATGTTTAAAACATATCTTTAATTTTATTTCCTTCAGGTACTGTCTGTTGTTTCACAGGTACTCATATAAGGAAAAAGACTACAACAATTAAAATACAAAACTAGGCAAGAAAGTTAATACATACTGGCCTTGTAAAAGCAAATCAGGGCAAATTCAAAGTTGGAAAGCATGGCAAAAAAGCTTTCAAAGTCAGAAAATGCCACAAACATCACAAGATAACAAAATATAAATACGTTTTATTACTTAGCTGCCTAATACTTTTATTCTTCTAGTTCTGGCTGTTTACTTTTTGATTAGCTCTTCATCTGACAAAAATTTTTACATGTCATGGAAAAAAATTTTAAAGTAATTAAATCTTTCTCTGGGGGAGTTAAACACTTTTTTTTAATTATTGAAATTTACAGTGTGTATTTCAGCTTTATGACTTATCACTGCTCAGGTCATGTGATGCTAAGATTGTTGTAAAATTTGGGAAAATCTCTATATACAAGATATAAGGTCTTAGGACCCTTAACATTTCTTAAAAATTTCTTAAATATACTTTCAATCAACAATATGTCTACTTTTATCTCCATGCCTTCTCCAAAGAGTCATATTATGAGTGTTACACTACAAAAAACTAGTCTCTTATTAAACGGTGTTCAATAAAATCACCCTAAAAAGTCATTATGAAAATATTTAGAACTAATAGAAGTCAAAGAATTCATTGGAATGAAGCTGCTGCAAACCATCTTTACACCCTCTCTTATCTATAAAAATTATGCGGTTCTAAACTATTTCTTTTATTTTCCTTCATTTTATGCGTGCCCTGTTTTTGAGGAATCTGATTTTTAAAAATCTTGATTCTTTCTCTTGTTTTCTTATCTAATTTCCTTCGCAGTTTCAATTCTTTCTCTTATCCTCATGATTCCTACCATGTGACTTTTGGCTTTGCTTCTCTTTTTGGGTTTTACTTTACCAGATAAATGTTGTTCAATATGTAAATTCTGTGATGACAAAAAATTCTGGAAAAGCATATATACAGTTTTGGGAATGCTTTTAATGTCAAGTTGGTTACAGAGCTATGTTTTTCAGAATCTCCTTCTCTGTCTTCAACATTTGACATGGCCACGAGGGAAGGTAGGCAAAATTCAGGAGTAATAAAGGATTATTGGTCATTATTATCTGAGGTCATCATTGCTCAGAATCAGTGAAAGACAGATAGAGGTAACAGGCAGGCTCCAGTTTATCATTTCTCTTCTGGACTTTGAGCCCACCTCTCCCTACATGTGATCCTGTTGCCCAACCCCAAGCTCACTGCCTGATGCTTCACTGGGAACTTAGAGTAGTGAAAGTCACAAAAAACTCAAAACTTTGGGGCACCTGGGTGGCTCAGTGGTTAAGTGTCTGCCTTTGGCTCAGGTCATGGTCCTGGGGTCCTGGGATGGAGTCCCGTATCAGGATCCCTGTGGGGAGCTTGCTTCTCCCTCTGCCTATGTCTCTACATTTCTCTGTCTCTCATGAATGGATGAATGAAATCTTAAAAACAAAACAAAACAAAAACCCGCCTCAAAACCTTTCCATCAGCCTCTAAATCAGCATCCTTAAGAATCCCACCCCAGCAGCTCCATGTGCTTCATTTTCAATTTTGTTCACCTGTGCCAACACTGGGAGGTAACATTTTTCTCATCTTTCAATATTCAGTTTCGGATGATTTTTTCACCAGCATCTCCAAAAATTAGGCAAATTCTAATTCCTATCATAAATTCCTTATTCCACAAAATAGTTGGTTCCCCTTCCCTGACTGAATCATTACCAGCATACAAAATTAACCAGAAATTATCACACAAGAGAGGTCAAATGTATTTTAAAATTGCTGCTCTATTATTCTGAGCTAATACTTTTGTAATCAGATTCCTCTTCCCCTACATACAATACATTGATGTATTGATGGACATGCGCAGAAGCTTTGCCTTGGAAACCCTGGCAAGACAACTTACTGCTTAAATAGGGGTGGAAGTGACCATCACCACTCTAGATATATGCCATAAAGCCAAATGTAAAGTGTTCTCAAATCAACAATTCTTTGCAATGCTCTTAAGGCTTAATGATTTAAAATCACTATTATATATATGTACATATTATAAAGCATCTCTTACTGTTTCTAGTTAATTTTATGATTTCATGTGTTTAGTGTCCAGTACTTCCTTGCATTTAGTGATTTTTGTTTTGTTTTGTTTTGTTTAGCTTCTTTATTTTTCATTTTGTTTTAGATCTCCTGTACTTGCATTGAGGGAGAATGAAATTTCATTGTTATTCCTATAGTAGTGGAATAAAATTCTCCTAGCCCACTCTTTACCAATTAAGTCACTCTTTAAGTACAGACTTCATGTAGGGTTTCTGTAATTGCTTCTTATATTCTACAGACACCTAACCTCCTCTCCCATCCCTGGGTGAGTATTCCTACTTGCTAAGACCCTGGTTACCAACACTATTCACCACTACACCTATCACCACCCTGTAGCAGAAGATTTAGTGTCATTTTTTAATTGACTGCTATGATGTTTAGCTCCTTCTAGTTTCTGAGACCTGGTCACTTTTCTCTCTCTTTTTTCTTTTTTCAGTGAGTCCAGCAATATATTGAAAAGAATTTAATTATTTTTTCTAACCAACATTTCCATGAAATTGTACTGAAGAATTTCAAGATACCCAGGCTGCTGTACTCTTAGAACCAATAGTCAGTGAACCCCAGTTTAAACATGTCCACATGCACAGTAACTGACTGGATATACATAGGACTGTGCTAGATGCTGCACCAGAATGGCATCTGGTAAGTTAATGGTTTCCGGAGTACTGTGTACAAAACAGATCTTCAATGAATGTGTACTGAATAATGTTTGCTGAAGATCATTAAGAGCAGTAAATTCACCTTTATTATTTTTTTTTAATTTTTTTTTTTTTAAATTCACCTTTAGAGGCCAAGGTGAAGTACACTTCAGTGCAATTGGGCAAGTTCAAGATATTAAGTGAATATATACCAGGAAGATACACCCTGGGAGTTACACATTGAAAAGGTGAAGAAAATGATGATCTAGAACTGATGCTCCAAATTAGCCAATCGGGTGTTCATACTAGAAGTTGTTTCTTTCAAGCAGCAAAGTACTACTACCAACTTTCAGATCAAAGAGGAATCTGTAGACTCCCTGAAGCTACAATTCTTAGTTCATTTACAAATGAGTGGCTTCTACTACATATCTATCTATCTATCTATCTATCTATCTATCTATCTATCCATCTACCTACCTACCTACCTACCTATGATAGTGTGCACACTCCGTGGCACAGGGGAGGAACAGAGCAGGAGGAGCAGAGAGGGATCAAAGGGGATAGAATATCTAGCTGACTCCACACTGAGCATGGGGCTGGATGCTGGGCTCCATTCTAGGACTTTAAGATCATGACTTGAGCCAAAAGCAAGAGTTGGAAGCTTAACTGACAGAGCCACCCAGGTACCACCATGCATATCCATTTTAATATCTGTCAAGCTGTGTATTATTATTTGATGTTACTTACTCAAATTTTACTACTATTCCTATGTAGGCACAAAGAAAAAAGAAATGATTAAGACTGAAAAGGACTGTTGGGGGTATTACCTTTGCTCTTTGTGACCCTTACTATGATCTGTTTTGTATACATATTCCCAGAATGCAGAGGAAAAGGAGGTGAACTACCAGGGAGGGAACTTGAGCTAGGCATTGAAGAAGTGATACCCACTGCCGGTTGGAAAACCATTCCCAGTAGTGGAAAGATCTGGGAATGAAATGTAAGGAAATGAAAGAAGGTGTAAGAGAAGGAAGATACTGGTCCTGCAACTATAGATTTGGTATGTCGGAAGAAGGTATGTTTTGGGGAGTGAAGCTGGAAGAACTCTAAAGGATTTTAGCTAGTGAAACAATATGATAACATTTTGATGTGTAATAAATCCCACTCTTGTGGCGCTGTGAAAAATAGATTAGGAGTGTGGCAGGCCTGAGACATGAGGTACAGAGATTTATAGTTCAAGTGACAAATGATAAGAAGCTAAGCAAAGGCAGCCTCCTGGAGGTTGAATAGGAGGGAAAAATTGCAAAGATTTTGAAGAGATTGAATATGAATAGTGAAGGATATGAAAGAATGATGCCCGCAGACAGAATGAATAGAAAGGTTCTTAAATGAAATGCAATAGCTGGTGTGCACAGATGGGGGAGAAAACAACGAAGACTGGTTTTTATCGTTTTTTAAATTTATTTTTCTTAAGATGTTTTTTTAAATAAATTTATTTTTTATTGGTGTTCAATTTGCCAATATATAGAATAACACCCAGTGCTCATCCCATCAAGTGCCCACCTCAGTGCCCGTCACCCAGTCACCCCCACTCCCCACCCACCTCCCCTTCCACCACCCCTAGTTCGTTTCCCAGAGATAGGAGTCTTTCATGTTCTGTTAGAAGCTGACACAAGAATTTAGGACTCAGGAGGTCACCGCTATCGACATAATGTTGTTTCTGTGAAAGGTTTTCTAATTTACAAAGGATAACGATGTATTAGTAGGCAGGAGAACTGTGGTTTAATATAAGGAGATGAGCAGCCTAAGCCCAGGAAGGGCTAAGATGTTTCTTTAAGTTTATGGTAGTTACATTCTCTTTCATTTCAATATTCATAGTTAGAAAGCTAATAGGATTTCTACAAGGGTGATATCTCAGCAGATGAAAGTGCAGTTGACATTAAAACATTAATCCAATAAACTAGAAACAACAGACTGTGAAAAAAAAAACAGAAATGAAAAAAGACGTTAAGGACCTAAAGGTAACTTTTTTCAAAGGGCAGATGAAAGCAATGAAGTTCGACTGTGAAATAGTAAGGATTAAAAAACAAAAGCAAAAACAAAAAAACACACTCAGCAAGCAGGGTCTCAAAATGAACGATAGCCAGCAGTTGTGATTCTCCCCCAAGGCACAAAGTGTATTCTTTGGCCAGACTGTGGAATAAAAGTCATTGAAATAAGAATAACTTGTCACGTATTTTAGCTATATGATGTTTATGACTTGTGTCTTAAAAACAATCCCTCCATCTCTCCCAAAAATGTTCCTTAAATAATCCTGTATCTTTCTCAGTGCATACACTTTTTTTATCCCTAAGTGAAAAAGCAGTGTTTCAAGAATCTTAAAATTAAATGCATTTACTGTTTAATTCTTGTACTGAGTTCAGCAATTCATTTTCATGACAAAAGTGGTCAGAAAAAAATTGGTGTGATAGGAATTTAATTTGAATGAAATGCTGAGTAATACTTCCTTTTTAAAGCTTAATGTAAACAACTTCACACTGCACTATTTGGTTTAGTTTTTTATCTTTTCCAAACCTGTTATTTCCAAAGAAACATTCAGTGAGGGAGCAACAGTTAAAACAAATGCAAAATGTACAGTCTACTATAAACATGAAGAGAAGTATTAGGCAGAAGTTATTGAAAAGTCACAGATCCTTGGCCTTGTGGTTTTATTTTTTATAATTATTCATTAAATGTTATTTGACTATTAATGTTTTCAGAATGTTATAATTTTAAAACCAATTGAATAAGCATAATTTTTTTACAAGTAGTGTTAATGTTTATTTATTTTTAAGGTTTTATTTATTTATTCATGAGAGACACAGAGAGAGAGAGGCAGAAACACAGGCAGAAGGAGAAGCAGGCTCCATGCAGGAAGCCCGCCCGATATGGGACTCGATCCCAGGACTCCAGGATCACGCCCTGAGCCGAAGGCAAATGCTCAACCGCTGAGGCAAGAGGGTGTTAATGTTTAAACTTTGGTGGTAATACTTTTGTCTTAAGTAATGATTTGTCTTAAAATTAAGGTCACTTAGGTTAAAATAATTGTTTTCTTGTTGATGAGAAGCAAACTGGTGCAACCACTCTGGAAACAGTGTGGAGGTTCCTCAAAAAGTTAAAAAATAGAACCACCCTATGATCCAGCAATTGTACTACTAGGCATTTACCCAAAAGATACAGAAATACTGATTTAAAGGAACATATGCACCCCAATGTTTATAGCAGCATTAACAACAATAGCCAAACTATGGAAACAGCCCAAATGTTCATTGACTGATGAATGGATTAAGAAATGTGATGTGCTGTGTACATAAATATGTGTATAAGAATGGAATATTATGGAATGGAATACACACACACACACATATATATACAAACATATATATGTGTGTGTGTGTGTGTGTGTGTGTGTGTGTGTGTATAATGGACTATAACTCAGTCTTCAAAAAGAATGAAATCTTGCCATTTGCAACAACATGGATAGAGCTAGAGTCAGTTAAATAAGTGAAAGTGAAATAAGTGAAATAAATCAAAGAAAGACAAATGCCAGATGATGATTTCTCTCATAGGTGGAATAAGAAACAAAGCAGATGAACATAGGGGAATGGAAAGAAAAATAAAATAATGGAAATGGAATAGAAAGATAAAAGCAGAGAGGGAGGCAATCTGTAAGAGACTCTTAAGCATAGAGAACAAACTTAAGGCACCATGTTTAGCAAGTCAGCCTAGGGCTGCGGTTGGTGGCGGGGAGAGGATGAATTATAAGGCTTGGAGTTTTGCAGCCTGGAGGAAAGCTGCTGACAAGCGTCATCACACTGCTTCCAACAATGCTGATAGAATATGTCAGAAACACCACATGTAGCTGCAGAGCCACCAATCCTACTACACAGGGCAGTGCAATCTTCAAGATCGGCATTTATTTCAGAATTGCATCCAAAAATAAGCTTTAGAATTGTCAAAGAGAACCAAAGGAGATATTGATAGCAAACTGTTTTTGTGAGAACTATTAATTTTGTATCATTAAAAAATAGTGGAAAAAAAACCCACACACTTTGAGCCTCAATGTCCTCTTCTGATGTGCCAGGTGTATTTGGCGACAGTGTTGTATGATTGATTCTTAGTTGTGTGAAGGAGGATTCAGTGCTGCTCACATAGTAGGAAATCATGGAACTTGAGCCCGCCTGCTGATTTCAACTCTGAAAGTAGAAGATGGATTCTAAGGACACTATGGGAAGAAATAGTCTGCAGAAACCAAAGATAAATCAGCCCTTGTCCTGGTTCATCCATTTCCTGGCTTGCTAAGTAACTAAGAATCTTTTGAGCCTCCATTTTCTCCAGTGCCACCACAGCACCATGATATTCACTCCACCAAGGTCTAGGCAATTTGCTCAAAGTGTGGATTATCATAGCCATGGGCATTCTCCCGTTCTCCATGATTTAAAAATGGTGGAAGATTGCTTTGGAGATAAAACATAATTTTTTTCAGATAAATTATGAAATTTATTTCTATTTCACCACTTAAAAGCCAGAACATAAAAAATTTCACTTTCTTGAAAGTTCCCTTATTAGACATAGACGAAGTGCACTTACCACAAGGAAATCAGTTTCTTGGTACCATCAGTGAAATGGACACACTCTCATCCATTCCCTCAAATGAAGGCTTTGTCAAATTTCCCTCCAAATTTAGACCTCTCAATTCAGGGAGGTTTGAGTGAACTGTTTCCAGAAATTACAGTGAAGACATGGACCCTAACATCTGGGCCCTCCCAAGTTGGGTAGTTTTCAGCCTTCTGAACTTAGAGTAGAGAGTTCTGTGTAGTCAAAGCAATGCTTCTGAGCTACTTTAAAAAAACAATCCCCAAATTCTTAGTGGCTTAGTACAATGTATGTTTACTTTTCACTCACAACACACCATAGTCCAATGTGGGTCAGCGGCTCTCCTTGGCATCCCCTCTTCAACGAGTTTAGGTCTGTCATCCTGGGGACCTTTGATTCCAACCATAATAATGAGGGGAAGGGAGAGTGCAGATGTGCATGGATGGTAGCATGGTGGGTATGTGTGTGTGGGGGGGGGTTGTTCACAGGACTGGAAGCTGCATATACAGTTTTTTGGCATGACATCCATTGACTGGACTTTCCAGTGCATAGTCACAGGGCCCTGATCTAAATACAAGGGAGGCCAGTCAACACAGTATTCTTGTATTTCAAGAAAAATGAAAATGGCTTGCTGAATATTGCTTCTATTCCTTTTTTAAAAAGTAAAACTCAACCTAAATTCCTTTAAAAGTGTAATGCTTTTAACACTATCTGAGATAGCTAAAGAACTTAGGTGCTTGGATACTAATACAAATATTAAGTACATACTGAGAGTCTAAATTCCCACTGCATAGCCATCACTGTTCCAGTCAATGCTAGCCAAAGCAAGACAGGAATAAATGCTGCAAAACTAGAGTATACATCATGGTGACACATGTGGTGACAAAGGTGAATTTGCAAAGAAGTGACATTAAGATAGTTTATGTGAACTCTGAAAATTTATCTTCATATTTTCTTTCTTTAGGACACCATTTATCTTTGGCTGGATTATCGTTAGATGGAGTGAAACAGTTTCCTTGCAGCAAGAAACTGGTGAGTTGACAACTTATCATTCTGCCCATGCGGTGAACGTGGGCATTCTCGCTCATTATTTCTTTTCCTTTTTTACTTTCTTTTCCTGTTGTTCTTATATTTATTTTTCCCCCAATGACTATTATTTTATCTTTTTTAGCTATTTTGTATGATTCGATATGAACCCCCATAATGCTGCCATTAAATGTATTCATATATTCTGAGCTCATTTTACTTGATACTCTTTTCTTGCCCCTGGAACAGCGTACTGAATGGTACTAAGTGAAACTGGCTCTTCAAATTCCCTTTATACTGTGCCATGGGGCATGGATAACTCACTCATGACTTAGGAGAATGATTCCCCTCTGCCTCTTAAACATGGTAAAACAAAAGGTCAGCAATCATTTGATACTACAAAGAGAAAAAACACGACAGTAACAACAACAGCAATAAAAAAAAAACGGAATAGATTGTTTGAAGCTCATGAAATTTTATAAAGAGTCAAATAACTAGAATCAGAGATTAAATCTTTTTCATGTGAACTTGAATATTCCTGAGGGCAGATGACAAAAAAAGACATGGGAATCAAGTCAGAGACATTTCCATGCATTCTGAATAATAATCTCCCTGTGGTAATGGAATAAAAGGGAATTAGAAACTTCAACAAATCAGCCAAAGTTTGTCAAACCTATCACCTGCTATTTAAGCCTGATTTAAAATTTGTAACGCTTGAGAAAGTAATATAACATTAAAGTTACGAGAAACAGAATTCTGTTATCTGGCCAGCAGGTGAGGATCTTAGAAGCTGTCACATTGGTACTCACAACAAGAAAAACAATATGAACAAACTGAAAATCAATAACTTGTCTTAGATCTATCAGAGAAGTGAACTGGGGAAGCAAGCACATGGATGGAGAGAATAAGTCACTGGAGCTGGAACTACTGTGAGAACCAACAGCAGGGTAGAGAAACCTCAACTATAATCAGCAAATGCTGGAGGTTCAGTGTGGGCCAGCTTGAGAATTAAGCCCCAGGACATGGCCCCTAGCCTTAGGGACAGTCTCCACTAACACTGATTTCATCTCTAGGAGCTCCACCATCTTCTCACATTGATCATCAGGTGAAAAAAAAAAAATATCTTGTGATTTTTTGCTGAGGGAGGAAAAAAGAAGCCATCTGACATACTCCCAGAGCATTCTGTTCCTTCCAACCGAGGCCTACCCTTAAGAGAAACTGTTTTTATCACAGCCTAAGTGACAGGGCTTTGATTGGAGCCTAATCCATCCAGGAGAAGGGGAATGCCCAATGTTATCCCTCTCTAGTTTTACATGTAGAAGAAGGTTAATGTATATAATTTTAGCCACGTTTAGCCTTTCTGTCTCACCTCTGGAAGTAGGGATGTGTTGGGAAGCACTTGGGGAAGTCAAAGCTCTGGGTCACCGGCTCTCTTAAAAACTGTTACCTACAATAGCCAAATTGTGGAAGGAGCCACAATGTCCTTTGGCAGATGAATGGATAAAGAAGATGTGGTCTAAGTATACAATGGAATATTCCTCAGCCATTAGAAATGATGAATACCCACCATTTGCTTCGATGTGGATGGAACTGGAGGGTATTATGCTGAGTGAAATCAGTCAATCAGTCAATGGTTTCACTCATATGTGGAATATAAGAAATAGTGAAAGGAATTATAAGGGAAAGGAGGGGAACTGAATGGGAAAAATTAGAGAGGGAGACAAATCATGAGAGGCTCCTAACTCTGGAAAACAAACAAAGGGTTGTGGAAGGGGAGGTGGTGGGGGGCTGGGGTGACTGGGTGACAGGCACTGAGGAGGGCACTTGATGGGAAGACCACTGAGTATTATACTATATGTTGGCAAATCGAACTTAAATAAAAATAAATGTAAAAAAACCGAATACCTAATCATAGGATAATAGAATGTCTTAGTTCAGGCCACTATAACAAGAATATGATAGACTGAATAGCTTATAAACAGTAAAAATTGGGATACCTGAGAGGCTCAGTGGTCAAGTGTCTGCTTTTGCATCAGGATGTGATCCTGGGATCCTGGGATTGAGTCCTATATTGGGCTCCTTGGAGGGAGCCTGCTTCTCTCTCTGCCTATGTCTCTGCCTCTCTCCCTATGTCTCCCATGAATAAATAAATAAGATCTTTAAAAAAATGAAATTTATTCTCAGAGTTCTAGAGGCCAGGAAGTCTAAGACTAAGGTGGTGGCAGATTTGCTGTCTAGTGAAGGCCCACTTTCTGGTTCACAGATGGCGGTTTTCTGTGTTCTCACATGGCCATCTGTGAAGTGGTAGGAACACTCTCTGGCATCCATTTTATAAGAGCACTAAGATTCTTAAGAGCTTTACCTTCATAAGCTCATCACATCCCAAAGGCCTCACCTCTTAATAACATCATGTTGGGGATTGGAATTTCAACACATAAATTTTGGGAAACATACATGTTCAATCCATAATAATACAATAGAATGCTTTCTCTTCCCTCCCTCCGTTACCACCATATCAGTAGGGCTCCTGTAGGAGATAAAATTGAAAGAACCATATATCTCAGACCTTATTTAAGAAGTCTCTAGAGAAACTCAGAGATAGCAGAGAACACACAATGACACCAGAGGAAATTTTAGTCTCAGACACTTAGAATTAAAACAAATAGTAAACACAGACTTATAGCCAAATAAATGTAAACTTCACACAAATCACCTACTTATCTTAGTTTCCTTTACGTAGGTGTCCAGATTGGTTACTTACAAAGCATTCTAACAGATAAAAAAACATACTTTGAAAAAACAGAGTAATGATCAAAACTAGACCTTTTTGTGGCAGAAATATTAGATTGTTTTTCTACAAGAAACCCTACTGAAATAGACAAAGAGATTAAATCTTGGGTGATGGAGAAAGACAGTATCATGTTAACACTAATCAAAAAAAGCTGGAGTAGCTATATTAATTTCATACAAAGCAGACTTCAGAGCAAGGAAAATTATCAGGGATAATGGGGGATACTACCTAATAATTGAAAAGGGCAATCCTCCAATAACTTGTAATTATCGTTACAACAAAGTTTCAAAAATTTAGGCCAATATTGATAAAGCTGCAGGGAGAAATAGATGAATCTACTATTATAGTTGGAGACTTTAATACTCCGTTATCAGTAATCGATATGACAAGTTGATGCCATATCTAAAAACTGTAATCAGCTTTTCCTGAAACTAAGGACATTTTAAATTAAAACACTAAGCTATAAAGCATAATAGCAAAGAATATTTCAATTGTGCTATAGTCAGGTACTAATGGAAACTAAAGAGATAATGATGTAGTGACACATTTAACCTTTCTCCCAGTAAGTATAAAAATGAAGAAAACAAGAATTAATCTAGGGATTTCTTTAAAGAGTAAAAAAAAAAAAATCTTCAGAGCAATTGAAAACAAGAAATTTCAACCAATAAGATTCTATTTTTTTAAGATTTTATTTATTTATTCATGAGAGATACAGAAAGAGAGGCAGAGACACAGGCAGAAGGAGAAGCAGGCCCCCCACAAGGAACCCGATGTGGGACTCAATCCCCAGATCCTGGAATCAAGCCCTGGGCCAAAGGCAGACATTGAACCGCTGAGCCACCCAAGCATCCCAATAAGATTCTATTTTAACTTAGTAAGAGAGGTTCCATCTTGGCTTAGAAACTAGAAGACACTTTGCTTTAAGAGAAAAAAATGTAAAAAGAGACTTCATATTTTATATTTTTATGATCTTTTAAAAAGTCTCTTCCCAACCACATTTTCAGGTTCTGGAGGAGAAAGAAAGTAGTATTTGAGACATACAACACTTTGTAAATACATCCTCTGGAACTGATTCCAAAAATTTACCTGAATTACTGCATCATAGGTAACCTATAATGTGAAATATTTTAATAAATTTTCATTTATTAATAAGAGACTTGTCTACTTCTTTGACATTATTGCTCTTTAAGAAATGCAACCAAATAGGCGATCCCTGGGTGGCGCAGCGGTTTGGTGCCTGCCTTTGGCCCAGGGCGCGATCCTGGAGATCCAGGATCGAATCCCACATTGGGCTCCTGGTACATGGAGCCTGCTTCTCCCTCTGCCTGTGTCTCTGCCTCTCTCTCTCTCTCTGTGACTATCATAAATAAAAAAAAAAAAAAAAGAAAAAGAAATGCAACCAAATAGACTAAGCGTTTGTGAGGACAGTATAGAAAAGTACAAGATGAGGAAAATAAATGACAATGTAAAGTGAATGCAACTGAAGCAAAACATTTTTCAGAGATTATAGAATACTTTTTGCATTAAAAAGGAGGTTTTAATTTTCATTTCACTGAAAAATCAAACTTAGAGAAATACAGAGACCACTTAGTTCTTAATCTTCCATAATTCTTTTGGAAATACTACAAAGTGATATGAGAATGAAAAAACATACTGTATTTTCTACAAAACTAGGAGACAGAAAACTTTTAAACTCTGAATGATGTGTGAGGAGCACAAAAGCTACCCAAACAGCTAGTTTTCAAAGTTTCTTGACCTCCATCAGTGCTGAAGACTTGGGAGTATTCAGCTAGTCCAAAATACAGGACAAGAGTCTGCAGGCTGTGATAAGACATGATTACTGGCTTACTGAGTAATGCAACAGCCAGACCAGTAAGAAGTGTTCAGCTAGGTGATTGGCAAATTAGAGGAAATTGAGTACACACTAGTGGGAGATAGTGAATCCTTTGGGAAAGCAAAATTAGGTCAAGTTCATATCCTGTTAGAAGCTTTTTCTCCACCAGCTCCATCTAGAATTCACAGAAAATTTGGGAGAGTACTAAACAAGTCTCTCTATGGTACAGAACTCATACAGGGGAAAAGAAATCATAAAAGTATTTTTTTTCAGGTCACAGGGGAATGAAAATAAAATCAATAATATCTATCTATCTATCTATCTATCTATCATCTATCTATCTATCTATCTATCTATCTATCTATCTATGGAAAATTGCTGGACATTTGGAAATTAAGCACCACTTCTAAAAAAATCCATTGGTTCAAAAGAAATTAAAACATTTTGAACTATATAATAAGCATTATAAAGCTTATCAAAATGTGTGGGATATAGCAAAATACAGGGTTTAGCTGGAAATATATAGCATTTAAATGCTGATGTTCCAAACATAAAACTTCTCAAATTCAAATCTAAATTTCTATCTTAATAAATCATAAAAATAAAAACAAAGTCAATAGCAAGCTAACAGAAGACACTCATGAATAGAAATCAATAAAATGTAAAACAGTAAAGGAAATCAATAGAGTCAAATGCAACTAAAAACTTGTTCTTTGAAAAGATCAATTCAATTGATAAACTTCTATCTAGAAGGATGAAAAACAAAATACAGAAGATATATATAAATATATAGATGCTACAGTAATTAAAGTTACCTAATATTGGCCACACACACACACACACACACACACACAGGAGTGGAACTGAACAGAAAGCTCACAAAGACTCATACAAATATGCCCCATTAATTTCTGGCAAAGAACCAAAAGCATACACATGCAAAAAATAAACCTTAAGACACATCCTATACCTACCATGAAATGTAACTCAAAATTTAACTCAAAAACTCAATTTAACTAAAATGAAAAAGCAAAAGTATAAAATTTCTTGAAGAAAACACTATAGAAAACAGGCATGACCTTGTGTTTGGTGATGAGATGTTACATAGAAAATCAAGGCAAAATTCATGAAAAGAGAAGTTATAAATTCAACAATTTGAACTTTATTAAATTTAAAAACTTGCTTTGCAAATGACACTATTCAGAGAAAGAAAACAGCAATCTCAGGACAGGAGAAAATATTTGCAAACCACCTATCTGACCAAGCACTTATACATAGAAAATGCAAAGAACTCTCAAACCCAGCAGTAAGAAAATAAATAATCCAATTACAAGGGGGTAAAAAATCTGAACAGATCTCTCTCCTGAGAAGATACGCAAATGGCAAAAGAGCACATGACAACACACTCAACATTATTTATAATTAGGGAAAAACATATTAAAACAACAAGATATCCTTACAGTGTCTCAAATGAAAAATTAGCGAGAGCAAACACAGATGAAGATGCAGAGCAATAAAAAATGTTTTCACTGGTATTGGGAACATAAAAAGGTATAGCCACTTTGGCAGACAGATTGGCAGTTTATTACAATATTAGAACACGGAGGGATCCCTGGGTGGCGCAGCGGCTTGGCGCCTGCCTTTGGCCCAGGGCGCGATCCTGGAGACCCGGGATTGAATCCCACGTCGGGCTCCCGGTGCATGGAGCCTGCTTCTCCCTCTGCCTGTGTCTCTGCCTTTCTGTCTCTCTCTGTGTGACTATCATGAATAAATAAATAAAATCTTTAAAAAAAATTAGAACATGGATTTATCACATGACACAGCAAACACAAACCCAGTTACTGACCCAAGTGGCAATAATTTGTATCCACATGAAAACCTATACGCACAGGTTTTCAGCAATTTTATTCATTCATAATTGCCAAAACCTGAAAGAAACCAAGATGATCTTTGAACGGTGAATGGATAAACTGTGGTACATCCACACTGTGGTGTTCAGAATTGAAGAGGTGTCAATCCACACAAGGGTGAATGTTAAGTGCTCATTTTTAAGTGAAAAGCCAACCTGAGAAGGCTTCATTCATACTGTATGACACCACTGATATGAAAGTATGGAAAACTAGTTGAAAAGCATTGCCTTTCAATTTATTAGAAAATATGATACTTACATCTTTGATGGTCATACAAGGCATTTTGTTGCACTTGTGTTTTTAGAGTCCTAAATGTAGCATCAGAGTTGAAGGAATTACTTGGTTTCACTGTGTGCTTTCATTTTGGACCTTTAGAAATTAAGATCGATTCCTTTTTTTTTTTTTTAATTTTTTTTTAAATTTATTTATTTATGATAGTCACAGAGAGAGAGAGAGAGAGGCAGAGACACAGGCAGAGGGAGAAGCAGGCTCCAGGCACCGGGAGCCCAACATGGGATTCGATCCCGGGTCTCCAGGATCGCACCCTGGGCCAAAGGCAGGCGCCAAACCACTGCGCCACCCAGGGATCCCCCCCCCCTTTTTTTTTAAGATTTTATTTATTTATTCATAGAGATGCAGAGAGAGAGAAAGAGGCAGAGGTAGAGGGAGAAGCAGGCTCCATGCAGAGAGCCTGACGTGGGACTCGATCCAAGGTTTCCTGATCACGCCCTGGGCTGCAGGCGGCGCTAAACCGCTGTGCCACCGAGGCTGCCCCAAGATCGATTCCTGAACATTCATAAAAGCACTTGGAATTATGGAAACTTTCTTGATGGTAGGCACATTAAAATGTAGAAGTTTCTTTGACTATGAAAACATGCAGAGTGAAGGTGATCTATTTCTGAATTTCTTAAGTATTTAAATATTGACTTTCTTCCCCTTTGGACTAGTACAAAAATTCAGAGTAGATTTGAATAAAGTAATTAGTTTCATGTACTGGCTTTTCTAGGGCTTATACATTAGCATGAACATTATTTTAGTGGAATTAATACAAGGTTGGGTGGGTCTTACAAGCTACTACAAATCACACTATCATACTGTGATGCTATAATTTTTTTTCTTTTTGCTTTACTTGCAGAAATAGGGAAGAACTAACTAATCCTACACATTATAAACCTATGATTCTTTATGAAAATAAACCCAGCTCTTGCACAGATCTTTCTCTTCAGAAGAATGTTTACCAAAGTACACTAATGGTCATTAACGCCCACCCGTCATGGCTTTTTGCTCATTTCTTCCCTACATATGATTTCACAAACTCCTGTGCTTAAATTTATTATATTCATGTAATCACTTAAGTTACTTATTGAACATCGACTTTTGAGCATTGGGCAAGACACTGGAAATAAGATATTTAACTCAACAGACATGGTTCTCTCTAAATGTTACAAGTCTGTGTCCTTCAGAAAGATATATTCGTAATACAGAGATGATCAACCGATGGATAGATAAACAGGCTACAGTATATAATACTATGGAATGTTATTTTGCTTTCAGACACATGCTCCAACGTGGATGAGCCCTGAAGATAGGTATTACACTAAGTGAAATAAGCCAGTCACAAGGGAGCAAGTTTGATTCTTCTGCTATGAGGAACTTAGATTAGCCAAATTTATAAAGAGAAAGTGGAAAGTTGTGCTAGGGCCTGGAGAATGAGAAGTTATTGTTTAATGGGTACAGAGTTCAGTTCTGCGAGATAAAAACAAGTTCTGGAGATGATGGTATTGATGGTGTACTGCAGGAATGTGAATATACCTGAACAATACACTTACAAATAGTTAAAATGATCATTTTTATGTTAGGTATATTTCACCGCAATTATTAAAGGGAAGCATAAAGAACAAAACTGACACCTATATGAAATTGTAATCAGTATTTCTAAAGTGTGAATTTTCCGCGTTAAGAATGGAGATCATATTAATAAAAGGACAATACAAATGAAATATGAAAAAAATGAATAGATGCAAGACAGATGGTCAAGAACCAGTGCAGCACCTTTGCATCTTCAGATTCCCCCGACATCAGGGAAGTTCAGTGTTTGTCCTTTGTTACTTTCTATTTTCTTTTTTTTTATAAATTTATTTTTTATTGGTGTTCAATTTGTTGTCAACATATAGAATAACACCCAGTGCTCATCCCATCAAGTGCCCCCCTCAGTGCCCGTCACCCAGTCACCCCCTTTAAAAGCTTTATACTCAGGGAACCAGTGCTACCACAAATATCTGCTAATTTTTTTTTCTCTCTGCTTTTCCTCTCTTCTGCTTCTTCTACTCTGGGTCTTTATGCCATAAATCTTAATCATATGTTAATTCTATGGTCTAATACAGACATCACACACAAGTTTTTCTGGAGTATTATTTGTCCCTGCACAGAGCAACCTAGTTAGCGTTTTAAATAAAGCTTTTTTTTCTTTAGGCTTTATTTATTTGCCACTGAATGTCTACTTTGAGACTATCTCTGGCTGCCAAAGATATTTTTCCATCTCTTGAGGATCTATTTGAAGGTTTTTCCCTGTTTACTCAATAATGCTCTTTATCTCTCTGAACTCTGACCAACTGACATACTGATATCAAACTATTTATGGCCAAAAAATATTTTCAGTTGTTCACATAGTAGTCAACCTGGAATTCATGGTGCTCATTATTAAATATCATAAATGTAATGAATAAACTGCACGTGTTTCTATTATCTATAATTTAGAGATAATTTTTACCACTAGAACAAATAGAATATAAAATTGTGGCCATGGGCAATTTCTACTGATAAATAAGGAATTGAATTAAGAAAAATTGGTTGGTTCCAAGTTTTTTTTTTCCCCTGTAAATATTAGTATAAAGAAAATAAAGAACCAGAAAGGCACATACTGATCAAATATATAAACGTATTTTTGATAATTAAGATGGTTTAGTATTCATGCAAAAATAAATAGAGATCAGTGGGATAAATAACTTTATAACACTGTAGTATACATAAAATCTTAACATGTGATAAAGGAGGCATCATAAATCATTTAGGAAAGATTGAATTATTAAACATATTGTGTTTGGAAAATTATTCAGCTTTTATTGGGGGAAGGGTCAATTCACACTGTTCCCTATTCAACATGAACACATATATACCAGAAGAAATTAGAGTAATGTAGGAATTAAAGATTAAATATAATGAAGAGAAATTGACTTTTTTTGTCCTTGAGATTGGTACACTTTTAAAGAGATCATAAAACTGAAAAATCCTGACAACACTTAAGTTTTGGCCTCAAATACTTGGATGCCTATGGAAATTCACTGAAAGGTAGAAAGTAATTAAATACAGGTCATCATCTGGCCAGAGCAAGGGAACAGAGCAGGAGATTATGGGGTGCGGCAAATGAAGAGTGAAAGAGAAGTAATGTGTGATCAACAGAGCTACTCAGCAGTTTTATCTTTAAAGTTCTTAAAAATTAAGAAATATAAAGAAAACATTTCCATATATGAGAGCCAAGGGTACCTTAGAGTTACATTACAGAAAATGTACAAATTACTTTCACGCTGTTGCTGGCAGGCATCGGCATTCCAAAGTACATTTTTTAATATTTTGCCAGTCATTCCTGAGCAATCTACTTTGAGCTAAAAAAGTAAACTTTGAGCACATAAGGCATTTATTGAAAAATAGAGCAATAAGGCAAGTGGAATGGGCAAAGAGCAAAGAATTGACCCACTTTCAGCAAGCAGAACCTTTACTCCTTGCACATACATGAATTTGTTACATGCAGCGTTGGGTCAAAAGGCTATGTGCTTTTTCAAGGCTGAAGTCCGAGTGGTTTTACAGAACAGACCACAAAGCAACATTTTCAATGCAAGGTTTACTTGAATACTCAATAATCACTTTCTAAAATAGCTTTTTCCAAACTGCAGGTCAAGACCTATTAGTGGATTATGAAATCTAAAAATGGTAGGTTGAAACTAGCATTTTTAAAAAAAATTAAAGTAGAACAAAAATTAAGAGAATACAGATATGATGAGCTATATTTTAATGTATTACTCATAGTAAGAGCACATACTATTTATGAAACTTTGCTATTTTTATGCATGATACTTATAGCCTACTTAATCCTATCCACATGTACCCACAGGCACACCTATGTACACTTGCATGTACACCTCTGCACATCTCTGCTAGGCTTTTAGTGTAAAATGAATTCCCTATTGTGGAGAAGTCAAAATATTTTGAAATCTGCTGTCAGCAAACAACCACCTGGATGAATAGATCTTAATGTGATTAAGGGTATAAATAGTGTGTGCATCCATGATGTGTGCATGTATATGTGTGCATGTGTGTGCATCCGTGTGACCATGTGAACTCCCATAGGAGCAGATATGTGAAATCAAAGTCCACATCATGCAGTCAGCTCGGTGGGAGTGTGGTTAGCATAGAGCACTATGCTATACACTATAGAACCTCTTGGTTCTGCAGAATAAATATTCTGCTTATCTAGACTATCATGTTTCTTTTCTTTTTTTTTTTTTTTTAGACTATCATGTTTCAATTGTAACAATGCTGCGAGCAAGTTCTAACAGTTTACATATTCTATCATGGACACTCTACTGCTGTAAGATACTTACTGATCATGTTCCATCGCCCAGCCCTCCTATGGACACTTCCTCTTAGTAGCAGACCATCCTACAGTGTTCTCGCCCTCTTACATCATTTCATCTAAGCCAGCCACAGTGAACCCTTACCCCAGGCTCGTTAAGTACCGTGGAGCTTACTTACCTATCACTTATTGTGATATGGGCCTTGCCTCTTGCTGCATCATAAGAAGACATTGCTATCAATACCTGAGCATTTCCTTTCTGCCAGATGCTACATTAAAGGTTCCAAAGCTATAATCTCACCTAATTTTTTTAATAACATAGACACTGTAGATAATTTATCCTTAATTGATAGATGGATGCTTCTCAGGTAAACTTTGATTTCATTTTGTTTTTATAAGAATTCATAGAGGTGACTGTAAGTACCCCAATTCTGAGATGAGATTAAGGGACAGGTCAACAAAGTCAACATTAAATCAACAGAGAGATGTTCCAAAGTGGAGTTGAGGCCTCAGTCTATGGTCCTACTTCCTACTTTTCTACTCTTCCATACCACAGCATCATCAAAGTTGCTTCTGCTCCATTAGGTCACAACTTTGCCCTCCTTGTGACAGTTACAGTCCCTCCTCATCTTTAAAGGTTCTGGTACATGACAGAGCCTACGTCCGTGCTGAAAGCTGACCAAAAGGTCAATTCTGTTTTTCTAAGCAAGTAGGTGGGGTAGTGACTGCAAGAAGTCAGGTGCTGAGGCTTTAAGAGAAACAGGAATAGTCAGGATCTGGGGGAAGAGAGTAGGAAAAGCATACCATACAACCCCAGAGCCTCATAGTAGGTTATGCATCTGGATGTGTACAGCTTAAGGCCTTTTCAGGCATATGTTTAATCCTGAAGTAGAGTGTCTCCCAGAACTAGTCATGGGCCTATCTTAAGTCAGCCTTCTGAATGATTGAGGCAAGGACAGGGCTCCTGAGATTGCCTTAGTGATTTGTTCATATCCAAATGGTTCATATCCAATGTCCAAAATAATTCTTTTTTTCTTTTTAAAGATTTTGTTTATTTATTTGACAGAGAGAGAGAAAGAGAAAACACAAGCAGGAGGAGTGGCAGCCAGAGGGGCAGGGAGAAGTAGGCTCCCTATAGAGCAAGGAGCCTGATGTAGGACTCAATTCTAGGACCCCAGGATCACGACCTGAGCCTAAGGTAGATGCTTAAGTGACTGAACCACCCAGGGGCCCTGGTACAGACAATAATTCTAAAAGCTAACACTTGTATTACGATGTCCTGGATGCTATTCTAAGAAGACCTTATGTTTATATATCTGAATAAGCTTAACAAAACCCCTATGGGTAGACTGGCATTGTATCATCACTTTACAAGTGCGACAGTTGAGATGCAAAGAGTTTTCACAACTTGACCAAAGTCACACAGATATGGAATTTGGACCCAGGCTCTCCTGGTCCAAAATTGTGCCTCAGCGAGAGCACAATCAGCTATATGCATGTATCTACCCTGCGTGACGGTGAGAGACTGCACCTCATTTTCAGCATGGGTAGGCAAGGGTAGATGTCCTTCTTCTGTGAAGGATGTAGAAATAATATGCTTAACCTCGCACATCCTGAAAGCTGGTGATACACAGTCCTTTCAGCTAGGGAGAAATGCAGCGAATTAGAGAAAAAAAAAACAACAGTTTTCATTATACCCCAAAATATCAGACTTAGCACTTAAGAATGGATTAGAGCAATAAACACTAACACTCTAACAGACTGTTGAATACTTCATATTTGGATCAAATCCAATAATTCCACATTCTTGATAGTCTTCTGAATTTTAATTTGGCTGGAACAACTATTCAAACCTCATGAACTCTAATTGGCTCATTTGCCAGTGGGCTTACTTGCATGCACAAGGAGGTCCTTGGAACATCAGGGAAGGTGATCAGCTATTACCTTGCAAGCCACTAACAAGAACAGTGGCTTCAGGAGCACAGACAATGAGGGAAGCCCTATTTAGAATGAAGCATTTGCTGGGATCACTGTAACTTCATCCAAAATTGTCGCAGAGTTATGAGTTTCCAAATATTTTGCTAAAATGCCAGACAGAAGACAAAACTGCATGATTATATATTTAATGCAATGTCATTTGGAAGTGTTCAAAGGGTTTACTGTGTTTTTTTGGTCAAATAAGTAAAAATATTAGTGCTTTGATTCATTAATAAACTTGCAAAAATGGGCAAAGCTAAGCTCTTGGAAGGCAGGATAGTGATTATTCACTGGAAGCCCAAGGAGAACTATTAGAACCTTGGTAATGTTCAGGGTTTTTTTTTTAAGATTTATTTATTTTAGAGAGAGAGAGTGCACATGTGCAAGCAGAAGGAGGATCAGAGGGAGAGAAGGTCCAGCAGACACCCTGCGGAGCATGGAGCCTGACATGGGGCTCGATCTCAGGACCCTGAGATCATGACCTGAACTGCAACAAGAGTCAGACACATAACTGACTAAGCCACCCAGGTGGTCCAATAATGTTCAGGTTTTTGACCTGGTTGTTGGTTTCATGTGCATGTTCTGTTTGTGAAAATCTTATCAAGATACATATACACTGATGAAATATGTACTTCTCCCTATGCATAATACACTTCAAATATATTTTAAGAAAAAAATAAATTGTGTCACTCACTCTAAATAAATGAAAAAAATTCAGATTAACACACACTGAGGTTTTGCTTATAACAAAATTACATGTTCAATACATCTCTGTTAATGACAAGGGTAACCATCGCCATTCTGCAAAATGCACAAGCTGCCAGCTACCTGAGCCATGGAACTACTGACTGGAGTGTTTAGTGTTCAAGAGCTGGGGGCATCACAATGCCAGATTTCAGGTTGTACTACAAAGCTGTGGTCATCAAGACAGTGTGGTACTTACTGGCACAAAAACAGACACATAGATAATGGAACAGAATAGAAAATCCAGAAATGGCCCCTCAACTCTATGGTCAACTAATATTTGACAAAGCAGGAAAGACTATCCACTGGAAAAAAGACAGTCTCTTCAATAAACAGTGCTGGGAAAATTGGACATCCACATGCAGAAGAATGAAGCTAGACCATTCTCTTACACCAGACACAAAGATAAACAAAATGGATGAAAGATCAAAATGCGAGACAAGATTCCATCAAAATCCTAGAGAAGAACACAGGCAACACCCTTTTTGAACCTGGCCACAGCAACTTCTTGCAAGATACATCCATGAAGGCAAGGGAAACAAAAGCAAAAGTGAATTATTGGGACTTAATCAAGATAAAAAGCTTCTGCACAGCAAAAGAAACAGTCAACAAAACTAAAAGACAACCTACTAAATGGGAGAAGATATTTGCAAATGACGTATCAGATAAAGGACTAATATCCAAGCTCTATAACGGATACCTTACTTAATCGTGTTATTCAGGAGCATGCTTGTATTCAAGTTTGTCTCCCTATATAAAGCTTTGTGTCTGTTTTTAGATATACATAGTTCACTAAGCATTTAATTATATTTTCCTATTTTTTGCTTTTTTTCATTTATTGTGATTGACCTCTAAGAAATATATCTATTCCAGTATAAAGTCTCATTAGTAACTACGTCATCATATGCTAATAATAGTTTTCAGAATAGTTTTCATAATAATATAATAGTTCTCCTAGTCATTCTTAGAGTAGCTTAATGGTTCTCAGAGTTACTCTGTTGATTACCAAGCTTAGTAATCATAGATAATGCTAATTTAGTTGCCTCTTTCCTTTTTCTGTGTAACAAACTAAAATTTTGGGGATCTGATCACTAAAAGAAAGGGGCAGAATTGACAAGGAGACAATTAGCAATACCAAGTTCACATTTCCAGTGTTTCATTATTAAATATGATTTTTGCTCTTGATTTCACATAAAAAAATGTCTTCTAATACCAATGAGAGAATATATTTATATTTCTAGGGTTTTTTTTCTGGAAAATGCAGCATTCTTTTTTTCCTCTTATTCATTTACTGCTTCTTTTTTTTTAAAAAAATATAATTGATATATAATATTGTATTATTAGTCTCAGGTAATACAACATTGCCATTCGACCTTTATATGCATTGCAAAATGATCACCACAATAATCTACCATCTTTCACGATCTGTCACTATGCAGAGTTATTACAATATTATTGAACATATTCCTCATATTGTACTTTTCATCTCTATGACTTCTGTATGTTAGAAGTGAAGGTTTGTATGTATTAATCCCCTTTGCCTGCTTTGCCCAACACCCTTGGGCCCTCCGCTATGACAACCACTAGTCTGTTTCTGTATTTATGAGTCTGTTTTGTCTGTTTTTTTAGATGCCACATATAAGTGAAATCAGGCAGCACTTGTCCTTCTTTGTCTGATATTTCACTTACCATAATACCATCTAGGTGCATCCATGTTGTAGCAAATATTAAGATTTAATTTTTTATGGCTGAATAATATTCCTGTGTGTGTATTTCTTATGTGTATATATCTCACATCTTTTTTATCTATTCATCAATCCTTGGACTCTTAGGTTGCTTCCATATCTTGGCTATTATAGGTAATGCTGCAATGAACATGAGGGAGCATTTGAAAAGACATATGTCTTTTCAAAATAGTGGTTTTTTTTCCCCCTTTGGATAATTATCCAGAAGTAGGATTGCTGGATTCTATGATAGTTCTGGTTTTCATTTTTGGTGAACCTCCGTACTATTTTCCACAGTGTTTACAACACTTTACATTTGCACCAACAGCGTGCAAGGGTTCCCTTTCTTCCACATCTCCACGGACACTCGTTTTTTTGTCTTTTTTGATAATAACCATTCTGACAGTTGTGAGGGGGTGTTGTGATTTTGAATTGTCTTTCCCTGATAATTAGTGATGCTGAACATCTTTTCATTTGCATCTTGGCCATCTGTAATGTCTCCTTTGGAAAATTTTCTATCTAGGTTCCAGAATTTTTTAAAATTCTGTAGTAAATGCTAAGTTTTATCCAGTAGTTTCTGAGCATCCAATGAGATGGTAATTTTTAAAAAAATGTGTGCCAATAAAGTACTGAATATTTTTTATGGACATTGTATTGTCATGGCACTGACTGAATACATCTGTGTTTTCTGGCTATACTGCATTAACTTTAACGTGCAACTGCATATGAATACTTGGAATTATTATAGGGTATGTAGCTTTTGAAGGAATGTAATACATAGTGTCACTGGTTTTTGTTTTGTTTTGTTTTGTTTTACAAAAAAAAACCCCAAAATTGTTCTAATTTAAGTCCTACAGGTATCTGCAGTACCTAGAATTATGTAGCTTAGTGCATTTCCATCATTGTTAAATAATTTACTAATATCTTTAAAGTTTTCATTATTTTTATAAGTAGTCTTACCTCTTAGTTTTCTTTTATTTTAAATTTCTGGTGAGATAAAACATTTTCCTATGTTTCTTAGCAATTTACTTTTCCACTTAATACATTTCATTAAAAAAAAAAAAGGGTGGGGGACACCTGGGTGGCTCAGTGTTTGAGCGTCTGACTTTGGTTGGCTCAGGGCATGATCCCGGAGTCCCAGGATCAAGTCTTACATCAGGCTCCCCACAGGTAGCCTGCTACTCCCTCTGCCTGTCTCTCTGCCTGTGTGTGTGTGCGTGTGTGTGTCTCATGAATAAATAAAATCTTTAAGAAATTGTTTTGCTTGAACACTTATTGAACTCAACATCAAGAAACAAACAATCTAATCATGAAATGGGCAAAAGACATGAACAGAAATTTCAACAAAGAAGACATGCACGTGGCCAACAAGCACATGAGAAAATGCTCTGCATCACTTGCCATCAGGGAAACACAGATCAAAACCACAATGAGATACCACCTCACACCAGTGAGAATGGGGAAAATTAACAAAACAGGAAACCACAAATGTTGGAGAGGATGTGGAAAAAGGGGAATCCCCTTGCACTGTTGGTGGGAAGGTGAACTGCTACAGCCACTCTGGAAAACTGTGTGGAGGTTCCTCAAAGGTTAAAAGTAGATCTGCCCTATGACTCAGCAACTGCACTGCTGGGGATTTACCCCAAAGATACAGATGCAGTGAAACACCAGAACACCTGCACCCCGAAGTTTATAGCAGCAATGTCCACAATAGCCAAATTGAGAAGGAGCCTCGGTGTCCATCAAAAGATGAAGAAGCTGTGGTCTATGTATACAATGGAATATTCCTCAGCCATTAGAAATGACGAATACCCACCATTTTCTTCAAAGTGGATGGAACTGGAGGGTATTATTCTGAGTGAAGTAAGTCAAACGGAGACAGACAAACATTATATGGTCTCATTCTTTTGGGGAATATAAAAAAATAGTGAAAGGGAATAAAGGGGAAAGGAGATAAAATGAGTGAAAATATCAGTGAGGGTGACAAAACATGGGAGACTCCTAACTCTGGGAAATGAACAAGGCGTAGTGGAAGGGGAGGTGGGTGGGGTGGGGGGGTTGGCATGACTGGTGACGGGCACTGAGGGGGGCACTTGGCAGGATGAGCACTGGGTGTTATGCTATATGTTGGCAAATTGAACTCCAATAAAAAAATAATAATTAAAAAAGGAAAGGATTTTGAACTATACAGTTTTTCCTAATCTTAAAAAACTTGTGGTAGCAAACTTGTTTTTTAAGAGTTATATTTTTTAAAGAATTTTCCTACAATATTGCTGTAATAAACTTATTTAAATGACAAAAAAGTAAGGTATCCATTATCATAAATGAAAGAGCAATTCATCACCATTCCATCAACTAAAATTTCAACAGATTTTTTTAAATCAAAAGTATTCCTAAATAACATGGAATGATAAATGGGAAAAATCTCCTAGAGAGTTTGGCAAAGGGAGGAAATAAATAGGTATTTCTCCATCAAATACTAAATTGCAACAATATTGTGGTGCTAAAGACTAATAGATTAGAAAAAGAGAAGAATCAAAAGGAGGCCCTGAAGTAGATTTTAAAAAAAAGCTTCATAAGTGATGGAATAATTTTATGTATACTGAATATGGTATTCCAAATCTGTTAGAAAGATATTACATATGATTGTTTCTTATCTATACCTAAAAGTACACCATATATGATGGATAACAACTCTTTGTCTTCCACTGATGTAGAAAATACCCTTCCCTAATTTGTCACTTGCATTTTAAGTTAAATGAAGGGTTTTTGATATATAATTTTTGAAAATTGTTTTCTACTCTAATCTATTGGTCTTTTTCCTGAATACTATTTTTGCTTTTCTTTCTAGAGTGTATAACTCATGAAGGAACTGTTTATTTTTTTCAGAAATATTGAGTCACCTTTCTTTTTGTCTTTTCCTTCCTTCTTTTTCTTCCTGTATTTCCTTCTTTCTTTCTTTGGGAATCTAGTTGCAAAAAATTAGAAGCTGTTATGGAAAATGTTGATATCTTTAGTCATTTTGTCACTTAAAGGAAACAGGAGGAAGCAGGATTAATTCTGGGAAGACTAGAATCCAGTTTTTCTTTTTTTCTCTTTTAGGAAGAAAAGGCTCTTTCATCTTAATTCTGGCAGTACAACATTGTAGGTTCTATCCTGTCTCTACCTTCTGGCAGTAAGAAGTGGTATGTATCCCTACTTCTTCATACTTCCTACTAGTTTTCTGTAGTGAAATTTTTTCTGTAAATATTTTTTTAATATTAATCAACCCTTTCCTGTGGACCCTGAATCTATGCATATCTACTAGTTCTTATACCTCAGTATGTGAACCTACATCTCTTTCATTGTAAGACAAATGTCACAAGCCAACAACAAAAACATTTTTTCCATTGTCCAGTGGTTCTCCCCCTTCAACTTGAGATCCTCCTTTGTCTGATCCCCTTCAAAGTTAATCTTCTTGAGAAAACCATTTAGATCAGTAATTATAAATATTTTCAACAGGCTCACTCAGGAATGTTACATGTGCGTTTCAGTATTACCATTTCTATCCTCCATCCAAAACACTGAATTAGAATTTTTCCATGGGTATAGAAATCTACAGGCGTAATGACATATGGATAGTATTAACTCTGTAGAAAGTAGAGGACTCGCTGAAATACTTGGAAAGTAATAGAAATTTCTTCAAAGAAGTAAGATTTGAGCTGTGTAGGGTTTACCAGTGCAAAAGAGGGTAGAAAAATGTTCTTTTAACTGCATAATGTGCTCTACAACCGGAGCACACATCAAAATCACTGAGCGGGCTTGTGAAACAAACAGGTCACTGATTCAGTAGGTCTTAGAAATAAGCTAGATTTTATATTTTAGCAAGTTCCCAGAATATGCTGCTGCTTATCTGAGGACCATACTTTGAGAACCACTGTTCTAGAGTGAAGAGAAGCATTTAAGACAACTGGGAAGCTATCTGGGGTTTTGGCTGTTTTGAGGCATCATAACAGAGTCAAGACTGTTAGAATAGAAAAATTGAAGGGTAAATATGTCACAGAATAGAAATCTGAAGAATAAAAAAAGAGGTTAAATTTTGCAAAGCAAAATAGGCAATGCTTAAAAATCTAGAATGCATACTAAAAGCAATGAGAAAATATTAAAAGTTTTAAGCAGTAAGCTGGCATTTAAAAGTATCACTTTAACTACAGTATGAGTAAAAAAAATTAAAAAAATTGTTTGGGAAACTGGTGTAACATAATAGTACCCAAGTTAGAACAATGATAGGCAAGAAATCAAAGACTGGACAGCTTACAGGGATTTATTAGAGAAAAATCTATAGGATTCAGTAATTGATTTTATTGCTAATTTGAAACACTGACTACTAACATGACTAGAGATTGTAGCTTCACCATCAAGCAGATTGCTCTCCTAGAATAATAATTTAATTAAATTTCTATGTCACTTATGCCTATATAATGAATAACAATAAATCAAAATGCAGCTATTACCATACTTTTGTCTATTTCTAATATGATTTAAGGTAGCAAATAAGTTAATTATGTATAGAAGTCTATTAATAGGATGATCTCTAAAACATGAGTTAAAAAAATAAAATCAGTTGAACATAGAGTTCTTGAACATATTTAGATTCTTTATACCCTCTAAGAGCCTTATGGAAATCATGATCTCTTTTGCATGTATAATATGTATGTTCCATGTACAATTTCAAGGAATTCACAGCAACCTTGATGCACACCCTTGGGAAACTCTCTCCATGTAACAATGGCTCCATATCAATCATCACCGAACCGAATTTATAGACTAAGAATGTGTCAAAATGTATCTAGAGAGTGAGTTTAAAAGACTGGAGGCCATGAAACATGGTGAAAAATTTTAAACTCTTGACCCTTTGACTTGGGATGATTCAACCTAAATTGGGTATAGATGGTGGTAAAGACTAATTTATATATTTGTCACTAAAAATGGTAATATAAGAGAAACTCAATGCCTTGGAAGGACTATGAGATGCTCAGTTGGATCGTTTAGAAAAGCTGAGGAAACAAATTATTACAGTAGTGAGAATAGACCAGATGGACTTTGGCTGAACTCACAGGGTAGCATCACTCTCACTGGACTGTCCTGGCTCCTGCATTATCATTTAACACTTAGTTGTTTGTTGGACACACACTAGAATAGGAAGCCATAAATATTCAGTATTTCCTCATGTCCTATTTGAAAAATGCTTTTTCTGCACGGTTCAATACTACAAAAGAACACATCAATATAAGGATCATTTTGCTGCCTTTTAAAAATGCCTCCATAATCTTATTCTATTAATCACTCTTGCTTGCCTGGAGTACTTATTAAATAAGCAATACATTTCACTCCATCCTGAAGGTAAAATGGAGTTGCAAAATGGTTTCTATATGGCTCTTAGGAAAATCTAATTGACCCAGTCAGAGCTATTAGTCATATTATGGGTCAACAGGTTGTTAACTGCCCTCAAAATTGCTAAGCTAGGTGCAACTTCCTTAAGGTCGACACACAGAAAAAGTTTATCATTTCCATCTGTGAGAAAAGGCAAATGACTTCACCAAGTTTCTTCCTACTTCCCCTATAATAGAATCTGAAAACAAACTTAACTTTTAACAGGACTGCAAAATTAAAATAAAGCAAAGGACAAATTGGCTTAACGTGAAACAAATTTCCCATCACATCGAGTGCCTCTTAATTGTACCTTCTAGGCAATTTGTATTGCAGCCCAGAAAAGCAACTGAAATATTGTATATAAAGATAGACTCTGGTTCAGTGAGTTATCAACCAGCTATGTCAAGTATATTAAAATCATTTGTCAACAAAACAAGTGATTTTTTTTGCTGTTAATCCTCCTGAGAAAACAGCTTGATGTGAAAACTATATAAAAAAAAGTACCCACTTGGTAAAGTCACTGTTAACAGAGGCATCTAGCATTGAGCGGATCTAGAAGCTTTGTGAAAAATCTGGATTTAAGGACAAAAGGGGACAAAATGATGGGAAGGCTACAGTGGGAAGACTACCGTGGAAAAATCAGATCAATGGCCACTTAGTATTATTCAGGTCCCAACCAAAGGAAAAAGAACACTTCAGACAAGGGAGACAAATGGTTCTCCCACTGTGGTGTCTACAATTTTTGAGTGAAGTATTCTTTATGCATCATGTATAATCATTACTCGATGGTGTTGTTGAGTTCAACTGTATACCTACTGATATCCTGCCTGCTGGATCTGTCCATTACTTTCGGAGTGGTGTTGAGGTTTCCAACTACAATAATAGATTCATCCATCCCATCTTACCATTCTATCAATTTTTACCTTCTATGTTTTGACTCTCTGTTGTTAGGTGCATTTGTATTAACAATTGTTCTATCTTCTTGAAGAATTGACTGATTTATCAGTAACCCCCAGGTTGGTTAGGCTCTGGGATCCAGTGCATATGTTTCTTTTAAAGGCAGACCTTGTTTAGAAGGACAGAATATTTCAAGTATTTCCAAATAGTATTTCCTTCCCCATGCCAGAGCACAAGAGAATTATTCTATTATTCTATTACTACTACTACTACTACTACTACTACTACTACTACTACTACTATTATGTCTTCACTGTGAAAACCTGATAGGGCTCAGGAAGTGAAGCTTACAAGCATGTGGTGGTCCCTGTATCATGGGGCACCCATGGAGGTTTTAACTCTCAGACTTGCATATACTGAGCCTTCAGCAATTAGTCACTACAGTTTAGGTTTTCCTGCCTTAGTCCTGGTCTCCAGGCAGATTTCTATTCATGGGTTTAAGCTCCTCTAGATTATGATTCTTGTATCTACTTGTCTGTCTTTCCAATTTTGGATACAGAAATTTGCCTGGTGCCCTAAGATCTCTGACAGACCTAAGAAGCACTGCTCATTTTCAGTTTGTTCGGCTTTTTACCTGCTGTTAGAATTCAGTAACAATTTTCATGTTCCTTATAAGCTGGACTGCAAACTGAAAGGGGCTCTATTTTTCGGGAAAAAATCCTATTATTAATTTGCTGAGAGTTTTAATAATGAATGCCTATTTATTGTTTTTGAATAATTTTTTACATCTATTGACATGATCATGCAGTTTTTTTTCTACTTTAATCTATTAATATGGTAAATTGCCTTGATTAATTTTAAAAGATTAAACCACTCCTGTTTTCTTAGGATAAACCCTACTTGGTCAGATGTTTTTGGACTTCAAATACTAACAATTAGTTAAGGAATATTTTGTTTATATTCATGAGGAATTTGGTCTTAATTGTTTTTGTAGTGATTATGTCAGTTTGTGCTGGACTCAAGGAAGGTAGTGATCTAGCCTTTTTTTTTAATTTTTTGCAAGATTGATATTATTTCTTACTCAAATGTGTTTTGGAGGAGGAGTTGATAACAAATTCCATTTCTTTCATTGAACTATAACTATTCGGCTTGTAGCAGTTTTTTTTTTTTAGCAGCTTGTATTAATTTTGCAAGTTGTATTTTTCAATAAATTCTTCCATTTTATCTAAGTTGTCAAGTTTGTTGTTATAAAGTTTTAAATGCAATCTCATATCGTCCTTTTAATCTCTGTAGAATCTGTGTAAATAAATCCTTTTGTATGCCTGGTATTCGTAGTTTCTCTTTTCTCTTATTTTCATAATCAATCTAGCTACACATGAATCAATCTGATTCATTTTTTTTTTTTTGCCTCTGTTTATTTTCTTTATTGCTTGGCAAAGTTTTTGTTGTTGCTGATGATTTCTGCACTTCTTTTTTTCTACTGACTTTAGATTTGCTTTGCTTTGCATTTATAGCTTTCTAAGTTGGAGCCTTAGGTCATTGATTTCCTATCTTCTTTCCTAACATAGGCATTTGGGGTTGTTGGTTTCCCACTAGGCACTGCTTTAATTATCTCTCTTATCATTTCAACCATAGCCAATAGATTCTTTATAATTACTTAATTTTAGACATTATTAATTTTAATCATGATTTATTGCCAGCAATTTTTAGTTTAATTCCTCTGTGCTTAGAATATGTGCTTTATATGATTTTGATCTATTTAAATGTATGGGTACTTGTCTTTATAGCCCAATGTATAGTTATCATCATAGTTTTAATTTTGGCTTGTCTAGTTGTTTCTAACTTTAAAGCTACTTCACATTCAACATTTTTTAAAAACCTGCCACCAACTCTAGGATGTAGTTACAGAATCTATTATATCTAGTTTATGAATGAAAAAAAAAGCCCCCCATGTCATAAAGAAAGCCATATAAACTTGAAAGAAAAATGCTGTTCCACTGACACCTCATTCATATTTTAATTCTACCTTTGATTCAATATTACTTCTGAAATATCAAATTGTCATTTTGTTAGTGTCTGAATTAGCCTAAGGCAATTAGCAACTTTTTTACACACAAAAGATCCTTTTAGCTATCAAGGTATCTCAATCTTCTTACCGATAAGAAACTATTTTATAAATTCAAGTTCATCTGCTCTTGACACTCACTACGTCTTCATTGTACCTACATGAACCATCTAGTACCCGTGCGCACACAGACACATACACCATGAAATCCAAGATTCTATTCTGAGCCCAGCCTCAGGAAACAAGAAAGAAATCCATTATCAGGAAGTGAATAAAGTGTTGTACACTATTATTTAGTGGCCTGGAGAAACTGCTTCAACAGTGACAGGTGGAAATAATCCTGGGATGGATATGAGTCAAAGAGGTATATACACCCTGATTTTGCCTCAATGCATACTCAGCTCCTAACATGCAATCATGCTGACAAGACCCTCTAGTCAAACAGATTTCTGAAGAAGTGAGCTTTTTATTAAGAGACCATTAAACCTACCTTTATTTATTTCCAGGATTTGGGGGAAATATGAGAAAAAGAGCAGTATCAGAAAAGCAACAAGAAGTCCAGAGAATGTAGAGATATGGTAGAGCCACAGAAATTGGAAACAGCATTATTTACTGACTTCCAAATCTAATTTTTACTCCTATGTTTTATGTCCTTCTAGCACCCTACACATCTTCAGAGCTCTTTTACAAGACTATAATTATGTATTGATGTGCTTATGTCTTCTCTACTAGGGACAGAACCCGGATTTATCTTATGTCCTTTATTATGACCTAAAACTAGCCAAGTATCTGGTACACACTTGGCAGTAAGATACCTGTCGAAGAAAAACATGTGAGCAATTCTTCCGTATGGTAGCTAGCTATACTGCAGCATAACTTATCCAAAAGAAATTCTCATGTTCTCTTAAAAGGGAGACTACACTGCCCAGAAAACACCATACCAAAAAGAACGAATACTGGCCAAAGAGAAGAACATACATAGAATAGTGGTGATTATGGGGAAATTGGAAGAGGTTAATAAGATACTAGTATGGAAAGGAAATTAAGAAGAGGTAGCTGTCTGGAAGAAGAGTTGATGCGTTTAGTTTAAAAAAATATTAATTTTCCTTTTCTAGATACCAATGCCTAAGAGAGACATCCATACAGTTGAGGAATTTGAGTTGTAGGTGAAATGAGAAATAATACCAGAGCTATAACTACAGATTTCATCAATCATTGCAAATATGAGCAGATGAACTAGCATTTTGAATAAAAGCATAGAGATATATGGATCTGAGACTTGGAAAATACTAAAGACCTTGACAAAGAAGATAAAGCAGTATAAAAAATAAAATTAGCACCTATGTCACCATTCTCAACAAACTTTTTTTTTAATCATTTGCTGCCTTAATATTGTTAATGTTTTAGGTAAATAATTAACAATCTTTGGAAATTTACATTTCAGCTGTCAAAAATAAAGTAAAATAATACAATTTTCTGAAAGCAGGAGTACGAAAAGAAAACTGTTAAAGAAATTTATGTCTTACTTTTTCTTATTCTTACTCTTTCTATCCTATGAATTCCATAATTAGTTCTATAGCCTTGCCATAGCAGAAGTGGTGAAATGAGGTAGGTTTCATAATCCTTAATGTTAAAATTGTTTTGTAACATCTAAATTGAATTTCAGTGCAATTCCCATGCAAAAGAAATATGATCTACATTTTCTGGAGATTTGTTTATATATGTGCATAGTTTTTATACTATTTTTAAATTTATAACTGTCACATTCTCCTGTGATCCACTAGCTTCATATTTTTACAAGTGTATATAATTTAAAAACAAGAAAAATGCTTACTTAATGGAAGATTTGAGTAAAATGTTCATTTTAGAAGGTTAAGATCAGTAAGTAGGAAGGGAAAAAACTTGAGCAAGAAGGAATCATGTAGACAGTAGCTATTACTAGGTTCTCATCTGTGTTGGGTGGATAACTAATACACAATTGTCACTACAAATTAATATCTAAAAGAAGATAGTGTAGTATGTTTAGCAGAGCATTTCACTATTCCAGACTCTCTCAACTCTGAAATTCCATAGACATAGGAATCCTTGAAAAATTTAAGTGTGGACACACTCACACAAAACTTAAAATATTCCTACTCTGTGACATTAGAAGAATTTCAAATATCCAGATAATGATTACCAAAAACTTTAATTACACTCATTTCAAATCTACATTTAAAAAAGCTCTCTACAAGTTACTTATCTCATAGGTGACTTTTTGTTGAATTATGAAATCCATAATGAAAATTCTATGCTAGAACTCATTCAGGCTACATAAATCTGTAGAAGATATTAAAGTGAAGATAAGGTAGTGTTGAATAGCTACTAAGAGACACTCCCATTTTTGTGCTTAAATGTACATTTATTAATGCTCAAGAGTAAGATTACAAAGAATAGTTTCGCTGAGGAGCATTACTTTTGCCCCATTTTCCATTTTAATAATTTCACACAAATAACCTATACACTTAAGAAAAATAGTGCATATATTTAAGGAAAATAGAACTCTAAGCAACTATTCCCTGTTTACAGTCCCCAATATTATCAGCCACTTCCTGACAGCCACTGCAAATACTGACAAATGAATGTAAATAAATATATTCCAGGACTATCCTCATAAACAGTTACAGAATAAATAGAGAAAAATCTTTTATCTTGGTAGTTTTAAAGGAGTTTGTGTTCTCAGGGTAGATACATTTAGATTTTCATAGCCAAAAAATAATTGGGAGAGATCAGAGCAGTTTTTATAAAAAATAATTAAACAATGAAGGCATGAATTTCTGATTTTGTGAATAGCTATTTGCCATGAATATCGATTCTATATATACCAACATAGTAAGAAGTCATCGTCAAAGTTTTGGGAAATATAAAAATGTCAAGCCAACTATTCAAAAATCACAGGTAATTCCATTATTTAGAGACAATGTGCAATATCTAAAGATTTCCTTTTAGACTTTTTGTAGTTGGTATCATATTACTTATACAATCTATATTATTTTTATAATGATATCGATACATGTCATCATATTATTTTCTTATTTAGTATGATCTCATTAATCAGAAGTGATCTATGTTTTATGAGAGTATTCATAGCAAAAAAAATCATTTCTACACAATTTCTAGACTTTTATTATTTTTTTATTCTGAAAGTGAAAGAACTTGCTTTCTTGTGTATAAGTGGCTAAAGATCAGAATTAAAGAGTGTGTAAGTCTGTCAATTTGTTTACCTTCAGATGAACTGGTGAAATGCAGCTGTTAAGTTCAGAATGCTGTGAAATAGAATTCAAGTACATTTCCAAGTTTTATTAATTTTAAGCAAACTCCATAATCTTTTATTAAGTATTTAATCAACCAGAGACAAATCCAAGGGATGAATAAACAGGAATTTATTTTTACTTCAATAAAATAATAAGCTGATGTACAAAACAAAAATGGATTTTGTTTTGGACTTAAATGGACAAATGACTGGAACAGAGTTTAAGAGTACACCCAACCAATATATACATACAATGGAAATTCATTTTTACTTATCACAGCTATGAAAGTTACAAAACTGAAGTGTAATCTTACCTATTATAATTTTTAAAAAGTTATTGGAACAATAATGCCCAATGGAGCTGGATAATGTGGCAAATTTACATACACTTTTTTTTTCTAGGCCCCTACACAAATTAGACTTTAAAGACACGTATTAAATGCAACTTATCAGAGGAAGAAGATCTAAATGTATAGCAGAAGATGTTATGTGTGTAGAGATCTCGAGGATTGAATACAGGTTATCAACAACATAGTATTTAAAATTAATTTTAAAAATGGTAGGATACTATATGTAATCAACATGAGAGAGTTTCCAAAGAAACTGTGATAAAGAAATGAGAACTATACCGTGATATGGAGTCAGTCAATTAGTTGGGCACCAAGATGTTGAAACACATGAAAACATTCTTCTTCCCTAAAGTGTATCTTTCCACTTTAGTTTCCACTGAAAACACAATTCAATCTGATATTTTGGGCTGAAACTGACCTTTGTTTGGAGATATTTACTCGTAATACCAGGGCTAAAATTTCAAGTCATTTTGTTTCTCATTTATAATTACTGGGTTCCACTTTATGTGCTAAAGAATACAAATTCTCTTGACTTTTCTGTGCCTTGTTAATTTGGCTCCTATCTGATTTTTTCCAAGACTATGGATTTATGCTCGCCTCCTAGATTAATGTTTCTGAATCCCCATCTGGAATTTAGAGTCCTACTACTTGCTATAATTCTCCTGCTACCATATACCTTGTTTCTGGGTTCTAAAAACAGTTTGGAACACCAATTTTCCCAGCTTAGACTAACATATATCACTACTTAGTACACCCCACTACTTGGCTACCAACACCATACATAATGGATTATCTGACCCAAGATACTATGGACTCCATGAGCCTGAATCACCCCCTCCCACAATTAATTATTAATAATTAATTAATTAATTAATTAAATACAGTCCTATTTTAAGATATAGTCATGTGCACTTGAATAAAAATATAAATTCAATAGTATCACAACCTGACTTGTTTGCTTCAATATTTTTTAATGTAACTTAACCATGTGACACTCTGAAAACCTATTTTAACTGGATCCAGTTAACAAAATTTCAAGATGTTTGTCATGTAACTTTCATCTTACTTTTATAAATGAAAATAAGATAGTAACTTCATATAACTCTTCTTTGTATGTCTTCTAGTCCTCAAAGTAACTTCAAGAATAGGATTGTAATTTGTGCTTTACTGGGACTGGCATTGCCATCACATGCTAACTCAATCAAGACACTATATCGAAGGCTGACTGACCATGCCTCGCAGACAGTCAACATACTTGCACATTAGCTTCAAATGGCACATATGCAAATGATTTGGAAGGAATTCCTTTAACTGAATTATCATTCAGACTCTATACATTGAATATCATATTACTAGGAAGTACTTTTTAAAAAGACTCACTTACAGCATCTGGTACGTCATACTCTAATAACAGAAAACAAAACCACTAACCAACTGTTGATGCAGAGTCATCTTTGCAAAAGACACCCACTATATTGAGATGTACAAAGAAAAGATAGCTTTAAAAATGGTTTCTAATTCCGAGCTCATAAACCCACAGCTGCTTGCGGGAATTCAGTAAAGAGGAAAAAACCTTAAATCTTAGTATCATTTAATAAACTCAGTCCAACAGTCATCAATACAGTCCTTTAGGGTGATTGTTCAATTCTTTTAACTAAGATGCTTATTTTCACAAATTGTCTGCACACCCCCTCAGATCATCTTTAAGAAGACATATGGATTTGTTTGGGGATAATATATGACTGAAGGATTTTGATGGTGGGAAAAAAGAGACTGAATCCCCATTTCGACCTTTTTTCCTCTTCTGTCTTTCCATTGATTTCTATGGAAGTTCAGTGATTGCCAGCCGGTCTTAAAAACCTCAAACTCCCTACCTCTTCCCTTCCCATACCTCCTTCCCTTCTACCCGATTCCTCTCTCATCAAAATTAGCTTTTAAAACTACTGTCTTGACATAACATTATGTTTAATGCACTCTAATCTCAATACTGTGTTCTCAGATTCAAGAGATATTCAAAACGCCTGTCCTCAGATGACTTGAAGTGAATGGGAAAAAGTTTAGAAAATGGATAGCCTGATATTCACCTATAGCTTCTTGATGGTCCACTTGAATTACTCCTCTAGAATGGATTCCTACAACAGCCGTGGAGACTCTACAAAGTACGTGCAATTGGTTCATTGTAACTATTCTCTAAATAAAGGTTCAACACCAAAAAATACAACTAAGAAGTAATATTTTTTAGAAGTCTCATCTTAAAAAATAGCCTGCATATATTAAAACTGCCTCAGATTCTCAACCTTTGAAAAACATGGTATTTTAAAGTGTGGAGATAAATCTGAAAGAGAACACACTAATCATTTTCAACCAGCTATTTGTTTTCCATTTTACATGGTTCTTCTCCTCTCATACAGAGATGTCCAGAAATTGAAGAAATAATTCTTTTTTTCCTTTTTTTCTCCATTTTTTGGGTATCAATTAAGGTATGATAGCAAAGCTTCAATCAGTAATTGCATTAGTCTACTTGTATTTTTTCTGGTTCATGTTAGAATGTATAAATCATTCTTCAGGGCATTCAAATGCCAAATTCACCTTTTTATTCCTAAGGAAAAAAAAATAATTGTGGAACCAATCAATAAATAGGACCTGTACTTCCTGGATAAAGAAGGGCTCAACATACCAATTACCTTAGGTTCTTCATAAAAGGATCTATTTTTTTTAATCTCTCAGAGAAAATAAGAAATAGTACTGTAGGTCTGATAAAAACTGGCAAAAAGTGCAGTGAAACATTCTTTAGTGAAATGGGGAAACCAAGCCATCTTTTACAAGATCTTTAAAATGAATGAATGAACTCAAGCGAGAGTCTTAGAGACACAGTGTCTCCAGAGATCAATAGAAAATACAATCAGTAAATTAAAAAAAAATGTATCTGTCAGGGAAATAGGTTATATAAAGAAAGTGAATCAAAAATTGTTGCTAGGCAGTAGGTTACACTGAGGTTAGAGAATTTTAACCTCAATTTTCCATCTGATCTTCACCAGGAAGGGGATATTTGCCCTCCTCCAAGTACCTAATATCCAGGTACAACTCCAACTATTGCAGAGCATCCTTCAGGAGAAGGTGCTGAGTTCTATCTCTCACTGTGGCCTCTGTTTATGACAGGTACCCAAGGAAGATGTGTTCTATGGAGACAGAATACAGTTCATGCATTGGCATTGCTTATCATTTTACTTGGCAGCTTCTTGTACCTAGTTTGGGATTTCGCTTCTTATATGGGCTACTCTTCACTGCCAGGGAGCCATTTCTTTGTATTTATCTCCATACTTCAAGTTGCTTACTCTCAATGAATTTCGTAAGGGAGATGATATCTCTAACACTTTCTGTGTTGACTTTCATCTCAAATAGACCTACCTTCAATCATCAACTTTGTCAAATATCAGTTGAGTAATTTTTAGCAAGTTACTTTATCTATATTAACAAGGTTTACTCTTGTAAAAAAAAAAGGAAAATGACAAAATCTATCTCACAAGAACTAAAATAATAAATGCTAGTTTTTAAATTACTAAGGCAAGGTATCATCTATATCTTCTAAGCCTTCAAAATATAATAGCTATTAAAACTATTACATTGGGGATGCCTGGGTGGCTCAATAATTGAACATCTGCCTTCGGCTCAGCTCATAATCCCGGGGTCTGGGGATCAAGTCCTCCATCAGGCTCCCTGAGAGGAGCCTGCTTCTCCCTCTGCCTATGTCTCTGCCTCTCTCTGTGTGTCTCTCATGACTAAATAAGTAAAATATTTTAAAAAACAGAATGAAATATTTTCAAAATACAGAAAAACTATTACTTTGAGAAGCATTATAACAATTTAGGCCATTTCTGTATCAATTAAGTAAAGAGTTGTATATTATTCAACCAAAAATTATAATTTTGGAAGATAAAATGAATTATATAAACTTAACCAAAGAGGTCAAAGACCTATACTTTAAAATATATGAAATACTAGGGGATCCCTGGGTGGCTCAGTGGTTTAGCCCAGGGCATGATCCTGGAGTCCCAGGATCAAGTCCCACATTGGGCTCCCTGCATGGAGCCTGCTTCTCCCTCTGCCTGTGTCTCTACTTCTCTCGCTCTCTGTATCTCTCATGAATAAATAAATAAAATCTTTATATATATGTGAAATACTAAAGAAAGAAATTCAAGATAACATGAAGAAATGGAAAGACATGCCATGCTCATGATTTAGAAGAACAAATATCATTATAATGTCTATACCCAAAGCAATCAGATTTATTGCAATCCCCATTAAAATATCAACAGCTTTTTTTCATAGAACGAGATCAAACAATCCTAAAATTTCTATGGAACCACAAAAGACCTTGAATAGCCAAAGCAATCTTGAAAAACAAAACTGGAGGTATCATGATTCCAGATTTCAAGTTATATTACAAAGTGGTAGTAATTAAAACACTATGGTACTATAAAAAAACAGATACATAGATCAATAAAACAGAATAGAAAACCCAGAAATAAAACCACAGTTAAAAAAAACCCCACAGTTATATGGTCAATTAATCTTTGACTAAGGAAGAAAGAATATTCAATGGTAAAAAGACATCTCTTCATCAAATGGTGTTGGGAAAACTGGACAGCTATGTAAGAGAATAAAAGTTGACCATTTTCTTACACCACCTACAAAAGAAAACTCAAAATGGTTTTAAGACGTGTCTGTGACACCCAAAACCATAAAAATCCTAATAGAGTGCACAGGCAATGTAATTTCTGATATTGACCATGGCAACACTTTTCTAGATAGGTATCCTCAAGCAGGGGAAATAAAAGCAAAAACAGACTATTGGGACGTCATCAAAATTGGAAACTTCATAGTGAAGGAAATAATCAACAAAACTAAAGGCAACCTACGGAATGGGAAAAGATATTTGCAAATGATATACCTTGTAAAGGGTTAGTATATAAAGTATAAAAAGAATTGATACGAGTTAACACCAAAAAAACCCCAGAAATGATCTAATTAAAAGATGGACAGAGGACATGAACAGACACTTCTCCAAAGAAGACATACAGATGGACAAACATAAGAAGACGTTTAACATCATTCACCATCAGGGAAATGCAAATCAAAATATAGAGAGGTATCACCTCACACCTGTCACAATGGCAAAAATCAGAAACACAAGAGAAAAACAAGTGTTGGTGAGGATGTGGAGAAAAAGGAACCCTCTTACTCTGCTCATGGGAATCCAAACTGGTGCAGCCTCTGTGGAAAACAGTACAGAGCTTCCTTGAAAAATTAAAAATAGAATTACCCTATTAACCAGTAATTCCACTATCAGTTATTTACCCAAAGAACAAAAAAACACTAACTTGAAAACATATATATGTATCCCTGTGTTTACTGCAGCATTACTTATAATAACCAAATTATGGATACAGCCCAAGTGTCCATTGGCAGATTGACAGATGAATGGATAATTATGTGGTACACACACCCACACACAGAGACACATACTCAATGGAATATTATTCAGCCATAAAAAAGAAATCTTGCCATTTGCAACAACATGGAAAGAGCTAGAGAGTACAGTGCTAAACAAAATAAGTCAGAGAAAGACAAATATCATATGAATTCACTCATGTGTGGAATTTAAGCAACAAAACAAATGAGCAAAGGAGAAAAAAAGAGAGAGACAAACCAAGAAACAGAATCTTAACTACACAGAGCAAACTGATGATCAAAAGGGGAGCTGGGTGGGTGGATGGGTGAAACAGGTGATGGGGATTAAGGAGTACACTTTTCAGTATGAAAAATAAATAAACAAAAATCAAGTATAGTGAAGCACTTCATTGGAAAAACTACTAATCAGAGAATCCCAGAATTTTTGAGTGACTTTCATAAAACATTTATTTTGGTTCCCAAAACATTTGTACATCTGATGGTATTTTGTTTAATGAATACATTTCTAGAAACAATAAATTTGAAGTAATTTTATGTTGTGTTCCTAATATTTTTCGATGATATAGTAGTGATATGCATAGTATATTCAGATTTCCTAAATACAATCCATAAATTTATAGAAAATATGATGAAATACTTTTCATTTTAATATCAACAGAAAAGTTTTTAAAACTTTAGGAATAAATGTATTAATGTATAGATGTTAGCTTTTTTCTAAGTTGATCTTACATTAATTTACTTTCAATAAAATTAAAAATAGGCTAATTTGTATAATCTGTTAAAATTATCATAATTATCCCAAAGAGTAACTGTGGGAATAATCAAGAAAAATATCTGAAAAGAGGAAATTAATGAAGAGATTATTTCTACAATATGTCAGGCATTATATAAGCCTCCCACATTTGTATAATGTAGAAATCAATAAAGCAGATCACTGGAATGAAACAGTGTGTCCAGAAATACATATGAAAATGGATATGATAAAGATACAATTTTAAATTAGGAAACAATGTGAGTTGTCATATATGTTGTAGGACTGGCAAACAATATTACATAAGAGTCAGACTAGGCTCTACTTCATTCTTTATACAGAATAAATTCCTGATATACCAAAATTGAAAGACAGAAAAAAAAAAACAACTAAATGCTAGAAGAATGTTCAGGTTAATTTTAAAAAACAATTTTGCAGGGATAAAATTTTCTAAAGCTAATACAAAGCCATAGAATCCTAGGAACAAAGAGTAACTAACCCCCCCCCCCCCTGTTTTTTTAACTTTTATGTTTCCCCAGGAAAAACTACTACAAAATTCAAAGTAGCCCATGGATTGAAAAGAAAGACATTTCATTACTTATGTCAAACAAAAGACTTTTTCTTTAATATTTAATCAACCTATAATTAGAGAAATTCTCACAACAGGAAAATGGGCAAAGTATAAGAAGATGTTTCACCAACAACCAAGTGATTAACATGTAAAAAATTGCCTACTATCACTCATGATTAAGAAATATGAATTAAATAAGCAAGAGTATATTATTCTCATCTATAGATAAAAAACATTTAAAAAGACTTGATAACATCTAGCACTAGTAAAGAGAAACAGGAATCCTCAGGAAATGTTTGTGGGGCCAGCAAATTTTTACAACTCCTTTGACAGTCAGTATTAATCAACTTTCTTACCACCTAGAGAGATTTCACCTCCAAAGACGTGCTCAAATATAAAGACACATATATACAAGGATATGTATTGCAGCAATAGTCCCAAAATAACAAAAATCTGAGAGCAACATAAATGTTTTTGAGTATGAATGTGCATCATGGTGACTGTAGTTTTTTTTTTTTAATTATTTTTTTATTGGAGTTCAATTTGCCAACATATAGCATATCACCCAGTGCTCATCTCGTCAAGTGCCCCCCTCGGTGTCTGTCACCCAGTCACCCCAACTTCCCGCCCACCTCCCTTTCCACTACCCCTTGTTCATTTCCCAGAATTAGGTGTTGCTCATGTTCTGATGGTGACCGTAGCTAACATTGTGTGGTATACTTGAAAGTTGCTAGAGAGTAGACTGCAAATGTTCTCACCATACACACACAGGGCAATTATTTAAGACTACCGAGGTAATAACTAACTTTACTATAGTTATCATATAGTTTCCCAATGTATGTGTATCTCAAAAACATCACATGCATACCTTAAACTTATACAATATTATATGTCAATTATATATCAATAAAGTTGGGGAAAACATTCAACAGAGTTACCAGTTTGAATAAATTCACTGGAATACTCAGCATGCAGTAAAAAGAAAAATATGATCCATCAGCAGGAATTGGGGGATAAATGAGATATGACAGTCAGTAAGTGTGTTAAAAACAATGTTATCTAGTATGACTCCTTTTGTGTAAGGAAATGCATATCCTTCTGCATATATACTTTTATAGGTTTATAATATGTGGGAAAGAAATCACAAAAAAATGATTATGCCTGAACAGAGGAATGGGATGATGGCCAGGTGGTCAAAAGGTACTAGTGGATATTATTATGTCGATATATTAATTAGTTTTTTAAAAATCTGGAAAAACCTTAGTTAATGCAGCCACTTTGTAGATATTGCTGATTTTTATCAATTTCTATTTGTTTTTGAGTCACATCATACTTATCAGTTCCAACCACACCACTCTCTGGCTGGGGAAGGTTATCACACTGACACCTCATTTCTTACTACTAAATAATTCAGAGCTGTCAATTGCTCCTATCATTGGGTTTTAATAAAGCAGGTTTCTTTAGAACTCCTTATTATATATTTTATTGCCTTACATAATTGCCTCTGAATCAACAAATCACATGAAATTCTCACAGCCCATTTCATTTTTACCCCTTCCAATTTCATTTTTCAGAAATAACTGTGATGTTAACTGTAGTATTTTTTAAGATTTTATTTATTCATTCGAGAGAGAGAAAGAGAGAGAGAGAGAGAGAGGCAACTGTAGTATTTTTGTGGACACTCTTCATCAAGTTAGCTTCCTTCTAGTCCTAACGTGCTTAGAGTTTTGTCATGGATGGATGTTGGATTTTTCTCAGGTGCTTTTTGGGTGTCAATTATACAATCATATGATTTTTGCCTTCTTTTAATTATTGATACAGTGAATCACATTGATTTTCAAGTGTTGTATCAGCTTTGCAAACTTGGCATAAATCCCACTTGGTGATAATACAATAATTATTTTTGCACATCATCGGATTTTTCTTTGTCAATATTTTCCTAAGAGTTTTTGTATCTATGTTAATAAGAGATACTGTGCTCTAGTTTCTTCTCTTTTTTTGGACTATAATCTGTGATATTACCAAGGTTACACTGGCCTTCATGAAATGAGTTGGAGAGTGATTTTTCCTCTCCTATTTTTTGGAAGTTATTATATAAAGTTGGTACTATTTTTCTTTACGTATTTAACAAACTCCCCAGAGAAACAATTTGGTCTTGGAAGTTTATTTCAGGACGAGCCTAATTTCAACTTTTTTACTGGTAATAGACATATTCAATTTCTCTGTTTAAGCTTGGTTGAGTTTTATTAGTTCAGATTTTTAAGTACCTGGTTTATCAAATTTATAAATATTAAGTTGTACAAAGTGACTCATTTCTTTTTAATGGCTCTAGGATCTATGCTGCTATTTCCTATTTTATTCCTAATACTGGCCATTTGTGTTCTTTTTATCGTCGACAATCTTGCTATGATTTTATCAACTTTATTATTTTTGAAGAATCAACTTTTCGTTTCACTGCCTTCATTATATTCTTATTTTCAATTTCATAGAATTCTGTTATTATATTTGATATTTCTTTCCTCCTGCTTGCTTTGAAGTCTTTTGTTTGTTTTTGCTGTTCTTTTTCTAGTGTCTTAAAATAGAAACTTGGATTACTGATTTGAGTCCTTTTTTCATTTCTAATGTAAGAATTTAATGCTATTTTGCCTCTTCACACTGCTTTAGATTTACCCTGCAGATTTTGATATACTAACTTTTTAATTTCATTTAGTTCTATTTTATATTTAATTCCAATCATCCTCTCTGATCCATGGGCTATTTAGAGGTTGCATTTAATTTCTGCATAATTATAAGTTTGACAGCCATCTGTCATAGATTTCTACTTTAATTCTGTAACTAGCTGAGAACAGACCCTGTATGATTTCAGTTCTTTTAAACTTATTGAGATGTGTTTTATGGCCCAGAATATGATTCACCTTGGTAAATATCTTGCTGCTATTGGCTGGAATATTCTAAATATTTCAATTGGATACTGTTTGTTGATTATATTGTTCAGATCTCTGTACTTACTAATTTTCTGACTGGTTCAATCAGCTGCTGATGGAAAGTCTTCAGCTATAGGATTGTAAATTGTCTATTTTTCCTTTTAGCTCTATCTATTGTTTCACATACTTTAAATCTTTGTTGTTTGATGGGAATTCTATTTATGATCATTATGCATTCTTGATAATATGATCTTTTTATCTTTATGTAATGTTTTTCTTTGTCTCTGGTGATTTTACTTACTGTTAAGTCTACATTATTGGATATTAATATAGCCACTTCTGCTGTTTATTGCATGGTTGCATGGTATATCTACTTTTTATATATATATTTGATTTCAAAGTTAGTTTAAGTAGCATGTATTTGAAACATTTTTTTAAACTGACTGGAAAACTTTTTTTTAAGTTAGTATATTTAATTGTTTTACCTTTAAGGTAATTATTGATATGTTACACTTAAACCTGACATTTTATTATTTGTCACATATTTTAAGCCATAAACATATGTTACCTATCAATATTGGTATCTGTAGGTAAAGTAGGTAATGGACATGGACTAAGAAATCAGCATTGTGTGACTAGAAGTTCAAGGGAAAAGTGTTTCAAAGAAATAGTTTGATGATTTTTTATAGCTGTTAAAAACATGAGCCTTTCTACTGAAATGCCCTACAAAATTACAAATAGTATGACTGAAAAAAGACCAATCCTAAGCATATTTACCTAATATTTTATTATCCCATAGATTAAAATAATCCAGTGACTTCCAAGAAACAAAAATAATACAACCAAAAAGAATAAGAATCAGACAAACATCATATTTATCATCAACAAAACTGAATGTTAGGAAACAACTGAAAACATCTTCAAGTTACTCACAGAAAATTATTTTCAATCTGGATTTTTTTCCAAGCAAAATTACTATTCAAATGTGAAGACAAAATATATTTCAGACATGAAAGGACTCAGAAAGTTTCTTTCTCACTTAGTGTTCCTGAGGAAGTGTCTTGAGAAGAAACACAAGTGAGGAAAAAATAAGAGATGTGGGATGAAGAAAGAGCTTTCTTACCAACAGGAAGAAATTTGACTTGATGATAGCCTTACAATAATCAAACTTTAATGCAAACCCAGAATAAACTGGGAAATTAAAATCACCATCACCATCAAACAAGAGAGGCTGCTCAGAAAGAGGAATCAAATTTTCACTAATTGCTATGAGTGGGTAATAACAGAAACCTAGTTAATTCTTGTAACAACAACAACAACAAAATCTAGCTCCATTTCATCTGAAATCATTCATAATACTGCCCATCCACAGAAAAACACTTTCTCCCTGAGGAAAATCCTTCTATGCCACTCAGATGTTGATCCAGGAAATGCTGCTCCATTTTCCTACAAATGGAAATCCTTTGTTATACTGTGTCATAGATGATGAGCTTAGGGATTCAGACCTCTTTATTTTCATCTGTTTCCAGGGTGAGAGTCTAATATAATAATCATTTTAAATAATGTAATATATCAGATGTCAAGAAAAAAAACTCACAAACTCAACAGGGGCCTGAAAATAATCTGTAAAGACTAAAGATATTATATTTAAGTTTCCTTTTCTTTTGTCATGCCAGTAAGCTTTGTCTTTTCCATTGAAAGTAAAACAAGTTCATTAGAAGTTTTTTCCTATAGGATAAGGACTTCCATACACTTGTCAAAGAAGAGACAGAAATTCTCTGAACTCCAACCTTTAGACACTCCTCTCTGCCATCTTAGCAAACTAAAACATCTCTTACTCTACTACATGATTTCTGATTTCAGTCTACGTACTTTCCAATACTCTGTCTATGTGATTTATATTAAGCAATAGAGATTGTTTTCTGTCCCTTACCAAGCAGTTTTAAAGGTAAAGGAAAACTCTATTCAGAGCAATTCTTTAAATGTTTAGGTCAGAGAAACCATTTGGGCCTGAGGATATCTGAAGGAGCTACCCACTCTCAGCTGCTGTATAACTTTCAGAAAGTCTAATTTACTAGCTTCAGAGCCATTTCCCATAACAGAAGCACAAGTCAGTGCTCTAAGTGAAGAATAAGCTGTGTTGCGCTCATTAATGCTAATGAAGGTGGCACAGTTACATCACATTGTACTGAAAATAATTACACACCCTTAGGAGTCCTTAATTTTGTAAATTGGGCAAGAGGGATGATACAGTGATATAGTGCTTGTTTGTGCTTCCATGAGAGGTGCATTTCATGAAGAGTAAATATTTATTTTAGGCATACTGTATATAAACAACTTCCCTTGTGGAATACTCAAAAGAAACATAGTAAAACCAGAGCTTGCAAGATAGAAACTTTGCTTTATCTAAAGTCAGACATATTTATGTCTCCCTTTACATATGGTGGCCATTTAATGTCGTGAGTTTTATTTCTACATTTTATTTTTCCAAAGAAGAGAAGATATTAGAAAGCACTACTTCTGCCTAAAGTCAAGTCATTGGAAAGATTTCTATTTGCTCTCCAAAAATAAAGTTATAAAGTGCTTTTATTTTAGATGTCTCAGTTTTGTGAATCCAAATGGTCAATATCTGATATATTCCTTTCAGTAAAATTATCTTGTCAGCCAAATCTTAGAGAAGTACCATACATAACCACAGTACAATTTTAACAAATAAAATTGTTAAATTGCATATTTACTAATGTGATAGACATTATAACCCTAAGATACTATTTGTGGACTGTCTACATATATAATAAATAAGAACAGAGAAATTTTGATGTCACCAAAATTATTTTTAGTGAACATGAAAATACAAACCTGTGTGCATTTGCACATATGCACAAACACATAAACTTTTTCAATAGTATAGTATACTTAATCAAAGTCCAATTCTTTTCACAGAGATAGAAAATTTGTGTTTTTTTTAAGATTTTTTTATTTTAAGATTTATTTACTTATTTATGATAGACACAGAGAGAGAGAGAGAGAGAGAGGGAGAGAGATTGGCAGAGAACAGGAGCACAGGGAGAAGCAGGCTCCATGCCGGGAGCCTGATGTGGGACTCGATCCCGGGACTCCAGGATCGCACCCTGGGCCAAGGGCAGGCGCTAAACCGCTGAGCCACCCAGGGATCCCCAAATTTGTGACCAAAAATTCAATATTGTTTACTTCTGCTTTTAAGAAGATAAAAAAGGTAAAAGGAGGAAAAAAATTTTCCCCTCAATTTTCCCCTCAACTACTAATATCAGTATCAATGTCAGAAAAGGTTGATAGTAAAAAAAAAGAAAAGAAAAGAAAAGAAAGAAAAGAAAAGAAAAGAAAAGAAAAGAAAAGAAAAGAAAAGAAAAGAAAAGAAAAGAAAAGGTTGATAGTGTCATGATAGAAAACCAAGGTTTCCCCACTCACATTTGTGCCAACACTGAAGTTGTAAAACTGTCAAATATGATGTACTTTAACAAAGACATTAACACCTCTTATTTTCCCTCATGCAGATGAAATAGACATTTTTTTCTAGCTCATTTTTTATTGGGATATATTACAGGAATATTCAAAAGCTGTCGATACCTTCTGGAAACTTTTACATTTGTTAAAGTCAGTTGACCTCTCTAGGCCCTGATTCCTTCATGGACATATAAAAAGATCATTCTAGATTTCTGAAAGTTATTTTCTATTACTTCTAGACTCTCAGGCTCTAGGGACTCCAAATCCTTAAAAGGGGAACTCAAGGAGGTCCACACTAAGACATCAAATAACTAAGTAAGCAAGGAATGGTAAAGGGAATTGTAAAAGCAAGATAAAACAAACACATATAAGGAAAATCCCATAAGGCTATCAGATGGCTTTTCAGTAGCAACTCTGTAGGTCAGAAGGAGTGGCATGAGATATTCAAAGTGCCAAAAGGAAAAAAAACCTACAAGCAAAAATACTCTACCAAGCAAGACTATCATTCAGAGTAATAGGAGAGATAGCTTCCCAGAGAAACAAGAGTTAAAGAGATTCCTCACCACTAAAGAAGCCATTAAATCGTTCAAGGGATTTCTCTAAATGGAAAGAAAAGGCCATAACTAGAAGCAAGACATTTCTGACAGGAAAAAAAATTTAGAGGTAAAAGAAAACATATAGCAAAGACAGTGGATTAATCACTTATCAAGCCAGTATGGAAGTTAAAACACAAATACTAAAATCAATTATATCTAACAAAAATTAGTGAAGGGGTACACCAGGTAAAAAGATGTAAAATAAGAGGTACATAAAACATGGAGGGAGGTATAAAAACATGCTTTTAGAATGTGTTCAGACTTAAGCAACCATCAACTCAATGGAGACTTTATACGTAGAAGATATTATATATGAACCCAATGATAACCACAAATCAAAACTCTGAAATTGATACACAAAAAATAAAAATAGAATAATTTAAGCCTAATACTAAATAAAGTCATCAAACCACTGTAGAAGAGAGCAAGAAAATAACAGAGGAACTATAAAAACAACTAGAAAACAGTTCATAAAATGGCAATAAGTACATATCTACTAATAGTTAATTTAAATATAAATAGAATAAATGTTCCTACTAAAAGGCACAGGGTGACTGAATGGATTTAAAAACAAAACAAAAAACAGGACCCATCTATACTAACAAGAAACTCACTTCAGACCTAAAGATATACATAGATCGTAGGTGAAGAGATGCAAAAAAACACACATCATACAAATGGAAGTAAAAATAAATTACTTAAAGCAAAAGTAGCAATACTTACACAAGAGAGTTTAAAACAACAACTATAGCAAGAGACAAAGAAGGGTACTACATAATGATAAAGGGAACAATCCAATAAGAGGACATACAATTGTAAATCTCTGTGCACACAACATAAGAGTAACTAAAATACATAAAGCAAATAGTAACAGACAGAAAGAGAGAAATTTACAGTAATACAATAATAGGAGGGCATTTTAACATCCCAGTTACATCAGCAAATAGATCATCTGGATGGAAAATCAACAAATAAACAGTGACTATATAGGGCACATTAGACTCAATGGACCTAACAGATAATATACAGAATATTCCATCCCAAACCAGGATATACATTCTTTTTCAAGTATACTTGCAACATTCTCTAGCATAGTTCATGTTAGGATGAAATAAGACTCAGTAAACTAAAGAAGATTGAAATTGTATCAAGCATCTTTTCCAACACCAATAATACAAAACTAGAAGTGAATTATAAGAAAAAACCTGGAATAAAATATTAACACATGAAGTGAGACAACATGCTACTAAAGAACCAATAGGTCAATGAAGACATCAAAGTAGAAATAAAAATATACATAAAGACAAATGAAAATGCCACATTCCAAAATCTTTGAGACACAGAAAAAGCAGTTCTAAGAGGGAAGTTTATAGCACCACAGGCCTATCTCAAGAAACAAGAGAAATTTCAAATAAGCAACTTAACTTATACCTAAAGAAACTAGAAAAAGAGAACAAAGCCTAAAGCTAGTAGAAGAAGGAAATAAAGTTTAGAGTGGAAATAAAGATATGACAAAGCAACAGAAAAAAGTCAATGAAACTGATCTTTTCAAAAGATAAACAAAACTGTTAAGCCTTTAGCCAGACTTATCAAGAAAAATAGTGTATGCAAAGAAATAAAATCAGAAATAAAGGAGAAATACAAAGAAATGCCAATATTTATGAGAATATTATAAAAAATTACATGCCCACAAATTGGACAACCCAGAAGAAACAAATAATTTCCTAGCAACATACAGTCTTCCAAAACTCAATCAGAAAGAAATGGAAATTTGAGCAGACCAATTATCAGTAACAAAAGTGATGTAGTAATAAAAAAACCACCAACAATAAAAATCTAGAACCAGAAGGCTTCACAGGTGAATTCTACCAAATATGTAATGAGGAATTAATACCTATTCTTTTCACACTATTGCAAAAAATAAAAGAGGAGGGGCAACTTCCAAATTCATTTTATGAGGCCACTCTGATATCAAAACCAAATACAAAAAAAAACAAAACAAAAAAATCAAAACCAGAAACTATAACCATTATCTTTGATGAACATAGACACAAAAATCATCAATAAAATAGTAGCAAAGCAAATTTAACAATACACTGAAAAAATTCACTACAATCAAGTGGAATTTATTCCATGGGGCAAGCGGGGTTTGATATTCAAAAATCAATCAATGTGATGTTACATTAACAAGAAAAAGGATAAAACACATGTGATCATCTCAACAAATACAGAAGTAACATTTGACAAAATACATTTGTTTATGACAAAATGTATCAACAAACTGGGTTTAGAGTGAATAAATCTCAATGTAATTTAGGCCATATAAGAAAAATCCATAGCGAACAACATAATGATGAAAAACTGAAAGCTTTTCCTCTAAGAACAGACACAAGACAAGGATGCTCACTCTGAAATTAATTCAGCACACTCCTGGAAGTCCTAGCTGCAAGAATCAGACAAAAAATAAATAAATAAATAAATAAATAAATAAATAAATAAATAAATAAATAAATGGCTTCTAACCTGATAAGGAAGAAGAAAAACTGTCATTATTTGCAGATGATATGATACCATATAAAAAGAACCATCAGGGATCCCTGGGTGGCGCAGCGGTTTGGCGCCTGCCTTTGGCCCAGGGCGCGATCCTGGAGACCCGGGATCGAATCCCACGTCAGGCTCCCGGTGCATGGAGCCTGCTTCTCCCTCTGCCTGTGTCTCTGCCTCATTCTCTCTCTCTCTCTCTGTGACTATCACAAATTAAAAAAAAAAAAAAAAAAGAACCATCAAGCTTCCAACAAAGGCACTGTAATTCATAAGTGAATTCAGTGAAGTTGAATGATATAAAAGTCTTAATATAATGGAGTCTGCTATGTTTCTACACACTAATAACAAAGTATGAGAAAGAGAAATTAACTATCCCATTTATAATCATGCCAAAATGAAAAAAAAAATGACCTGTGCTTTGAAAACTGTAAGATATTAATGAAAGAAATGAAAATGACATAAACACATGGAAAAATAAAACATACTCGCTACTGGAAGAATTAATATTGTTAAAACACCTATGCTACTCAAAGAATTCTACAAATTCAATGAAATCCCTATCAAAATACCAAAAGCATTTTTTTTACAAAGCTAGAATATACAATTCTATGGAACCAGAGAAGACCTCCGATAGCCGAAGACAAAGAAAAACGAAGCTAGAGGTATCATGATCCCAGATTTCAAGATATATTACAAATGTATAGTAACCAAAAGAATTTGGTGCTGTCCCAAAAATACATACATAGATCAATGGATAGGATAGAGAGCCCAGAAATCAACCCACACCTAGGTAGTCAATATACAATAAAGGGAAGTAACATGCAATGGGAGTAAAGACAGGCTCTTGAAAAAATGGTGTTGGGAAACCTAGACAGCTACGTGCAAAAGAATGAAACTGGACCTTGCTCTTATACCAAACATAAAAATAAACTCAAAATGGATTAAAGACCTAAATGTGACACCTAAAACCATAAAACTTCTAAAAGAAAACAGAGGCAGTTATCCCTTGGACCTCAGCCTTAGCAACATATTTATGGATTTGTCTCCTTAGACAAGGGAAACTAAAGCAAAAAATCACAATAGGGACTACATCAAAATGAAAAGATTTTGCATAGAGAAGGAAACCAGCACAACAAATGGACAACCTACTGAATGGAAGCAGATATTTGCAAAATGACATATCTGATAGGGGTTAATATCCAAAATGCATACAAAAACTTACAACTCTATACTAAAAAATACAATTTGATTAAAAAGTGGGTCAAGGACCCAAACAGACATTTTTCTGAAGACAACACAGAGATGGCCAACAGGCACATGCAGAGATACTCAATAGTACTAACCATCCAGTGGGGAACGCAAATCAAAACCACAAAGAGATATCATCTTAAATCAATAAGAATAACTAGTATCAAAAGACAAGAAATAACAAATACTGATCAGAAGGTGGAGAAAAGGGTACATTTGTGCACTGTTGGTGGGAATATAAACTGGTGTAACACTATGGTAAATAATATGGAGATTTCCTCCAAAAAATAAAAATATAAAGACCGTATGACCCAGTAGTTCCAATATTGGTATTTAGGCAAAGAAAACAAAAACACTAATTAAAAAAGATACATGTATCCTTTTATTGTGGCTTTATTTACTGTAGCCAAGGTAGAGAAGCAAATCAAGTATCCATCAATAGAAGAATGGATAAAGAAAATGTGGCGCACACACACGGATACTGCTTAGCCAAAGAATGAGCTCTTGCTACTTTTGACAACATAAATGGACCTAGAGGATATTGTATTAAGTAAAGTCAGATGCAGAACTACAAATACCACATGATTTCACTTATATGTAGAATCTAAAAAAAAACAAAAAACAAAAAAACAGAGACAGAGAACAAACTTTTATTTGCCAGATGGGAGGTAGATGGGAAAGTGAGCAAACAGAAAACTTTTACTTATAAAATAATTAAGTCACATAGATGAAAAGTACAGCACAGGGAATATAGTTGATCATATTGTAAAAACACTGTATGGCAGTGACTAACCTAATAGTGGTGAGCTCTGAGTAATGTATAGAATTGTCGAATTCGTATATTGTACACCTGAAACTAATATAACGTACGGCAATTATGCTTCAATAAAAGTTTTTTTACAAGGCACACTGTTCTCCTGAAGTGACTATTTTTAGATTATATTTTTCTCATCTGCTGAGCTCTCTCCACCACATAATCACATTCCACCATCTCTAAAGTCATCCATACCCCTTGAAACTCACCAATGTAATATGAGCCTGGAGGTTCAACGTTGATCATGGTATGTATCCAAATGTCCTATCAACTATATAGATCCTTGGGAATCAGGGTCAAGTCTGATTTTTTGGTGAAGATAATTGCTCTCCTGTTACAAATTTAAATAAATGATAAAGACAGAATATAGACACACGATAAAGTACCTACTGTATAAGTAATCTCAGTTCTCCTGTAACTGACTCAATTTCCCTACTTAGCAGATCTTGAATTCATGAAAAACAGCACTCCTGTCCAGTCCTTCTGCATGGCCGATCAGGTAAGGTGCTAAGGTCCCAGAAGCAGGTACAATCTAGATCTTAGTTCTAGCATTCTGTACTCAGTGTTGTGAGAGCCAGTACTGCATTGTGGTTAAGGGTGTGGACTTTCGAGCTGATTATAAATTGCTACCTGCCAGCTTCTTACCTTAGAAACCAACCCAACCTCTCAGAACCTCAATTTTCTCTTTTGGACAATGAAATAATAGTGTTGCTGTGGGATTATTTTAGATGACTCGTGAAATATTTAGAATCCTCCCTCCACACACAGGAAGCATTCAATATGTGTTATTTTTACCGATCTCCACTCATGTCATATAGGATATGAAACTGCATTTATTTGAAATATTTCAGTATAGACAATCTGCCACCATACATGTGTATGAAAACCCCACTCTAGGAGCATTTATTTGTCCTCATCACAAATTCAGCAGAGAACAAACGCTACATCCCTCCAACAGCTACTATATACGCTTCAGTTACCTCTTCTTCTGGTCATCATTATCAAAGTTAGCTCATTAGCACGCTATGTTATAATTATGACTCAACTGGAGAATTCTGTCCATTAACAAAGTAGTCATTAGATATGAAATCTCACTGGGGATCTTCAAGACGTGTAGATTGACCAAAATATTTTAGGAATAATCCCAGACTTTACATGAACAGGGATAAGAGTATAGCAAACACTGCATCCTTCATCTGTACCTTTAAGCATGACATCTTAGATTCAATAAGAATCTTATTGATTCTTGAATATTTCTTTTCCACTACTGATCCAGGGATTTCTTAACGGCTTTAAGTAAGTGTAGTATGATCTAACAATGGAATATCGTCATAAACGACCTCAAGAACATTTTTCCTGCAAGTTATTTTCTTATAAACTTCAAACTTTTAAAATACATCATATATTTGATCGATAATACATGTTGGCATCTGTGGTCAAATTTGTTCTGAGATTTGCTTTTATTATAGCTCAGGAATTACTTTTATTTATTTCAAACTGCTGACAGCTATCAATAGTTACCAAAAGAACCCACGGCTTGATTATACACATAGTACTTTTGGCCAGTTTATAGCAGTATGCCTCCCTAAATCAGCTAGATTATCAATTGTTGGAGAACATAGCCAAAACTTAGCTAGAATTAATTTGTTCAATGAATACTTATTCACAACCTAATAATTACAAAGTATTGTTATGGGCAGTGGGGATCTTCAGATGACTAAATTAAGATCTGTATTCTCAATAATCTTACAATTTGGTGAACTCTTTTTTTTCCTTTATAATTTTTCTGACAGAAAGTTGTATAGAACATATCCCTGGCACTACTCAGTTAATAGGGAATTGAAAGATAATTTCTCCCAGGAAAATTACTTCCTAAAACATAGTATCCCCTCCTCTCCCTGAAGGGGAGCTCCTCGGAAATTTTCCTAGTAGATAAATAAACATGTTTGTCATCAACTAAAATCTACCAAAAAAAAATTGTCTTATGAAAAAACTCCTATCATAAGCTAACTGGCTTCACGGGTCTTGTGTTGATAAAAGATTCATGTGAGACAACTCACTTAGCTGTATCTGAAACAGTTTCCACCAAAGTAAAATAATACAGTTTCCTGCATTTTTTCCTTTCTAAATTGGATTTTTAAATTTGCTTTTTACCTAAGGCCTTTCTGTCAGAATAAAATAGCTTTTCTTGTAAAAGCAAAATGTTTTATGCTGATCTCATAATTCATAAGTGCTGTGAAGTGGAAATGGGGAGTTAAGGCAAAGTTTAACTCTGGCTTATTATTTTGTTTCCTTCGTTTTTCAATTTATTTTATTTTTCATGTAATCTAGTACACAGGGTAACCCTCTGGCGGAGGTGCCCGGTAGACAGCTTTTGCTTGACCAGCATTTTATGATCTTCCTCTCAGAGCCCTGCATTCTTCCCAATGTGCTCTGTGATACATAATAATTGACTCGAGTGACATATCATTTATCAGTTTTTTTTCTTCCTCCCTCTCATTAAGATGTAACCTTAGACTCATTTCTATATGATAGGTGACAAGGGTGGGTAATAATTTAAATGAGCACATCCTCAGTGATGCATCAGCTAGCTCATTATTTATTTGTTCTCCCTTGGTAGTAAAATATTTTAATTCAGTTACAATGGCCTGTTACCTCAGAAAACCTCAGCTACAGAATTTCTAGTACTTTTAGCAAAGGAACAAAGCATTTTCATGTCAACAGAGACTTTTTTTAAAAAACTCCATAACACAATCTATCCGTATTGCCTAATATAAACAGTCATGTGGTTTTGAGCTCTTGGAAATAGTAGATAGTGGATTAAGCAGAACTCAAAATTCTATTTTCAGTTAGTCATTTAACAAATGGGAAAATAGTCTTCTAAATGAATTACAGTTAAGTTGTCTTTAGAAGCAGTAGTAGAGTCAGGTCAGTGGATTAATCACAGATTGTCCTGATGACAGCCAGTTATAAAGCTGATAGACTGGTACCCATCAGGACTTAGATGATGGGAATAGTTAAGACACAGTTATAACTGAAATAATATATCCAAAATCAAAGAGCCTAAGTCTTGGAAAAGCCATAGTCATAAATTAAATCAGAGATGGCTTTCATAAGGCCTCTTCACTGACCACTGAGTAAAACAGCAAAGCCTCTTTTATTTGATTGGGGTCTAGTATATATAATTTGATTTTAATTTAGGTATCTTAGCTTTGATTCTTGAAGAATAATAGGAGAGAAGCAATCAAGAGCAACTATTTGATTTAGGAGGTACAGCCTATACTTCAGGGATATATGAGACAAGTAAAAAACGATCAGTTATCAAGCTAATAAGGTGAGCTGTGCAAATCTGGGAAACATGTAAAAAATACATGCCTCAGAATTTTCCTGCCTCAAGGGACCAGGAAATTAGAATATATATATGGCAAGTTCTGAGAGTCACTAGTTGGGGGATATCTGAGAAGGCATTAATTCCTTGGCATTTCCTCCTTGCTCTAGGAGTGGGAAGAGGACTTCTGAAATTCCAGGAGAAGTTCTCAAGCATAGAGATACTAATCCTGGCCTTGCAAAGTTGGCTAGACTACAATGGAACTGGAGAGTCTGAGAACATGGGTGGGTCACTGACAGTACCTGCTCCATAGGGAAATTCAGATTTCCTTTACCATGAATCTATCACCATGAAGAAGTCAGTAGGTAATACTATCTGGCCAATTGGAAATTATTTTTCTAGTATGTAACACAGAAAGCCTAACAACGCACAAAGTCAGTACGCAATCCAGATCTTCTTCAGCAGCCTAATAATATCATCAAGGACCCAGGATTTTTCCATCTTTCTCTACTATGCCTATTATTGTAGCCTCTGGTCCTCAACCACATAGAAATTACATGGTTTCAAGACAGCGGCTCCAACACTAAGATCAAAGGGAGGGAGAGAAAGAGAAAGAGAAGAAGGAGAAGAATAGCTAAACTGCTTACTTTTATACCCTTATATCTTTAATCAGAAAACCACCTTTCAACAAAATTTCATTCAACAAAATTTCAATAACCCTTGCAAATACTGAGTCACATGGCCAGCCTTACCTGCAAAAACAAGAGTGTGGCTGTATCCATTGTGTTCAGTATAGGAAATAAAAATCTTTTAAATAAAAATATTTTAAGAATAAAAGGAATTAATACAAGAATTAGATGCTTACAAAATCACAGGAAAAACTAGAGGAGTTCTAATATGAACCCCAGGGATTCCTGAAGCCAGTTAGCTGAATTTAGACGTGAAGCTAGCTACAGTTTGGCTGCAGTCACAAAACTGGGGACAAATGAGGATATTAATGCTAACTACTGAATGTGGGAAGACTCACCTGAGGTATGATCCAGTGATTGGAAGCCAGAACCAGAGAACCAAGACTGCTGGGAACACAGCAATACAGGCCAGAGCACTGCTATGAACAAAACAAAAAACATCTCCAAGTGAGTAACTGTTACTGACAGCACTTGCCACGGAGTCTCTGAATACAGAAATTAAAATGAGACTAGCTTGATCTGAACAGACCAAACTATGACACCTCTTCTATGGTTAAAAACATTGCATTTTTCTAAATATCAAGGTTCTGTAAGCAAAGGAGAAGTTGGGGGCCATGACTATTAGAAAACCAATTAATAATACTGGACTCAGCCCTTCCTCTGGGACTGTCATAAAGGTTTTACTTCTTGCTTATGGTGGTGAAGATGCTTCTCTAAGTCCCCAATTTCCTCCTTGTCAAAGTGCTTCTATAAAGATTTCATTTCTTCTTTGACTTAGTTATGGCTAATCCTTGATAAGAACTATAGGGAAGAACGACAAGAAAAGGCTAATAAAGCAACGAAGGGTGATCACAAAAATTTCTCCTTAGACTTAGGAATTTTCAAATACAAAAAGAGGTCATAGCACTGATGATCTTTTTTGTTCTTCTTCTGAAGACTGTAATCATACCATAGCTAAATTCTACCTTGGAATGGAAACCCACATCACTTTTAATTAAGTTTGTTTAAAGTCTAAAATAAAATATGGTATGTATTAAAACATATGACACTAAAGCATTCCATGTTGAATCTTACTCCTTGTGATGTATCTTAGGCAAATAATAGCAGATGCTAAAATGTAGTTGCTTCTTACAGAGGAAAAGAGGAAAGCTCATGCTGTTTCTGTTGCCATTTCCAGTCAGACAGCTCAATATAACTGTCTTACTGTAAAGCACTGAAATGTTGCCTATGGACTCAGTGAAAATGACACAATAGTACTGTAAGTGAACAACATTAAGAGGTTATGAAAGCCTCACTTCTATGCTGCTTCTAATAAGACCAAGAGTCTGGTTACACACACAAAACCTTTTACAAAATACATTTCTCACTCTCATGATAAGAGATTAAGAGGTTTTGTTTTGTTCCATAACACTAGAACATTAAGGAGCAGAGAGCATTTGAAATGTAATGAAAATATGAAGATTTAGAATAAATGATATTTACATAGGATGGAACTACTATGTATTCTTTAAGATTGCCTTGAGCCATTAGTAAGTTCACTCAGGGCTCAAATTTGAAGTTGTCAGGGACTTAAAAAACATATTACAGAATAAAAATTTGGAGTTAAATGCTAGTATTCAGTAGAGAGTACTATGAATTTTCCATAAATGGATTGTTAATCCCCATGATGCCACTAAAACCCTGAAAAAAATCAAGACACTCAACCATAAAGGTATCAGCCTTTTAATGCACCAGAACAACAGAATGAAGTAAAAGGAGAGTGTTTATTGTGGAAGCATAAGGACCTTGGTATAACGGGTGAGTTAAGAGAATTGAGCAGGCATTTCTGCAGGCACTGTAATAGGATTCCCCACTTCAGTGTTTGTTCAGAAGACTTTGGTCTCCTGATGCTAAGTTTGGAATGGATCCCTTTTAATGTGAACTCTTAGTGAGGCAGTCCTTTATATGTGTTACACTGGAGTGGGAACTGTAAAAAAAATTAATATGTAATAGTATTAATGTTTCTGTATTAACAAAGCCAGAAAGAGCCTGGTGATGCTTGGGCATTTGGACACATCACACGGAAAACCTTTTTAAGGTTGGTGACTCAACCTTTCATCATCTCCTTGCATTTTGTGAATTAGGTAAATCTTTAGACACATTTAACAAATCTGGCATCTGAAATATGGAGAAAATGAACTTGGGTGAGATGATAGATCTAGTAATATTAGGAAATGCAGAATGAGCCTCAGATGTCAGACTCCAGAGCCTAAGTGCTCAGCCCCCTAACTATACCCCATGCACAGACACATGCATTTGAAGTTCAGTGTAGAGACATGAAAATAAAGCTATTCCTGAGGTACTGGTTTCTTGACAATAACATGGAACATCAATTTTAACTGCATTTCAGTTACAACTGGATTGGACAAAGTTTTTCAAATAAAAACAGTGGAAATAAATATTATGTAGATAATGGAGAGGGTTTGAAGTAATCTTTTTTCCTGATACTCTCTTGGCTATCAAATCTACATGCAATTGTAAGAACTCTTTGCTGGTATATTACATTTAGAAAATGGTGGCCTGATTTCTTATGTGCTTTAGAGCAATCAAACAAACATTAAATATGAAAGATAGCATAGAACCTTTTATTTGTATCTCCCCACCTGCTAGCTGATCCTTTTATCAGTCTGCATGGAATTTCTGGGAAACCTGATTCTGACATATTTTTAAAGGGTTGTGAACCAGAATCCTTCAATGCCAGCATCTCTCTCTCCACCCGCTCTCAATATTTGATGACTCCGTCATTACTGCTGACCTGGAATGGTTCCAAAGCTCACTGTAAAAAAAAAAAAAAAAAAAAAAAAAAACAAAGCTCACTGTATCAGCATTCCAGTTCAGACTTAAAACTGGGTTGAGGGGAAATAACTACCCATCCTTATCAGGTCTCTACTTTAAGACTTTGACTTCCCCATTTTGAAGAGCTTGGCTTCTGAGCTTACATTCTATTGTTAACCTCTTAGTTATAATTTTCTAAGATTAAAGCCCAGTGAACCAGGCTTTGCATGACCAGACTAATGAGGAACCAGTTATAGGCCTGCCAGAAATTTGGCTAAGAAGTAGGTTCTGTGTCAATGTCACCCTGCCAAAGTGGGAAATCATACAATCAAAACAAAAATAAAGGCTGAGCAATGGGGGGAAAGGGAAAACCAACGGTAAAGCCAAGTCTGGAGAAAAGCTTGGACAGAGAAAAGTAAAGTCCGGAGTTGCACACAGAGGAGGCATCATTTAGTGTCTTTATCAGAAACCTGGAGATGTGTCATTGAGAAGTCTTATCTAAGTCTCTAATGTGTCTTTAGCTTGCTACAGAACACAAATAATTACCTTTTAACCATCCCTCTTATGCCTCCCTATATTGTAGGTCTACAATTTTAGGGTTAGCATCATTGCTACTTGAGATCATGGTAGTCACTGATTTACAACATTTCAATGATCTGTTTATTCCTTTGATCTCAGTCTTCTACTCTGATGTTTTACTTTTTGTTGATTTTAGCACCATTTATTTGTATTAGTTTTTCATTTTGTCACCAAGAGTAACACAAACACTCAGGTACTCTTTGCTTGAATGAGTCACTCCAATTTTCCATTTCACTGATCTTTTAAGTAAATTTATTTCAAGAATCTAATCTTAAAAAACAATTTTTAAGAATGAACGATAAGAAGAATACCCATCTTAAAAAGGATTTTCAAACATTACTATAAGAGCGATAATGAAAGAACTTTGCAATTTTGATGATGAAGTAGCAATTTTGCATAATTTAAAAAATGATAAAATGTAATAATAATACAGTTGGAATACAACTCAGTAATCTAATATCCCAATGCCTTTAAGTATTTTGTTTTCCTACAAATCAACTTGATGGTTTTACATGAAAGAGTGGATTAATAAAAGAAGAACTAAAGATTCAGCCTATAAGCAATATGACATGGGAATGAAAATAAAGGAATTAATTGACAAAATGTTGAGTAACAATCAACTAAACTTCCAGTGGGTAAGGTGTTTGACATTATTCATTCCCTTTGGAAGGCTTTAATTGCTGTGTCAAATGCTTTCTATGATTAGGGCCTGGTCTAGCTTTGACCTCTGTAGTACATTACATTCAACAAAATGATTAAGGTATTACTGAATTAAATGTTTTTTTTAAGTAAACTTGTATGATGATGTTCAAGATTTGCAATATTCAAGACCATTCATTAAAATATAAATATGACAAAGTACCTAGAGAAATTTTTTTTATTTCTACTATTTATCCTAGAAATTTATAAAGTTTAAAACCTAGAGACCAGTTCTTAAAATCAGACGCAAGAATAGGGGTTAATGAGAAGTCCTACAAAGAAACTCTTTAGTCAGCAGTGAAGAACTTCCAAATGACTACTGTACTTGTGAAAATGAAGGTAAATATTAGGCTAATATCTGGAGGACTAATGATTCCCCTATACTAGGTAACTGAAGCACCCATTCCCTGATCAAGGAAACGGAGAGGGCTCTGTAATGGGAGGTCCCATGTGCATTCAGGTGCGAGAGGATTTAGTTACACGACCTTACTGAATGTGGAAGCCCTTCAACACCCTTATTTTACACATCCCTCAATATGACAGTAGCTAAGTCTACCGTCTCAGATGACCAGAAAATTTTTCCTCTTGTGAATGGACCAGGTAAAGATGAAAGAACTAAACATACATCTGGAGGTCGCTAACATAATGATACAATCAGATGATGCTTTAACACTAAAGCCTGCACATGGGCATCGTGTATTGATGTTTTTTATTTTTCCACTTTTTAAAATAAGGATGAGCAAAAATCATTAGCAGAAGAAATCTCCAACTTGAAAATTCGTAAATAAATAAGACAGCAATAGAGATACATGATTAAGAAGAGGAAAGGGGGAATCATGTCCATGAAAATGGTCTATTAGGTAGTTCCAAGAGTTTCCAACTGCACAGAAACACTGAAAAATGTCAGAGTTGTCAGAATAAACTTTCCAAAGTCTACAAAATAGCCAAAGGTTTAGAGCCACTGAACAAACACTGAATCAAGAAAACACTAACTTGAAAACGATAGAAAGTCTTTATAGCATTTTCATTCATCCTTGTCCCTTCCCCCTCACTGGCAAGGCAGTGAACAGGCAGACTGTAATCTCTGCTCCCAGGGCTGAACCCTAGTCCAAGGTCCAGAGAGAGCCGAACAGCTCTGATCCTGCAAAAACTTGTCCATCTGCTTTGACCTATTTGCAGCCTATATGAAGGACTGATTGAAGGCCCTGTCTCTGTTTTTTGGTTTTTGTTTTGTTTTGTTTTGTTTTTGTTGAGACAGAATTTTCTCCCTGACTTATTTAATTTAGCATTATACTCTGTAGCTCAGGGAGGTAGGTGAGGGGATGGGTCAAATCAGTGATGGGCATTAAGGAGGGCAATTGTTGTGATCAGCACTGGGTGATGTACGGAAGGCTGAATCACTATACTGTACATCTGAAACTAATATAACACTGTGCGTTAACTAATTGGAATTTAAAACAAAATTAATAGACAAAACGAAAGAACCCTTTTAGGCAGAGCTGTGGCTGTGCAGAGGGCATTCTGTGAAACTATTGCAAGGTACACCAACACCCTGCTGTTGCTTGAGGTGAGAGCATCAAGTGGAGGACAACACTAGATGTACTGGGAGCCTGGGATGGAAAGCTGGGGAGAGTTTCTTTGGGAAATGAGTTTGGTCCTCAAGTGGAGGACAACACTAGATGTACTGGGAGCCTGGGGCGGAAAGCTGGGGAGAGTTTCTTTGGGAAATGATTTTCTTTGGAAATCTGTCTTTGCACACACAGAGGGATTTAGAGGGATTTAGAAAGACAAATGAATTTTAAGGTCACAATACATGTTCAGGAAAGACTTAAGAAGCAAACCTCAAGCTTTCACCTCTGGCTGATTGTAGGCTCAGCAGGAGAAGGAAATGAAGGCTACCATCAGAGCTGTGAGTGGTCTGGCCAAGTGTTACAGACATGCCTGAAAGCAGAGCGGATCCGTAAAGACCAGAGGAGCACCCCTTCCCCTCTCCATCTTCCTTCCTTTCTTATTTTGGACCACAAACTAAAGAAATAGGGACTTCAAAGTTTCCACATGACAAAACCCGCAAACTTTGTGAAAATAGTTCAGAAAGTGACTAACTACACACCGACAACATGCAGCAAACTATGAAAACAAACCCCAAGGACTGGGAAATGTCAGTTCCAGAATCACCACCTTATCGTACTCAAAATTTCTAGTTTTAGTAAAAAAATTACCAAACCAAGCATACAAAGCAACTAGAAAGTAGGTAAATTCACAAGAGAAATGAACAGAAATTGTCTTTTCTATCCTATCCCACAAGTCATTGCTGAGCTTTCCCTCTATACTTTCTTATGGTAGTTTTACAGTCTGTGGTTTTGCGTTTAAGTCTTTAATCCATGTTCAGTTGATTTTTGCATATGGTGTAAGGTAAGAATCCGATTCCATTCTTTTGCATGTGGATATCCAAATTTCTCAGCACCATTTTTGTCGATTCTGCTTACCCCACTATGGATTCTTGGCACCTCTGTTGAACGGTAGGGCTATATATGCATGGATTTGTGCGGGCTCCCTAGTCTGTTCCGTTGGTCTCTGTGTTTCTGTGCTAATATAATACTGTTTTTATTGCTATTGTTTTACAATGTAGTTTGAAATCAAAAAGTATGATGCTTCCAACTTTGTTATTCTTGCTCAAGACTGTTTGGCTATTCGTGGTCCCATGCAAATTTTAGAATTGGGTTTTTTTTTTTTTCTATTTTTGTCAGAAATGTTTTGGGAATTTTGATGGGGGTAGCACTGAACCTGAGAATTGCTTTGTGTAACATGGTCATTTTAACAATATTGATTCTTCCAATCCATGAATATGGTTTGTGGCTTAATTTCTTTCGTTAATATTTTAGAGTGTTCATTGTAAAGATCTCTCATCTCCTAGTTAACTTTATTACTAAGTATTTTACTATTTTCAATGCTATTGCAAATGGGATTGTCTTCTTGATTTCTTTTTCAGATGTTTTGTAATTAATGTATAAAAACACAGCTCATTTTTGTACATTGATTTATATCCTTTACCTTTGCTCAAGTTGTTTATTAGTACAAACAGTTTTTGGACTCTAGTATTATTTTATCTAAAAATTTAGACAATTTCATTTCTTACTCTCTGATTTGGATGCCAAATTTTATTCTTTTTCTTGCTTAATTGCTCTGGTTAGGACTTCCTGTACTATGCTGAATGTAAGTGGTGAAAGTTGGCACGCTTGTCTTGTTCCTGATATGAGAGGAAAAGCTTTCATAATTGTTATTTCCTTCCTTCTGCTAATTTTGGGTTTAGTTTACTCAGGTTTTTAAAGTTCTTTAAGGTGTAAAGTTTGGTTGGCTATTTGAAATATTTCTTTTTAAAAAATTATTTATTAATTTATTCATGAGAGACACAGAGAGAGAGAGAAGCAGAGACATAGGCAAGGGGAGAAGCAGGCTCCCTGAAGGGAGCAATATGTGGGACTTGATCCCAGGACCCTAGGATTATACCCTGAGGCAAAAGCAGATGCTCAGCCACTGAGCCACCTAGGCGTCCCGAGATCTTTTTTTTGTTGTTGTTATTAATATTGGCATTTATCACTATAAACTTTCCTCTTAGAACTGTTTTTGCTGCTTTCCTAAGTTTAGGTATTGTGTTTCCATTTTCATTTGTCTCTATATTTTTTTATTTCTTCTTTAAAATCAGGAGTTGCTGTTCATCAATACCCCCGCTTTCCTGTTATTGATTTCTAATTTCCTAACATTGTATCGGAAAAGATACTTGCAAGGATTTTAATGTTCTTAAGTTTGTTAAGGCTTGCTTTGTAGCCTATCATATAATCTATTCTGGAAAATGCTTCATGTGCCCTTTAGAAAAATGTGTGTTCTGGTGCTGTTGGATGGATAATTCTGTATTAGTATATTCTATATACTATTAGTTTCATTTGGTCTAAAGTGTAGTTTAAGTCAAATGTTTCTTTACTGATTTTCTGTATTGATGATCTATCATCTATTGTTAATGATGTAATATTAAGAATTCCTATTATTGTTGTATTGCTCCTTATTTCTTCATTCAGATATGATTATATTTCCTGTATATATTTAAGTTCTATACCTGGGCTTAGGGAATCTTTCCCTTCAATCCTTTTGGGTATGATTTCCTCAGGTTTAGGTATACAATACATATGTTGATCAAAACTCAACTGAAAAATTGAGACTCTATAAGATTTCTACTCTCTAGAGTTTCTCAGCACAATTCTGTCATCTCTGGCCACCTGTCCTGTGAGATATGTCTGCTCTGGCCTCTCACACTCTCCATTCAACCAACTCAAGGGAGACCTCTGGATTCTACATGGGGTCTTCTTACCTACTCTATGATTAAAACATTCTTCACATACTAAATTGAGGCAGTATTAGTGCTGTGTTTATTTCCTATCTTTTAGCGATCACCATTTGTTGTCTAATACCTGTCTTAGTATCTGCTGTTTTCAGGTACTGGTTCATTTTTTTTTTCTAGTTATTTCAGGGCACAGGATAAATCTAGTACCTTACAACACATTCCAAAGGTTTTTGAAATAGATTTATATCAAATAAGCCAAAGAAGTAAGAATGTTTGCCCCTCTCTCAACAGTCTCAAAGCAAGGAGTATTCAGTATATAATAGTTTTTGTGATTATTAATATAATCTTATTATTAATAAACAGAAGTTAATTTGGGTGACTATCCCTTCTTCCCAAAGCTGAGATCTTTGATATGTAATTCTCAGAGACAATTATTTCATTTGTATTGTTGTATTATATTGTATCATGCATTTGAGCATTTCTCCAATACTGTCCAGTAAGAAGATCCCTTTGGCTTTCTTTAAGACATGAAGTCATGCTGGAAATTTTTTTTATTTCTAGAATTGGTCTCCTCTTAGATTTAGCAACAATAGTACCTGTTGGCCTTCTAGGTGATTTCATTTATCCCGGATTAAATTTTGCCCAAATAATTTTGGAAGATTAATTACTAACATAACTGGGAACACTATGGTGTGCTCACTACGTTATCTAGGTTACTTAACTATTTTCCTCAGATCATATGGAGTTAATATCTTCAATGGTGAAAAAAACAACATTACATTAAGATGAGATTGTACATGTCTGAAAGTTTTTTTTTTCCACTTCTGCATATTGTCTCTGCAAGATAAAACCAATCCTTGGAAGCAAGTCTTGTTGGTATAATACTGTCATGGAGTATAGAGGACAGCAGTCCTTCTTACTTTTTGTTTTTATTATTTTCTTCCCCTAAATAGACTTTACAGAAATGTTTATGTGTTTTTCTTTTTTTTAAGAAATAAGAAAAAGTTCTGGAATACATACTTTCAAAGTAGGTAATAAAAAATAAATTCCATTCAAATACATCCCCAAACTTGCTAACTTCTAATGTGAATTACTGAAAATATCACATTAGAGAAAGATTATAAATCAAATCTAGTTATGATCCTATAATTTTACTCTCCTTCTGAGAAAAGTGAAAAATTTTTTCCTATTGTAATTTTACTAGTTCAACTCACTTTATAAATTCCTTCACAGATTCTTTTTTTCCTTATAATTATATCAATTTCCTTTTTATTATCAAGAGTTTTTAAATTAGCATTCAGTTGATCTGGAAAAAATGTATCCTCTTCATCATATATGAATTCTCTTTTACTCATAACTGAACATAATGATGCTCATGTGATTAATAACTTCACAATAACTATCAAGTTTAGTTTCTTTCAGCTCCTTAGTTATCTGGAACATAATATTCCTCCCTATAGTTTAGGAATTTGTCTTATGTTCCTTTACTTTATTTTTCTAGTAACAATACACTCTGATCTTATATTTTCCATTATTCCTTTTCATTCTTATTGATATCTTTTAATTGATGTCAATTTTTATAAAACACTATTTTGTATTCATCTTGTTCTTTAATTCAGGACACAAAACTCTAAATATTGATTTTTTTCAAATGTGTCCTTAAAAAGGTTTCTGTCAATTTTTTGTTTTCGTGTATCTCCACATTTTCTCAAGCTCTTTTTATTGTTAAAAACATTTGGGGCATTAAGTCTGTACTTTAGGCTTAATAATTTAAAACATTTTATAGTTAATACAAATGTTAAATTTTCAAATATGGAACAGTACTCCTGGTTTTAAAACTTGGCAGATTTAAAGGATGAGGGAAAAAAAGAATCTTAAGTAGGTTTCATCCCTAGCATGAAACCCCACACTGGGCTCAATGTCACAACCCTGAGATTATGATCTGAGCCAAAATCAAGAGTCAGATGCTTAACCAACTGAGCCACCCAGGTGCCCCAAAAATTATTTTTTAAATTTAGTTCTCTACTTAGTCTAAGAAACATTATGAATTTAGATATTTATATGTGGAAAAAAATCTACCCCTTTTCCATATATTTAAAAGTATTGGACCTCCTGGGTGGCTAAGTTGGCTAAGCATCTGCCTTCAGCTTCGTTTATGATCCCAGGACCCTGGGATCAAACCCCAAGTTGAGCACCCTGCTCAGCAGGGAGCTTGCTTCTCCCTCTCCCATTGCCCTTACCCCTGCTCATGCTCACTTTATCACTCAACTCTCTCTTCTCACTCTATCAAATAAAATCTTTTAAAAAAATTAAAGTACTCAAAGAAAAGGTTAATGACTAGTTCTATGACTTTGTTCTATATCCAGGAAATGCTGGTTATTTGAATCTAGGTTCAATCCTCTTTGCAGCATTAACCAAAGGACTGTTATAAAAATATTTATACCAAACCAAGATAAATGAAATACTAAGAATAAATCAGGCAGTTTAGACAATCATAAAGTTTTGAGAAACATTGAAGAGCTAAGGCAAGGTTGAAAAAGGTTCATCACCTATGCAAGCCCAATCATTTGAGACTGAGATAGGTAGCTATCTTGCTTAATACAGAGAAAGAAATGCAGACAGCCAAGCAAAGTGAGGACAGAGTATTATGTTCTGAATTAAAGAACAAGATAAAACTTCAGAAAAAAAACCTTGATGATAAGAACCAAATAATCTTCCTGATAAAGAATTCAAAGTAATGATTATAAAGGTGCTCAATGAATTCAGAGGAATGGATGAACACACTGAGAACTTTAACAAATGGACAGAAAATATTTAAAAATGCTAAACATAAGTCACAGAGCTGAAGAATACAACAACTAAACAAAAAAATATACTAGAGGGGTTAAACAACAGATTAGATGATGCAGAAGAACAGATCAGTGAGCTGATAGACTAAGCAGTGGAACTCAGCACACCAAAAAGAAAAAATGAAGTTTAAAAAATGAATATCACTTAAGGGACCTACTGGATAACATCAAGAGGAATAACATTTCCATTACAAGTGTCCTATAAAGAGAAGAGAGAAAGGTGCAGAAAATTTGTTTGAATAAATAATGGCTAACCACTTCTCTAACCTGGGGAAGGAAACAGACATCCATATCCAGGTATCCAAGACAGTTACAATAAGATGAATACAAAGGGATCTACACCCAGACACATTAAAATTAAAAAGCCAAATGTTAAAGATTTTTTTTAAATCCTAAAAGCAGCAAAAAAATTGTTATTTATGAGGGAAACTCCATTATGTTTATCAGCAGAATTCTCACAAATGCTTTGCAAGCCCAAAGGAAGCAGCATAACATATTCAATTGCTGAAAGGAAAACACCTCCAACAAAGAATACTCAGGGTTATCACTCAGATTTGAAGGAGTTATCACTCAGGTTATCACTCAGAATTGAAGGAGAAGTAAAAAATCCTTCCAAACAAGCAAAAGTTAGAAGAGTTCATTACTACTAAAGCAACCTTAAAAGAAATGTCAAACAGACTTTTGTAAAGCTGAGAAGTAGCACTAATAACAGGAAAATATGTAAAAGCAAAACCTCACTAGAAAAGGTAAATATACAGTAAGACTAGCAATTAATTACTTATAAAGCCACTAGAATGGTTAAAAGATAAAAGTAGTAAAGTTAAACCACAATAATAAGTTTAGGGACTTTAAAAACATTTAACTGTGACATCAAAAACAAAAGATAGGAGAGTAGAAATGTAGTTTGTACATTTAAAAATAAACTTATATACATAGGATGATTTGTGAACCTCATGGTAACCACAAAACAAAAATTATAGTAATACACACAAAACAAAGAGAAAGGAATCTAAACATATTATTAAAGTAAGTGACCCAACAACAAGGGAAGAGGGAAAGAAAAACGTAAGGAATAGAAAGGAACTAACAAATCGAAAAATAATTAACAATATCTCATGACTATACACTTATCAATAATTAGTTGTAAATTGACTAAATTCTCTAATCAAATAAAAGAGAGTAGCTAAGTACATAAAGAAACAAAACTCATTTACCTGTTGTCTATAAGAGACTCCCTTTCGAAATAAGGGGACACACAGACAAAATGAAAGGATGGGAAAAGATATTCCATGCAAATGGAAATGATAAAAAGGATGGTGTAGCTATACTCACATCAGATGAAATAGACTTTAAAATAAAAACTGTAATAAGACAAAGAGAGTAATTATATAATGATAGAGAAGTCAATCCAGCAAGAAGATACAACATTAATATTTATGAATCAAACATACAAGTCCCAGGATATATAAAGGAAATACTAATCGACTTAAAGGGAGAAACTGAAAGTAATACAATAATAGTAGGAGACCTTAACACCCCACTTACATCAATGAACATATCGTCTGGACAGAAAATCAACAAGGAACATCAGCCTTAACACATTAAACCAGATGTACTTAACAGATATATATTAAAATTTCATCCAGAATCAGCAGTATACATGCTCTTTTTAACTGCATGTGTAACATTCTCCAGGATAGATCACATGTTAGGCCACAAAGCAAGTCTCAATAAATTCAAGTAATTAAAATAAAGTATATTTCCTGACCACAATGGTACAAAACTATGAATCAATTTTAAGGAGAAAAATGGAAAAAACTACAAATATGTGTAGATTAAACAACATGTTACTGAACAACTACTGGGTCACAGATGAAATCAAAGGAAAAATGTTAAAAAAATGCCTGGAGAAATGGAAACCACAACTAAAAACAAAAATACAACACACACACACACACATACACACACAAATAAAACACACAACACCTTTGAGATGCAGTCAAAGAAGTTCCAAAAGGATAGTTCATAGCAATGCAGACCTTATCTCAAGAAACAAAGAAAATACTAAGTCTCTTTTAAAAATGTAACTACCAAAAAAAAAAAAAATGTAACTAGTAAATAAATGTTTAGGGTAAAACTACTATGGTAAAATTATGATGAATGATTTTCATAATTTTAGGATTATAGAAGATAAAGAAGGCAAACCAAATAATTAAGTTTTTTATTTGCATTCTTTAGTAAAAAAGCTGCTAATCAGAAGCATACCAGTGGATTAATTATGGCCATTTTAAATTATGGAGTATTACTGGGATTAAACATATATTTAGTGAATGAATAAGTGATATATTATTTTGATTGAAGGAGAATAAAAAGCCCAATATCCTCAATGAATACAGATTAAAAAATATTCAACAAAAGATTAGCATATATATTTCAACAGTGAATAAAATTACACAGGGGAATTTACCCTTGTGGTGCAAAGATCATTCAACATACACAAATCAATTCATGTGACACAACAGTAATAAAAATCACATAATCATCTTAAAAGATGCAGAAAATGTTTATTTGGTAAAATTCAACACCCTTTCATGCCCTCAACAAACTAGATACAAAAGAAAATGAACTTAACATAGTAAAGGTCATATATGAAAAGCTTATAGCACTAATATCATATTCAACAGTGAAATACTCTAAGTTTTTCCTCTAATATCAAGAACATGACAAGGATGCCCATTTACACCAATTCTATTCAACACAGTACTGAAAGTTCTTTCTAGAGCAGTTAGGCAATAAAAAGAAAACAAAACCCTATGAATCAGAAAGTAAAAGAATAAAATCATCTCTTTGCAGAGAACGTGAATATATATATAGAATTCTACAGAATCCACAAAAAAAAATCATTAGGGAATTCAGAAAGCTGCAGGATACAATTCAACATGCAAAAATCAGTCACACTTCTATATACTACACTATATGCAGTGTAGTGTATATACACACTATACACAGACTATATACAGTGTTCTATACACTATGAACTATCTGAAAAGGAAATTATAAAAATAACCCCATTTTAATGGTATTGAAAATTATAAAATCCTTAGGAATAATCTTAATAAGGTAAAAGATTTGTATAGTAAAAACTACAAAATATTCATGAAAAAAATGAAAGACAACATAGATAAAAGGAAATAGATTCTATGTTCACAGGTTAAAGACTTATTTTTGTTAAAATGCCCTTAATACCCAATTTGATCTGTAAGATTTAGGTTGGTGTAAACTCTATCAAAATTCTAATGTCAATTTTCACAAAATACGAAAAAATTCTAAAATTCATATGGTGACAAAAGATGCAACACTCAAAACAATCTTAATAAGAACAAAATTGGAGGTATCTTACTTGCTGATTTCAGAATACCATAAAAAGGCACAGTAATCAAAACAATATGATACTGGCAATAAAGACAGACATATAGCCCAATGGAACAGAATAGGGAGCTCAGAAATAAATCTATGCCTAAGCAGTCATTGATTTTTAACAAGGGTGCCAAAAATAAGCAAATGGGATAGGACACTCTCCTCAGTAAAAAGTGTTTGGAAAACTGGATATCCACATGCAAAATAATGAACTTAGGCCCTTATCAGATGCCATGCACAAAAATTAACTGAAAATGAAAATGGATTGAACACTTAAGCCTAACATCTGGAATCATAAAACTTTTACAAGAAAACAGAGGAGAAAAGCTTAATGACATTGGGTTTTGTAATAAATTCTTAAATATGACACCAAAGGTACATACAACAAAAGCCAAAGTCAAGTGAGACTACAGGAAACTACACAGCTTCTGCATAGCAAAGAAAACAATCCACACGGTGAGAAGGAACCTATGGGAGATAATATTTGCAAATCATGTATCTGATAAAAGAGTTTAATATCCAAAATGCATAAGGAGAGGCACTGAGAGGCTCAGTCAGTGAAGCACCTGACTATTGATTTCAGGTCAGGTCATGATCCCAGGGTTGTAAGATCAGCATGGAGCCTAAGATTCTCGCTATCCCTCTCCCTCTGTCTATGCCCCTACCCCCTCTCTAAAACCACAAAAGACAAAAAATAAAAAAATAAAAAGAATAAAAACAAAATTCAAGGAATAAGGAATTCGTATGACTCAATAGGAAAAGAAATTAATAATGTGATTTAAAAATGAGCAAAATATCAGAAGACATTTCTCTCCAAAGAAGGTTTATAGATGGCCAACAAGTAAATAAAAAGATGCTTAATAACAATAATCCTCAGGAAATGCAAAACAAAATCACAATGAGATATCACTTCATACCTGTTACCATGGCTATTATTAAAAAAAAAAGTGCTGATGAGGATATGGAGAAATGAGGACACTGGCACACTGTTGGTGGAATGTAATATGGTACAGCTCCTATGGAAAATAGTATAGACACTCTTAAAAATAATAAAAAATAGAATTATCATAGGATCTAGGAATCCCATTTCTATAGATCTAAAAGAATAGGCATCAAAGTCTTGAAGAGATGTATGAAATTTCACATTTCTTGTAGCCTTTTTCATAATAGCCAAGATATGGAAACTACCTAAATATCCATCAACAGATAAATGGATAGAAAAATTACCTTCTACATATACACTGGAATATTATTCAGCCTTTAAAAATAAGCTAATCCTGCAACACGTAAACAACATGGATGAATCTTGAGGACAGTACTTATGTGAAAAAGAGCAGTCACAAAATGGTAAATACTGCATGATTCTAATTCTATGAGGTATAAGTCTAAGCAATGGAGTAAAAGAGTACAATAGTATGGCTGCCAGGGTTATGGGGAAGGGACAATGAAGAGTCTGTCATGGGAAAGTGGGAAGGGGGAACTTGGGTATAAAGTTTCATTTATACCAGATAAAGAAGTTCTAGAGATCTTGGGTACAACAGTCTGTCTATAGGTATCAATAATATAGTGTATATTATAGAAGGGCAGTAGGAGGTACAAGCTTTTAGTTATGAAATGAGTAAGTGACAGACAAAAATGTACAGAATAGTGAATATAATCAGTGGTATAATAATACTATTGTATGGTGACAGATGGTGGCTACACTTGTGCTGAGCATGACGCAAAGTATAGACTTGTCAATCAGTATGCTGTACACCTGAAACATTAACATTTTGTGTCAAATGTACTTCAATAAATAATAATGTAAGGGTAGAGCCCATGTTGTGTTCTTACCACAATAAAAAAATTTTTTAAATGTAAAAATATGTAAATAAAGTGTCCAGATAAAACAAAAGAGAATTCGACAACAATAGCAATAAAACTAATATAATTTTCTCTAAAAGGTGGTCAATCCATTCAAAATATACTTTGAATATTATTAATTCTCTTAACAACATGATAGGAATTAGTTGTCTAAAAGAAATATAATTCCTGATCTCTAAAAGCTTACAGTCTAAGACAAAACCAACTTAAAAGGAAGAACATGGAATTATATAAAATGGCTTATTGCTGATGTTATGAGTTCCTGACTCTTTTACAATGTTCTTATTTTAATAAAGAGTTGAGAGATAACGATACATGAAGAGTTATTTCAAAAAATATGTGAAGTGATAAACTTCCAAACTGTAGTGTTATTGAGAAAACAAAGTTCAAATATCTAAATCAACACAATCAACGTCCTATCAGGCAAGTTGCCTTTGAAATGTAATCTAAGAACATGCATATACTTACACTCTAATATAACATGCACTTGTAATTCTGGGGTAAATATGAAATCTGTTCTAATTTTTAAAATCCTGGCACATTTCAAATCATAGCATCAACAAATCCAGTTATAAGTGCTTTTTATGTAGTGCCAAATATTAGACTACAAATGCAAAAATAAGATTATTAGCCAGTCATTTTCGACCTGAATATTTCACAGCCTCATAAAAACAAAAAATACAATTTTTTAATATCACAGATTTATTTGTTACTATCTACTTTTTAATGCTTACTACATCATGGGTTTCAATATTCTCCTTGTTTTTTTCCCAAAAAACAACACTGGCAAGGGGATTTTTAATTGTTAAAATACTAGTAGTCCTTTAATTATTTACAAAGTAATTCCTGGTTTCACTTTTGTATAGTAACAAATATTTGAACATATTTTCCTTATTTATAATAAACTTAAACTATCACAGAGCCTCAGTTTTTTTAAAAAAACTTTTGCTACTATGTTCATCTTCATTTCAGAGATTTGCAAATCAGTAGAAAAATTCAAGAATATTTTATCCAGATCATTCGAATTCCATTCTTTTCAATTTTTGCTTTTTCATCCTTTTCAACTCTGAAGAATCAAAAGAAAATTCTGCTATATTACAGTGGAGTTTTATTTTGAAGTGCATTGACATGCAAAGCATTATTCACAACCTGAATTGTGTGGAGTGAAACTGGATTTCTTGATGAAATTGCCATTAAATTGCATAAAGTCATTAATGCATATTATCTCTGCTAGTCTTGGATTCTAAAAATTTTATGTTGGATTCCTAAACTGAATAAAGAAATAATACAGGTTAGTAATTCTTTCACAAAAATCAGCAAGAAGGACACTAAAGAAAGCGGTTTTGTCTGAGTTCAAAGTTATTGTGAAAATTAGAGAAATGAAATAAAATAAACGGAAATATTTCCTCAACAGCATTTAACTATAAGGTATTCTTTTGTAAATTCCTATAGAAGGGATCACATTCAAAATTTATTTGTAGTAATACTATCTTAGATCTTCTCAACTCATTCTATTTTACCATTTAAGTTAAACACCCCCAAAATAGTTTAACAACATGAAATCAGATAGATTTTTTAATATTTCTTCTTCACAGGAAATTCCATAATATCCTTGTTTCTGCCTAACTAGAATTTGTTTTTGACTAGGACTCTAATAAGCAAGTGCTTCTGACCAGCCAAAAAAGAATTTTGTCCTCACCAAGCCCAAAGAAGCATTTCTTTCTAGGATGTGGGCTACAAAGGCACAGGAAAAAATAGGTTTTTGATTGTAGTTACATAAATAGGTTTATGTTAAGGTAATATACACATACATTGATTTATTAGAATTAGTATATTCACTTAATTATTTTTTAAAGATTTATTTATTCATGAGAGACAGAGAGAGAGGCAGAGATATAGGCAGAGGGAGAAGCAAGTTCTCTGCAGGGAGCCTGATGCAGGACTTGACCCCAGGACCCAGGACCGCGGGATCACGGTCTGAGCCAAAGGCATAAATAAGCTCAACCACTGAGCCACCCAGGCATCCCTCACTTCTTAAATTTTTATTTCATTTAATTTTTTCAGCTTTATTGAATTATTTTTAATTAATTAATTAATTAAAATTTGAGAATGAGAATGAGACAGAGAGCAAGTGCCCATGTATGCAAGCAGAGGGGGAGGGAGAGGGACTAGGATAAGGCCCATTGAGCTAAGCCCAAAACAGGGCTCAATCTCATGACCCTGAGATTATGACCTGAGACAAAACCAAGAGTCAGATGCTTCACCAACTGAGCCACCCATGTGCCGTACTTCATTTGGTCATAATTAACACATAGCATTATAAAAGTTTAAGGTATTCAATATGATGATTATATATATATATATCATTTATTATTTTATATATTATATATAAAATATATATTATGTTATATATAATTATATATCATATTATATACATAAATAATATTTGTGTGTATATAATACACACATATATATAAATAATTACTGCAGTAGGTTAACACATCCATTACTTCACACAGTTAAAACTTTTTGTGTATGGTGAGAACATTCAAGATTTACTGTTAGCAACATTCTGACATACAATTCAGTACTGTTAACTACAGTCATCCTTCTGTACCATATATCTCCAGAACTTATTCATCTTACATTTTTACCCTTTGACCACCTTCACTGATTTCCCCCATGCTCCCTCTGTCCCTGACAATCACTGCTCTATTCTCTGTTTCTATGAGTTTGGCTGTTTGAGAGTCTACCTGCGAGATTTTATATATATATATATATATATATATATATATATATATATATATATATATATATGTCTCTAACTCATTTCACTTGGAATAATGCTTTCAGATTCATCTGTACTGCTTCAGAGTCATCTGTACTGCTGCAAACAGCAAGATTTTCTTTTTTAAAGCTGTATAATATTCCATTGTATGTATACGCCATAGCTTTTTATCCATTCATGCAATGATGGACATTTGATTGTTTGCATTGATGGACTTGGCTACTGTGAATAATGCTGCTATGAACATGGGGATGCAGGTATATCTTTGAGACATGATTTCATTTCCTGTAGACATATACCCACAAGTGGGATGATGGAATCGTTCTATTTTTGATTTTTTAAGGAATCCCTATACTGTATTCCTTAGAAGTTGTACCAATTTACATTCCTACCAGCAGTGTTCAGAGTTGCCTTTTCTCCCGATCCTTGTCAGCACTCATTATCTTTTGTTTTTCTGATAACAGACATTCTAACAGGTAAGATGATATTTAATTCTGGTTTTGATTTGCATTTCCCTAATGACTACTGATATTGAGCACTTTTTCATGCACTTGCCAGCTAAATGAGTATCTTTGGAAAAATGTCTATTCAAGTCCTGTGCCAACATCTTAATGATATTTCTTTTGCTATAGAATTGTATGAATTACTCACATATTTTGGATATTAACCCAAATATATCATCAGATATGTGGTTTGCAAATATTTTCTCCCATTCTGTAAGTTACCTTTTTCAATTTAGCATTCCTTTTGCTATGTAGAAGTTTTTGTATTTATATAAAACTCTAATACTTATGTTAAGCTTTATTTTTCCTTTAATTGCTTATGCTTTTAATGTCAAATCTAAAATAATTATTATCTAAACCAATGTCAAGGGCCTTTTCCCCTATGTATCCTTCAAAGAGTTTTATCTAAGTCTTTAATACACTGAAAGTTAATTTTTTATGAGTGGTATAATTTAGACATCCAGTTTTGCATGCGAATATCAATTTTCCCGATACCATTTACTGAAGAGCCTATCCTGTGTCTTCTCGTCTCATTGTCAAATATTAGTTGATTTGTAGGTATGGGTTTATTTCTGGACTCAATTCTGTTCCATTGCAATTAGGCAAGACAAAGAAAAGCCATCCAGATTAGAAAGGAAACAGTAAAACTGTGTCTATTTGTGGATAAAATGATCACATATATAATATACATATATTTTAAATATTCCACCCAAAACTGTTGTGTGTTTGAAATACAAAAAAAAAAAAATGTGTATCCATACACTAACAGCTATCTGAAAGAGAAATAAAGAAATAACCCCATTTACAACAGCACTGAAAATAATCCTTAGCAATACATTTAATCAAGAAGGTGTAAGATCCATACACTAAAAACTGGAAACATTGGTGAAAGAAATTGAAGACGCAAACAAAGACACAAATACATGAAGAGATAACCTGTGTTCGGGGACTGAAAGAATTATTCTTAAAATGTGTACACTACAGAAAACCATTTATGGATTCAGGGAAACCACTATCATAGATTCCTATGACACTTGTTACAGAATTTTTTTTGAAAATCCTAAAATTCATATGGAACCAAATAAAATCCTGAATAGTGAAACTACCCTGAGAAGGAAGAATAAAGCTAGAGGCGTCGTACTTATTTCAAAACATATGACAAGTTAGAGTAATAAAAACAATATGGCGTAAATAGAGGTTTATAAGCCAAGGGAAGAGAATGGATAGTTCATTCTTTAAAAAAATATTTTTAAATTAAATAAAGTCTCAGTATAAATAAGTTTCTTAGTAACTGTTGATGAGATTATCCTTGAGGATATCAACTATGAGAATTAAGACTTCATTTTGTTTTGTTTGCGCATTGTGCTTTTTAGTGAAGTGCAAATCCTAATTGAGTAGTAGATGCCTTTTTATGTGTGCATTAATCCATGTACTCACCACTCACACCAAAATAGAGAGGTTTCCATCACCCCAAAACGCTCTCTCACATCGTCTAGTAAATGGTCTTCTCATGAATGAGAATCATGTCTCTACTTCATGGAATAGTCTTGACTATTCTTGAATTTAACCTGAAGGGATCATATACTCTATGAGCGCTCTTCTGTGAATGGCTCTTTTTTTTTTCTCAAAGTATGCTAATAAAATTGTTTTCGCAAAGTGTGCTGTCAGTTGTACGTTCCTATACTAAATTTGTTGCATTTTTCTGAGGAATTAGTAAGCCGATAAGGGCGATCAGAGGCAACCTAAGAGGCTACATCGTCTAACCAAGTGCTTCACAGGACAGAGTGTCACTTCTCAGATCATATTTACCTGATCGCCTTTCACATGGTACTCAACAAGCATTTGTGGAATGGATAAACAATGATGATAAACTAGATTGCCAGAGGGATCTTTGTCTCTTCTGAGCCCAGGGCTCTGTTTTTATTCCCCTATTCCCAAGGGTAGAGCATGTTTATGGCTTGCCCTCAAAGAATATTTTTCCAATGACCTGATCATTGGCAAATTCAAAGGACATTGTAATGTTTTTCCTTCATAGGTTTCCATATACAGAAGCTACTATGGAATGACAGGGTTTTTTTTCTCTGTGTGTGTGTGTGCTCTTAAAATGTATTTGGTTGACAATAAGACATTAGTCCAATGTTCTTTGAAATAAGAACTACCTTCAACAAAACAAATCGAGTTTGCACAGTGAATAGTACTCTCCCCTACCCCTGTCAAAGTGAGTGACTTTACTCCATGGACAAACTGCATAGAGTATTTAAAAAGGAGCAGCATTAATATCTGGTATTACAAATCAGAGAGAATGGAAGTTTAGCTTAAAGGAAAAAAGTCTGGACCCAAAATTAGATAGTAAGTGCTTGCTGAGATTGCCTTATCACCTGGCTTCCTGACTTCAATCAATCGCCTCAAATATTTAGATCTTAGCTGGTCTCCTACAAAAGCCATAGACTCATGGGCATGTTGAAAGGATCAATAGAAATTTATTTTCATCAATACAAGATAAATAACACTTTACATTTAAATTCAGTGAATATTTTTAATGTGTCTTCGGTGGTATCGTGTAGCCTGGATCACAATTATTCTGTTCTGTAAAACCCAGAACACTTTTAAGAGTTTGGGAATTGGGGAACCTGGGTGTCTCAGTGGTTGAGCATCAGCCTTTGGCTCCAGTCATGATCCCAGAGTCCCAGGATCGAGTCCTGCATTGGGCTCCCCACAGAGAGCCTGCTTCTCCCTCTGCTTATGTCTCTGCCTCTCTCTCTGGGTCTCTCATAAATAAACAAAATCTTTTAAAAAAATAGTTTGGGAATTACTGTTCCAATTACTTTATTTACCGCTTGGAGTTTTAGCACTTGGCAAATGTTCTGCACGATACCCACTGAGCCATCTCAAGGGTAATAGAGACCATTGTGCTGATGACGCTCCTTAAGAAACCTGGTTGGATTTAATAAATGTGGATTCAAAATATTACAACAGAAAGCAGTACTAAACCCAGAGAGTGGCTGCACTGGGACTGCTGAAAAGAAAACCACAGGATGAGAATGGCATCAGTTGGGCTGAGTCCCCAAACTGGAGTTTAAGAACTATTATAGTTTCAAACTTCCCCAGAAATGTGGTCATAACAGGTCAGTCATGGGGATTTCTAATCAGTGCGGATGAAGTTACAAGCTTTATGGGCCCTCTCCATTCCCCAAGGGAAGAGGAAGTAGTCTGTATGGGGAGAGCCTCTCTGCTCGCCCCCCGCCCCCAAGGGAAAGCAATCTAGTCTGGAACAATCCCTTAGTGAGTAACTTTCTTGGCCCACCCTCTTTCCCATAAAAACACTCATTTTGTACAACTCCCTGAAGCCCCCTTCTGCTCACTGGATGGGTTGCTGCCCTGTTCATGAATCATTTAATAAAGCCAAATAAATCTTCAAATTTACACAGTTAAAATAATTTTTTAACAGGATTGATTTGCTATAACTTAACCACAGAGAAAGGCCTATAAAAATGCCCATAGAAGGGCTTTCACTCACTGATCAAAAATGTATCATCTGTCTTTGTCTGGACTCCCCTGCCATTTTCACCCTCTCCCTTACAAACACATGCAAAGTGCTGTTCACATTATTTGGCCCCAAGAGGCTGTGGATGGAAAACCTACATATTCTGCAAGCCATTTTTGGATGTGTAGATGTGCAGAATAGATAATATGCTCTGTTTTGTCAGGTCTGGTTTCAAGGATCACCCTGGAGAGCTGAGAACATCTCTTTTTTTCCCTCTCCTTCCCAAATATTATTTCTGTATTCCTATCTTTCAGTGAGCTTTTACCATACTAAATCTAGATATGATTCACACTTTGTTATGCTTTGGCAAAATGGGATAATTGGCGTGCAAGTCAGGGAACTGGAGGATGTTATTTTCTTTCTTTTTAAATCCCAAGGCTGTGCAATGCTGATTGCTCCATAAAGAGGAATCTCCTGATTGCTACTTGACAGGTGAGGTGTCATGGGTAGAGAGCAGAAACTGCTTTTACAGACCTCAAGGTAAAGTTTTCTTCTGTTCCCTCTATGCTTGCCAACATGCTCACTGCTAAATACACATTACTTTCTTCTTCAGTGGACTGTTCTGGTCACTTACAATCTGTTACATTTTTTTTCCTACATCCAATTTTCCATCACTAGAAACCACCAAAGGATGACTTTCTTCCTCAATGTTTTTGCTGTGCACAAAACCTAAATCGAGTTCAAAAGCACATTGCTCCGAGTGCTAGTGTGAAAATATCTGCTTCCATTTAAGACTGACCCAACGTGACTTGCTTTAAGGTCCATTTTAGTAAAACTGAGTAATAATGACATTTCTGCTTTTCTTCCTACTTTTCTTGAGGCTTCAATATGATGGTTAGATTGGAAAGGTGATACTGACAAGTCATTACATGATATCTTTTTGTTTAATTTTTTGAGAATGTGATAGACATTTGGTATATCATAAAAGTTAAAGTCACGTTAGGTAAAGCACAAATTTTATGTCAAATATGCCATAATAGGCCACTAAGGTGGTTAACAAAGAGCGGTTATCTCTCATCTTTCAGCCCCATGACAGTATTTGAATTAACATATCTTCTAAATTCAGCTGTAGTCATGTGATGCTATTTGGCCAGTAAAAACACAAGTTGGGAGGGATATGTGTTTCTGCTGAATAGAAGCTTTAAGAGTTGGTATGTGCTGGGGCACCTGAATGGCTCAGTGATTGAGCACCTGTCTTTGGCTCAGGGCATAATTCCGGGGTCCTGGGATCGAGTTCCAAGTCAGGCCCTCTATGGAGAGCCTGCTGCTCCCTCTGCCTGTGTCTCTGCCTCTCTCTCTGTGTCTCTCATGAATAAATAAATAAAATCTTTAAAAAAATTAAGAACAGTTGCTATTTGCCTTGACACTTTTTCTCTTCTGTAAAAGCAACATATCATGTCCCAGAAAGTGGCTGTTCTGTCAGTAAGGCCCTGAAATTAGGATGATATAGCACAGAGCTCTTTGCAATCCTCAATAGACATGGAATTTGAGTGCGAATTTAGCCCTCATTTTCTTTGAGATTTAGTTTCCTTGTTGTCATCACTTCATTGCAATAGCTGTATATTTTCTACTTGCTTCACATACCTTTTTAAATCCTAAGGAAAAAAAATTTAGATATGCCCAGATTTAGACATGAATCCAAAATTTAACAATAAGCCATTGATAGAAAATGCTTCATCTACAGTATTTTTATAGCCATGATGAGTATTTTACAGATGTTTTTCTCAAATTAGCCCACCCTTCCCTCTCACAAAGTGTGCCTCAACTTTCATTCAAGTAACTTGGAATCTCTTATGTACCACTTAATCCTTTTCTAAGGGCAGAGGGAAAGAAATTTACTGAACTCCATACCATTACAAAGATCCAACAACCTTTATTTTACTAATCTGCAGAACAAAATTTATATGTTCCATTATCTGCTTAGAATGAAATTGAACTTGTCCTCTGTAGGGAAGCAGCTGTCAAAAAAAAAAAAAAAAAAAAAAAACAACTCCTTTTGAGACTTTTTTCATTTTACCTTCATATATGGAATTCCAAGTTCTCCATTAAATCTCCTATCATTATGTTTATTGTCTTCAAAATAATTCAAGTCCATTTCCCACTGCTTCCCAGTGTTTGCTTCCCAGCTGATGCTCAATTGACATTTCTCAAGTGGAATAATAAAACTTATTTACTGGTTTAATTATATGAAGTTGAGGAAGAACCAACTCAGGAAATGTTCAAACTCATCTTTATGTAGAAGTATCACATTTATTTACACTGTAAAACACTGTCCCTTTTCTGTATATAAAGAATCCTGTGTCTTCTGTATGACCTACAAGCCTGCACCTGACTTTGAATCTTTATGCTGCATCTCAGTTCTACTTTGCCCATCGTTAAGGGTGATCAAGGGAAACCGATAATTTCATTCCTGAAGGAATACCCTTAACATCTGCCTGAGGTGGTGAATGCGATAGGCACAATGACAATGTTTTAGTAATCAAGAGAAAAGTGTCAGAGCAATTACAGCATGCAGTAAAACTGTGCATTCTTGCCCAACAATGAGAGGCTTAGCTGATGCTACACAGAATATGATTAAAGAGATCAGCCATGACTTGTCCCAAGATCACCTCCCATCAGACTTGGGAAGGATCATTTGAGGAGAGCCTGTAATCAGAGCCCTGACTTGCTTCCTGCCACAGATATTTTATTGTTATTGTCTTATATTCTTATTGCTTAATATACCCCATTTACTCTGAAAAGGATGGTGGAGATGTTGTTTTGTTTCAACAACAAAGGATTAGCTGATTCACACATTCCCTACACAGAAGCTCTAAAATAGAACCCTCTTGAAACTCTCTTAAGAGAATAAGAAGAGAATAAGGCCATGAGTATACAATTAGAAACTTCTGTGATGAGGAGGCATAAAAGCAATGAAGAGGGTAGGCTCCAGAGTTATCAGGCCCAGTTTCAATTCTTGGCTCTTACTTGCCGGATGACCAGATAACATGGCAAGCCTCAATGGCCTTATCTGTAAAATAGGGACAGAACTGTTCCTAACTTGTAGGGCTATTTTGAGTATCACATAATAGGTTGTTCATAAGGTACTTGAGTGTTTGGTGCATATGAAATATTCAATAAGCATTCATCTTAGGTTTTTTTTTTTCAGTTAATACTATTTTTCCTTTATTATTATAAATAAAACCTTGATGTCACAGCTAGAACTACTCTTTATCAGCCAAACAAATGAGGAGACAGAATTCTGGCCCTTTATCTAAAGAGTCAAAGACTAGGACAGAATCATGTCAGTAGTGGGTCTCTCATCTCAAATACTGTGTAATACAGTGAACAACCACCTGAAAAAATTATGATAAAAGGAGAAAAAAATCCCCAAGAATTCTTGTGAGAGGAAGTAAGGTATGTGAAGATGGAGGAGCTTTTAGAGATGGCAAATGCTCATGCTAAGGAAACATTATCAGCTTAAATAAACATTACTAGGGGGTAAGCATCATGTTCGCCTAACGTCAGTATTGCAAATCTGCACAACACAGGTATGGAACTAAAGCCATCCATGTATGATGTTGGAGTCACAGCCACTAAGTGAATCATAAGAAACCACAGCTGATACTACATGAAGCTGAACTTCCCAACTAAACTGGCTGAATCCATAATTCTCAGAATCATGAGCACATGTAAGAACTGTATTTTAAGCCACCAACTTATTTTCACATGTTTTTATCATGGTACAATCTACAAAATAAAAATTGTTCTTTTAACAATTTTTAAGTGTACAATTAAGTGGCATTTATTTTGCTTTCAAGTTTGTACATTCATAACCAGGATCTACTTAAAAATCTTTTTCATTAGGTCAAATAGAAATCCTGAACCCCCTTAAGCAATGTTCCCTCATTGCACCCTCTTCCCAGCTCCTGCTAACCACTAATGTACTTTCTATCTCTATGAATTGGTTTATTCTAGATATTTCTTAAAAGAATCATGTAATAGTTATTCTTTTGCATCTGGCTTATTTAACATAGTGTTTTCAAGTTTCATCCATTGTAGCATACATCAGAACTTCCTTCTTTTTATGGCTGATAATATTTCATTATACACACACACACATATATACACACTAGATTGTATTTATCCATCCATCTGTTGGTAATGGTCACTTAGATTGTTTCCATCTTTTGCCTGTGGGGAATATTGCTGCAATAAGCATTGGCATGCAAGTATCTGTTTTAGTCTCTTTCTTCATTTCTTTTCAGCATATACCTAGGAATGGAATTGTTGGGCCATATGGTAATTCCATTTTTAACTTCTTGAAGAACTGCTACAAGGTCTTCCATGCTAGCTGCATTCCCACAAGCCACTAACTTTTACATCCCTACAAGCCATTAATGTGGGGGTGCTTTGCCTCAACTGCCATAAATAATAACCTAAGTACTACATTTGTCAACACTACTAATACGTTAGAATCTCCTGAAGATACCACAAAACATTCTAGAATTAGAGAAAGAAAAACCTTTTTCCCAACTGCATGAAAGGTGTCTATATGAAAGTTAGACAACTCTCTGAAAGTTCTAAACCCAGTAAAGTCATCTATACAGTTTTACCAACTATCTGTAAGAAATCATGAAGAAATTCATTTATGTACAGTGTTCACTGTCAATAGTTCATCTACATATCATACACTGGAAATATTAAATTGTCATCTGGTATTAAATTATGGTACTTGATATCTCGCATAAATCTTTCACTTTTTCTACTTGTATACCCAATACTTTATTGTTCTTGTAGCTCCCTAATAAAGGAACTTATTTTTTTTTAAGGTTCTTGGCTTCAAGAGGAAGGAAGAGAAATCAAAAAACAAAATGAAACAAAAACAGGAGAAAAAAAAGAACAATAGTGTTCTAAAAAATTCATCTAATTAATATTACAAGGACACAAATAAGTTTGTGAGTGCTGAACACTACAGTATTCTTCAGGAATCACAAGGTATAGTAGCAAGTTAAGAATTCTCTAGGGAAAAAACTATTTAGCTTTATTTTTACTCAATGTTTGGCAAAATTCTTATGACCATGAAGTATTATTTTCACAGATATTTGTTAACATGCCAGAGAATTTGAGTTTGTCCCTGTATGTTATGTCAATACCAAAATTTTTTACTCTTTCTGGAATTTTCTTTTTAAAATATCATTTAAAAATACTCAAATTGATTTATCCCACAGTCATAACCTAGATTTATTAGACACTAAGAACTCTGTGCTTCTATAGTAGGCATCTTCTTCTTCTTCTTCTTCTTCTTTTTCAATAGGTATACTAGAATGCTTGGGTGGCTCAATGGTTGAACGTCTGCATTGGGTCAGGTCATGATACCAGGTCCTGGGATCAAGTCCCACACCGGGATCCCTGCAGGGGACCTGCTTCTCCTTCTGCCTATGTCTCTCTACCTCTCTCTCTCGAATGAATGAATGAATGAATGAATGAATAAATAAATAAATAAATAAATAAATAAATAAATAAATACTTTTAAAAACAAAATAAAATAGGAGGTATACTATTTCTAGCAATATTAAGAGCTAAATATTTATCAGGTAAGTAATGTGAATTAATATCTCCTAGGTAGGAGCAACTTGCAGTATGTATACCTCTCAGGTCTGATTGGCTAGACCAAGAGAAGAGAAATATGCACAGGAATGGGAAGGGGAGCTTGGAGAAGGTGTTTTGAGAATGAAAGAGAAGATAGGGCAGTTACTCTAAAGCAGTGGTTTTAAACTTTTGCTGTGTATACCATTATGTGGGAAAGTTTTCCAAATTTCAATGGCCAGGCCATATTTCAAATCAATTAGACCAGAGGTTCTGGCCTAGGTAAGTCTAAGTTTAAATCTCCCCAGGTGAAAATTGTACATTCAAGTCTAAAAACCCCTTCTCTGAAGTGATTAGGATAATGGAAGGAACACAGAAAAAGTCATATGCAAACATTCTGTCTTAGAGAGATAATGCCAGATCTCTGTTAGATGCCAAGGGTATTTCAGAAAGTTTTCCTACCTATCTGAATAATTCATGCCAACTTTCTATAATTATTGACTTTTGCATGATACTCTTCTCTTCCCTAGTAGACTTCAGTAAACTTGATTTATCTTATTATCTTAGACGCAAAAGAATCAGTGTAGAGACTGCCCAACTTTCATGCACATGGGTTTCACTTGGGGTGTTTTTTTACTTGCTACAATCCCCAGAGACCTTCTGATTTATATGCTGGATATTTTAAATACTTTGAAAACAAACATGAAGGCAGGAATTTCAGCATAAAAATAAAATGACTCTGGAAAAGACAAAGGATTCATCTGCTATCATCTTATTCTCCAGGCCAAATAATATTTCTTACATTCTATCTCATGAAATTCTGTTTTGTTCCCAGGTGCAACCAAACTTGGTTTTCAAAATGGGCATTATAGTCAATGACAAAGGAAGCCTCTAGTGAGGATACTAATAATGCTACAATATATTATGTACAGATATGTACATATAATGTATGTGTCTATGTATTACTGCTCTGGTTTCAACTCTTTGCCTGTGAGGCTTCTTTGATTCTGGAAGTATGAGAAGGCTACACTAGGCCTAACTCCTGTTTTAGGGAGTAGACCAGAAAGCTTTGTCATCAACTCAATGTTATTCTTCTTACATTTTACAAGTTTCAAAAGAAATTATTAAATGCATTCAGAAGTCTATTCCTATAGCAGATTGAGAAACACATGATATTACATCCTTTTTAAACACTGTATTAGGTTTAAGTAGCAAATGCTACATGTAAACAAAAGATTAATTCAAATAAAAATATTGAACTTTCAGCAATGCAGAATTTTATATAAAGGTCACTTATCCTGAAACTTATGACTGTCAATACTTTAAAAATCAGACATTTAGTTGGAAATATTAGTTAAGAATGAGAACTCTGGAGTCCAGCTGCACAGGATTACTATCTGAGTCTCCTAGTAATGGCTTTATAATACCAGGTAAGATATTCACTTCTTCACTGTTTCTCTTTTCTCACCTATTAAACAGAGGTAATTATAGAACCTATTTCATGGTACTGTTGTAAGGATAAAATAAGTTTACATATATAATTATATATATGCATATATATAATTTTATATAAATATATAAAACACTCATTTTCTATAAGTATTTGGATAAAATAAGTTTACATATATAATTATATATATGCATATATGTAATTTTATATAAATATATAAAACACTCATTTTCTATAAGTATTTTTTAATAGTAAGAACTCAACAAGTCATACCTGTTATTACCACCGCACAAGTTCATGTTTATTAGACGTAATTATCATTTTGAAAACCAAGTTCAGCTGCACTTGGGAAAAATATACCACAACATTTCCTAGGGTAGAAGTTTTCACAAAGGCCTTAAGGCCATCACAGCTTCCCAGGCCCTATCTACACAAAGCCACACAAGTAAGAGAGTGAGATTGCTGGTGGCTCTCAAGTGCAGGTGGGGAACAGTCTATGGTTTGGGACAGTCTAATTGGGATGGTCTATCCAGTCTATGCATCTACAGTAGTTACTGGGTATGGAACGGTGAGTCTGGATACAATGGTCAGCTGTTGTGTTTGACCATATGCCTCGAGTGCAAAGTCCATGGCTATGTATATACTATTCAGTATGAAGGAATATTCAGTCTTTCTGTAATCTTCTTGGGTGTTGAGTCATTATTAAACCTTTACCTTTCAGCTCCAAAATCACATGCAGACTGGTCTGTGAGACCTACCTGGTCTCTAAGCCTAAGTGAATTGGCATGGCTAGGACAGGCACTGTAGGAGGAAGCCAGTCTCTTGGTGTGTTATACACCATTACATTCATCCCGCAGCAATTTATGGGAATGGAGACATGTCTGTTCATTAAGGGTGGCTATGGGAGGGGAGAGTAGGGGGTGGGCTCTGCTGGGACCAAGGCTTCCTTACTCTAGAAATCACCTTCAGTCAACTGCTTGCTTAAGAAAGCTATGCCTGCTCCACCCTAACCTCAGCCTCACTGTTCCCAGGCAGGGGGATACAGAAAAGGAACTTTCTAGAAATTGATTTTTGCCAACGTTCCAGGACCCAAAGGGAGAGAGGAAATAACTAAAGCTACTACAGCTATCTGATAGGTCTATCACAGGAAGATTAAAATAGTTCTCACTACATCTGAAAGCACTGAATAGTTGCCCCTTTTTGACACTTAGCAAGATGCCCAGCAGGTTCTCACTGGTGGGACAAAATGATAATTGACTCTTCTATTTGAAAATGTAAGTGATATGGCTCTCATTTGCTTCTTCTCTTTGTTTTCTTAACTCTGACACCTGTCATTTAAAGGAATAGTTCTCAGAGCAAAGTGCAAAATGTGCAATCCACTTCTTATACAAACCGTGAAAGAGGCCTCAGGGTCACAGGAAGCCTAAGTCATCTGGGAAGTAAGAAAAACAGTGAGAAACAGGAGATAATTATTTGCCGTCCACAAGGATATAAAGCCAAGTAATTCAGGTAAGACGTGGAAATAAGGTATTGGGAAAAAGCTTTTACTACAAAGTAAGAGGCAGAGAAGTCTGCAATTTCACATTGTGGAAAGATAAACTCCCTAGGTGCTGGGCAGATTTAATTATAGAACTCTTCCCTCATATTTCAAATTTTAGTGAATTGATTTTTACCAACCATTTTAAAATACCTTGTATTCACTGGTCTTGCAATCTGTTTCCTTCTCTGTTCTCCTACAGCACTTTGCTTTATTTCAGAAATTATCCTCTTTTAGAAATACTTTTGGACTACTTAATGTCCATCTTTTCTCTGTTTCCTCTCCCTTCTCCTGTACACACATGGATCTACATTCATGCACATACTCATGTGTTCATATAGGCAGAGCAATGTTAAGTCAGAAATTATAAAGAGTCTGGGACTTTACCCTAATTGTAAGCTGTATAGATTAGCTGGACACAGTTTTTCTTATTTAGGCAAATTTCTCTGATTCAGAGAAACAGATCATTTGTTATGGGAAAAACCATAGTTGATGAAATAAGGGGTAGATATTTGTCTATATGTGCAGTGATATATGCTGTTAAGAGCAGAACCCCAAATTTACGAAACTTAAAAAAAAAAACTTCAAAAGACTACTAGCACATGTCTTTGTGAAGGAGTGTAGAATGTAGGAAATCTGGAATGTAGGAATCTGGAATGTAGGAAACTCCTCTAGAGGAAACAGAAGGTGTCTCTAGATTTATTACAATGAAATATAAGAAAATCCCACCACAGAGGCAAAGGAGAAGGCCTTATCTTTTCTGCCTTGGGACTTCCACAAGAAGAGAGATGGTTCTATATCTCCTCAGCAGAACACACTATCTCCAGACTCCAAGGCCATTTGGTATTCAAGTATGCTATTTACTCAGAAAGCCTGGAACATAATAGGAACACAAGAAATCCAAGGAGTACTTTCTGCCAACAATCAGGATCCACGAGTTGTCTGGTATATGGCGAGTTAAAATATTATTTGTTGAATGAATAAATTTAAGGAATGCACATTGCAGTAGGAACTTTTATGAAACAAACAAAAATATGTAACTATTCTACCAAAATTATACATAAAACAGTAGGGTACTATATATGAGGACATAATTAAATCAACTGGGATGATCCAAATACAGATAATACTAGAGAAAGATCCACTTAGACTGCCCCATGAAAAATCATATGATATTCAAACAGAAATATGGAAAAGGATGCAAAGAATGAAGATTCAGGGTGTAGGGTGTGTAATTAAAAGAACAAGGCTTCTTAGAAACTTTATCTCAACACAGATCACAAAATATTTTCACATATCATTATTTATTTCTAGCCTGCAAGCCAAATTGTATGACCTTTATTACATTTATATTACCACCTGAATGTCAAAAAAGCTCATGGTTGGCAGGGATCTTATCTAGTGATGTTAATTTATCTAGTGATGTCTGAGTCACCATGATGTCATCTTTAACAACTTGTTCATCCTAGGATTTAATATATCAAGTAACTGGGAATTCACAATACCTGAAGCAAGCTATTCCATTTTTGTGTAGCAATAATCCCAAGAGCATATGCCTTTAGTCTGAACCTAACCTTCCCATCTTTGGTTCTATTTCTTGAAGTCATCAAAAGTCAGGGTAGGCTACACTGTACAACTATAAACTATTTCAGAAGTATTCACTCCCTTCCCCACTTTGCCTTTTATTTTAAAAACTAGACCTTTCCTTGGCTCTGCCCTTGCAATTCTTCAGATGACATAATTTTTAAATCTGTATATTTAGGTAATTCTCCTCTGAAAAACACTCAGATGAAAGGCAGGTCCACTGTGGCTAAGATGAGCCAGTGCTGTGACATTTATTACCTTAGCAAATCAGAATATGGGCATTGACTGAGCTTGGAATCAAATCATACTGATATAAGAAGACATTAGCAGATAATTCCAGTTTATTGCTGCATACCAGTCGATAGAGGTTATGAAGTTCTGACAATAAAGTTCAGAGGAAAAGAAAGAATCATCAGAGAGGGAGAAAAAGCAGGAGGGACTCTTAACTCTAAGAAACAAACTAAAGGATGGGAGGTTTGTGGGAGGATGGGGTAATTTGGTGACAGTAAGAAGGGCACATGATATGATAAGCACTGGGGGTTATATGCAACTGATGGATCATTGCACATTACACCTGAAACTAAGTATGCACTTGATGTTGGGTAATTGAATTTAAATAAAAAAACTAAAAAGGAAAAAAAATCACACACACTTCTGTATTTAAAGATGAAAGGATTGTCATCATCTACCTGTGAAATATGTGCACTGTGCTAAAAAAATGCAATCAAGTAGATTCTTCATTTAGTATTGTGTTCTTACAGTAAGATCTATTTGATTTCCCTTTTTATTTAGTCTACGTTTTTATCCAAGCACACACAGGCATCCATGCGATATAGCTGCATGTCCTCTGCACATTACAGAAACTCAGTTGACCATCACCATTGTTTTTGTGTGTTCAAACTCTTTCATCTCCCTAAACTTGTAATATTTGTGAAAACCCAAGCCAATGACACTGCTTACATAAAATTCAGAGCATGAAACATTTATCTAAAGTAATTAAAATTATTTTATAGTTGATACGAAAGTTGTTAAATAACTACAGATATAATAAATTATTATTTGACAATGCTTAACTCTATTATAAAATTGGGGCTTATGCATTCAAAAACTCATTCAGCATCTACTCTGTGCCATGCAATGTTCTTGGGTTGGGTAGACTCTGGCCTCTATGGCTGTCTTCCATTCCTTCTAGTCTACTAGATAGCTGATTATACATGCTCATAGACCAGTCATCTTCAAAAAGTTGTTATGTGACTGCTCATGCACTACACTCACTCAATACCCTAAGCTGTATTCCAGTAACACCAAGATATTAATTTTAACCCACATTTTAGTATCTTCTAAGTTGGAATGTATCTTTAATCTGTTATGGGGGGGTTGTTTTGTTTTTAGAACCAGGCAACAGTTAAGTGGGATACTTTTGAAAAATGCTTACTCTCCAGTATTTTTGATGTCATAGAGGATTCTGTATATAAAAATATGTCATTGTTGAATGAGAGTTAAAAGGAAATTTAAAGGATTAACTAGAGGGACCATACTTCATAAAAGCCACATTTGAAAAACCCAGAGCTGATATCGCCCTCACTGGGGAAAAATTGAGAGCTTTCTTCTGCAGTCAGGAAGAAGACAGGGATGTCCACTCTCACCACTGTTATTTAGCATAGTATTGGAAGTCCTAGCCTCAGCAATCAGACAACAAAAAGAAATAAAAGTATTCAAATCAGCAAGGGAGAAGTCAAACTTTCACTATTTGCACTATTTGCAGATGACATTTGCTATTTGCAGATGACTATTTGCAGATACTGTATATAGAAAAACCAAAAAGACTCCACCCAAAAACTGTTAGAACTGATATAAGAATTCAATAAAGTCACAAGATACAAAATTGACATACAGAAGTCTGTTGCATTTCTATTTACCAAAAATAAAGCAGCAGAAAAAGAAATCATGGAATCAATCCCATTTACAACTGCACCAAAACCAATAAGATACCTGAGAATAAACCTAACCAATACCACCCAAAGCAATCTATACATTTAATGCAATCTCTATCAAAATACCATCAGCACTTTTCACAGAACTAAAACAAACAGTCCCTACATCTTTTATGGAGCCATGAAAGATCCTGAGTAGCCAAAGAAACCTTGAAAAAGAAAATCAAAACTTCTTATAAAACTTTACTGATCAATATATTATGGTATTGGCAGAAAAAATAAACACATAGATTAGTGAAACAGAATAGAAAACCCAGAAATGAACCTACAACTATCTGATTAACTAATCTTTGACCAAGTAGGGAAGAATATCTATCCAATGGTAAAAAGATAGTTTCTTCAACAAATGGTAATGCGAAAACTGGACAACAACATACAGAAGAGAGGAAGTGGGCCACTTTTGTCACACCATACACAAAATAAATGCAAAATGGATAGAAGACCTAAGTATGAAAACCATAAAAATGTGAAATGGATAGAAGACCTAAGTAGTGAAAACCATAAAAAGAACATAGGCAGTAAGCTCTCTGACATTGGCCATACCACATGAAAAGATGATCAATATCGCTCATTATCCAGAAAATACTACAATGAGATACCACCTTACACCTGTCAGAATGGCGAAAATCAACAACACAAGAGACAATAGGTGTTGGCGAGGATCCTGAGAAAGAGGAACACTTTTATACCATTGGCAGGAATGCAAAGTGGTGCAGCCACTCTGGGTAACAATATGGAGGTCCCTCAAAAAGTTACAACTGGAACTACCCTACAATCCAGCAATAGCACTACTGAGTATTTACCTAAAGAAAACAAAAACTAATTCAAAGGGATATGTGTACTCCAATGTTTATAGCAGCATTATCTGCAATAGCCAGATTATGGAAACAGCCAAAGTGACTGTCGACTGCTGATTGGATAAAGGAGTTGTAGCCAGACTGCCTAAGTTTCTATTCCAGCTTTATCATTTTCCAGTCATCCCTGTGTTTTGGGGCAAGTTACTCCAACTGCTTGGGTCTAAGTAGCCTCATTCGCAAAAGAGGCATCCATTTTGTGGCATCCTATCTTACTGCATTGTGTTGTGTGATGCACTAAACTTGTTAATATTTGGAATATAGTAAGCACTATATTAAACAGAAAAAAAAAACAAGATAATAACAACTTATGTAGAAAAGTTCCTTTTGAACTGGATAGCCTTCAGGAACAAGGATAGACACACACACACACACTCAGAGTTTAGGCTTCCACAACATCCTTTATCTTCCTGCCATTAAAGCAGAGTACACTAAATGAAATGCAACTTTTCATTCTCAAAATTTCACAACTATGTAAAGTCTTTATTAGCATTAATATTTAACTTTTCTTCCTTCTGCAAATGTACACGTAAACAATTTCAGAGACTAGACCACACATCAACCCTGATCTTTGAAATTAACCTCTATAAGAGTTTCTCTTAGGTTTTGACTTCCTGTTAATTTAAGAATGCAGAATTGAGGGTTCATTGAGGGTTCAAGTTGGGTAGGTTTCAGTTCATCAAAATTTACCAATTTCAGCTTTGTTTACACCAATACAATAAAATTTCAACTAACTGGAAATGAGTCTCAGTAACAGCAGTCAAAATTATAGTTTTTTTTTCATAGACATAGTCCATTTAACTTAATTTTCTAATAGCTGCATTTAGTTTCAGAACTCCAATAATAATGTCAAAAAGGCCAGTTTTTGGAACTTATTTCTAAAAAGTTATAACTCTGAATAAAAAAATATTTCATAAATTGTGCTGACTCTATACATCCTTCCTCTCACCGCCCTACCCTTCGTATAATATTCAGTGAAGCTCTCGGATGTGCCAAATGAAAAAAAAATTACACTGGGATCACCAGGTGATGATTTTTTTTTTAGATCCTCTTCCTAGAAAGGAGGGAAAAGTCTTTCAATATAGCAATAAATGGACCATAAAAATTCTACATGACACACTGTTGAATGGTAAGTGGAAGAGGTGTGCCTTCTCTTTGGCAATGACCCAGAGCTTGGTAGAGCTTGACAGGAAGTGAGGCTGTCCATATACCTTAGTAGTTGATTGAACATCCATGCTTTTTCACCTCATGGCTTTGAATATACACTTTGTTGTCTTTTCTCACCACTCCTTTCCAACTTGGCTACTTCCAGTGAACATTTCAAGATTCAGTTCCAATGTGGACCACTCCAAGAGCCTGTCCTAGCTCACAGTCTCTAAAGCTTTGATTTTGCCCTATTATGGACTTTTTGCATTTCTATCCTTATATTTATTTTAATAACTGGTTTGCTTATCTGTCTCCTTATTGGATGGCATGATCCTTGAAGGTAAAAGCTAGCAAATAATTATTTACCTATCATATAATATGACTCTAACAAATGTTTCCTGAATTTTAGCTTCTGTTGAATTACTGGTTTGACTTTCAAACTTGGGAAAACCCAAATAAGATTTCCCTTAAAAAAAAAAAAAAAAAAAAAAAAAAGTTTTCTCCCTTTCTTCATTATCATGCTTAGCATCAAGCTCTTATTTTCTGAAATAAATTTTCACTGTTGATACCTCATTTCTTTTTTTCTGACCAACTCAATGCTTGTGCCATGGTGTTTAGCCTAACCAAGACAGTTACATGGCTGACTGGGAGGTATATTAGGCTCTATTATTCACACAAGAGCACCAAAGTTTTCCATTTGATGTGGTAAGCACAATTTTCTCTGACATTCACAGCAGTCATTTCACACAAACCAAAGCTTTTTCATCAGTATATATTGTACTCATTTCCAATTTACAAGGATGGTTTTTGAACACCACCAGCTGAGAAGGGTTTTGGGTTGTTTGGGGGAGAGGCACCAAGTATGTTTAGCCTCTCCTTATCCTCATTTCCCTGTGTTTTTTTTTTTTTTCCTATTTCATATTTACTTTCCAAATCCTGTTTTTTCCTCCATAATTTTATGAGCAAGCATTCACAGGCTCATCACTGCATTCCAGAAGGACACATAGGAATTATCATAATCAAGTTACTTAAAAGGCTAGACAAAGGATGAGAAACTGCCTTTGAAAGAAAAAAAAAGGATTTATTGATGGATGCTTTAATGCCTCTATTTGCAAATATTCTGTACATATTACCACCATCTGAAGATGAATTACTTGGAGGAAGGAAAGGTATTTAGTTTTTTCTTATCTCTTTAAACCAAAGCTGAATTTTTTAGATTGGCCCATTGGTCCTATGTCTTTCACATTTGCTTTTTGAAGTACTATCATACTATAGCTTATTCAGAATTGCAGATGTACACACCACACTTGGGGACAAATGAGATGACTTATTTGTGTATTGAATCTTTAATGATGCTTCTTGGAAAAGACTTCAGAGGGAAGTTTTGAAAAGTTACCAGAAAGCACAGTAATGAGATATTGCCTTCAATTCAGGGCTGAACAGGGACACGAGTGAACTAATAAGCCATTGTTTCTATACAGCAAGATTTTAAAAACAATCCCAAAGGAATACTCCCACGAATTTTAAAAGTCAACTGCACACTTTTCCAGTATCAACATTTTAAAAATTTCTTCTTACAGTCACTCCATTTTTTTTTCTAAAGCATATTCTACAATTGTAGTATTTCAACAAAATGGAAGTCTTTTTCCCAAGAGAGCATAGTTTTTAAAGATTTTAACAAATTCTGTATTTGAGAAATGAGTGACTTTCCTAGGGCTAAGCATATCTCAGGCTATGTCAAAAACAGTTAAATAATCTTCATTTTGCAGATAGTCTCCTATCAGGTTGAGCCACATGAGGCTCCTTTTCAAGTAAAATAAGAGGTCAATATTGGAAACTTCATATGGTTCAACTTAGTGTGTGGTTATTTAAGATTGTATGTTTTAATTCAATATTGATTGAAACATCAAATAGCTCAATCATTATACTGAACAGCAACCACCAAAAAAGTGGCTCTTCATATTTAAAAACATCACTTGAATAAAACCAATCAATATCAGCTAAATAAAGAAAAAATTTACTATTTAAGTTTCTCTGTGTGTTTAACTATCATATATTCATACATATATCATATTTGATGATGCTAATGGAAGCCAAATCAGTGTATAAACTTAAAAACTTAGCCAGAAGTAGTACAAATCTTTCTACAAATGCATGGTAAAAATATTTGGTAATATGATGCATTTCTAATAGGTAAGTAAGTGGGATATCTATGCATACAATGACATCTATGTCTTATTCAGGCATGGAATTCTTTTTGCCACATTGTTATACAATATTTTTTGTCAATTTTCCTTAGTTGCAGCTCTACACAATGGTTTTTTTTTTATTTTTATTTATTTATGATAGTCACACAGAGAGAGAGGCAGAGACATAGGCAGAGGGAGAAGCAGGCTCCATGCACCAGGAGCCCGACATGGGATTCGATCCTGGGTCTCCAGGATCACGCCCTGGGCCAAAGGCAGGCGCTAAACCGCTGCACCACCCAGGGATCCCTACACAATGGTTTTAATAATAACATTTGTCATCTGGGTTTCCTTTCCTCAATCTTCAGTTAATAGGAACACAAAAAATTCCTCCAACGTAGACACAGGCAGACAAAGAAGACAACAAAGAAGGTGAGTTACTGCAGAATGAATGAATGAATATTGAAAGGTCAAAGGTTGAAGAAAATACATTTGTAATTATCAGTAGCAACATTAATAATGATGATGATAAATGACCACAAAGGTCACATTCAAGTCTCAGACATCTCAAGGAAGCTGAGTATTTTTAAGTCAAACTGCGATTCTTCTCACATCACTCTGAAGGAATGTTAAGCCAGGACTCACAGAAAACAAAACACAGCACATCAGTGTGCTGATAAATGATGGGGGGAGTTGGTGAGCTCCTGCTTAATTGAAATCCTTTTGCCAGGTGAAAAACTCTAAGCACATATAAAGATATTATCTGAAAGTCCTAGAAATCATTCTATAATTTTCAAGCAAATTTTTATCTCAGAAATTGTTTCTAAAAAGTGGAAAACTTTTAAGGACATTCATTTTAGACTCTCTGAGTTGCTGACGGTTTCTGAAAAAAAGATGATTTATAAGGATCTTGCTCCCTGAGAAGCTAGAGCCATTCATTTAATGAACTCACATCTGATCTTCTTGAAGTTGAAAATTGAAACCTTACATTTTCTGTCAGAGGCTGTGCAAAGTGATTACTTACTTATAATATCAGCAACATAAAATATTAGAAATCAAAAATAGATGAACAATTCTCCCTTATGAGCAAAAGTAACATGTATTTTGGGGAGAATTTTAAAACCTATAAACACTGAAAAAGTATGCATTTCTATAATGCTTTCATTAATCTATTCATTAATCAAATATATGCCCCTAAGTCCCATTATGCATCCAGACCTTATGGAGATCTTGCTCCTCACTTAAGTACAGCATTTTTCAAGAAGAATATTTTATCAGACAAAAAAAAAAAAAAAAAAAAAAGATGACAAAAAGGTGACCACCATTATGTGTGACTCCAGATGTGCCTGGAGTCATTTTCTAAATTTATGGTCAAGGTAAAATTAGCTTCAAATCTTGTTGGATGCCTGGTAAAATATCTAATGCCATCACTTTTTCTGATCATCTCTGGGTCTTAAGATCTTAAGATCATTCCTTGTTTCAAATCCTGGACTCCAATGAATTCCCATTGTCCAGTGTCTTGCTGTAAGCCCAAAACTGAATTTGGCATTCAAACATCATATATAATCTATACACTCTTTTACTTAAATTATTTGTCAGCATTTAACAATTTGGGCATTTTACCACAGATTTCAATATATATAAGCAATAATACTCAAAACAGTATGGTACTGGCATAAAAAGAGGCACAGAAATGAATGGAACAGAATAGAGAGCCCAGAGCCATGCCTACATGGTCAATTCGTCTATAATAAGGAGGCAAGAATATACAACGGCAAAAAGACAGTTTCTTCAATACATGATGCTGGAAAAACTGATAGCTACATGCAAAAAAATAAGAGTGATCCACTTTCTTACACCATGCACAAAAATACATTAAAAATGGAGCTAAAGGGCAGCCCTGGTGGCACAGCGGTTTAGCGCTGCCTGCAGCCCAGGGAGTGATCCTGGAGACCCTGGATCAAGTCCCATGTCGGGCTCTTTGCATGGAGCCTGCTTCTCCCTCTGCCTGTGTCTCTGCCTCTCTCTCTCTCTCTCTCTGCATTTCTATGAATAAGTAAATAAAATCTTTTTAAAAAATGGAGCTAAAGAACTAAATGTGAGCCCTGATATCACAAAACTCCTAGACAAAAAAAGAGGCAGTTATCTCTTTGACACTGGCCTTAACAATTTTTTTAGTTATATCTCCTTAAGGAAGGAATATAACAACAAAATTAAACTATTGGGACTATACCAAAATAAAAGACTTTTGCATAGTGAACAAAACCATCAACAAAACAAAAAGGCAACCCAGTGAATGTGGAAAGATATTTGGAAATATTCTACTTCATAAAAGGGAAATAACCACAATGTGCAAAGAATAAAACTCAACACTAATAAAAAAATAAACAAATCTCATTTAAAAGTGAGCAGTAAACCTGAGTAGACATTTTCTCAAAGAGGACCTACAGATGGCCAAGATGCACATGACAAGATGCTCAGTATAACTAATGATCAGGAAAATTCAAGTCAAAACTATAGTGAGACACCTCCTTACACCTGTCAGAATGGCTATCATCAAAAGACAAGACTTGTTGAGAACGTGCAGAGAAAGGAACCCTCAATGCATTGTTGGTGGGAATATAAATTGATGTGGTTCCTGTGGTAGAGTATGAAGGTTGCTCAAAAAAAAAAAAAAATAGAAATACCTTATGATTCAGTAATTCTATTACCGGGTATTTACTAAAAGAAAACAAAAACAGTACATTTGAAAAGATACACATGCAACTGTTTATTAAGCGTTATCTGTAATAGTTAAGATATGGAAACTACCCAAGCATCCATCAATAAATGAATGGATAAAGAAAAGGTAGCACATATTACATAGCGGAATCTTATTCAGTCAAAATTTTAAAAAATGAAATCTTGTCATTTCAACAACATGAATGGACTGAGAGGATATTATACTAAATTAGCCACACAGATAAAGACAACTACCTATGATTTTACTTATACGTGAAATCTAGAAAAACAAAATGAATAAACTAACGAGCAAAGCAAAAACAGATCCCTAAATACAGAGAACAAACTGGTAGTGCCAGAGTGGGGAGCAGCGGGGGTAGATGGGCAAAATGGGGGAGTAGGAAGTACAGGCTTCCAGTAATGGAACAAATAAGTCATAGTGATGAATGACACAACATAGGAAATGTAGACAATGTCCTTGTAACAGTGGTATAAGGTCACAGATGATAGCTACCCCTGTGGTGAGCATAACATGCAGAGTTGCTGAGTCACTATGCTAGACACCTGAAACTAATGGAACATTGTGGGTCAACTGTACTTCAAATTTTAAAATATCAGGAAATTTTACATAAATACCAAAATCTTACCATTATTTTGAAAAACTTTGTCTCCACTGAGCCCTTATTCCGCAGGCAATAATCTACTAGAACTCGTTTTCAGAAAGCTCCTTTCCAGTGATGTGTCTTTTCTCCAGATCACCCTGTCTTTCTTAGCCTATGCACTACAGGCTTTGCTTATTTTCATTAACTCCCTGAATCACAGAGAAAGTTAAGTTTACAAGCCTACTTCTTATCAATCTATTATTGATTCAAATATGCAACTTAGCTGCTTCCTTTCTTAAATTTCACACACACATTTATATATGTACATTCATATATGCCACCTCTGTGAATCCAGCATATTTATTGAAGGACACCAATATAAAGGGACAGATAATGTTGCATTACAGCAAATGGCCTAAATCTGACAAGGAACATTTTTAATCTCTAGGTCACAGACCACGGTTTCCTTAGTTATACAGCTAACTGTCAAATTCCGATTCATTTTATTCAAAGCCTTTTTTTTCTTTATACCCTAATAACCCCTTCCTTCAAGTCCATGCTCCAATAAAAGCAGATCTGAAATTATTTTCTAAACAAAGGCATTTTCCCTCCTACGTGTAATAATCTTTCAGCTGTAAAGATGACTTTTTATTTCATTCCTCTGCAAATCAAGTGCTAGTTTCCAACTAGCATTTTTTCCTTTAGCCATAATTAAATCCCTTAAGAATGACAGAGGCAAAACATTAGCAAGACTCGAAAGGTAAAGCCTAGGAAGATAGCTAAGATAGTGTTCAGAGTTGGTGCACGAATTTTAAGTTGTGAAATGTATCTTTTCATTACTGGAATCTGACCAAACTTTGCATCAGCCAATCTAGGCAACAGGACGAAAAATGAGGACTCTTTATCCAAACCCTCCAGTGTTGAAGGGACACTAATTATTATCTGAGAAAAACAACTGTGTGTAAATGTTATTTCTGACATTTGTCATTTTAGCTATAAGAAAAATCAAGGTGGGAGGAAGGAGTTGTTAATTTGTTTGGTTTTCTATAAAAAGTTCCCCAAACCGAGTATCTTTGACAGAAATCTGTTTTCTCATTATTCTGGAGGCCAGGAGCCTGAGATCAAGGCTCAGCAGGGCTGGTTTCTGAGGCCCCTTTTTCCTAGGTTGCAGAGGACTATCTTCTCCTGTGTCTTCAGAGGGCCTTCCCTGTGTATGTCCATCCTCATCAACTCTTCTAAAGAAGTCACGCTGGATGACAGTCTGACCTCATGACCTCACTTTAACGAAGTTACCTCATTAAAGACTTTCTAAATACAGTCACATTTTTGGGTTCTGGGGTTAGGACTTTTATATTTTGGGGGAGACAATTCAGCATATAACAGAAGTTATAAATGTGACCCTATAATCCTTTCAAAATTATTCTAAGAAGGGACAGAATCCATTTTTGTTTTCCTAAATGTAATTTTGAATCAGAAGACAGCTATTTTATGACTGCCAAATAAAAAATCCAAGGTAAGGAGAGAAACAGCTGGAATGAGGTGGTTCTGGAGGTGGCTGGTGATGCTCACAAGTATCCTAAGGACATGGTAGGATCACCCTTTTCAGTCTGACATGATTATGTGATTTTCTTTAACCAATGATTATGAGCAGGACTTGAACGATCATTTCAGCCAATACATGATTTGTCTCTTACTCTTCCCTCTGCTGAAATGATCATTCAAGTCTTACCAAGATGGCATGCATCAATCTGAGTCCCTAGAAACCCAGAAAACAGATCCCTGCTGACCTACAATGAACATACAGGATGAGAGAGAAATAAGTCCCTGTGTTAAGGGCTGAGATTTGGGGCTGCTTGTTACTGCAGCACAACGAGTTCATCTTGATCAACTCAATGGAAAAAACACAGGATATCTTTAAACATGATAACCAGTCTCAGTCTCTCATATTGGCTAATTTCATTTAAGTATTGCATCATAATATTTCACTGTATCTAAGATGCCACAATAGTAAGATACATGTCAATTTCAAAGAGGCAAACCAGGAAAAAGCAAATGTTAGAATTTGTAAAATGTAAAATGTAAAAATAGAGCATCTTAGATGCTCATTTGGTGTCTCAGTGTGGCTAACATACTTTTATTACTGACAGAGTTGAAAAAGTCTCCGTGTATATTTAACTTCAAATGAATTTTGCTTTTCCCTGACCAGTCTGTTAACAGTATTTGCAGACCTATCTATTGGGATCTCAGGGTTCTTAATCTGTGCTTTATTGATTACAGTTCACGTTAAGTTAAGTGAGTTATAGTAAATATTCCAGTGTTCTTTTATCTTAATACAGGCAAAGAAGAAAACATCACAGCTGTACATGGCTGAGGATGAGCAAGGAGAGAGCCTACTTTTCTATCTCCCTCAGGTAACTTTAGTGTTACATTTCTCTATCAGTTTGTGATCTGATGATGAAAAGAACTCAGAATGTAATTGATTCCACTTAGTGTCTTAAATTAGTGAATCTCTCAGCAATATTTTACTTTGGAGATCAATGCATAAGGATAGTCTCTATTTGATTGCTCAATATTTTAATCACATTTAACCCAGAATGTTAATTAAAATAAGCTTGATAATACTGCATGGATCTAACCATTTTTTCTTTATTTTCTCTTTTTCTTGCTGCTTTCTCTTTTTATTTTGCTTCACAAATTACAGATGCCAAGTTCTAGTCCTCACTAAATATTCCCATCATTTTCTTACAGTGATTTGTCTTCTCTTGTGGATAGGGCAGAGATTAACTATACCTGCTACTCTGTTCATTATTTTATTTACACCCTCAACAAATATTTAAGTGGTCAATAAATTTTCCTGCCAAACTCAGGATGTTTTATAGTCAGTAATGATGTAATTAAGTGAAGGTCCAGCTTGTACTTCTGTAATTAAATGAATGTGAGGGTTGAGAAGGCCACATGGTAATGGGAAAAGGAAACACGGGTTCTTAAGAGTCTGAGTAAGTCACATAAATTCAGGAGGCCCTTCCTTCAGCTCTTTCTATTCTCAAATAATAATAATAATAATAATAATAATAATAATAATAAATAAAACAAAACAAACAACAACAAAGTGACATGAAATTTAGAGCAGCTGATCTAACAAAGCCTTCCAAGGCATGACATAGTCTATTTAAACCAAGAACTTTACTAATGTTTTTTAAAGATCTCATACCATAGCTGGCTTGCCTTTTCAAGTTCTGGCATATAGACATGGCTGGAAAAAGAGCAAAGGCTGCAAATATTCTTCTGTTCATCAATACCTCAAGAGAGGTACTCCTTGACTCAGGCTTGTTGCCATTACAGGCCAAATTGACCAGCACGTTTTCATATCAAGCTGCATCAGCAGGAACATTATTGCTCCTACAGCCAGCAAATTGTTAAGCATACAGCTATTAAAAATAGTCTCCGTCTTGGGCGCCCTGGGTGGCTCAGTGGGTTAAGCATCTGCCTTTGGCTCAGGTCATGATCTCAGGGTCCTGGGACTGAGCCCTGAGTCAGTATCCCTGCTTAGTGGAAAGACTACTTCTTCCTCTCCCTCTACCCCACCCCCCTGTTCATGTTAGTTCTCTCTCTCTCTCAAATTAATAAATCTTGAAAAAATATTCTCCATTTATAAATAGCTACTAAAATTACCTGTTATGGCTCTCTGCTCCTCCCCATTCGACAGACAGCTGCATCTTCTGGTGCAGTGCTAGCTGCATCCCCGAGACACGATGGTGAAGGTCGGAGTGAACGGATTTGGCCGTATTGGGCTCCTGGTCACCAGGGCTGCTTTTAACTCTGGCAAAGTGGATACTGTCACCATCAATGACCCCTTCATTGATCTCAACTACATGGTGTACATGTTCCAGTATGATTCTACCCACGGCAAATTCCACGGCACAGTCAAGGCTGAGAATAGGAAACTTGTCATCAATGGGAAGTCCATCTCCATCTTCCAGGAGTGAGATCCCGCCAACATCAAATGGGGTGATGCTGGTGCTGAGTATGTTGTGGAGTCCACTGGGGTCTTCAACACCATGGAGAAGGCTGGGGCTCACTTGTAGGGCAGGGCCAAGAGGGTCATCATCTCTGCTCCTTCTGCTGATGCCCCATGTTTGTGATGGGCATGAACCACGAGAAGTATGACAACTCCCTCAAGATTGTCAGCAATGCCTCCTGCACCACCAACTGCTTGGCTCCTCTGGCCAAAGTCATCCATGACCACTTTGGCATCGTGGAGGGCCTCGTGACCACCGTCCATGCCATCACTGCCACCCAGAAGACTGGACGGCCCCTCTGGGAAGCTGTGGCATGACAGCCGAGGGGCTGCCCAGAACATCATCCCTGCTTCCACTGGTGCTACGAAGGCTGTGGGCAAGGTCATCCCTGAGCTGAATGGGAAGCTCACTGGCATGGCCTTCCCTGTCCCCACCCCCAACGTGTCAGTTATGGATCTGACCTGCCACCTGAAGAAAGCTGCCAAATATGACAACATCAAGAAGGTAGTGAAGCAGGCATCGGAGGGCCCCCTCAAGGGCATCCTGGGCTACACTGAGGACCAGGTTGTCTCCTGTGACTTCAACAGTGACACCCACTCTTCCACCTTTGACGCCGGGGCTGGCATTGCCCTCAATGACCACTTTGTCAAGCTCATTTCCTGGTATGACAATGAATTTGGCTACAGCAACCAGGTGGTGGACCTCATGTTCCACATGGCCTCCAAGGATTAAGAGCCTCCTGGACTACCAGCCCCAGCAAGAACAAGAGGAAGAGAGAGGCCCTCAGCTGCTGGGGAGTCCCTGCCCCAACTTAATCCCCCAACACACGGAGAATCTCCTGACCTCCAATTTACATCCTAGACCCCGAGGAAGGGGAGGGGCTTGGGGAGCCCTACCTTGTCATGCACCATCAACAAAGTATACTGTACCCAGACTAAAATAATAAAATAAAATAAAATAAAATAAAATAAAATAAAATAAAATAAAATAATAAAATAAAAATCTATTATGATCCACAAGTCAAAATTACCTTGCTCATGAAAGCCTAAGAATTATGCCACCTGCCCTGACCAATCGAAATTTTCTTCTATCCACTTTCGGTCCCCAAATCCCCTTGACTATTCCTTAATGTTGCTAACCCATACATTAAATAATAGAGTAGAAGGAATCAGTGAATAATACTCCAGTCTCTACCACACAATTCATTACTAACAAAGACCACTGGAATCTCAACAGCAACAGCAGAAAGAACACATAACCCCTATTACTACAAAAAATTCTGGATAATATATATTCCTTGTACAACCAAATGGACTTTCTCACACCCATCACATCTGTATCAAGGATGTGCCCACCTGAGAAAACATCCAGGTCTAAAGAACAAATAAAATTATCAAGAATTAATGTTTTGTAGTCTCTTGGTATACAGAGAGGGGGAAAAAAGTCTAAGCACCAAGTATTTTTATCAGATCAGCTGTACCAAACAGAAATATCAACCAAAGTTCTTCCTGTTAATAAGTCCTCCTTGAGGAGTAGTGATTAAGGGTTGGAAGTGCTGGTCTAACTTATATCATTTCACAGGGAAACAGGAGGAATGGGGAGAATGACTAACTCTAACAATGTTTAGATCGCTCAGGCCATTATAGATAGAACCTCAAGGAGCTGGTGTATCATTTTCAACAAATGAGAATTTATCATAGGCCCTTGCTTCCATGAATATAAAAATAATTCTTAATTTTAATCATTTATTATCAGAGCCACTACCTTCTTTTGTTTTTAAGAGGATCAGCATATACTCTAATTATAGGATAGCCTTTTCTAGTAAAACACATTAAAATAACTAGGTTTTTAAAGCACTACCTTAGAAATCAATGTGAATACTTTGTAATATCCATTGTTTATTTTTCTGGTGCATTTTTTTTTTTTTTCTGCTTAGAACAAGACTATTTGGAATGGACCTAGAGTCCCAATGCTATGAGTAGGTATAAGCTTCTTAATTAGGAGACTCCATATATTATAGGATATTCTCACAGTAAAATGACAGCTGTCTCATCTTCCAAAAGGACATCTAAATAATGTTTGCTTGTCAGCTAAATTTTTAGTATAACAGCACACTAGGAAAATGCACTGGACCCTGTATTAGGAGACCTGGAGTTTATATTCATTAGTCACCAATTAACTTTAAGATTCACCTCATCTTTCCAGGTTTCTGTTTTCTTGTCTGTGGATGAACATTTTGAAGGTGTACTCCCTAGTGATGCTTCTAGTATCCAAACACTCTGAGCCCACATGTTTTATTCTGGGTGGATAACAGAATATTAACAAATGTGTAACATTTTTTTTTTTTTACAAAATTAGTTCAGCTACACTCAGAGTCCTCTAGCAGAGCATTTTTAAATCCCAATTAATATTTCAAGGAGGTTACTTATGTGGAAATGAGCCCAAAAATTGTGGCAAGAATTCAAGAAAAGTCAATATAATTCTATATTGTAGGCCAATTAAAATTCAATAAAAAATTAACCTCATAAAAATTGATGTCACCAGGAAGATGCGATTACATGTATCAAACAGCTAGTATGTATCAATGGTAAGTTGCTTAATAAGTCATTAGTGCCTACCTTCAAAAAAATGTGACTTAATTATGAATATTTCAAACTCTTGAGCTAACATTAAAAAGAAAACTCAAGAGAAGTACTATTATTGGCAAAGAGAAGAAAAAGGACTCCCACAAAGTGTTCCAGTAAAACCAGAATATGCACAAAAATAATAAAAACAAATTTAATAAAGTAGTTACAAATATGGTAGGTATTAATCCAATTATATAAGTTGTCACCTTAACTGCAAATGATTTACACATACTCATTAAAGGACAGATTCTTAGAGTGGATAAAAGAATAAGTCAAAGGAGACATAACTATATATAGTCTATAGGAATCTATCTTAAATATAAAGACACAGATAGAATAAAAGTAAAAGGATGCAGGAAGGTGTACAAAGCTAACATTAACTAAAAGTACCATTATTAATTTTAGAAAAAGCAACCTTCAGAATTAGTAACAAGGAGAGGGTGATCAATTCTCCAAGAAGACACAATAATCCTTCATATGTATGTACCTAAAAACAGAACATGAAAATATATGAGGCATCTGATAGAAATTCAAGGAGAAATGCCATTTTAGGTAGAATCCTATAAAATTTAACATACAGGTATTTTCTCTTCCAGCAATCCAATTTCTAGGTATCTGTCCAAGATCTAAAACTTGTGTTCAACTAGCTAACCGGTACTTAAATGTTTCAGTATTGTTGAGTTCATGCTATCTCCCCTATTCCAATAGTCTTGAATCAAGTCTGCCTTAATATTTTTATCAAATGTTCAGTGTAACTTCTCTTCACCTTGCTTATAATGTGCCAAGCTCTCTATGAAGCCATTTATAGATATTATTTTGTTCAATCCTCACAACAATCCTCAAGTAGGTGTTATTATTCCCAATTGCGAGTGAGAATATTAAAACTACAAGAGGTGAATTAACTTGCCAAGAGTAAAAATAAATAAATAAATAAAAAATAACTTGCCAAGAGTCCCATGGTTTTTAAATAGAAGCACCTAGGAGAGTTACTCTTAATCACTCTATCACATATATTCTGACAAAATAAGAGGGTCTTTCTCCAGTGTATACCCAATGCTGCTTTTAGACATACACTTTTCTTTGGAATAATCATTCTGTTTCAGTTGTATTTGGTCCTCATAATCAGGTAAGAAACTGAAAAGAACCAAACACTCTAAAAGAGCCAAAACATGGAAGCAATATAAATCCCCACTGATAAATGAATGGATAAGGAAGGTGTGTTTACACACAATAAACACATACACACACAGAGAGAGAGAGAATATTACAGAGCCATGAAAAAGGATGTGATTGTGCCATTTGTAACAGCATGGATGGACTTAGAGGATATTATGTTAAGTGAAATAAGTCAGGGAAAGAGAAATACAACACAATATCAAGTATTTTTTCACTAGAACCCACAATTATTTTTAGGGCTGAATTGATTATAAGCAATTCAGATAATGAATTGTTGAGAATTTTTGAAAAAAAGTCCTAAAATCAGAATTTAAATCAGGGTCATTCAAACATATAAAATACTCAGGAGGAAACTTCTTTTGTTCCTTTTCTCTCCTTTCTTCTCTGTCTCTCTCTCTCTCATCCTTGTCTCCATTCCTCTTCCTCTCTACTTTGCTTCCTTTAAAGTAAGTGTAATCATTTTTGTTGTGTACATGAAGTAGTCAAAGTTATAACCTAAAAATTCAGGATCCCTATCTAATTCATTCTATCAAGTGTGCTGGGTATTAGAATCATGATTGTTGAATTTTTCTCTTCCTCATCAGATTCAGCAAAGTATTCTGAATTAGTGTGAAAGAGGAGAGGTATTGTTTTTTTTTATCTGAGCCGAGCAAATAAAAATGGCCAATGGAGATTTAACATTCAAGATTCTAGGCTAATGCATTTCTAGGGCCCTAAATAAAAAGAAGATGAATCTCCAGATCTGGAGGGGAAAGTCATTTCTTTCAGTTTTTGAACCAAAGTGGAAAAAAACTATCCATCTGCAGAGACTAACATCATCTTTTTTCATGCTGCACACAGGAAATTTTCCCATGACTTTCTGTTTCCTTGTAAATTCTTGTCAGGTACATCTTAGGAAAGAAATTTTAGATACCTTTTAGAAAGCAACTAAACATAAGTAGAATCATGTTTGTATACTGACCACGTGGAATCTTAACCTTTTCTTGATAAAAATCAAGAGTTAAGAAAAAGTTGGAATATTTTTAAGTTTATAATTCATACTTCTTTAAACATTTATGCATTACCTAATATATTCAAAGTGCTAATATAGATGCTGCAGGAGTTTCAAAAAAAATCATGACAGATCTTTAGCTTCAAAAAGCTTAGGTTTAGTATGGGAAACAAGAAAGGTAAATAAATATTATGTGATTATACAAGAATTGATAAATAGAGCATTAAAACTGTTTAAAGAAGGAAGTGGTCTGATAGAAGAAATCATAGAAGGCTACGTGAAGTAATAACATTTGAGCCAGTCACTGAGGGACAGAATTTTGAACTGAGATGGAAGAAAAGATGATTTCAAGGCAAGATAATGAACAGGTTTGTGTTGAGAAGACTTTTTTGACTCAGCAAAAAAGACTGGCTGATTGACAAATGTTATCAGCTATGGGATGGAAGAGGAGTGCCAGTAAACGCTATTTGCCAAATCTGGAAGAAAAATAAACTCTCATAGAAAGTAGATTTGTGAGAAATTATTGGAGAGGAAAATGGAGTTAGATAAGTATTATTTAGATGATCATATTCATAGATGCATATTAAGACCTTTAATGAACTGATAAATGTGTCTCCACACCATCAACTCCTATCTCCACAGTCTTATTAAAGCCCCAGTTAAACAAACTGTTTTTTGTCTGTTTGCTTGCTTGTTTGGGTTTTTTTGGAGAGCATATATCCCACCAAGCATTGACTTTTCCACATGCCTCTTTTCTCAAAGAGGTCAAGAATGCAGCATGGATCCTATGTGCAATGAAGAATAAAGCAAGCATCAAAAATAAAGGGAGACCCTGGGACTCCCTGGGTGGCTCAGCAGTTAAGCATCTGCCTTTGGCTCAGGGTGTGATCCTGGAGACCCAGGATCGAGTCCCACATCAGGCCCCCTGCATGGAGCCTGCTTCTCCCTCTACCTATGTCTACACCTCTCTCTTTGTGTGTCTCTCATGAATAAATGAATAAAATCTTTAAAAAAATAAAAATAAATTAAAAAATAAAGGGAGACCCTATTCTGTGTTTGTTTTCAATTTCATTACAAATGCTTGCTAGTTTCAAATAGGGCTTCAAATATACCTTGTAAAATTTGCAATCTCTAGCTGCAGACCCTCTCCATAATGGACTATTTGTATTCACGGGACTTTTGTCTCTAACCTTTTTTGTTTTCATATAACTCAGTGTCATAGATACAGTACAAATTCAGAAACATATTAAAGATAAAGCATTGAAAAGCTGTGTCAATACATTTATGGGGTGTTTAAAGAGAGCACAACATTTGTGTCAGCAGAAAAACGTGTACAGATATTTTGTAGGAGGACTCCCTCAGGTTTTAGCACATATGCCTTTTAATAGAAAAATTACAGATCACTAAATAAGGAAAAACAATATGAGTTCATGCCCTTAATGGTGTGCTGAGTTTTCAGGACACATTGGTATGGTTATTGATTCCATGCTGACAATCCCACAGGGGAAGAAGCTACAGAACCAGGTTTGTCGATAACTGCTAGCATAGTCTCTATCTCATTGGGATGTATTACCACTGTCAGGATGAATTCAGCAGTGGACACAATTTTAACCAGCACACTGCCCATAGGAGGGCAAGTGTGGGGCATATCAAGGATGATCAACAGGTGTGAGTGTGGAAAAGTGTACAGAACTAAACTCTCTGGGTTTCCCAGAGTTTGTCCTCTCTGGGAAAACCCAGAGAAGCCCTCTTCTCTCTCTCTCTCTTTTTTTTTTTTTTTTTTATAAAGAAGCCCTCTTTATAAATCCCATTCTGTGTTCATTTTCGATTTCATTATAAATTCTTGCTAGTTAGTTTCAAATAGGGCTTCAAATATACCTTGTAAAAATCTGCAATCTCTAGCTGCAGACTCTCTCCATATTCATGGAACTTTTGTCTCTAACCTTTTCTTTTGTTTTCATACCATTTTTGGCTACTTCCATGGTTTACTTAACATCTACATAAATAATCATGTGGGTGTATTGAAAGATAAGGCCTACAAAGTTACAGAAGTGCATTTCAAGTGGCCTGTTGTGTCTAACAAGACACCCAGTGCTTATTTCAAGTGCACTGGGTTCACAATAAAACTCATTTGCCCTCTCTACCTTTTAACTTTCTTACACCTATACTGATATTATCTTCTTCTATAGCAAGAAAGCCATAAATACCTGAAATGGTCATTGGCTTTTTTTTTTCTTTTAACCTTTGAACCAAAAGATTGTGAAAGGCATTCAAACTACCCTTAAAATGGTTCTTTGTCCTCCTTCCCAGTCTCACTATCCTCACTCTGTGAAGGCTTTCTTGGTATCTCTCACTCAATAATGTAAAAGTCCTCCAATAAATCTCCTTGTTTACAGTTTCTATACTCCTGATACATCCTGACACCAGAACAATCTTTTAAAACTAATCTAATTGTGTCATTCACCTCTTCAAAAACATTCAATGGTTCTTCATAGCCTATCCAATTAATTTTAAAACATTTTTCTTACCAAAACAGTATTTCTTTAAAAAAAAAAAAAAAAAAAGTAAAAAGCCTGAGCTACTCCATTTGAAGTAGGATTGAAACCATTTTAATTGCTAATTCTCCCAACTCAACAAAGGTAATTTCTTAAGTACTACTGTGGAACCCTTTGTATCTAAAAAGTTTAATTTGTGCTTCAGAATAACAGAGACTTGCTTTGGCAATGTGGTCACACTTTTCATTTCAAATATTATTTCTCAGGATTTCATTTCATGGATCCTATATTATGTTGGGACAGATATTATCACCAAAAATTCCCTGTGGTTTCCTTCCCTCATTGCTTTCCCTAATGCCCATAATAGCCCATAGTTGTCTCATAGCACACTGGCTAACCAAACATCTTCCAATGTGAGCCATAAAAGGTTGATGCACAAAATTAATTTTTTCTTAAATAAAGACAAGTGCTATTCAGCAAAGTCTGTTAGATGGAACATCTGGTGCTATTGAATATAGAAAGCTGAGAACAAGAAGTAAAGAAATGGCATCACCACAATAAGACATGTACTAGATTATGCCAAAACAATTCCATAGAAGAGCATATTGAGGATAACAGAAAGTTCTATTCAGTTGTGCCAAAGTGCTAAAGGGTGATTCATATATGCAAAGTCTGTGGAATAGTCTAAAGTCTCCAATTATAATGCCAAAAACTGAGTATTTGAGAATATGTTATGAACATGATAAATTGGACATAACTGCTTTAATGGTGTACTCTCTCTCTTTCTGCATTGTCTTCTGTCAATATATATCACTTTTTTTCTTAAAAAAAGATTTATTTATTTATTTATTTATTTATTTATTTATTTATTTATTTATTTATTCATGAGAGACACACGCAGAGAGAGAGAGAGGCAGAGACACAGGCAGAGGGAGAAGCAGGCTCCACGCAGGGAGCCCAATATGGGACTCAATCCCAGGACTTCAGGATCACGCCCTGGGCTGAAAGCAGGCGCTAAACTGCTGGGCCACCCAAGCGTTCCTGTATATCCCTTTGTACCCATATTCTGAAACCGCTCTCAAATGCTACCTTATATCCATGAAATTTCCCCCAATTACCCCAGCAAAAATGCGGACTTTCTCTTCTCTAGAATTCTATTCTCTTTGATTTGTTTCAAAGGACCCCAATCTATACTGGGAGAAGATCACTGCCTTAAGAGTGAAATGCTAAGTTTATTTGGCAGTGATCTAGGACACTCAAGAAAGGGAAGCATTCTCCAGGGAACCATTTTGCACTGGCATGGGCTATGCATGGGGGCAAGAAGGTCAGAGTATGAATCTAGTCTATAATGATATCTATTTAAGGGCACAACTTATCCCCATGTCTCCAACAGTATCCAAGGAAGGAGTTGTCTTGGACCAAGATTTGTTATGATACCTCAATGACAGTGACAATATATATCTATTCTTGTTTTTAATTTGATGATTTTAATTTGACTATTTATAAAGACATGTCTTTTGTATGAATACAGACATGTATGTACACACACATGCACATACACACACACAGATTAGAGAGAGAGAATGCATGCTGAAATTAGCTAATAGCTACTCCAGGGAGCCTTTTGTTAAAATTTCAAGAATAAAAATAATAATAATAATAAAAATTTTAAGAATAACACAAGTAGTTGACATGTTGGTAGCTTCAAATCTGTCCTGGTTCAATACACATAAAATTCAGCAAATTCTAAAAATAACTTATCTCTTCCCTTAAGCCCTCTAAAAGTCAATTGTTAAACATTTATTAGAACGCCATTCCTAAGATATAACATCCTAATTTTTTATCTGCTAGATCATTTATGAGGGCACTAAAATAACTGAGCTTCTGGGATCTGCAAAGCTGAGACTGTGACACTTACGTATAAAAAGACTAATAAATTAGTAAATAACATTCATCTCTTATTGAGTACTCCTATATGCTAGATACTCATATTCCCTCAAACATCATCTAATCAGCAGTTAAATGTTATATTACCTCCATGTTACATATGAGAGCTCCAAGGAGTTAAAGCAGTGAACCAGAGATTATATATTGTCTCTATAATGGTTTGTGCCTATCAACTGACCTTCATCTTTGACAAGTCTGCCTTTCTTTTATTACAAGAATAAGTAAATAGGATCAATATTGAGAAATACTGAATATAATTTAATCATTTATATAATATTTGGTCAACATTTCTTGAAATGTTCTCAATTAAGAATATCATTTATCCTTTGTGGTTCTCATTTTCTTCATCTATCAAATCAGTAATTGGAGTAAGATGGTACTTTTAGTTCTCAAGCAATATGGTTTTTTAATTGTATTATGAGTATATGGGAATGTCAATACCAGAAAGATTCTGCTGATAGAAACATGAGTCCTTAAGATTTTATTTTACCTTAGTTATAAAACCTGCTGGTTAAGAGGATAAATTTTGAAGCAAGATAGCCTTGAATGTGAAAGCTATCTATTCTCATTTCTAGCTATATGGCTAGTAGGCAAGTTGCTTAGCTCCAAAGATCATCATGTATTTAAATCTACTAAGCAATAATGATCCTGACACCCCAATCCTACCTAAAATTTCTATAAAGATTAAATATATTAATATATGTTAATTGCTCAACACAGTATCTGGCATCAAGTAAATGATAGTTATTATTTGATTTTTCCAGAAGCATAATGGAAGTGTCTCACTTATATGTTATCCTCACTGTATATTTCCTATGTGTTTTCAGGAAGATAATAGTGTATCACTTAAGTATTATCCTCATTGTATACTTCCTATGTTTCTTCAGCAATGTAGTATTGGGAAAAAGCACTGTACAATTTTTTAGTATTTTGAATGTTGTCAGCCAAAAAAGATACCAATGTATTGGATTACTAATACAAAAATGTTGACATACCATAAATATATTTCAATAATACCTCAAAAACAAGGATGTTTCCAGTCTTTACTGAGTACTTGATTGCCTCAGTTAAATAAATTTGAACTGAAATGACTTTACTGCAACTAGAAAATGATTAGCCACAATTATCTCAAAATATACCGCCTATATTGCATGCTCTCAGTTATTCTGTTTTTTCTCATTACAATTTAATTGCCTTGGAACATAAAACCTTATTTAAAATGCAGAAAATGCATAATGAAATATGGATCTCAAAGAGAAGGCTAAGAAGATGCGTTTTATATATTTAAGACCTGTACCCCACTGATCTCAGCAGGTGAAATGTATCCAGAGATGCCTTAAAAGGCCTTACTCTACTAAATTGTATCTTTGAATTATTACATGAACCTAAGAGAAGATTTGAAAAATTGTCAGAGCAAAACCCCCAGTAACTGTTTATTTAGACACCCCTTACACAAACTGAAAAATGGCTTCATATGAGGCTGCAGCATGAACAAAAGAATGATGAGAGGAATAATTGGGTGAATATTCTGGGAACCATATGGTCTATAGAACCAAGACCAGTCTGCTAGAAAGAGATACTGGATCACAAGGTTGTTTTCTTAGTCTCCCTGAATTTCTCTAAAATCAGGAGTAGATGGTCTAAGGTGACCTCCAATCTAGAACATTACAGTCCAGAAAGCCTAGAGGATAGATGTTAGAATCAGATGGATTTGGGCTGAAATCAAGGCTGTCACTCACTAGCTTTGTGATCTTGGGCAAACTGCCTTAATGCTCTAAGCTTCAAGTTCTCATCTATAAAGTGGATATAAACAATGGTGTTAAAAAAAAAACAACAACAATGGCGTTTATCTCATATGGTACTTGTGAAGACTAAATAAGATAATATAGAGTATACAACAAAATGCTTGTCAGACAAATGGGCTCGTAATTATTATTTTAAAAATATTCTCTCTCCATACATAATAAATCAAGTTTTGATACATACAGTTTTTAGGAAGTAAACATCCCTGGGAGAGGTCAATATGAAAGCCTTTACCATGTAACACCTTATCAAAAATTTAGTAAAACTTGTGTCAGCTGAGATTGTGTGAACTGGGCATCTAAGAGACACCTAGCAAAGAGTGGCAGTGAAGACAAATGGGGCACTGCAAAGAATGGGAGGCCCCAGTGACAACCTTAGTACATTTAACAATTTGCTTGAAGCAAGCCTTGACAACACCCTTAACATTTTCTTCTCTTGCTATATGGCTCACTATAAATGTATCCAATTTGAAGGTCTTACATCTTGGACTACCTGCAGGATCCAAAACACCTGCTGCATCCCTCAGCTGCTGCCAAAAATAAGAAGATGATTCTCTCATCTACACAGACATAGCCTAGACAAAGAGAGGGAGTGCATGGAAGGCTGGTGAACACTCTACCATTTCTAAATATTCCAAATGCAGAAAAGAGAGGGGATTTTAATATGTTATCTGACGCACTGATAGAACATCAAGTGCATTACTTACCAATTATTGTTCAAATATATTTAAAGAAATGTAATATATAAATATAAAACATTAGCAAAATTCAACCTAATGACAACTCTACTTATAGAAAATCAAATGTCTCTAAGTCATGTAAGTTTACCAAATCTCAAAGTATGTTTTTGTTCATTTTCACTTAGAAAATAAATATAGTTTGTATGTCAGCATTAACAACATATTTGTGGATATGTCTCCTCAAGGAAAGAGAAACAAAAGCAAAAATAAACTATTTGGACTACACCAAAATTAAAAGGTTTTACATAGCAAAGGAAATCACCAACAAAACAAAAAAGCAACCTAGTGAATGGGAGAAGATATTTGCAAATGATAAAACCAAAAAGAGGTTAATGTGTAAAAGATGTAAAGAACCGGAGCAACTTGGACCCCCAAAATAAGCTGAATAGAAAATCAAAAAAGGACCTGAATAAAGATTTTTTTCAAAGACAACACACAAATGGCCAACAGGCAGGTGAAAAGATGCTCACCATCACTCATCATCGGGGAAATGCAAATCAAAACCACAATGAAATACCAACTTACACATGTCAGAATGGCTATAATCAAAAATATAAAAAACATCAAGTATTGATGAGAAGGTGGAAAAAAAGAACACTTGCGCACTGTTGGTAGAAATGTAAATTGGTTCAGCCATTGTGGAAAACAGTAGGAAGATTCCTGAAAAAAATTAAAAATAAAAATACCAATTGATCCAGTAATTCTATGACAGGGTATTTACTAAAACAAAAACACTGATTCAGAAAGAAATGCACCCCTATGTTTACTGCAGAATTATTTACAATAGCTAATATATGGAAACAACCTAAGTGTCCACTGATGGAAGAATGGATAAAGATGTGGTAAATATACACAGTGGAATATTACTCAGCCATTAAAAAGAATGAGGGGGTGCCTAGGTGACTTAGGGTCGTGAATTCAATCCCAGTGTTGGGTTCCACATTAGGTATCCAGCCTACTTAAAAAAAAGAATTAGGTTTTGCCATTTGCAACAAAACAGATGAACCTACAGTATATTATGCTTAAGTGAAATAAATCACATGGGAAAAAATACTGCATAATTTTATTTACACGTGGAATCTAAAAATCAAAGCAAATGAACAAAGAAAAAAGCAGACTCTTTATATAAATATAGAGAACAAACTGGTGGCTGTCAGAGGGGAGGTGAATGGAGGAATGGGCAAAACAGATGAGATGGAGAGGTAGAAATTTCAGTTCTAAAATAAGTTATGGAGATGAAAAGTACAGCATAGGGAATACAGTCAATAACATTGGAATAACATTGTATGGTGACAGATGGCAACTACACCTTATTGGGGTATAGAATTGCCCAATGAATAAGTTGTATTTGTGAAACAAATGCAACATGTCAATCATACCTCAAAATTATACTTTAGCAATGAAGAAAAATAATTAAAATATAGAATACTGCAAGTGTTGTAACATATGGAAACAACATAGCTCACTACAAGCAACTCTAAAAGAACTGAGCATATGCATCCATTCATCAGTTAAGTGCTAGGCATAGATCCATTATCAGAATTCACACTAAACAAAGCAGATATAGACTTATTTTAGAATTCTTCTCTAGGTGCAAGCTATGGTCTTAATGAACTGTTGCTCAGATACCGCCTCACCCAGCCGCACTCAACCTTAGCTACATGTTAGTCATTTGAGAATCTTTTAAAAATCTATCCAAACTCAGAGATCCTGATCTAATATTGTATGAGGGATACCTAGGTATAGTTTTGTACTTTTTACTTTGAAATAATTTACAAAATAAAATTTGGAGTACAAAGAAATCCCATGCATCCTTCAGAAATGGCATTCAAGTTTTGCGTATAGTCCCAATAATATAATGTGAAATGATCCATACCAGGATGATATGTCACACTTGGCTGCTATAGCTTTTTCTACCTTAAGTCTGGAAGAGTTTCACAGTTCTTTCTCACCTTACTAACTTTCATATTTAATATATACCAGTTTTTTTATGAAATATCGTTCCAGTTGGATTTGTTTCTTGTTTCCTCATGACCATTCAAGCTGTGTGTTTCTGGCAGACAAATTACCAAGTGAGATAATCTCCTCCCTGCAGCCCATCAGATGTACCATGTCAGTATGTTCCAACACTGATGAAAATTTTCACCAGTTGCTGGAAGTCTTGGTTATAATCTGCTAAAATTACCCCCTTCTAAAGCTACTCTTTCCCCATTATAGTTGTAAGCGTTTTGTGAGGAAATGTTTACAGACTACATAACTATTCTGTAACTATGTTACAGACTACATAACTATTTTGTTTGTTATTAAACAAACTACCGTTTTTAGCATCCATTCATGTTCTTTGTTGACCAAATCTTTACTGCAATTGTTTCCAAGTTGTGATCTTCCAATTCTACCATTACTTCCACATTTATTATTTGGCATTCTGTAAATAAAAGCTTTTTCTACTCCAAATTCATATGCTCACTTATTTCACTGTAGACTGCTAGATTTCTATTTTTTCTATTTTAAAATTTTATTTAAATTGCTTAAAAAGGAAGATACTAACATTTTAAAGCTCCTCAGCTAAAAGTAATAACCAGCTGTGCAATGATTAGTATTTTTTAAAATTTTTCACAACCAACTTTGCCTGCATTTGGCTACAATATTATCTTCCCAGATTTACATAGATGAACGAGACCAGATTTCACTAACGTTTACCTTTTGTGATTATTTCCTTTGCATGTTCTCCTATCTGTCTGAATGATCTGGCTGTGGTCAAAGCCTTAAATCATTATATTCTTTGTATAGTTTCCTTTTGACTCCCCACACTTCTTTCTAGTGTAAATGGACTTATTCTTACCCTTAAATCTTTCTCTTTTATTTGTCTCAATAACTTCATTTATAGACCATTTTAGATACTCTTATGAAAGTTAGCAGCCATTTCTTATTTTTGGTTCTCACAAAATACAGCACAATGTTGAACATGGTAAAAGATAAACAACTAATTAAGTAATAAGGTTGAGTAGAAATGCTGATGTGACATTCCATTCTATAGTCTAGTCTGTCTGCTTTATCCTACTCAATTCTGAGTTAAAACAAAGATTCATGGCACTGATATCTATATCTATATCTATATCTATATCTATATCTATATCTATATCTATATATATAGCAGCTGTGCAATGATATATATTGTATATATATATAAAAGCTTTTTCTACTCCAAATTGATGTGCTCACTTATTTCTCTGTAGACTGCTAGATTTCTATATATATATTTCTCTATATATGTATTTTTAGTATTATATATACATATATATATATATATATATATATATATATATATATATATTAGTGTTTTAAACCAGGTAGGTGAAGGTAAGTCACAAAGTGAGAAAAGAATGACGACAAAGAGTTTAGTCCAATAATTTTCAAAAGAGAAGTGTTGGAGAACATTAAACTTCACTGTAAGATTTATATTTCACTACTGTTGCTATACATTAAGCAGTTTTAGCTATCTCTGATAGCATGAACCTGCATTTGAGAAGGCAAAGAAACAAACACATTGCCCAAGCAAAGGAATTTGAAATGTCATCATATAAGGGTTAAATCATTTGGCTGGTAACTTTTCCTGAAGTTTACCTAGTGCAGAAAATGTAGGGTGCTCCAATAATCCTTCCTTCTCCATGAAACCTTCACCAAATGATAAAAAGTGGTAATTTCTTCTTATTCTGATTGAACATGTAACTCTCTCTTCACTCATTTCTGTATCCTCATCTGCCCATATATAAATTTGCACTATCTTTGGATAGCTCTTCCAATATTTACAAACAAAGAAAGAGAAAGAGAGAGAGATAACCTCATCTCAGCAATTTGGAACTATGTCTAGGGATCATGTTTACTTCATGCAAAATGTTTACAACAGATACATACATACCCCTGGGCATAGAGTTTCAGTACATAGAGTTACTTTGCGACACTAGGGAGAGGTTCAGTGCTCTAACCAAGGAAAGTGGACTATAGCATTTAAATCTCTTCTGGCAAACATAAAATTAGAACTTAAACACACATATGCACACCCACTGGAGGCTTCTCAACAAAAGAAACAAATATATGTTGGTGTTCCTAACCCAGATTCTCTGATTAGATAAATATAGTATGAAGATAATCAAAATTGGTACCGACAGAGGGTAGTAGAGTTCACCTCCCCTTCCCTTCTTGCCAATTCCTCTAGGGTCTTTTTGGCATTTACAGTTAATTTTCTAAGTGTGTAATATGTAAGTTGCATAAATCTATAAAAATATAAATTTATAGTATGTATAATTACATGTATTTTCACATGTTAATGTATACATGTAAAGCATATGCAAATATCTGCTTAAACTTTCTAATAAATTGATTCCATGCTAAGTCTTCTAAAGCATGCACAAAGTACAATGGTGGTAAGCTCTTTGATATAAATCTTGGTGGCGATATTTTGTATGTGACACCAAAACAAAGGCAACAAAAGCAAAAATAAACAAATGGGACTACATGAGACTAAATAGCTTCTGCACACCATAGGAAACCAACAACAAAATGAAAAGGCAACTACTGAATAGGAAAAAATGTTTACAAATCATGTATAAGAAGTTGATATCCAAAATATATGAAAGACCCATATACTTGCAGAGCAAAAAAAAAAAAAAAATCTAATCAATAAAATGAGAAGATCTGAAGAGACATTTTTCCATGAAGGACATACAGATGGCCAGCAGACATATAAGATGCTTATCATCACTAATCTTCAGGGAAATGCAAATCAAAACTGGAATGAGAGGTCACTTCACACCTGTTAAAATGGCAATTATCAAAAAGAGAGAAATAACAAACACTAGTGTGGATGGAAAAAAAGGAAATCTTTGTGCACTATTGGTAAAAATGTATATTGGTGCAGCCACTACAGAAGAGAGCATAGAGGTTCCTCAAAAATGTAAAAAGGGAACTACCGTATGATCCAGCCTGTCCACTTCTGGACATTTATCCAAAGAAGTTGAAAACACTATCTAAAAAAATGCACATTGAACTCCATGCTTATTGCAGCATTATTTACAACTGCCTGATTTTTAAGATAGTGAAAAAAGTAAGTTTTTGAGGGGCACAAGGAAAAACAAATTTTCTCTCATCTCAACTTTTCAGAATGGTCTTTAAGTAGCAGGACAAGCAGAGAGGAGGAGGGATAGGATAAAAACTAATCTCAAACTAACACCTTTAGATTATCTCCTATTTCCTATCTGCACCTTCATGGAGCTTAGAATGTTGCTTTTTTTGTTTTTATAAGCCCTAGATTTGGGAGCATGTTCATCTCCTTTTTCTCTTCCTCTTTTAACCTAAGGAAACCATCACCACAGAACATAAAGAGGAATTTTGCCACGTTAATAGATCTGAGAACACTCTCATTAAATGTGGTCACTTAATCCACCCAGGCATATCATTTCTGCAGTTGTGGCAGCCCTGTGACCCTATTTCATCTCCACAACACTTAAATTGCTCAATGATATCAAGACGACTATGTCTCCATAATTCTCTTTTTAGTTGATTCAGGATCATTAAAAGTTCACATTTTCTGGTGTTCATTTTCAAATGCTCAGTTCAGATCTAAACATAAACGAGATGACCAACGTAATTACTGATAATAGTCCATGGTTAAAAAACCAATCAAGAGGGGTGAAGGAAGAAACACACCTAGAGTATGAAGTTGTGATTATCTTTCTATGTTGTTTAAGAAAATCTACTTTTCTTTCGGCGCTGCGGCTGCAGCCATGAGTATGCTCAGGCCTCAGAAGAGCCTTGCCTGGGAACCCTGGGTGGCGCAGCGGTTTAGCACCTGCCTTTGGCCCAGGGCGCGATCCTGGAGACCCGGGATCGAATCCCACGTCGGGCTCCCGGTGCATGGAGCCTGCTTCTCCCTCTGCCTGTGTCTCTGCCTCTCTCTCTCTCTCTCTGATGACTATCATAAATAAATTAAAAAAAAAAAAAAAAAAAAAAAGAGGCTTGCCTCCAGTGTCCTCCGCTGTGGCAAAAAGAAGGTCTGGTTGGACCCCAATGAGACCTGAAATCTCCAATGCAAACTCCCGTCAGCAGATACGAAAACTGATCAAAGATGGGCTGATAATCCAGAAGCCTGTGACTGTCCAGTGACTGTCCATTCCCGAGTTCAGTGCCGGAAAAACACTCTGGCCTGCCGGAAGGGCAGGCATATGGGCATTGGTAAGAGAAAAGGTACTGCCAATGCTCGAATGCCTGAGAAGGTAACGTGGATGAGGAGGATGAGAATTCTGCGCAGGCTGCTCAGAAGATACCGTGAATCTAAGAAGATTGACCGCCACATGTATCATAGCCTGTACCTGAAAGTGAAGGGACATGTTCAAGAACAAGCAGATTCTCATGGAACACATCCACAAGCTGAAGGTTCGCAAGAAGCTTCTGGCTGACCAGGCTGAGGCCCGCAGATCTAAGGCCAAGGAAGCCAGCAAGCACCGTGAAGAGCGGCTCCAGGCCAAGAAGGAGGAAATCATCAAGACTCTGTCCAAGGAGGAAGAGACCAAGAAATAAAACTCCCTCTCTCTTGTCTGTACATAGTAGCCTCATCATGAATCAGATCAGTTATTCAATAAAACAAACCTTTATCTGCCAAAAAAAAAAAAAATCTACTTTTGTCATGTGTAGCTTATCTTGAAAGAAAATGAAAATGAACAATTAAAATGCATTCCCTAGATGACAAGGTACTTGTGTGTTAAGTTATATGATTTTAATAGACTGGTTAAAAATTCAAGGAGTAATGTGGAATTTACAGATTATATAACTTTATACACACACACACACAGGAAAAATCCTGATGTGGCCATTACAATATTAACTTTTTCTTGCCTTGTATATTTGCCTTTGCTATGTTAACATGTACTCACACATGCACATAGCCATATATTTTTTTTAATCCAGGAAAAGTCTTCTTCATTTTTAAAATGTTAACATTGAAAAACTTATGCTTGTTTTAGATATATACTTTCACAATTGATACACTTCTCAGTGCTCATCAAGATAATTGTATTCTTAATTCTTTTTATCTACTTCACTCAACCCCTACCCATTTCTCTGGCAACCATGAGTTTGTTTTCTCTCTCTTTCTCTCTCTCTCTCTCTCTATTTTTTTTTCTTTATTTGCTTTTCTGGTTCTCAAGATCCACAAGAAGAGTGTAATCATATAGCATTTTTCTTTGCCAGACTCATCTCAGTTGGCATTATATGGTCTCAGTCCATCCATATTACTGCAAATGGCAAGATGTCTTTCTTTCTATTGAAAGATTGTCTTTCTTTCAATATTAGCCATCATGCAATATGGCTAATATTGCATTTTATACATAGATACACAAACTGTATCTTCTGAGTTATTTTCCTAATGAAAACAAAAACACTCAGAAAAGCTCTATGTACCCTTATGCTTATTGCAGCATTATTTACAATCGCCAGGATACAGAAGCAACTCAATGTCCATTCATATAGGAATGGGTCTGATATCATCTTTATTGTTAATATTCTATTTACATTCAAGTCTGTAAGACCAACAATTGTACAACTGAGTAAATAATATCAAAATTGTAAGGGTAAAAAGCAATTCATTTCCTGCTCAGGTGGAAAGTAAGAGCAGAATATCTGCAGGTGCAGGACGAGTTCCTTGGTAGAGACAAACAAGGACGCTAGAGTCTTGTAGGTGGTTGTGATTCCCTGGGCCAGACATGTCTATGTCTCCTGGCACTTGATATGGGTCAGTAAATGTCTCCACTTATAACCCAAATCTACTGCTTTTTCATGTACTTCCACTCCATTTCATATCAGCCCTCTGCACTTAACTTTAGCTAAATCCCAAAGCATGCATGAAAATACCTAATGACCTACGAGTTCACGAGCAAAACAGCACAGAGCATATGTGAAATGCTGATTACACTCAGCTACAAGCACCCCAAGGGGAAAAGCACCGAAATCTTAGTGAACGTTATCAAGTCAGACTCTAATTTATACCTGACACATGGCCTTAGACAAGTACAGCCTAATACCACAATCATCACTTGTTCACCATTTTTTACTAAAAAAGTACAAACTGCTGGTACGATTATGTCATTCTATTGCATGTTTATTTTAGCCAGCTACTACCCTGGTGAGGTCTGTAATATATTTTCACTTTTACCTTCATGTAGGATGAAACTAAAATATTGAAAGGTGGAACAAACAAAAGAAACCTTCCCACGGTTATAGAGCTATAGAGCATTTATGTAGCACACTTGCAGTGCAAACTTGCACATGCCTGTTAATTAAGGCAGTGCCCTTCACCCTTCTACTAACTCAGTTGTCCCAGCTCTACAGTGGAAGTATCAAGAGAAACAACATCACTAGGTATGGGACACAGAAGGAGAGCTGCATCAAAAGGACTGTAAAATATTAATTGCTCAATAAATAGCCATGGGCTTATTATTCATCCTATGTCCTTGTTATTTTAGGGTAATAAATTTTGAGCCCAATTACTTGGTCAAGGTTTACATATATCCTTTTATTGTAATGACATAGGGGTCAGGAGAAAAAACCTAGGGCCAAGGAAGCAGTAGATGGGGTGATGTGGATAACTATAAACAGGGTTACAACATTTTATAGGCCCATCAAAATTGTTGACAGACTAATGATTTTTGAAACCTATCTACAAAGCCACCCTAAAGCCTGCCTGGGCTGCTCTAATGACTGTTTTTCTGAAATGTGAACATGAGGTCACATATTAGAGTGAGTTAAGGGCAAATATAAATGAATGTATTAAGGAGCCACAAACATGGCTCTCTAATTACACATTGATATTTTGATCAGAAGCCAAACAAAACAACCAGTGAGACCCAACATCATGAAAATATTTTTCTCCCTTTGAGGATTTAATCATCTTTATTTTTTTCACAGATAATTTTCTCCTTGACCTCCAGTAGTAAAGTCAGTTTTGCATACTGCCTATTTCTAGAATATGTATTTCTAGTTGTTGTTTTGTAATTACATATCAGATGCCAATGAAGTAGTTAGAAGCACTTAAAAGACACCTTTGAAAAATTTATGTAAAAAAATAAACACTTAATGTGTAATTGTCTCTCTTTGTGCAAGTCACATGGCTTTAAAGAGTGCTTTGTCCCTTGTCTCTCTATATAGATGTTTCCAACAAATGCACTTTTTCTGTTGCCTAAGAGTTAGTGACTGCTTCCAACTTCTCTCACACCCTGCACTCCCTTCAAAGAATAAAACCATGTCTGCAAAGTCAAAACACAAGAATAATTTAAATATCAATGATAATGTTTTGTACATGTAAGCACTCTGCAGGTTTCATTAGAAAAGCTGCAAATAGTTTTCTTTTTATATTGATACATATGTTATATTTTTATATATTGCATATTTCATTATACTAATAATTATTTCACATTTTCTTTATATTGTATATAATTATAGAGTATCTATAGTATGCATAGAGTATGACAGGAATACTCTTGAGGACAGAACTATGTATTACAAACCTTTGTATTCCTAATTACTTATAGTTTATTCCATTCAGTACCACTATGCTTTGCTTCTGTTGGTCTGTTGGGTCTCTCCAGAATTCATGTTGAAGCCCTAACCCTAAAGCAACCGTATCTGAAGATAGGGCTTCTAGGAAGTAATTAAGATTAAGTCAAGTCTTTAAGGGTAGGGTTCAAATTTAATAGGATTAGTAGCCTTATAGGAAAAGAGAATTCTCTTTTTCTCTGTATATGCCTGCCTACTGAGGAAAGGCCATGTGATCACACAGTGAGACGGTCGTCATTGACAAGTCAGGAAGAGGGCTCTCTCCAGAATCCAACAGGCTGGACTTCCAGCCTTCATCACTGTGAGAAGTAAATGTCTGTTCACCAGTGCATGGTATTTTCTAATAGTGGCCCAAGCAGAGTAATATACTCACCATATATTAATGGTATTCTGAGAACAAACAACTCTGGGCCAAAGTTTCTCATTTAAAAGAAAGATTAATATTACCTTCTATTTACCTCTTATTTCATACTTCCAACTTCCCAAAGATAGCTCTCTTCCAAGGAGTCCTGAGTATATCAATTTCAATTTGCCCCAAACCATTTTTTTCTCAGATACTACAAAAAAAACAAACAAACAAACAAAAAAACAAAAACCAACCATTCTTCCTTTATCTACCTTAATTAATATAAAATCTTCAATTTTTATCTTCATCTCCAATTGTTTGAAAAGACTGGTTAATTGAAACAGGTTACACCCATACCTTTCTGCCTGATTAATATGCTTTTGATCAAACCCTTATTATCTTTATCTTGTCCTGTCACGGAAAACCTCTTAACTTGCTTTTCCTTTTCTGGCTCTGTGGTTTCACTTTCAGATCTGTACCATACTTCTGCACTTTCTATAATTCCTAAAACTCAGATCCAGGGTTAAAAATAACAACATCAGTCAGCAATCTAAGTGATTCCTAACTTTTCAAACCTCAGAAGACAGGCACAAAAATGAAACACCCTTAATGTGTTGAAACTTAAGATGGTCAAACAGCTTATTTCCAGAATCCAAGGGGTGGGGAGGAGGGGGGAGTCACTTAAATAGAAAATTAAAGAAGTTGCAACAGCTTGTAGTTCTTGGGGGAAAAAAAAAAAAAAAAGGTGGAAAGACACATTCTCCTTCTTCTATTATCTACCACCGAATCAGAGTCTTGGGTTCTGTGCTAAGCAGAAAAACTATTCTTGGAATTGGGCTCACGTAACAGAGAACTTCATCTTATCTGTCCCAGAGAGACTATACTTAATGTAGGAATTAAAAGATCAAATTGGATTGACCCTCATTGCCCTTATCTTCCAACAAGTCTTGGATTCAGGTCAATAGCATTTGGCAGGAGCTGAAAGAGCGCCCATCCATTCAATTACCCAGCACTGTAATGCACAAAATTAAACTGTTCCATTTCATGGGCTACTTAGAATTTATTTTCCCAAATGGCAGAAGAGATCCACTTTTCTACTCTCTTGAAGAGATGTAATTTACGCCCTACTTCCATGTTAAATTAGTTAAGCAGACAGTTCTATTGGTGGGAATTTCTTCCCTTTCCTTTGTAGTAAATGTTGGTGTTACAAACTGCTCCAGTAGAAGACCTTTCACATTTGAGAGGAATTCTTTTCAGATATATTATTATGATACATGAGTAAAATGTGTGTCAAATTTTTTCTTCCCTTCCACTCTCCGAAGAAATAATTATCCAGAGGAGATTGAAATGTCACGCAAAGTTTTAGGGTAAGCAGAACGAGTGAAATAACACAGGTATTGGATTTAAACGTATTTGAAATGCAAATGTGGAATAAGGAAAACGGGAGAAACTAGACTTGACATGAGAGATAGAAACTACAAAGACCTCGGTAGGTGGGCAAGTATTTATTCATTCAAGGAGCCTTATATGTATTCATTTGTGGATTAATTTAGCATCTGCTCATTGTGTTGGAAGTGGAGATTAAAAAACTTAATCAGAAAGAAACCCTAGTGTTAGGAATTTGAAGGGTAATAAGATATATATATATATATTTACATTTACCCAGAATAGAAGTTAAGTGCTGTAGTAGAAACAAATCAGATGTGTAGGAACTCAAATGGAGTTATGGCTCTTTATTACACAGTAATAAGTACAGTACAGTAATTTCAAACCATCTTTGATAATTTTGTCTTAACGAACTTTTCTGAAGGTAAACAAAATACTTTTAAATTCTCCAGGAACATAAAATAAACCTTTATCAAGTCCATTCTGTCTGTTGCTTGAATATTACTTTCCATGCAACATAAAACTATCACAAATAATGCTGTTCACCAACATGGCTGACTCTATCAGTTAAAGTGTTACTCCCTGAAATAGTGTACTGACTCAGCGTTATACTACATATCTTACTTTATTTTCCCATTCAATTCATCTGCTCTTTTGTACCTTTAACATCCACACTGGGAAGTTGGCAAAGGCTTATACAAAGGTGTTGAAAACATGAGACACACCTAATTCTGGGAAATGAACAAGGGGTAGTGGAAGGGGAAGTAGGCGGGGAGCTGGGGTGATTGGGTGATGGGCAATGAAGGGGGCACTTGGAGGGATGAGCACTAGGTGTTATGCTATATGTTGGAAAATTGAACTACAATACAATACAAAAAATATTAAAAAATATAAATAAAGGTGTTGGGAGGCAGCCCATTAGTTTTAGGGTTCTTTTGAGAGCTGGTAGTCTGAATGTTGTTCATCTCCTGGCTTGAAAACTACATCGTTGCTAACATCCTCATTCACATCAAATAGCCCAGTTAATTTAAGTAAGAGAGATATTGGCTGTGGAACTAAGTCACATATATATTATATAGATACTGAGTCTTATTACTGTTTCAGGCTTCTATTTTTATTTCCAAATATGTGTTGGCTTGTGATGGTCCGACAATACGGCAAGCCAAGTTGACATTTTCCACATATTTAATTCTTTCAAAGTAAAATTTCTATTTGATAAAAGGACTATCTTTCTAATACTCCATCGTGTGCTTTAATATCTTGTAATTTGAGTCTCGCAAGCCAATCGTGTTTTCTACTGTCACCGTGGCAAACGTTGGCAGCTACAGTCCAAGGCATAGTTTATGCAGGGGGAAGTAATTGCCTATTGGTGGGATGCTGGAAAGGTTCTAACAGTACAAAGAGACATCAACTTAATTGCTCAAATATTTCCTAATCAATAAGTAATAAGTCTGAACTACTGGAATCCTCATCATTCAGCAAGGCAGATCCATATATAAAGAAATAAAGCAAAAAAAGGAGGTATTAAGGAAAATGTAGACAAAGTTGGTATACAACTAAAATCTTTATCTCAATTGCTAATGCCTGATCATAATATAGTCTATTCAGTAGTATGGACAGAAATTGTCCTCTTAATTGACTCCTCACTTTATTATGTCCAGAAACTTAACCTTAGCAAAAAAGTTTAAAATTATAAATTTTATCTGTAAGATGAAGAGCTAATATTATTTACTGAACTATATACAAGGAGCTATGCATATGTGACTATTTAAATTCTTTTTAAAATTTTTCCTTTAAATTCAATTTAGTTAACATATACTGTAGTATTAGTTTCAGGAGTAAAAATTAGTGATTTAGCCATTGCATTTCACACCCAGTACTCATTACATCAAGTGCCCTCCTTAACGCCCATCACTCAATTACCCCATCTCCCCACCCCATATCCCCTCCAGCAACCTACAGTTGGTTCTCTATTGTTAAGAATCTGTTATGGTTTGTCTCTCTCCCTCTGTTTTCACCTTATTTTTATTTCCCTTCCTCTAAGTTCATTTGTTTTTTTTTTAATTCTACCTATGAGTGAAATCATATGGTATTTATCTTTCTCTGACTTATTCTACTTTGCATAATACCCACTTAGTTCCATCCACATCATTGCACATGGCACGATTTCATTCTTTTTTGATGGCTGATATTCCATTGTATATGGAGGTTAAAGAGCATCCTATTAAAAATGAATGGGTCAACCAGGGAATTAAAGAAGAATTTAAAAGAATACATGAAAATGAAAACATGACATTCCAACACCACTAGGATGCAGCACGAGTGATCTTAAGAGAAATGTACATAGCAATTCAGGTCTTCCTCAAGAAACAAGTTAAGGCTCAGATACACAACCTAACCTTATGTCTAAAGGAATTGGAAAAAGGAAACTAGCCCTTTATCTGATATGTCATTTGCAAATATCTTCTCCCATTCTGTAGGTTGTCTTTTAGTTTTGTTGACTGTATCCTTTGCTGTGCAAAAGCTTCTTATCTTGATGAAGTCCCAATAGTTCATTTTTGCTTTTGTTTCTTTTGCTTTTGTTTCTTTGACGTATCTTGCAAGAAGTTACTGTGGCCGAGTTCAAAAAGGGTGTTGCCTGTGTTCTCCTCTAGGATTTTGATGGAATCTTGTCTCACATTTAGATCTTTCATCCATTTTGAGTTTATCTTTGTGTATGGTGAAAGAGAGTGGTCTAGTTTCATTCTTCTGCATGTGGATGTCCAATTTTCCCAGCACCATTTATTGAAGAGGCTGTCTTTCTTCCAATGGATAGTCTTTCCTCCTTTATCGAATATTAGTTGACCATAAAGCTGAGGGTCCACTTCTGGGTTCTCTATTCTGTTCCATTGATCCATGTGTCTGTTTTTGTGCCAGTACCACACTGTCTTGATGACCACAGCTTTGTAGTACAACCTGAAATCTGGCATTGTGATGCCCCCAGATATGGTTTTCTTTTTTAAAATTCCCCTGGCTATTCGGGGTCTTTTCTGATTCCACACAAATCTTAAAGTAATTTGTTCTAACTCTCTGAAGAAAGTCCATGGTATTTTGATAGGGATTGCATTAAACGTGTAAATTGCCCTGGGTAACATTGACATTTTCACAATATTAATTCTGCCAATCCACGAGCATGGAATATTTTTCCATCTCTTTGTATCTTCCTCAATTTCTTTCAGAAGTGTTCTATAGTTTTTAGGTTATAGATCCTTTACCTCTTTGGTTAGGTTTATTCCTAGGTATCTTATGCTTTTGGGTGCAATTGTAAATGGAATTGACTCCTTAATTTCTCTTTCTTCAGTCTCATTGTTAGTGTATAGAAATGCTACTGATTTCTGGGCATTGATTTTGTATCCTGCCAAGCTACCGAATTGCTGTATGAGTTCTAGCAATCTTGGGGTGGAGGCTTTTGGGTTTTCTATGTAGAGTATCATGTCATCGGCGAAGAGGAAGAGTTTGACTTCTTCTTTGCCAATTTGAATGCCTGTAATGTCTTTTTGTTGTCTGACTGCTGAGGCTAGGACTTCCAGTACTATGTTGAATAGTAGTGGTGAGAGTGGACATCCCTGTCTTGTTCCTGATCTTAGGGGAAAGGCTCCCAGTGCTTCCCCATTGAGAATGATATTTGCTGTGGGCTTTTTGTAGATGGCTTTTAAGATGCCGAGGAATGTTCCCTCTATCCCTACACTCTGAAGAGTTTTGATCAGGAATGGATGCTGTATTTTGTCAACTCTAGTGAGATAATTTTTCTTGCTTAAGAAGTAATTAGAAAAATCCATTTGGTTCTTTTTGTAGGTTCAAGTTTTCTATTGAATTAATCCAATTCATCAAATCTCTTAAACAGTTTTGCTATTGAAATTAAAATCTGAATCTGATACCTCTAATAATCCAAATCTCCAATGAGTCTTCCTCTTGTCTTTTTTTTTTTTCTTGATATTTGGCTCTTTCTCATCTTATTACATTTCTGATTTTTTGTTAAATGAAAACCAGATCTTTTATTTTAAAAAAGCATTAGAGAAAATTTGAAGCTTTAGATAATGTTACACTCTCCAAAGAACATTTATATTTTTGTATAAAGGTTTTTAAGGAAGGAGAAAATCACTTTAATCCAAGTATTCAAACCCAGATTTAATTTTTATGTGAGCTTGTATATACCAATATGCATTTGTTGCTGTACACAGTCCTCTGGAAATCCCAAATGAAAGATCTCTGTTTAGAGAGCTTTTCCTTCTTGATTCAGCTTTTGTTTGCACAGTCCTGTGTGATTATTAAATGTTCTCTGAATTTCTAAACATCTCAGGAGCCATTTTAGAATCAGTCTTCTGTTAAAATTGGAATGTTAATTCCAACCGTTTGCATTTCCCTTCTGTCTGGCTTTCTAATTCCTTCAAAAGTTGTTGTGTATCTTTCATTCATCTTTTCTATTTCTTTTTGGTGGAAGGGTTGTCCTGATAAAAGCTAATCTATTATGGACAGAAATTGACATCTCATGTTCAGTAGTCAATCAGACAAAATCGGATTACAGCATAGCTCACTTTTTTTTTGTCAGCATAATACTATATACCACTCTTGTTTTCCATGCACAAAGTTCTAATTATTCTACTGTTCTTTAGAAATTATTTTTGTTTCAGGTACTCATTCTTTTTAAATCAATAACAGATCCTTTTATGGATAACATTTCAGGGTCCTAGTGACTTTCAAGATTGATCTAAGGTACAAATACATTTAATATATATCCTCAATAGAATGCATGGGCTATTCACTTTTTTCTTAGAATATAAAACAAATTTATGAGAAAAAAATTTTAGCAGAGGTATGGTGAGGTTTTTTTTTTTGATGGTATCAAAATGTATTTCAAAATTGTTTTTTATTTGCTTTTGAAAAGATCTAAATAGTTTTTAAAATTGGAAAGACTAATCACATGTCAGATTCACACTCTAGTCTACCTTTCTTATCTTGCTGTTTTTCTACAGAAACTACTTACTCTCAGCAGAGTGATGAAGGTGTTTACTATTGTTGAAATGTACTTATATTTCCTATGTCCATGCTTTGGCTTATGCCATTACTTCTTCTTGGAGTATATCCATTTCTAACATCACTGGGAATCTTATACATTGGATAAGAATCTGCTTAAATGGCATTACTCCAAGACAGATGCTACCATCACTTAAGCCCACTTTGAAAGAAAGAAAACAGTCTAATCTATGACATATGCATACAATCTCGCCTAATATGCCTATGCCATTGGCATAAATTTTATAGAGTGATGTTTTGCCGCATAGTTACTCTGTATCTTTGTTACTTCATACATTACTGTAATCATCTTGATACAGGAATCTGACAGGAAATAATGCTTGAGTGCTTTCATATAGCAAATAGTCAAAGTAAAATCACAAGAGTTAGAGATAGTTAAAATCAGATGCTGCACATAGTGGGATTACATTGATTATTTCTATTTTTTTTACATCTAATAGAACTTAACAGGATTTTAAAAATTCTTTGCAAAGATGAAAGAAATAATTGTATGGCGTAAAGTATCTCAAACTACTTTAGGCACAGAAATACAAATAGCAGGAATGTGGAGCATTTTAGGAACTCTTGTATTCTCAGCATTTTAATGAAAATACTGTGATATTAACTCTCACTAGAATTTTGTTCATAATTTTAAAAGCCCTCTTCCCTTTGAGGGGGTGTTTTCATTAGTATTTTTCAATTTTCCCCCTCTTAGATCAATTGGCTGAAAAGCTGGAAAGTGAAAACTTCACTGGAGATGCCTCAGCCTTAACAATATTCCACTGGAAGAACATGTCTGAGGCCACAAAATCTGTTTGACATTTGACAAGAATAATAATTTAAAACCTCAAACTGTTATTTCTGAAAATTTACACTGTGCCCGAGAGGATAGAAATAACCAAATCTCTACAACATTTTGGCTTCACAATTGTTTATTTTTTAATGACAGCCTGTTCCTATTTTTAATAGTACTTATTTTTGTAAACAGAATGATGAGGCCTACCAAGGAAGGACATATGCCAAATGCAAAAGATCGGTCCTCAGAACACTGGAAGGCAGCATGTTGTGCCCATCATTGTTTATTGACATAACGGGTGGCAGAGTCTTGCTAAATGTCACAGATCCCATTTTCTTTTTTCCAAGGTTCCCCACCTGTCAATACTCAGGGAGTCAGCATGATATTTGTTTAAACAGTCTGTGTTCTTTCTACAACTTGTAGTGGAACCAGTCATAGAAATTCAGCAGTCAGATTTTAGCTGACAGTTTTCACGCTGAAACATGGTGCAGAAGGAAACCCAGCTTGCTCTTCCCCAGGTGCATTTTCTCTGTCCTGCCAAAAGGAGCATAAAATAATATATAATTGTCAGTTAGGGAAGCAAATAGAACTCAGAGATACCCAAGGGGAAGAAAATGTTTGCTGTGCAAGTAAGGCTATTTTTATAGTTACATTTTTAGCTATCAACGTTCTTTAATGAAGGAAAGGAGAGCAGCCTGGGAATCATTGGAATACCAAAGTGCAGGTATACCCACTGCATAAATAATACAGTGGTTTATTAAAAACTCAGACCCTATCATAGAAGTAGTTTTAGGTAAGCTAGCGAAGCAATCTCCTCCTGTAGGTAATATGAAAATCTTGAAAATTCTTTTATCAGGTAATTAAGCCCTGCATGTTGATAATAATGGTCAAAATATTTGATGTCTTCTACACATAGATAAGAATGATGTCGTCTTTCTCTCTTCATAGTCTGTGTTTTTTTTCCATATAAAATCCATAATTTCATTTACAAATATGGTATATCTATGAATGGTAGCTTTGAAATAAAATGTAACTTATTTCCTCCTCTTTCCTAGAATTGAATTCACAGTAATAGCTTGTCATTTCAGTTAATAGAAGGCATCTATTTAAAGTGTACGATTTAATGAGTTTTGAGAATTGGGTAAGTGCTGAAGCTATGGTCACAATTAGGACAAAAAAAAAAATATGTGTCATCTCAAATAGTGTCTCAGCCTATTCTCTATTTTGCCCCAGGCAACCAGTCATCTGTTTTATGTCTATAGATTAACTTGTATACTCTGGAATTTTGTATAAAATGGTTAGTATAGTATTTTCTGTGGCTTCTTTTAAACTAGTATACATTCTTTGAGATTCATCCTTTACTTATGTGTATCAGTCATTGCTTGCTTTTGATTGCTGATTATCATTCCATCATATTTTTGTTTTAGCCACTCACCTGCTAATAGATGTTTAAATAATTTCTAATTTTTTGTTACTGTAAATAAGACTGGTAAGAATATCTGTGCATGGGTTTCTATGTGTGTACACACACATACTATTATACCCCTTGAATAATATACACGTGTAGAAGGCCTGAGTTAGATACCAAGTGTATGTTTTTTACAAAATTGCCAAATGGCTTTCCAAAAGGGTTGTGCCATTTCATATTTCTTCCAGGAATGTATAAGAATTCAGCTTCTCCACATCTTGACCAGAATTTAGTAGCATGAATGCTTTTTTAAATTTATCTACCCTAGGAAGTAGTGTTCTTATATATTTAATATGCATTTCCCTAATGACTAATGACAATGTGCATCTTCTTAGCATTTATTTGCCATCTGTAGGTTTCCTTCTCTGAAATGCAGTTGAAATATTTTGCCCCTTTTTATTTGGGTTATTTGTCTTTTTATTAAGTGATAACAGTTCTTGATATATTCTGTAGACAAGCCCAGTTTCAGACATATGCATTGAGCTTGCCTTCTAGTCTGGTTATAAAACCAATTTTTTTCTAAACTGTCACTTAATTAAGGTTATCTTGCTTGAAAGAATGGAGTTTAAAGCTGTCTGGAAGCTCTGAAAATCATGGGCTCACATGGAAAGTGGCACATAATAGAGGTACACATTCGGATTTACTTTGATAAGGCCTTCCTTTCTCTTGTTGCCTAAGTTATTTCCTGTCAATATCTGACCTCTAAAGAGAGTTTATTATTTACTTCTGTTCCCAAAGCTGGTATGAAACTCTATTGTCCAGGCTAGTTTGCTTGTCATATTTCTTAAAGTATTCTTTCTGTTGTATTGTCTACCCATACCCATAACCTCTTACATCAAATACTCAAAGATTTTGGGGAAAAAAGTAGATAATGCTTCTTCTATTAAAACAATTTTAAATTAGTTTTGGAGGTAGACTTTAGTGAATCATCAGTTGCATATAACACCCAGTGCTCACATCACATGCCCTCCTTAATGCCCATCACCCATTTACCCCATCCTCCAAACCACCTCCCCTCCAGCAACCCTTAGTTTGTTTCCTAGAATTCAGTGTCTCCTACAGTTTGCCTCCCTCTCTGTTTTTGTCTTATTTTTCCTTCCCTTCCCTCTGTTCATCTTTTTGTTTCTTAAATCCTACGCATGAGTGAAGTCATATGGTATTTGTCTTTCTCTAACTGACTTATTTCACTTAGCATAATACCCTCTAGTTCCATCCACATTGTTGGAAATTCCAAGATTTCATTCTTTTTGGCAGTTGAATCATATATACAGTGTTTTTCCCATTTAGAAAACTATTTAGAAGACTATTTGAGCACCAGGGATTGCAATATTAAACTAGTGTGTTAAGGAAGACCGGACCAGTGTATACCACTTGCAAGGGGACTTTGCTATTTGGAACGAGACTCAGGATCTCTTCAAGATCATATCTCAGTCCAGGCTACTAGAGACTGTATCCATTCTTCTAACAGAGAAGGATTTCATATGGGTGGGTATGTCTTTACAGACTCGATTCCATGTTAAGGACCATCAATCCATAAAGAATGGGTCACTTGATAATCATTTTTTTTAATGTAAGAGGTATGGATTTCTCAAGAATGTGTTTCTAAGAATATACAATTTGGAGTCTCAATATTTACGGTGTGCATGTTTTGTGTGTGTGTCTGCCGTACTTTGCTATTGTGGCACACAGTGGAAGTTTGATAATGATTACAATGCCAGCCTGATCAGTTTTATAGAGCATCACTCTGCCCACCACACAAAACATTCACGTTTCTGAGAAGCTAATTGCCAATCTCAGCCTAAAATAGTTTTCATTGGGAGGGAACAGGCAGCAAGTGTATTAAATCCTTCCAAACATGTTTCAAATTTTTAAATGAAAACAACCACTTACAAATTTTTACTGTTGAGGGTGTAAAGAAATAAACCACAAATACTATGTTTGTTTCACATCATTTTCAAGCTAATGAGAATTCTATGTGATTAATAACATAATTTCCAAATTATGACATTTGACTAAGCTCCTAATGAAGGGTTTTAGGGGCTGAGAAAAATAAACAAAAATATAGATCTTATAATACTTGGTCATAAAAACTGATGAGACTCTCCTCTCTTGGTTATGCTTCTTATGAGTAATACCTCTTTTCTTTGATAAAGATCAATGTAATAACCCTGACTGGTAGTCATGTGCTTCACCATCTCTGTTTTTGATTTTTATCTTCACAAGTGAAAAAAGACAAGTTGTTTTCAGATAGCAGTGCTCCGCAAATGCCACAGTGTAGCTGAGTTCAGACATAAATAACAAATTCCTTTTCAGGTATTATTCCAACTAATACAGGTATTTCATATAACCATATTGCAATATATTCTAAAGCAGTAATATTTAAAGTGATTCAAAGCCACATAAACACTTCTCTGCTAACTTGTCTTTTTAGTGTCCAATTTTTTGAATGTCTCATATTATCTGTAGAGAACATATCTTGCAAAATCCTTGTTTTTTTTATATACTCCATCATTGTCTTCCATACTGAGGTTGGGCGGGGTGGGGGGGGGGGGCGGAGTCTGGAGTGGTCTATTCCCTGCCTTTTCCCTTCTAAAGCCCCACAGAGCAAACTGCAGACCCAGGGAGCTTCACTGGTAAGTCACACCAACATTAAATGAAGAAATAATTCCGATATGCAAAATTTGCCTAGACAATTGGAAAAGAAAGTAGCCTGCTAACAAAGGATATAAAAGAACGTTATGAGAGAGAAATATTACCAGTTTGTCTCAAGTGTGAAGATGGAGGCACATTCCTCAACAAAATAACAAACATGATCTAGCTGTATTAACTATATCATAACCAACTTGGTTTTATTCCAGGAAAGTAAAATTTGTATGTCTGTTTCATATTAGAAAATCAATTGGTGTGATTCACTACATTTGTAGAGTAAAGGAGAACATTATAGAATGGTAATAGACCAGGAAAAGCATTTCACTAAATTCAACATCATTCATTTAAAAAAAAAAAAAAAAAAAGACAAACCTCTTAGAAACCAGTATTAAACATTTAACTGTAATCACGATAATGAAATCCTCCCGCTTTGTGTTTGAAAACACCAGTTTGCTTCTGGGAGGATGCAATTTCTCCTTACAGAAGCTGGCTTCTCATAACTAATTGGGATAGGAAATAGATTGCAGATGTATGACATTAAAACATCTGAACTTTGGGCTGTTCTCACCTCTGCCCTCTTACACTGAGGAACAGGAGCAGCTAGTCAAAGCTTAGGGCATTGTTTCTCATACCTTCGCATCCTTTGGAATCACTGGAAGGACTGTCAAAAAGATGACTGTGTCCGACTCCCTGAATATCTGATCTAGGGCATCTAGATGGAGGCCTGGGAACTTTGATTTCTAACAAATTCCCAGGTGATACTGACGCTGCTTCTTGGGGTACCCAACTTTGAGAACAATGGGCCCAGAATAGTGAGTATGATATCTGGGTTGATGAGGCAAGGCAATGACCGTGGTTGTCATTCTTATTTGCCACCTCACAGAAGCTACATAGAGCTTTCAAATTCTAGTCTGGGTGACACTTTCAGTTTACCCCCTTTGTATTTACCCTACCTTTCTAGAAATCAGACCTTGAAGTAAAGGCTTACGTGGTATGACTTTATTGAGGAACAGTATCCCAAGAGAGATGGAAGAGTGATACAGGACAGGAAGGAGAGAAAACACATATAGTGTGTTATTAAGATTGATACCCAGGGCAACTGGCTACTTAATCCTATGGGGCTATTCTCAGTCTACTTTGGGGCTATCCTTGAAGGGGAAAAAAGAGAGAAAATTGACCTACCAGCTCCTGTATCCCACTGGGAGTGAATTTTTTTAAATGCATTGGTTTCACAAGTACACACTGAAATTTCTCAGTAAATTTCCTCACTGAAACCCTGAATGATAGATGAGGAGCACATTGTAGACCTTTAAGGCGAGACCCTAGGTTTATGTCCCCTGATTCCACTGGAATCACAAAACAGCTGAATAGTGAGACCCAGAGAATTCAAAGTGAATATAAGAAATAGACATCTTGTATACACTGCATAGATCTGTATTATAATTGGCTTCTCATTGTAGCTGGAAACTTTCATGTGATATGTGGCTTCCATTGTGTCAAAGCAAGATGCTCTTGCTTGCTTTTCATACAAGGAAGGAGGTACATTCTTCTTAGAGTGATGGCCAGATGCAATCTTTGAAAAAAAAAGTTTAAATCACCTGTATTCAATCCCATATTTCTCTCTTAGTATATCTCTTCTTGGTTTAAAGCAGAGTGACCTTTGGGACTTCTTGGGAACCATAATCAGGCTAGTGCATTCCCAGGCCTCACATAGTCTCTTCTAAAATTTCCTTCTACTTGTGTCTTTGGACATTTCCTAAGTATTTCACACTAATTATAACATTTATATCTCATTTACTCTATATCCTGATCATATGCAAAATCCAAGGAGTGGTTTTACAAAACTATTAAAACTGATCCCTTGTGTCCTTACCAGGCCATGGAGTCTAATGTCACTAGTAATTAACCCATATCAATAATTCTTACCACCCTACATTACATTTTACTCCCCAGCTCAGTACCACACCATCACGAGCCATTTCTATATATGTTATCCTAGCCCCTGAGTAAATAGTAGCTAAATCTTTATTGCTGTGCGGAATGGATAGGCTTCTAGCAAGTCTACCTCTGAGTAATTCTTCTTTTGAACTTTTGCAAGTAGGTCTGGATGAGCAGCTCCTGGCATAGCAGACACACTCTCCAGTTCCCAGTAAGTCATCTGCGGGTATCACTAGGCCACTTCACTGAGTTTTTCCAAATTGTGGGTTACCGTGTGCAATTCTGGGGGAAGCAGCTTTTTCGGTGCCTCCTGGGTCTCTTCGTTTAGCTTCTATAAATCATGGACCAGCCTGGCATCAATTGCCTCTCTCTCTTTCTCTCTCTCTTACTATGTCCATCATGAATGAATGAATGAATGAATGAATAAATAAATAAATAATCTCTTTTTAGTATATTCTTATATCTCCTCTTGTACTTTCTCATTTGTAAAGTTGGTTGCTGTGTTGATAATTGCATAGATATTAGTAACTATTATATCTTCACCATGAGTTATTTTGCTTTAGAAACATAAATTGTCCTTTTTGTAAGAACTAATGATTTTTGGAATGCTACTTTGTCTGGCACCTTACATATAACACAGAGCTAATTTTATGAAGTAAAATGAAAATATTTTTAATATATGTTACCATATTTATATTTTTTTGAAATGTATAACATATAATTTTATTTTATCAAATAATTTGTAGTGTTTTAATTCCTGTGTCTCTTTCTCTGTGTGAGATTTATTCTCTGATCCCTTCTTTATAATTCCTTTCTGGATTTAAGAGGTTTGCATTTTTAATTCCCTTAGTCAATCCTTTCCTTATTTAGCCTTTAGTTCTTTTGTCGGTCAATTGTTATAAGGGATGAGCTGTTTCCTATTTTTCTCGTGCCTTTTCCCTGCTCACATTTTTAAAAATGTGTCAATTTTACTCGACCAGAATGCACCGGGGCACATTTTAATCATAAATTATTCTACTCTTTTATTCCTTTTATTTTAACCTTAGATCCATGATTAAATGTAGGTAATGCTTTCTTTAAGTCCTGTTGCCAAAGTGACTGCAGTCATTTCTTGGTTAAATTAAACATAGAAACTTCAAGAAGGGCTTGTAAAAACAGTATTTCTTGAAAATTTTTTTGTATATTTTTTTATCTTTAATTCTTCTTAAAAAGTTTTTTTAGATTTCATTTTTAAGGACAGTTGATATGGATATAAAGGCATTAGCTCACAATTTATATCTTGGAGTATTTAGGTAATGTTCCAATGTTGCCTTGCTATATAAATTGTTTTGAGAAACACGATGTCAACTTAATTCTCTTGTCCTTGTAAGACATTCACAGAGCTGTTAAAAGCTCTGAGGGTTTTTTCTTTTTTTAAGATTTTATTTATTGATTCATGAGAGACACAGAGAGAGAGAGAAAGGCAGAGACACAGGCAGAGGGAGAAGAAGGCTCCATGCAGGAAGCTTGATGTGGGACTCGATCCCAGGATCCTGGGATCATACCCTGGGCCGAAGGCAGGTGCTAAACCACTGAGCCACCCAGGCACCCGTTTTTTATTTGTTTCTAAAGAATGTGCATATAGCATAAATCTGCCTAGGATGTGTCTTAAAGTTGAGAATTCCTGATCAAATTGTCTAGATATTTGATAGGCACTTAAAATATGCAGAGAAGTATTCTTTCATTTAACCAGAGTTTATCTAAGTTATAGTTTAGATACTTATTGTTTTAGTTTTCTTCTTCACAGACTTCCAGTATGTATATGTTGGATTTTGGAGGGGCCTATCTTTCATTTTGATCACTGTGTCTATGGTTGGTTTTACTTCTGTGTTTATCTCATTTTCATTCTTTTTCATCGTATTTTCAAGAGACATTGTAAAATTTTAATACGTTGGATACTGTAGAAATTCCTTCTTTTGGAGTGTTTTTTTCTTTAAATATTTTTCTAGTTTAATTAATGTTCATTATAATTCTTCCAACTTTTTGCTCCATTTTAGTTGTTAGTTTTTGAATTTCAAATTCCAGTTGTTTCCTCCTATGTTCCTAAATGTTATGTGCACATCAGATAAGATGGAAGAATTGTATGGTGAATGCTCAAATATGTACCACTTCGATCTAAAAAAAAAAAAGTTAATAAACTTTATCACATATTTATCCATCTATCCATCTTATTCATCTAGCATTGTATTTTATTTCTTTAATGCATGAAATGTCATTTAGTTTCCATTTTTTATTGATACCCATTTTTGTTTTGAGCTGTAAGTTCTTTGAGAGCAGTGACTCTGTTTAATTTATAGTTTTTAATCCATAAAATAGTCTTAGTAGCATCCTGGTGTAAGTTTAATGATTTAGAACTCATCGTAAGTGATGAATTTAGTGTTTATTTTGTAGAAATGTTAAGTAGCTCTTTAAATGCTAATAGGAAGCATGGCCTAGTGGAAAGCTTAATCTGTAGCATCAGAAAAACATGATATTAATTTTCTCTGCCTTTGTCCAAGTTCCTTGAATTTTCTATGCCTCAGTTTTCTCATGTATACCACCCTGTAGATTTGCTGTGAAAAATAGGATTTTATAAATAATAGCAGGGTTGTAGGATATCAGGTTGATATACTAAAGTCAACTACTTTCCTTTATCAACAATGAACTTGTGGACTTTGAAATTAAAAACACAGCACCATTTATATTAGCAAACCCTCCTCTCTCCCCCATGAAACACTTAGGCATAAATCTAACAAAAATATATACAAGTTTGATAGGACAAAAATTACACAACTCTGAAGACTGAAATCAAAGAACTAAGTAAGAAAATAAGATAGAGTCTACTTTGGTGGAAAGCATGACTCAATATTATCAAGATGTCACTTCTTCCCAACACGATCTATAGATAAAGTGGGGTCCTAATCAAAATCCCAGCAAGTTACTTTGTAGATATCCACAAACTTATTCTATAGTTTATGTGGAGAGGCAAAAGACTAGGAATAACCAACACAGTATTGAAAGGGAAGAACAAAGCTGGAAGACTGATACTATCCAATTTCAAGATAACTACATTAATCTCGTTAATGATTCACAAAAGAGAAAGAGAGCCGAGAAATAGATTCACTACAATCAGCCAATCTGTGACAAAGGATCAAAGGCAACATCATGGAGCAAATATATTCTGTTTAACAAGTGGTGTCTGAACAACTGGACATCAACATGTAAAAAAAAAATCTAAATAGAGACCTTATACTCTTCACAAAAATTAATTCAACATGGATCACTCAAAATGTAAAATATACTATAAAACCCTTAGAAGATAACACAGGAAGAAACCTACATGATGTTGGGTGTGGTGATGACTTTTTGATGTAACATCAAAGATACAATCCAAAGAAACAATTGAGAAGTTGGATTTCATTGACATTAAAAAGTTGGCTTTGTGAAAGATGACGTCAAGAGAATAAGGCCAAGACTGGGAAAAAATATGCGCAAAAGACACATCTCATAAAAGACTATTAACCAAAATATGCAAGTAACTAGTAAACCCTAACAATAAGAAAACAATTTGATTTAAAAATGGGCCAAAGGTCTTTAAAGACACCTTATCAAAGATCTACAGATGGCAAGGAAACACATAAAAAGATTCTCCACATACATATCATCAGAGAAGTACAAATGAAAACAACAAGAGGTGCCATCATGAACCTGTTAGAGTGGCCAAAATCTAAAAACATTGACAATACCAATTATGAGTATGTGGAACAACAGGACCTCTCATTCATGCTGGTGAGAATACAAAATGGTGCAACCACTCTGGATGACAGTGTGGTGATCTTAAAAAATCAAACATACTCCTACTATATATCAGCAAGTATGCTTCTGGGTATTTACCCAAAGGAGTTGAAAGTGTATGTCAACATAAAAACCAGCACATTGATGTTCATGCAGTTTTATTTATAATTGCTAAAATTTCAAAGAAACTAAGATGTCCTTTGAGAAGTAAATAGAAAAATAACCTGTGGTAGAGACAGTCTCGGGAGAAATGAAAGAAATGTTAATCAGCACTAAAAAGAAATGCGCTACCAGGCCATGAAGACATATAGAGGAAACTTAGGTGCATACTACTAAGTGGAAGATGCCAACCTGAAAAGGTTGCATACTGTATGATTTCAACTATAAGACAACCTGAAAAAGCAAAACCACGGAGACAGTAAAAAGATTCATGGTAAGAGGAGAGGGAGACACGAATAGGCGGAGCCAGAAGATACTTAGAAAAGTGAAACTGCTCTGTATGATACATGTAATTAATAGATTTGTTGAAACTCGTGAAATATATATCACCAAGGGTACCCTTATGTAAATTATGAACTGGGGGTGATTATGATGTGTCAATGCAGATTCACTGATAAACAAATGTTTATCCGCAAACTGATTCTGCAGTTTATGTAGAGAGGCAAAAGGCTAAGAATAACCAACTCACTATTGAAGGGGAAGAACAAAGCTGGAGGATTGATACTACTACCCTACTTCAAGATAAGTACAGTAATCAAGATGGTGATTCATGAAAGAGAAAGAGAGCCTGATGTGGGGGTTGAGATTAGGAGAGGATATGCATGTTGGGGGGGGGCAGGGGCACATGGGAATTCTCTGTACCTTGTCCTCAATTTGCCTATGAAACTAAAACTGCTCTAAAACATAAAGTCTTGGGGCACCTGGGGGCCTCAGTCAGTTAAGCATCTGCCTTCGGTTCAGGTCATAATTCTGAGGTCCTGGGATCGAGCCCCACATTGAGCTCATTGCTCAGTGGGGAGTCTGCTTCTCCTTCTGACCCTCCCCTAGCTGTCCTCTTTCTCTCTCTCTCACAAATAAATAAAATCTGTTTTTAAAAAAGTCTTTAAAAGTAAAAAAGAAATCTCCTGCTGCATTTAGGCTTTATGTGCTTTCCTTTTTCCAATTCCTTTTTTTTTTTTTTTTTTTGGTAGGAGAATACTCAGCAGTTTATTTATTTATTTTTTTATTGGTGTTCAATTTACCAACATACAGAATAACCCCCAGTGCCCGTCACCCAATCACTCCCACCCACCGCCCTCCTCCCCTTCTACCACCCCTAGTTCGTTTCCCAGAGTTAGCAGTCTTCACGTTATGTCTCCCTTTCTGAGATTTCCCACACATTTCTTCTCCCTTCCCTTATATTCCCTTTCACTATTATTTATATTCCCCACATGAATGAGAACATATAATGTTTGTCCTTCTCCGATTGACTTATTTCACTCAGCATAATACCCTCCAGTTCCATCCACGTTGAAGAAAATGGTGGGTATTAGTCATTTCTAATAGCTGAGTAATATTCCATTGTATACATAAACCACATCTTCTTTATCCATTCATCTTTCGATGGACACCGAGGCTCCTTCCACAGTTTGGCTATTGTGGCCATTGCTGCTATAAACATCAGGGTGCAGGTGTCCCGGCGTTTCATTGCATCAGTATCTTTGGGGTAAATCCCCAACAGTGCAATTGCTGGGTCGTAGGGCAGGTCTATTTTTAACTCTTTGGGGAACCTCCACACAGTTTTCCAGAGTGGCTGCACCAGTTCACATTCCCACCAACAGTGTAAGAGGGTTCCCTTTTCTCCACATCCTCTCCAACATTTGTGGTTTCCTACCTTGTTAATTTTCCCCATTCTCACTGGTGTGAGGTGGGATCTCATTGTGGTTTTGATTTGTATTTCCCTGATGGCAAGTGATGCAGAGCATTTTCTCATGTGCATGTTGGCCATGTCTATGTCTTCCTCTGTGAGATTTCTGTTCATGTCTTTTGCCCATTTCATGATTGTATTGTTTGTTTCTTTGGTGTTGAGTTTAAGAAGTTCTTTATAGATCTTGGAAACTAGCCCTTTATCTGATACGTCGTTTGCAAATATCTTCTCCCATTCTGTAGGTTGTCTTTTAGTTTTGTTGACTGTATCCTTTGCTGTGCAAAAGCTTCTTATCTTGATGAAGTCCCAATAGTTCGTTTTTGCTTTTGTTTCTTTTGCCTTCATGGATGTATCTTGCAAGAAGTTACCGTGGCTGAGTGCAAAAAGGGTGTTGACTGTGTTTTCCTCTAGGATTTTGATGGAATCTTGTCTCACATTTAGATCAATGCCCAGAAGTCAGTGGCATTTCTATACACTAACAATGAGACTGAAGAAAGAGAAATTAAGGAGTCAATCCCATTTACAATTGCACCCAAAAGCATAAGATACCTAGGAATAAACCTAACCAAAGAGGTAAAGGATCTATACCCTAAAATCTATAGAACACTTCTGAAAGAAATTGAGGAAGACACAAAGAGAAGGAAAAATATTCCATGCTCATGGATTGGCAGAATTAATATTGTGAAAATGTCAATGTTACCCAGGGCAATTTACACGTTTAATGCAATCCCTATCAAAATACCATGGACTTTCTTCAGAGAATTAGAACAAATTATTTTAAGATTTGTGTGGAATCAGAAAAGACCCCGAATAGCCAGGGGAATTTTAAAAAAGAAAACCATATCTGGGGGCATCACAATGCCAGATTTCAGGTTGTACTACAAAGCTGTGGTCATCAAGACAGTGTGGTACTGGCACAAAAAACAGACACATAGATCAATGGAACAGAATAGAGAACCCAGAAGTGGACCCTCAGCTTTATGGTCAACTAATATTCGATAAAGGAGGAAAGACTATCCATTGGAAGAAAGACAGTCTCTTCAATAAATGGTGCTGGGAAAATTGGACATCCACATGCAGAAGAATGAAACTAGACCACTCTCTTTCACCATACATAAAGATAAACTCAAAATGGATGAAAGATCTAAATGTGAGACAAGATTCCATCAAAATCTTAGAGGAGAACACAGGCAACACCCTTTTTGAACTCGGCCACAGTAACTTCTTGCAAGATACATCCACGAAGGCAAAAGAAACAAAAGCAAAAATGAACTATTGGGACTTCATCAACAAATCAGTGTATGAGTTTAATAGCAGCTAAAGACAAAGCTAGCGACTTGGAAGTTAGGTCGGAACAAAGTTGCATAAAGAGACAAGAACATCAACAAAGATCATAAGGGACAAAAGGTCTAGTGTAGAAGTCCACATGTAAGGTTTAATTGCAGCCCTGGAAGGAGATTACATAAAGGAAAGAAGTTAATAGTTGAGAAGGTGATAAATTTCTAATATACCCAACCACAGATTCAACAGGGACCATGAAGCCCAATCCAAAAGCAAGCAAACAAAGCCCCATTTATACACATCATCATGCAGTTACTAGAAACTAACACCAAGGAGAAAATCTTAAAATAGTACCAGAGGGAAATGATGTATTTTTTTTTCCAAAGTCCCACTCTAAGAATTGCAGCTGACTTCAGGGTGGGGGAGGGGAAGGGAGAGGGGAAGAAAGGAAAGAGAAGGGAAAGGGAAGGGAAAGGAAAGGGAAACGGGAAGGGGAAGGGGAGGGGAGGGGAAGGGGAAGGGGGAGGGAAGGGAAGGGGAGAGGAGGGAAGGGGAAGGGAAAAGAGGAGGAGAGGGGAAGGGAGGGGAGGGGAGGGGAGGGGAGGGGAGGAAAGGAAATACAAGTAACCCAGCCAGTTCTAAATAGAATGGTATTTAAATTGCTGAAAAAAAGTAACTGGCAACTTAGAATTCTATATGCAGCAAAATATCGTATCAAAGGAAGTTATAAAAATACTTAATAAAAATGTTTGTAAAAATAAGAATTTAACAGAAGACAGACACATGCAAAAATACTAGAAGGAGTTCTAAGAAACAAAGAAGGAATAAAATATAAAAGAAAGAGGACAAGTGAAGGAAAAGGAAGAGCCAAGAAGAGAATAGAGAACACAGACACACACACACTTATATGTATCAATTAGGTAGGTAAGAAAGATAAAGAAGGTAACAAAAAGATCAATGTATGGGTAAATTTGATTAAATGCTTATGATAAAAAAAGTAACATAACAAAGTGTTATAATATGACACAAGTTTGAAGTAATTAGAACAAAGAGCTCTAAGGTATTTGCTTTGGTATGGAAGTGGTATATTAAACACTAACAAATAATAAGCATTTATTTGCAATCTCTATTGTGCCAATAAACAAAAAATGAGTGACAAACAGATAATAACATAATTAAATATATTTAATTCTAAAGAAGTCAGAAAATTAAAGGAGTAGAGAAAAATAGGGAAATGGTAGATTTAAACAGAAAAATGGCAGAAACCACATGTGAACCAATTAAATACAATAATTAAAAGCAAACACCATGTTAGATTAAAATAAATTATATGTTATACATTAGAAAGATTTTAAATATAGGGATTCAGAAAGATTTAAAGTAAAAGGATGAGAGGAAATTATTCAAACACTATACAAAAAATATCTTATATTTCAAAAGACTTAAAATATACACGGGGGGAAATTAAGTTATCTGATTATGACAGAAATAAGCTTGAAAAGAATAACAAATACTTAGAACACTGCCAAATATTTGAAAATGAACCCATTTTAAAATAAAGAATAAAGAAGTAACAAGGAAACTTAATATTTTTCACTAAATGATAATGAAAATAAAATACATGGGGCACAGCTAGAGCTATGATTAGAAAGATATATTTAAAATGTCATAAGCACTGATTAGCTAAAAATTTAACATTTTCTAGGATAGATCACAGACTAGGCCACAAAACAATTATTAGCAAATGCAGGAAGGTTAAAATCATACCAAGGATCTTTTCTGAATATGTGGTATGAAACTAGAAGTCACCAAGAAGAAAGCTAGAAAGTTTACAAGTGTCTGGAAACTAAACAGCACACTCTTGAACAGCCCATTGATCAAAGATAAAAACATAAGGGAAATTGAAAAAACAAAATCTTTAAAGAAATGAACACTGAAACACAACACACTAAAACCTATGAGATAGTACAGAGACAAATGCATATATTAAGTAAATAAAAAGATCTCAAACAACCAACTTAAATTTATACTTCAAGGAACTAGAAAAGCAAGAACAACCTAAGTTCAAAGTTGTTAGAATAAAGAAGAGAACAAAGGTCAGAATGGAAATATATAAAGTAGTGAACAGGAAAACAGAAGGAAAAAAATCAATTTAACTAAAAGTTGATTTTTGAAAAGATAAAAAAGTGACAAATTTTTAGTGAGATAAAGAACAAAAAGAAAGAGGATTCAAGCAAATAAAATCACAGCTTAAAGGGAAGACACTACAATTGCTATTGCTATGATAGAAATACACAGGATCATAAGACTACTCTAAAGAACTACATGTCAACAAAAAATAACCTAGAAGAAATGGGTAAATTCTTAGAATCATATAACCTACCATGACTGAATGATAAGACACAGTAAATCTGAACAGACTAGCAAGTAACAATTCTGAATCATTATCAAAAATCTCCCAACACAGAAAAGCCTAAGAACAAGATGGTTTCACTTGTGAATTCTACCAAAAATTTAAAGAATAAATGCCAACTTTCTCAATCTTTTCTCCAAAAAAAAAAAAAAAAAAAAAAAATTGAAGAGGAGAAAACACTTCAAAACTCATTTTATGAGACCAACATTACCTTGGTATTCAAGCTAGAAAGCTAGATAATGACTCTACTAGAAAAGAAAATCATCGACCCATATTCTTGATGAATATAGCTGCAAAAAATTTTCAACAAAATATTAGCAAACAGATTTCAAAAACACATTGAAAGTAATGCACACCATGATCAGGAAAGTGGGATGTATCCCTGGCTTGCAAGAATGGTTTGACATTATTGCAAATCAATACATATGAAACACCACATCAATAGAATAGAATAGAAGATAAAAGTTACATGATCTTCTTAATACATGAAAAAAATGAGTCTAGCAAAATAAACAAACTTTCATCATAAAAACCCTCAACAAAGTTGGGTATAGAATGAACATACCCCAACACAATAAAGGTCCTGTATCACCAACCCACAACTAACAACACAGTCAACAGTGAAAGGCTGGAAGCTATCCTCCAAGATCAGGGCAAGAGAAGGGTCCTCACTCTTAACACAGGGCTGCAAAACATGGCTATAGCAATGAGGAGAAACAAAACAAACAAAAAATAAAAGGCATTCATATTGGAAGGGACACAAACTTTTAACTACTAAATAAATGCATTTGGAGTTGTAAAACACAGCACAGTCGTGGTCAACTGTACTGTATTAAAAACTTCAAAATCGTGAAGGAACTAGAGCCAGAAGTGCTCTTGCCATGCACAAAAATTCCTAATTATGCCATAAATGGAGGTCCTAGCTGACACTATGGAGGTAACGCTCTCATAGTAATATATGTATCAAACCCACACACTGTACACCTTAAACTTACAGGATGTTATGCCAATTGTATTTCAATAAGAAATAAAAATAAAGTTAAGGATTTGCCCATACATTAATAAATTGTTTCTAAAAAAGACTGCATGAAATTTTATTCATTTCTTGTCTAGATTTTTTTTTTACTAGAGAGAAACCAAAATGAAGATGGAATTACTTTCTAACGCAGATTGTATAGACTGTCAACTCTATAGAGTCAACTTTATAGGTTTAATGTAACCTTTTCAATGTGTTAAACAAACCAACCCTAAAATAAAAACCTGACCTAGGATTTTTTTCCCAATAAACATAATATGCCTTCAAATACCTGAGGATGGATTAAAATATGCTCTTAAAATATTAAGAGGATTAGTTCACTAAAACCTGTCTTCTCTATATGCAAAATATTCCCATTCTGCAGCTCCAATAGCATCTTTGCTGTTTTGCTAACTATTGTTTAAGTTATATATCTTTTAGGATATATACCCTGGGGGAACCTAGATGGCTCAATCAGTTAAGCATCTACCTTTGGCTCAGGTCATGATCTCAAGGTCCCGGGATCAAGCCCCTTGTGGAGCTCCCCACTCAGTGTGGGAGCCTGCTTCTCCTTCTCCCTCTGTCTTGCCCCCGACTCGTGTTCTTTCTCTTGCTTGCTCTACCTCAAATAAATAAATAAAATCTTTAAAAAAAAGACATATAGCCTGTTTTATAATATCAAGTATTAAATTGGAACTTTAAGAAAGTAAATTCTAAATAGTTAAAGATATCAATAGGCATCTTTTTCTATTACCCATTTCCCTTAGTTATTTCTTCAATTGAATATTTTGAATTATGACAGATCATGGAGAACTCTACTGGTCATGAAAACTGTTTAATATTATATAATGATATGCATTATATTTCATTCTAGAATAAAATCCTAGGGCTTCATGAATCCATACCAGTGAGATACACTAACCCAAAAATTCAGCTCCACATTTCTAATAAACAAAAGATCCAAGTCTTGTTTCTAGAAATAATACTAAAATCAAACTGAGAAAAATAATTGAAAAATTGAAGGCATTGATATAGGCACTCACTAAAATGATACTGCTCATTTAGGCATCATTTCATTCTTCTTCTTTAAGCAGAGTAAAATAGAAGGGAAGGGGGGGAATGTTCCTCATTGGGCAGCTTTCCACTCATTTACTCAACAAGAATTAAATAGTCTAACAACAATGGAAGCATATTATCCTTGTTACTAGGGAATGCCACATCTGAGAAATGGCTTAATAGTGATTGACCTAATCCATCAAGAATTTCAGGCAATTTCTGTCACAAATGTATCTTGAGTCCATTTATTTATCTTCCTCTTCACTAGCACCACCATCCATATTGTTTCCATCCTGGTAGACTATTTTTTAGGTAAATCAAACAACTTTATTAAATATATTTCTGGCTTATCCAAATTATTATCTCCTTATATCCAAAGTCACTTCTTAAAAATAAATCTATATAAATTTTTTTTTAATAAACTTATATAGGGACACCTGGGTGGCTCAGTGGTTGAGCATCTGCCTTCGGCTCAGGGCGTGATCCCCGTCCAGGGATTGAGTTCCACATGGGGCTCCTGCAAGGAGCCTGCTTCTCCCTCTGTCTATGTCTCTGCCTCTCTCTGTGTGTCTATCATGAATAAATAAATAAAATCTTAAAAAAAAAAGATATATCATCACAATACCTAAAATCCTTGGGTGAATTTCCATCACTAGTACAATCACTCCAGAACAATTAGCATGGCTCATTGCATCCTGCCTGACCCATCACTTGGGAAAACCTCCAGACTCTTCTAGTAATTAAAAATTAATGACATAATATAATCCAGCTTGTGAAATGAGAAAACACAAAAAAAGAATAAACTCAAATACAATAGAACAATAAATGATAAAAGTTTAAGCAAAAATAAACCAAGTAAAAAAACAAAGATTTTCTAAAAAAGCCTAAACTCCATTCTTTGAAATACTTAGATCAATTTACCTTTAAGAGTATTGAGCCATCCAAAAGGGGGGGAGACCCTTAAAATTATATAAAGAGGATCAAAACTATAAATTCAGGAGGAACTAAGCCAGAATTTTAAAAATATATAATAAAATAAAATATAAAAAATTTTATGTCTGTATTTTGAATACTTAGATGAAATAAACTACAGAAAAATAGAAAATTATAAAACTATGTCTAGAGAAAATTGAACATAAAATGTTGCCATAACCACTATGAAATTTGTGGTGTCCCACCACTATGAAATTTTATTCTTAAAATCACTCTCCACTTGCCCCAAATAAAAACCAATTCTGGAAGTTTTCATACAACTGTTAATTCTAAATCAATATATGTTTTTTATAGAAAAAGAGGAAGTTCTCTCATATTCAGTGTATGAGGCTAGTATAAATTTGGTATCAACACCAGAGAAGTACAATGTGAAAAAGGTCAGGCCCACTAGTAAAAAGACGAAGTTCAATACTTCAAAGACCTTATTGGTACCAAGAGGTAAATTAATGATAATAAACCACAACCAAATTGAATATATAGAAATTTCAGATTGTTTCAAATGAGCAAACCAAATTAGAATAAGTAATGCAGGAGAACTCTTACTTGGATGAATTCAACAGCCCTTCAAGTTTTTAACTATGAACAAAAGTTTATCTTGTTAATGTCATCGAGATTTCACCAAAAACATTCATAGACAATATCCTCAACAATGAACCAGTGATAGTCGCCTGGGATATTCTTGACACTAATGAGGAACAAAACAAGAATGTTTGCTTCCTCAGGTGGCTGGAAATTTCCAAGAAGGCTTGACTAGAGTCATGTATCTGAGGCCTTGGCTCTTCTCCATTTGGTGTCTATGGGGGTTAGAACATCCAATGTGGCCACTTCACTGTTGTGTCTAGATGCTGGGCTCTGATTGTTGCAATGACTTGGGGATCTTCATCGCTGGTGGCCCTTTTTATGTGTCCTCTCTGCATGGCTAACTTGATCTTCCTTAGGTGATCACTTTCGGGTAGTCAGACTTCTAATGTGGCTGCCTACCCTCACCCAGAGTGACGGTTTCAAGAAACCAAGGTGGAAGTTACAAAACTACTTACAACACAGCCTCAGAAGTTATGTAGCTTCTCTTCTAGCAGCCTGATTCAAATATCAGGAGGTGTACCCCATTTGTGGGTCATCTTGGACAGCTAAAATCATTTTTATCTCAGAACTTAGAGGAGACAACTAATTTTTATGAGTTTCCAGTGATTTTGATAAGACATATAATACCATTCTGATTTCCTTTTTCTTTATAGAGAATTCTTGAAGCCTAAGGGTATTTTCTTTCCATTTTGTATCTGTAGAATATAGGCACTTACATGTAAAAGTTACTCAATAGGTGATGTACAATTGAATACAATTGCAAAAGTTCTGCTTTTGATTTTTTCTTAGCCTAGGTACTTAAAAATTAATGTTCTAATATCGCAATAATATTATCACTTAATTTTCATATTTATTATATTAAAACACAATATCTCAAGTTAACTTATTCTCTCTTATTTTCTTGTTTGTTCAACAGTTTCCAGGCTAGCCCCCCAAAAGTTTTAAGAGAAAAACTATTTCTCTGGTTCTTCCTTTAAGGCAATTTCCTTTCTTGAAATTTCTCTCTCTCCCCCCACCAAAAAAACCCCCCACAAAACAAACAGGCATATCAACAACAGACAACTCTCTTTTCTGTTGACATTTATACTGAGGGCTGGCATTATCACTGCATCAGCTGCTTTCAATTAAATTTCCCAGGCTGTTGCTGGGTAAAAGAGTAAACATCTTGCTTTTTAAAATGGCCCCAAATCTTTTAAATATCAAGCAAAATCATATAAACAAGTTAATGCAACAATAATAGTTTAAATAGTTTTTTTCTTTCAGTGCACACACTTATTAACCTCTTGTTTTACCCCACCAAATTCAGGCTAATTTATTCCAATTATGTTTTTAATATTTGCTTTGTTCATCCTATTCTATAATAAATATGATATTTATTTTAATTTGATCTTTTTTCCATATTAAGACATTAGTGAATCTAGTTACCAACTACAGAACATCTGAGTAAAGTAAGAAAAATTGTTAAAATACTTCCCTTTTCATTTTGAAATCTAGTTACTCATTGGGCTGCAGCATCTCATTTACAGGAGCAGCCTGTGGTAACCCGCAGTGGGTGTTCAGGGACTGATAAATTCATTCCAATGAATTTCTGCTCAAATTAGCATAAAAAAGAACACATCCAATCATATAACAAAATGCTTTCTTTTGTGAACAGAAGCAATAGAAATACTTAGGTATTTGTATAGTTCAAAAATATCATTTGAAAATAATGGCCCTTAATCTCTCCTCAAGGTTCAAAAGAAAATTTGATGGCCAAAAGAAATTCAAAATGCTTCAGTGGAGGGAATTAAGCTTATAGGCTGAACAAGTTTTCAATCAGCACTGAAACAGTGAAACAATGCTGACTATGGATGGAGGCATTAAGGACAATAGATCTTTTTAAAATATAGATACTTAGAGAATATATAGAAATTTTCAAAATGAACCCAAGGATGTCTGAAAGAGCTAGTCTTAGCTTTCAGAAAGGTTAGGGCTAATCATTTGATGGATTCAGTGATATTTCAAGAAGAGACAATAGAGAACCATCATGAGTAGAGTACCTGCCCCCGGGTGGGAAACCCCATATGATTTACCACATTTTTTTTTTAAGATTTTATTTATTTATTCCTGAGAGACACACACACACAGAGGCAGAAACATAGGCAGAGGGAGAAGCAGGCTCCATGCAGGGAGCCCGATTTGGGACTCAATCATAGGACCACAGGATCACGCCCAGAACCAAAGGCAGATGCTCAACCGCTCAACCGCTGGGCCACCCAGGCATATGCTAACACCCAAGACAAAAGGGTCTGCCATGGGCTTAAGCACAATTACACAGTGAGCAAGGTACTGTCATATTTATATTTTTATCACTGAAAAATGACAGTATTCGATGAGGAATTGAGTTTCTGTTGTGTTTTGTTTTTTTCCTGAATTCAGAAAGAGGCCATTATAGCCTGTGTTGCCCAAAGTCACAAGCAGCAGAATAAGGACATGAATCCAGGTATTCTGATTTGACCAAACTTTCTTACTTCCTGATAGCTTCATTTTATGGGAGTGCCCGGCTAGCTCAGTTGGTAGTGCATGCAACTCTTGATCTTGGGGTGGTGAGTCTGAGCCCCCTTTGGGTGTAGAGATCACTAATAGCTGCATTTTATCCTGAGAAATGCATGCCTTCTTGTCAAATGCTGCAAAAACCAGTACAGTACTATCAGGGAACTCCCTGCATGTACTTGTTGAGGCGAGGTGGTGTGCAATCTCCTGATTTCCCTTCATTGTATCCCATGATTGTCTTTCTCCATTCAGAGAACTTTAGAGAGTGAAACTAAAATCCTATTTTAGAAATCACTCTTTAGTGAATAAGGCAAGCTTTGTGACACTTTCACATAGGTGAGACTTTTCCTAATTCTACAGTTCATCCAGAGTGGATGAACCTTAAAGCTTTGTGACTACATGAGATAATTACCATAAAGAATTAACTTTCCAGCAATCATACAATGATTAAACATCCATCTTAATTGGATTGGTAAAGAATGAAGGAAACGTGTGAAAGATTAAAATTATACATTTTAAACCACACTTTTAACAAAATCTTTCCCAACAGCCTAGATGAGACAGATAATTCTCACTTGAAAAATACTGATGTGACAGAAAAGTAACGTGACATCAATGGTGTGTACTTTCTATAGGAAAGAGATGATGGGATACGATGGAGGTAAAATGGTTGGGTTTCAAGAAGCAGAAATGGAAACCTGGAACATGACCTTGTTATAACAAGTGTTTATGAAAATAATAGACAAAAGAAGTCTTGGTACATATAGCCAATCAAAAATAAAAGAAATAGCTAATTTAGAAGGATCACAAGGAACGTTCTGGCATTGTCTTTAGCCCTTGGATAACCCAATTTTACAGATGAAGTAACTAAGGTCCAACTATGTTACATAGGTGACATTTAATATATACTTATGAATCAATACATACTAATAAGGTGTGTATCAATCTGGAGGACTTCTTGACTACAAAAACCAAAAAGTCTCTCCTGTATTTCAGGCATAGCTGAAAGTAGATTGCCAGATCTTTCCCAATTTGACTTTTCCTGAGTCACCTTCACCCTTTGGCATGACAGCTAGATCCTGATGGCAGGATACTGCATTCACCCAAAGCCCCAAATCATCTGATCACTGATTCTAGAGTCAGAAAGTCTCTCTTCTTATAGTTCTTCTAAAAATCAAAGAAACATATTCAGGAAAATCCCAGCAAGTGTTTTGATAATCTCCCTGTGTTGAGTTTTATGCTCAACCCTTCACAGTGGACAGTGGGACAGGATATGTAAACTAGCTTCAAGTAATGAGGACCCTCGGTTAGAAATGGTGGTAGGGTGAATTCCAGGGAATCAAATGGCCCAAAATTAGGAGGTAAATTCACATGGAAAAATGAGAATACCGTGGAAAACAAAAGAGGGAGAATCGAGGATGGTAAAACATTTAGGGTCATGTTAAGGTCTCTAACAAAGAAATAGAAATGAAAAATGATTCAAATCTATTATAGTGTATAGTGAACAGGTAGGCGTGAAAGCTTTCAGAGATCCAGGATAGGGAAGGCTCTGTCAGTCTTCAACATGTGCTTCTCAACGTGGCTCTGAAATTCCATTTTATCACAGCCCTCCAAAAGGGAAAAAGACAATAGGAAACAAGCCTTGAAAGGGTATTTTTTCAATTTTTCCCATTAAATTATAAAAACAGGTAAGCTTACAAAACACAAATGAACTATCACCCTTCTAACCACCATTTAGGTGAAAGAATAACTTCAAGAAGCTTTCTCATGTTTGCTCTCAATTACTATCTCTTCCCTCTGACCCAAAGACAACCTCAGTCTGGATTTCCGACACTATCTATTAGTTTTTGGGTATTTTTTTAATGGACTGTAGTTTAGTTTGCATGAGAAAATTTTATGGCCAGACCTAAAGTACTATTTACTACTTTTGATTGAATTCCATTAACTAGAAGCCAGTCACATGGACATACTTGCCTACTAGGAGGGTGTGTGCCCACTCAAATAGCAGTGAGGCAGCCAAAAAACATCTACTGTAGTGTTCTGAGTGTTTTCTAATTATTATCTCCTCCCAAAATCATAGAGCAATAAGGTTCCAGGAACTCAACAATAAGAACATGTAATCTTCCTTACCAAGTCAGGAAAGAGATAGCTACAAACATTAAAGCTTTGATATTTTGTCCCTATCGATGAGTTTAAGTAAATCCAATTTTATCTCTACAAGATTATTCCCTTATTTATTTTTGTTTGAAGAAAAACATGGAGAAAGGAGAACGCTTGGCATAGCCAGCTAATCTGCCTTGAATTATCCAGCAGTAAGAGTCACATATGTGATTTTCATTGTTTATGAATGTTTAGTCAATAAAAGTTGAATAGGATATATTACCTTAGCAAGTTCCTTGACAATCCTGTCCTAACCCACCCTGCTAGTATTATATAGCTGTAATGGATTGAACTTTGCTTCCCCCAAATTTGCAAGTAAGTGGAAGTCCTTACTCCCAATGTTACTCTATTTGGAGACAGAGATAATTCCTTCAAGGAAGCAATTAGAATTAAATGAGGTCATAAGTGAGGAGCCCTAATCCAAACATACTGTTGTCCTTGAAAGAAGATGAGGAAACAATCGAGTGTGCAAGCACAGTGGAATGGCCATGTAAGGACACAAGAAGGGAGCTGTCTGCAAACCAGCTAGAGAGGCCTCACCAAAAAGCTAACTAATCCTATTGGCACCTTGACCTTGGATTGGACTTCCAGTCTCCAGAACTGTGGGGAAAAATAATTGCTCTTACATCTGTGGTTTCTGTTATTGCAACTCAATTAATACATCTGTACCTCCCTTTAATTTCCTCTGCCTAGAGAAAACTTTCACTGTCTAACCTAAGGCCTATCTACTTCCAAACCTTTATTCAACACAGCAGTTCACACACTATGAGCTCACTTGGCATCCCTATTGTGTCATGATCCATGTGGAACTGACTATAATCCTCCAACCCCCAGGGTCTATTTTTCTGCATGTGAGTGTCATCTCCAGAACCAACCTAAACTCTTTGATTCACAGACTAAGCTTCAGTCCCCTCAGGAACATCAGTAAGACATGAGTAAAACAGACCCACAGCAAATCCAGTATAGTCAAGGAAGAAATAGCATTTGACCTTGAAAGAGGTAGCATCTTCATAAAAAGAAGCTTTTGATAATAGCTGCAGTTATACTGTCCTTGGGCTTTTTTAAGATTCCTGAAGACTTTGTAATGTATACCACTTAATATATAAGAAAACACACTTAGACTGGTCAACTTATCTCAGATTACACAACTTACTAGTGTCTATGTTTTGCTTGGTTTTCCAACTATGGCACACCAGTGTGTCATATACCACAACATCTCTTTCAAATGTTGACAAATAGAGAATATGGACCTATCATCTCTTTGTTTTGCCTCTACTGTCAACTAGATTTCCTTAAGATTAACTGGCTGTTGATTTATATATTAGGCTATCAGCTTTCTAAAAAACTTAGCATAAGAGAATTTAAAATAATGGTTTCCTCAGGCACAGAATGAACTTATCCCTTAGTTCACGGGTGTTTTTCTCTTTTTTTCCTAATTTGCTTGAGGTGCTTCATCATTTCACTGACATCCCTACAAATATCTTTGTAACCATGCACCTTCAAGGTTCAAAAAATGTAGTTCTAAGGAAGCCCGAGGGAAATAGTCCTATGTTGTAACGGCTCAGACTGACACAACTTAAAGCCTTTCTAACTATTATAGCAAAACACACACACCAGGTTTTCAGTGATAAAAGCACCTTTCTTCAGGAAAAAAAAAGCTATACACAATGTGGAGTTTTAGACACCAGTGCTAGGCTTGACTGCAGTCCTATTTTATAACTCCATTTAAATGAAGTGATTGAGCTCACTCTAAGGAGAGAAGTATAAGCTGCCACGTTGGTGAGCTACAAAATTCTGTAATCGCATTTACTATCCATGCTACGATGAAGGCAAAGTTTAAGGATTCACATCTTTTTTCTCATTTTGCAAACCCCTTACCTACAAGTGAGCTTTTGATAGAGAAGACTAAAAAGTTCTCGATTAATAAGAATAATCCCCAATAAAAAGGAAAAGAATTGTAAAGGTTTGGTCTAGAAGCTTTGTGGCTAAATATTTGCTAGATTGTACATTCTTGCATTTTGAGATGGACAGGAAACGTAAGGCCAACATTTGTCCTTTTCCTTAAAACTATATTACAATTTTAACAGTATCATTATTCATTTAAAATCTGCCTATAAAAATGTGGTCTTTTTAAATCAGAAGAATTGAAAACAATGTTGAAGTCACATAGAGCTTCAACGGCCCATTAGTTTTTAACTGTGAGATTCCTATCACGGCAAATGCTTTTGACTTTCAAAATATACCGGCCCCATTTTCTTCCCACACCAAACCTTCCAATTCATTCAAGGCTGCGCTTTGCATCTCCTTTTTGCTACCAATACCAGTTATTGTCATAGCTGTTGTTCCATACTTTGAGTCTACAATGTTATTTACTAACAAGAAATCAAACTCCCAAAAAAGTTGCTATACCTTATACAAAATCCTGAGCATCACGATAATTTCAAATATACCCAAAACAGCAGTTTTACTGGATTGTGACATCCATGACCATGTAAGTCACCTCAGGCCTTTGTACATTTTTTAGGTAACTGCAATTAACTCTGAAATGTTAAATAAATTCATCAATACCTACCAGTTCCAGTTTGGGAAGTAATTAACTCTGCTATTTCCACCCTGATGGAGGGATCCCCTCCAACCAAGGCAATTAATTCAAATATTCCTCAGGAGCTACTTCCTCCCCTGAAACATTCTTTGGCATCATAGTTTGTCCCTTTGTTAGAACTAAGCAGTCTCTTCCTTCACAACAAATAAAAACTGTATCCCTCAGTCATTCTTAATTAGGAAACTGAGTATCTCTCAGCACAACTGATTTAACATGACTTAGCTTTTTCCAAAAAGATTTTCTTTTTAAAAGAAAGGAACCACACCATTTTGCAAAAACCCCAAAATTGTGCACAGCAATTTCAAGTAGAGATACATTTACAACAACTTAAATATATTTAATCAAAATTCATTAATCAGTTTATCTGAGGAATCACAATTTCTTGAAATACAAACACAAAACATTTTTTATTTTTCTGTAATTGTTACTAATAGTTTTTTGAGAATTCTCTTTTTACCTCGGCAGGGCAAGCTTCATTAACAGTAACTGAGAACCCCTTTATCATTTGGGGGGGTACTTTTAACTATGAAAACAGTCTAGTACAGATAATATTTTAATTTCATATTGGGTACAGAGCCCCCCTCATCCCTGTTATTGGTGGCTACCAATAACAGTTTATTAGTATTAGAATACCAATAGGTATTGCCCACCTGTTAGCTCATGCAACTTGGGCTGACAAAAAGGGAAATGTGTAGGGCTCTTCTGAGAGGTCCCCTCTTTGTTTCCTGGGCCTGCCTCTCTGGTTTGGAGCAGGGAAGGAGAAACAGCCCATGTCAAGCTGCCTGTCATGTTTTGTACCTGTCACTGCTGTTTCCAACATATGTATGTGGTGGTGAGATTGTTGTTCCCCTCCCAATGGCTGTCAATTCTTATGAAGCTCCCTGTCTGCAGTGCTACTAAATCCCAAGAGATCTCAAACACATTTGAAAAATTCAACTGAATCTCCATCATGGAGGCATGATGCTGCCATCCTCAGAGGCAGTTCATTTTTGTCCATACTGTGGCAGGTTCCAGTAGGGTCCAAGCTCACCTATTTCTAGAGTCCAACTTTGGACCTAAGGAAAAAGGGCAGGCTCAAGCTTTCAAATCTCTTGGTAATCCAGAAACTGCAAAGATAGCTCCTGTCCCATCGATGTGCAGCCAGGCCAATATGCAGTTTCACACCGTAACTCTTTCTCTAGAACCAGAGATTTGGAATAAAATCAACAGACCTTTCACTCAGGTAACATCCACTAAGATCCTATCTAGTCACCCTTTCGTTACCAATTCCTATGTAACTTACACATGTGTTTTCTGTGTTGATTTGCTATTACTGCATAACAAATCATCCCAAACTCATCCCAAAACAAGTCATTCATTACCACTCATGTGAAACTTTACTTTCAACATGCTGTTCTTTCTGTTATAAAGTCTGCCCTGTTTGGTAACTTTCAGGAGTAAGAAATTATCTTCACCAGTATTTCACAACATCCTGTTATAAATCACAGTGGAGGTTCTTCTGATTAGAACGTTTCCCTCTATTGAAATTATTTTTATCAAAAAGGCAAGGATTATTAGTGATACAGCTGAAAGATAATCTAAAGTGGTGTTTCTAAAAAGAAAACAAGCTGGTCTCTTATCAGGTCACATAGAAGTGTCCTTGTGATTAAATACCTTTGGAATAAAGTTGATAAAATCTTTCTCTTATGAAAATTAATAAACCACAAATATACATTTAGGTCTCTGAATAGTGGAGATATAGGATTTTATGCATCTCACTGAATTCCTGGCACTATCATCTATAACTGAGGTAATAGCAATTTACTTGACTCATCTATTTCTCAGATTCTTCCTCCATGAACAAGGGCAATGATAATAACTTTTGCCTCACAGGGTGATGAGAATTAAAATATATATATATGTGTATATATATATATATATATATATATATATATATATATATAACTCTAAACCTAATTCATACATTCAGTACATGCTTAATAAATGATAAATAGGAATATTATAAATCTCTAACTTATTTGGCTATGGAAACTTTTTTTGAAAAGTTCTGGATAGGAATATACTTAATGAGAAACAATGGTGTGGGTTTTTTTTTTTTTTTACTTTTTTTTAGTTTATTTAAATTAAGTAACATATAATGTATTATTGGTTTCAGAGGTAGAGGTCAGTGATTCATCAGTTATATAACACCCAATGCTCATTACTCACATGCCTTACTTAATGCCCATCACCCAGATACCCCATCTCCCCCATCCCGTCCTGTCCCCTCCTGCAACTTTACACCTAAAGGAGCTGCAGAAAGAAGAGCAAATAAAGCCTAAGTCCAGGAGGGGATGAGAAATAATAAAGATTAGAGCAGAAATTAATGAAATAGAAACCAGAAGAACAATAGAACAGATCAATGAAATTAAGAGCTGGTTCTTTCAAAGAATGAATAAGATTGATAAATCCCTGGCTAGATTCATCAAAAAGAAAAGAGAAAGGACCCAGATAAATAAAATCATGAGTGAAAGAGGAGAGATCACAACCAACACCAAAGAAGTGCAAACAATTATAGGAACATATTATGAGGAGCTGTATGCCAACTAATTAGCAGTCTGGAAGAAATGGATGCATTCCTAGAGACGTATAAACTACCAAAACTGAAACAGGAAGAAACAGAAAACCTGAACAGAGCCATAACCAGCATTCATTTTTCTTTGGCCCATTTGATGCTGGGCCTTAAATAAGCCATTTTCTATCCCGTGCCTTGTATGTGAAGGCGCTGATGAGACTTCTAAGAGGTTGAAAATAATCTGCTTCATTAAAAGAGTCATTTTTCTTTTTACATAGAGGGTAACAGAAGTTTCTAACTTCACACTTTCAGATGACTAATGGCTACATTAAGGCTGGCTGTAGGAGAGAGAAAGTAAACACACGTGACCTAAGAAAAGAATTAAGGAAGAGACACACAAATATGCGGTGTGAGATTCTGGGCATTGCAGTAATGCAATGGTGCCAGAAGCAGCAAAAGAGGGTTATAAAAACAATGTTTGTATGGGTTAATTAATAAGTTTGTGCAGGAGTAATTAAGAGGTGGATTGAGGCTTCTTTTCTCCCTCTCTGTGTCTTATCCTGTGGTAAACAAAAGGAAAATGAGATCAGAGAAAGGATGGTGCTGTCAAATCCAAGGGTAAATGTCATAGAACCAGGGTCAGAACAAACTTTAAAAGTGACAAATGCAAATTCCTGCCAAATCAACGGTCTCTTTGCCAACATCCCTGGCAGGTTGGTCAACCATGGAGACTCACTGCTTGTCCAGGCAGGCTTATAGTCTATCTCTCATTATGTAGAATTTCATAAAATATTAAATTAACCTAAATTCAGCATCCAAAAACCTGCCACCGTGTGTGCTTCTACCTCCTACAGCAAAACAAAGTAAGTCCAACCTGTCTTTCAGTGTATGGTCATTCATTTATTTGGAAAGAGACAGAAGACTCCCAAGTCTTTGTTCCTTTAGGTCAAATGTATCCATCCACATGAAACTGAGCTTCCAGGGATGCCTGGGTGGCTCAGTGGTTGAACATCTGCCTTTGGCTCAGATCGTGATCCAGGGGTCCTGGGATCAAGTCCCACATCGGGCTCCCTATAGGGATGAATAAATAAAATCTTTATAAAACTTTAAAAAAAAGAAAGAAACTGAGCTTCCAGGTAACTCACCAACCTGAACCTTGTCTAGTGGCCACGTTGTCATTCACAAGTGTCTCATCTAAACCTTCCCTTTGAAGATACATGTAACGGGAATATATTCATCTTTCTTGTTTTACACTCTACAAGTGTAATCTAACAAACTCTGAGTTTGTCTTGGGATATAGGTCACAGAAATTTCCTCCCCAAACCTGAATCAACAAAGAATCTGAATACAATCCTGAGAATTCCTATCAGGCAAAGCAGATCTACCGACTCATCCATATGTATTACCAGGTCACGTATATTGGCAGGAAATTAGATTTTTCTGTCTGGATACTTCCAGAGTACATCATACCTAGTCCTAGGCAGAGCTCAGTGGTTTGTCTACAGCTCTGTCATCTGACATATATTACAGAGATTACTGAACTTCCAGTTCATTGGGAAAATGCATTACACTGAAGAATAACATGATATAAAAAGGAAACCCAAAAAATAAAATAAAAATAAAAATAAATAAAATAAAAATAAATAAAATAAAATAAAATATATAAAAAGGAAACCAAATATAGGTGATCACCAGGCAAAAAAACAGAGTCTCTGGTTTGGTGCCAAGCAGTCCTTGATTCAAGGACATAAAGCATAAGGCAGGTTGTGCTACCTTAATTCTTCTTCTGTATGTTTGTTTCATAGACCTAACTCCTCATGCTCTAACAAACAAACAGAAAAAGTAGAAGAATCTTTTGAGGAGCCAGTGCTCATCAATTACCTTGTCCACACAGCTGAGAGGTTTTATTTCCAATGGCAAGGGGGAGAAACTTTATTTTTAATTCAAGAAATCTATTAATAGTAGTATCATTAGTGATTCAAAGACAAATATTATGGATTCCAGAAAATTTCTTCAGGAAAAAAACTGGTTTACTTCATTTTTAATTGCAGGTTCAAAAGTAACACTGACATATTTACACACACAATACTTTTGTTCTGCAGTTCGAAGTACACAGGATAATTCACTGATTACACGTGGATAAAAGTAACAGCACGGACATATTTCTGGATTAAAATATAAGTTTTAACCAGAATTTATCTACCATAGTTGTAATGAATTTTTGTGCTGCAGAAAGAAAAATATTAAAACCATCACTAAAATCAGGCTCAGTGCAGGATTCCAACACTCTGTTACCTTTCAGAAACTACTGCTTTTCCTATCTACTTTCGTCTTCAGTCTGCACTGAAGCTGAGCACAATGCTCAACCCTGCAAAGTACCTCAAAGCACCTGCAAAGTAAAAAAAAAAGAGAAGTGTACTAATGAAATGACCTAACTGAGTATCTTAGGTTTATGCTACTATCACAAGAGAAGGAAATTAAATTTTAAAAATACATTTAAAAATGACCTGAAGGTTCATTGTGAAACCTCAACTAAGGAAATTACAATGAGACTACAGCTCACACAATGCACTTATCTTAGCCCCTAATTTTGGTGACAGGCTAAGGTTTCCCACAAGATTACAAAATTAATAAAAACTAAAGGCACCACACGGAACTGAAAGTTACAATTCTAAATAAGTATGAGTACAAATTAAATAGTGTAGGAAACTTTGTTTTTCTTCTCTTAAACACTTTAAGAGAGCTACAGAGGAGGCAAGGCAACCATATTTTACAGTATAGCATAAAACTGGATTAAGAGATATAGCAGTGATAAAATTAAAAAAAAAAAAGCTTGTCTACTTAGGAAAAGGCTGTTATTGATTTTAACACATGTAGCATTTCCAAGAACGTGTACATGTTTCTCTAGAAATGCTGCTGAGTAAAATGTTGAGTTTACCGTAGGTTTAAACTTGCAAAGTATTCTGCTTTCCCAGACACTGAAAGGCTGAAGACCAAGAAACTGTTTAGAGACTTCTGAGCGTCAATTTTGCTTTTTATTTTTTCTTTGAATGAGCTTACGGCTTTATTGGTGTATGTGGGTTGTTGTTGTTGTTGTTGTTGTTTTTTAAGTTTTTCCCAAGGGTTATAATTCTATGGCTCTCTTACACTGGGCAAGATTCTTCCTCAATCAATAATCATGCGCCCCCATAAGAAGGCCAAGGCCATGGAAAAGTCTTCCAAGTATCTTCCACTGGCTTCTGCATAGAACTGCTGCTTTGTTTTTGTTGTGTTCAAGATGCTCTACCAAATAAATTTGGAAATTAGAGCAGATGTATACTTATCCACATTGCCGCAGAAATTTATAATGGATTTTCTTTGCCTGTTAAGAAGAGGTTAATAGCAAGCACTGTTGACCTATTTACTAATGTATTGCATGGAAGAAAATGAGCAATCTTTGGGCACTTCTCTAGCAAAGTTTCAAGAAGTCAGAAGTAAGCACTATAGGAATTAAATATCATTCAGTAGGAGACTGAGGTGATGAAAGAAATAAAGTTTTGAAATGCAAAGAGGTCCATCTGACCAGAAATTATTTACCCTTGTCAAGGTGAAAAATAAATGGAGAATGCTGCAGAGAAGAAACTTAGATAAGAAAATCTTCTAATTTTCAAGGATGAAGAAAGCTGTAGATTTCACACGCTGAACAAGGTTGTGATGTCTTACGAGTGGGAATGAAATTGTCTTAAAGAGACTGTATCTGAAAAATGCCCACTCAAAACTTTGAGTCATCCATACAACGTTCCCACTCTTATTTTCCCTAGCATTACCCTTATGACTCATGATATTAAGCACTTTTCATATAAATACACACATGGTACATATGGCATGTGCTTTAACTACAATGTTAAGCAAAAGTCATTAAAGAAGTTATCTTTGGGGGCACCTGGATGGCTCAGTGGTTGAGCGTCTACCTTTGGCTCAGGGAGTGATCCCAGGATCTGGAATCGAGTCCCGCATCAGGCTCCCTACAAGAAGCCTGCTTCTCCCTCTGCATATGTCTTTGCCTCTATGTCTTCTATGAATGAATAAATAAATAAATAAATAAATAAATAAATAAATAAATAAATAAAATCTTTAAAAAAGAAAAAATCACCTTTGTCTTATTCTTGATTTCAGTGAAAAAAAAATCCTTTCTTAAGTAGGATATCAATTATATAGTTTTTGCACTGATTATCAAATGTCAAATCAATCTTGCATCCTTTGAATAACTTTTACCTGGTTCTAGCACATTAACACTTTTTAAATATTGTTGGATTAAATTTCAATTATGTTGCTACAGATTATTGTGTCTAAATTCATGAAACGTATTAGTCTGTAATTTTCATTTCTGTGATTGTCCTTACCCAACTTTGGTATCAATATCATGCTTGCCTGATAAAACAAGTTGGGAAATATTCTCTTTATTTAACAGAAAAATTTATGTATGGTTGGTATTTTCTTTAAATATTTAAATTAACCAGGAAAGGCATCTGGTCCTGAAGTTTATTTTGTGGAAAAATTTTAATTACAAATTAAATTTGAGAAATAAATGGCTTTTTGGATATTCTATCCCCTCCTCTATCATTTTGGGAAAGTTTTGGGTTTGTTCATGAGATTTATACCTACTAAGTCTTCAAATTTATTGGCATAAAGTTGTTCAAAATATCTTTTAGTTCCTGATGTTTGGTAATGTGTGTTTTTTTTTTTCTTCTTAATCATTTTTGGGCAGGGGCTAGGGATTATCAATTTTATCAATATTTCAGTGAAATAACTTTTGTTCCTATTAATTTTTCTTAATATATTATTTCTTTCTTTTGATATATTCTGGTTTATATTGGTTTATTTTTTTTTTTAAAGATTTTATTTATTTATTCATGATAGTCACAGAGAGAGAGAGAGACAGAGAGGCAGAGACACAGGCAGAGGGAGAAGCAGGCTCCATGCAGGGAGCCCGACGTGGGATTCGATCCCGGGTCTCCAGGATCGTGCCCTGGGCCAAAGGCAGGCGCCAAACCGCTGCGCCACCCAGGGATCCCTATATTGGTTTAAATTCCTCCTCTTTCTTTAGTCTCAAGAAATATATCCTTTTTAGATCAATATTTACAGCTATAAACTTCCCCTAATGATTCTTTAAGATGTATCCTGTAAATTGAGAAGTTTTGTCATTATCAGTTAAAAATTTTTTCTAGTTACACTGTGATTTCCTGACCCATTTGTTATTTTTAAGTGTACTCCTTAATTTCCAAGTATTTGGATATTTTAAAAATAAAGATCTCACTTTTACTGATTTCTAATATAATTCCATTGTTGACATTAAAGCTTTTATGACCATAGTACTTTCAAATTTATTAAGATTTTGATAAACAGAGCATCCTGGGACCATGTAGCCTGTGCCTACTTCAGCTCCAAGCTCTTTGTAGTATGGCCAGCAGACATTCACCAAGCTGCTCAACTTCACTAATCATGAGGGGAAATGCCCATCAAAACCCTAATGAGGTATCCCCACTAGAGTGGCTAGTATTAAAAAGTTAAGAACTAACAACTGTTGACAAGGACATGGACAAAAAGGAATCCTCATGCCCTGTTGGTAGGAATGTAAATTGGTACAGCCACAGTAGAAAACAGTATGGAAACCTAAAATGATAAAAAATACAATTATCACACAATCCAGTAAATCCACCACTGGGCATTAACCCAAAGAAAACAAAAACAGTATTTTTAAAAGATATATGCAACTCTATGGTTTTTTTTATCATTATATTGTACATGTGAGATATAACCTCGTATGTCAACTATACTTCAGTTAAAAAAAAAAAAAAAAATTATTTCATGGCCCAGCACATGCTCTATCTAGTTCAAAGGGCCTGTGGGCACTTGAAAAAAAATATTGAGGGGATATAGTATTCTATATATTTCAGTTAGATAAAGTTGGGTGACAGCACTATCCAAATCTTCTATATTCTGATTCATTTTTCTCCTTCCATGTCTTATCAATTACTAAGGGGAGGAAATTAAAGTCTCCAAGCATAATCTTAGATTTCTCTATTTATTTCCTTAGTTATGTCAATTTTTATTCCTTCTATTGTGAAGCTGTTATTAGATCTTATTTTCTGAATAAACTGATCCCTTTATCATTATACAATGACACACTTTATCTCTTGTAACACCCTGTACTTCATGTCCATTTCATCTGCTCCTAACAGCGTCACCCATCTTTCCTAAGCTTTGTGTTTGTATAGTAGATCTTTGTCCATCCTTTTCCTTTTCACCTCTCTGTGTATTCATACTTAAAGCCAATCTCTTATAAATCGCACATAGTGTCTGACTGGATAGAACAGCAACACTCAAAAAAAAGAAAAAAAAAAAAAAAAAAAAAAAGAACAGCAACACTCAACTATCTGCTTTTCATTTGCATTATAATTTGGTTTCATTTAATGCAGTTATTTATATCAATGTGTTTAAATTTATCATGCTGCTTTTTTCTCTTGTTTACCGTTTTACCTTTCCCTTCTTGCTTTATTTCTCCTTCTGTGGCTCTGGATTGAGAGTTGAGAAGTAAGCTTGGAGAGTGGGGATAGGGAAGGGTTCAATCAGATTTATTTTGTTGTTGTTGTTTTGTTTTTCAATCAGATTTAAAAAAAAGACATTTTAACTTTCAACTATATTTTATTGTATTAGGTTTTGCAATGGTTCTCTGATATGAACTTTAAGGATATTCATCTTTAATTTATAACAATCTTTTTTGAATTAATATTCTACAGGGGCAACTTACTCTTTCCTGTGCCATATATCGTGTTTCCATATATATTATTGACTCCATGAAACATTGCCAGTTTTTGCTTTATCAGCTCTATTTTAAAGAAAAGTGATTTATGTTTATTCACATATTTAAGCATTCTTTATTCCTTTTTGTAGATATTTTCCATCTGATATAATTTCCCTCATGTCTAAAAAAATGTCTCTATTTATGATCATGTTTTCTAGAATGAGTTTGGTGCTAACAAATAGTTGGAGCTTTCCTATATATAAAACTGTTTTGATCTCACCTTAATTTTTAAAGGATTTTTTCATAAGAAATAGAATTATTGGTAGACAGTCTCCTTACCCCCGAAGTTTAAATATGAAATCCCATTATTTCTTTCAGGAAGGTAGCTGTCATTGTTAGAGTTGCTCTGTTGTATATTTTTGTGTGTGTGGCTTCTTTTTCCTCTGGCTACTTTTAAGATTTTCTCTTTCCTCTTAGAATTCAGAAATTTTACTGTTGTCTACCTACTTGTGCTTTTCTTTTGATTTATCTTCCTTAAGGCTCAGTAAGTTTCCTTGAATATTTTTTAACTCAAATTTGGAGAAATTATTGCTGTTACTTGAGGTATTTTCCAGGGTCATTTTTTTTCTTTTATCCTAAGACTGCAATAATAAAAGGTTATTCCTCTTTATACTGCCTCGTAGGTCTTTGAGGCTGTTCATTGCTTGTCAATATTTCATTCTGTGCTTCAATTTGTATCATTTCTTTGGACTAATTTTCAAGTCCACTGGTTCTTCTATTATGTTCAGTATACTGTTAATATCGAAGTCTGAATTTCTTGATTTGAGGTACTGAGTATTTCAGCTCTAGAATTTCTATTTTACTGTAACAATTTTTATTTTTAAATTTTTTATTTCTTTACCCATTGTGTCCACCTATTGCTGTCTTAACTTTTAACATTTTTTTAATATATTACATCCAGCATATCCATCATCATGGATCTCTTTCTAGTCACTATCATGACTGTATATGTAAAATAAATTTGTACTTGTTGTAGACAATCTATGTTCTATTACCTTCTTCTGTGAAGTATACAATAAAATCACTAGTAGTTTCCTTTTGTCTTCTGTGGCTTAGGTTTAGGTTTTATTATGGCAAGTGTATTTCTCTAAGTCCTACTAATTTAGTAGGATTTTGTTGGTGCTAACTTAGCTCAGTTTTTCAGTTTCTAGTTGTTGCTTTTGTGTTCCTTGGATTCTTGCTCCACACTGGTACAGGAAAGGAATTAACCTACAAATGGTTTTATTTTAAATATTTGGTGCAAAATTGTGGTCATAAATAGGATTAGTCTGACAAAGTTACTATGCCAGCATTGGAATCTGAAAGTATGTTTTAGAAGTCATGAAAAATATAGAAGAACGTAGATAAAGTATACTGTAAAGTTACCCAGACATTGCATAAAAACTAAAGAAATCTAAATCAAGGAGGGACTATAGTTATTAATTATATCTCAATATTGGTTCACTAATTCTTAATAAATGTGTCATACTTATGTAAGATTTTAATAGTAGAAACTGAGTTGGGGGTGATCTCTGAGGACTATTTTATCATCAGGTAAGACACCCACACAATAACCCAACCCTCTGTCTTCTCCATTTGCTCATTCTCTATAGGATATAAGTATCAAGCATTAAAACATATATGATTGCCAACTTTGCCACATTAGGTCATGTCAAAATCTCAGCAAAGCCCGTTATTGCATATGTTTTCAAAGACTAAAATTTATTTATAGGTTTAACTCACAGCCACAAAAACAGCATAAAAATGAAGCATGAATGATGAGCTGAAACTCAATTAATATGGCTTGATAGAGGCATCAAATAGTAAGACAGCCATTAAGAATGATTAGAATCCTAACAGAGCCTAAGGGGACAGCACACAAGGTTTAGATAAGGACAGAGCTGCCATTTTTTTCAGAAAGGCAGATTCATACTGCAAATTAAAGGAGGCTTCGAATGTCAAATCTCTGATAGAAATAGCTTGGTTCCATAGGTTACATCCTATTAAGGCCATTTGTTCACAGTGTTAAAATTTACTGTGACATTTAATAACCATTCCACAAAGAACAATATTTTTGAAACACAAAAAAGACCAATTAAAAGAAAAACAGATTATACAGTTTAGGTAAAGCTGTCATGAACATTGCTCTGTCCATATGCTTTCTTCCTAAAGGAAGGAGAATCTGCACCCAAGTAACTATTTGCCAAAGACTCACAACTCCTGAGACCATTCTAGGCATTATCCCCTTACTTCATCCCTGTGGATGACTCCCAAGGTTTCCACCCATCCTGTACACAGCCCATATAATCTATGAAGCTGTGAATGTGATAGGTTTTACACCTGTGGTTGTATCATACAGGAAGAGAAGTTTAATTATAGAAAGTGATATTATCTGAATGGGCCTGATGTTATAATTCTAGACACTAAAAAGAGTTATTTCTAGGCAGTGGTAGAAGAGATTTAGAGATTTAAAGCATTAGGATTTGGTAGCTACTGGCTTGAAGAAAGAGAGGACCGAGTAGCAAATGATGGTGACAGCATCTGGGAGCAAAGAGCAGCCCCTAGCTTCCAGGCATTAAAAAAAAAAAAAAAAAAAAGGTTTTCCATTTCTTTGTGTCCTCTTCTATTTCCTTCATCAGTTTACCATAGTTTTCACAGTATAGATCTTTTCCCTCTCTGGTAGGTTTATTCTTAGGTATCATATGGCTTTGGGTGCAATTGTAAATGGGATCAATTCCTTGATTTCTTTTTGCTGTTCCATTATTGAAGTATCAAAATGTAATAGATTTCTGCATTTATATCCTGCCACTTTGCTGAATTCATGCAGAAGGTCTAGCAATTTTGGGGGGTGAGTCAGGACAAAGAAGATGCGATTATATACACACAATGGAATATTACTCTGCCATCAGAATAAATGAAATCTTGCCATTTGCCTTGACATGGATGGAGCTAGAAGGTATTAAGCTAAGCTAAACAAGTCAAGTAAGAGGAATACCATATGACTTTACTCATATGTAGAATTTAGGAAGCAAAACAGATGAGCATATGGGAGGGGGGAAGAAAGGGGAAAAAAGAGAGAGGAAAACAAACCATAAGAGGCTCTGAAAGATACAGAACAGGGTTCATAGAGGGTGGTGGGTGGGGGATGGGCTAGATGGGTGATGGGGATCAATGCAGGCACTTGTGATGAGCACTGGGTGTTGTATGGAAGTGATAAATCACTTCATTCTACTCCTGAAACCAGTATCACACTGTACATTAACCAACTAGCATTTAAATAAAAAGTTTGAAAACAAAGAAAAAAATATAGGATCGACAGTTCTACCAATTCAAGGACTGAATTCTTCCAATGATGAATATGAGCTTGAAGGGTATTTTTCCCCAAAATCTCCAAAGAAGAACTAAGCCCAGCTGATATCTTGACTGTAGACTTGGAGGCTTTGAGTAGAGAACCAAGCCAAATGGTGGCCAAATGGTTGTTGTCTTAAGCTAAGTTTGTAGCCATCAAGTACACAGAAATAGGATATGAATACAATTCCCAAGGGAGCTTGCTGAGGTTTGTGGGTCACTCCTGGAGAGGAGGATGAAGTAATTACAAATGCTCTAGAAGAGTAATCTTACTTCTTTTTTTATAGTTTCAGTTTTCCCCCTGAATTTAAAAATGCTCAGTCCAGAAGAGAGAAAGGGGGAAGAGTGAGCCCTTTATATTGCCTGTCAACCAGAGGCTTTAAACTAAGAGATAAAAGGTATCCATATCCCTCTCCCAACGCGGGTCTGTGGTCAGGCCTGATCCAAAGAGAAATAAAATAAACATTTGAGATCAAAGCCTGAGTCAGGACAATAGAATTTACTAGAGTGACCCTTGCTTTCAAATCAATTCCTGCACATCAAGGTTCAAAGCTCAATGTAGCTGATAGTGGACCCAGTTGTGAATTTCCCATGACCTCAAATATTGTGACAGGCGATTAATTTTTAATGCGTACTGCAAAAAGTATTGCAAGCCCTCCAAGACTTTCTAGAACCAATTGCTGATTATCTAATAAAAGATTTCAATAGGAAAATCATTTTTAAAAAAAGTCTTCAGAGCAGTTTTATTTCTTCGATTCCCATGGCTTTCGAAAGCCTTGCCTTCATTGATCCTCCTGCCTTGGAACTTTTGCTTTTACCTCACCTGGAAAAGCTGAATTTCAGCTAGGTTAATGGCTGGCATGCAGTCCTTGGAGGCCCATCACTGGTCATGTTTCTGAAGACTAGATGGAAAGGCATCTTATTCAGGCTTAAGTCATCAGTAGGAGAAGCTCTTTGGCTATGTCCTGGAAGACCACATGGCTTGATAACCTGCCACATTCAGGATCTGGCCTATGCTTTCTAAGCCCCAGAAGACAATGTTTATAGTGCCCTGAAAGTTAAGTCATTATTCAAGGATGAATTTACAGTAAAAAATGCCAAAGAAGTCCGATGTGTATTTGTAAAGGCAGGAATATAGCTACCATTAGATTTGAAAAACAAAACAAAACAAAACAAAAATACTCAACTTGGCTTGTTAGTTTATTTTCTCTCCATGAGTATATCTAAATATGAAAGTAATATTAATCAGTAAAGTTCTCTACAAGCATGGCATCAAAACCAAAAAAGTTAAGACTAAGAGACAATGATCAATAGCATCAAACCAAAAGTGGTGTAGCTCACATCATGGACTCAGAAACCAGACTGGTAGCTTTCAATTTCTGACTTTTCTACTTATTATTTTTTTAAAGATTTTATTTATTTATTCATGGGAGACAAGAGAGAGAAAAAGAGACATGGGCAGATGGAGCAGCAGGCTCCCTGAAGGGACCCCGATATCGGACTGGATCCCAGGACCCTGGCATTACGACCTGAGTGAAAGGCAGATGCTCACAACCACTGAGTCACCCAGGTGTCCCCACTTACTATCTTAACAGCACATTTTGGTTTCCTCATATGTAAAACATATAGGATAATAAAAACATCTACCTCCCAGAGCCCAGTGTCTGGTGAGGGGGGTGGTATATTTGTGCCAAAACTCTTTACCCTAGTCTCTTTAGTGTGTTGATATATTTAATGCGCTTATAATTATGCCTGCTATATAGCAAAAGCACTATATAAGTATACTGAGTAGTCAGGGTGCTTCTGCTTATGTGCTTCCTGAACAATGTTTCAATTGACAAGAACATTTCTCTACTCTGACTGATAAATACATTTTTTGTTGTTGTTGTTAAATGTGGTGATGGAATGAAGGAGCTACCTCACATCGTTCAATGATAAAAGCAGTAACATTAGCTAATGTGTATTGGGTGCCCACCATGTGGCTTGATACTATTCCAGACTCTTTACAAATATCAATTTTATCCTCAAGAAACCCCATGAGGTAGTCACTATTAGCATCTTCCTTTTAATGAAACAACTGAGGCACAAAGAATGTGAGTAATTTGTATAAAACACCACAGCTAGCAAGAGGCAGGACCAGAATTCAATTTTATCTCCCTGCTACTCAAAACATGATGTGTGGAGCAGCAGCTTCCACACAGCCCTGGGAGCTTGTGAGAAATGCAGATCTGCGGGCCTCACCCCAGATCTACTGGCTCAAGACCTTACTTTGGATACAATCTCCATACACACATCTATATATACATTAATGTCCATGCAGCACAGATCTCAATCCCCATGGAATCCTGCCTCTCCATGTATTAACTTATTAAAACCAGACAACATGACAATGAGGTAAGATCTCAATTTGTTGACAACACGTGAGAAAAATGCACGAGAAAAATCAAGCGGAGTCACTGTCCAATCTCTTAGGACGTATAACTGGCATAGTGGTGACTCAAATTCTTTCGTGAACCGCTACCTTGAAATAACATTCAAGTTATTGGTTTAAAACAGAGCAGACTGTGAAATTATGCTTTGCTCTTTTGCTTCTTTGCTTTAAGGAACATGGCCAGCTCCAAAAGACGAGTCCCTGAGTAATTACTTCAAGATATTTGAATGACTGCCACCAATACCCCCACTAGAAAAACGTCCTACTCTTGAAAGGAATGCCCAACACTGGTGCAATTAATCCCCATGAGTTTCAAGTTTCTACACCACATAGTATCACAAGGAAGGAGGAAAAAAATGCTCCCCACACATTGTACTTGCTCTCAGTTTGACAAAAAGACGAACAAAGATAATTCACTCAGAAGCAAAAAGACTGTTCAAAATCTGACTCAGAACAGTCAGGTGGCCCTCTCCCAATTCCATCCCTCACACGCAGTTCTTATCTTCATTCTACTGGAAAGAGAATGCTGAGGTAAGTGGATTCTACTGGAAAGAGAATGCTGAGGTAAGTGGGGTGAATACCATGTCAGAGTTCTTCAATCATGTATGCCTTGAAGGAGAAGAACTAAAATGATGGAATTTATGAGCCAATTTCAAGTTTGTCTTTTAAAAGATTGTTTCTTTTCACAAATGAAAAGATTTACCACACTTTAGACACTACATCATGTCCATTATCCAATTTAATCCTTGATACATTATCTTGCTTTCTCATCAGTGAAAATGGCCACTAGGTGGAAAAACCAGACATGCTTTTTCTCCTACTCTTTTTCCAGAGCTCATACTCTTAACCTCAATGATAGATTCCAGCTGTAACTTCCCTAATTAATGTCTGTTAAAATTATGAACCAGACCATGTTTGTTTAACCAGATTTTTGCCCGATTGTTGCAGAACAGATGAGCTGACCTCGACATAGAGACCAATCTGTTTTCACTTATTAGCTATGTTGCCCATTTAAGTCATAGCTACTTTGTTCTTTCTCTCAATCAACTTTTGAATTTTCATAATTGCTGCACTCACAGCTCTACCTAGAGCTAAAAATTGTACCTAAAAAGAACATTGACCATAGATTAGTTCTTTTCTTCTCTTTTAACTTAAGTAGTACTTTCTAACTTTAAAAAAATAAAAATGTGCTCTAGATTGGACATTCAATATAAATATGCTAGCTTTGGGGCCTACAGCCTCTAGCTCACTGAAAATGAACTATATTTCTCATCGGCATCTTCCATATAATACACAGTCTTTAAAAAGTAGGCTGTATCAAATTTTTTTTTATAAATTTATGCTTGTAGCTCATAGTGTAGGTATCCATGCTATAATTACAAATACTATATTGCATATTTGAAATTTACTAAAGTAGTAGATACAGTTGATATAGGAGAGTTTTTGTTACAAAAAACAATTTTAACTGTGTGAGGTCATGAATGTTAACTTACAGAGTAAGCATTTCACAATATGAACCTAATTTAATCAGGTTATACACATTAAACTAATACAAAATTATATGTCAATTATATCTCAATAAAACAAGAAATAAGTATGCTTCTGTAAGAACAAGTATCACACGCAAGCAGCCCATCTAATTAGAATTACGAGCCTGCGTAGGCCGTATGTAGCAAGATCTGGGTCTAAGTCCCACTTAGTCAACTAAGTGAACTCACTAAGTTACTCACTTCTTGAGTAACCATGAAAATACATCAAGCAAATAATGAAAAAATACAAATTATAAACTAAGTACTAAAGTAATATATGTATTTGAAAAAAATGAAAGAGAAGTGTAAATACCATAATGAAAATTATCTTTCATATCCCACTTCCCCAGGCCCAGACCCACAGTTTTTTTGGTTGGTTTGGGTTTTTGTTGCTAATGTTTGAATAAAAACTTTCAAATAACAACAACAGAAAATTCCAGTTAGTTAACATACAGTGTAATATTAGCCTCAGATAGACAACAGGGCAATTCAACACTTCCATACAACACCCAGTGCTCATCACAGCACCCTAGTTCACCTATCCTCCTATCCACATTCCCTCGGGTAAACATCAGCATATTCTCTATAGTTAAGAGCCCAGATCCACTTTTAAGAGGCAACCACTTACTTAAATTTTTAAATACTTCAAACTGAAAACATAATTAATAACCATTTATTGACAACATCTAAGGTTTTGCCAAGTATTAACATAGAACTCTATCTTAAAAACCCTGCTCTAATAAACATGGTTAGAGACTTCTCTTTGTGCATATGGTGGGGCGGGGGGGTGGAATACAAGTAGAATTAGTCGAATAGCTGGGGTTGTTTTTTTGCTTTGTCTTTAGCTATTACACAATAATTGTATAAAGCCAAACTCCCTTAAGGAAGTCACATGATCTCATGAGCACTGGGTATTATATAAAACTGATGAATTGCCGAACTCTACCTCTGAAACTAATAATACATTATGTCAATTAATTGAATTTCAATTCAAAAAATAAAAATAAATAAAATTAAACTCCTCTCAAAATCTTGACAACCTTTGTCAATCATCTGTCCTGGGATTAATACTGCACTATGGGAATTAATAAGGCATTAGGGATGTCTTGATCTAGTAACATCCCTCATACCTCTCACTTTATTCTTTATAATTGTCTCTGCTACTTTGACACTTTATTCATCCAAACCAATTTTTGAATTACTTTGTCAAGATCTGTTTAAAAAAAAAATCTCACTGTACCTTTGACTGTAATTGTATTGCCTTTATACATTAGTTGGGAAGAACATACATATTTATGAAAGTTAAGTTCCTTTATCCTTGAATAAGGTCTCCCAGCTCGTCTAGATCTTATGCTCATCAGCTGACTCTAAGTCTTAATGAATCTTCTGTACAATTTATTTCTGGTTATCTGTATTTGTTAAACATTTTCTTTGCAGATAACAAAACTCTGCATAGTTTAATCCGAAAACAAAACTTTTTAAAAGATTACTAGATAGCTCATAGAAGTGGAGGGCCAGAGAACCAAGCTTAATGTTCCTGTCAAGAGGAACATGACCACAGGAAGGCCAGCCCACAGGGTTCCTAATAAAGGAAATCTCCTGCTACTACTGCTGCATCTTCACAAGGATGCTGAAACACTAGGGACTGACCACAGAACCTTGCTGGTAGCTAACTGCCAAAGAACTAGATGTCACCAGCCCTACCATCCCAATTTATCTGGAGTATGTGGCCTCCTGTACTGGTTACTGGCAGCTCTGTCTATCCCTCAAAAGTCTGTCTCATTGAACCAGGACCCATGAGGCAACCTCTCTATGAGGGAGTCTGAAACATGGACTTGCAGTCTCCATCAGAAAGGGAAAAAATGGACTACTGAGTTTACTGTATTTTTTGAAATTTTATAGATGTGTGTTGCTGGAACACAGAGATACAAATGATTTTCAATATCGAGCTTTCTTAGGAAACCTTATTGAATGTTTTTATTAGAGCTAATTATAAATAACCTTGGAATTTTCCACTAGACAATCTTATAAAGCAAACTGGAGATATTTTTCCTTCCTTTGTAGTGCTTTAATATACATATATATATATATTTATATTTTAATTTCAGCCTCAATTTTAACAAAACCTGGCAGTTCAACCTGAAATAAAAGTATTCCTAGCTTTGTTTTGCTGCAGAATACATAGACAATCTGTCTGTTTCTCTAGTCCATCTGAGACTGAAAGAGTGTCTATTCTTTGCTAACAGTTTTAACTAGGGAAGACTTAAAAATTCACACAATGCTTTTAATGTCACAATTTAGATAATCACATGGTTTCTCTTAGAGTGAGCATTTATTCGATCATCCAAGCCAAGACAGTTTTGACAGTGAAAGAAAGCACTATTGGTTATTATGTCAGAGCAATATGAATAAACCATGATTTTCTCTGGCAAAGTGGGACTAAAGTCCACCATAATTTCCCCCTTTCTTCATGAATTAATGGAGCAAATTAAAGGATTTTTTTTATAAAAGCATCATTGGAATAAGATCTATATAGCACAGTACTTTTAGTTTGTTAATCCTTACGAGGATTTTTGCATCTAAGTTTCTAAGGGAAAATTTTTTTCTCCTCTTATCCTCAGTTGGCAATGGCCTTCAAAGTACAGAAACTATACTAATTAGATAAGTTATTTTTCTGCTTTATCACATATCATTTGGATTATTGGTTTACTTAAAGATTGCAAAAGCTCTTTGTATAAATAGACTTGCTATTTTGTAGCTGTGTGTGTTAATTTTTAGTTTTAAGCTTAAATTTTCAAATTGATGTAAGCTTTTGCTTTCTTTCCCATGATAACCGTTTTCAATTGTTTTTGGTTTGGTGCTTCTGATTGCTACTTCCTCATCTTCAAGTATGGGTAAGTACCATGATTTTATTTGCCAATTTAAGGCAACCTCAAATGATTCTTTGATGTGATATGGGACAACTTAACTGGTATCCATCATTCTGCTACCACTACCACCACCATTCTCTGGCCATGCAGCTTCAAATTTGATCAATATCTTAGAGGGGAAAAAATTAGTCATATTTTTTAGGTCTCTGAAGTCTGATTTATGAATGAGGATTCACAGACTACTGCTCAGAGTCAGCAAATGATCTCAGAGAAACGTTAGCTACAGAGTATCCGCACATGTCTTATCAGTTCTCTTCTGGAATTTTGATTTCTATCATTATTATTTCATTACCTCTATGATGCCTTCAAATACGTAAATTTGTCATTTTATCTGGTGATTCTGGTTGCTAGGAGCAACCACCTGCAACATATTAATCTATCCTTCCCTAACAGGTGAAATCTTCATCTCTATTCCTTGATTTTTCTTTCAGGGTCAATTTTTATTTTCCATTTTCCTTCCTATTTCAAGAGCCCATCTAATATCTAGTAATGATCATTTTTCTTCATCTACATTTAAAATTTTCTAATAGCATTGTATGTATCATCAATTGGTAAACTCAAGTTTCAAATGAGCAGGTCAGTGCTGATATTGTAGGATCTCCACTCACCTATAGCAGAATATAGAGAGCTTTACATTGGAGACACCATCACACAAAGTAAGGATCCTGTATCATGTTTGGGTTGGTTTGACTCATGTGTTCTCTTTCCTAACTGAAAAGTCTTCTTTCCATTCTCCCCCACCCAAGTTTTGTAACAGCCACTGTGGATGTGCCATAACAAGGCAAAATGAGAAGGAGCTGTTCTTGGCTCTACTTCTCTCTTCTTTCTGTCTCTAAACCAGCTATCTTCCCTAGACCTTACCCCTACATTGCTCTGTCATTATCACTGTTCTTCTGCTTTCCACCATACAGAAGTTTGTTACAACTATCTCATTAACAAATGGTTTCCCACTCAATGTTTTTACTGCAGGTTTATAATGCTTTTCATCTTTTTCTCAAAACTTCTGAGGGAAAAAAATACATTTTACAAAAAAAGTAAAGACCTACCCAGTTAATAAAATGGTACAATATGAAATCAAAATTTATATATGTTTATCTGTGTATCACAGTGTCTGGTATACAGTAAATGTAATGTATTTGTACCCTTATTCTTATCTACTCGTATGCCGTGGGACTGAACTGGGTAGTATTACAATCAAAATTAATGTCATCTTAGGACTAAGGGTAGTTCCCTTTAACTAAAGTTTGGAGACTGGTACAAGAAACCAAGGATCCCAAGTCTAGTCACATACAGAAGCTCACAATTGTTTTTCTAATGTCAAAGAAAACAAATACAAGTAATAGGCACTTTCTAAATGAACTCTTAAAGTTATCCTTTAGGCTTCTTGTAGTCTCTCACGAGTGAGCAAGGACAACTTCTATTCTAAGACAATTTCTTCCGCAGGTAATTAAAATTGTGGTTAAGACTAGAGGTTCTGGATCTAGACTGAAATTTCATCTTTGTCCCAGATTGAATAGGCTTTATCTTGGACATATTGTCTAAATTTCCTGTGTCTCTGTTGCCACATTTGAAAAATTAGAATAGTAACTTCAGGTCATTAGATGGCCTTCATGAGACAATATATGTAATGCTTTCCAACAGGGCCAGGCAAAGAGTGTTTAATGTATGTTGGGTTTTATAATTAGTAATATTCTCTAAGTCATTACAGGATTAGAGCAATACACTATTCTACTTAATAGTCTTCTGAGTAAATTGAGCAGTAACAACATGGTATCATAGCACCATGGCAAAATTATTGTATCCTAATGGCCCCCACATGAGTAGTTATACATTCTAAGTATCTATAAATACAGCTATCCAAGGATGACAACATCAACCTGAGTGTGCTGTGAGATCCTGACATTGTAGCTTCAGAAAATGGAATGCAAGTCAGTCATTCTCTACTTCTGGCTGCCTATTATAATATTCTAGATAGCCTTTAAAATACCCTTTCTCTTATTAATGGATTTGAGGACAGGACCTGGGGTCTTAGACAACTATATATCCCAAATACCTAATGTAGCCCCTGTCATGTAATAGGCTCTAATTAATAGTTAATGATATTACAGAATTTCCTTTGTTTCCCAACACTGGTGAATGTTCAATGTATGCTTGTTATCATCATTGTTATACATTCTCAGTAATGACACTGGAATAACATTCTACTGATGTTTTCTAATTTATTTCTAATTTAACTCAAATTTACACTAAGTTTTAATTTACATACAAAATGTGAAACCCCATTATGTCATCTCTAATATTTTTATCTTTTGAGTATTTGACATTAATATACTTAATTATTTTATATAAGGTCATTTCCTGGAGAAGTTACTGAAGAAAATGTCATGAATATTCTTAAGAGGAAAATAACTTTCCAGTTCTTGTTTTAATTCTTATATTTGTCAGAAAAATGTTGAGATCCATTCTCATACTATACTTAATATTGGGCACCTTTTTATTTTTATTTTTACTTTTTAAGATTTTTATTTATTTATTCATGAGAGACAGAGAGAGAGAGAGAGGCAGAGACACAGGCAGAGGGAGAAGCAGGCTCCATGCAGGGAGCCCGATGTGGGACTCGATTCTGGGTCTCCAGGATCATGCCCTCAGCTGAAGGTGGTGCTAAATGGCTGAGCCACCTGGGCTGCCCTGGACACCTTTTTAAATTAAATTACATATTTATCTTTATAAAAGATTTTGACTAATAGATTAAGAAACTTTTGTCAGAAATATATTAAGAGATCCATTCTCATAATATACTTAAGATTGGATACCTTTTTATACTTAATATACTTAATATACATATACATAATATACTTAATATTGGACACCTTTTTACATTTTTAAATTAAATTACATATTTATCTTTATAAAAGATTTTGACTAATAGATCAAGAAATTTTTAAACACCTACCATCTTAACATCAGATTCATTCTTTGCATAGGAGCTATGTCCTTTACAAGCAGCATCCAAAAATGGCTCAGAATGATCTTAAAGATTACCATGGTTATGTTTTTTTAAACATGTGGCTCTAATTTTATAAAATAGCCTGGAATTGAAGATCTATAGTCATATTTACCTCTCCTCAGCCACTTCTGCCCCTTTTCCCCAAGTGAAATCCAATCAGTACCCTCAGGGTCACTTTCAAAGAGTAGAATTTATTAAGGAGTGTATAAGTGGGGAGAGTATTTAAGGAAGAGTGGAGAGACATGAAAGGAGTTTGAGAGAACATCCAATGACCAGAAAATACAAAGATCTGTAGACAACACAATTCCATTTGATCAGTACCGTGGATAGAGACAGACCGAGACTAGAGCAGGAGCCTATTAGAGGGTCACCCAATACAACTTAGGGAGAAGTGGGATAAAGGGCAAGGAATGCTGTTTCTGTCTACAGCTATAGAAAGTTGCCCAGCAGAAATGACCTCTGATATGTTTGTCCAAGGTGAGTTAAGGACTAACCATTTGAAGAACCAGATAGGCATGTTCCTGACCTTTCTTATTCAAAATGAATTAAGTGTTTGACAGTACTCTATATACAGAAAACAGTTACTAGTTCACTAGCATTGAATCACAAGTGGAGGAAGATATGGCAAGAGATAAAACTGTATAAGCAGGTAGTCAGGGGGTCACAAGATCCTGTGTTCCATGCTCAGTATGCCCACCATCGGGAAGGAAATAGGGGACCATTTTATTATGAAGATGATATAAAAAGAACTGTTGGTTCAGCTAAGTCATGTTGCTACAGGGGAGATAGCTTGCAGAAAAGTCAAGTAAGATGGAATCTGGTCATAATTGGAGTGAACCAGGACATGAACCCAAAGAAAGAACAGGAACAGAGGAGGTGTCAAGAAAGAAACAGGATTGAGAGGTACTGACCACTCATGAATTGACCAGAGGTCCTCAGGTATATGCTTTCCCATTAATCCATGCATTTTCCTAGAACTGTGAATTTTTCTAATGCCTATACAGTTTCTTTAAAAAAAAAAAAAAGATTTTATTTATTCATGAGAGAGGCAGACACACAGGCAGAAGGTGAAGCAGGCTCCCTGCAGGGAGCTCAATGGGGGACTTGATCCCAGGACCCCAGGATCAGGATCTGAGCCAAAGGCAGATGCTCAAACTCTGAGCCACCCAGGCATCCCACCTGTACAGTTTTTATTACATTTTCCCATACATGTTCCTAAAATATGTACATGGGGAATTCTTTTATTGTTTGCCTTCAAAGAAACATCCTCTACTCTGTGGCAATACCAATTTTGTCTTTTTTATCTGCTTCCATATATTTGGTGCATAGTAGTGATCTTTTAACACAGTAGCTATTGTTAAAAGAAAGCTACAATGCTACCACTGAGTTGAGGCCCCAAGCCAGTAAACCAAGATTTAATTCTTAACCTCACTGCAATTTCAAACTCCCAACAGTGGAACCTTTGAACCCAATATGGAGTTCCTGGTTAGTACTAGGAAATTTCCTGATAAACCCTTTCATGCTCCCCTTAGGACTCAACAATGCACTTCTTGCCAATAAATTGCCTTCCTCTTCTTTAATGTCCTCTACCTTTAAAAACTGGTTTCACTTCAGATAGTCCCCTTCTACTTGCTAGATGGAATGTTGTCTGATGCATGAATTAATAAAGTCAATTAGACCTTAGGGAAATGTTGTGTTATTGTTTTGGCTGGGGAACTGGCTGAAGGTAGCTTTCACTACTGAGCACAAAAATGTCTGTGGGTGATCTCAAGTAGGGCCATTTCAACTTTGGAAATTTTGACTTTGAGACATCTGAAAAAATATCTAAGAACAATCATCTAGCCAAAGTTTTGCTAATTAGCAGCTTTTTTGTGTAACCATCACCCCCCGCAAAATCCTAGTGGCTCCCAACAATGAACGATGAAATCATCAGACCTGTTACAGGATGGGCTGAAGGTCTTCTCCAGAACATGGTCAGAAGGAACAACCCCATCTGAGACCTGCTCTGGCAGTAGCACAAGGTTCAAGCATGAGGAGCCAAGCCAAACCACACTTAAAACTTACAAGTTTCCACTCAGACACAGTATGTATCACATCTACTCATATTCCCTTGACTCCATAACTGGTTTTGGCTGGTGGTACAGGGGTGTACAACCTTACTTAGGAGACAAGAGTAATACAGCCTACTACACTTAGATGAAGAACAGTACAACCCTGAGAGGGAGTCACAGAGGCAGCACATAAAGCTCTCCGAGGGTATGACATGACACAGGGGAATGTATATAGTAAAAGGAATGACCTGGGACCAACAGAAAAAGAGAGAGAAATGGAGAAAATCCAGAAAGGAGACTAGATCAAGCTGAAAAAGATACAGGAAGAAAACAGGGACACACTCAAGTCCTTGACCCAGGGGAGGTCTTACCTCTTCTAACATTGATCCTGATTTGGTCTGTCCTGAGAGCCAATCAACATCCTGATGAGAACAGGAGGCCCAAGGAGAGCTGTTGAAGTCTGGAAATCAAAGAGCGGGTCCTGGCATCCTCCTGGCCTCACACTTGCTCCTCACGCCCCCCCCCCATGGGGGCTGGTTCATTTCCCTAGCATCCCTCTGTTTTCTCTCCCCTTCCCTGGGGAGACATCGGAGGTGAGAAGTTGATCTGGGCCCCATGCTTCTTTTACCATTGCCCTCTCTGTCAACCTCTCATTACTTTTCATTCTAGAACTTCTTCCCTGACAAGCAGAGGATCTCAAGATGAGCAAACTTCTTCCTGTTAAGGGCCAGACAGTGCCTGCCTTAGCCTTTAGAGGCCATGCCAGTTCTTTCACAGCCACTGGATGCTGCAGCACCAAAGCAGCCATAAGTAGTATGTGAACAGACGAAACACTGACCCAGACTTGGTTTGTGGGTCATGAGTTGCAAACTCATGCTCTAACGGAAGGATTCATTTTGGACCATCTCTGGCTGTTTTAGGCTATTCTGACTGGACATAGTATTTATACAAAATGCAAGGATTGGAGATAAGCAAATCATAGGCACAATCTTTAGTAAATATCATCACACGCATACTTATGGACACGTAGTCTAGGTTAGAGGCTCTTTAAAAAATCAATTTTAAAATGTATCCTCGCCACAATAAATAGGGGAAAGTTAGTCTCAGTGTCTACTTTGAAAAACATAGAATTGGAAAAACTTTATTCACCCATGTCAGAAACAAGGCATTTGGGAACAAACAAATCATTTCAATCAAACCTCTTTTCTATTCCAAAGCAAATCATCTTAAAATAGCATCAAAGCGACCATACTCCTAAATCCCACATTTAATTATTTTTCTTATTTTGCGTGAAACAACACTAAACTATAGCTGTATTTTCTCCCGGACGCTAGGATCTTACACAAGTCCTTTTTTTTGTAAAAGGAAAATGCATTTATCCTTTAAAATTTCAATTTAACATAAAAAATATAAAAACTTCCAGAGGGCACAGCAAGTTGCCCAGAACTTGATAGCTTTGGGGGGGGAAAGAAAATCTACAGCCATGCCACAGAATCCATATAGAGAAGAAAAAAACTCATTGCATGGACTCCTACACAAAGCAACTTTTATTTAAGTACAGTGTTAATTACCCAATTATAAAAACTCAAAAAATTTAAGTCTTCTTGCTAATTACTAAGCACTCATCACTCAGTACAAACCTAAATGTTCATCAAATAGTCAAAATCATGCTGGGTTGTGTATTTTATTGGTTGTGGGTCATGAGTTGCAAACTCATGCTCTAAAGGAAGGATTCATTCTTCTTCTCTAAATGATTTTGAAAGCTGTTTTCCATATATACCTATTTCTATGTATTTCTCTTGCTCCCAAAAGCAACCACAAAAGGCTGAAAATAATTTGGGCAAGGAAATTATTCCGTATCCTTCAGACCAAGAGTTAGCACTGGTTATAAATAAGGACATTTAATAAATGTGGACACTGTGCCACAGAAGTAATTCCAACAACTATTCATTTATTATCACATATAGTATTTTCTTGTGCACAGGGATTAAATGACAAATAGGAGGAGTTAATTTCTCCACAGCAATCACCCAGAATGTGGCAAAGCCAAGATTTGCCTTTTGAGGACAGTGTCTTAAGCATTTAAACTACTTCCCTGAATGATCAAGGGGACACTCTCCTTTTGAGCTGACTTGAAGCAATTCCAACTTCATGTCTAATCGACTCGGGCCTGAGGCCTGTAAAACACTGCACTGATGGTTTTGTATCTCCTAATAAGTAAACTCAGTCAGGAGACAGCACTGTTTTGGGAGTGTCTGACCCTGGCAAACCTGTGGGCAAACAGAGGACTCTAAGCTGGAAGTGCTAAAGCTTCTAGTGTTTCTTCCCCCTAAAGACAAGTCTTGAAAGTCTAAAAAAGAAAACTGGAAAGCAAAACAAAACAAAACAAAAAATCCAAGGTCTAATCATCACCTTTGTGACATGTTGAAATGTGCTTAATACCTATTGAAGTTTTCTCAGAAACATGTAGATGTCCCATACCTAAGAGCATTAAAATAGAGTCTCCTGGTCTTATCTCTTTTCTCCATGAGACAGAGGCCTTGTCTTTTGCTAGGTATTGCCTTCTTAGTTCCTAAAACAGTGGCTCTCATGTAAAAGGCACTCAATAAATATCTACAGAGAGTGAATAAACTCAATGCCTTACTTCTCAGCATTTACCACCAGTCATTTTTCTATAATGTTCCCATTCTTCATTTATTTTCTTGGTTCCCATTTCCCTGTGGTTCACAAGATCTTTAAGAGTGTTAACTTCAGGATGTTTTCACTAGAAGGAAGCAGTGGGTCCTACAATCTAGTAGGGGTGGAGATGGGTCATGGAGAGGGTGTTTGGGACTTAAAACCATAATGGCACTGCAAGGATATTAATGATTTTTGTCTTCATGTTAGGCTGCTTGGCAACTCACTGGAAATTATTGGGGTGGGGATTAAACTTCTCCAAGCCTTCCCTCAGATGATCACCATAGGTAAGTTTTTTTCACTTTTACATAAATGCTTATAGATTTTATAATTGGGCAAACATTAAATATTATATATTCAAGGAATATTATATTTTATTATGTATTATGCAATAAATAAGGTGTTGACCAGTGCTGGGGCTGATAGTCTCCAGACAGGTACACAGGGTACCTTTCAAAAGCCCCATAGTGGCGGGGGTCCACATTGGCCAAGTCATCATGTCCATCAGTACCGACTTACAGAACAATGAGCCTGTGATGGAGGCCCTATGCAAGGCCAAGTTCAAGTTGTCTGACCACCAGCAGATCCATATTTTCAAAAAGTGAGGATTTATTAAGTTTAGTGCTGATGAATTTGAAGGCATGGTGGCTGAAAAGCTGCTCATCTCAGATGACTAGAGGGTGGAATACATCCCTAATCATGGCCCCTTGGACAAATGGGGGACTCTGTATTCATGAGAACTTTGGTGCTGTCCCCTCCTTATTCATGCCTACCAATAAATCCCACTCCCTGTCAAAATAAATATGTATATATTCTGTTTTATAATGTATCCTTTGTTGTTATTTTTCATAGAATATCCATCTTCTTGAGGCTCAAAACAGAATGTTCAAGTATAGTCCATTGTTTTTCGTTTTTTCACTTAGTAACCATACAAAATAGGTGGTATTTTCCTATTTCTGTCTTCTCTGTTCTAGGTTCTTTCAGAAAAGAGAAGCTGTAAGAAATTTGACTCGTCTTTCTCTTCCTTATCTGTGATCTTCTCTTCTACCCCTTTCTCTTAAGTGAACTTTTTGTCCAGGATATAGTAGAAGTTTTCTCTCACATTTAAAAATATGTTTTTCTTCAAAGGCAGGTCTACTCTTCTCTGCCCTCTAAGTGATTTTTTATTTGTTATTATCAATTTTACCCATCAATCATCTCATTTTGCACCTTATTCTGATGAACTCTGTCCCTCTAGCCCATACCATCTATTTGTGATTCATCTTTCCCAACACCCTGCTTTCTCTACAGCTTCACCTGCCCAATTTTGAGTCTACAGGCAATTTTTATAAGAAAGTTCATCCCTTGGACCTTGTAAATGCTGTTCCTCTTCTCTTAATATGAAGTAATTTTGAAATACTCCTCCTTTTCTTTCTTTCTTATTCTCAGAAGTATATTTATATTACCTTTGTTCCTGCTCTCAGCCTACTTTGTAGGTACAGAATCCCCTTTCCCATCCCTAGGCAGATTGTTATTTTGAAATCCTGGCACAATTTTCTGTCTCCAGAGTCTTCACCCATGTCACCTCTGCTCCATGTGGGTGGCATCTCTAACATTTTACCTCGTTCTCTGATATGGTGATCCCTGTGATGCTTTTTAATTTATATACACAATTATAATGAAAATGAGCTCTCAGAATGTATTTTATTACCTACTTACTGCTTTTTTTTCTCCCGAGATTAAAATCTTGACCTGCATTTAGCAATAGGAGAGGAGAAAATTGGAAAAAGCATTCTGTGTACTTCCTAGAGTAGAACGCCAAGAGCCAGACAGGGAAACCTTCAACTTTCTGCTTACTACAAGCCTTGGGTCTGAGCCCAGGTGCTGGATGTACCTGTTACTTCAAATGTTTTCTATTCTTACTCAAGTGTGGTAGATTTGATAATGTAAAAATCATATAAGAAATGATCCTACAAAACAAAGACCCCAGAAGAGGGACTACCCAGAACTATGACAGAGTCCTCTTTGGACATCTGAATAATCTGTAAATGGTGATTAAAAGAGAATTTGGGATTTGCATGTTGGGGCACCACTCTAACAATGTCACTGAGGGTCAGTCAAGTAGGTGAGGAGTCTGTTGCTAAGCCAATGTGAGGACCCAAGAATCATTCAACTAAAGGAGAAACCATACATGACAGGAAGGGGGAAACAGATCAAAGATTTTATGAGGTGCAGTTTTCTGCAATTAGAAACCAATGGACATGGGGAGATGGGGGTGAAGGAGGAGTAAAGGGTACTGCCTGCTGTCTACCTTGCCTCTCACCAAGAGAATTTCCAAACAAAGTGCAGTCTCAGGAAGGCTGAAGTACATAAACATCGTTTTTGGAAACAAACCTGTCAAGTTTATTTTGCTTTTGGAGATTGCAGATAAAGATGTGTAGTTACCAATAAAATTCTGAAGCCCAAGAGAAGGAAAGGAGAAATTAAGATGTCATGAGCTTTCAGGCTAAAGCTAAAATCATCAATGTAATTGCTCAGCAACAGTCTACAGAGTGAAAGATGAGCAGACCAAGGACACAACTCTAGGGGCAAAGTGGGTCATGGTCTATTTCTTACTTACCCTTCTTCAAGATTCTACTCTTCATATCCTCCTCAGTCTATTTAGGCCTTGAGATTCAATCTTCAGCTCTCCCTAGGAGTAGATGGGTCAGAATAAGACAACTCTTCCAAGAGAACTGACTCATGCTCTCGCACAGCAACTTCACTCACCTTGCCAGCTTGAAATTGAGAGACAGGGATAGAATCATTTTCTTGAGAATAGAGGTTCAGGCTTGGAACATAGGCCATATGGAATGGGAAACTGAGTGAATTTTAATAAATTATTCACTAAGAAAATGGAATGGGGTAACTAAATAGGAAATTCATGACTTTTTATATCACACACCATCTGTGATCAACAATAGAGATAGAAAGGTGGGAAAATGGTTATAGAGAGCCAAGACTTCATTTTTCAAACTATGGCAGTAGATCAAGAAGATGACATCCTAGAGACACTGATGAGACTACTTAAAATAACACCAGTCAGCCATGAGGAGTCAGAAAGTGAAGTTGATTGCAAGGAAAAGATCAAGCATTTCCATTTTTGTGTACTTGAAAGTTAAGCATCCTAAGTTTGTAAAGGTAATATCATTTCTGGTTTCAATCACAAAGTAAGGTATCAAAGTTCAAGATAATGAGCTATTCATGGAGTTAAGTTTAGGATACACACATGGAAGTGGGTTGTTAGAATGGTAGGCAAAAGCCTTAAGAATTACAGAAATTTGGATTCTTGATGGAATCATCCACAGGGCAGCTGAAGTCACATCCAAGTCATAATGGGAGGGTGATCCATTGGTCAGAATGGGGCCCATTTTCAAAGGTTCAGTCTTTTTTACAGCAAAGTTGAAAATTCCACTAAGAGTAAAAAAGAGGAATCAAGAAAATGACAAGAGAGTGTCTGCACAAATGGCAGCTAATAAAATGTGCATGGAATGAATTTACGGGTCCCACTTCCCAGGGCCATGGTAAGGAAAATGAAACAATAAAACTGCAATGGGAAACAATAAAACTTGCCAGGGAAAAGGGGTGGTAGAAAGAGCTCACAAGAAACAGTTCCACAATTTTCAGAAATTCTGAAAGCTGATTGTAAAACTTGTATTCAACTTATATTTGACTATATGAGGTTAAGGCCCAGAATGAAAACCAAAACAACTTATTCAAAATCCCTCATTTCCTCTGGACTGTACTGCATTTTATTACCCATACTTTTGAGGTAATTTCCACCTATTTTATCTGTATGGTTGAAACATTACATAGAGGCATGCTATGGCAGATCTCTTCCCAAGTCCCCATTTAGTACAATGCATTGGTAGTATGAAAGTGACTGTAATGGAGTTTTTACACTATGGAAACATAATGCTACATATCAGGGTTCAACTTATTGTTTTGTTACTTGTCTAGACAAACTGTTTTCCACTCATTGCCTATAGCTGCAGATAAAGTTTTACTGGAATATAGTCAATAATAAGTGATATCTTCTGTGGCTCCGTTATAATGACAGCATGGAAAAACTCTAAGAGAAACCATATGGCACTAAATTTGAAATGTTTGCCACCTGGATCTTTAAGAAAGTTTGCCAAATCTTGGTTTAGACTTGAGAAAATAATTCAGATTAAACTTATAGGAGTGCAAGACCTGTAAATGGTTACACATCTACAGCCATTTCATAGTAGCACAAAGATTTAGGGAACTATTCTCTGGGTATTTGAAACCATAATCTGATTTAGCAAAGAAGTCATTCATGTCATTAAAAGTTAAGCCTGATTCTGACATATACATTCATGGTTTCACTTTGCCTTCCTCCTCCACCTAAATGAAAGTATTGACGAACATTTATGTTGAAACTACATCCATTTGTAGTCACTGTTCATCAGTAACAAGAGTTTAGCCAAAAAAAAAAAAAAAAAAAAAAAAACTGTGTTCCATGCAAACCTATTGGCTGCAAGAATTTATAATGAAGAGTATCATTATTTGTCAACTATGGGCTACACTTTATATTAGTAAAATGCATTAAAACCTTTTTTTGTATGTATATATATGTGTGTGTATATACACACACATATATATACATACATATTTTTTAATATGTATAAGTTTTGAACACTTGCCAGCAGCATGAGTAATGAAGATATTAAAGAAGCAGAAGTTTCTCAGAACAAAGTTCTGAGAAAGCATCATAATTTTAGCACCTGTGGAAGGGTAGCAGTTCAAGGATGAAGAATCACAAAGCAGTGTGAGGATTAGCAACAGATAGTCAAAACAGAACTTTTTTTCTGGAGGAAGTGATCATCACTCCATTGGCAAGCATGAATCACTCTAACTGGTACAGACTCTCCAAGGATAATTCTGTCATAGATAGTTCTGGGGTCAGAAAAAGCTTGAGTCATCATGGTATTGACAGCCTTAAAATGTCCATAGTCTTCCTGCCACCGTAGGTAAACTGAGCTCAGGACTTCCAAACCAAGGGACACCTGGGTGGCTCAGTGGTTGAGTGCCTGCTTTCCACTCAGGGCATCATGCTGGAGTCCAGGGATTGACTCCCACATTGGGCTCCCCTCGGAGAGCCTGCTTTTCCCTCTGCCTGTCTCTGCCTCCCTCTCTTGTGTCTCTCATGAATAAATAAATAAAATCTTTTTTTTTTTAAAAGAAGGACTTCCAAACTGAACATTTATGAATGATTACAGTAACCGCCACATGTTTGCCAGCCCAAGAGACCCTCAGTGTGTACTAGAACCAAGAGAAGTCTGTTTGCCTGGTATGTAGAAAATATTTTAGTCTGTTATCCATGATTGTGTAGGAATCCTAGTTTCTATTACCATCTCTCTGACCCTATTTCATATGGTTTCAAATTCTCTACATTCCAAGTCCTTATCTACAAAGGATTGCTGCCATTCTTCTCCTTCCATCTCCTAAGGCAGCCATGTGTCTAAATGAGAAAATACGGCGAAGACACTATAAGACCATGAGATCAAAGGCACACAGTTAGTTCAAAGCACTCCAGCCAGAGAAAGTACTCAGCACTTTTGTGTCAAGATAAAATTTAGAAAGCTTCTGAACTACAGCCTAATTTCTGAATGCCAACGGTGGGAAGTTCAACTACCATTTGTTGGCCAAGTATTGTGTATTTAGGTAAGAGTCTAGATACATACCTAAGATAATTATGTACATCAAAAATAGACCTTTTTCAGAAACTGAATTAGACTACTTATCATTTTTAAACAAAGGCAAGGGACAGGGCAGCACATGACCTCAGTTCACCCAGAGATTATGGCATTTATCATATGTAAATCGCTGACCTCTACAACAGGATGAAAGGGTTACTGCTCCTGGCACTGAGTGCGATTATTTGGATTTTTCTGTCAACCTTAGGGTGTAAGTTTAGGTCCCAAGGCATAATGTTCTCATCATACCTATGACCTCCTGCCCTTCCACTCATTCCAGACATGTCCCAACTGCCAATTATTATTTCCAACAGCTGTTGGAGAAGACTTCCTAATTATGCTATCAGATTCTTTCAATAAGATGAAACAACAACACAACAACAAAAACCCTTTCTCAAAGGAGGGAACTAACTATTAAAAATGCAAAAAGGGTATCCACAGATATTTAATGAAATGGAAACAGATGATCACTACACAGACATCGAGAGAGAAGCCTAGATTAATCAAAACACTAGAGACAAAGTGTCTACCTCACAGGCAGCTGTTCACACGTTGATCAAACATAATATGCTATAAGGGAATAAAAATTTGGAAAACTACTAAAGTTTCAAAATACCAGGGCCTTGAAATTACTATCCTTGCATAGCTACAGGCCTTGGAAAGCACTTGAAAGTTAAACTGAGGTCCTACTAGATCACTCAGTGGAAATCTTTCTTCCAAGAATCCAAGTATTCCCTTCCAAACTTCAGCTTCAGCTCTGTCAAAGTACAGGTGTATTAGTCAAAGATTCAGTGAAATGATAAAAGCTCTGACCCATGAGACAAAGCCCTGATATTCTTCTAGCAAGCTGTCTCTCCCTCGAGGGTAGAGTTAATAACATTTGTTTTGTCTTCTGGCAAAGATCAGATTCTTTGATTAGTCTGACAATGTCAGAATAAGTCACTGTACTAAGAAGATGGGGTAGGCCAAGGGAAGCACGTTTGTCAGTGTCTCAAAGATAACAGATCTGTCAGTAAACAAAATGTTCTTTTGTTACGTTTTTACCCTTCAAGTTTTAACCAAAAGTCAAGACTTCCATGGTCTAATGATTTATTTTTAAATAGTCATCAGAGTTCATAGCCACACAGTTGACAGCAAGCTTCTTCCCATAGGGGAGAAGTTTTGGCCAGTCAGCACATAGGTCCCCCACCTGTGGGGGAAAAATCCAAATAATCGCACTCAGAGTGCCAGGAGCAGTAACCCTTTAATCCTGTTGTAGAGGTCAGTGATTTACATATGATAAATGCCATAATAACCAATAGTAACTAGTTATTATTGAGAATGATTTAGATAAAGCCATTTTGTATTGATGTGTATCGATACCATATATATAAATACCTTGATAGAAATATTAAGTTTTTTCTTTATAGATAGATGAGGGGAAAGAGGGAAAGGATCATACTATTTTGCTTTTTCTAAGAACCTTAAGGGAGAGAGGATTACAATAATTCCTGTTCTGTTACATAGACCTGCCTAAAAAGCAATGGCTTTTATGAGAGCATTATACAGTGCCTAATACGGTATTTGTGTTTGACACAGGCTTTCTCGCTGAAGCTAAAACATTTTTTTAAAATAAATAAGACAACAGAATCAAATAGTTTAAGTCCTTTGCTTAAGGATATTTATTTAAGATTTATTTATTTGACAGAGAGAGAGATAACACAAGCAGGGGGAGTGAGAGGCAGAGGGAGAGGGAGAAGCAGACTACCTATTGACCAAGGAGCCCAATGTGGGGCTTGATCCCAGGACCCGGGGGATCATGACGTGAGCCGAAGGCAGATGCTCAACTGACTGAGCCACCCAGCCCCTGCTCAAGGATATTTAATTTAAACCTGGATCTAAGTTTTCTAAAACTTGTGCTTTCCCAAAGACTACCCTGCATTAAACTTTGAAAACCTGTGTATTCAAGAAACCATCTTTCTTGCTAAAAAAGATAGTGTAAATATTAAGCTTGTAGGAGGTCTAAAGAGAACATAAATGGTAATTATAAAGCATTTTAACATACAGTGCACAATGAAAAGAAACAATACAAATAGCTGGATCATTCCACCTCATTAAAATCCAAATTTATTCCAGGCATCTGTCCTCTACTGAGAACATGCATTCTTTTGATTCTAATAGAACTCATTTTTAACATTAAAAATCATCAGTGCTAAACATTTTCATTCTGAATAATTACAATGAAATCAGTCACCACATTTTTAAAAATGACACCTAGAAGTTTGTCTCCTGCAATGATATACTACAGACTTAAGATCATATCGATAATATAAGCCATTTATTTTCAGGGCAAGGTGTGCAATGTAAAGGTTACTTTTGTCAGCTTACATGTCCAGAATACTCTATGACAGGGCTTCTCAATTCTATCTGCTATGGTTCTAAGGTGCTTCTATCAGAAAAAAAAAAAAAAAATTAGCATAGAAATTGAGGGTATGATTTTAAGTGATGAGCTGCCACTTATTGGCTGTGTGAATATGAGGTTAATTATTTTATCTCTCTACCATTTTCTTCTCTATGAAATGAGGATAAAAATAGTCCCTACCTCAGGGATGGTATTGAGAATCAAATGCAATAATATACGTCAGTCACTGAACTCAGGTCCAACAGAGGAAATAGCCAAGAACTACTAACTTACTCTTGGACCAGTGGATGTATATTTAGCACAGGCTGTGTACTAGACAGTGATTTCAGCACTTCATACTTCTTAATTGCTTCATCTTCGTAATGACTTTGAGGTTTTTAACACTATTATTCCACTCTTATTGATGACAATATTAACACACTTGGAGGTCAAGTCTTCACGGAGTTACACAGCTAGTAAGCACAAAGGGGAATGTCCAACAGTCTACTCTCTTCTCACTTCAAGGTCTAGGTAATGCCTGAATTGTTTGACTTCTAAAAACCCAACACAAATCTACAATCTGTGTGGACATTCCATTTATCTTCACTAACATGTAATTTAAGCTTCAGGCTGGACCAACTACTTCTACAAAGCAAACTGGAGACATGAAGGCTTGCATATCCCCACACTCCAGCCCTGCCTCCAGTCTGTCATGAGCAGAGAAGGAAAAAGAGTCACACTGTCAGAGAATTGGGGTCCATCCTATCTACCTATGATTTTCATTTTTATTTAGATGTCATGGAAAGAAGGGCCACTGGTTATGTTCCAAGGAAGATCTTTTTAAAGGAACAATGAGTCTTAGCTTCTTCACCCTTTGAACCAAGTCAGTATCTAGGCCACTTTTTTTCCTCTTGACCAGAGTGTGTTCTGTTCAACCTATGCCCTATGTGAACTGCAGTTTTTAGGTTTCTTCTCTATAAAATTGAGAAAATATACTGGATTATCTTGAGATTACCTTAAGGATCAAATGAAAAATGAATTTTGCCAACTCCTAAGTGCTCTACAATTGGAAGGTGATGTCATCACAGTGGGTATTTATGGGAAAGCAGTATTAAGCTGAAACTAGAGACCTTCCAGATCATGATATTCTCAATTCTCAACCACCTTCTGCCTCCGACCATTTCACAAATGCAAAGACTCAAGAGGCTAAAATACAAAGCCAGTTTAGTGGGAGACTACAGAATTCCATGAAAACTGATGAATGCCACTAATTTAAATATTTAGTAAGGTTAACTTCCTTCTGAAATATGTAAAAAAAACAACCTAAAAAACTGGGCAATTGGGCAAAATTGCTGACAGGAGATACAGGTATAGGAGCTGTTTATACTTTATTTCAGGGCAGTGGGCAGAGTTTTGAGGGCTTCTCTGGGTGATCCCTAAATGCTAATATTTGCAGAACATTGTTCATGAATGCTCATTCTCACACAAATGGCCTTATTTTTCTTGGTTTCCTTTCTTTAAAGAACAGGACTCCTTTTTACTCTTAGGGGTCAACACTTTACCTTAATATAGTCGGGAAAGGATGGACCTGAGCTGACTTCCACATACAGGTGTTTCCTTAAACCTATTTTCCCCTTCCATTCCTCACCCCCCACTCTGGCTCCTAGATTTCAAAAATGTAGTGTTTCTGGTTCCCAAGTTAAAGGAAGGTAGAGAATTAGGTTTGAGGGTGCATTAATAATTAGCCCACATACAAACAAGTCACTGGTAGGCTCAAAGGATCTCTCCAGGCAGATGTATAAGGGGTCATGAGCCTTCTCTTTTCACCTGTATTTTCCTCAGAGAGGAGGATTCTGATGGCATACTTTCCAACATCAGACCCAGGCTGTGGAAACTCTTATATCATTTTAAGCCTCCCATGCATATTTTAGGTGGCTCTACTTGCTCCCCCCACCTCATGCACCACTACCACTGCCTTCCATCCTCTAGAATTGTATTGCCATCTCCCACCTTCTGGGGACTCCACTCTTCCCAGAGTTGATAACTCTTCATTATCTAGAAATGGCCCTTTCCCCCTCTCATTTCAACTGTTCTTGAGAGAACAAGTGGACCATGGCTGTCTACATCTATTAGAATTTAAGCTCCATGTGGGTGGGTATCTTATCCATTCTGTCCAGATATATCCCCAGAAACTAAAACAGTAGTTGGTATATGAAATATTCTCTGTATTCATATGTTAAATAAAAGAATTGAGGACATTCCAACAGATCAGCAAGGGTACCAAGTTTTCCCAGGCTCAAATTTATGGTGATAAAAACTCTTCTTCCCCTAATACTTTGCTATCCCCCTCTTATGGTTCAAGCCCATGCCCCTACCCCACCTTACACCTGGTAGCTGGAGAGATATATACTACCTCTATTTTTAAGTTACCTATAGCATCCATAGTTCTGTCAGATGTTTTACATGCATTTCATCTATTCCCCCAGAAAGTCTCAAGGTTCTTATTGTTATCTGAGGTGTTAAGCTAAAGAACATTTATGATACGAGGGGATAGGAGGCGCCTGCCCAAAGGCCACAGCTGGAAGGCGTTGAGGCTCAGTTCCAAACCCGACATCTCCATGATGACTAGTAGTAGTAATAAATATGTATTCATAAAAACACTTTGTAGAATAAAAGCAATCTGCGGATGAGGGAATTGGGTCCCTCTAAGATTTATTAAAAAGATAGGGTTTGTATACAGGTGTTAACAGCAGCAGCTGCCAGGCTTGGAAGTGAAACCGGCTGCTTTGGTGTTAACTGACTCAAGTCATCTCTGCAGTGGGGATAGCTACAGCAAGATCTGTAAAAACATAAAAATCTGTGAAGTCAAATCCACTGTTTGTCTAGAATAAAAGGGATCAATTTTCTCCTATCACAGAACAATCTGTTCACTCCAAGAATGTGGTTAATAAACATTTCCATCAGGATTGTAGACAAATGGAGCTTTCTCTAAAATATGTAAACAAAAGCATCTCTCAGAGATGATTAATGTTTCCAAGAGGAGAAGAAGCAAGGTTCTCTAGCTAACATGTTTTCCAATATTTAAACATAGTTTTCTTGTCTCATTACCTAAATAATGCCAGTTGACAAGGATGATCCCAAATACTTTACACAGTAAAATAGTTCACACAGCTCGTGCTGCAAGCTAACACTGAATTTTAATTCAGACCCCCTATTTCTCATTTGGCCTCAAAAATGAGATCAAAATGAGGTAAGTGTTTTACAAACTGTAAGCTAAGCTGTACTGTTACTATTTTTTAAAAAATAATTTCTTTGTTAAAGAGGGAGCACATTGTCCTAGAATAAAGGTTTTTTTCAAAACAGATTTTTTTATTCCCCCTTTGAGCATTTGAATCTGTGATGCATTAACCACACAACTAATTTACTGCCTTATACTGGAAATGTCATTTGGAAAAGGAAAATGCTCTCAAACTAGAATTAAAATCTTATACTGGGCACCACAAATTATTAAATGCATTGCACATGATTATTTTAATTTATCATCCATCCATAATAAACCTGGGAGCTAACTATTTATTGGTAAGGAAACTTCACTCCAAAAACGTAAAATTTTTCAAGATTTCTTAGTGAGTGGTTAAGTCAACACTCAAAGCCAAGATTTGGTCCTTGGTCATATATTCTTCAACAAATTTTTAGACTTCAAACATTTGTAACTATTATCCACATCATGGGAAAAATGAACGAACAATCAAGCCATTTCTTAAAACTGTTTTTTCCTCCTAACCAGGCTTTGGAGGAAAAGGTAAATTGAATCATTAAGGATGTCACCTGCTCTTTCTTCACTTTTATACTGTAAACCAAGCCAAAAACCTAAATAAATGGAAAATTATATAACTCAGAAGGAGATGGAAAACTTGATTATAATACAGTGTTTATAATTAAGTTTCTCTCTATTAAGGAAATATCTGGATATCTAAGAGGCAAAAGCATGCATAATAACTCAAATTCTTCATGATATTAGTAACATTTATTAAAGTGTTTGAAATTTATTGAAGCAAAATGTCTTTGTTACTTTAGTACTTATATATGAATTTAAGAACTCCACACTTCCCTTGAAGATCTATGGCATACTGCACAAAAGTCCAAAAGTTCTGATACTACTTACCTATATTCTCTTGGCCAATCTTTTTTTTTTTTTTAAACATTTTTTTTCTTAATCAAGATTTTACTTATTCATGAGAGACAAAGAGAGAGAGGCAGAGACATAGGCAGAGGGAAAACCAGGCTCCCTGTGGGGAGCAGGGACTCGATCGCAGGACCCAGGATCACGCCCTGGGTCAAAGGCAGGTGCTAAACTACTAAGCCACCCAGGTGTCCCTCTCTTTGTCAATCTAAATGTAATATCTTCAAAAAGAGAATGACACAAGCCATGAAGGCTCATCCAACTTCTGATGGAGTATTCCAGAATGCTACAGATTAAATAGAGTTTAACGAGATAACCCCAGAAAAACTAGATTCTTTGTTGGCCTCACTCTAATAACCAATTTTATCTTGTCTTACTGATTAGGTTGGAACAAGTAGTACTAAAGGAAATAAATAGCTTAATAATATCGTACAGCATAAATTCTTTTGATGTAATTTCTATCAGCGAAATCATCAAATTGTGAAACACTTTTTCTAGGAAGTACCTTGGATACAATATTATTAATTTTTTTTTCCTCAAGAAATGTTCAAGTTTTTCCTTGCAAGAAAATATGGCTGAGAAGAACTATAGAGAAGTTTAGCTAAACAAAACCAGGGGTTGTTGGTTAGTTACGGAGAATGACCCTACCTACCCACTGTACTGGGCTGGGGAGTCTGAAATGTGAGAACACATGTTGATAGTCCCCCTAATCCCCAGTCCCCAAGGCAGGAACTCTGTGTCAGGCTTCATTGACTAGACCCCAAGACCTCATATGTCACTGCCCTAGAAAGTCATTCAATTCAACCTGGTATCAACATTTTTCAACACAAATCTCAAGGTTACTTGAACAAATCTTCAGATCCAAGATCAGGTACTAAATGACTTAACCTTATTTGTACATATACTAACCAGGCTGATGGGTTCAGAAATGGATAGTTTCCCCAGTTGAAGCTAACTAGATGCAGGCTCAGAACTTCTGCTGGACTCTTGAAAGGAATATAGACCTATCATCCCATTAGACACGAGCATGAGAGAATAGGTTATCTGAAGTTGCTATGGACATCCCAGTGACCACACAGAAAAATGTCCATTTAATAACGAAGTCTACACACCTACAGAGCCTTCCTCCTCAGTCTCACAGGTATTTAAGTCAATAAATAACCTTGTGCTTAAACCACTTGGGGTTTGGTTCTCCGTTACTTTCTAAAATCTTCCTTGTACCCACCACAACTTTAAGAAGGAAAGAGCTTAAAATAGACACAGGGAGTAGGTTAGGGAATTAATTCAAATAGGGTACCTTTTATTGAATTAAGAGGTAGATTATCAACTCAAAGTAGGCAAAAAAAAAAAAAAATACAGTACAAACATTTGAATCTCCACTATCCATGATGATAAATTTAACCAGTTATTGAAAGCCCAGCTGTAATATAGGACCATGAAACGTAGAGACACAAACCCATATAAATGTTTGCTTTTGTCCAATAATATTCAGAGGCCAAGAGATAGAATCAAATCCTTCACACAGCTGAATGGTTGCAGGACTGGAGTTTTGCAAGGTATAAAAGAATTAGAAGAAGACACAAGATCTATATTACCCAGTAAAGAAAAAGAAACTGGACAAGAACTGCTATATTGGTAGGCTGACAAGTTGAGATTTGAAAGTAATCCATTTAGAGTAAGAAGGTTCAGGGAACAGTGCTCAAATAGAAAATGCATGGAACTCTTATGTTGAGTAGTTCTAGAAGAATTTAATGAATCATACGCAAATGTGTACGCAAGGGCAGCACGTATGGGAAGCCACAGGAATAACACAACTCCCTGGACATAATGACAGCAGAGTATGTCTATCAGGCCTGAGTACTTACACTCCAGGCTATCTGAAGTGCAGGACTGAAGTAGTAGTTAAGAGAAACAAGAGAACACAAGTATGTGGTAAGGGCCTCCTGACAGCAACTCCCTCATGAAGAGTGCAGGAGGAGGAAGTTCCCAGACTTTAGCCTCCATGCCATCTACTAGTTTTTTGTTTTTATTTTTAAGATTTATTTGGGGGGTGGGGGAGAGGCATTTTTTAAATGTTTTATTTAAATTCAATTAGCCAACACATAGTATAACACCCAGTGCTCATCTCTTCATTTGCCCTCCTTAATGCCTGGCATCCAGTTATCCCATCCCCCACCACCACCTCCCCTCCTGCAACCCTTTGTTTCCCAGAGTCTGGATTCTCTCATGGTTTGCCTTCCTCTCTAATTGGGAAAGGACATTTTTTAAGAGATGGTGTTGAGACAGACACTAAAAATCCAAATGATTTACCACGACTGAGGAGTGAAAGAATAGTTTCTTTAATCATATAAATGAACATGGAAAGTCATCCATGGCAGCTATTTCTCATTGTTATGTCAAATGAAGAAAGAAGAGAGTTAATACTGATTTTCTAAGCAACTGCTATGCCAAAGCCTCTGCTTTCGAAGACATTAATATTGCTAAGGACACAAAACCAATACACACACAGGAAGATCACAAAGCAGTGGGTGATAAGGCCAATGAACGCTATAGACATCTCATTTCCATCGCTTACCACAATTGCCATAATTCTGTTTACTGTCTTGAAAAGGCTCAAGGCCATAGACAGAGCTTCCTTTATCCCCAGAACAAAAACACGGATCATATAGTTAAGATGAGTAATTAGAGGATTTGCATCAGGGAAGATATCACTGTCACCAGGATGAAGCCTCAGCACGGAATCTGAGAGTTTCTGGAATCTGCCATCACCCTAACTATCATTACTGTCCTCCATTGGCTTAAGATAAAGTCAAACTGCTAAAATTCAGGTAATGCAAGGTTATCCCAAAAAAGCAGTAGATAAATAGGAATCAGAATCTCAAGTATCTATCTTTCCAGGCTTATCGCTCTGTGTGCTCTTATTGCGCTAAGTTACTTGTCATTTCCCCGAGCTCCTCATTGTATTAAGTCATTATATTCTCTCTGCGTCCTTTAACGGTAATATTTCCTTGCCTCCCCACTCTATCAACTAATTTTAAGACTCTAGCATCTTTCCTCAATTCCTCCCAAATCCATTCTCAACAGAATGCGCCACTCCTTCATTGAGTCTCCACTGGGTCCACCATTGTGCTTTTTCACTATTTCACTTATGAACTAGTGAACCCTAAACTATTACAAGAAATAGTGTTGCTCATTTTTTAAATCTCCAGTGATCAATGAAATACGTAAAAATACTTAATATATGCTGGCGAATGAACAAATGCAAAAAATTCCATGCTTTAAATCTATCTTCATGAACACAGTAAAAATGAGCTTTCCCTCTTATGGAAAACAGAATGTTGCCCCCACCTCCCAAAACAGTGATGTCTTCTGCCCAGAACCTATTATACATTACACTTCAAGGCAGATAAAGTTGACGTTTAAATTAAGGATACTGAGGCACCTGGGTGGCTCAGTTGGTTAAGCATCTGCCTTTGGCTCAGGTCATGTCCCAGGCTCCTGGGATGGAGCCCTGCATCGAGCACCGTGCTCAGTGGCAAGTCTGCTTCTCCCTCTGTCCTTCCCCTGCTCGTTCTTTCTCTCGCTCTCTCAAATAAATAAATAAAATCTTTTTTAAAAAATTAAGGATATTAACTAGCTGACCTTAAATTAATCCCAAACCACCTGCATGTAATCACATAAGGAAGCAGAAAAGTGGAATCCAAAAAAAATATATGCCCACCAAAAGCAGGAGCGAGGGGATGTTATTTTGCTGGCTCTGAAGATGGAGGAAGGAGGGCATTAGCCCAGGAATGCGGCAGCCTCTAAAAGTTGAACATGGCAAGGAGACAGATTGTCTCCCAGGGTCTTTAAAAGGCAACTTGTAACCTACAAAACTGTAAAATAGTAAATTTGTGTAAAATAGTAATTTGTCTTAACCTAGAAAGTTTGTGATGATTTATACCAGCCACACTTGAAAACTAACACACCCCCTTTATAATTCTTTTTGTGTTTGTTTAACCTCTTACACATCATTAACTTCTCACTACTTAGGTAGCTGCCACTTCTGAAGTATTGTACAGACCAAACAATGTACTCAGCATTTTAAACCATTATTTCACTTAATATCCAAAAGCACCCTCCTCAGAGCAAGGTTATTTCCATTTTTTTTATAAGAAAACAGAAGCTTAAGACAATTAAGTGACTTTCCCAAGCACACAGCTAATAAATTCCAGCATAATATCCACAAGCACAAAAATCTTCCTCACCTTTGTGTAATCCAGTGGGCACGGAGGCCTATAATCTTCTGGAATCCCAACATTCACTCAACCCAAAAAGGATAAGTAGCCCAGTGTTTCTGTCAAAATGTTTTGTGGGCACCTTAGAAACTTGTGTTCTTCTGGGATCCTCCTAATTCCTCAAGAAGCAAAATTATTTTTGATCACGACTTTTAACTGTTAAAGCAAAACCCCTACTTGACCCTTCCCTTCTGGAAAGAGCAACCACGCCTTAGAGAGAGGCAAAACTTGAGAACATATTTTCGAGTTTCCATGCCTTCTACTTGCTTCCCCTGCTAGGATTTCAAGTAAACATCCTGATGGGCAAAATTGATTGAATCTGAAATCCACTGGGCCACATGCTCTGGAGGGGGAAAGAGAAAGAACTTCAGTTCTAAGAAAAGGTGTTCAGAGATAAAAATTTCTAAACTTTTTTTTTTTTAATTTTTATTTATTTATGATAGTCACAGAGAGAGAGAGAGAGAGAGAGAGAGAGAGAGAGAGAGGCAGAGAGAGAAGCAGGCTCCATGCACTGGGAGCCTGATGTGGGATTCGATCCCGGGTCTCCAGGATCACGCCCTGGGCCAAAGGCAGGCGCCAAACCGCTGCGCCACCCAGGGATCCCTCTAAACTTTTTTAACCTTTGGATCTGAAATGTTTCATCTCCTAAACAAATGTGGACCAAACCTCATGGAAACAGGCTAATGAATGTCTTGTAAAGCTTTGAGTGGTCAGTTCCCAGCCAAAACCCTTGAAATGAACCAAGCCCTAATATATCCATGTTTTCATTCCTTACAACATTCTTAGTTATGTATTGTTTGGCTCAGCCTTTTCAATTTCTCAGATTTAACTCTTAATCTGTTCCAAATTAGAACATATCTAATTGCTTAGCATCATAAAGAGTTCCTGACAGTGGCCTATTGTCTTAGCAACCCACGCAGTGTTTTTATTCTCATTTCTTTACATTAGTGAGCTCATTCCTCCCTTACTGAGTGTTCTTTTCATACAGTTGATTTTATACATGTACTAATACATAAAGACTTTGGAAAGATAGTGTAGACAAATTTGTGATAGCTGAAAATTATTTGAGACAACTAGAACTCTTAGGACAAATGAGAGAAATAGTAGGATCTGCTGTCAGTTTCATAAATCAAGAAAAGAAAAAGGACCATAAATGTGTCCACTGAAGTCAACAAAATGGACTATACCAGAGATACGTGTTGTTCTTTTCCTCCCCATTACCCTGGAGCCAAAGTCATTGGAAACATCCCTTAAGTGACTCTACCTACACAACTGTTCTTACCTAGGCTTTAAAGAAAATACTAAGATTGTCCCTTTTTCCCTAAGTGGGCTTTTATTGCAGGACCTATTATACTTATATTCTTATCTGTTTACTGTCTTTCTCCTCCAACTCCTCAGCCCCTTGAGGTATGGGGCTTACTGCCTTTGTATCTTCTACGCTATTACATGGATGGATGACATTAATAATGGGTTTAGACATGCTTCTGTTCCTAAGTTCAAAATTAGACTGCACAGCTTCCAGCTTCTGTACTTGTTGTTACCCTGTTTACCTCCCAGAAAGTAAGATGTCTTTCTTCTTTATTTCCTTAGCAGGGAAGATCAGACTATAGTTTCCTTCCTAATGTCATAAAGTCCTCACTCTTAATGGCTCCTTGGGATCACAACCAAGTCCATTGAGCAAAATAATGTTTGTTTCTCAAGCTTTCTTGCATATTCTAGAACTTGTAATTTTCCATGACTTGAGTGTCAGGATTCAGTCTGTCTGCCTCCAATCTACAGATCTGTTTCTCAAGTTTGGTTTGTAAAAATTGCAAATGTCTATGCTTTCACTAACTCAATATCACTAAAGATAAACAATCTAATTTTTTTTCACCAAAGGAGTCAATGTGATCTCCAAAAAAGCTAAACTAAACAGGAGTTGCTTCAAATAATATTTTAAATATATGTTGTTTGTACACATACCCATATACAGAGATGATAGATGATAGATATTATATAATGTTTTTAAAAATACAGGATATTGTGTACTCCGAATGCAGTGCCGATCTTGTAATTCAAAACTGCACAGGAAAATGTTATTCAAAATTCTAACCAGGCATATAAATGCTAATGGGAACATGAAGCTACAAGTCCATCTACATAGTTTGTTTATATTTCTAATGAAAATTTCTAAAATGCGGTATATCTTGCTGTAAGAAGCATAACAGTAATTAAGCTTTCTTTCCATCATTTATAACCTGAGAGTGCCCCAAGACCTCATTACATAACAAAGCCACATACCTAAAAATTACTGTGATGACACACTCCAGACCCCTTTTTCAAGAAAAGACCCAGACAGTTTAAGGGACCAGTCCAAGATTACACAAAAAGTAGGTGCCAGACCCTGGATTAAAACCTCCCTTCTGATTCCAGTTATGGGGCCCAAACATACTGATGATGTTAAAGACAGAGATTAATGTGTTAGGACTCCAAAGTGTGAGTTCTTCTCACATTATAAAAGTATTTATTTATGTCTGTGATTATCTACTTCTATAATTGTTCTGGTAAATTTTGTTTTGATTAACCATTGTGCCATTTTCAAGGAAGAAGAAAGCTGTTATGAAAATTTTTCCCCTGAAATTTCTGCTTTATTATGATGCCAGACTTCTATTTCCCGGCCTAGCTCTTGACTAAAACACAGATGAAGGCATGGCATGAGAAATGGGTGCGAGACTCTGAACAAAGGAAGTTGTTAGCAGGAGATCAAGATGAATTCCTGTGAAATGAATGTAAATCGATCAGTATTGAGGAATTCAATCAGGCTATACAAGCTTCCTTCAGATTCTAAAACACAGTAGCCAGCAGGATCTACATGGAGATAGAAGGGAAAGGACCCTCCTCTCTTATGATCTGCATCAGGGGCAGTTACCCATTGCTCATCTGCTGCTACATTCTCAGGAAGTCTGAGTTTTATCCATCAGCTGCCTGGTCCAGCCTCATCCTCTTCCCTTACCCCTCCTTCTGTATTTACCAATGGGGCACAATTCCCAGGTCACATGATAGGAAGTAGAAGTGGGAAGACAGAGATCTCAAGGTTTCTTCCCTGAAACATTAAGTACTAGAAAGCACCAAAAACAATGTACTCCACGGCATTCCTAAAATGTGATGGAGGCTTCCTGACTGAGAATCACTGGTGGTATTCAGCAAAATAAGGTGGTTTGTGCCCACCCTACATCTCCCAAATCAGAATCTTTGAGGCAGTGAAACCAAGGGTTTATGTTTTTAATGAGCATCAGGAAACTTCTTACACACCCTGTCTTTTGTACAGGAATACAATGTTTGATGAGGGCTTTAAAAAAAGTTACTTACTGCTAGGGTGCCTGGGTGGCTCAGTTGGTTGAATATATGACTTTTGATTTCAGCTCTGGTCATGATCTCAGGGTCCTGAGATAGAACCCTGCATCAAGCCCCCTGCTGAGCAGGGGTTCTACTTCATTCTCTATCCTGCTCTTCCTCTGTTCCTCCCCTGGCTCACAGACATGCCCTCTCTCTCTCTCTCTCTTTCTAAAACAAAAAAATAAATCTTAAAAAAAATTATTACGTAAATGTGCATAGATCATAAGTGTCCGAACGCATTCAAGAAACCAGCATCCGAATACAGAAACAGAAAATGGGGTTTTACCCAAGAATTTTGTTATAAGTAGTCAGTACATGAAAACCAAAAGGGATTTTCAGGTAAGTATAGGATCATTTGGAAAAATCCAAGAAAACATGAGTGAAAATTTAAAATATAATCTATCTGAATAGAGCATATTAAAATTCTTACATACGAAATAAACATCCACATAGTGATTATTTTCTTATATAGCAATAATAACCAAAATAAAGATGTAAGAAAAATAATATAATAAAAGGTAAAACAAAAAGTCATTCCTGGTAATGACTAAGAACATAAGAGAACTAATAATAACAAATAAAAATATTATAGTCCTTTACAAGAAAATGACTTCACTTAGAAAAATAAGAGAAATCCTTACCAAACATAAATATGTTATGTTACATTCCTAAGATGGATAAAAAAATCTATTTTTAAAGTGACAATTCTGGCACTACTATAAATTAAACTAAATCTCCATGAAAATTACTGTAAAATTCATCTAGAAGACAAAGCACAATTTGAAACTATAAATTAAAAGAATTAAATCAGGCAGCCCCAATGGCGCAGCGGTTTAGCGCTGCCTGCAGCCTAGGGCGTGATCCTGGGGACCTGGGATGGAGTCCCACATCGGGCTCCCCACATGGATCCTGCTTCTCCCTCTGTCTGTGTCTCTGCCCAACCCCTCTCTGAATAAATAAATAAATCTTTAAAAAAAAAAAAAAGAATTAAACTTACCCTACTAGATGAATAAAGCATATCAGAAAGCACATGAGTTAAACCAGTGAAGAACCAGCAAATCACATATAATAAATGAAACAATACATCTCTTAAAGACAGACCCTGCTATAGTGGTTTTCACACTTAAGCAATCATAAGCATCACGTGGCAAACTAGGAAACACTGAAGAGTCTGAGCCCTACCTCAGAACCTTTAAATCAAGTCTTCTTGGTCCCACTCTTATACTCGTGTATTGGCCAACCTCCTGGACAATGATAATAGCACAGACAATAGCCTAAATAGTTCATCATCTTGATGACTCCAATGCCAGACTAACTCCTACAAGGAAATGTATAAGGAGAATGAGATGATGCAGGAAAAGAGTCTTGGAACAGAGAGAGGATATGGATTAGCAACTACATGATGATAAACTACACTAACATAACATCATCTACAGGCCTAGACAACTCCAGGAGAGTGCTTGAATGTATATATCTATACAAACCCACAAGTTTTTGTCTGTTGCCTCTCTTTTTGACTCTATTCACTGAGTCATTAAAAGGACTTTATTTCCTTTCTATATCTAAACATGCATTCATGTTTTTTCTCAATTATATTGCCTTCTCATTTAGGGCAGTTTTATGATTCTACCAACTGCATTGGTAGAGCTTCCAGGACTTTTGATTATCATATCATCCAAGAGACTGGATTACTACCAGGAGCTAAGAAGCCTCTACAACAGTCCTTCCTTTGTCATAGTTGAAACTGCCGTTGGCTTTTTTCAAGAGTGTACAAGCCATGTTAAGCACAAGATTGCTTAACAGAAGCATAGAACAGAGTATGACTTCCACTTTATTATAGAGATGATTTAAACTGGCCTAGATCTGGGTTTCCCAGTGTTTCAAGTTGGAATAATTATCTCTCTGGAAATCTTAAAATAATCATGTTATTGTGCCACATTGGGCTATCTGCTGAAATTTTAGATAAGTAAAATAGATAAAATTAAATAAGCCCAAAAGAAAACATGAAGTATATGAAAATCATGAAGCCTCTTGAGAGTACATGTAGAACTTTTGCAATCATAAAAACATAAAAAGCATAAAAATGGAAGATATTTGCCAAAAAACAAGTGAAAGATTAGACCTCAATAAAATCTGAACAAAAACATTTTGAAAGATAGAAATAAACTAGATAAATTTTTGCTTAAAAAAGACATTGTAAGATAAAATTTTATTGTCAATATAAAGTGCATGCTAAGCAATGAGAAAAATAACTTGGTAATATGTATTAAGAGACATAAAAATAATTACTACTTCCCCTTAAATTCACTTTCAGGAATCAGAGAGAAGGCAGTATATACAAAACATTGTTTTTAAGCAAGTAGTGTCCTATGGCCAGCTAGGGTTCCAAGAATTCAACATAGTCACAGCCATTAACAAGCTATGAAGCCATGGGGTGTAGGGTTGAGTTGAAAGGACAATGATGAAAAAGTAAGCGAAATCAGGAATCAAGGAAACAGTCTGACATAAATCCCCCAAAAGTTTATGACCTGCATAAACCAGCAGCCACTCACTCCTGGGGTGGTTCTACACTTGGAAGCAATGAGAGTTTGATCTGCCTACAGCATCACCACCAACACACTCTTTATCTGTTGTCAGAAGGATAACAAGGGGATGGGGAAAAATGGAAACGAAAATATGGAGCACCAGGTAGGTGCCAGCAGGGTCTCAGGCACAGGGGTCTCTAAAAGGGTACTACGGCTTGGCAGAGGATGGGTGGAGAGTGCCTGAAGACAGTGAGATGCTTAGAAGGGAAGGAAAGTTTAGGGGTGCCTGAGTGGCTAATTTGGTCAAGCATCTGGCTCTTGATTTTGGCTCAGGTCATGATCTCAGGGTCATAACATCAAGCCCTATATCAGCCTCCATGCTGGGTGTGGATCTTGCTGAAGAATCTTTATCTACCCCCTACCCCTATTCCCTTCTCTCATGTGAGCATGTGTATATGCTCTCTTTCTCTCTCTCAAAAAAAGGGGGGCGGGAAATTTAAGGGTATTATCTCTGGTAGGTAGAACCACAGGGATTTTTTTTTTTGTCTTTCTACTCTTCAAAGTTTAAAAAATATTCAGCAATGTCCTTTTTTTTAATGATTAGAAAAATCAGTCATAAAATAAAAGGATATCCTTCCTTCCTATAAAGTTTGAAAATTTTGATTTCTCCCTGGTATTCCTTAGGAGAAAAGAATAATCTAAAATAATATTTGTTGGAGGTTAAGCATTTACACTGTGAAAGAGCAATAAATACAGAAGGGTTTTCTCTTTTTATCAATAGCCTGTGCTATTAAAAGTCCTCTGAGGATGCTAAACACCAGGCAATAAATACAATTTTTCTAAGTCCCATTCACACAAGTACTTTTTTGTTTGTATTTTCCAAGGACATTTGGGAAGGTGATAACAGAGTGGTAATGAAGCAATTGCATTTTTTTCCAAATAGGATTCTAAAACATCTTTCTATAGGAAATACAACCAAAAGGAGAAGACATTGAAGACAATTTGCTATAGAAAATGCAAGGAATGATCCATGTTATACCCTATAATTTTCAGGAGCAAATCGGTAAAAACTTTACTTCCTGGGCATCTGCGTGATACAGTCAGTTAACTAAGCATCTGACTCTTGGCTTCAGCTTAGGTCGTGGTCTCAAGAGTCCTGAGATTAAACTACAGGTGGGGCTCCACACTGAGCATGGAGTCTGCTTGGAATTCTCTCTCCCTCTCCCTTTGCTCCTCCCCAACTACCCTATGCACTCTCTCTCTCTCTCTCTCAGATAAAATAAATAAATCTTTAAAAAAAAACCTTTACTTTTTATTTATTTCTATTTTTTATTTTTTTTAAAGATTTTATTTATTTATTCATGAGAGACACACACAGAGAGAGAGAGAGAGAGAGAGAGAGGCAGTACACCGGCAGAGGGAGAAGCAGGCTCCATGCAGGGAACCTGATGTGGGACTTGATCCCGGGCCTCCAGGATCACAACCTGGACTGAATGTGGTGCTAAACCGCTGAGCCACCTGGGCTGCCTCTCCTTTACTTTTTTATATATATAATTGGATAATTGTAAAGATTGGTAATCCTGTCAATTTAATAGAGTGAAGAAATTTGAGAGAATTGAAATTGTGCACCCGGTTTTTTTCCAACTATAATGTATTGAAACTAGAAATTGATAACAGGAAGAAAACCTTAAAATTTGCAAATTAAAGTGGGGTAAAACTCCCAAACTCATTTTATAAGACAAGCATTTGACACCAAAGCACAGAAGGAGACTAAAAGAAAAGCAAACTACAGGCCAATTCCCCTAATGAATATAGATACAAAAATTTTTGATAGAATATTAAGAAACCAAATTTAACTGCACATTAGAAGAATCATACAGTATAATCGAGTGGACTTCATCCATGGGAGCAAGGATGGTTCAATAATATGCAGATTAACAAATATGATACATTACATTAATTAGAATGAAAGATAAAAATCCTATGATCATTTCAATAGGTAGAAAAAAAAAGCACTTGACACAATTCTACATGCATTCATGATACAAACTCCCCACAAATTAGGTATGGAAAGAACATACCTCAGTACAATAAAGACCATATACAACAAACCCACAGCTAACATTATACTTAAAGCTGAAAGGCTGAACACTTTTCCTCTGAGATCAGGAACAGAAGGATACCCACTCCCATCAGTACTATTCAACATTGCACTGAAAGTCCTAGCCATAGCAGTCAAAGATAGATAGATAGATAGATAGATAGATAGATAGATAGATAGATAGATAGATGATAGATAGATAGATAATGGAATCAGATTTGGAAATGAAGAAGTAATATTGTCTTTTTTTGGAGATGACATGATTTTATATATAGGAAATCCTAAAGACTTCACTAAAAATCTTTAAGATTTATCAACAAGTTCAGTATGGTTAAGGGATGCAAAATAAACATGCAAAAATTAGTAGTTTCTATACACTAACAATAAATTATCTAAAAATGAAATGATGAAAAAATGCCATTTGCAATAGCATCAAAAACAATAAAATAATTAAAAATAAGTGTAATAAGTAGGTGAAAGACCTCTGCCTTGAAAACTACAAGATACTGATGAAAGAAATTGAAGACACAAAGAAATGGAAAAATAGTCCATGTTTATGGGTAAGAAGTGTTAATTTGTTAAAATGTCCACACTACCCAAAGCCATCTCTAGATTCAATGCAATGCTAATCAAGATTCAAATAACGTTTTTCAGGAAAAATATAAAAATAATCCTCAATAATGTCTGAAACCACAAAAGACCCCAAGTAGCCAAAGCAATCTTGAGAAAGAGGAACAAAGCCAGACGTATCATACTTTTTTATTTTAAACTATATTATAGTTGTAGTAATCAAAACAAGGTGGTAATGGCATAAAAACAGACATACAGGCCAACAAAACAGAATCAAGAGCACAGAAGCAAACCCATGCATAAGCAGTCAACAACTATTTGAAAAGGTAGCCAAGAATACTCAGAGGGGAAACAATAGCCTTATCAATAAATGGTGTTGGTAGAATTTATATTTGCTTGCAAAAGAATTAAACTACACACCCATCTTACACCACTCAGAAAAAATAACTCAAAATAAATAAAAGACCTAAATATAAGTGCAGAAGCCATAAAACTCCTAGGAAAAAAACACAGGAAGAAGCTCCTTGATGTGGGTCATGTCAGCAATTTCCTGGCTATGACATCAAAAACACAGGCAACCAAATAAAAAATAAACTAGCGTCTCCATCAAAGTATAAAAGCTGCTGCACAGCAAAAGAAATAATCAATAAAATGAAAAAGCAACCTATAAAATGGGAGAAATTACTTACAAGCCAGACAGCTGATAAAGGGTTACTACCCAATACATACAACTCAAGAGCAAAAAATGAAATAAACCAATTTAAAAACGGGGAAAGGACCTGAATATGCATTAAGAAAATATTCAAATAACCAAAAGGTACACAAAAAGGTGCTCAACGTCACTAAGCATTGGGGAAATGCAAATCAAAACTACAATGAGGTATCACCTCACCCGTGTTAGAATGGCTATTATCAAAAACACAAAACATAGCAAGTGCTGGCAAGGATATCGAGCAAAGAGAAGCCTTTTTACACTGCTGGCGGGAACGTAAATTGGTGTAGTCCATGCAGCCACTATGGAAAATAATATGACTGCTCCTCAAAACAGTGAAACTAGAACTGCTATGTAAACTAGCAAGTCCACTGCTAGGCATATAACCAAAGAAAAATAATTCACTATCTGGAAGAAACATCTGCACCCTCTTGTTCGTTGCACCATTATTTATATTAACCCAGACATAAAAACAACCTAGGTGTTCATCAACATTAAGAGTAGATTAAGAAAAATGCGATTTACAGTGGTGAGTGTAGTTAGCAGTCCTGTAATATATATATTTGAATGTTGCTAAGAGTAGATATTTAAAGGTCCAATCACAAGATACAAGATTTGTAGCTATATGAGGTGATGGATGTTAACCGATTGCGATAATCCTCTTGCAGTATCAAATCACTACATCGTAGACCTTAAATATACACGATATGTTAATATATCTCAATACAACTGAGAGAAAAAAGTTACCAATGGCCAGTGGTTTATCCAATCACGCCTCTGTAATGAAGCTTCTGTAAAAACCCAGAAGGAAGGAGGTAGGAGGAGAGTATCCTAGTTGTGAAGGGGCAGAGAGAGAGTGATAGGCCCAGAGAGGGGGCATGAGAACAACTCTTCCATCTGATCAGCTCCTAAATTATATCCTTTTATAATAAACTGGGAATGTAGTTCACTGGTTTCCTAGAGCTATGGAGCTGCCCTAGCAAATCAATCAGACTTGAAGAGGGAATCTTGGGGGAGACTCTGTTTCTAGGCCATTCGTCAGAAGTAGAAATGGCAATTTGTACCCACTTGGCATCTGAAGTGGAGGCAGTCTTGTGGCACTGAGCCCCTCATCTGATGGTAGCTCTAAGTACATAGTATCCGAATTGAGTCAGACTTGTAGGACGCCCACCTAGCATTGAGGAATTGCTTAGAGAGGGAAAACGATCACACATTTGATGACCAGAGTACAGAAGTGTTAAGACAATTTTGTGTATTGCGAAGGAAAGTGATGTTACTTTTTTTTTCTTTACAGCCTCTTTTGAGATTGGAGTGTACACCAACCTAAAATAAAAAGTGTTCATTGTTTTTATCCAAAGATCTTGCCTTTTTTTTTTTTTTTTTTTTTTGCTTCTACTGAGCTGGAGTAAATTAAGCTCTTCCTTATATAAAGAAAAGTAAGCTGAATAAATCAAAGATAAAATTGAAAGCAATGATATGAAAGAAAAAAAATCAACAAGATCTTGTAAGATTGATGGATTAAAATATCATTTCACGAGAACTAGGTTTCTCTTTCTTCTTTGATTACCCTAAATATCTTGTAAATAACATTTTTTTCCAATCATGTTTAGAACATTTTCTTTTAGATTCATAACCTGAAATGTTCGCTGGCCTTTTAAATTACAAATAAATCCGAACAAAGAAAGGCAACATGGGATAAACTAAAATCCATTGTATTTAAGGATTACTCATTTATATGATATAAGCCTTCTACATACATACCTGGTAGTGATGCAGGAATTTTTTTCTCATCAGCCATCCCTCACATGCCTGAGTTGTGTCTAAGGGAAAAAGTATCTGGGAGAAGAGGGGAAAAAAATGAATTTGCTGTAACTTAAGTTCTAAGATGTGGCAGCCTTAGCACAGAATGACTGGGCCCCTAAAATGTGTCCAGCACTACAGGCTGTAGGAGACAATGGAAAATAAGCCGGATACAGCTACTGCCAAAGGGGAGAGAACCAATGAAACTATTATAATGTAGGTGGCCAGTGAACTGAGGAGCAAAATGCAATGTCCTGAGGGAGCTCTGCCCAAGCAGAGCCAGAATAGGGGTTGTCTAAATGGCACCTGTTAATAGGATGAGCATAGATAAGATGGAGGACTAGTGTTCTAGGCCAAGGAAATGAGAGCCGATGGCGGCTTGCTGAGGAATGGGTTTCACACTGACATGAGTGTGAAACGTATTTATGGTTCTTATGGGAATGGCAAAACCAAAGGGGGGCAAAGTAAGCCAAAGCCAGTAGCCATGAAAGGCCTTGTAGGACATCAAGAAGTTTGATTTTATCTCAAGGGCAATGAACATCAGAGAAAGAGCTTAAGGAGGGAGGGCTGACATAGAGGTGGGTTTAATGGTAACAAAAGTAGTAAGAACTGCCACTGACTGCTTCCAGGGATACTCAGTAAACATCACCACCTTTTACCTGTGCTACAACCTCAGGATAATATTATTCCGACTTGCCAGATAAGGAAAAATGAATCTTGTAGAAATAGTTGGCCAAGCTAGACTGTTGGCCAAGCTAGAGAGAGTTCACACAGCTAGAATGTGACAGGGCCACACCTCGAACCCAAATCTGTCTGACCCCTGGGGAGATCAGAGGAAGAGTGAGGTCATTATTAGGTTGAACCACGTGAAAGTGCTGAAAACAATCTCACACAGTTGATTCCATCTTACAAAACCCCCACACCCTCTGAAATTAAATTGTAATTCCAAAAATTAAGCTCCCAGATGCACATACCTAAAGAACAGAGATGTCATTTGAAATTCTTGGTCCAATTCCTTTTGGCAGCATCACTGTGCAGATTTAAACCCAAAGGTCCTGGCTTCATTCTTTTCTTTCTCTGCTTCTGTCATTCCAAGTCTTTTTGTGCTCTTTCAGCGTCCTCTATTCCCCAGCAGCCAGGAACCCTCTGACTCCCCCAGTGGATTGCAGGACCTTTGGCTCTGCTGCACTTGCCCCGATGTCTCTATTCTCAGCCTGCTTTCTATAGAAAAAAGAAAGGACTCATTGTACAGTGAATCCAGGAGACATCTCCCTACAACATAAATCCCCTTACAGAGGTCCCCTGGGGTGATGCACTCCTCATTCCACTCACCAGACCTCTCACCTGTTGCCACGTCTCAGCTCTGTATCCACCGGAGGATTTCAGTAACCAAACTCAAGTGGAGAGAATGAGAGATTGAGTGCACTGTAAAGTGGCATCTGAATCCTGAGTTCATGGGGAGTCTGCTTGGAATTCTCTCTCTCCCTCTGCCCCTCTTCTTGCTTGTGTGCATGGGCTCTCTCTCTCTCCAATCAATAAATGAATCGTTTAAAAAATTAAATAAATAAATAAAATTCTAATCAAAGATGGTCAATTACATCAATCTGTGTGTGTGTACCAATAGGACCACAGCCTAGCCTTCAGCTTACTACAGGCTTTGGACAATTAGGTCGATAGCCCCATTCTGCTTCATTATTATTCTTTCTCTTCCTCAGTCCTCTCCATCTGCAAAAAACTTCCACGAGGAATTTGCTCACCCAAAATGTTCTGCCTCAGTTATTTGCAAACCCAGATGGCTCAAATAGCAACTCATTTTCACGAAGATTATGTGTGTTTGTTATAAAGAAAAATCAACAAAACGACCCAAATACCACTACAGACGTATATTAAAAAATTATCATTCCAGAATTCTCTTGGTGAAGATTTACAGATTAAGGAATGGATAGATAGATGGATAAAGACGGTGGTAAAGAGAAATCTGGCTAAGAGAATCGGTCAGTAGGGAAGAAGAGAAAAGACGGACTAATCAAAAGACAAAAGTAATTGCATGAAAAGTTGATTGTCCTCTCCCTGTCGCTTTAAAAAAAAAAAGTATGAGATTTAAGTTTTGCATTTAATAATAGAAGAAACCCAAGGGAAGCTGAAGAAATGGTTGGAACTTAAATACATCTTTCTTCATTTCAGTTTATAATTTCCTTACTCTCTATAAGTAAGAAACATAGACATGGAGCGACATTACATAGAGAGAGTTATGATTTCTTGTAAATGACATGTTTCAATTTTAGGCAAAATAATTGACTCCCTGCTTTTAAAAATAAAGAAATTGGCACTCCTGCATATACTTCAGTCTTCACTTCTCACCCCCTAATTTGGGTTATATAATTTCTTATGTTACAGGATTTACAACATTTATATTCTGTTCTATAACCATAATTCTCTCAGTTATTTAGCCTCAGTTCCTATATTTAAATAGATGCAGTGAAAACTACCAGTCCTTTGGCCATACTTTTCAGTAGTCATTTCTTGGTTGAACAGATTTAATCATTAATTTGTTTTTAAAGAATGGCTTGTAATTCCTCTATTCAGTGATTTGTATGTGCTTTATTTCTTTTCTTTTTTTTAAGATTTTATTTATTTATTCATGAGAGACATAGAGAGAGGCAGAGACATAGAGGGAGAAGCAGTCTCCAAGCAGGGAGCCCGACACAGGACTCGATCCCAAGACCCCAGGATCATAACCTGAGCCAAAGGCAGACGCTCAACCGCTGAGACACCCAGGTGCTCCTGTATGTGCTTTAAAATGCCAGTCCGTTGCCTTTTACAGTAGAAAAAGATGTTGAAGGTTAGAAAGTCATTGGCTTGGTCTTCTTCTTGCTAAACACTTTAGACATTACTCCACCATCTTCTGGAAGTGAGAGGTGGTTTAATCCTTTGCTGTTTTGTCCATTCATTGGTTGGCAGGATTTCATCCTCAGTAGTTTCTTCATGGGTGCTGTGGCCACAGGAGGTATTTCTGCTCCAAGTCCAGTACTTTAAAGTGCCTTGAACTAGCTTATCCCAATTCCCATCTTTCTCCATGGAGCCAAAGTTTTGTAGCTGTAACGGACTTTGTGCCTGTGCCTATTTTGGATCGCATTTGGGGTACATGAGAGCCGGACATTCTCCACCCAAACAGCTAGGAAACTGTTTCCAGCACCTACACAGATGTCTTCCCCAGGTCCATCTCCTGAACGTGGACCAAGCCACCACAACACATGTGGACTACAGTAGTCATACATGTACAAATGACATCTCTCACAGTGCTAAACATTGACAAGGGTCCTGGGGCCAGGGCTGGCTCTTTCTGTACAATCATGTTCTGGTTTGTTCCTCTAAGGAGCTGAAAAATTCTAAATTTAAACTGGATTGTTGAGAAGTATATTTATCAAGGTAGGAGGAGAGAATATATTTTATTTTATAGTTCTTAGCTATGTGTGTGTGCTTGTGTGTGTGTATATATATTATATATATATATATATATATATATATATATATATATATAAAATCTTAGACATAATCTTGTAAGTTTTGACATATGGTACCTCAGCCTCCATTTATAGTTTTGTGTAGTTTCCACTGAGGTCCTGGCAAGATAGCATCCAAAAAACTTTGTTTGCTTGCTTTTTTATTCAAGAATTCTACCCCTTTACCAAACAAATGAAAATCATCTTGGCCAGCTACCATATTTTTGGGTCTCTCTTTCCTCAGAATCCTATTAACTCATTTGCCTATTACTGAGGAAAACGTTAAAATACCCTGATTTTTTTTTTTTCATTCTAAGCGATTTGCACTTTCTACATTAGGCCTAAAGAATGATGCATTTTTATTGCAAGCTCAATAATTTAACTAGGCATGTCTTGTTATTTATTATTCTATAACAGTTTTTCCAAAATGAATGTGTTTTTCTTTTTAAAATTTTTATTTATTTATTCATGAGAGACACACAGAGAGAGAGAGAGAGAGAGAGAGAGAGGCAGAGACACAGGCAGAGGGAGAGGCAGGCTCCATGCAGGGAGCCGGATGTGGGACTCGATCCCGGGACCTCAGGATCATACCCTGGGCCGAAGGCAGGTGCCAAACCACAGAGCCACCCAGGCGTTCCCCAAATGCGTTTTTCAATCCTCATAACCAGTTATGCTATTAATTCAAGGAATTTTGTTTTTTATTTTATTTTAAATTATTTTTATCATTATTAGGTTGTGTTTTATAATTTAGTGACATGTATTTTCTTGTATCTGTGTTCTTTCTCCTTCTTATATTGTCTGCCCCAATGCTTTGATGTCTTTGCTTATTTATGTGTTCAAGGTAATTGTATTAATACTTTCTTCCTTGAGATAATTTAATTTTAATCCAGTTCATTTTGTTGCTTACTATTTCTTATTCATATTTTGAGTTCAGTAAAGGTAATTTTTGCACCACAGGCATTCTTTTTTTCTTGAATTCTATACATTCTCTTTGCATTTTATTTTGGTGTTTTATTTCCAGGACTTTGGTCTTTTTATTTATTGAATTTGTCTTTTTATTAACCTCTTCAACAATGCGGTATTAATGAGGAATTTTCTTTTGTTCTTTAGATTGTATTTTCAACCCAGTTATTTTACCTGTGTTTTCTTTTCTCTCCCTGTTACTCGAACTAAGGGGTGCTGCTGTTTTTGCCGAGCCTTTGGACCCTATCTTCAGTTTAATCCTGCTAAAGTGAGCACTATATGAAATACGCATGAATCCTTCTAATTCATTTCCCACCTTATCTGAAACCCGCATATCTTCCCCTAAGACAACTTGCATAATTACCAACAGTATTTTTTCCTGTTAACACAGCCTGTCTACTTGGCTGGGGACTAAGAGACAGAGAAGAGTTCATCTAGAGTTTGTATGGGATTTTTAGGAAAAGCTCCACTTAATCTTCAAAAATCCTATTAAGGGCCACCTGGGTGGCTCAGTGGTTGAGCAACTGCCTTCAGCTCAAATCATGAACCCCAGGGTCTTGGAATCAAGTTCCGCATCAGGCTCCCTGCAGGGAGCCTACTACTCCCTCTGCCTGCGTCTCTGCCTCTCTCTGTGTGTCTCTCATGAATAAATAAAATCTTTTCTAAAGATCCTATTAAATATTCTTTACTAGAATTCACAACGTGATATGCTTGTGTGTGCATATGTGTGTGTCTGTGCATGCACACACAGGCATGCAGACTGGGCACAAAAGCAAGATGTTACCCCAAGGTGATAAAACCCTCAAGTTGGAGATCATTTCTCTGTTTTAGTTGAGAGTTATGGGCTTCCTTCAAAGATACTTCATTTTCCCATTCCACTTTTCTACTCCAGTGTTTTTTGTTTTTGTTTTGTTTTTTTTTTTTTTTTTTTACCAGAGACACAGGCCTAACCAACAAATTCTGACTCACTGTATCTGTAGTGGAGAACAAAATCTAGTTTTGTTTCATGAGACTGGGAAAGTTTTTAGTTACTATTTCTTTAAATATTTCTATGACTCATTCCCTTTCTGACACTCCAATTACATATTTTTGTAGCACACTTGATACTGCCCTCCATGTCATCATGCTCTGTTCATTTTTTTTAGCCTTTTTTCTTACTGTGCCTCAATTTGGAGATTTATGTTGATATAGGCCTAAGTCCACTGTTCTTTTTCCCCCTTGCAGTGTCTACTCTGCTGTCAATCCCATCCAGTGCACTTTCTTCCCAAGACAAAACGTTTTCAATCTCTAGAAATTTGATTTGTGTCTTTTTTAGGTCTTCTCTATGTCTTTATTATGCTCACACTTTCTGCTACCTTCTTGAACATAGGGAATATATTTAAAGAGCGTTTTTAATGTCCTTGTGTACTAATTCTATCATCCGCTGCATTTGGGGGTCTCTTTCTCTTGATCGATTTCTCCCTTGTTATGGATCATATTTTCTTGTGTCTTTGCTTGCTAGGTAATTTTGATTAGATGTCAGAGATTGTAAATTTTATGCTATTTAGTATTGGATTTTGTTGTAGTCCTGTATTTTTTAGGGATTTGTTCTGGGAAACAGTTAATTCGAAACAAGGCAAACCCTTTGAGACTTGCCTTTAAGCCACGCTTGGCTACCACACAACAGCCTTTGGTTTGGAACTAACTCGGTCTCACTATTGATGTAATACTCCCCTGAGGACTTTACTCAATAGCACATAATTAAGAGGTCTTTCCATTTTTGTTTGTGAACTATTCCTGGCTCTGTGTGATCCTCAGAAGTTGTTTTACCTGTTCCTTTATGTTGGTTCTTCCTCCAGCCTCGGGTAGGTCCCTCCTGTGCGTGTACACATTTATCACCAGTACTTTGCTCCTGACTCAAGAGAATCTCTGCAGATTTCCAGACTACTCTTTCCTGTTTAAATTCCCCTCCTGGGGCACCTGGGTGGCTCAGCAGTTGAGCATCTGCCTTTGGCTCAGGTCATGACCCCGGGGTCCTGGGATCGAGTCCCACATTGGGCTCCTCACAGGGGGCCTGCTTTTCCCTCTGCCTCTGTCTCTGCCTCTGTGTGTCTCTGATGAATAAATAAATAAATAAATCTTGAAAAAAAAAAAAAGAGGTTCCCCTCCCAGCTTTACAGGCCGGATACTCTCACTAGGCAGTGAGCTGGGGCAATGAGAAGGCATACTTGTTTCACTTCTCTCCGAGATCATTCTTCTATGCTGTCTGTGGTCCAATGTCTGAAAACTGTTGCTTCACACATTTTGGTAGTTTTGTTTGTTGTTTCAGTCAGGAAGTCCCTCACCATGTTTAGAAGCAGGAGTCTTCTCATGATTGGTACATTTTAAACAAAGTGCTGCAAAAGGCACTTGTTTTGGACCCTACTATTAAGCAGAAAGGGTGACCAAGAGTAAAACTGGTACCAAGTACCAAGTAGCTGGGACCATCTTTAGTTCCAGGCAAGAGAAGAAAAGGAGGTTACAGACCATCCCTCCCACGGGATGATTCGGCTCCCATAGCTCCTTCTATCCTCCAGTATTTTATTTCTCTTCTCTACCCTGTTTTTGTTTTTCCTCCTGAACTTCTGCTTGTCACTTTTACATAAGAGAGACCGTCTGTGCTTGGTGATGGAACCTAGAGAGAGACAGAAAGCTCCCATTCATAGGACAGGGACTAGGTATGCTTGACTCCTGACTTTACAATTGCATAGAGAAGCTGTGGAGTCTTCCTTTGTAAATTATCCAATACATAATACCTTAACCTGAAATTTTAGTCTTTCCCTTTCTGACATGAAAGTCTTAGATCACACAGCATCCAAGGAAATTACCGTTGTAATTCTGTCATCAGTATAGACATGCTCTGGGAGCCATTTAAAAGATTAGAGCCACATCGGAACCTCATTTAAGCATAATTTACTTTCTAAAGCTCTATCACCTTGATTAACTAAATTAGTAGTTCCTTAAAAGGCCTTGTGATTTTAAATGAGTCACTTTACTTGTACTGTTTTGCAATAAAACTTAATTTACTGGCACCTTCTCCTATAGTTCTGATTTGCTGATGTTTTCCAAAGTCAAAGAGAATGATTGGTTCATGGGAAAATGGCACTGCTTAGAAAATAAACTAGAACGCAGCTTGTCTTTCTATGCTCCATCTGCTCAACCATGTCTTATTAAATTAAATTCTAGGAAAGCATCTCACTGTTCTTTAAAATGCCATGTTGGACTCTGGAAATTAAAAATAATGTTATTGCCTTGAATGCATTTGTTGACATTTTAGTGTTAAAATATGAAGGTCTAAGTTCTAATTAGAGAAGCACTGACTGTGGGATGTGCAACATTTGATATCTGCACTCGAAATCTAGGTATCGTAACACTAGGTTTCTGAAACAAGATTATAACATAGATGGAATCTAGCTCAGAGTGATGCCAGTCCTGATCCCAAATTTGACCAATTGCAGAGAGCAACCTCTTTGAGAAATCATATTGCATGACTTCAAAGTATGTTCATAAGATATGGATCTTTAATGATTTTGACCATGGCTCGTTTTTGGGGAGTGACATGGTGATCCGCAATGCAAGCATTAGTCCCTTGATGCCTGAATCTCAGTAATATTTAACTTACCCTAAAAGATACACATAAATATCATAAGTGTGTCTCTTCTGAAACACTTAAGAAACAGAGAAGTTTCCTGGGGAGAAGAAAATGGGAGGATAGAAAATATCAGTATTTATACTCAACATTAATTCCTTAAACTATTAATGGCCAGTATTCTCTTGGTAGACATTAATCAGTCTACCAGAAGCTGTTCATAATATGATGGCATCACAAAGCATTAGAGTAAAAAAAAAAAAAAAAGTAATTAATGCCATTTAGTCCAATCTTCTCTCTTGACGAATGATATCCCAAGATCAGCCTAATATCAGCCAGATAAACATTAAAAGCAATGGGGTAGGGATGCCTCGGTGGCCCAGTGGTTGAACATCTGCCTTCAGCTCAGGTCATGATTCTGGGGTCCTGGGATCAACTCCCACATCAGGCTCCCTGAGAGGAGCCTACTTCTCCCTCTGCCTGTGTCTCTGCCTCTCTCTGTGCTTCTCATGAATAAATACATAAAATCTAAAAAAAAAAAAAAAAAAAAAAGCAATGGGGCTAAAAATCTAGGTCTCCTGATTCCTAATCCATTGTCCTTACTACCTTTGCACTAATGTTGGAGGAAGTGACTTACTGAGGAACATGACAAATTAATAACAGTGCTGATCATTACTCCTGTACAACTGAACTAATTTAGAAAAGCTTTCATGGTACACTTTACCCAAACTCTTCTAAAAAGACATTTGCAAAATAATCATTATACTGCTTAGAAGGAGGTAGAAGTCCACAAAAAAAAAAAAAAATGTGTAATCTAACAAATTTGTAGCAAGTCCTAGAATTCAGATATGATTTCACATAGTAGCATTATTATGCTCCAATTTTTTTTGTTTTTAGATTTAGGTTGTGTTTGCCAGAAGAGAGAGAATGCATGTGTGTGTGCATGTGTAAACGTGCGTGCGTGTGTGTATGTGTGATGTGTGTTGGTAGATCTAGCTTAGAAGTTCTCATTCAAAAATGAGTGGGAATTATCAGAAAGGGAGACAGAACATGAAAGACTCTTAACTCTGGGAAATGAACTAGGGGGGTGAAAGGGGAGGTGCGCGGGGTGGAGGGGGCTGACTGGGTGACGGGCACTGAGGTGGGCACTTGACGGGATGAGCACTGGATGTTATTCTATATGTTGGCAAATTGAACACCAATAAAAAATAAATTTATATATATAAAAAAAGAAGTTCTCATTCATGCATTCTAGGTCATCACACAATATGTATGTTATGGCCAGATACATAGAAGCAATGCCTGCCTGGTAGTATAATGGCTTATTCTTTTGGGTTATTCAGTTAATTCAATTGGCCATCATAACACTATGACCTAGCCAATCCCTTATTAATTCAATGAAAATTTTGATTTGCTTTTTTAATATTACATAGTGGTTGTGATGGTTTATTTTATATACCAACTGGACCAGGCCACAAGGTGCCCAGATATTTGGTGAAGTATTATACAGAATATTTCTGTGAGTGTTTTTTCATAAAATTAAATATTTAAATTAGTAGACTAAGTGAAACAGACTGCCTTCCCTGATGCCTAATGTGGATCAGTCTCATCCACATTTAGTTGAAAGCTTGAGTAAAACAAAAAGGCTGATCCTTCCCCATGTAAAAGAACTTTTCCTACTTGACTCCCTTAAAACCGGGATATTGTTTTTTTTTCCTACCGCCAGACTTGAACTGGGACTTTGGATCTTCCTGGGTCTTGAGCTTGTCAGCCTTTACAAAGGAGATACACAAATAGTTCTTCTGGGTCTTCAGCTTGCTGACTCACCCTGCAGATCTTGGGATTTGCCAAGAGCCAATTCCTGGTAATAAAACTATCTTCCCTTCCCTCCTCCCTCTTCCTCTCTCCCTCTCTCTCTATACATAGATAAAGAAACTGAGTCACAAAAAGGTTAAGTGACTTATTTTTGGTCATGTCATGAGTGAGTAATGAAACCTGATTTAAACACTATCTTCATGCGGTGCATTATAAAAGGGTCAAAAACAAAGAGAAAGTTGCAAAGTGGCTGCAACTTCTACTTTGACGAGTGCCATGACATTTCTGGTGCATGTTGTGTCTTTTTTTCTTCTCTCACCTATATGTACTTATCATATATCATTTTAGGAATAATATATTTTCATCCACTCTGGAAATCTCTTCCCTTTAATTGAAGTCCTTGATCTATTTCTTTGTCATATAATTATTTGTTATATTCTATTTTATTGCCTCTATTGGCTTTTCCCTTTAGCTCTGTGTATCATATTTAGTGGGTGCTTCTAGTCCTTAAAATATGCATCCTTACCTTATTACAATCCACTGGAACATAAGATGGTACTACTTGATATAAAACTAACAGACATGCATCACTTGAAATCCATTTACAACCTCATCTTTCATACAGCTATCATAGATATTACATTTGCTTATGTTATAAATTCTAAAATACTATATATATATATATATATAGTATATTATTGTATTTTAAATGGTCAGCTGTCGTTTAAATATGCTAAAAGGAGAAAGGAAAAGTCATACTTTTGCAACTTCCCATACTCCTTATTTCTGCTGTAGATCTGAGTTTCATCTGATATCATTCTCTTCAGCCAGAATAACTTCTTTTAATAGTTTGCCTGAGACGGGTGTATTGGCACAATATCTGTCAGCTCTTAATTATATGAAAATGGCTCTTTTACCCTGTTTTGAATTATATTTTTGATGAATCTCAAATTCTATGTTGACCTGTTTGCTTTGACTATTTGAGAGATATTCTTTCATTGTCTTGCAGCTTCTCTGTTTCTGATGAGACGTACATCATCTTGCATGTAAATTGTCTTTTTCTCTGGCATCACAGATCTTCTCTTTGTCTTTGGACTTTACCAGTTTGACTATGATGTTGCTACATGGGTTTGATTTCATATTTATCCTGCTTGGGATTTGCTAAGCTTCCTGAATGTTTGACCTGATGTTTCCATGAAATTTGAGAAATTTTTTTCTATTATTTCTTTTAAAAAAAATTGGGCCATTTTCCCCCTTTCCTCTCTCTCTCTCTCTCTCTCTCTCTCTGGGAATGTTATTACAGAGCCAAATTGCTTGTACAATCTACGTGTTTGCTGAATGATTGTTACTGAATGGTTTTCCCTCCTGCAGAAGAATCCCAGCCTATGGGCTTGCTCCCTACAGATAACATTTTGCATTATGATGCCCTATTGTGTTATTTCCTACCTGCCAGATTCCCTTGCTACTCTTTCTAGAGTCCAGGATGACAAACCTGACTTCTATTATGACATGTTGTTGGAGAAACTTTAGGAGGCAATGCTATACAACCATGTGAATCTTTCCTAAGTAGTTAAGTCTGTCTTTTTCCCCATCACCAACCCTTTTCCCCTTTCCCCAAACCCTTGGTGGTGGTTCATCTGTTCTGAAACAAGTAACTAGGCTATTCCTACCCAAATCTTGACATTCAATGCCTTGACGACATTGTATCAAATATAGTCTTCAAATACTGTGCCTAGCACATGTCAAGATGTGTATTGCCATAAGAAAACTGTTCATAAGACAGAGATGATGATATAAGAGGAAAAGTGGGCAAGGGACTTAAGAAATTAAATTTAGGGAAGAAAAATATTCATTCCCAAACATTAGCTATTCAATTTCTACTATCTACCAGGGACCCCACTAGATGATATAGGGAGAACGAAAGCAAGTCTGACGATCTTGAGTCTCAAACCAAATACAATTGTATGAAATGAGATTATACCCAAGAATTTTATATGTGAAAACATATCTGTCCTCCAAAACTCGTCTTAGTTTATCAATTGTTCTGATATACTTTCCTTTTTTTTAAACAACATAACTAATCATCATAAACAACAGGGAAACTTTCCCCTATGTGCAGAGACTTTTAAGTCCTGGGGAAATGAAGCACTTTGAGGAATATGTGATTATTAGTCATCCTCAAAATTCCTGTGTGGCCTGCCTATATTCATCCCTCCACCCACCCCAACTCCTGAAAACCACTGATCTTTTTACCGTGTCCTCAGTGTTTCAGAATGTCTTATAGTATGAATTATACAGTTCATCACCATTTCATATTGTCTTCTTTCCCTGCATAATATATGTTCAAAGTTCCTTCACATCTTTTAATGACTTGAGGTCATTTCTTTTTAGTGCTGAGTAATATTCCACTGTAGGATGGACCACAGTTAGTATCCATTCACCTACTGAGGGACATCTTGGATACTTTCAGGTTTTGGCAACTATGAAAAAAGCTGTTATAAACATTTGTGGGGTTTCTAAGATTTTATTTATTTATTCATGAGAGATACACACACACACACACACACACACACACAGAGAGAGAGAATGAGGCAGAGACATAGGAAGAGTGAGAAACAGGCTCCATGCAGGAAGCCCGATGGGGGACTCGATCCTGGGACTCTAGGATCACCCCCTGAGACAAAGGAAGACACTCAACTGCTGAGCCACCCAGGTGTCCCTGCTATAAACATTTGTAAGAAGATTTTTAGGTAGATATAAGTTTTCAACTCCTTTTGATAAATACCAGAGTGAAATTGCTGAATCACATTATAAGGATATATTTAGTTTTATTAGAAACAGTGCAACTGTCAATCTTGCACTCCCACCAGCAAAGAATGAGAGAGTTCCTGTTGCCCTACATCTTCAACAATATTTGGTGTTGTCAGTATTCTGGATTTTGGCCACTGTGTCAGGTATGTAATGCTACCTTATTGTTATTTTAATTTGCATCTCTCTGATGTCATATGATTAGAGCAGTTTTTCCTACACTTATTTGCCATCTCTACACTTCTTTGTTAAGATGTCATTAAGGATGGCCCATTATGTAATCAGATTGTTTTCTTATTATTGAGTTTGAAGAGTTCTTTGTATATTTTGGAAAACAGATCTTTATTGGTTATATATTTGCAAATATTTTCTCCTAGTCTGTGGCATGTCTTCTCATTTTCTAGGGAATTTACTTTTCTGTCTGGTTGACTTATACTGGATTTGAAGTCAGCCAAAACCTCTAGAGTAAATGAATTCATAGAATATGAAGACTTTCTTCCCCAAAAGTCTTTCCTGGAATCCACATTTCACTAGAAAGTTTCAAGGACTACTTTCAGAGGCTAATTTCATAAAAATTTAAGTAAGAACAATGTCATAAGGTAAGACTTGAAAAATATGACAAGATCATGTATTAGGTTTTCAATACACTACTATAAAGTTGTAACACCAAATTTCTAAGATTTAAAAAAAAATTCTCCCAAATGGAAATCCAGAAAGCTCTGTGTACTTCTATAATCTTTTGTAGATGGTGGGATTTCATAAGTTAGTAACAACATTTGCAAGAGGAGGAAAGGAAAGATATTTTTTCTCCTTTTTTATCTTTTCTTTTTCACAGCCAGGACTTTTAAAAATAGCATAACTATACTGCCATATACAGAAAAGAGCATTTTATGAAATGAAAGCAAGAACATTTGCCACCTTGCCCTGGAAAAGGGCAACCTATGTTGGAGGAAGGGGACAGAGATGGATGACACTTGTACTGGTCTGCTTGGGCTGCCATAGCAACATGACAGGCTGGGTGGCTTCAACACCTGAAATTTATTTCTCACTGTTCCTAGAATCCCAAGATCAAAGTTACAGCAGGACCAGTATCTGATGAGAGCTCTCTCCTTGGATTTTGGATGACCACCATGTCACTGTATCTTCTGATGGCAGAGAGTGAGCAAGCTCTGGTATCTCTTCTTCATGAAAGGTCACCAGCCCTATTGATTACAGCCCCACCCTTATGACCTCATTTAACCTGCATCACCACCTTGCAGGCTCTACCTTCAAGTTCAGTTACATTGAGGATTAGGGGTTCAAACTATGAAATTTGGGAGAACGTAGTCCAGGACAGAAGAGCTTTTAAACTAAGAGAGATGACTGAGGAAAGGTAAAATATAATATTTTAAATAAATAAAAAAAAACAATTCAATGTAAACAAATGAGAATATAATAGCACAAAGGAAAAAGATTACCCTGTAAAAAATGATGAAACAATCCAAGCTCAGTCACTATCAGATGAAAGAGAAAGTCACACATTTAAAATATAAAACTGTACCATCATGGCTAAGATGAGTGTAAGCTGCAAAGGGCAATGTGCTGCATGTGAAGAAGCCAGATGCTCACTGATTTTCTCTCAGAGTTTTATAGGTAGTCGAGTTATAGGTTATGGCTAATTACCCAAAAGTCAGCTGTTACAGAACTGCGTGACTACACACATCTGCATAAGTACACTATCCCTCAGCTCATTTATGTACATTGTCTTGTAAAGGCTGCAGGGACAATGGGGTCTTAGAGGAGAGAGAGAGAGGGAGGGAAGGGTGAGAGAGAGAGGAGAGCTGAAAGGCAAAGAGAAGAAGAGAGAAAACAGGAGCAATACCTTTTTGGCATATTTCCCAGCAGCCTAAACAAAATCATTTTGTAGAGACAACAGAATTGTTCACAATTATTAAATCATGGATGGTGACCTTACAGGACCAGAATACAGCTTCAGTGACAATTATTAAATAATGGGGAGGATGATCTATATATTCTAGCCCCAAAGTAAAATATTTGTAATGATTTTTAAAGTCAACAAATTCTTTGATTCCTCTCTAAAAGGAAGAGTCTAATTTCTCTTCCCTTGAATGAAAGTCATGCTTGGTGATCCACGAAATAGGCTGTGGTGGAAGTAAAAGTGCATGACTTCCAAGACTATGTCACAAAAGGCATGTGGCTACATCCCCCCCACCCCCCTCTCAGATCCTTTTCTCTGGGGAAAGCCAGTTGTCATGCTGAGAGGGCATGTGTCAAGGAATTGAACCTTCTACCGAAAGTCAGGTGGAGGTGGCATCTTAGAAGCATTTCCTCCTGCCCCGGTCAAGCTTTCAGATAATAACACCTCAGCTGACATCTTAACTGCACTATCACAAGACTCCCTAAGCTTGCACCAAACAGCTAAGCTGCTCCTACACACCCTACCCACAGAAACTGAAATAATAAATGATCTTCATTCTAAGCTAATTTGTAAGCTGCTAAGTTTATTAAGTGAAATAATATATGTCTTTTGTTTTAAGCTGCAGTACTATAAAGCTAATATAATATCTAATATACATTATATATCTAATAACTGTTATATATTTTGTACCTAATGACATATCTAATATCTAATAACTAATATAATATCTAATGTTCAGCAGAGGGAGGCTCAGTGAATAGAAAGCACATTGAGTACACATTTGTGTTTCTGTTATTAACTATACTTCTGTGTTTCACTGAACTCTTTCTTCTGACATTCATCCCAGTCAACAGTACCTATCAGTAAGCAAAAGGTGACTAAATTTAATAAGTCATTGAAATCTTTGCCTTTCATTTTTTTGTAATAGGAAACCTGTCCCATAATTGAGAATCAAGTCACAGAGCAAAAGAATCAAACTCTGTACTAGGAAAAGAATGATCTCTCCCTTGGACTAATTCTGTCCCAGCCCCAAGAAATTTTAGGACCTTTAATACCATAGCTTAGAGAATCAAAAGCCAAGCAGCCTGACTTCTGGTTCTGCTCTAAGATTGGTTTGAGCTTGATTAGGCTATCCTCTTATTTTTGCTAGCCAAACTCTAGCTATCCTATTTTTTCTACTATTTATGTCTTTGCTTTGGTTTCCTGGATGATTCCCCACTCTTTATAAGATGAAAAAAGACATATTTAATTGATCCCCATTAATTATTGCTATCCTTTCCTTATGTCAACTCCTGACCTTCTTGAATTTCTGCCTGCTGTCTATTCCTCAAACTATCATTTGTTTGGTGGTTAATCTAATTCCCCCAATCTTTCTCATACCCATATGACCAGATCTAAAATATGAGTCACAGTCTCTTATTTCCCTCCTACCTCCTTATTCCTTTCTTTAAGACCCAAAACCTCAAATCAGTAACATTTAAGTAATTTCCCTTACTTAAAAAATTGTTGTTTTTTAACTTAAATTTCATCCTCCAATAATAAGCTTCAACTTTCTAACACACAGTTCTCATGAGACAGTTAGATCTTATTATTTGTTTTGTCTTTGGTTAGGTTAGATTTCATTAAGTTTATTACACCTTATTATTTGTTTTGTCTTTGGTTAGGCTATAATCAAATGCAATAATTTTATGGTTGGGAGAATTACTGGAAAAGAGCATGTATTCCATGTATCTTCAGATCCATTGAAAAGTCAGAATATTGTCAATTGGGGAGCTTCACAATTATAATTTGAATTGCATATTTCACATTAATATTTATTACATTACACAAGATCCTAAGATGGGTTCTGTTTGTTCTAAGTACTCAAGGAAGAAAAGGTATTATCCCTTCTGTTTATCTGATTGATGAGATAGTAAGAGTATGACTTCTGTTCATTCCTATTTTCCTATTGGGTAGTGTTATAAGCTAAAAGTCCTTATGTATATTTGGCCTCGGGCTTCTTGTCCCTGCTCTCAGCAAGGGAGAGACAAGTTCTCCATTTAGGTGGCTAGATAAGCATTCTCTGCAAACTGAAGGTTGTCAGCTCTGAACTTGATGGTATGCTGAGGAACAGGGGCTAGAGGAAGCACTAGGAACCCCATTTTACCATGAGATTCTGGCTAAATTCTCTAGTTCAGCTTTATAGGCAATAAATTGAATATGCTGGTCCCCATTTGTCCCCTGTGTGTGTTTTTCAGTGGGTCAAGTATATTACCAGTTATCTTCCTCAAACCACAATAAGGAGGCTTTAGCTCAATTGAAACTTCTGTGTGGGAAGAGCCCCTAATTAAACTTGAATGTTCCATTAAGTCCTTGGTTTTAATGGGTATATAATTTTCCTACTGAGAATGGGGCCCAGGGGTTGTACAGCCAACCTATTAGTGGGGCAGAGGCAAGGGAAGGCTGAGAGCTACTACCACTGGGTAGAGCACCCTGGGCACTGCGGACAGTAGAACGGTTCAGTTAGCAAAAAAGAAAAGGAAGATGGATGAAAGGAGTGGAAAGACCCTAAAATCACAATTTACCATCAATATTTTTTTTCTAGGAAGAGCTCTTATTTTAAGTAATAGCTAGCATCTCTATTTTTTTTTAAGATTTTTAAAGAGATTTATTTATTTGAGAAAGAAAAGAGAGCATGTACATGTGTGAGCAGGGGGAAGGACAGAGGGAGAGGAAGAGAGAGAATCTCAAGCAGACTCCCTTCTGAATGCAGAGCCCAAGGGGGTAATGGGGCTCCATCTCACAACCCTGAGATCATGACCTGATCTGAAACCAAGAGTTGGATGCTTAACAGATTGAGCCAATAGCATCTCTACTTAAAGAACTTTGCACAGAGGAAACTTCATAAAAACTGTATGGAGTGATCAAAATAACTATCACAAAGGGAGAGTTGCCCCTCCCCCCAAAAGAAACAAACAAAAAGGAAATAAATAAAACTTTGAGGAGATTATTTTACGTTCCTCCAAAGCCTTTTTCTCTTTACCAAACTTACTTACATTTACACAGAATAAGCATTTATTTTTACAGATTTTTACCTTGAGGACTAAAGAGGTTAAGTAGTGAACCTAAGTTATAGTTAAACACTAGTGAGCAAAGGACACCAGAGTTTGCTCCACCACCAGTGCTAAAGAAAAGATCCCCCAGCACAACTGCTCTCATTGCCCTGGAAACTTGATATTGTGGCTACTACCTTTCCAGAAAATATTTTCCTCAGCTTTTGCTTCTTTGTCTGATTAGCTCTTACTTCAAAGACTAGGGTGGGTACATCTTATTGGTTGAGCCTAGGTCATGTGCCACCCCCTAAATTCAAGGGAGGCTAGAAAAGCAAGTATCTGGGGCTTTCAATGTTGATGTTGAGAGATGAACTCTGCCTTCCCACAAGACTGATACAGATAATCAGGACGGTTTCAGATTACCAGAATCCAAAGAGTGTAAGTATCCATTATAAATACTGAATAAATTCTTAAAAAGTACTCATTCAGTTATACTAACCACATTTCTAGGGTTCAATAGACAGATATGGCTATTTGCCTCCATATTGGACATTGTAGATCTAGAACATTTCCGTCATCACTAAAACTTCCATTGAGCAGGGCTGGCCTAGACAAAACCTCTTATTAATATGCAAAGCCAGGGCCCTGGGGGCAAACTGATTTATCAAGGTCCTGGAGCTAGCTGGTGTTCAGTTCAAAACTAGATACCAAATTTCCTGCCTCCCTTTTTATTTCTCTATCCATCACAACTTACTGTCTTTCAACTTACAGTTGTAAATGTGATGTTGGTTTTGGTTCATTTCTCTAATTTGTCAAAAGCTGCTGATTCCAAAATCTGTGTTTTATTGTATTAATTTGAAGAACTGGAAAGCTTCAAGGAGAAGCTTTTAGGGTTATAAAGACAGTTATTAGCAGAGCCTGGATATAACATAGTGTTTTCTGACTCAGTCTTCAAATGATCTGTCATATAGAAGATTGAGAGAATAATCTCGAAGTTTCTCATTCAGCCAGTCATAGAAAGGAGACAGGGCTCCTGCAGAACACCGAAGGTTAAAGAAAGGACATCTGTGCCTCTTTAGCACAGGTTATGGAGAGTCTAGAAACCCTGCCCATATCTGCAGAGTGGCAGAGGCATTTTCAGCCAGTCAACAGCGTTGATCTCTGCTGTGGAATGTGGCTCCTCAAACCATCCCAAAGGCTAGTGATAGTTAAAGAAACAGATCTAGGAGAAATATTTACACCCACACCCACTCGAAGATGCTGGCTCTCTTCCTGAGTGGAGACACACTTGCTGCACTGCTAACAACTGAGAGCCCCCAGTCTCTTCTCAGGCGACACTGTGGGTGTTCAAAGGAAGGCAGTGACTCTGGGGAGAGGCATACACTTTTCCCCCAAACCCAAAGTGTGAGAGAGTGCCTGCTGCCACAGAGGCCATGTGCTTACCAGCACTCTAAGGGTGATTCTGGGGGAGTGGGATTCAAATGTTTTAGTTCTCAGACTTGGTATCTTCAAGAGGATTGAGATGCTCCTCTTCACACTCCCTGGGATACACTGTGATTGTTCAAAACACTCCTTTATCTCTCTCCAGGCAGCACATAGAACAAGGCTGAAAGAAGGTGGTGAACAGAACACACAGCCTCTCACAGCTGGAGCTTACATTTCAAACAGACAGCATGCACGAAGCAAGGGAAAAGGGTAGACAGCCCAGCTTATCTTTCTAGACTCAGCCCGTTAGCTCCTCCCAAGCACTGAGCTATGTCTTTTCCCTGTACTTTAAAAGTATTTCCTAGTCACTCCTAGAATTCCTCTTATTACCCTATAATTGTTAAATTCTTTTGTTTCCCATTATTCATTAAGCCTCTGGAGGGCAGGGAATGAGTCTCATCCTCCCCCCCCTCCCCTCCCCCCCCCCCCCCCCCCCCCCGCTATCTATTCAGTACTATCTGTGAGCACTACTGTAAGCTAGACCCTATTCTAGGCTCTGAGTATATAGTGGAGAACAAAACAATTTTCAAGGTCTCCTAGAACTTATATTCTATTAATGGCCAAATACAAATACCCACAAAGGAGTGAGGTTGGGGTGCCTAGGTGGTGCAGACAGTTAAGTGTCCAACTCCTGGCTTTGGCTCAGGCCATGATCTCAGGGTTGTGAGATCATGACAGACTCTACACTCCGTGTGAGGTCTGAGACTCTCTCTGCCTTTCCCTCTCCCCCTCTGAGTGCTCTTTCTTTCTCTCTCTCTCTCTCAAAATAAATACATATTAAAACAACAAAAACAAAAGAGTAAGGAGGTGAAGAATTGTGGGAGGCTGCTTTTTTAGATAGGACAACCAAGGGAGGTATTTCAGGTGAGATAATCAGAATAAAATGAGGAAATAAATCATGTCACCTATGTGTGCAAATGAAGAACTTTCCAGGCCAAGGGAACAGCAAGTAGCTGATGAAATATAAACAATATTCACGGGATCCCTGGGTGGCTCAGTGGTTTAGCGCCTGCCTTTGGCCCAGGGCGTGATCCTGGAGACCCGGGATCGAATCCCATGTCAGGCTCCCGGTGCATGGAGCCTGCTTCTCCCTCTGCCTGTGTTTCTGCCTTTCTCTCTCTCTGTGTGTGACTGTAATAAATAAATTAAAAAATTAAAAAAAAAAAACAATATTCACTAAACAATATAGTTGCTTGTTATCTAATATGTACCTAATATGTACATATTAGGAAGGCAGATCCTGTGAGCAAGCAGATGAATGAGATATGCTGAGACTAAAACCATAGAAGTGGAGATGGGTCTTACTAGCCTACCAACAAGTCCTTGTCAATCCTCTTCACAGCACCTCTCACGTTTGAGGGGCTCACAAGCCTTGTCCTTCACAACACCATGTAAATGCCTCACCACAAGGCCCATAATACCATCTGTGTACCTAAGTATCCAAGTCTATTTCTGTTTACTCAAATGTACATATTTAAAGTCTAGGAAGTGTCAAAAAGTCACTCCTACGATCCATGCTATCACCAACCCCCTAAATGGAAATTGAGTGTAAGACAGAGCATTTTTCTATTTAATATGGTGAATTACCTCAGCAAATCATGCTGGAAGCTAAAAATCAGTCACAAAAAAACACAAGCCAACTTCCACTTCAACTGGAAAATCAGCTAAAGTTTATTTATCCTTATAAGCTAATTTATCATAAATTACTATCTTACTATCTTCTGCTATCTTTTGTTCCTCAGTGTACTGTAAGCCCCAAAGGACAATTATCACATATTATCACTGGTTGATCCTTGGTTGGTCTGGTAGGCAGTCAAACAATTGTTTATCCAGTGAATGACGCCCTTAGGAAATCGAGTCTTGATTGAGACATCAAAGTGGGGGATCCAGGAGGGCAAGGAACAGAATGGAAGTTACTGAAGATGAAGAAAAGGAGTCTCATGAAAAAAAATGGGGTGCAATATAGTGGGAGCTGGCTGCATGTGTATGTTTTAAATATTTACTCCGAGAAACTAATGTGGATCACAAAATGGAATGTAATGAAAGAGTTAAGGTAATGCTGTAAGACTTGCCACTGGCAAAGTTGGCAAGCATTTGATATGCATCTGTTTTTTACTTGCTAATACTCCTTCTGACATCATGTTGATGTCATGTATGAGATTCAAATCCCTGTATCTGAGTCCAGACACAATGCTGTATAACCACACACACAACAAAGATGATGGTAATATACACATAAATTATGATATGGAAAAAATATATATATTTATATTCCAACCAACCCTCTATCACCTCTGCTGCCTCTGCTGGTCCAAGCCAGTACCTTTTTTTATTTGGGTTATTGAAATAGCACATCCCCCCGCCTCGCCGTGCATTTTATAGCTCACCTTTGCCCTTGTTTGGTCATTCCTCTGCTCACGACTGTCCAGTGGCTTCCCATCTCACCAAGGGTAACAATGAAAGCCCTGACAATGGCCTACAAGGCCCTCCATGGAGTACCTCTCCTTCCTTTTGATCTCATCTCCTCTTACTCTTTCCTTTCATGATTCTATCTCTGCCACACACCCTTCTTGCCAATTCCTGAATGTACTAGCTATGTATTTCCTCCAGTGGAAATGTTTCTTTCTTCTCTCCCATTCTGTTCAAGACAACTCAAATGTCATTGTCAGAGGATTTTATCACTCCGTATAAACAATGACTTATCTTCTTCCTATGTCAACCCCGCTGCAATATTTGGCCTCCCATGTCTCCCTTGCCCATTTCATTTTTCTCTATAACACTTAACACTGACAAACTAAACATTTATTAGCTTGTCTGTTCATTATCTACCTTCCTTCATGAGATTATAAGATCCTAGCATCCAGATTCTATTTTATTCTAGATAAATAAGTATTGATAAATGAATGAACAGTAAGCAAGTTAAGGAAGTAGGAGTAGAACTTCTACACTTTATACTTGAGACAGTACTAATTCATGGGGCAAACAGAATCAGAGAGGTAAAGTGATTATCATGGTGGTGGTGATGGGAACAATGACAAGGATGAGAATGATGCCAGTAACAACTATTCATTGATCTTTCATAAAGCACTGTCACTGTGCACAATGCCTCATTAAATTCTCCCTCAACTCTATGTAGGTCTTGTTCTTATCTCAATTATAGATAAGGAACCTGAAACCTTAAGGAATTAGATAACTTGCCCAAGAACATAGGGACAGTCAATGTTAAGACCTATGATTTTTAATTCCTATCCATCTCCAAAGTTTTTGTTACCACCTGCTAATCTAACATCTCTGAGATAAGTATGGTGCCCTGCTAGGGTCTGCCAAAACAAAATAAAGCAAAAAACGACACAACTGAAAGATTGCCTAAAGCAGCAGTTCAAGAATAAAACCGGATTCATGGAATTAATAAACGGAGCTCTTGATTATAATGAAAACCTATAATCCTGATTCACTGAGCAATCCTAATCAAGAGGAAACAAATATAAGCAAATACAGAGGTAACTAAAATACATATAAAAGAAAATAACTCTCCAGATTGTAATTATTTTATTCTTGGTCTCTGCTATCTTTCAAGATGTTAGTAAACCGATCATTTGTTTACTTGTCTTCATGAGTAACTCTTAAGTTTACATTATGTTTCTGCCATATTCAGTTTCTTCATGAAATATGCCAACATGGCTTCTGGTTCAGTTCAAGTCAATGCCCTTTTTCTGCAGCCACTTTATGGTTGCACCACAAGTCAGGGCTATTGCTGTCCACAAAGTAAGAGGGTGAGAATTACTTCGTTTTGTTCAGTTTCACACTGAGAAGGTTAGTGTGAAAAATTTAAAGGGGCAATTCTATTTTTTTCTTTTTTGATTTTATTCATGAGAGAGAGAAAGAGATAGCATGAGAAAGGAGAGAGAGAGAGCATGAGAAGGGGGAGGGGCAGAGGGAAAAGCAGACTCTAGGAAAGCAATTCTTTTAACGAAACATTTTCTAGCTAGTAGAATAGCAGTTTTTAAAATTAACTATTACTGGTGAGATATATCAGGATGAACGCTCTCATGTCCTATAACTGTAAACATAGATTGATATAACCTACCTGGGAAGGAGTGTGACACAGTGTTCTTACAATCTAATAATTCAACTTCTACAACTGTAGCCCGAGGTTAAATTTGAAATAGAAAAATGAAAATCTGCACAAACGTGTATACTTTAGCTTATTTATCAGAGAAAAATATTAGCAATAGGAGTATTTACAATAATTACTGTAAATATTTCTATTTACAGTAAGAAAAGACTGGCTAAATGATTACATTACTTAGGATAAAATAAGCACACTGCCAATGAAAGGTATACTGATGAAGAGTTTATATTCAAACAGGGGAAGCGTTTGTGCTGGCCTACTCAATGGAAAAGATTAAAGGATTCTAAATTTTATAGAAAGTTGAATTTCAACATTGTAAAAACATGCCCAGAGAAAGAGGTGGGGCACAAAAGAAACACAGAAAGTTTTTGACTCTGAGTAGTAAATGCAAGTGATAGTTGTCATGCTGTATCTTGCATTTCAAAAAGTGTATTAAAAAGGATGATTATATGCAACTGATGAGTCACTAAATTCTAAAACTAAAAAAAAATACTAAAACAAAAAAAAAAGGATGATTTATTTATATAACTTAAAACTGTTTACTTTTTATTTAAGAAAAAAATGGATTAATAGAAAATGCAACATGGCTAAAATTTCAACAAACTATTTGATCATAGACTCTACCATACTTTCAAATGAGAATACATTTTCTTTCTTTTTTTTTTTAAGATTTTTTTATTATTTATTCATGAGAGACACAGAGAGAAAGAGGCAGAGAAAGAGGCAGAGGGAGAAGCAGGCTCCATGCAGGGAGCCCAGGACTCCAGAATTATGCCCTGGGCCGAAGGCAGGCGCTAAACTGCTAAGCCACCCAGGGATCCCCAAGAACACTCCCTTTCTCTGACCCTGAGATAAACAAGTAGATAATGCATTGTACTAATGCCAAACTGCATCATTTTTTAAACAGAGAGAAGAAAGGGAGGAAGAAAAGACCAAAAAAAAAAAGGCATTTTTTGACAAAATGGAGGGGTCATGGGTTCTCCACTGGCTCTGTGAATCTGAGAAAGAAACCAAACTTCCTTGTACTGAGAAAAAGACATTAGATACCTAAAACTTAATGTTTTTAGAAAAATATCATGTGCATAAGCATTATAAAAAAAAGTTAACTTTTGTTTTTAACCTCACTCAATAATTAATCATACTTACTTAACATATCAGTTACCTTCTTCCACTATTCTCTTACAGTTCTGTAGGTCAAAGTTCAACACGGGTATTACTAGCCTTGAACCAAGGTATCAGGTGAGCTACATTAATTTCTAGAGATTCTGGGGGAAAATCTGTTTCCTTGCCTTTATAACTTCCAGAAACCACTAACACTCTTCAGCACATGACCCATTTCTCCACCTTCAAAGTCAGTAACTGCAAAGTTGAATCCCCCTCATGCTGCTCTCTTCTGTTTTCTGTAGCCAGGAAAGGTCCTCTGCATTTAAGGATGCAGGCTGACTACACTGAGATTACCACAATAATCCAGGATGACCTTCCCTTCTCACTTTCTTTAACCTCAACCATATATGCAATGTCCCTTTTGACATGTAAGCTAACACATCTATAGGTTTTGAGACTGAAGGCATGGACATCTTTGTGGCCAATTCTCTGCCTATCACACCTCCCCACCCCATACAAATATAGATATGCAATACAAGCTATACATGCAAGGATCTTACCATACTTTCTCTTTCATTTCCATATAATAAAACAATTTTAGAATGTCACAATTTTATCTAGCATAACAGTATTTTTGTCTTAACTATTATCTGTAAGAGAAAGAGAGATTCCACATTTTTGCCATAACCATTACTTATGAGCACACCAGAGCAGGGGCTACATTTTATGACCTTACTTCCAGGATTTATTGCATTAAAAGAGAGAGAGAGAGAGATGATTCTTGTAGCCTTCTCCAAAATCTATGATAATGCCTCTGCTTTTGCCTCTTGAGGCAGGTAGCCAGGGAAATCCTTAACAATGTACAGGAGAGACTGCTTTCTATTTCTGAATGATGTTTACTCCAATTATCTCCCATTATTTGAGGCACGAAATTCCCATTATGATATAGTCTTCATTCTTAAGGAAAAGGACCATTTTAAGAAAATAAATATATTATCTTAAATGATTAAAACAGTCATAAATACCTTGATCCAACTGCCCTTAGAGAATGAGGAAATAGGGAGTGGGAGTAGAGGAAATGATGTAGAAAAGATATGAAGAAAAGTTTATCAAAGCATAGTTGATTATAGGCTCTATTAGACCTATTGAGGGCCACACAGGAGATTGTGGAACCTGATGGAAGGAGGAGACTTTAAGAAATATACTCCATGAATTCAATATGTTGCCAGAGAAGGAGTGTGCTAGACACACTCACCTTGGGCCTCACCAAGTTGCCAGAGATTAATACAATGGCTGCTCCTGGGCATGAAATCCTCCTAGTGGAGACTCTGCGGAGCATGAAACCGTATGGGCATTAATGAGAGCAACAGACACTCACTAGTCATCATTCTGTGCTAGATGCCAGCTTCGATTTAGGCAGGTTGCTCTTCCTTTTTAATCCTCAATTTCTATGTGTGGACAATAGGATTAAAATACCTGCCTGAAAAAGTACTTTGAGGATTATATGAGGTAATACCCAGTTCAATTAAATGTTTGGTACAACATGTTTGGATGAGAGTAGATGTTACTATATTTTCTCATTTCCATACTATGTCTCAAACTCACCGTGAAGGTAATAATTTATATTCTATGATATGTGGTTTGTATAGTCTTGAGAAAACACCATTACCACCAATAGAAAAAAAGGAAAGGAAGACAAGCAAAAAAGGACAAGGAAAACTATAGATATAAAGGCTAAAATGCATACTTATTTTTTCCTTAAAGCAAATTTGTATTTGTACATAGAAAAGTTTCATGAAAAAAATCTAGACAGAAAAGTGGTGTTCTTGCCTCCAAGTATAATTTTATATTAGTTTTTAGCCCCTCAACACTATTCAGTTTAGTACTTTAAGCAAAGGTCTTTGGATAGTAGAAAACCCGCAGTGTAAATGTCATGGGCCATAACATTATATACAATTCCATGCCACATATCACACACACACACACACACACACACAAATCATTTTGGGTTGTGTCAGTGTGAAGCAATGGAAAGAATACTAGATGGAGTTGGAGTTAGAATACCAATTTGTTAGCTTCTCAGCCAATAGATTTTTGTGTATCCTTGGACCAGTCACTAAGCCTCTGAGGAGCCTCTATGAAGGCTCAATTCCCTTATCAATAAACCTGGAAGTTGGGATAGATCATTCTTAATTGTAAAAATGTAGTACTTTCATGCCAAAACAAATCTGTCAACTGAATTCAGTTCTCAAAGCAAAGTGACAAGCTCTCAAGGTGAATATTATAAAGGTAACTGAACTTGAGCACATAATGAGGAAGTCATAGGTAATGAGAGAATAATAGACTTACATTGCACCTTCATATTTCTGATTGTCTTACTACCTTTAAACAATCCCCCAAAGTATAATAATGAGCAACACTTAAAAAAATAGAATAAAGGCTCTTATGCTACCGACCGCCCACCTGGGAGGGCTCCTTCTCTACCTGACTACCTAGATCAAAGGTTTTTGAGAATATCTGAGGACTTATCCCAATTTTGCCAAGGCAAAACTCCAGCTAAGCTACCCACCCCTTGATAATATTTTGATCACCCCAAAATACCATGATTACCTTTCCTTCACAATTCTTTACCCGCATGTTTTTGCAGACTCCTTCAGTATTATAAGAGAGTCTAAGAAAACCTCAGCATTCATCTTTAACAAAAAAGACTAATATCTACATTGTTTTACAGCCCTCAGGCTGCTTCTTATATAGTCAAGTTTGGTTATTATCACACGAGTTAAAAGAAGAAAATCACTGACCACATTGAGTTGGTCAGAGCAAAGTAAATACATCAAATTTTTCTAACCCTGTCAGATTTGGCTGTGCAAATGCATATGCTAAGTCTTTCCAAGTCCGCCTTTGCTGGGTTATAATCCAAATTTTCAAAGGACACAGTATTTAACTAGATGCATATCATTTTCACAGCCTTCACATAAGTCCCTAAATTGGGACCTTTTGAATCAGTTTCAGCGATTTGATGACTGTGATAAAGTGAATTTAAGTTACAGTTCTCTGAGTTTCTTCCTTATGAAATGGTAATTGTGAAATTTCAAGGTGAACAGGTTCTCTCTCTTTTAAAGAAATATTTATTTGAGAAAGAGAGCAAGAGTAGTGGGGAGAGGCAGAGGGAAAAGGAGAAGCAGACTCCTCGATCAGCTGGGAGCATGACTCTGAGCTTCATCTCAGAGCCCTGGGATCATGACTTAAGTGGAAGGCAGATGCTCAACTGACTGAGCCACCCAGGTGTCCCCAGGTTCTCTCTTTAAAAAGTTATCCAACAAGAATTTCCTTCACACCCAGATGTCTCAAAACTCAGGAGTAAGGAATTGGGCTTATGGTGTGAGGATTGGAAGACACACCAAAATGGATTTGCCCATACAAATGTGAGATGTGAGGTTCCAGAAGGAAAACAGATGTGAGCAAAGTACTGTCATGATGGTTTTTCCTACTGGGAAATTGGAACTATGCTTATTCAAGAACAGTGACACCTTTGCCATACAACATTTGTTTAAAATATTGAAATACAAAAGAAAAAAAAAGAAGTGCTCAGGAAAACACAAATATTGCAGGCCAGAAGCAGGTGCAGTGTTGCCTCTGGGAACAGATGGAAGAAAACTTGACAAGCCAACTGAGCTGGAATCTCAGCGTGGTGCTTTGTATTTGCATTCCTCCTGCTGGTCTGGCCTCCTAGATCACATGGCCAGATACTTCCCTCATGGTGCTCATCACTGTGTCTCCAAAAACCTTTAGGACTGTGTTGTACCCAAACTACTGGTTCTTCTGAATTGAAAATCAACACATTAGGTTAAAGCTAAACTCATAGGGAAATGTTACAGCTCATTCACTTCTGCAATTCATTCCATGGGAAAAGATGAGAAAAAAAGCTCATGGTGGATTAATAAATAAATCTGAACTAGGTCAGAGTTCACTAAAGAAGGTCTTCTGAAGCCATGGGCTGTGCTGGAATAGCTTTAAATGAGTCCTGTCAAATCCCCATAAAAGGAAGCGGCTTTCTTCCTCTTTCATAGAGAAAGAACAACGTGTACCCAGAGTAGATTCTATAAAGTCACTATTGGAGTCACACATTTCAGTATCCGTTTATATCATTGTTTGACCCTAAATCTGCCTCCTTTATTGTTAAATGCATAAGCACTTCTGGGCTCTTGCAAAAGCCTCAAACTGTTACCTGGTAAGTGTTGATTAAGTAGATTGGAGAGCATTAACCACAGAAATTAAAGTAAAAGCTGAGATCCTTCCATCTCAAAGGGACATAATGAAAAACCAGGAAAACTATAGACACTAAAAGTCTGGAATCTAATCTCCATATCTGTGATCCTGTTTATGTTCTATCCCATGCTCCCCATCAGAATATTCCATAATATACTCCTGCCTTCATGATAAAACTTAAAGCAACAATTTATTCTGGCTGGAATTTTTTTTTAAAGAGCTGTTCATTTTTCAAACTGCTTTAACCTTTTTTTCCATACTGACTTCTCCACTAAGACTGCCCTTCCTATAGCTCTGATATCCAATGGATATCAGAATATTCCCCAATGGTTAAATTCCCATTGTTTCTCACCACCATTTGCCCATTCTCTCCTCCAGAAACTCTCTATTAGAGCTAGTTCCATGATCCAAATCTCTCCTGAATTTTCCTACCTCCCCAGGAGCTCTTTCTCAGAATTATTTGAAAGCATTCTATTTCTGCTCACTCCTTAAATGTTGGAGTACCCCAGAAGCTCATTTAGCTGCATGGTTTCAGATCCCAAAGCATTTTTCTTCAGCTTAGATCTCTCTCTTTAGCAAGAGAATCCAATTTCCTCTAAAAAAAAAAAAAAAAAAATTCTGCTTGTAAATTCCACGAGTATAATATTTTTAGAGCTAAATTTCTCCTTCATTCCCCATCCTACCTTGCATTATCAGTCACCGAAATCAGAGAGATGGCCAGAGCAGTGCTTTGCACAATGTTAGGTACTCAGCAAATGCTTTGTAATACATGTGAATGGATTGGGGGGGAGGGGCTAAAAAATAAAATTCATATTCTAAAGGGTCATTTAAAAATAATTTAAAAATTAAAAGTAAGATGTAGAAATTTTCTTAAATCTAATGTAGCCTAATTTCTACACAGCTAGCTGGTAGCCACGTTTCTAGAACCTAGGTTTTCCATCACTTAAGCTTTTGCTCTTTAATATACAGTAATTGCAACCAGTATTGATATAACAATGGTCAATCATAAATACTAAAAGTTTCTTGTTAAGAATCCTCTCCAGCGATTTCCTGGTCCTTCTAATTCTCTGATATACTTTAATCAAGTTGGGGTAAAAATGTATTACGCTTCTATCTATTGGGCACTCGAATGTGTTGTCTTTTCATTTTTATACCAACCCAACAATATATTTCCTGTTTCACTCTGATGGGGGAGCAGAAGTCTAGCTGAGGACAAGGTCCAAGCTCACACCCTGCAAGGTGGGATATGCGTGCCATTCCTTAGCTGCCCTGAGCATTTTTATCAATAAACTAGCTTCCAGAAGGAAATGTAGATAGAATTAAATGTCCTTACAACCTGCAGCCCATTGACAGATACTTGAAGTGGGTAGAGCATAATATTCCTGCAGGAAGTTCCCAACTATTTTAATGTTAATACCTTGCTAGAGGGAAAAACAACCTTAACTAGGCAATGGCATGGCCTTTAGAATCTTGTGAATCCTAACGTATGAAAATCCTTTTGAAACCTCCCTTTTCCTTAGTTTTCCCAACCCCAAGCATATAATCAGCCACCCCTCACAAGCCCTGGGCAGCAGCTCTTCCTGCCCATGGGCCCTGTCTTCCTGCTTTAACAAAAACCACCATTTTGCACCAAAGATGCCTCAAGAATTCTCTTAGCAATCAGTTCTGGACCCACCCCATCAAACCTCCCCTACGGTCAAAAACTACAACTCCATTTTACAGATAAAGAAGTAAAGTAAGTCACCCAAGGTCATGGTCTTGAGGTTTCCGAGTAGAACACAAAACACATGTAGTCTGTTTTCTTGCTATTATCCTCCGTAGAATAACTTATATCCTTTACTGGAGCTACTCATCCCTATCCTGGTCATATTTCTCATGATTTCTTAGGAGATGAATGTGCCTTTCTGTTTTTAAATAGCTGATTCCCCTCTCAAAAAATCTAAGAAATGTGTTATTCCTCATGATTGCCCATGGTAAGGCCAAATACCAGGAAAAAATTCTTTGTTCCTACAGTTTTGACCAAAACCTCCTAAGAATCTTTAACTTTCCACAGCAAGCTGTAAGCTCTTTTAAATATCCTGCAGAACTTCCAGTGCAAAATCAGTTCATTTACTGAGGATCAGATAAACGAAAAATAAATATCCTTCTAAAAAACTCCACGGCACCCATCTGCCAAGCAGGAGATATCTCTCCAAGATGCCTATTTCACTGTCCCTACATTTGTAGTGGGATGTTTCCTTTTTCATACCTAGTTTCCTGAAAACTCTCAAAAGCCTTTCTCTGACATAGGTATACAACAAAGCTTTTATATAGAGGAAAATAATTTATTTTCATGAAATCACAACTTTATATGTGTCAACTCTTACTTTTAAAACCCTTATAGCCTACAGTTGAGTGCTAATAGTCTTTTCCTTTTTTATATTCACATCTTATTATTGGTGGGGAAGAAAGCCAATTAACCTTTCCAGGGAAATAACATTACAATTAACTCTTCAGTAAATTAAGTAGTAAAAGCTTTTCAACAATGCACTTTCCTTTTGAATTGTTATAAAACCTTTGGCTAGAAATTAATGCAGCAAATTCACAACAAGATTAAAATTCAAAACAAGCTATTTCTCTTCTCCCATCAATAGAGAAACAGTTTTGAATCCACATAGAAATTTTAGACACCGAATCCTTCAGCAGCAATTGCCATTATTTTTCAAAACTGTTCAATGCATTCTCAATTTATCTGTATCTTTTATTGAATTATGAATTCACCTCTGATTTCTACTTTTGCCTTAGTAACCTGCACTTATTAATTTCCTTGTAATACCATCCCCCCAATTTATGCAAGGACATTTGAACATCATCAGAAACATCATCAAGTAAGGCGGAAACGGTGAACTTCTCAGTACTCTCAGAAAATGTCAGAAAGCAGATTTGTATTTTTCATGTCTTTTTCAGACAGGTAACATGGTGGGAATGGATTTAGGAAAGGATAGATTCAAACTTGAATCTAGGCCCTGCTAGTTGATGAGGAGAATGTCCTTGGGGCAAGGTCTTACATTGTGTGGAATAACTTTACTCAGGCAAGGTGGGTAAATGTTTTTAAACCTTGAATCTTTCATATGTTAATGGAGCTAATTATAATGTGAGGATTAAATGAGATAACGTTGTATAAAGCCCCTGGTACATGATGGATGCTCAGTAATTACTGGCTCTGTCCCATTTCCTGTTTATATCCCTGTGAACAGAAGCCTATTTAAAGACCAAAAGCAATGACTCTGAATCGACTTCTCAAATCACCTTTTGTGATTATTCCCTTTGGTGGGAAAAAAAAAAAAAAGTGATATTACATTTCAAATAAGCATTCAGACCACAAAAATGTAAAAGATTGACTGTGAGACTGTTATGAGACTAGAGAGATTAATGTGTTATCTCCCTTAGATGGGGAATTTGTGACAATAATAATTATCATGAGAAACATGTTTGAAGCTTAAATATTAAGAAATATTACACGAACATCAGTGTTGTATACATCTGAAGTCTCAATAAAACCTGTCACCTTCTGAGGAAGCCTATTCCTCCATGACCTTCTGCGTTTTCATCAAGCAAGTCCCTTGGAAATAATGTTTTACATACCTCACCTCTAAAGGATTTAGCATATGCTTTCTTTATCTCATCCAAACGTGAAGGAAGAAATCCAGTAACCACCTACAGACTAAGAAAAGATCATAGAGACCGTCTACTCCAGTCTACAACAGATGGTCACCAAGCCTGAAGACAAGTTCCACAGGCAGGCCTCTAACTTCTGAGTTGGGTTACTTCTTGTGAGTTCTAAATTCTTAGCTCTTGTTCCTGCTGAACTAAAATCTGCCTCATACTCATTTCTTCCAATTGATTCCAGTTCCATCCTGTGGAACAATGTAGAGTAAGAGGCCTCCAACTTTCATTTTATAGTAGCTATCTTCTCTTTCTTTACTTCAGAACACATTGCCCAGGTTTTCCTCTGGAGAATTATCCCTCACCAAGCTTCAGTACATTTAGATACGTGTCGCTGATTGTTACCATCTCCAGGAGTGGGCCTATGATTTCAACAGGGATCTAAACACAGTTATCAACTCAGAAAAGAGTATGAAATCTAATTCAGGTCAGGACTTTTTGCTTTTGCATGATTGAGCAAGAGAAACACTCAGTGACTATTTCAGTAGACTTGAAATTGCAGATGCTCTAGCCACCATCTTGCCCATGGGAAACAAGAGCATCTCTGGAAATGGGGCCTACACAGAAAAAAGTAGTACAGAAAGAGTGACAGGGTCCTAAAATATCCAGCCAGGTATGAAGGTAGGGCTAGTTCCCTGCAGTTTCTCCTTATATAAATGAAAACATATAATTTTTTTCTTAGGTTTGTTTGGGTTGGATTTACTGTCACCTGTAGCCAAAACCCTAACCTTAACCCTAACCTCTAACCTTAACCCTAACCTCTACTGACATACAGATATCAACATTCTATGTATTTCTGAAGATTAATATTACTTCCTCTCCATAATCTTCTATTATTTCAAACCCACATTCTCAATTCTTTAAATTCTCACTATTAAAAAAGTTTACCTAATGTCTTTTGAAAGTGGTTCTTTTGTTCCTTAGCGTCTCCCGAGTAAAGTAAGAATAAAAACTAAAAAGTTTGTTTGTTTGTTTATTTATTTATTTATTTATTTATTTATTTATTATTTATTTATTTAAGATTTTATTTATTTATTCATGAGAGACACATAGAGAGAGGCAGAGACATAGGCAGAAGACTCCCTGCAGGGAGTCTGATGCTGGATTTGATCTCAAGACCCCAGGATCATGACCTGAGCCAAAGGCAGATGCTCAACCACTGAGCCACCCAGGTACTCCGCAATAAAAAAGTTTATAAACAGTATGTAAAAGAAAAATAGATAAAGAAATTCTTTTTCGTGTGTTTATGACAAAGAAATTCTTAATCTACTTTATGGCAAGAATCATTTTCAAAAACCTAAGAAATAGCACGTCATGTCAATTAACCTGCCAACTTCAGTCTCTGTTATCTCACCAGTAAATAAGGTTTCCAGAGGACCTCCATTTGGTTACTCTTTTTTAGCACTGAGGTTATTAAAAATTTCAATCCAACTACATTTGTTTGCTAATAGTCCATTATTCTACTTTTCATGAGCTGAAAAAAAAAACCTGTCTCCAATTAAGATTCTAAGGATTTCTGCTTAACTAATTCTTTTTTTTTTTAAGTTTTTTTTTTTTTATTTTTATTTATTTATGATAGTCACACAGAGAGAGAGAGAGGCAGAGACATAGGCAGAGGGAGAAGCAGGCTCCATGCACCGGGAGCCCACGTGTGATTTGATCCCAGGTCTCCAGGATCGCGCCCTGGGCCAAAGGCAGGCGGTAAACCTCTGTGCCACCCAGGGATCCCTGCTTAACTAATTCTATACACCTTTCTGTACCATGTACAATTTTGATCCAATATTTTAAGCACATAAAAATAGCTAAGACATAATCCCTTCATTTGAGGATTTTATACTTGCTGGGTTAAAACATTTATGACTCATCATGACCACCATCACCACCAACAACCATAGGACTCCTATTTATTTACTCAGTACCTAAAATATGACAGATGTCATGCAAAATGCTTTGCAGATAAGATCTCATTTAATCCCCTTAACCTCATGCCATGGTATTATTATCACAAACTTACGGACAAGAAACAGAGATAAGTTGAGAAACATATCCAAAGTCACACAACCTATAGATGACAAAGTCAGTAATGACTACAAATTCTAAGATCATGTTTTTACTAATCATATGAGTCGGTCTCCAGTTTCTGTAAATACTGTAAAGGTCATACAATATGACTGCCATGTTATTATAGATTTTATCCCTATAATACTAGGTGGAACCCATGCAAACAATGTTCTGAGGTTAATATAATGGAAGAAGCAAGCACTTCTGCTTAGTGGTAGGACTTCGTAAAGGGGCAGCATTTTTAATTTAAATTTAATTTGCCAGCATTTAATATAGCACCCAGTGCTCATCCCATCAAGTGCCCTCCTTAATGTCCGTCACCCAGTTACCCCATCCCCCCACCACCTCTCCTTCTACAATCCTTTGTTTCCCCGAGTTAGGATTTTCTCATGGTTTATTTTCCTCTCTAATTTTTTGCCTCTTGGTTTCCCCCAGGACAGCATTTTTATTTATTTATTTTTTTTCAGGACAGCATTTTTAAATGAATTTATTTCTTTTCAAACAGGAAAGGTAAATGAATAAACTTAAGAAAAATCAACAGCAGGGGTGCCTGGGTGGCTCAGTCGGTTAAGCACCTGCCTTTGGGTCAGGTCATGATCTCAAGGTCCTGGGATGGGGCCACATCAAGCTCCCTGCTCATCGGGGAGTCTTCTCTCTCTGCAGCTCTCCCAGCTCGTGCTTGCTCTCCAAACCCCTCACTGTGTCAAATAAATAAAATCTTTTTTAAAAAAGAAAACACATCAAATATAGTCTTAGAAGTCATATTTAAAATATATATTTAAAATATTTATGACAATCAGAACTCTGGAAAGTCTGTTCTTCCTAGATTACCTCAGCTGATGGGTGGGGCTAGCCCTGAACTGACTGAAAATATTTCTTTGCATTGGTTTCCTTTTCCAGGTCCCCTCCCCACCCAGATTTGCATACTACTGCTTCCTCATTCTCTGAGGTACTCACTTCCTTTTGTTTTTCTTCTTTCATTCCTAAAACAAGCCTTTCTTTATTATCTATCCTAAAGACCGAATCCTGGCATGGCTTTGGACTGGATTTATGTCATTGTTACCAGTCCCAAGGGTTTTAGTCTTATTTCTGCTGGTGAAATGAAAGCCTTTAAATTTTTTTTCAAGCAGATTTTTTTATGTAGAAGGAGATACTGAGGAATGCTTTCAAAGTCACAGTGCATAAGCAATCAAAGGACACACCCAAGAAGTACCCCTGGTGCTCATGACAGAGGGCACCCACCTGCTTTCCTCTCTCTCTGCTCTTCCTCCTTCTGCCTTGGTCCCATTTCCAAAGAGGTTCTTGCTTCCATTTCAGTGGACAAGATGGTGGTCAGAGACCAGACATAGCCTTTCCCAAATCTCCTGGTAACACTATCAGCAATGCTACCAACAAAGATGAGAAAATTGTTCTCTAACTTTGCGTTTTCCACCTCCTCCCTGATAAAGGTATTAATGAACAGTGAAATTGCAAAAGGCTTAAAACATGCAGATAGTTCACCAATTGAATAAAGAGATGCTAAATGAACAGCATAACATAATTTACAACTAGTATTTTGGAAAGGAGGCAATCAAAGCATCATGATATTCATTACTAGGTATGCCAGAGTGAGGAGTACGTTAAAATTGGACAAAGTACAAATTTCAATATATAAATGCAGTATCTGTCAATTAAACATGTTTGAGTTCTTTCTTGTTCTTAAAAAAACCACACACGCACAAAATAAACAAGCAAAGAAAAATTGGGGGTTAAATAATTTTAACCAACTTTCTCCTTGACGTCCTGCTCTCTACAGGCAATATATTCAAATAGAATATTCATGGACAAATTCAAATAGAATAAACTGAAAGAGCCATTTGGGGGAGCACGAGTAATGAATATCAATACTTTACCATACCTGTCTCTGAAACTGAGTCTCCATTTGACATTGTACTAATATTATGAACATAGTATTCCTTTAAAATGTACAAAAGATTAATGTAAGACCTGAAGTAAAGACTTAATACTTTTTTTTAAAAGGTGTCGTTTCAAAACATTATGTTCCACCATGACCTGAAAAAAGCTGATAATGTTCTTAACAAGGTCTTGCTGTTTGAAGATTTCCTGTCTGCTAGGACACTTAAGAGTTACCACGAACAAAGCAACAAAGGCAGCAAAACAGGGCTGGAAACACATCCTGTCAAGCAAAGCATAGGTTTCTCAAGATTTTGGTGTGCCATGTGTGCATATGCTGCTTTTCATTTGGCAAGCTTTTTTAAATGTCTTCACAGACTGCTAAGAAATAACAAGTGTTCTTTTGTTTGTCAGATTTTAGGCATTCTGGGGGACATTTTAAAGCTACGTGGGTTCAGTTTACTCCATTCCAAGCTAAGAATATAACATCTTTTAAAAGAGCTGCTCCCTTTGATCTATGTATGGAGCAGTATGGAGGCTGTCATCTTTCACTGGAGGATGGGTTACTTGTTAACAGGAGTTAAACATTCAAATCCTGAGCACATGTGCTGCCCAGGAAGCCTAATGGCACCTAAGTCCCTCCTGAACAGAAGAATCTCTTCACAACGTGGAATTAATCTGGTAAGTATTTCTTCTTTCAGGAGCAATAATATTGTAAACCTAGAACATTACCTGACACATACTAGGTGACCAGAAAAATTTTCCTGAAATAGCCCATTCCTGCCTTGAAAAAGCCAGGGCTGGAGTCCAGGGGGCAAGGGTTGGGGGCAGGCAGAGGGAAATCTAGACTAGAACTGGAAGAGAAATAATGCTCCTACACCCCACAGGATCTTGGGTTTCAAAAATTCATATTGAAGAGAAATTAAAAATTCCCATGACCACCCTGTTGGATGACATTCACAAGTCCTATGTGGCCTGCTTTAAATGCATATGTTTTTCTTGGAGCACCCCTGTGCAGTGCTGATTTAATACAATATGATTTGCCTCAAATATTTTTTGTGTTTAAGTATGCAAATCCATTGTAAGATTTGCAGCAGAGCTCGTACATAGTTCTCATGACCACTAAAGCAGTACAGTAGAGGAAACATAAGCAAATGCTCTCTGGCACTGAACACGAAGGCATCATCATATTTTGCTCTTCTCAGCTGAACAAACACTCACTAAATTTGTTTACCTTACGGTGGCCTCATTTCCCATCACCATTTTGTTTTCTGATGAACATTTAATCCACACTGGGTGACAGACAAGAAATGTGCCATAGAGACTGCAGAAGTTTCAAAGTGTATCATCACCCTGGATATTAAAATCCAAGTATAACAGCAGCTTTAGTCACTTCCAAGCAATGGTCAAGGAAAAAAAAGAGTAACAATTAGTAGATAACTGTGGATTGATAGAAGTTGTTTATATAATGAGGGGAAATATAAACATCACTGCAGACTTGGAAATTGCTAAACATTATTATATGAATGAAAACTGGAATAAGCTTTAAATGAAGACGTTAATGTTTCAAAAGATTTGATGACAAAAGAAAAATGAGGCATGATCCTGGGAATACTTCTGCCTAAGAACTGGGATAATAAAATTCTATAAAGCACTGATTCAGTTCATGCTTCAATTTCTAGGGTAGACTTCATTCTTATCCTCCCCAAACACCCTGTGGTACGAATATAGTCCTAATTCCCAACACACACAAGAGTAGCAATATAGTAAGTGGTAAGAATGCTAAGGGTAGGGCAACCCAGCTGGCTTAGCAGTTTAGCGCCGCCTTCAGCCCAGGTTGTGATCCTAGAGACCCAAAATAGAGTCCCACGTCAGGCTCCCTACATGGAGCCTGCTTCTCCCTCTGCCTGTGACTCAGCCTCTCTCTCTCTCTCTCTCTCTCTCTCTGTGTGTGTGTCTCTCATGAATGAATGAATAAATAAATAAATCTAAAAAAAAAAAAAGAATGCTAAGGGTATGAAGTTCAAGGCATTTCACTAGATGCCTCCCAAAATAAATGACTTATTTAACAACCTAGCTATTGAGATATATGCATACACACACTAATGTAAACTTGACTGACAAGGAAGCTTCTAGAAATGCTGGTTGACCTTTGGTCACAAATGCCATATCTCAGGCATAAATGCCAGTCCACTGAGTTGTATGGTGCTGTTTTCTTTTTATGCTTCCTTTGGTGATTTTGAAATGCAAACCTTTTCCAGGTATTTTCCAACTTCAAATACCTTCCCACTCTCAATTTTCTCTGTCAGACCAGGTGGTTTGACTCCTCTGGTCCTAGTGGGTCCCTGGAACATAGGAGTAAGTTTTGAAGTCTCTCACAGGGATGTGATACTAAGACCCTCTCTGTTAACCTCCTTATTCATGGTCTGATGAAATTCCCAGCTAGTGGTGCTTAGTGATTGTCATGTAAATTTTTGTTATTCTGGTATAACATATTTTTATTTTCTAAAGTATCATATTTCTCTTGGCGTATATGCCATTATTTCAGCCATTTTTTTAAAAACCTGGAGAAACCATCTAGAGAATTGTATTTGTCACTAAAGTTCAAATTAAACAAATTTACACTTTTACAAAGTATTCTTCTATAACCTCCCTCATCTTCAACAAAGTAGGAGGGTTGAAGGAATCCACAAAGCACAGTTTCCATTGTAAGAATAATTCTTATGTAACTCAAAGATCTCTGAACAAGTAAAATAACCACATGACTGTCCTAAAACATACAGGGAACACTGTATAAGAATCTCTCTCCAGGGGATCCCTGGGTGGCGCAGCAGTTTGGCGCCTGCCTTTGGCCCAGGGCTCGATCCTGGAGACCCGGGATCGAGTCCCACGTCGGGCTCCCGGTGCATGGAGCCTGCTTCTCCCTCTACCTGTGTCTCTGCCTCTCTCTCTCTCTCTCTCTCTGTGTGACTATCATAAAAAAAAAAAAAAAAAATCTCTCTCCATACATGATGGAAACAAAACAAAAATATAGTTGAATAAAAACTGGAAATATTTCTTTTGAAACAAAACTACAACTTGATTTCAAAAAGTTTGCAGTTCCTAAAAAAAAAAAAAAAAAAGAGTTTGTCAAAAAGATCTTTAAAATATTCAAACAGATGAAAGTTTTTGAAGAGAAAAATATCAGGGAAAAATATCTAGTATTATTTTGTAACTCTTCACCATTGTCCTTCTAGTGTGGAATTGTAAAGGGCTGCTTCAGAAACTGGAAAAATTTATAATACACTCATGACTAAATAATGATGCTACTGATTCATTTCATTTTTTAAGATCACACTTTTTCAGAAGTTCAAATAATATATTCTATTGTCAAATAATATATCCCACCTGTATCTATCAAATAATATATTCCAATATATTGAATCATTATTTCATAAAAGTATTCCATTTTTAGGATTGCTTTTCATTTTTGGTATGTCTAGTTTTATTTTTAGACTGTTTTATTTTTTCCAAATTTATTCTGCTAATAATCTTCATAATCCATCAGCTAATATTTAAATGGTTTTATATTCCTTGTAATTTTTAATTTTTTCATAAGTCATTGATACCTTTTTTTTAAGATTTTATTTATTTGAGAGAGAGAGAGAGAGAGCTAGCATCAGAACGATAACATGAGTGGGTTGGGGGTAGGCAGAGGGAGAGAGAGAGAAGCAGACTCCCTGCTAAGATCTGGTATCAGGATCATGACCTGAGCCGAAGGCAGATGCATAACCAACTGAGCCACCAGACACCCTCACTGATGCCTTCTTATACACTTGAAATACATTAAGCATTATATGTCATTGGTTTTTTAAAGTAATAATTCTAGACATTATTAAAATAATATGCCAGCATTAATATCCATACATTTATATTAACATAAAATAAATACTAAAATAATTATCTTTTGATGTTGTAATCACTAGATACACATTCTTCCTCTGGTTCTCTTTAAGTTTAGCTTCTCCCAGCTATCTTTATCCCTCTTCCTGTGATATCTGGGCTTTGAGAGAATGCAAAGCAATTCTTTCTCATTTGCTATCAGACAGCTTTGTTCTAGGAGAGAAGAAGGGACACCTGGGTGGCTCAGCAATTGAGTGTCTGCTTTTGGCTCAGGGTGTGATCCTGGCTCTGGGGATTGAGTCCCACATTGGGCTCCCTGCGAGGAGCCTGCTTCTCCTTCTGCCTGTGTCTCTCTCTCCATGTCTCTCATGAATAAATAAAATCTTAAAAAAAAAAATAGGAGAGAGGAAGTCACAGACTGTCACACAACAGCCATGATGGACAGGATAGTGAATAAGGAGCTATGAATCAGACATTTAGACCGTATTTTTCTACCTAACTCTCCAAGATCTTTCAATTTTCCCCAAAAGTAGCTGAGAGAATGGCATTTGGAATCATTTTTGCGATGACCACTTGAAATGCAGTATTTATGAGAGGATCTCCATGGGATGTCGACATTACATCATCCTCTAGAAAAATAAAAAATAATAAAATTAAATTCTGGATTCTAGAGTGTGAAGTTGCATCAGGTAGGATTCTCAAGTATAAGTAACAGACACCTACTCCAGCTACCTTAAACAGGAAAATTTTAATTATTATGAAATAATTGACTAGCTTGCACAATCTATAGGAAGCTTCAAAAATATTACTCAAAAATCCAGTAGGAATCAAAGAAGATCGATCAAGTACAGGAACCCTTCCATTGGGATATTACTCAGACTACAGCCAGGGTTTTTCCAGGGAATTATTCTACTACTACTGTAAATGAATTCTAAATCATTCCTTTAATTTTATACCTTTTCTAAGTCCTGATCAGGAACACCCAAATGATAAAGCATAATTCATGTGTCTTCACCCTAGAGGTCTGAGACTGTCCAACTACAATGAAGAAATTCTCTTAAGTAGGAAAGAATGTGGTTGTTTGGGATCCAACTACCACCACCACCACCACCACCACCACCACTACCACCACCAAATGTCCACAGCAAGCCCTAGATTTCTATTCTATCATGTTTGGGCCATAAAAAAAAAATGGTAGAATTAAAATAAACTGTCATTTCTTGAAGTGGGATATATTTTAAGGCACAACTTGAGAAAGAGCTAAACAGGATAGGGAAGGCAAAATGGTGATGGCTTCGGATTCTAGGAATTGGATGTCAGTGTTCTCAAAATATGTTGAAGATTAAGTCCAATTTCTTGTTTTTTTTTAAGTCCAATTTCCAAGAGACTTGGGACTTCTCTGCAAGATTAAATAATATATTTTTATTTTTATAAAATATTTTATTTATTTATTCATGAGAGACACAGAGAGAGATTGATGCAGAGGCACAGGCAGAGGGAGAAGCAGGCCCCATGCAGGGAGCCTGATGTGGGACTTGATCCCGGGACTCCAGGATCATGCCCTGGGCCAAAGGCAGATGCTCAACCACTGAGTCACCCAGGGATCCAATAATATATTTTTAAAATAGAAAGGAAAGATAATTTAAGAGCTATTAGCAAATATTTGTAACAAAAAATGTAACAAAAATGTCTTATTAAATTGTCCCTCAACTTTGCCTTACATAAAAATTCACTTCAGAGTAATTATGATATAGAAACCCAATCCTATTAGGTATTTCTAGGGATGCCTGGGTGGCTCAGTGGTTGAGCATCTGCCTTTGGCTCAGGGCATGATCCTGGTTCAGGGATCCTCACAGGGAGCCTGCTTCTCCCTCTGCCTATGTCTCTGATTCTCTCTCTGTGTCTCTCATAAATAAAGTAATAAAATCTTTAAAAAAAAAAAGAATTTCTAAAATCATTTCATTACTTTGTGTGAGTTATAATAAAGATCTAAAGTATTTTAGATCAATAAATCATTACAGCTTATACTAATAATTCATCTAATGTGATTTTAGTAATATTCATGACATATGCATTCTTATTTCTACTGCCTAAGGGGGATATTTTTAAGGGGATAATTTATTTAAGTTATTTATGATTTTTAGCTTATTTTTTAAATTTATTTTTGAGAGACAAAGCATGCAAGCCAGGGGGGAGTGGGGGTAGGGGTAGAGGGACAGGGAGAGAAAGAATCCTAAGCAGACTCCACACTCAGCACAGAGCCCAATGCGGAGCTTGATCTCACAACCCTGAGATCATGACGTGAGCTGAATTAAGGGTTAATGCTTAATCAACTGAGCCACTTAGGTACCCCTAAATTATTTAGGATTTAAGTAAATCTTAAAATGCCATATTTTTTCATTTTGTTTATATGGGCCAAATGATATTTAAATACAGAATGAACATTCACTATAGTTTTAGCATCAAAAGAAGACAGAAATATGCTTTTATTATATAATACTTTGAATTCTTGTTTTCTGAATTACTTCTTGTAATTACCAGGCTTAGTTTCTGAAAGCATGAAAAAGTTTCAGACTACTATTTGCTAGACCCTCTTATCAAATAACCCATTGAAGATATAAAAAGTGTTATTTGCTATGAAAGAGTAAAGTCAATATAAATATAGCTTTCTTTTTAACATTGTTTTTCATGATACAAAGATATCACATGCTACATAGAAATTTAAATCAGATGGATTTACAGATCTGATGAAAAGAATTATCATTTCATGCTCTCTATTAACATGTATTTTGCCATTAGTATTTCTTTTGTGGCCTTTAAACAAGTATCCTACAAGGAATATAAAATTTTAAATAAATAGATAAAAATTGGAAATGACTATAACTGTACATGAACTTATAGGATAAAATCCAGCTCACTCCATGTCACCAAATGTGGAATTAATTCATTTAAAAATTATTTTCAGGCAGATGTCATTTTCAATTACTTAAATAAATAAAATCTTGCCTGGAAACGGAAAAATTCTAGTCTCCTTTAAAATTATGTGTAATTTTCTTTCAATAGATTCTACATGTAGTTGTGTAAAAGCACAAAGTCAAATCCTGGACTGCCCTAGGTATTGGAGGCACAGAAATTTACCATCAACCATATCATCCTTAATGACAGGATTATTATGTTTTTGTCTGAGAATCCAGAAATTTCTAAAATAAAATGCATCACGTGTTTCAGGTGAGACTTTCTCTTTTCTCAGTTTGCAGAGCTGCATGTATCCCGTGTGCCCACTGCTGACAAGGACGGTCAGTCACTTTTTTATCTCCACCCTTCCTTGTCAGCAATGACAGCCTCACTCCTCAGTGTGGAGAGGAAGCCCATCCATTGTGCAGGTTTTCAGAGACAGCCACCACATATAAACACCTCCCCACACTTGCTCAAGGAATACAATCTGGCCACATGGGATGACTTAAAATAATGATCCCACCAATCATCAGAAAATTTGCAGCTGCATAATCTATTTATACAGAAGTGAGTCCTCTGTATTTACAAATAGTACTGGGGCTGATTCTCAGAACATTAGCATATCATCATCACATAATGATGGAGAATCCTTCATGAGGCTTCTTTATTATTCCCTGTCTGCCTTTGATGTTGCAACGCATGTGAAACTGGTTTTCTAAAAGGAAAGGATGAAAATGATGAAAGCAAATGAAGTAAAAAGCCCCCAAGACTGTGGGTACAGGTAACCAGCAAAAATTTTGCTCATGTTGTCTTACTTCAGCTCACTAATGGTCCTCCTGCTGTGTTAAATGCTCTCTCCTCCCATTTCTAGTGGGAAATGTGGATTTGATTCCTACACATCTGAGCTAGAAAAATTTGCAAATTTTTAAAAAAGTTATAAAATCTGCTAAGCTCATCCCTTGAACAGTTCCAGGAAGAATGCAACAGATTTCTGTACTTCTGATGTGAATATTGTCTAGAAAACTCCCTGCCCTGAGCCACAGCACCAAAGGGCGGATGAAATATTTCCACTACAATGCACTCTTAATGGCAATAAGCCATTCTCAGATCATTCCATAATGGACCTTTCTACACTGAATTCCAAAAAGTCAAGAGTTAAATATGTACTGGTTAACCCTGGCTTGCTTAATTTCTATTTTCACCACAAAAAGCTAGGATTCATTCAGAGAGATACCATGTTGTTGTTGTTGTTATTGTTTTTCACTCTATCTCCTATTTCTAGACAATTCCTTTATCAGAAAAGGCACTCATGAAATATTGATTAGTTCAATTAATGAATTAATTCATGGACAAATCATTGTACTAGAAGTGCTGTCAATAGAACTCTCTGTGATGATGGACATGTTCACATAATGTTCATCTGCTAGAGTAACTACCAGCCACATATGGTAACTATTGAGCACTTGAAATATGTCTAATAGAGCTGAGAAACTGAAATTTTAATTTCATCATATTTTAATTAATTTAAATTTAATTAGCCACAAGTAGCTAATGACTAACATATTGGATAGGAGAGTTCTAGATGCTAGGGATGTAACTATGACCAAAACACAATGTATGCCCTCAAGGAGAGCTCCTTGTCCAAAAAGATAAGTTCAAAAATCATTGAAAGTCTTCACAAAAGGAAAAGGATATGAATTAGTTATGGAGGAAAAAAATAGAGAATTGAACCTATAGTGAAGATTCAGTATATCACCTGAGACACAAAATGGCATGTCTAAGCGCTTAAGACAATGTTTTTTTATTTAGCTTATAATAACTCATATGTAACTATATGAAACACAGACTTGTTTTGAACATTAAAAGACAGTATTTAAAAGGTCCTTAGAATATATATGTATAGGGACGTCTGGGTGGCTCAGCAGTTGGGGAACTGCCTTCAGCTCAGGACATGATCCTGGAGTCCCAGCATCGAGTCCCACATCAGGCTCCGCATGGAGCCTGCTTAAGTCTCTGCCTCTCTCCTAAGTCTTTCATGAATAAATAAATAAAATCTTAGAAAAAGAAAAAATATATAGAGAGACACATAATAGCTCTTTCTATATTCTCTCTCTATATAATATACATTATTATTTAAAATTAAGTATAATTCTACCACTAAAACCCATGTTGCTTATCATTAAAAAAAAATTAACTAGAGGCACTTGGGTGGCTTGGTTGGTTGAGCATCTGACTCTTGGATTTAGCTCAGGTCATGATCTCATTGGGCTCCAAGCATAGTACAGAGTCTGCTTGAGATTCTTTGTCTCCCTCTGCCCTCCCACCCCCCCGTGCTTGCTCACTCTCCCTCTCTCAAATAAATAATCTCTTAAAAATAAAAAAATAGAAAATCAACCATAATTTATTTTAACCAAAATTTATCATTTATTTTCTACTTTTTATGCATATTGGACCAAAAAAAGAATTATTTTGTTCCTACATGGCTTTTACTGGCATAGCTAGCTTTGGTAGTAAGGAAAAAGAGAAAGAGAAAGAGAAGAAAGAAGTCAGGGCACATGATCAGGAATCTCTAGCATTAAGCAATCTTCAAAAATTGTGGTCTAGAATCCTAGAAACAAACACTATTCCTTTGATTTCATTTCTTATAGCTTTAGTTTACAAGAGAAAAGGTTAAATAGCTCCATCTAGAGATACTTGTGGTAGATCTTTGGGATACACAGACTAGAAATCATCACAGGTGCCAAGTCCCGGGCTAATTTCTGTTTTTCCTTTAAAAGGGCTCGCAAATAAACCACCCCCACTGATACTAGATTATGTCTACAGCAAATCTGGGAGAAACCCCTAAAACCAGTCATTAGAAATTCATAAAATTTTATGTTATTTCAATGTTAGGTTAAATGAATACAATGCCACTAAGAACAATAAGCCCCAAGAACAAGTGAGATTAATACATCGACAAAGCTGTATTGTGGCTTTCAAATGAGCTCAGTAGCATATACGGATACAACCAACAGAGTCATGCCAAGTTTGCTGACAGAGCAAAGCAAATTGTAATGTCATCCAGGCCTATACTATCCTGTTGCTGAGTGTGTAATGGTGTGCAAGAACAAACATATTTTCTGATTCTAGGGGTTTACATTTTAATAGAGGAGAGAGGCATGAATCAAACACTATAGTACTTAAAAATCATGGTGCAATAAGAGCTTTTAGTAACAGTAACAGAATGTAAGGAGTAAAACAAGAGATCTAGAAAGACTTGCCTGAGGAAATGACATGAGCTCAAACATAAAGGTTAAGTAGGAACTAACACAGAGAATAAAGGACAGATGAGCACCGGGTGCAGAGGTAGAGGGAGGCATGAAGTCTGTCACAGAAAGGAACATTAAAATTCAAGAAAGTGAAAATGGACACAGGTGGATGAGCTGAAAAAGTGTGAGAGAGCGAGGAGGGCTGCTCTTCTTTTGTGGCTGACCCTCCTGTAAGATGAATGCATCATGCTCTCTGCTGTGTGCTGTGTTTCCCACTTTGCACTGACATTTATGGAGAGGTGATATCCGTATCTCCCTATGGCTCTACCTACTATGGCTTTGGTTTCTTTACTAGAATGAGCAGAAATGTCTGTATCTTTCACCAAAGGGGTTCTGCAAACATGTCATGTGGGAAAACTCTGGGAATATGCAGTAACTACACAATGGGTGAAAGCTTTGAGGATCTGGCTGCCTACTAAAGACACTGAGAAAGAGTGACTCCTCAAAAGGGAGGCATTACAAAGAGCACAGGAAACTTTGGGGGTTATGGATATATTCATTATCTTGACTGTGGCGATGGTTTCACAGCGATGACTATGTCATAAAAAGTCTCAGAATACAATTGATTTTTCTTCCATGATGAATTTTTAAGATGCTTGCTCCAGCATAAAAATAAGAAAACACAAAAACCAGCAGACATGAGGAAAATGTCAATAAAAATCAACATATATAAAGAATATCATCGGGATCCCTGGGTGGCGCAGCGGTTTGGCGCTTGCCTTTGGCCCAGGGCGCGGTCCTGGAGACCCGATCAAATCCCACATCGGGCTCCCGGTGCATGGAGCCTGCTTCTCCCTCTGCCTGTGTCTCTACCTCTCTCTCTCTCTCTCTCTCTCTCTCTCTGTGACTATCATAAATAAATAAAAATTAAAAAAATAATAATAAAGAATATCATCTTATGAGTAATAGGAAAAATACATATTAAAACCAGAAATCATCTTCACTCATTATACTGCCAAAATAAATATACGCCTAAACCTCATAATCTAATCAAGTCCATTCTTCAAAAATGTGGGGAATATAGACAGAAGAAGGCTGGATTTCATTTTACTAAAAAGGAAAAACATATGAATGTGTTATGAATGCATATGTAACCCCCCACTCAATTTCTCCAAATGTCACTTAATCACTCTTAAACACTATGTAATATTTCCCCCAAAGATGTCTACATAATAGGAAAGAATTAAATACCAATTATTTAATTATCACTTAACTCATTAGCAGATAAGTTTGTATACAATATTCAAATATCTTGGTTACGGAGCACTCTTTGCTTCTCATGGCAACAAATATGTACCATAATGTAACTAAATAATGAATAATATGCAAAATACACATAAGATGCAAATGGTACTTTGTGAAACACAAATTTAAATGACTTTTTACTTAATAACCTAATGATCTCACTTTTCTGAGTTTTTTCCCACAGCTTTATTGACAAATGACAACACTGTACAAGTTTAAAGTGTACTTTGTGAAGATTTGTTATATGCATATATTGGGAAATTATGACCACAGTGAGGTCAGTTAACATCTACATCATCTAGAGTCACCACTGCTTCTGTTTGTGTCTGTGGTAAGAACATTCAAGTTCTATTCTCTTAGAAAATTTCAAGTATAAAATATAGTATTTTTAACTATACTCACTAAGTTGTATTTTAGATCCCCAGAACTTATCTTACCACTGAAAGTTTATACCCTTGACCAACATCTCCATGCTTCCCCTATCCTCCACCATTATTAGTAACCACCAATCTTCTGTTTTAACCAGTTCAATTTTTTTTAGATGTCACTAAAAATGTTAAGATCTCACTTTATGAGTGAGATCATGCAGTATTTTTCTCAGTCTCATTTTATTTAGCATAATGCCCTCAGGTTCATCCGTGTTGTCACAAATGGCAGGATTTCTTTTTTATGGCTGAATAATATTCCTGGATGTGTGTGGACACAGGCTATTTTCGTGTCTTGGCTATTGTTCACTTTTCAAAAAAAAAAATAGCTGTGATACAGCTAGAGAACGTTCTAGGTCCTCTTGCCCTTAATTTTGCTAAAACAATGTAGCATCTTATACTTCCTACCAGGTAACTGATTTAGATAGTTGAATTGGGTTGAAAACATTAAAAATCACTATGGGAATAACTGAAATAGTGACAGGAAATGATATTTACGTTTTTTTAATGATAGCTTTTTGTTTTTATGAAGGTGTAGTAATGAGCCCAAGTATGCATTTTTGGTAAAAGTCTTCATTACTGTTTTATACTCAGACATGTTTATAAAAGATGCAATTATATTGGGACACCTGGGTGGCTCAGTGGTTGAGCATCTCCCTTTGGCTCAGGTCATGATCCTGGGGTCCAGGGATCGAGTCCCACATCGGGCTCCCTGCATGGAGCCTGCTTCTACCTCTGCCTGTATCTCTGCCTCTCTCTCTCTCTCTCTCTGTGCCTCTCATGAATAAATAAATACAATCTTTAAAAAAATGCAATTATAGAAGCTGAAAGTTGAAATCTCTGGCCAGGACCTGGAAAGCAGTTATTTGGAGCTGTCACTGAAGGGCAGATCCATATGCTCTGGAAATAATACTGTGATCAAATTACTATTCTCAGACAGGGATTTAAGAGTCCAAACAAAAATGTGCCAGGCTGGATTTTAATTTCATTAACAAATATTGCTATTTCAGGAATTTCTTTTTTTAATACAAGAAAAATAAAAAAATTTCTTTAACATAAAGCAAACAATTATTTTGCAATATGGAAACTCATTTCCATATGTGTTTGTTTTTCAGGTTTTCTTAAGCAGGAAATAGTAATTTATATAGTTTAACTATTTTTGACTTCAATTAAAAACAAAGATTAAGGCAAATTTGCAAGGCATAACATCATCACAGAGTATTTAGACACTATCTGTAAGTCCAGGGACCTGTATAGGAAGAACAAGCCCATTGGTAAAAACATATTCACACTTCAAAAATGTATCATATTTGGCACAGGCCTAGGGCCACTCAGCACACAGTCCTCAATAGAAATTTCTAGAATACAATTTTTCTGAAAACCACTTTAACCCAAGGATTAACTGAAGGAAACTATAATGCTGGCATTTTACATAGACGGTACTTGCCTTTTTTTCTCTGCTCAGGTAGGTTCAGCTAGACTGGGAAAATCTAATGTATCCCTGTCAAATAGAAGTTTCTGATGGAAATGTTCTATATTGCTCCACCCGATATGGCAGCAACTAGCCCCATGTGGCTTTTGAGTTCTTCAAATGTGGTTAGAGAGATTGACTTATAAATATTATTTAGCTTGGGATACCTGGTGGCTCAGTGGTTGAGCATCTACCTTTGGCTCAGGGCATGATCTTGGGGTCTGGGGTTCAAGTACTACATCAGCCTTTGCATGGAACCTGCTTCTCCCTCTGCCTATGTCTCTGCCTCTCTCTCTGTGTCTTTCATGAATTTTAATAAAATCTTTAAAAAATATCTTATTTAACTTACATACATTTAAATTTAAATAGCCACATGTGGCTGGTGGCTATGGAGCTGGTCAGCACAGGTCGAACAAATAGTCCTTATGACCTAACTAGCCCAAATCTCAAACTACTCTAGACCTCTTGCTATCTCCAAGCTATCTGTCTTTCTCACCTATATGACAATAGCTAGCCTCAGTGTACGATGGTCTCTACACAGTAGAGATCTATAAACCAGTGTGCTTTGTTCATGGTGTTCTATGTAGACAGAACAAAGACAAAAGCTTAATAAATGTATTACAGATACTTTACTGGTAAAAGACGTGGGTGATGGCACATTTACAACAGTTATTGGAGATGACGTTAAATTTTCATCTTCCACCCAGAATTTGAATAATGAGAAAGCCCTCTATGGCCCTGATATACTCGCTCCCCTTCCCACAGCTTAGATATACTCATTAAAGGGCATCGACAAGAAAGCAAGCCTATTAAAGGAGATTATTAATTTTCGGGATCATTATCCCAACAGTTATTTCTCTCTGTTCTGTCTCAATGAAATATGTGGGTAAGTCTAGCAATGAGGAAGAAGAAAAGCTAGGGGGAGGAAAAAAATTGTGGGAGCTGCAGCAATCACACATCAGGACACAGGAGAGGGCCGACAGCCTCTCTCAGGCTAATGACAAATTGTATCAAGTGAGGTTGAAGGGCTGCATAATCATATGTAGAAGGTCAGATGCAAAATGAGAAATTGTGTTTCCAAGAGCAGAGCCATAGGACTGCAATACCTATTAAGTGTTCTTCATCTTAGGCCTCAGGAATACCAGCCACATGACATGCACATTGTGTAAGACTTCAAAAGAACATGAGTTTGAAATATTTGGGAGGAAAATTCTTTTTAAAATAAGTCTCACAAGATAAAAGAAAAAAAAGTGCAATGTTACTCTTAAGTCACAGGCTGCCTGTAAAGTCATACATTTCCCATTATCTGTTGATGGCCATAATATAGGTCAGTGTTCCTCGAAATGTGAATATGGGTGGCTGGTATCAGGATTATTTGGAGAACTTATTAATGATACAGATTTTGGGACCTCCCCCCAGTTCTTCCAAATCAGAGTCTCTAGGGCTGAATCTTAGGCCTCTCTCTATATTTTTTTAAGATTTTATTTATTGGTTTGAGAGAGAGAGGAAACAAGTAGTAGAGAGGGCTAGAGGGAAAGAGAAAGAGAAGCAGACTCCCCACTGAACAAGGAGGCTGATGTGGGGCTCAATCCCAGGCCCCAGGGATCACAACCTGAGCCGAAGGCAGATGCTTAACTGACTGAGCCACCCAGGTGTCCTTAGGATTCTGTATTTTTACTCATATTCCCAGACAATGCCTACGCAAACCAAGGTTTGAGAAGCTCCATGGAGAGAGATTTTATGAGCTTGGAAGCTCACAAAGTTCTCAGCCATGTATTGGAAGACGAAGAAAAAGGCTTTAGAATTTGTTCAATAGGTGGATGCCCAAATTTTCAAGCATCACCACACGGGCTGAAAATTAACATATATCCAAAATCTTTAAATAATTACAAATACTCTCATAAATTTTCAATAAAATTATTAGGAAACATGATAATTCGTTTTATGTTCAACTTGACTAGGTCACAGGGTGCTCAGATATTAAGGTAAACATTATTTCTGGATGTTTCTGGGTGAGATTAACCTTTGACTTGGTAGATTAAGTAAAGCAGATGGCTCTCCCCAAGGTGGGTGGCTCCATCCACTCCTCTGGAGGCCTGAATAGTATAAAAGGCTGAGTAAAAAGGAATTCTCTTCCTTGCCCCCCTCAATCTGGGACATCAGTTTTCCTCTGCCTTCAGACTTAGACTCAGACTTGGTTTTCAGGCCTTCAGACTCAGACTGGAAATGTATCGTCGGCTCTCTTGAGACTCCAGCTTGCTGACTATAGATCTTGGACTTCTCAGGGGGCACCTGGGTGGCTCAGTGGTTGGGCATCTGCCTTTGGCTCAGGGGATGTAGTCCTACCTCAGCCTTCTCACAGGGAGCCTGCTTCTCCCTCTGCCTGTGTCTCTGCCTCTCTCTCTCTCTCTCTCTCTCTCTCTCTCTGTGTGTGTGTGTGTGTGTGTGTGTGTCACTCATGAATAAATAAATAAAACTTTAAAAAAATATCTTGAACTTCTCAGCATCCATAATCACATGAGTCAATTCCTATACACCAAGAAGGCAGATTAACTATAAGAAATTATATTCTATTTTTTTTACTTGAAATTGCTACTGGTTCTATTTCTCTAGAGAACCCAGATGGATACATATTTTGATACTGAAAGTGGTTCTAAAGGAACAGAATTATAAGGATGGGTATTCCAAATTGGTTCCAGGGTCCCTGGAATTAGCTCTCTAATTTGATTAGATTTAAAGATGCTAATGACTCTATTTCCAGCAGTAAAGAGAGCACTGATAGTACATGGCATGACCTGGAAATGGAGATATAGAACATATCTCCATTTGATGGTCCTCATCACTACACATAGAAGCAAGGAGTTGGGTGACTATGCATATGATACTTTCTAAAGTTTTTGGAAATATAACAAATATTAATGAAATTAGTTGGTTGCTTTTTAATATCACTGAATAAAAAGATGAGTTAAGGATTCAAATCACCCGTTTAGGGCACCTAGGTCGCTCAGTTGATTAAGCATGTGACTTCAGCTCAGGTCATGATCTCAGGGTCCTGGAATCCAGCCTTACATCAAGCCCTGCATTGAACCTTACATTGGGCTCCACTCAGCGGAGAGTCTGCTTCCTCTGTCTCTCTTCCTCTGCCTCCTTCCCCTGCCCATCTGCCCACCCTCAAACAAACAAACAAACAAATTCTTTGAAACATTTGCCAGGTCAAGGACCACATACATGACCTGAACTCTTCTTCTATATGCACTCTGATGGAGATCATTACATTGTGTAACCACATGCTTGCAACTGCTGAAAATCAAATGCAGAATCTCATCCTGTGACAAAAGGCAGACTCCCAGCATTGCAGGGTGCCTATTGAGAAAGTGGGGCCATTGACTGGGAAAGAATGGGATACTGTAAATTTGAATGGCCACACTGAGCTTCCAGATTTTGATGATTTTTCTGTCAATAGAAGACCTGCTTTGGTTTAATGTAGAAGAAAAGATTCAAAGGATGAAGGAAACTGGCATGTGAGAGTGTATTTATCATCTAAGACCTGCTGACCTGTACTAGGAGGTTCCAGAAGACATAAGCTTCACTAATACTGTAAGAAATACATTTGTGAGGGGGACCCTGGCATCTTTGAGGGATGAAGAGCTCTGTAATAGCTCTTCTCTATAGGCCATATCTTATGATGGGGAGTGCAGGCAGCAATTTGGAGAACCTAAATGCAATGAGAGTAATCAGATCCTGGAGTGGCAGGGGCCAAGGGGCAACACACAACTGCCAAAGGCAAGATGGGAGTGGGTACCAGAATGGACAGCAGAGCCAAGGCAGCAATCAGAATAGTCTGACTCATGCAGACCTATGGCACTGACTAGTTGATCACATTCCTGAAAGTAAAATAGAAGGAAGCCGACTAAATTCTTACTGGATTGGTATTAAGCAGAAAAGTTCTAGGCCACTTGGACAGAAATCTAACCTGAATTAGAAAAATACAGAACCATGGCCTCTCCGGCAACTCTCACACTTGAGCCAGTTTACAGATCCAGAATCCCTTGAAGGAATGGGATGCCAGGTCTCCTTGAGGAAGGAGCTCCCATCTACTGCTGAAAATGTATACTGTTAATCTTACTTCCAGCCTCTCCCCTAAAAATCTTCTACTAGTATCCCTATAAATCGGAGAAAAGGAAATTATCAGACCCTCCAGGGACTACCAGACATTGGCTCTAAACTGGCACTAATTCCTGGAGATCAAAGCTTCAGTGTGGTCCACAGCCAGAGGAGGGGGGTAGGGAAGTCAGGTGATCATTGAAGTTACAGGAAAACCCACTGAGGTTATCATAAGACATCCTGTGGTTATGTCTCCAGATGCAGATAGCATAACTAAAATACGCTCAGCAGCTAACAGAATTCTCACATTTGTACTCTTACGTGTGAAGCAGGACCCAAGAAGAAGCCACTAGAACTACCTCTACCCAGCAAAATAGTAAATCAAAAGCAATACTGGAGCTTTCCTAGAGGGATTCCTGAGATTAGTGCTGCTCTGAAGTTGAGAGATGCAGAGGTGGTGATTCCCGCCACATTCCCATTAAACTCACCTACTTGGCCTGTGCAGAAGGCAGATTGATCTTGGGAAATGACAGTGCATTAGTGTAGTGTAAGCTACCAGGTGGGAGCTCCTGTAGCAGCTGCTCTGTCTGATGTGGTTTCATTGCTTTAGCAAATGAACACATCCCCAATTACTTGGTATGCAGCTATTGATCTGGCAAATGCCTTTTTCTCCATACCTGTCCATAAGGTCTAGCAGAAGCACTTGGCTCTCAGCTGGTAAGGAGAGGAATACACCCTCACTGTCCTGTCTCAGGGGTATATCAACTGAACAGCCCTATGGCATAATTTAGTTCACAGGGTTCTTGCTCTCCTTTCCTTTTCACAAGATACCATGTTGGTCCATTACATGGATCACATTATGCTAACCAAAACAGCGAGCAAGAAGCAGCAACCGTTCTAGACTCATTGATAAGATATTTGCATGTCAGAGAGCGGGAAAGAAATATGACAAAAATTCAGGGATCTTCTACTTCGATGAAATATCTAGGTGTCCAATAAGTAAAGCATGTCAAGACATCCTTTCTAAGATGAGAATAAGTTGCTGCATCTGGCTTCTCTGCTAACTGGAAAAAAAAAAAAATGGAACAATGCCTAGAAGAAGTCTTTGGAATTGGGAGGCAATATATTCCTTATTTGGGTGTGTTATCCAGCCCACGTACCAAGTGATCTGCAAAGCTGCTAGTTTTGAGTGAATCCAGAATAAGAAAAGGCTCTTCCCCTGGTCCAAGCCACTGTTCTGGCACTTGGGCCATATGATGGAACAGATCCAATGATGACTGAAGATATCAGTGGCAGATAAGGATGCTGTTGGGCCCTCTGACAGGTTCCTACAGGTCAGTCATACAGCACAGGCCCTTGGGATTGTGGCATCGAGTCCTGGCATCCTTTGAAGATATCTACTCTTCTTTGAGAAACAGCTCTTGACCTTGCTACCAAGTCTTAATAGAGACTGAATACTTAACCATGAGCCACCGAATATTACCATGCAATCTGAGCTGTCCATCACAAACTGGGTGTTATCTTCCTACCAAATAACGTGTGCACAGCAGCACTCTCATTAGATGGCAGTGTTTTGCATATGATTGAGCTTGAGTAGGCCCTGAAGGCACAAATAAGTTACAGGAAGAAATGGCCCCAGTGCCCATGGTCCCCATTCTGGTTACACTGCCCTCTCTCTCTCTTTCAGGGATGGCCTCATGAGAAGTTTCCTACAGTCATATGACAGGGAAACTAGTTCATAGATGGTTCTGCATTATATGCAGGCACATCTAAAATTGAACAGCCGCAACACTGCAGCTGCTTTCTAGAACATCCCTGAAAGACAGTGTTGAAGGGATATCTTCCCAGTGAATAGAAATTTGAGCAGAGTACCTGATTTCTCACTCAGTTTGTTCAGGCTGCTAGAACAAAATACCAGAGGCTGGATGGTTTATAACAGCAGAAAGTTACTTCTCACCATTCTTGAGACTAGAAGCACAAGGTCCTAGCATGGTCAGGTTCTGGTGAAGGCCTTCAGCTTTACTACTGACTTATTGTATCTTTATGTGGCAAAAGGACAAGGAAGCTTTCTCAGGCCACTTTTGTTAGGGTACCAAGAAAGGAATGCTTCTATCAGGAGACACAACCATGACCTCCCAAAGGCCCCACCTCTTAATACCTTCACCTTGGGGGAATAGGTGACAACATGAATTTGAGAGGAACACAAACATTTAGACCATAGCACTCACTTTGCTTAAAAGGAATGACAGATGTGTGGCTGGATGCTAATCCGTGGGCTATGTCCAATGGTTTGGCTGGACAGTCAGGGATTAAGAAGGAACATGAGTGGAAAACCATTGGCAAGAAAATTTTGGGGAGAAGTATATGGACAGATGTCTCTGAAAGGGCAAAAACATGAAGATGTTGGTGTCCTACATGAATGCTCACCAAGGGTGACCTCAGCAGAGGAGGGTTTTAATAATCACCTGGATAGGATGAGCCATCTGTGAACATCAGTCAACCTCTTTCCCAAGCCACCACTGTCATCACCCAATGGGCTCATGAATACAGTGGCTATAGTGGCAAGGATGGAAGTCATGCATGGGCTCAGCCATATGTACTTCCACTCACCAAGGCTGACATGGCTATGATCACTGCTGTGCCCCAAATCTTCCAGCAGCAGAGACCAACACTGAATCTTTGACTTACTCAATGACCACTCAGCTACCTGGTGGTAGGTTTTTTACACTGTACCACTTCCATCATGGTAGAAGCAGCATTTCATTTTTACTGGAATAGGCCATTCTGAATATGGAGTTGTCTTCCCTGCATGTAATGCTTCTGCCAAAACTATCCACTGGGGATCCCTGGGTGGCTCAGCGGTTTAGAGCCTGCCTTTGGCCCAGGGTGTGATCTTGGAGTCCTGGGATCGAGTCCCATATCGGGCTCCCTGCATGGAGCCTGCTTCTCCCTCTGCCTATGTCTCTACCTCTCTCTCTGTGTCTCTCTCGTGAATAAATAAATAAATCTTAAAAAAAAAAAAACCCACAAAACTATCATCCACTGCTTAGAGAATGCCTAATTCCTTGTTGTAGTATTGCACACAGCACTGTTTCTGATCCAAAAACTCACTTTATAGCAAAAAAAAAAAAAAAAAAAAGTGCAGCACTGGATCCATTCTCATGGAATTCACTGGTCTTACCATGTTTCTGCCCATCCTGAAGCAGCTCGCTTAGTAGAATGGTGGGATGGCCTTTTGAAGACTTAGTTAGAATGCCAGCTAGATGGCAATACCTCACAGGGCTAGGGCACAGTTCTCTAGAAGGCTTTGAATGCTCTGAATCTGGGCCTAGGATGTGGTATTATTTTTCCCATAGCCATGAGTCATGGGTTCAGGAATCAAGGTGTGGACATTGGAGTGGTGCCACTTAATATCATCTCCAGTGACTTACTAGTAAAATTGTTGTGAGTGCCTGGGTCGCACAGTCAGTTAACCATCTGATTCTTGGTTTTGGCTCAGGTCACAATCTCATGGTGGTGGGATCGAGCCCTATGTCAGACTCCATGTTCAGTACGGAGTCTGCTTCAGATTCTTTCTCCCTGCCCCTCTGCAGCTCCCCACTCTCTCTCTCTTTCAAATAAATAAATCTTTTTTAAAAAAAATATATAAGTTTTTCTTCCTCTTCTGGTGACCTTACGCTCTGCTGGCCTAGAGGTCTTAGTTCCAAAGGCAGGAACGCTTCTATCAGGAGACACAACAACGATTCCATTGAACCAGACTTTAAAATTGCCACCTAGCCCCTTTGTACTCCTCATGCCTCTAAATCAATTGGCAAAGAAGAGTTTACTGTGATGACTAAGTTATTGATTCCGACTACCAAGGGGAAATTGGACTGCTACTCCACATTGGAGTTTTGAAATACAGGAGACCCCTTTCAGGATCTCCTAGTCTTACCATGCCGTGTGCTTAACATTAATGGAAAATTACCACAACCCAATCCAGAGAGGACTACTAATGGCCCTGACCCTTCAGAAATGAAGATTTGGGTCACTTTACCAGGTAAGAAACTACAACTAGCTGAGTTGCTTGCTGAAGGCAAAGGAAACACAGAATGGGTAGTAGAAGAAGATAGTTATCAATATCAGCTATGACTACCTGACCAGTTACAGAAATGAAGACTATAATTTGCATGAATATTCTTTTTTATTCTGTTATGAATATATTTGTGCATGCAGAAATAGAAATCTATAGATACATTAGGCAAACATCTTTATTCCCTCTCTTATGTTCTCATGTAATATAAGTTAAATACAATAAAGCCAATTGTTTATATATCTTTTTATAAACATATAAGGTCAATAAGCTGCATAAAGTTTATATCGAGTTTTTAAATATTGTTAATTATACATTATAGCATTTAAGTTACAGGTTATCAATAAGACAGAACATCACTCAAGGACTTTGTCTCCTTTTCTAAGCAAAGGGTAGATGCATTTACAGTTATACAGGATAGTCATATTTTATTAGGTGAAATTATAAATAGGTTACTGTCTTTTTTGGAAATTCAGTATGATTTTAAAAGATGTAGATGAGTATCACATTGGCAACAGGTAAACTTGTGATGGCTGCTTTTATGTGTCAATTTGAGCCATGGGGTGCTAAGATATTCAGTCACACATTATTCTGAGTGTGTCTATGAAGGTGTTTCTGAATGAAATTAAATGTGAATTGGTAAACTGAGTAAAGCAGGTTGTCCTTCCTGGTGTGGATGGGCTTCATCCAATCTGTCTAGAATAAGTCTGGGTAAGAAAGAACTCTTTTTCTATGACTATCTTTGAGCTGGGACAGGAGTTCTTCTCTTGCCTTCAGAATAGGACTTGGATTGGAACTTATACCATTGGCTCTCCTGGTTCTCAGGCATTCAAATTCTGACTGGAACTATGCCATATGCAATCTCCAGCATGCTTGCTACAGATGTTAGACTCCATAACCTCTATCAACATTTAACTATTCTTCACATTAAATATATTTTGTTGGTTCTTTTTCTGTAGAGAGCCCAGACTGACTTAATGCAGAACTATGATCTTAAATGCTTTGAGTACAATGAGTGTATGTTTAAGCATCTGTTGTTTGTTCAATTTGAGCTTGTCTTTTTTTTTCAGGCACTCATCAACACTCCTTAAATAATACAATTATAAGGTTTTCTTACTGATTGTAGTAATTTGATTCCATGGGTGTATTGATTTGAATCCATACCAACACTCTGACACTGAGTTTTGCATGGTAGGTTGGGTTAGGTCTGATTTTTCATAGATGATGGAAGAGGAGGTGCTATATTTAAGCAGGAAGCACAGGCCAGGCAGCCTACTTCTGCTGTAATCCAAGCAGCTCCAGAATCACCTGTTTAATCTTCTGGAAAACTTTCATTTAGTAACGAATCCATTAACTAAGATAAACTGTGAGAATCACTGAACTAGGAAGTTCTAAAGATACCTTTTAATTCTAAGATACAATGATTTGCCAGAAGGTGATCCATTATCAGTCAAATACTAAGTGCTTTATGTCAGTCAAACATAAATGTAACATGAAAGTCCAGTAAACTACAGTGCGCACTCCAAGTAAGATGACGAGTCTGGTATATTATGGACTCCTCAGTCCGTTCTGAGTTATTGTGACCAATTCTGATACCAGATCTTAAGCGGATAATTAAATAAATAACACAATTTAGAGAAGGTTAGTGGCAACCAGAAAGCACTGGATCAAACTGTCCTTTAGAAATAAAAGACTAAAAAAGATGTGATAGTACTCTACATATTTTAATAGCTATCACCCAGAAGAAGGTTTAAAGAAGATTTAAAGAAAAAAAAGGTCTAAATTTTGAATAATTTCAAAAATTCAGTGTCCCAGTCACACTAGCTTATTTCAAGTGCTCAATAGCCTCGTTTGGTTAGTAGTTACCATACTAGATAGTACACAGAACATTTCAATCATTGTAGAAATTTCTATGGACAGTGCTGTTCTCAAAGATAAAACAAGGACCAGTAAGGAAGTAGAAGAAATGGGACTTTGAATCAATAAAAGAAGACCTTTCTAATGGTTAAAGCTACCCTACAACAGAAGGCACTAGACTTAACACAAGGGGAATTGATCAAGCTAAGCCAAAACACATATGTAATTCTAGCATTCAGAAAGAAGGTGTACAAAAAATTTCTAAAGTAATAACCAAGTTTACAGCTCTCATCACACAGAAATTCTTCATTGTAGACACTTTTATCTGATCACAGGCTGATCTTTCCCTACTTGCACACTGCTGTTTTTAGCATATTTCCCAAGGCACATTAAGCTTGAGAACTTTGATTCTTCTAATCATAACTACCACATAAGTCATGGGTGATTTGCTCGCCTTTGAAAATACATTTCCCTGCCCTTGTTACAGAAATGACACACAGAGATGGAAAATCTTTCAAGATACAGAAACCAACTCACTCCAGTTACCTGTCTAAAACAGATACAACAGAGAGAGATGGCACATTTTGTGCCAGCAAGCCAACTTTGGTCAGAGTGTGAAGTTCCCACACCAGGCACAGCAGATGTGATTCAGGGTTCAAAGTTATCCTCTTAGCAGACTGCAGAGTGTGTGTGACTGAAGGTGATCAACACACAAATAATGTTCACGGGAATCAATACTAGGCAGAGCCAAATTATGAAAAGAGAAATAGAGATATCTGATGCATCCATATACCCAGTTCTGGAAATATGTGATAAGGCCAGGAGTGCACCTTGGGCCCAGAACAAGGTGCAGAGCATGAGTGGTCATCTTGCTTCAAGCCAAGGGTTATAAATACAGACTAGAAATAAATCTTGCCACTGGTATAAGTTGATATCAGGATAGTTTCTTGGTCTCTGTCCAGTTACTAGGTAGGGGAAACTGACTTCCCTGGAGACTGACTCAGAGTATTACTCTGTTTTAGGTCAAGATTGAATTCCACACCATCCACACATGCCAGAGAACCCAAAGCTGGTACTTAATGTTAAAAAGTAGTTCTGGAAATTAGCTTTGTAAAAAAGAGGTGCTTCTCCACTTATGGTACCACTGTTACAGTTTGAGTGCCTGGGGAATAGACCCTAAGATAAGTATTTGAATGAATAAAGGAGGGAGTAGGTAAAAGGAAGAAAAGCAGGAAAAGCAGAAAAGCCACCCAATTCAGTGCATTCTCAAGTGAGTTTCCCCTCACTTGAGTAAGTGGATCTTATTCCCACTGGGGAAATCTGGGCATTAATCTAGAACATCTGAAAACTATCCCACCCAATAGGCACAGAGCTATATGCTTATATACTAATTCCTGAGAGGAATTTTTTGAGGTAGGGAGTGTTTATTCTTACTCATTTCTGAATTGCTGTGCTCATGATAAGAGTAGATGGTCACAGAAAATTCTTGTACGAAGAGATATAGATGTTGGCTGATAAAAGTTGGTCCTGCATACACAGAAATGGTAAGGCCTGAGAGAATTTTGGCGTGGCACGAGAAGGGTCTGCTATGATCCTGGAGGGACTGGCCAAGTTACACATGACACTTCCCAGATTTGGCTGCAAAGTATTATCAAGATTAGGTCATACCAAACATGAGATCCCTATCTAAAATTAGCAATCACACAGGAAAACAAGTCAGTATGAGCTGAGTCAATGTAAAGAATAACAGAAGTTGACTCCTAAGATCAGGTGATAGAGTATCATAAAATCCACATTTAAAATGAGTATAGGGATCCCTGGGTGGCGCAGCGGTTTGGCGCCTGCCTTTGGCCCGGGGCGTGATCCTGGAGACCCGGGATCGAATCCCACGTCAGGCTCCCGGTGCATGGAGCCTGCTTCTCCCTCTGCCTGTGTCTCTGCCTCTCTCTCTCTCTCTCTCTCTGTGACTGTCATGAATAAATAAATAAAATCTTTAAAAAAATAAAATAAAATAAAATAAAATGAGTATAAAGAAAAGGTATCAGAAGAATAAGAACACAGAAACAGGCAGATCTCAGGGGAAAAAAATGCCCACTGAAGTTAAAAATTCAATGGATTAGCACATTGGCTAAAATTGAGGAGGTTACAAACTAGAAGACAGAGCCAAAGAAGTTACCTACAAGGGGAAACAAAAAGATAAACTGTTTAAAAATATGACAGAGTAATGAAGACATGTGGAGAACAAAGTGACACGGTCCATGAAATCTCTAAAATACATTCCAGAAGCCACAAATAAAGATAATTCAGGGAAAAGGGAAAGTCAATATTTTAAAAGATAAGAGCTTAGAATTCATCAGAGTTTATTAAAGAATACAGCATTCACATTTAAGAAGCCCTGAATAATATAATATAATTTCTTAGTGGGCTTCAATCATTCAAAACAGCCTTGCATATAGGCACCAGTTAACCTTCAATATTGTCATGTTGTGAAATCTCAAAGGTAAGTGTTAGTTCTTATCTTTCTGGACCTAGAAGCCATATTTGTGTCAGAACACAATCTCTTTTCCTTGATATGCTTTATGTACATGGCATACTACATCATCTGATTTTTTGCTATCTCATGGGTCACTTCTTTTTAGTCTCCTTGGCTGATTTCTCCCATGTGTCCCAATCTCTTAATGTTAAAATGTCCTTGAGCCACCTCCTTTTTCTAACTACACTGTATGAGTTAGTGATCTCATCCAAACTCAGGGCTTTAAACACCATGAATATGGCAGCAATTTCCAAATTGATATCTGTAGTTCAGATTTCTTTTCTTTTCTTTTTTTTTTTTTTTTTTTACAAAGTCACATATAAAATGACCTACCTACTGGAGTGCCTGTTGGCTCAATAAGTGGAACATGTGATTCATAATATCAAGGTTATGAGTTCAAGCCCCATTTGGGCCTAGAGCTTACTTTAAAAAATAAAATAAAATTAGAATGGAAATTTTAAAAAAGAAAGGAAAGAAAGAAACAAAGAAAACCTGCCCATTATCTCCAATGTATTGTCTTTTAATATCTGAAATATGACATGTTCTAAACTGAATTTGTTATCTCCCACTTACTCTAAAACCTTCCATCTATAACCTTTGATATCTCAGTTAATGACAACTCTACTCTTCCAGGTTACTTATACTAGAAACCTTGAATCATCCTTAACATCTCTCTTTAGCTTAATAAATCCCATTGGTTCTACCTTCAGAATACATCCAGAATCTTATACTTCTTATTACTACCATAGCAACATGTCTGGTCTGAACCCCAAACCCTAAACCCCTAGTCTGGAAAACTGCAAGATACTTTGTGATAAAATGCATCATTAGCTTCAATTCTTTAGTCCTTTGGCTATGCCTTTTTCCACCATGTGACTTTGTAGGGGAAGGAAGGAAGGAAGGAAGGAAGGAAGGAAGGAAGGAAGGAAGGAAGGAAGGAAGGAAGGAAAAATTAATTCACTTCCCTACCCCTTGATGTTGGGGATGGTTATAGGTCTTGCTTTGGCTATCAGAATTTTAAAAAAATGACAGAGGGGACTCACATGGTAATTGTCCAATCAGGATGACTCTTGGACTTTGATATTACCAAGAGAATATACCTACCTCATATTCTCGTCCTAAAGGGAGGATGACAAACATGTGGAGCTCAGTGAGCTCAGCTGAGTCCAGCTTGAATGCTGCAGGTCCCCTGGCCAAACTCAACTGCCAGAGTCAGGAGTACATGAGCAATCAGAGGTACCCAGCCAACCCACAGACACAGGAGACAGAAATGTTCACTGTTTTGTGCTATGGAAACTTCATGATTTTATTGCTACCAAAGAAAGAGTAGTTGGAGTTTAGCTTCCTAACAGATCCTCTGACTTCTTCCCTTGACTTCTGAAGTAGTTATTCTATTTTTTTCTAGTTTTGTGTTACTTCTCTTTCCCATAACACATTTGCAATGTTGAAAACAAAAATACAAATACAAGCATGTACTTATTTTAACATTTAATCCATATGTCACTCCATATTTTTGGAATGTTTTGACTATAAAAACACACCTAACCAGTAGATACAACAAAAGTCAGATAACTGGTTTTTCTTCCCAATATTTAAGAGCTGTCAATAAAGGAATGCTTAAAAATCAGATGAGGATCAAAGTTGAGGCACATGTTTCTTTACATATACTAATCCATATAGTGCCTGTTGCAAAACCGAAAACAAAACCACTTTACGTGCAGCCTATTGATATCTGAATTTTACTTGTAGTAATTATCTATTCAAAGATCATAAAAAGGCCCCGGTTTGCATTGTGGTAGCCATGGACACTTTGGATGAAATTGTAAAGGCCAAAATGAAAAGAGGCAAGAGATTCCTTGAGAAGAGAGAACCAAAACTCAGTGAAAATATTAAAAATGCTATGCTGATGTACAGGGGAAATGTGAATTCAATGGTGACACAAGTACTTAAAGATGTGTATGCACTGGAAAAACCAATGCTCTGTATAAAAAGAAAAACATTACAAGACCATCTGAGGATCAGACATCATTGGAATTCTTTTCAAAGAAGTCAGATCATTCTTTATTTGTGTTTGGCTCTCATAAGAAGAGGCCAAATAATCTAGTAATAGGTCATATGTATGATTACCATGTGCTGGATATGATTGAATTAGGTGTCGAGAAGTTTGTCTCTCTAGAAGATATTAAGAATAGTAAATGTCCCGAGGGAACAAAACCCATGTTAATATTTGCTGGTGATGATTTGATGTAACAGAAGCCTACAGAAGGCTGAAAAATCTTCTTATTGATTTCTTCAGAGGCCCCATAGTATTAAATACCCATCTGGCTGGTTTAGAGCATGTTCTGCACTTCACTGCACTGAATGGGAAGATTTACTTCTGAAGCTGTAAGTCAGTATTGAGGAAATCTCGTTGCAGAACACCAAGGACTGAACTGGAAGAGTCGAGGCCCTCACTGGGTCTGATTCTGAGGAGGACACACCTGGCATCAGATGATCTTTATAAATTATCTATGAAAATGCCAAAAGCCCTCAAGCCAAAAAAAAAAAAAGAAAAATGTCTTCACGTGGCTAATTAAAACTCCAATGTCTAACTTCTTGGAAACTCAGACTAGATGTCAGACACACATAACATGCACCAAAAAGCCTAAGGGTAATATTAATAATCAGCAAATTATAAGGATGAGTTAAAGATTAGGGTGGAAATATCATATTCATAATTAGGAATTTATAAAATTCTATCAAGATGCAAGACACCGCTTCACATTTTGGTGTTTCACCTTTTGTGTAAATATATTTGTATTTTTTCTTTAGGTGTAATATGCCAACACAAATATCAAAGACTTAACTCCAGGGTTGCTCAACTGAGTCAAAGCAAACCCAGGGGATATTTAAGCCAAAACTGTAATGTTTAAGGCCATCAGTAAAACTTAGAGAAAGTGTTCAGTAACTTTTCAGGGCTATCCCATACTTCTGCCCTAACTGACAGAACCCACTACTTGTGATATTTAGCTATTTATGTTTTTATTTCATATTTGCCTCCTGTGGACAAAATTAACCATTGATTATCACCCCTCAGGTCTCTTCCATGTCTCTGACCATTGTTAGAAGATTCCCTGTTTCTGCTTGCCAGAGTCTGATTTTTTTTCACCAAGAATATCTCCCTTCCAGGATTTCACCAACTATTCATTACAGGGCCTGACATAGAACCCCAGGCTAGGGAAGTTATCCAGATAAAACAGTCATGTCCAAGGGACAACTCCAGTCTGACTTTTTCTTGGAAGAGACCAAAAGTAGACGTGCAGGGTTGAGCAATCTGAATTTGTTCTTGCTGAGGAAGGCTCTGGCCTCCGGTATGGTCTGATTTATGATTATAATTTTAGTTAATGCTCAGCCACTTACATTAGAATCACCTGGAGTGCTTTGCATTAAAATGAAGATTCTTAAGAGCTACTGAAGACTTCAGAAGCAAAAATGTCTGTGGAGACTGAATAAGTATATATATAAAAAAAAAAGGCTTACCGGGTAATTGATGCTCATAACAACCTCTCATTTAGAAGTTGTTACAATAGGGAAAACTAACTTGCTATTCAACAAGGAGAACCTGAGAGGATGGCCAAGGGAAGCTCTGTACCTGAAGAAAAATAAACCCTAAGGCATTGTCATAACTTGTAAACTAACCACAAACAGGAGCTGATGCTCTTTGCTATGGTGTGCAAAAGGAAAATAAAGAGTTTCACCAGAAATCTTCCAGCTGTGGCTAATCCCCAGGCAAACGCCTCCAGAATTACATTTATGCTTTTGTTCATGTTCCAGTAAAAATATAATCTATTTTATATGGCTTGCTATTTTCTACAGTCTTGGCTGGCTTATTCAGGCTAACATTTTTTTTAATTGAATAATTCAAGCATCTGACATAAAATTATAAACTTACTTTGGCAACCAGCAAAAAGCAGACACTGCATAAAATGCTTAAACATAAAAGCAATGAAGCAAATGTTACAGGGCATGGCTTTATTCCCTACCTCCAACTCCAAGTAGCTAAGCCTGTATTTGCTGATTTTTTTTTCTTTATTTCTCTTTTTGCCACATCAATAAACACTGAGTAATTTATCCAGACACTATTGTGCATCTTTGAAATCAAATTTATTTGGCTTTTGTGTGCTCCTATAAAGTTTCACCTTTAAAATGAGCAATAAGAGTTAATAAACAGCTATTGAACTCTGCCCAATGGGACACAGGCAGAGCTCTGGGTTGATGGCTCACTTGGCTTGTCACACTTATTTGAGGATTCATCTGAATGCCCATGACAGTGCTGTTGAGTGTGGGAAAATAGTAATGGGGTTATTCAGGCATGAACTGGATCCATTTAAGTCAGACTTCTGAAAGACACTCCCTACAAAAAGGCCTCACTAAAAAGAGGAAAAATACCCCATTATATGCCCAACACGTACATATAAAAACATATAGGCACCCATTTTATACCCCATCTATGAGACGGATTCCAATATTTTATCTCCAAAACATATAAATAAAAGATTAATACAAATATGTACATTGAAAATGCATTAAATATTTATCAGTTAACTCTATTTTGAAATTCAATTTTGAAATGGCCCAGCCATTGGTCTGGGAGAATCAATGGCAGAGTAACTTTGGCAGAAGAGAAGAAGATCACTGTCACCATGTGTGTGACAAGTCACTTTGCATTTCCCCATTTGCAAAATGGGAATAGTGGGCTGGACGGCAGTTTAATAACTGATAAAGTAAGATGATAAAAGTGAGAGTGGACTTGAAAAAATAACCCAACTAATTATTTTGCCATTTTTAACATAAGATTGTATTTCTAGAAATGACTAAATTGGAGCTGTATATTTAAGACAAAATTATTTGAGATTGTGATAAGAAGGAAATAAACGTGTTATATTTTGATGGCATATTCATCTATACCATAGTCTTCAACACGTGTGCGTGTGTAAGTGTGTACTGATGTATCAACATATAGACGTACATATGAAACCTTGGACATATACAATAAATAAAATTTTATATCAATATACACATAATGAATACACATCCAAATAGTTGATGGAATTAAGAGAAAATCAATCAAATAATCATGAGAAATGCTTGGCCTAGTCTATAAGACTGAGACTCTTAGTGAGACTACACAGTAACAACATTTTTGTTTATAAATTTATTTTTTATTGGTGTTCAACTTGCCAACATATAGAATAACACCCAGTGCTCATCCCATCAAGTGCCCACCTCAGTGCCCGTCACCCAGTCACCCCCACCCCCTGCCCACCTCCCCTTCCACCACCCCTAGTTCATTACATTTTTAATACTTAATAAATCCAAACAAGGTCAAGGCAGCATTATTGACAATAGAAGGACGAAGTAGACATAAGAGGGAAAACAAAAGGAAATTATTAACAAAAGTATAGAGTGACTTTAAACAGTAATGCCCTTCACTGTTACATGCTAAATTAAACTTTAATGTGTAAACCGGTATTTTAATATGGTTTTTTATTTTTTAGAGATACCCATTGGATTTCTTCTTTAATATGTGGGGTGGAGAATTGGGCAAAAGAAGAGATATGAGGAAGAAGAGAATGAGAAAAGAGAGGAAGTTAAAAAAAAAAAAAAACAATCCCTTTTATTAGACTGATCTCTGCAAACAAATAGATACACACAAACTGATTTAAAGACTCCAAAACTCTTTTCTCCCATCAGAACTTCAACTGTCTCTTCCCACTCAGTAGAGACTCTAACCATCCTAAATTTTATTGCCTTCAGAATAGACTGTACCCCTCCTTAACTAGAGACTGTATCTTGAGCACTGACATGTTTCTAGCACATGGCACAATACCTGGCATATAGCGGGCACCCACTCACTCATTAATTCAACCAATATTTATTAAGCATCTACTGCATGGTGGGCATGTTTTAGGATCTCAAGCGGAATAAATGTCCAACAATGTTTGAGTGGCAACTAGATATTCACTACTGTCTGGAGCGTATCTAATGGTACCTCCTGTTACTCCAAACAGATGAACCACTTGCAGACCAGACCACATTGCCGGCTGGACATAAACTGTTCTTGAAAAATACTCTGTGTTCATGAAATCCTGTTATCATTGCTCTGCTATAGCCATCTGCTGTTCTTCTCATCCCCCATCCCCCCTGGGAACTAAAAGCTGGTTCATGTATCCAGGTAATTATATTAAAGACTGAAGTGAATCACAGTCTAAAAGGTAGGGAATATTTTCACTCTGCTTCTCTGTATTTTAAAATAGAGCTCTTTAAAAATCACTGACATTTTTTTCCTCTATGGACTCAAGTTCAGCTTTGTGCATAAATCGTTGGCCAGTTTTCAACCTATTGCCTCTCAGCTCCAACTCTACCCTTCATTATCTTCTTTTGATACTTGAGTGGTTCCGCCTTGCCAGCTGGCATGATGTTAAACTTTGTCAGTAGCAGGTAGTAGAAGGACACTGGAATAAAGTGTTTCCTTTCCTACTCCTAGTGAGTTTTGCTTCTTACTACCCCTGTACTGTTGAGCTGAGGAACAGAGCACACAATGCAGCTTACCCCCAAGAGTTCAGAAGCATCCCCACAGCCAGTTTCCAAGTGAGCTCCATGGGAGTCCCAGATGGCTTCACAGCAACACTTACTCAGCCAAGGCCCATGGACTTTGGATCATTTCTGGTCCCGATAACTCAGCAAGCCAGGGAACTTCACTCTCTAGTGAGCTGCAGACATATCTTCTCAACAGTCTGTACCCCAGCCTTGGAGAAAATTCCTCTCTTTCCACTCCTCAAACCCATAGCATTCTGTAGAATCCTTTTATTTTCTCTTAGTTATAAGTAGGTAGATGATAGGTAGATAGATAGAATTTTAATCATTATCTATATTAAAATTTCTCTGTTCAAATTATTGTGTAGTTTCTGTCTCCTGATGGGATCCTGACTGATACAGTATTACAAGTATAGCAGTGAAGCAGACTTAGTTTCTGCAGATTAAAATAAAAAAAAATTTGTCAAAGTACCTCCATTAGAAGTAGAAATCCATTAGTAATATAGAAAGTATGCCGTTGTCATTCTTTGAATGAAAGTATTATGACCTCATTTATCCATAATTTAAAAATTAAAAATAATGGAAACGTTTTTCAAGGGTTCAGTTATTTGTTTGCACCTGAAATGTCAGTAAGTCTTTCATAAACATGCTTATTCAGATGAAAGCATTTTCCTGAGTCCACTTTCAGTAAGAAAGCTCCTAAAAGGCACATACTATACATTACATAATTTTATACTTCACACATATCTTATGTTTATCCTCTTACATAGTAATTCAATACAATGACAAAAATTTATTTTGTTAAATATACATATGACACAGCCATAAAAACCAACCACCGTACCACTTAAAGATCTATCATCTCATTATTGAAGGTGATAATCGTATTAAATCAAAGGGAACCACAAGAGTGCCTTACAGTAAGGTTGGACTATCTAACAAGACATTTTGTGTGTGTGGTTTAATGTAATTGAAATCTATATTAATATCAGGGGATTTTTCCATCTGAATATCCTATAAGCAAATGAGATTTGTAGAGAAGGCTCTTGAGTCACTTAATTACCAGGGCTTTGGCAGAAAAAGAATATCTTCACAGTGTCAATCTGAATGCAATTAATAATGTTATAAAGCCATATAGATTATCATAGGATCCTATAATATCTTCAGATTTCTGTTCATGCCTTAAACAAATAGTGCCACCTTCAAAGAAGATGAAACAGACAACAACTCTGCCCATAAGGAGACAAAAAAATGAGGAAAATCTTCATATTATTTGAGCTCTATCTTAAAGATAAGCATGGACTTGTAGATGAGAAAATAAAACCCTTTGGAAAAACAACTCTGAGAAATGTGATAGGAAGGGACTGACAGATGAATGAGCAATCCGTGGTGAGGTCTTAGGTAAGGTTCTCTAACCCAAATTTGTAACATAATCAATGATCATGAAAACAAAGAAAATAGTCTATTAGGATCTTTTGGATCAGAGGAGGGCAACCAGGAGTAGTAGAAGCTTAAGGAAATAATGGATCCTGGAGCATAAGTAAGAATAACATGGAAATTATAAATAAAGATGAGATTCTGTGTGTGGACACACAGAGATAATACCCAGAGAGGATTTCTTGATCAGAAAAAGATGGATTGACAGAGGGATAAAAGAAAAGAACAGGTTCATATAGCAAGAGATAGTTGGAGTTAAGGAGGTTGTCCACAGGGAGAATGGATCTTAGGAGTTAAAAGTCTAATTAATCAAGCAGTGCTAAGTCATTACAAGGACCAAGATGCCCTCACTTCATTTTTCCATTGCTTCAGGGGTCTGGGATGGGAGAGGTGCAGGGAACTGATGTGCCAATTATTCTATTTAACCCGATTGATCCAGCACATGATCTAAATTCATGGGGTCAGAGAAAGAAAAGGGGGTTGAGTTTAGGATTAAGCCAGAATAGCATAAATGTGACTTAGAATAGTTTATGGAAGCCTGAGAAAAAAATATCCTATAGAAGAATTAAAATAAGAGTTATACCCCTCTCTTTGGAAATTATTTTTGGTAACTTTAAATGCAGGGCCTCTAGAACAAAGATCACATCATGAAGTAAAAACACATGTGGTCCTGTGGTACAGAATTTGATATTCAACTAACTAAATTTATGTCTGGTTGTTTTACAGATAACATATTTATCTCCCCAACTAGATCATATGCTGTCCAAAGAAAGGGGCCATATTCTCCTTCTCCTCCTACCCATGGCCCCTACTCATAACAGTATATGAAACATAATGAAGCAGGGAAAAGGAAATAGTCTCAGAAGGTAGAGAGTTCTTAATTCAAACCCAGGCACCCCTACTTACTAGCCATGTGACCTGAAAAAGTTACTACTCCTTTTGAAACTTCAATTTCTCCATCCAGTTAAATGCAGATAATAATAATTCTTCAAAGGGTCCCGTGAAATAAGTCCCTTGTACAGTTTCAAGCACATAATAAGTAAAAACTGATTGTTACTAGTGCTGCTACTGCACACAGACTGAGCTTAATCAAGTAAAATGGCTCATTATAAGCACTAGCTTTTCAATGTGATGATGTGGAAATCTTTGAGAAGTCCAGATTACCTGGTAATTTTTTGCCTCAAAATCCCAGAATGTTTCTAAATGGAGTAGTGGAATGAATTATCCTTATGGTCAAGTTGGCTGTAGAACAAGGCAGGGCAGGGACGCCTGGGTAGTTCAGCGGTTGAATGTCTGTCTTAGGCTCAGGGCATGATCCTGGGGGTTCTGGGAGGCAGTCCCCATTGGGCCCCCACAGAGCGTGCTTCTCCCTCTGCCTATGTCTCTGCCTGTGTCTTAAATCAATCAATCTTTAAAAAAAAAAAAAAAAAAGAACAAGCGAGAGCACATTTTTAAGAACTTTTTAAAAAGATTTTATTTATTTATTCATGAGAGATGGATTGAAAGAGAGGCAGAGGGAGAAACTCTCCCTGGAGCAGGGAGCCCAATGTAGGGCTTGATCCCAGGACCCCTAGATCATGACCTGAGCTGAAGGCAGATGTATGACCAACTGAGCCACCCAGGCACCCGAGGCAGGGCAAATCTTCCAGATCACAACATCTGGAGATTCCTGGAAAGCAGCTCTGTCTCACATTGGGGTAACTCGGCCGTTTCCAGGCCAGGCTGTGAGCCAGCACTGCCCTTCAAAGCAGATCAGGAGGGTATTATGCTGAGTGAAGTAAGTCAATCGGAGAAGGACAAACAGTGTATGTTCTCATTCATTTGGGGAATATAAATAATAGTGAAAGGGAATATATGGGAAGGGAGAAGAAATGTGTGGGAAATAGAAAGGGAGACAGAACATAAAGACTCCTAACTCTGGGAAACGAACTGGGGGTGGTGGAAGGGGAGGAAGGCAGGGGATGGGGGTGAGTGGGTGACTGGCACTGAGGGGGACACTTGACAGGATGAGCACTGGGTGTTATTCTGTATGTTGGTAAATTGAACACCAATAAAAATTATTTTATTAAAAAAAAAACAAAGCAGATCAGGGAAAGGAGAGAAAATGAGTGAAAATATCAGAGAGGGAGACAAAACATGAGAGACACTTAACTCTGGGAAATGAATAAGGGGTAGTGGAAAGGGAGGTGGGCGGGGGGTTGGGGTGACTGGGTGATGGGCACTGAGTGGGGCACTTGATGGGATGAGCACTGGGTGTTATGCTAAATGTTGGCAAATTTAACTCCAATAAAAAAAATAAAAAATAATAAAAAAAACAGCAGATCAAAGCCAGTGAGTTGTTGGCCACAGCAAGGGGCCCTTCTTTACTCACTCCAGTGCTCACTCTTCCAACCAGCTTGTCTCTCTCTCCATGTTTTCCAACCATCACTTAGTCCTGCTTCCTTCCATTCTGAAATTACAAAAACTTTCCCTCAGAGAAGACATAAGCATATTTTGTAGCCCAACAGACTATTTTCAACTAAACCTCTATTTTAGGGCTGGCCCTGTCCCACCCATGATTTAAAATAAATAAATAAATAAATAAATAAATAAATAAATAAATAAATAAATAAATAAATAAATAAGTAAATAAAAAGGAAAATAAATCCACCATCTTAATTTTCTGGAAATTAAAGCATATGATGGATGAGTTTTTGGTTTCCTCAGCAGACAAATTGAAGTGAAAGCATTTGTTTAACTGTATTTAATAAAAAAAAACCTAAATAACAAGAAATAAAAGGAAGGGAGTTATAGAGTATGTATATCTGCACAATTACTATGTTTTGAGTAGCTTCAGGGAATTGTATATAAATTAATCAGTACAGAGACTTGTATTAAACTGATGACAGCTGGGCTTAAAAGTTAAAAATACCTAATAAACAATAATTCTACAAAGAAGATACTTCTCTGGATACATGTCTGGATTTACTATTAAGAAAGAAAAAGAAAAGAAAGAAAGAAACATTCCTTTGAGTACTACTTAATAATTTTCCCCGTATTACAATTACTAGAAGAACAGATTAACCTGCTTACTAAAAATATATTTCTTTAACTTCATGAAATCCCTTGTAGAAAACAAACATAATTGAACAGAATGTGGAACCTCGAAACACAAAGCAAGTTTCACCAGCAAGAGACACGGGAAGGGAAATGCTTTATTTAGCCTCCTAGTATGTAAAATCAACTGAACAGCAATAAAATCAGGGAATGTGAGTCTAGGGCCAAATCTCAACATTTTATCTAAAACTAAATCTTTTTTATTTGAGATAGAAATGGCCCACTCTTGTTGCAAATGAGGAAATAAACAGTTGACTCAAAAGAAGATAGCCCTGGTACTTCGGCTCAGGTCATGATCTCAGGGTCCTAGGATTGAGCCCCCTATCGAGCTCCCTACTCAACGGGAGAATTTTCTTCTCCTTCTCCCTCTGCCCCTACCCCTGCTCATGCTCTTTCTCTCTCTCTCTCAAATAAATAAATAAAATGTTAAAAACAACAACAACAACAAAAATACCCAACCCTCCTAGTCAGGTTTTAACTTAGACAAGATCTTTCCATTTCTTAACACTGTTTACTTATAACTCTTCTTGGTAATTACAAATGTATGTTGCTTTTATGCAACAGATGTGTCCTTTTAAAAAAATAAAAGCTGAATAACTTCACATTAATAAATTATAATGCGATGCCTCAAAAGTTTCCCTACTACTTAAAGAGATGTTTTTAGAATAATAATTCCTTTTGTAGAATGAAAAATAATAATAATTACCATAGATCTATCATTGGTATAAATTTCATAGTTTGGAAGGTTTTAAAGCAAGTTGCTTCAATCAGTATCGTCAATTAGTAGAACAGTTTTAAACATTCAAATATAATTGTAGCTGTGAACTATTCTTTTAAATAACTATTATTAGGGCAGCCCAGGTGGCTCAGTGGTTTAGCGCCACCTGCAGCCCAGGGTGTGATCCTGGAGACCTGGGATCGAGTCCCACGTCAGGCTCCCTGCATGGAGCCTGATTCTCTCTCTGCCTGTGTCTCTGCCTCTCTCTCTGTCTCTCATGAATAGAATCTTTTAAAAAATAAATAACTATTATTATATACAAATTGAAATGTGTAGGAAAGCAAAAATAATAAAAGGAGTTTTTTAAAACACGTAAAGACAATGTACACATACACAGTATACAAACAAGCTTATTCATGGTGGACAGTCTTAGAGGGAATAGATAGGTTATAGTCACCATGATATCTGGGACTCATATATATTGCATGATTTATTTTTATTTTTATTTTATTTTTTTGAGAGAAAGAGAGAGTGAGTATGGGAAGGAGCAGAGGGAATGGGGAAAGAATTTCAAGCAGACTCTGGACTGAACACAGAGCCTGACAAAGGGCTTGATCTTATAACGCTGAGATCAGGACTTGAGTGGAAACCAAGAGTGCCATGCTCAATCGACTGAAACACCAAGGTGTCCCTGTATACTGAATGATTAAAACAACAGTAGGGCCACTTAGTGGCCCAAGACATCCAGGGAAAATGTTTGAGATGCTCTTAGACAAACCAATCTGAGTCTAGAAAACATAAGCATCATGACTATTATAGGGGATAAAGGTGAATACAATCATTAAGTCAGTATCAAATTGGCATGAATATTTTCAATAGATCATTCAAATCTGAAATAAAGTAAACCAAGCCAGTTTTAAAAAAATAATCAAATGAGTTATTGGTCAACCTGAGTTTTACAACTGAACATGTTCTTTAAATAAAGTGACCATATATTTTTTAATCCAAATTGGCAAACTTTGGTGTGAAAATGATCACTGAAGTGATTAAAGTTAAATAATTTTTGAAATAGCTATTGATTGACTCCAAAATTTGTTTTATTGTAATGATAGATCTATAAAATATTTTTACCCAAAAAATACTTTCAAAGAAATGCTTTATAAAACCTAAAAATAGGGGGACCTGTGTGGGTCAGTTACTGCATCTGCATTCAGCTCAGGTCATGATCCCAGGGTTCTGCTCCTTTTGGGAGCATCTCCCTGCTCAGCCAGAGTCTGGGTCTCTTCCCTCTGTGTGCTTGCTTGCTCTTTATTTTTGTTTCTCTCTCAAATAAATATAATATATAAATCTTTAAAAGCCACAAACTCAGCATCATACTGGATGCCAGGTCTTGATCTAGCCCTCTGCTGTCCTGGGCTCTGGGCTCAGCAGGGAATCTGCTTCTCCCTCTCCCCCCTGCTCTCTCTCACTCTCTCTCAAATAAATAAGTAAAATCTTTTAAGACAACAAAATAAAAACTAAAAATAACACATTTTTTGTATAAATTAAGGTAGTATTTTAAAAATTATATTGGTTTTTTGAAAGTAGCTTTGACATTCTTAGCTCATCCCTCACCAGAGAGATAGTAGGCAGGTTGCTGAGGAGAAAGATCAAGGAAGATGGGGTAGTGAGGAAGTTTCTGGGGAGCCTTCCATTTTCCTTTTCTTCCTAAGTGAGCAGGGCTGCAAGAGAACCATTCAGAAAGCTTGCCACTTGTTCCTAGTGTTTGAGACAGTTCCTGGCTCCTACCAGTAAAAGACAAAACTGTCACAACGTGGCTAATTACCACATGCGACAGCAGAAGTGTGTGCCAGGCATGTTAGGAAAGGACTGTGCTTCCCAAGTTTGGAAGGCCAAGAAGTATTGATTTTCTGTCAACAAAGGGAACCCACAGAAGTTATGCAGTAAAGGAGCCCATGTACGAGCAAGAATCCACTAGTGGCAAACCACTAAGGTGCCCCCACAGCAACACTGCCATTGTTGCTGGATATCTGCTATGGACCAGGCAACAACATCTGATTATTACCTCTAAATATCACCCCTGGGGCCTCTCCTGAGAGGGGACAAGAACCAGCACCTACAAAGAAGATTGGCGATAAAGCATGAAAAAGAATCTATCATCCCTCAAATTCACTATCAGTTTGGAAACCTGAGTCAGGGCAGAAGTAAAGAACTGAAGAATAATTTTTAATTGCAAAATATTGAAGTTTTGCTAATAAAGTTGACTGGACTATACAGTGTCTAAAAGTGAACAGAAAATCCATTGGATCTGCCCAAGATTTCCCTGAGTAGCCAGGAAGAACAATTCTGCACATAATGGATTTCAGGATTAAGGAAACAGTACTAAGATAACAATAACAATAATACAGTTGTGTTTATCTTGTTCTAGACTCATTTATGCTAAATGATAGTCATAATCAGTTACATATCAGTGTTGCTGCCATAATAAAAAGTTATGAAATGACTGGGTTTTTTCCCCTCAAAATATTTGTTTAAGATCACCATTTCTCAGATTGGGGCACCGGTACTCCCAGGAGAGGTAGAGTATTCTGAAAGAACAAAACCACAAGATTATGACTTTAAAGCAAATGAATGGTCCATTCTAACCTCTGAAGGGTTAGAATAGATTAGAAAAGCAGCTCCGTGTGTACTGGGGGCCAAGATGGTGATAGAAGGAACGGTTGTGAATAAGACCAGAGAAGCTCTTCCATGAAGCCCACCTGGCTAAAAAAAAAAGTCACCAGTTGTTTGGAAGAAAATATTTGGAAATTTAACATCAGAACTACACTACATATTATTACATGCCATGGTATCTAGAAATATGTCATTTTGTAAACTATTACCCAATGCTGATTTTTTAGGTTTTTTTTCAGTCATTTTTATCAGATCCTTTTGTTGTCTATATAAAGTTGCAAACTGAAGAACTCCTTTGAATACCTTGATAAGTACACAAATGATATTGAAGTCAAGATTCTAATGCCTATTGATGGCAAAGCAAATACAGTGCAACTCCTGCAAATGGCTTCTAGAAATACACCATCTAAAAGACCTAAGCTGGGAGAGGGGAGACTCTGGTCAAGCCCTTGCTATACATTTTGACTTTATGTCATCTGTTTCAAACCTTTGACAATAAAAGACAAAATGTCACAACTTGAATACACAGCCCAGCTCCAAAGCATGATAAACATATCTGAGCCAGAAACAGAATCCAAGGTTGAAGGCCCAGAGCCACAGGCCTATGGCAGCTGGGATGTGGAAACGGCGTGTGGTGGTCATGAGTTCTTTGCTATAAGACAGCAGATAACTGGAGATCAAGGAGCTCTAAATGAGACAAGAAGCCCTTTTTCTTTCACTGCTACCAAAATTCTCTGTTGTCTTCATCTTTTAATAGTTTGATTATGACATGCATAGGTGTGCATTTCTTTGAGTTTCCTCTTCTTGACTTTTGTCGGATTTCTTGGATGTGCAGACTGATATTCTTAAATTTGGCAAGTTTGTGTCATGAGTTCCTTACATATTCTTTCTACCTCTTGCTCTCCTGACCTCTGGAATTGCCCTAATATGTGTGTTGATATGTTTTGTGATATTCTACAAGTTTCTGAGACCCTCTTCATTTTTCTTCATTCTATTTCTCCCATTGGATAATCTCAACTGATGGTCTTCAAGTTTGCTAACTCTTTCTTCAGCAAGTTCAAAGCTTCTGTTGAGTCCCCTTGACAACAGGAAATTTTTCGTTTCAAATATTGTCATTTTCAACTCCAGCTTATCTATTTAGTTTTTTTCTAATGTATCATTTTGATATTTTCTATTTAATGAGATGTCTTTTCCTTATTTTTCTTTACTTTTACTAGGCATGATTTCTTCTTTAGTTTTCTGAGCATGTTTTTAACAGATACTTTAAGGTTTTATCCAAGAAGTTCCACATCTGGGCTTCCTTAGAGAAGTTTCTATTAATTGCATTGTTGTTGTTGCTTCTTGTTTATGGGCCTCATTTCCCTGTGAGTGTCTCATAATCTTTACTGAAAGGTGGACATTTGAAATAATATAATGTGGAAACTCAAGGAATCAGAGTCCATCATTCCCCAGGGTTTGTTGTTTCTGTTGTTTGTATTTGTTTAGCAACTTCCCTGAATTATTTCTGTAAAGTCTATACTCTTTGTCATGTACAGCCATATACAGCCAATGATATTTCTGTTCAGACCTTTGAGAATCTTGGGAATTGGTTTAACACAAATCATGAGCAGTCTCAGAACTCCCTGAATGTGTCTCCACTATTCATTTTCTCTAAACCCAAGAACTTCTTCTCTATTGATCAAAAATTCTCAAGTAACTCTGGAAATGCTCCTACTGCTCCCATTCTGCAAGTAGACAGAGTATAGTCTTTGAAAAAATATGGTTGGGAGTTTGCTACTGGGTCTGAGAGAAATTATTCCATAGAGGTATGCCTCTGGAAGTTGAAAATAAGCCATCAATGACTGTGATTTCAGTTGTCACCACTGCCTTTCTCCTCAATAGGGAAAATAGTAGGTTTGCAACATGGAGTTCCTAGGTCTTTCTGTGATAAAGGCAAAAAGAAAGTCTGATCCTTTAGTGTTAACCGTCTCCCAAATTGGTCCCCTGCAGAGTAGTCAATTTTACTTCTTCACCTTTCCACAGGCAGCGCCAAGCTACAAATAGGCATCCACTTTCTAACCAAGTAATAATTTATGGAGACTAGGGCTGGATTAGACCCATATAAACATCCCTTTATCTGAAGATCATTTCACATTGCATAACTTATCCCCTGGTACCATATTCAGTGCTATAGAGACGGGTCATCTGATCCCTGACATCTCCTGATGTATTTGCCTGAGACCCCTGAATGCAGGTGCAAATGACTTGTAGGCAAATATCAAAGCATCCTTGTGTTATGTTGGTATAACCATTAGGAATATTTGGCATATTTATTCCCCTGGTGACTTGTCGGTCATAACCCTGAAGTCCTGAGTGTGTGCTACTCATAAATCTCTTCCTAATTTTCCTGAACTTAGAATGTTTTTTTCTTGAAAGAGAGAAATGGTATCTGGGGAGAAGGGGAGGACAGATGCAGTGCAGTTCTGAACTATCATCTTGTTTCTTCTCATAGACAAAAAAAGTTCTCCACAGCCCTTTAAATTCCTAAGCATACTGGACACTCTCAAATATGCTTTTCTCTATGCTAGTTGGAAACCAAACAAACTTAGAGCCATGCTGACTCTTCAATTTACTTTGCCCAGTTTAATTCCAGTAATTCTTGAATAGGACCCAATTATGCTGGCTGAGGATCAACTCTGACATTCAGTAGCTTCTCTGTAAACCAGAAAAAATGCTTCTATTCTTAGTCTACCATTTAGGAGAATCATGACTACAGTTTGAGCTATTTTTATTGAGTCAAAGATTCTTACTTCACTAAATCTAAAGGGAATTCCTAATATCAGATGAAACACACAAAAAAATTTTAACTGCTTAAATAAGACTCTACAATAAAAGAATCTTTACCACACAAAGGGGTCTGAATACCTAGATTATGCAGAGAAAAGTATTACCAAGAAAACTTTTGGTTACCTATAATGACTGTTATCCAATCCTTGCAACAAATATTAAATGAGTACATGAGTCTTATGTGCAAGGTATTATGTTGGGAGTTATGAGAAATAGAAGGATGCAATAAAAAAATAGCCCGTGTTCTTAAAGAGTTTCCAGTCTCAGTGAAGAGACATGAATCCTTCATTAATGCCTGTAGCACAAGGGGCCATTACCTTAAAAGTATGAGAAATTAATTGCTTTGAAAGCACAGAGAGAAGGATCATTCCTGGCTAGGGAAATACAAAGGCACAGTACAGTCAAGCAGATGGCATTTGAGTTGGATAACCATGATGAATGGAGGTTGAAAGGAAGTCTCTAACAACAACAAGAATAACAACAAAAACATACTTAGATAGATATACAGATATATAGCTCTTTTAGAAAAACAGACTGTCACAGAAAGTCTAGAGATGGTAAGAGTAATACCAAAGAAATGGAATATAATACTCATATAGGCAGTGTGAGATACAGGTTTCATTCAGATGTTAAGGAACATTCATTGATCCATTTAATACTAATAAGCAGTTCTTAAATACCAGGCATCATAATCATACTTGATACAGAAACAAAAGAAAGAAATAAAAAGGAAAGAAAAGAAAGAAAAGAAAGGAAAAGAAAAGAAAAGAGAAAAGAAAAGAAAGAAAAGAAAAAAGAAAAAAGAAAAAAGAAAAGAAAAGAAAAGAAAAGAAAAGAAAAGAAAAGAAAAGAAAAAGAAGACATGGCTCCACCTGGGGAAAGCTGATAAACCGAAGGAAAACCTAGGTATTGAACAAAGATGATGGGGGAATGGACAGGACTGGCAGAGAAGGACACCCTTGGGGTTGGGGAGTTGCTATTTGGAGCCAGACCTGAGGAACATGTAGTAACAGAAAGAAGGAGGAGAGCAAGGTGGAACACACCAGGCTGAGAGAACTGCCTGCGGAAAGACCCAGAGCTAAAGTAGAACTTGGGACCTAAAATAAGACTGAAGGTCACAGAGACTCGCTATTGGAAGTAGAATGAAATAAATTACCAGGTAAGCAGAAGCACATGTGAATCATCACTCTCGATTAACCTATTCATGATGGAATAACTTGCATACTCAGATGTCTACATATAGATTTTGCTTTTGTTCACTTTTATTTTTTCCCTTCCAATTCCTAATAGTTGATTAACAATGCCCATATTTTTATGGCTTATAACTTTTTAAGAATGCTATAATATTAGGAATCTCCTTCATATAAAACTTTGCTCAAAAAAAAAAAAACTTTGGTCATTTGGCATCTGATTTTTTAAAACAATTAAACAAGAAACCTATCTTACCTTTAAAAATGCTAAGAGAGAGGACATGAGAGAATCTGGCTTAGCTGAAGTATTGTCTCAGAAAACAGAAAGATGTGAATATTCTAGAGAAATTAAAATGGATAAAAATCTCCAGTTGTGATGTTCATTATGGGGAAAAGGTGATGGTGATCTGGATCAAAATGTATTCCTTTGAAATAAGCTTAAGGCAAAACCTTGATCTATCATTCAATGTTCATTCTCAAAATATTATTGAGTATACCTATTTTTTGACTAAGTACTACGCCAGACACCAGAGACACAATAATTTTTCAAGAAGGAAAACAAAACCAAACAGGGCGCTTCTCTTAATGGAGCCTCCTGTATCATGGAGAGGACAGATATGCACAAAACACGTATAAAAACAAATGTAAAACTGTTAACTGCACAAAGTGCCATGAAGAAGCAGCACATAGGGATAAAAATGCATTTAAGAAGGGTATTGGATATAGTCAGAGAGATTAAGGAAGGCTTTCTTGAGGCAGGCATAATAGACTTCAGAGGTAAATGATGAGAACGATATACCTAGGCATTGAGGAGAAGCAGCAGCATCTGAGACAGAGTGGGCAGGAAGTACAAAGGCTCTGTCAGGATCACACATGACAAATGTTTAGGCCTAAAGAAAACCGGAAATAAGCCAGGAATGGACAGGAGTAAACCAGATAGAAAGTACACAGTCAAGACAAGAAATAATGGTGATTTGAACTAGGGTATTGGTGGAATCACGATGGAGAGAAGCAGTCAGATTAGTGATCGTTCTTTCCAATCAAGACCTTTGCCTGTGAACTGTCTCTGCCTTCTCGGCATTTCCTTAAGATACTAAGTAAACCCTGGCTAATTGTGGAGAAGGTCATGACACTAAAACAAAATCCAAGGCAGCCCAGTCTTCATGAGGAAAATGGAGATAAGCGAAGTTATTATTGTGGTGGTGAGGGACAAGTCATAAAGAGCTAGACGAACCATTTTTAAGACATCTGTATTGTATTTTAAGGGCAATGGAGAGCCAACACAGAAAGTTAAGCAGAAAAAAAAAGGCATAATCAAATTTCATCTTTTAATAAGTACATGCGTGTTTATGCTAAACATAAGGAACTACTGAAGGGTTTCCAGCATAACATATTTCTAAGAAAATTAATCTGACAATGTTATGATGGTCTGGAGTTGCATATGGAGAAGAATCTAGTCACAAGAGAAACAACTGAAAAACTATCTTGATGGTCTGGGAGTGAGGTGATTAAGTGACAGAAATTGAGTAATGACAATGATAACTTTTTTTTTTTTAAGAATAAGGGAAGAAGATTCAGGAGACAGATCATTAACTTTTCTTCAGAAGCTTATACAACTGTTTGTCACAGTGGCTGAATCAATGTGCTAAAATATGATCCTGAAGCCTGAGAAAGATCAAGGGAATTTATTTAAATTAAATATACATATTTTCTGTAACTACGTCAATTTGTCACTGAGAGACCAAGAATGTGGTATCTCCATTTTTATTTTAAAATGAACACACTGATATTGCTTGGGTGGGCGGTTTACCTATATTGAGTTGTGGGTGTGCTTTAGATTCCTGTGGATTCAGCACATCTGCCAGAGAAGTTGGAGTCCCTAATTCAGGAGCAAGGACACTTGGTGAAACTGCCTTATAGGAAGGACAGCTTCTCGAAGGGAGCCCTGGAGCAAGTGTCAAGTGTCTCAGAGCCTGCAAAAGGACTTTTCATCACAATCCGCCTTTAGAAGACTTCCATTGAGCACTGAGCTGTTTCACCCCTCCCACTGCTAGAGTCAAGCGATGAGTCTAAAATTTGAGATAAATGAGAGTCCTTTTGACTTTCAGTTTTGGAAATGAGGGCTTCCCTGAGCCCTACGAGAGCAGCAGAAAATCTTAGGAAGACCTTCTGGCAGCCCTCTCCTGTGCTTTGCCTCCTAGACATGGGCCAGAGGAGGTCACAACCCTATGGTTTTAGGTGAGCTTAAGATATTTTTTCCCCACAGCCAGGGGTCTCCTGAGAGCCATGATGTAACTCTACAGTGCTGTCCTGAGAGTCTAGGAACAAGCCCTTGACAAAGGTTCTTTTAGAAGTCCAGTGCTTGATAGAATATCCCAGCAGGCCACAAGTGGCCTGCTGCTCCTATTTTCCCATCCACTGTTCCACATCAAACAAGGATTTGCCTAAGAAGATTACCTTGGCGGATTTCTCTTTGTTAGATATTTTTAAAATCTTCTTTATAGAAATAACAAAATTATATTTAGGTAGGGAAAATTGCTACTCCACAGGTTCAGTAACCGCTATATACTTACAACATTTTAATACCATAGGAACTCACCACCAGAATCATGGGGAATTCATTTCCAGTGGAGAGCTAGATGAATTTCCTTTGCACTGCTTCTTCGCTAAATTGTCAAATAAAAAAACATTAAAGCAACATTTGAGACTTAAGTTGCTATAGGTCTCATTCTAAAACAAGGAAGGAGTTTGAGATGTCCAGAAAGGAGACAAATCTTTCCTAAGGATTACCCTTGCAGAGAAAAAATGTGGTTTTTCCAGTCAAGAAACAGTAAAATCTGCGTTAAAATCTGAGCAAGTGCTTTGTTGTTGTTTTTTTTTTACTGATATTCTAATATAAAATCTAGTTAAAATCATTTTTAAAATAGTAAGCATACCGAATGTGTAGTCTTTGTAGTATTAAATATACTCTATGAAAATATGCTTTCAGAGATATGTAATTAAAAATGGAGTAATTAACATTCATTGCAACTTCTCCAGGCACAACTTGTTTTAGCAAGACTTTGTATTTTTGTAGTGAGTACTACTCCCAGAAGATAGAATCTACTCAGAAATTCTCCGAGCCAGACCTTATATTATCCCCTTTTTAATAAAAAAAAATGTTTTTTTCATCATCTCTGATGATTCTCCCGATGAAATTAACTTAAAAAATTAACTTATTTCTAATTTTACAATATAAGTGCATACAAACCAGAATTCAATATACATGACTCCGCATTATTTAAATTTAACTGCTTCTAAAATACGTCAATGTCAACATGATTGATAACTACACAAGATGAGAGTGACAGAAATATTAAAGTCTCCACGCGAGCAACAAACCAAAAGGTAACTTCTAATTTGTCACAAAATGATTAAAAGCTCATTCACAATAGACCTGTCCTTAATGTGATTGAATGAAATTAGCTTCGCCTTCTCTATACAGGGAATTGCTTGTGCTTTTCTTATGCACTAATTCCAATTAGAATAACCACCCTCAGATTCCATTCGTCCAATAGCTTCCCCTTGATTGTAGTCATAAAATATTTACCCTTTGATTAAATAGCTATGGCATCTTCTAGCTGTTACAATCCTAATTTAAAGGGGAAATATATCAAAACTGTTCCAAAACATTGAACATTTTGTATTTACATTCCTGACAAAGGGGATGTGGGAAAGAAAATTTTACAGTGTTTTATAATGTGCTAACTAAAAACAGAACCGCATAGTCAAAGGAAATTACAATAAAAGAAAACCTGAACATATTATTCTCCCAAAGGGGGAACAGAAATTATATTTTTGGATGACTTCGGCTTCTTCTTTTGTCAGGTAATGACTAAAAACTTGACAGGAATAATGAGCTTTTGTTAGGTTTTGTGTTAATTTTAATAGGATGATCAAATAAGAATTGTTATTCCCAATACTCAAGGAAAAATAAAGCTGCTCCATGGCCATAGTACTGCTCGAATATATAGCTCAGGTGGGGACTTCAAATGGCATTGATGCCAACTGCCCCAGAAGTACCAAGTGTTGAGAAAAATCTATCCTAAATCACCTTTCTATGCCCCTTGGTGAGGAAACTCCTGTCATGATAAATAGCCCAATGGACCACTCGTTTATTTATCCACCCAAGCATTCATTCACTCAAAAAGCAATTCTCTAAGGCCTTACATCCAGGAACAGGCACTGGGACATCACAGTGGTAATTGGGATAGAGTCCCTGCCCTCTAGGTCTGTAGGGGGAGGCAGACTTGGGGAAGAACAGTAAGGATATATTGTGAAAAGTAGGTAGGCACGGAGTGTTGTAGGAGCACAGAATCATTTCCTCTCTGAGAACCTGAGACAACAAATTGAGCTGTCTTGAAGAATTCCCTCTTGCTTCTTAGCCTCTCAAAAATATGTATATACATACATACGTATGTGCATATATGTGGCCTACAGGAGGTAAGCAAATAATTTAAAAGAGTAAGCCTCTGTTCCTACCTGAAGGAACATTGATACTCTGTGAACTGTGACCTTGCAGGAATGACAGCCCAGCAATACCACACCTCCCAGTTTTCTGGAATAAACCTGAAATCCAAATTTTTACATGCTGGTAACTGATCAATATTTCTTAAAGCCTTGTATTGGGTGAAGGAAATACCCATAGGCCTGATCAGTCCACTGGTCACTGGTTTGCAGCCTCTGGTTTTTCCCATCTGAATTATAGCACCCTGAAGAGACATAAGGGTAAGGACTCCCTACAGTGTGTTTTGTAGACTGTTTCTGTCACAACAATCCTGAGCTATTATATTAAAACAAGTTACTCATTTAGGCGGTCTTCCTACAGACAAGCCAAGATGCTCCAGCAACGTGGCTTTTCCAAATACATGGCCCAAAGGGAAGAGAGTAGGATTCTTTTTCAGAAGGCTTTTACTCCCAAACTGAGTACTAGTTCATTAAAAATATATCTCTATTGTTTCACATGGCACCAAGATTGAAAGTAACTCCAAAAGCTGAGCAATTCACTTCTTTTAAAGCTGCAGATGAGGCCCCCTGGGAGCTATTGATGGAAGCAGCAAGTCAGGTCCTTCTCAGTACCATGCAGCCATCTGATTCACGTTGTTTCTCCATGAAGGCCAGCCTCTTTGGAAACTTAGGCACGACTCTAACTCAAGAAGAAGGAAGAAACGAACCATTTATGGACAATACAGCCTCAGAGGAACAGCGTTACTTGAATTTTCACCATTATAAGCAAAGCAGATGGGTGCAAATCCAGAACTGAGATGCTCGTAAGTGCTCAGCTGCATCAAGGGCCACGGTTTTGCTGCGCCAACCTTACTGTGATTATTAAATTTTGAGTCTTTAGAGAGGCAACGTAAGGGAAAAAGAAAAGCAGAAAATTGGCGTAACATCGAACGAAGCACAATTCTAAGGCAGTTTTCGCATAATGTGTGAACATCCCACTCACACAGATGTCACTGAAAGGAACCAGTCATAGTGGAACTGGCTTCTGCAGAGATCCATATGACCACTTAGAAACAAGACTGTATTAATGCAGAAAACAATTTCAGATCCAGCTATCACGTTCTGGAAAGCTGTGAATATATTCATCACGGCTGGTGCTTGACAATTATTCTGTTTGCTCCTCCCATTAAAACTCAGGGTTTGCATTTCAAGAGCTCTTTGCAAATAATAATAATCATCTCATTGTAGCCTATGATACTGTCTGATTTCTGACTATGATCCCTGGAAACAAAAGTGAAGTGTGTCCCTCCAGGAATGACTAAGGACTTGGTAGACACGCAATATGCGCTAGTTTTGGCAGTAGTGTGGGCAAGGAGTCACTCTTTTCTTACTATTAAGGTAACTCTATGCTGATGGAAAGTTCAGGAAAGATAAGGTGACAGTACAGATCACAAAACTTTTATATCTAGTCTTTTAACACAAGTCCATGTCTAGAAATTTCTCCTGCATAAATGATTGAATTAATTATTTATTATAGCTAATAATAGAAAGCCAATTCTCATCGATAATGCATCAGTAAAGTAAATCATGGTACATCCATCCACCACGATGGTACGTCCCTGCAACGAGGTAGGTCCTAAAATTTTATAGTGTGAAGAGCCTACGATACGTTGTAAGATGCCCATAATATACTATAAAATGAACATAGTAGCTTGCAGAACCGTGAGTGTGTGTGTGTGTGTGTACACATTTTTAGGAGGGAAAAACAAGAAGTGGAGAATTTTCATTCTCCTTTACTTAGGGACATTTAAATTTTGTAAAGCAAACATAACCAGTTTATCAAATGTGCTAAAATTGATGATACTATAATAAAACAGTAGTACCACTTTTCTCCTATCACTTCCTTCAGATATGACCTGTGGGGATTTTCCTCTCCATCTTCCGGTGATATTTAGGATGGACCCTCAATCTGTCTTTCTTGTCACTCGGGTATGTAATGATTTTTGTTTTCGAGTTTTAAAACATTTCCTCCATTATAATTCCGAACTGTACTGTGCCATCCTAATAAAGCATCTCCGTCCCCTGGCACAGTTCTGATCCAGCTCAGGGGGGAAAAAGAAGCCTCTTTATCCTCCAGAGTGAATATGAGGGGGAAAGCGACAAAAAGGGACAGAGCAGCTTATCCTAGCTGGTACTGCATATGGATCTCTTGACTGCCCCACCCTCTCCCTCAACTGGCCTCTGACTGCTGCTGTCTCTCACTGAAGGTGACCGTGTATTTTTCAGACTCCTGACAAGGCAAGGACAACCAGATGGCGCCTATGCAGAGAACTCTTTGGCTGACCCTCATGAGTCACCTGCAATCCATTTCTGCTATCTTCCCCTCACCCCCGCAGGTGGCAGGGGTGTTTTTTAAGACTATTGAATGAGTTTTTTAAAGAGGATTCAATCCGAGAATTTACCCCAGTTGGACCTGTCGTCCCAGCATAATTATCAAGAGCACCCCTTTCATTTTCAAAAGTGACCTGGTTTGAAAAAAAATCATAATAAGTAAAATCTTAAAAAAAAAAAGGGGGGGGGCAGCCCTGGTGGCTCAGCAGTTTAGCGCCAGCTCAGGGCGTGATCCTGGAGACCCGGGATCAAGTCCCATGTCGGGCTCCCTGCATGGGGCCTGCTTCTCCCTCTGCCTGGGTCTCTGCCTCTCTCTCTGTGTCTCTCATGAATAAATAAATAAAATCTTAAAAAAAAAAAAAAAAAGAAAAAGAAATCGTATGATCAACAACTGGTAAAATCTGAACACAGGCTGCCACTGATAGTGGTCCTTTATCAACGCTAAATTCTCTGACTTGGATAATTATGCTGTGGTTATGGAAGTGAGGGTACTTATTCATTACAATAAGCCCCGAAGAAGCAATAATGGGTAAGGGGCACTCTCTATTGGTTTGGCATCATACACAGGGCACATGGAGAAAGAAAGAGGAGCAGGAAAGTATGGTTTACAAAAAAAAAAAAAAAAAAAAAAGCAAGCAAATGTGGCAAAATGTTAACAATTTGGTCATTTAAGGGAAGGGAACACACTGTTCTTTATGCTAGACTGCAACTTTTTTTGGTGAGTTTTAAATTTTTCCAAATAAAAAGCATCAAAAACACTTTATGATTGCCCTACTCGTGCCTGACTCCTCTACAGTACCCATGTGACCCAGAGGAAATGCGTACAGGTGTGCACTCTATGCCCAAAGTGGCCCTCATCTCACTCTGCCAATAAGCTGCTTGTCAGCCTTGCCAGTCAAAAGCCATCTGACTATCCCCACTGCCCCTAATCTCCATGGGGCACTTGTCAAACCCTTTCAAGTACTCAGCTAGCAGCACAGGAGAGGCCTAGAAGTTACTATAGGCCTGAAAATCCAAGGCCAGTCTTACTTTTTCCAAGTCCTGTGTCTCCATTGGGTTTGCTTAGTTACAAGTGGGAGTCAGAAGGTATAAATAGTTGAATGCCACCATACTCTCTACTCTCAGAAATTCCTCTCAGAATGAATCTCCAATCCTCCTCCACATAGGCTCCTGGAGACAATGTCCCCTGGGACAATTTGATTCACCTCAGCAGTGCCTATATGGACTAACTAACTCTAACTCCTTTCCTCAACTGGAACTTTGATTAAAAATTCAACCCAAGAGGGAAAATCCTATTCCATACCCTGTTACACATATAAGACTAGTGGTACAAGCATTTATAAAGATACTTTGTGGTTTCTTTTCATCACTGAGGAAGAATACAGTGAATGAGAGATACTTCTGTTTTATTCTACATTTTCTTTCTCCATGTTTCAAGAAGGTAGGGAGGTCTTTTTCTTATTTGCTAATGTGAAGTCTACCTCCTTTCCTGGCACTCCTTTGGGTGAGCCTGAGCTCATTGATTGGATTAAGCAAGAAACAGGGCAGGGAAAGAGTAGCTTGGATGGGGCAAAGAAATGGAAACAGAAAGAGATACAGGTGATATCCCCCAAAATTTTGAAGAATATTGATTTCTGAGGCTCCTAAAAGTACTGGAGACTTATATCTGCTTGCCTTATCAATCCCTAGGGGAGTTCCAGGACCTCAGATGGAAGAGTTGTAGGATGCCTCATCCAGGAAAACTGTCCATCCTCCGTTTTAGCACCAGAACCCAAAAGGCATCTACTTATCATTAACTACATGGGATTGCACAAAAACAACAGCAGTAAACTTGAAGCGCTTAAGATTAGAGATACTTCACCTGACCACTTCATAAAGTTCTCGATGACCCTATGTCCTTTAAAAGATTGAGATTAAGTTTCCCAACCAGATTGTCAAGATTGAGTTTCAAAGTGATGTTTGAGTTCAATAAAAGGTGCCAATGCTTGTATTGCTAAGTTTGTAAGATCATTCATGCCAGTGACACTTTTATAATTAGAAAAAAAAATGAAGAGATTTCCTTTTTGGTAACAAAATATTTGCTGGCACTAAGTCACATTAAATAGATTTTTGAAATATGTCAGCACATGCCATTGTGCTAGCACATTTATAAAAGTCACTACTCTTCTCGATATGAAAGTCAGAGATAGGAAAAGTGTGATTCCCCCCAAATATATTGCCAAATATGTTAACATAGTAAGGAGCCTGTGTACCTACTTAGAGATGGACTGGTCTCCTTTGGTCTTCCTAGTGCATGTCATTCTCCACATGGTTTGGGGCCATAAGTTTAACTGAAAGCCCATGAGAAGGTGGCTTCTACAGAAAGTTGACATCACGAGTGGCTTCACCAGCCTAAGAGAACTCACCTTTGGGCTTGATGTCAGCCCCCATCTGAGCATTAGCAGCCTGCACAGACTGCCGGCAGGGGTGGCTCAGCTGACCTCAGAGACCTCCACGATAGAACTCAGGGCAAGAGAGCCAGAAAACAGGAAAAATAAATGACAGGCACCATATGGAAACTAAAAAAAAAAAAAAAAAAAAAAAAAAAAAAAGAATTTGAGGACACGGGATTTGAGCACTAGAAGAAAGGAGGAATTTCAAAGCAGGTCTGGAAATTCAGGAATAGGACAGAGAAGGCTAGGGGGGAGGGTGGTAGAAAAGACTGTGAAAGACAGTGTGCAGTGGAGTCCAAAACACAGTTCTGGCCCTTCAGCTACTGAATCTGGGCATATTGATTCCCTGATTGAGCGGTTATAAAAGCACGCCATGTCCCCTGCCCTAGAAGAAGTCTGATGAAGTCTCTGGGCATGGCCAATAGAACCATCAACATCTTCAGGGTCCCCGGTAGGAGGCACGGAGGGCAGCAAAGCCGAAAGAGAACAGGGAGAGAAGTCCATGGATTTGCGTTCCTGCACCAACTCCGCCATTTACTGACTAACCTTGCCCAAGTCACAAGAGTCACCTCAATCTGACAAACCTTAATTTTCTAATCTACTAATGAGAGATCAGTAATGATCCCCCTGAAGTTCCTGAATTACTGTTAATCAGTGAATATGCTGCATGTTTGCTATTTTCCAGTGAGCATGGTATCATGGGCCCAAATCAGGAGCTCACGAGTTTCCCTGAACCCAAAGTAAGAAGAAACAGATGCTCCCCCCAGAAGAAGGATATGTTAGGACCCTGAGGCCTAGAAATCCAGGACACCACTCTTCACTCTCCACAGGGTGAGGCACAGCCAGGGATGTTCTAGGCAAGAACAAATGTGTGACGCTTTCTCCAAGTCAACTCACATCAGAAGTGAAATCCTTGAGATTCTTGAGAGCCAAGAGGCTAACAGGAGAATCCAAGTGGAGAAAATGACTGATTGCTGTTTGGAATGAGTATGAGAATTCACTGGAGACTCTGAGGGGCTGCTTCCTAATTCACTGTTACCTTAAAATTATGAATAACAGTGAGATGATTTGAGAAACAGCAGAGACCCTTCCCATATCTCCAAGCCCTTGATATTCATGTTGTTTCAGAGAAGAGGCTAGAAGAATGTGAGGCTCCTAAGTGTTATTTCTTTTGTCAGTATTCCGGGGGAACCCTACTGAATCTCTTCAGCGTCTAGCCCTGTCGACCTGACGGCACCAAAGGCACAAAGAAACAGAATCAGAGATAGAAGCTGCTCTCCTTGAGAAGCCTTTAACATTTATCCAGGAGCTGATCATATCACCAGAGGAAAGAGTCACAGGATACCCTCCCTGGTAGTTTGTCATTGTCAGCAGGCATTTGGTCACTGGCAATAAGGCGCTTTACTTCTGCTTCCTTTATTTCATTCTGCACAGAAGTCAACAGTACACCTTCCACCCATTGACCCTGAGGCAACACAATCGTCTTCCTGGTAAATCCCAGGATTTTGACCCCCCTACTCCATTTTCTGAGAGTTTCACAAAAAAAAAATGCCACATCACTAAGGATAAGTTAGTAGCAAAAATTAAGCTGCTTAGATTCCACTCAGAAAATGCAAATTCACAGTCCTAAAAAGAGGAATATAAAAGTTCTTTAGGCTTTCCAGACTTCCCCTTTCCTTGGCTGCTACCATGGGTGGTGTTTCTTGACTGAAGATTAGGGGCATGGGCTAAGCCGGTGTGTTAGCTTTTGACCCTATTGTCATCTATAGGTTCTCATGAGGCCTTATCAAAAATCTATGACCTCCATGATCTGTTTTCACCGTAAGACACATATCATGTATGACAGCTTATGGTTAAAAGCAGGGACTCTAGTGTTCAAACTGCCTTCATCTCAATCTCAGTATTACACTTACCAGCTGCTGATCAGCAAGTGACTTGGGTCTTTCTGTGGTCATTTCCTCCTATTGCATATCTATCTGTTGGGTGGGTCTGTCAGTAGGAAGAATGCATGTAGAGCACCTTGAACAGTGACTAGCACTCAGCAAACTGATCACTGGCAATGGCAATGATTATCCTGATCATCATCATTACTGTCACTGATGACTACAAAGATTAGATAAAATTATAGAGTATTTAAATGCATCAGGAATACACAAAATGTATTTTAAAAGAACATACTTTGGGGCGCCAGGGTGACTCAGTTAAGCATCTGCCTTCAGCTCAAGTCATGATCCTCAAGTCCCAGGATAGAGCCCCAAATCTCTGCATTGGGCTCCCTGCTCAGTGGAGAGCCTGCTGCTTCCTCTGATCCTCCCCTCTCTTATGCTCTCTCTCTTTCTCTCTCTCTCAAATAAATCAATCAAATATTTCAAAAAATAAATAAGTAAAAAGAACATCCTTTGAGTTTAGAGGCTTAGCAAAACCTCTTATAATGTATTTAACAATATTTAGAATACGAGATTTTTCAAAGGACCACAGCTATACTTGCATGTGTAAGGGTGATTACAAACTAAAAATGAGAAGTTTAATTCTCATATTCTTTTTTTCTTTTTTAATTTTTATCTATTTATGATAGTCACACAGAGAGAGAGAGAGAGAGGCAGAGACACAGGCAGAGGGAGAAGCAGGCTCCATGCACCGGGAGCCCGACGTGGAACTCGATCCCGGGTCTCCAGGATCGCGCCCTGGGCCAAAGGCAGGCGCCAAACCGCTGCGCCACCCAGGGATCCCAGAAGTTTAATTCTCTTTGCCAGAATTGAGGGAAAAGACCCTAGTCCCTTCGCCTAAAACATTTACTTCCGAAAACTTGTCATTGTTTATTCTTCCTCTGTCTCTGAAATATATGTAAATCTTTTGAAAGTGAAATACACGTCTTGCCAGTTTTAGGACCCATGAATGTCTTTTTTGAGGACCTGGGGACCTTCTCTTTGAAAGAGAGCCCCTATCTCCTCTTTCTTTGGGAGGCGAAGAGCCTGACTTTAGTGTGTACAAAACCTACCTCAGGTCAGAAAGATATGTGAAGTTTATTTTCCTTTGGATCAAGCTAATTAGCAAACACAGATGGCATCAGTTAGGATAAGTATGTGTGACAAATGGTGCTATCAAGTCGTCTGTGTTGAGGACTAGTTATTGTTCATCCTGAGAACATGGACACTGGCTTTATCCACTTAGGTATATAAAAAAAAAAGGGTGAGAGTCCTTTCTGTTTGTATTCTCCTGGTGGGCTGCCTCTGATGCACATCACATTCTGGTTTAATTTTTATTCAACAGTAAGTCTGCTTTATTTTTCTTGTACCTTTGTAAAGAGGTTTTCTGACTTGCAAGACATTTTTTTTTTTAAATTATATTTCTCCAACACATGTAAGTCAATTAATAGATGGTCCCAGATGGGAAAAAATTTTCTGATAACCATCTGACTCACGAAGTATCTTTGACTGCTAACAAAGAACACTTTGGCTTCTCAAACTTTATTGTCTCAACTACATTCATATTTGGCCATTGACTTTGACAAAGTTGTATTTTCCTTGAGCCTTGTGTTACTGTAAGAAACAAAAACAGGGGTGCCTGGGTGGCTCAGTGGTTGAGCATCTGCCATTGGCTCAGGTTGTGATCTTGAGGTTCTGTGATCCAGTCCCCCATCAGACTCCCACAGGGAGCCTGCTTCTCCCTCTGCCCAGGTCTCTGCCTCTCTCTGTGTCTCTCATGAATAAATACGTAAAAAAAAAAATTTTTTTTTTTAAAGAAACAAAAACGAACAACAAACAACGAGGACTAAGAAATCCCCCTTTCTTTTTTGTGTTCTAGGAAATGGCTTACTGCGAAGAACTACCTTCCCCATATGACTTAGATCAGACTTAAGGACACCTCTTTTATTTACTTAAAACAAGGCCAGACATAAACCCTCCAAATTCCCATTCCTTGTCTCAGAAATGATTAGATGACCGGTCTTGTTTCTACTGATCCATTGCAACAAAATACTTCTCAACCAAATTTTGAGTGGGGTTCTCTCCTTCCCCCCAGGTTCCTGACCTTTGATTAACCTTCAGCCTGAGCCAGCACACACCACCTCCTAATAACCCCTTAATGAGAGCAGGCTCATCTCAGAGTAAATCATTCTCTGATCCACTGTCCCATCAAGCAACCTGCACCTTTTCAGGGCCCTCATCCCCACTTCCACCAACAGGATGTTTCTAGCTCTTCCCATTCCTCCTCACTGTTGTGCCCAAGATTGCGAATCCAAGAAACCACCAAGGAGCCGACACCGATGCAAACACACGAGGGTTTATTTACAAGCTCGAGCTTGGGTCCAAGTGTACCTGACACAGCGGAGCAGGGACTTGGACCCAAGCTCGAGCTTGTAATTAAACCCTCGTGTGTTTGCATTGGTGTCGGCTCCTTGGTGGTTTCTTGGATACATAATCTTGGGCACAACACTCACTAAAGAAAATCTTTTTGCCTAACCCTTAAAAGCATTGTGGATTTTATCATCAGATGTTCTTTCTATTGCTAAAGTCCCTTCCTCTATTGGAATAGTGCCTCCCCCCCAACAGCCTCCCTCAAACCGCCCCCCCCCAATATCCTTTTGAGTAAAGTATCTTCTAAATTTGGATTTGTTTGACAACTTCTTCCTTTGAAAAGTCATGCTCCGCCTAAAAAAGAAGCAAACACACAAACGAAAACCATTGTTGGATCTTCCTATTGGATTGCCCTCTTTATTATGATATAGTGTCCAGCTTCATCTATTGTTACAATCTTTGTTTTAAAGTCTAGTTTGTCCAATACAAGTATTGCTACTATGGCTTTCTTTTGAAGTCCATCTGCTTGATAAATAGTTCTCCATCCCCTCACTTTCAATCTGCAGGTGTCTTTAGGTCTAAAGTAAATCTCTTATAGGCAGTCTATGGATGGATCTTGCTTTTCTTATCTTTCTGCTGCTCTAAGTCTTTTCACTGGAGCATTTAGTACAAAAACTACTACTGATTGAATCTAAATCAAAAGAAAGGGACCCAGTTTGCTTTTATTTTCAAAATAAAATAGAAGTGTAATTGTCATACAACTTCTGCAAGTTTACTTTCACTTTGAATATTATGATCACTTTTTTGCTTCTTGAAACAATAGTTTGCAAGAAAAGATAAATTAGTCAAATGTCTTTTCTACATATGTTTTATCCAGGCTGAAAGATTCTTACTTGTAGTTCTCTTCCTTGCAGCCATTATTGACTTTGTTCCATTTCCTTCATAGATGCATTGAATTTATTTGAGCTGGTTGAACACTAAGTGATGAGTAAATTCGATCTTATAAATCCAAATAAAATAACTGATTTACTTTCCAAGAAAGTGATTTTTTAAACACTTTTTAAAATGTAGGTAAATATCCAGGGTGCCTGCGTGGTTAAGCATTAAATTATTGGTATCCGCTCAGGTCATGATTTCAGGGTTGTGAGATCAAGCCCTGCAACGGACTCCACACTCAGCAAGTAGTCTGCCTCCCCTCTCCCTCTCCCTCTGACCTTCCCCCTCAATCATTCTCTCTCTCTCTCAAATAAATAAATCTCATAACAAAATAAAATAAATGTAGGTAAATATGTGGCTACAGAAAACCCATCAATCTCATTTCATACTGAAAAGAGGTAGTTTGTCTTCAGTACCAAAGGATAGAAAAGGAAGAATTTTTAGAGAAAATGTTCATGTCCATCCAAATCACCTGGAGGGCTTATTAAAACACAGATTACTGGAACTCACCCTCAGAGCTTCCCAGCCAGTAAGTTTGCAGGTGTGGGGGAGGGGTTGGCTAACACTTTGCAATTCTAACAAGTTCCCAGTGTTGCTAATGTTGGTGTTTTGACTACTACACCACTGATCAGAGCATTTCTTCTTTTATTCATTCGTTAAAAATATTTATTAAGTACCTACTGTGTACCAGGTGCTGGGAAGCACTAGTACACAGGCACTGTTCTAGGTGCTGGGAAGAGAGTATTGAACAAAACAAACATATTTGTACTTTCAAAAATGTAAGCTGAGAAAGACAAACAGTAAACAAGATAATTGAGAAAACTATATAGGATGTTGGTGATAAGTGCTAAGAAGGAAAAAATAAATATAGGAATGGAGATATATGTGTTGCAGTACATATAATGTTACAGTTGTAATAGGTCCAGCAGAGTGAGTCTCCCTGATGAAAACTTTTGATTAAAACCTAAAAGGCTTTCAACAAATGTTTCTGAAACCACCACACATCTACATGCAAATACACGTATTGAGACAAAGACCTTACTGGCTTCACAAAAATTAACCCAAAATGGATCACAAACCTAAACGTAAAAGCGAAACCATACAACACCTTAAAAACAGGAGAAAATGTAGACGACCTTGGCTTGCTGATAACTTTGTAGATACAATGCCAAAGGCACGATGCATAAAAGAATCAATAAACTAGACTTCAGTGAAATTAAAAACTTCTGCTCTGTAAAAGATCACGTCAAGAGAATAAAAAGACAATCCATAGACTGGGGGAAATATTTGCAAAACACAGATCTGATAAAGGACATTTATCCAGAACATACAAAGAACTTTTAAAATTCAACAATAAGAAAACAAACAACCTGATTAAAAAGTGCAAAGAACTTATCAGATACTTTACCGAGGAAAACATACAGATGGCAAATAAGCACAGGAAAAGATGCTCCACATTATACACTCTCAGGAAGATTTAAATCAAAACAATGAGACACCACTACCTACCAATTTTGTATGGACAAAATCTAAAATCCAGGGCACTGACAACACCAAAGGCTGGCAAGAACATGCAGCCACAGCAGCTCTCATATACTGCTGGTAGGATGCAAAATGATACAACCACTTTGGAAGACAATCTGATGGTTTCTTAGAAATGTAAACATATTTGTACCATGAGGTCCAGCAATTGCAGTCCTTAGTATTTAGCCAAAAAGAGTCAAAAACCTACGTCCACACGAAAACCTGCACAAAGATGCTTACGGCAGCTTTATTTATAATTTCCAAGACTTTCAAGCAACCAATACGTCCTTTAAGAGGTAGTGGATAAATACACTGTGGTACGTCCAGACAATGGAATACTATTTATTGAGCACTAAAAAAGAGATGAGTGATCGAGCCATGAAAAAACAAGGAGGGACCTTAAATGCATGTTACTAAATGGAAGAAGCCCATCTGAACAGGAGGATGGATGAAGGTGGAGCACAGAAATATTTCAGGGCATTGAAACCACCCTGCATGACGCTGTAACGGTGGATGTATGTCCACATTGGTCCAGACCCAGAGACCATACGCCACTACAAGTGAGCTCTACTGTAACTACAGGCTTTACGTGATTATGATGAATCAGTGTAGTTGTATCCACTGTAACAAATGGATCACGCTAGGGGACGAGGCTGGTAATAGGTGAGGCTGAGCCTGACTGGGGGCAGGGATAACATGAGAAATCACTCTACCTTCTGTTCCATTTTGCTGTAAACCTAAAACTTCTCTAAAAAATAAAGTTTATTAAAAAGAAAAAAAAACTAAGGGAAGTGAAATATTTGTCTATCACATACCTGAGGGAAGTGTACCCCAAAATCCCGAGGCCAGAAAGAAGCTGGCATGGTTAAAGAATTCTAGAGTGGCTTTGGCATCATGACAAAGGGGAGAATAGTAAGAAATAAAGTCCCAGAGATGAGGAATGGGGGAGTAGTCACTGCGATCCTTATGAGTGCTTATTATACTTGAGTGAGATGGGAAGACTTTGGAGAATTTTGAACGCATTAAATCTAATTTATATTTTAACAGGATTCCCCTGCCTGCTGTGTGGAGAATGAATACAGGAGACGTAAGATGAGAGGCAGACAGACCAACGTGGAGGCCATTGTAATAACCATCTGCTGAAGTTTACTTGGTTCACCATAGACCTGCAGCATGCTTCAAAATCCATAGCCTAGTTTGGGCAGCACATGCATGATGGTACACAGTTAACCTCCTCCCTAAAGCTCAACGTGGGGACCAAATACAAGTGGCATACAACACCTGCTCTTGTCATTGCAAAGTTCATGAAAAGATAAAAATGTACAAAACATACTGAAGTTTATGCACAAGATACAAGATTATCTGTCCCCGGAATTCAGCAAATAATCCCAAGCCTCTGTCGGTTTCCTGCAGAAGAGAAAAACTGCAACTCACTCCCCATATTTCACCCTTTCACCACCTTCTAACCCTAGTAAGATGAGCAGAGGACAGAAGCCAAAATGTCAATCATATTAGAGCCAAATTTCATTTTCATGAGACATTACTGTGCAATATTATTGCTCTCTTATCTTTACCTGAGCAACAAATTCAATATTTTTTTCAAGCAGAGCGGGACCGTTCTCCATACAAATTGATCTGTATATATAGTATTATCTTATGCTCCAAAACAATGCCTCTAACAAATTTAAACACATCAATTACTTTTGTAATTTTTAATAGTCACAAAGCAATAATTGTTCTATGTCCTTTAGAAACTCTTAACTACAACAAGGACTTTCTCAAGGGCAATCTCCACTTTTTAATTTTTTTTTAAGATTTTATTTATTTATTCACGAGAGACACAGAGAGAGAGACAGAGGTACAGGCAGAGGGAGAAGGTGGCTCCATGCAGAGAACTCAATCCTGGGACACCAGGACCATGCCCTGAGCCAACGGCAGATGCTCAACTGCTGAGCCACCCAGGCATCCCAGGCAATATCCACTTTAAGAAAACTATCTTTTGATATCTTCGTCAGCCAGCTGAATTATAAATGGACTAAACTCATGAATGGTCAGAAGAGCTACATAAAGCTTCCAAAGAAGATTGTCCTCAATGATATTTCTTCCATTTCCAATGGACAAGATTTCACTTGCATCTTTGCCTATTACATGAGACTTAACTTTCCTAATAGGAATTTTAAGGGAAGTATACCTATAACAAGGTTTCACAGATGTCATATGCTCAAGATACCTAAGCTTCACTACTCACTATGTGTTATATAGATTACTGACTTTGATAATCATATACTTGGAAGGTATCTCCACATTTTGCTTAAATATTATAATAGATTATCATTTTCTTTAGCTCACCTCTCTCATTCATCCTTCAGAGTCCTACAGGATGCCCAGTTACAGTTGAATTTCAGATGAACCAATGAATTTTCTTGTAGTATGAGCATGCCCCAAATATTGCCTGAGGCACATTCATACTGAAAAAAAAAATCATTCTTTATCTGAAATTCAAATTTATCTAGACATCAGCAGTTTTACTGCCTAAATTTGAAACACCACGATTGAGTAAGCTGCTGTCTCAATAACTTTGTAGCTATTGGTTTCAAACTTGGGTCTCCGCAGAAACAATGGACAACAAATGTCTTTAAAGTAGACTCCCCCCAAAAATAAATAAATAAATAAATAAATAAAGTAGACTCCCTTCCCAAGCCTTTCTTTGGAGGATACAAGTCAATGGAGTTCCTCTTAACTATTTCTCATAGAAGGTTCATTGAGTTCTTTGAAGACTAAAAAGGGCAGACTGGAGCTGAGCTAAGGGCTCATACTGCCATTAATCACTTGCCAGTTTACCAAGTGCTTCTCCTGTGTTATCTCATTTGATCTGCACTGCCCTTGGAAAGAGTGGGCAAGGCCGGGCTCCTTATCCTGCTTCCCAGATAAGGGAATGGAAGTTCTGAGAACTGTCTAGATGCTACAGGACTCAAAACTTCTCCCAATCCAGTGCTCTTACTTTTATAATCAGAAAAATAAACATTAGAAACAACCACCAAAAAAGAAAAAAAAAATTCTTATAACACCTATGGAGTCACCTCACTTTGTAATCTCCTATTCTTCCTATTTACAATAGATGGGTTACTTGATTCTTTCTCTAGACTCTTCCATTTCAAACATTTTATGGATTTGAAATGCATCTGCCCCATTTCATAGGATGCAGAAAAAGAGTTTCCACACTAATTCCTATTTCCTTATTGTAAACCAACTAGTTTAGTACTATAAACTATCGTAAACACAAGAATAGATGAGGAACTATAAAGTCCCTGACTACTTCAAAATAGATATAAGACAACAATAAAAAAGGGTATAGAGAATATCATATATCTGATATATATCCCTCTCATTTACATATATTATAAATATATATTTATATAAAGCAAGAATATAGAGATATCATGTGTGATATATATCCTTCACATTTATACATGTATACATACAGGGGGGCTGGGACTGCCAGTTGGTCACCTTTAGGTGGGTGCTTGGCACAGAGCCCTGTGGCCTATACTAGCCCCAGGGCAGGGAAGTCTGCAGGGGTTCGGATCCCTACTAGGAGGGATCTTCCTTTAGGGTGGTGGGTGAGTGCTCAAGCTCCCTCCCTCCTCACGAAGCTAAGGGTGGGTGGAATTGAGGTCTTAGTTGGTGAGTCCAGATGGCCCAAGAGTGTATGCTCTGTTTTGACCTCCAGAACTTCTCCACCTAAGCAGCAGAATAACTGGACAGGGGATCAAGAACCCCAAGGCAGAAGAGGTAAGGAACTGAATAAAGGAGGCCTGTTGCCTTCCAGTGCCCCATGTGCTAGGTTCTATCCATTCCTCAATTTCTCCTTTGAAGTATTTTCTGTCAACCAGCAACAAGGTTTCATGAACCAACTTCCTACCCATACCTCAAAAGCAATATCAACTCCTCCCTGGTATGCACCCAAATAAATTAAACACTGCCTAACATTAAAAAAATAATAAACTGAAATACAGTCACACAACGTATTTATATAACAAATTCAAACATCTTAGGATAATTTCTTATTAAGTATAATTTTCCAATATTGGCTGATAAGAGGTAAAAACATCAACAGACCAATAATCACAGAACACATTGGGAAGGAAATTAAGTACTCATGATTTTAAAAAGTACCAGGCACTGAGAGTCTCTGAAAAACATTAATCTGACTTCTTTTTAAGACTTATTTGAGACAGAGTGAGTGAGTGTGGGGTAGGGCAGAGGGAGAGAGAGAGAAACCCTATAGCAGGATCAGCGCTGAGTGCAGAGCAAGGGAGGGAGGACCTCCATCTCATGACCCTGCGATCATGACCCCAGTGGAAACCAAGATTGGGACACTCAACCCACTATGCCACTCCGGGACCCCTGCATTAATCTGATTTTCAAAGAAAGGATAATTATTGTTTAAGTGATGGAAGATGAAAAGTTTCTTCATTTTGTAAAGCAAGTAACTCCAGTATCAAAACCCATTAATCTAGCACTAAAAAAGAAAGAAAAGTAGAACAGTGGTTTTGTTTGTTTTGTTTTTTGTTGTGAACTCCGCTCCATACCTGGTGTGGAACCCAACACAAGGCTTGTACTCACAACCCTGAGATCAAGACCTGAACTGAGATCAAGGATCAGATGTTTAACCAACTGACTGTCATCCACGTGCCCCGAAAATTAGAAGAGTTTTGAAAACAATGATGAAAAATAAAAAAAAAACAAAACCCACAAAGTTTGAGAACTTAGACTTCTCAGTTTCAAAAGTTCCTCTAAAGTCACTTGAATAAACAGTCTGACTCCAGTTTCTGATGCTTGCTGATATCTTTTAAGCTTCACCCTTCCCTCCTTTTCTTTTGTCTCACATCCAAGCAAGTTGGTAAAAAACAAAAAACAAAAAACAAAACAAAACAAAAAAACCTGAGCAACCTCTTTGGCAGGAACCAGCAGGAGATTCAAACCAGTGAGTCTCTGCTAACCCCATACCCTAACTTCAATAAAATCCCCAAGCCAATTTTCTTTCCTTGCTCTCAAGTCATTTTTAAATCAGCTTAGCATACCTGTCCTGCTATGCACAGAAAGCCTATTAATGTGAGAAATGAACTTTTTCCATGTCCTTTCTGGGGTGTGTGTGTGTGTGTGTGTGTGTATGCGCGCGCGCATGTGTGTGCACACATATGGCATCACCCATCTTAACATGTGAACCAAATCTTGAGTATGGGTCCATACTGTTTCTCTAGTGTGGTTAAAAATACCTCCAATCAAGGTAGTGCAGTAGGTCATAAGAACCAACATATAGATCGAGGAGCAAGCATTTATGATCCACTGAATTCTGACCAAAAAGTCAAAGAAATTCAATGGTAAAAAAAGGCTTTTCAAAAACTGGCACTGGGACAAGTGATTATCACATACAAAAACATGAATTTAGGTCCTTCCACTATACCATGAAAGAATAATTAAAAACGAGTTATAGACCCTAAATGTAAGAACTAAAACTATAAAAACTTAAAAAAAAAATAAAAGGAGAAACCTTCTTGATCACAGATTAGGCAAATAATTATGAGATACACCAAAAAGTACAATGCAAAGTAAAAAGAAAATTAATAACTTAAATTTCATCAGAATTTAAAAATGGTTGTGCCTCAAAAGATACTAAGAAGATTAAAATTAGTACAGAATGGGTAAAAAATGTTCATAAATTATATATCTGATAAAGGATCTGCAACCAGAATATAGGAGGAACTCTTACAACTCAATAGTAGGAAGTCAAAGCACTCATTAAAAAAATGTGCAAAACATTTAGATAGAAATGTAACCAAAGAAAACATACAAATGGTCAGTCAGCACATGAAAAGAGGCTAAATGTCGTCATTAGAAAAATGCAAATTAAAACCATGAGACATCACATCATGCCCATAAAATGGCTATAATAATGAAGCACACAGACGATAACTAGTGTTGGCAATGATGTTGACAAATTGGGACTCTCAACTCTCACATGCTGCTGATGGGGATGAAAAATAGTGTAGGCACTTTGGAAAACAGCACAGCAATTTCCTTAAATGGTATGTGTATACCTACCATAGGATTAGCCATTCTACCAAGAAATATGAGAACATACGTCTAGCAGGATTGTAGAGAATATTCATAGCAGCATGTATTATAAAAGTCAAAGAGAAAAGAAAAAGAAAAAGAAAAAAAAAGTCAAAGAGCAGGAACAATTCAAACATCCTGTCAACTGGTAGATAAACAACATGTAACCAATCCATTGTGAAAAACAAAACAGACCCAAAATGCAGTTGTTTACACTGAGTCTCATGTCACCCAACTGAAAATTAATTTATATTTTCAGCATTCCCAGAAATGGAATCTTAAACCAGTTAATCAAGGATCAGCATTAGTTAGGTCATCTGCCTGGAAGACCCCTGCCAAACCCTAAAGGTAAGTAACTTTGCAATAATCACCCCACATTTTGGTTGGCCTAGTATAACCTCCTTGTTCCTGCTCCCTTCTGCCTGTAGGAGTCAGTGTTATAGCCCCTGCAGTCCCCATCTTCTAGATCGAATGCTGCCCCATTCAAATTGACTTTTCCACAAATAAACTCTCAAAATTTTAATATTCCTCAGTTTATCTTTTAACAGTTCTGGAGTCAGAAGAGCAAATCAAAAAAGAACCCTTCCCCTGGGACTCCAGGAACTCAGTATCTGTACCTATTGAGTCCTTTGAGCTCACTGCTTTCTTGCTACCTTGAGAAATGATGGGTGAGTCCCTCTAGAATCCTGGTTCCGCAGCTTTTGCCTTATGAGCATTTCTTTTTCTGGACTGGGCCCAACTTAGAAGCTGGACTAGATCTTGGTTGGACTGGGTCTGAGTCTTACTAGGCACAGCAGCTTAAGCTGGATTGAGTCCACTGTGAGGCCTCAAGTAAATAAAATTTTGTTTTAAAGCTGAAAAAGATTAACCTTACCAAAGGTAATCCTGAATTACACTGGCCACAGTGCAGAACTGTTAACCTAGATAAGCTCATCCATTTATGAGATGCTCTACTGAAAAAGAGGTCTCACCGAAGTTCTCACCATAAAGGGTAGAGGGAAAATTATTTTTCCTCTCCAGTTTCTGGTGACCAAGATGAGACCTTGCCGGGACACCTCATTTTCTGTAGCTCCTCAGAGCTCTTTTCTATCTGCTAGATTGGATGCTGCCTTGAATCGAATCAGTATTTGCTCAAATAAACTTCAAAAAATTTTAATATATCTGTTTATCTTTCAACACCATACAATGAATGCAATACCATTCAGCAATGAAAAGAAGTAAACTATTGGTAACAATGTTACAATATAGACGAATCTCAAAAACTTTAAGGCAAGTGGAAGAAGCCAAACATTGGGACGCCTGGGTGGCTCAGTGGTGGAGCGTCTGCCTTTGGCTCATCCTGGGGATCCTGGGATTGAGCTGCTCATTAGGCTCCCTGGAGGGAGCATGCTTTTCCCTCTGCCTGTGTCTCTGTCTCTCTGTGTCTCATAAACAAAACAAACAAACAAACAAATCTATCTTAAAAAAAAAGAAGCCAAACACAAAAGACTTTATACTTTAATATTCTGATATTTATATGAAATATCCAGAAAAAGGTGAATCTATAAACAAGGACAACAGTGAATGGTTGCCTGAGGTGGGGAAGGGGATACAGATGGATATGAATATTTAAATGTTGGAAAATAGAGACAAATGTCCTTTAGATATGACTGTGAATCAAGCAAATAAAAAATTCCAGTGAAAATGGCATTAAAATTAATAAGAGAATATGGAAAACCTAACTACAAAATATAGAAAAATCCATTATTTCTCTCTGCTAGCACTAACCAACAAAAAATGGAAACACAAAAATATCATCCATAATAGTGACAATTATAAAACATATATGTATAACTTTAATGAAAAGGCACATGATTTTTTGACCCTTTATAACCTAATGAAAGCATAAAATGGTACTGAAAAACAAAACTTGAGGAATCTACTAATATCCATTTTTCTGAGATTAATTAATAAATCTAATATGATTTCAGAGTCCCAATTTTTTTTTATTTTAATCTGATGAAAAGCAATTTTAAAGGCCATAGATAAAGGAAAAGTCTGTAGATAATTGAAAGGGTTTTTTTTTTTTTTTTTTTGGAAAAAAATAGTGTAGGGACCCTTGTCTTCCTCAATTTTAGAATAAACGTTAGAATATTGTAAATCATTTGCAAAAGATACTACACTTTTTTAGACAAACAGATCAATAAACACATGGTAGCATAAAAATTTCCAAAAATATAAGAGAACTTAGTATATTACAGATGTGGTATTTTATTTCAGGGGCACAATTGTAATCTGTTTAATTAATAGTGGAGTAGAATCCCACTTCATACTATACACACACAAAAATATTAGGATGATTAAATATTTTGAGGTTAAAAAGAAATACAAAACATTCATATCAAGAAAATTACAGAAACTATTCATACATCTTTGTTGTTGAAAACAAATTTCTTGAGAAAGGAAATTTTGAAACAATATGCCACAGATTACACAAAGTTTTTTAATTTAAATTTTGCCCATAGATAAAAGACAAATAATAGACTGGTGGGGAAAATGCAACCCATATGGCAATCAAAGATGCCACTCCTAATATACAAAGAGTTTCCATAAATTAAGAATAGTAAAATAAAAAGATTACAAGTAGCTAATTTTGAAAAAAAAAATGAAAATTCAAATGCCAGTGAACGTGTGAAAACTTGCTTAGTATAAGTAATAGGGAGATAAAAATCACAATTAAAAACCATTGTAGGGGATCCTGGATGGCTCAGCAGTTTAGCATCTGCCTTTGGCCCAGGGAGTGATCCTGGAGTCCTGGGATCAAGTCCCACATCTGGCTCCCTGTGTAGAGCCTGCTTCTCCCTCTGCCTGTGTCTCTGCCTCTCTCTTTGTGTATGTCTCTCATGCATAAATAAACTAAATCTTTAAAATAAAAAAAAGTAAAAGAGAAACCATTGTAATTCATCAGATGAGCAAAAACAAAAAATTATAATATTCACTGGCAGACAATAAAAGAAGAAAATGGCACTCATGCCCAGCTGATAGGACTAAAATGTTGCATTGTTTTTTAGAAATAACCTGACAATATCTACTGAAATTTAAAAAGATATAATATTCAACAAATTGGCTTTGCGGGCTCTACTTATCCTAGACGTAGACATACAAGAACGTTCAGTCGGTAGACTTGTTTTAACTCTGGGGTTAGGTTGTTAGTAAATGAGGTTCAATTTGCCTATACAAAAATGTTCTCACATAATACCATTAATTTCTTATAAAAATAGTTAACAGAACTAGGTATATAAAACAAGATGTTCATAATAAATGGTATATAGAATCTGAATCCACCTAATGGTAACAGATCTGTCTATAGATGTGCCTTTGCTCTTGTTTCCTACATATGATCCTTGGATACTGAGGTAAGTGGAATGACCCACATTGTTTACATTTTTTTCTCTCCCTAATCTTAACAGAGATCAAAGTTAACGTCACCAGTAATGGGAGCCAAGAACCTCACACGCCTCCTAAGGTAACACACTGAGTAGGACCTCACATTACGTGTGTCGCACTCTAGTCATACATGCATAACCTGAATCATGGGCAAAAAAATCAGATAAATCCAACTTGGGTGGCATTCTCCAAAACAATAGATTTTTACTCTTCCAAGTGCCGGTGTCATGACAGATGAATAAATGTTTAAACATTATTTCAGATTAAAGGAAACTAAAAGAATATGACAAAGAAACGAAGAGAGTATGACAATTGAATGTACTTCATGATCCTGGATTGGATCTTGGATTTTTGAAAAACTGCTGTACATAATATTGAGACAGTGGTGAAATTTGCATAAGAGCTATATCTTAGATACTTTTTGATATTAATGTTTAATTTCTTGAATTTGACCTGCATACATGGTGGCTAAAAAGTGTGCATTCTCAGGAGAGGCAAGAGGAAATATTTAGGGGTGAAAGAGGTATATGCTGAAGTAGTCTGCCCCTTATCTCGAATAGTTGAGAAAAAACTATATAAGTATATACACACATTTACCTACACCGGAAGTTATGTGTAAGGTTAAAGCTATATAATTCATCATGCACACTTTGCATATTTTTGTGTTTCAAAATGTCAACAAAACAAAAGTGAGGAAAAAAAGTAGGCAACCTATAACACTTTGCATCATGCTTGGAGGATATAAGTTCCCCCAAGTAACAGGACCAATAGATATCTATATATAATGAAAGAGATAGATTTTAAGGAATTGGCTCATGCAATTGTGGGGGCTGGCAAGTCTGAAATTCCTTAAGCAGGCTGGCAGGCTGGAAAAGAAACCCAAGGAAGAGTTGATGCTGCCAATTTGGTCTGAAATCTGTAGGCTAGGAATTCAGGCAAGATGTCTATGTTGCAGTCTGAAAGCCGAATCTTTTCTTCAGGAAATCTCAATGTTTGCTCTTAAGTCTTTCAACTACCGAACAAGGCACACCCCCATGATGGAAAGTATCTGCTTTATTCCAAGTTTACCAATTTGTATGTTAATCAGATATTAAAAAAAAAAAAAAACCTGCACAGCAACCAGTGTTTGACCAAACAAGGGGGCACCATACCCCAGCCAAGGGGGCACATACACGTTAGGCATCAAAGGGCATTAAAGCTACAGGATAGAATATATTTAAGAAAATTATTTTTAAAAAGAAAATTATTGAACTTTTAAGAAATTACATGAGATCTGTATTGTTAAAATCTTCCATCACACACAATCATTCTCATACACACACACACACACACACACACACACACAATGAAGCTTGACAAAGGTCAGTCTACTCAAGTATCTGTGGTGGTTGCAGTAAGTCTGTACAGGGAGTGGTAGCAGCAATGTCCTCAGAAGCATCCAGTGTCATCCAGGACAATCTACCTTGACTAGTAGCTGGACCATCCAGCAAAGTGACAGGGCATTCTTCCTGAAAAAGTCCTAACCTCCAAGTACATTTCCCCAGAGATTGGTTCCCAGAGATCCGTGAACCACCATCCTAAATTTTTTTTTTCAGTTCTTGAATCAGCAAAAGTCATCTTCTATTGCTTGCAGCTAAGAACACTGACTGATTCTGAATGTCATATCAGGAAAAAGGTGCTAATATTTGACTTTGCCTAAGGGATGAAGATAGGGCTTATGGCAGGGAAGATTCTATTACTATAAAATTAGAAGTTGGTAAACTTTTGCTATGCAGCTACAAAGTGCTTATAAGCATTGTGAAAACAAACAAAAACAAAAACAAACAAATAAAAAAACCCAGGATGACCCTGAGAGTTCTGCACGAAGGGAGAGGCTTCTGCCTATAGTGACGCCTGTACTGAAGATAGACACAAGCTTGGGCTGAAGGCAACCTCATTTTATAGCTGAGGAGGGGGATGCAGATTTAGCAAAATATAAACCCAGGACAAGGAAAGAGCCAAAGCTCCCAAGGACTTCTTAGAGACTTGTGGTAGGTTCTCTTATTCAAAGAGGGGTCAATTCTGGTGGCAAAAAAAAAAAAAAATCAGATGGTAAAAGGGTATGTGTTTAAATTTCTTTAACAGTAAAACTATTAAACTAAGGGACCTGTGGCCAGACATCCCAAGTTTCCAGAACCCAAGGGCTCTTTTCTGATCATGAGCCAGGGGAAGCATTTAATAGGAAATATATTAAATTTCACAGGGTCTTCATTGCCAGAGCAGTTCAAATTTGGACTGTTACCATCTGCAACTCTTCAAGCCCAAAGCAATCCCCAGGTCCCTGAATCTGCACCTAGCTGAAGAGGTTGGTAAAGTTATGCATCCCCTCGAAGGGGCATTCCTAAAGCCAAGCGTATGTAAGCAGGGAAGTATTCCTCAAGACAAAACCAAATGCTTGCAGATTGCTGACCAAAAGCAAAAAAAAAAAAAATACTACAGTGCTTGGGGAGAGCAGTCTCACTTTTTTATCCAGGAGGATGGGATGTGCGTGTTGTTTCCCCATCTTCCCTTTTACAAATAGAAGTTTTTTATTGTAGTTATTCTGTTCATTTATCACTATGGTACACTGAGTGTCTTGGGTAAATAATGCATTTTTCTGTAGTCCCCTGGACTATGAATAGTTTTATGAAGACTTGATGGAGAGGGTTTCCCATCACCTGAAGACCCTAGACTTCACGTCCAATGAAGAAAATGGATGACACTTGGAGCTACTTTCCCTTTTATCAAGGGAATGAGGGACTTCACAGAGGTACAGCTATTTAAGCCTATTAAAGATGACACATGACAACAGGCACTGAGTGGGCAAGTAACTACATTTGTTCCCTGTCCAGAGTATCATGCCAATTTAAGAGAGAAAGAGACATGGAATGTGCAGTTATACACATATGTACATATATGTATATTTTTAGAAAAGTCTAGAGAACAATGTGGAAGGGCACTTACCAGGCTGTAAATATTAGTTACCTCAAAAGGATGAGAAATAGGGGCACGGCTGGAGAGGCTACTTACTTTTTCTAAAACACATATTTGTGTTTTCCTGTTTTTACAATATGCATGTGATAATTTATGATTTTAAATAATAAAGAAAATTATTAGATGTCTTAAATCAGCAATAAAAGTTACAATTACAGATGAACTTCAAATGTCCCGTCAGAACTGTGCAAGAGAAAAATAAGTATATTGGCATGCGTGTTCTATGCTCTCTATATAATCGAAGCACATGTTTTAAATAAAAAACGGAAACACGGCCAGCATACTGACAACCTTCAACAAATGTAGAATCAGCCTGCTACCAACTGAAATTAAAAATCTAAACTATCACAAACCATGACTTCCAAATATGTCTCAAGACTTTCCTTCTTCTTGATTTCCAATTGCATGCTCAATCTCCCTATTTACCTTCTGGAGCTCCCCTTTTTGGTAAAAGCGTTAAGCAGCAACAGAAAACAGTACTTTTGGCACTTAAGCCTAACATAAGCATTTCAAATAGATCTAATGTTGGTATAAGAGGAAGAAAGCCACTGCTCTCTGCAATCTTATTATCCAGCTTTAGAAATAGAAACAGCTACTTTACCTTTCAACTGAAAGTAAAATCCCAAAGATGCAGGTCTCAGGTGAATTAGTTCTAGAAAATAGCACTTTCTCCTCGTAGGAGTGCTGACAACACTGACTCCATCTTTGGCCTTCCCTCCATGTTGGCCATGTCCATGCAGTGACCTTGCTGGGGCTACATGTCTCAGGCCCCGTGGAGGTTCAGGTATGCCCTGACTGGAGCATGAGAACACTTGTTTTGAGCTTGCCCAAAGTGGGGCACAGAAGGCTCCACTTTAGATAACTACCCATTGACTGTACCACAATGCCCCTCGCTCTGTAAAAGCTGTGTTCAGGCTTGGTGGAGAGTAAGGTGGAGAATAGCTGTGGAGTACCTACGTGGTTTGTTTGTCCCATCCTCCCACCAGCAAATTACCCTGAATAAAACTCTATGTAAACAGTACGAAGGCCTTGCATCATTTTTAGGTCTCAAAGTGTCTTCCCTGTCTGGAGGATACTTTATTAACCCTCCTCCATCTTCTAACACTCCTCCTCAAAGACCAGACAGGTCCTATTTGCCTTCACCTTCTGTCTTGGCAGAGGTGTGTTCCATATGGAATATCCTAGTACCGTAGGAGAGAAAAATGAAGGCACTCAGATACTCTGGCCACAGCAATCCATGTATGGATGGTGACACCCTTAGCCAAGAATGTGATTTTCTGTTACTAAAAGTTGGTCTAAAAGTGCTTCCTTCCCTTTCCCAAATACTTCCATCATAAAGGAATTCACTTCGTATTGCAAATGAGAGATATTTTGAGATGCCAGCAAAGTACTTCGTCTCTGTAAAAGGAAAAGCACTCTGCCTAAATGTGCCCCGTTGCAACCTCTGGCAGGAAATGACCAGGTGACCAGGACACAGAGGTCACGGAAGAAAGAAAACTGCTCAGATGCAATCAGTCACCAATTACAGTTTACCAGCAGGAGAACAGATGTGAAATGAGTTTCTTTTGATTGGCATTCACTGTGTCTAAGTCAGGGGAGACTGCACTCCTCTAAATGAATAAATAAAACCCCTGCTATGCCATTCCCCTGCAACAGTTCAGCTGTTCAGTGATAGGATCATTAGAGGATTCTTTTTTAAAGGTTTTTATTTTTTTCCAGATGAGCCAAATTTCTTTCTCTGTGTTGTGGATCAAAGTTGGGTTTCTATTCTATTGCCATCATTTCAGCATGCATAAAGCTCATTTCCTTAGATGGGACTATTTTTTCCCCCCAGTATCTGATGAACTCATCACAGGGAGAAATCTAAATTCATCTTGAGATTGCTGAATGTATGAACCAGGACTTAGCAACCATCTTTGCAAGTATATATATGGCAAATAACGTAGAGTTAGCTACCTTTAAAAAAAAGTCTTGATTTATTGTACTACGAGATAAGTTTGTCTTCTCTATGTCTTGAATCCAGCCAAGCCACGCTGATAACAAGAAGTAAGTTTCTATTTAATGAGACAATTTTTTGTAGAGCCTAACCCTTGATTAATAATAACAAGCCACCCTGAAAGGCTAGCTTGGGAAGCTGTTACCCGGGAGAAGAGGAATGTAGCCTTCTAACCAAACCTTTTTATAACCTTGCAATCGCAAGAGGGAGCCTTCTCATGCCTTTGCCCCAAGACTAGATCTATGTCTGCAATAACAGTCCATCAGAGCCCTTTCACACACCAAAGTATGGACAACACAGCCCCATGATTCCATAAAAAATTTGGGCTGATATACATACCAGCTATTGTTTTATTAATTATGTTTATTTTAATATGTACTAAAAAAGCTCATATATTAAAAATAAATATAATTAGTACATGGCCATGTGCATATTTTTGTTTATGATATTCAATTATGTAAAATAACTGAGTTAATTTAAAGAAAAATATGAACAATAGAGCATAAATAGACATGGCATAAATATAAAAGTGATAATCAAGTGGCTGATTGAGGAAATCACGACCAAAACTGTAGACACTCTACATTGAGGCCACTAAATACTTCTGACCTTACACAGCCTCCAGTAAAATTAATGCATCTTCTCTGACATCTCAAAAATTTTTCCTTATTTTTGCCAACCTCATGCAGGTAGACCAGGTCCCATATCGGATTCTGTGACTGGCTGTGTGACTTTTAGCAATTATTTAATGCCTCTGAAGTTCAATTACTGTATTAGAATATGAAAATAATTGCAGAAAATAGAAAATAATTGAAGAAAGTAAAAAAGCAGTTGCCAGGGCCTGGAGGGTAGGAGACATACAGAGAGGTCATAAAAAGATTCATATTTTTAAAATAATTCCAATACCTATCTCATGGTCAAAGTGGTAAGGTGAAGATGTAGCAGTGTAGGTAGGGTAAGTTCAGGTACCGTATATAATGGGCAGTTATTCAGTGTGTTGGGGCATGAGGGCTTGCTGCCAAAGCCTATATTCCATATGCTTGGGGTCACAGGTGCTTCCAGTCCACCCCTTTCCAGCTGGTTCAAAAAATGATGACTGAGATTATTTTTTTGATCTTCTATCACAGTAAAAAACTTATGAATGTATTAGTTCTACTTCTGGAAAGTTGGAATAAACTTTTCCATACTCCTTCCACGAGGCACAAATAAAATCCCTGGGTATTTAACATATAGGTGTACATATATATGTTTATAAAATAAATGTAAGAAGACTCTGGAAGGTAGAGAGAAAGCACACTACACTGGCTTGGGACCTCAAGACCTGGAGAACACCCTATGGTCCTCTGAGTTTTCTTTTTGTCTTAAATATCCCAGGTGTATAATTTAAGAAACCAGCAAATAGCAAATGCCAAAGGGCACAGAAAAAAAAACAGTAGGCCCCTCATCAAAATAAATAAATAAATAAATAAAGTCGGTTCTGTCCAGCCAAAGGACCAGGAAAGAGGCAGCCTAACGAGACCTAAAACTTTTAGAAAATAACTGTTCTATTCCAGCTCTGTAAAGCAGACTTGATCCCTCTGAGGCAGTAATGAGACTCACTTCCCCAGGCAGGATCACTGCAGATCATTTAGGGGGCCTGGACTTATATCCCAGACCTATCAGGAATGGGATGGTGTCAGAGCAGTGGAGATAAAGAATTTTAACCAATCACCAGTGATAATGAGGTGATCAAAATCAGAATCCCAGTGGGGTTTCTTTAGAACTTAACACCTCAGTCTAGAATTCACATAGAAATAAAAGGACATAGAATTGGAAAACACTTTTTTTTAAAAAAGACCCAAAATAGGAAAGTTGGTATAATAATGGAGTACCTGATTTTAAGACTTATAATCAAGTTTTGGGAATCTATACAGTATTACATTGAGATAAAGGTAAAACAAATATATCAATGGAGCATAACAGAGAATACAAAAATATATAGAGACAAATGGTTTTTGACAAAAGTTCGGGAGCAGCTCAGTGGAGACATCTTTGTGTTCTTGGGTTAAGCAGTTATTCCTTAGATATGATGGCAAAGCATGATTCGTAAATGAAAACATTAACCTCTCAAAATTGAACACTTGTGCTCTCCAAAAAGAATCTATTAGGAGTCAATTCAGATTGGAGAAAATATTTGAAAATGATACAGATGATACAAAGTTATATCTAGAATATATAAAGAACTCTCATACTAAATAAAAAGAAAGCAAACAATCTAAAAAAAAATGTGCTCCTGATTTTAACAAGTATTTCTCTACAAAAGATATACAAACAGCAGATAAGCACCTGAAACCTCCCTCAAAACTGCTAACCATCAGAGAATTGCAAATTTAAGGCACTGTGAGATCCCACTACACCATCATTAGAACAGCTAAAGTTAAGGAGAAAAAAAAAAAGAAAAAGAAAAAGACTAATCCTATAAAGTATCAGCAAGGATGTGTGGGAACTAGAAGTCTCCTATCCTGCTGGTAGGAATACAAAACATCCCAATCACTTTGGAAAGCAGGTTGACTTTTTTTTTTTTTTTAATAGATAAACATACACTTAATATACGATCTAGCCATCCCACTCCTAGAGAAAGTGTATGTCCATACAAAGTCTTGTATATGAATTTTCATAGCATTTTTTAAATATAACCATTAGTTAATATTAAGTTTACTTGATAATAAGTAATAGCCCCCAAACTGGAAACATCTCAAAGATATATCAACAGATGAATGGATAAACACTTTGTGCTATGGTCAGGCAATAGGATACTAATTTGCAATATAAAGAAATGAATAATTGATACATGTAATAAACAATATGCATAAATCTGAATCTAATCATGCTGAGTGAACACAGCCAGTTAATAAACATGACAAATTGTTTTATCCCATTCACACAAAAACCTATGAAATGCAAGTAATCTATAGACAGAAAGGTTGCCTGGGGAGAGAGTAGAGAGGAGTGGAGTGGGAAGATGAGAGAAGGGACAAAGGGCCACGAGTAAACTTTTGGTGATGATGTGAACCTTGACTCTCTTGTCTACAGTGACAACTTCATGTGCAGATGCATATGTCAAGTTTACAAATTGCGCACTTAAGTACATAATATCCATTGTATGTCAGTTAGGCCTTGATAAAACTATTAAAAAATTCTGAACAAAATATCCCAATATTAACATTACACTTCACACTAATTAATCAGGAACCCTCGGTTGTGGGGAGGGGGGTGGAGAAGAACCATCCAAGATCGAATAGTTTTTAAAGCTCCCCAGGTGGTTCCAGTGTGCAGCTGATGTTGAGATCAGCATTGCGATATGGAAAGGCCCCAGGAAATAATAAAAGAGAATGTAATAAAAGGAGAGATGTAATCAGCTCTGTATAATCTACTAGAAAATATCATCCATGGGCAGTCAAGAATAATTCACACAATCTGACTTGGAAGACGTTAACGTTGACCTGAGAAAGAAGAGACACATGTCAAAAATGCTGTGACTCGCCATGTGGCCAACATTAGCTACTCTGGGTTCAGCTCATCCTTTATTCTAAGAATTACACAGAAAACCTTCAGGCAAGATTCTACCAGGAGGATTCTATTGACTCGGTGACAGAGTGATGAATGACTTAGGTTCTATAACAAATTTGCCGAGTGGGAAAACATACACATATATACACTTTGTTTCTATTTTAAGTTTTCCCAAGGAACTCTTACAAGAAAGGAAAATGGTAGTTTAAGATGAAACCAGTTTCTTTACACCATAAGGCAAGTAGCCATAACTTTTATTTTTGCAATTAAAAATATTAAGGCTAAATAAATAAATAAATGAATAAATAAATAAAATAAAAAAATTAAGGCAAAAAGTAGACATGTTCATTTTGCTTGCTTTTATGAGACACAGGAGACAAACACAAACAAGAGTATGTTTCTATCTAAAAACCTTGGAATTTCAAAGGATAATGAATGTTATTCAGACATCCAAGAAGGTTACCAGAGGCTTTTTACCTGTGATCTTTGAGCTTCAGAAAATTGTAAACAATTTTACATTGCATGTGTATGTAAATTTTGGAAAAGAGAGAGACCAGAGATTTTATCCACAAAGAGATTGCTAACCTGAAGTGTAAAGAACAATTACCTCAAGACAAGCATATTTAAGCATATTTTTATTCAACAGACTATATTCTTCAATTGAGAAATCATTTCCCTAGAGTATGAAGGTTAGGGTCTAAGTTTATAGGAATGCTTTTGTGGCAAATTGACTGCTATGGTAACCAAACCCACTGAAGAGTTCTTATTACCTAGTTGTGAGGATCCCATTTAATGTAGCAGCGAATCTTTCTGTCTCAACGGAAAGGCATATTTGAGGGATGATGACAAATCATCAGCTATTCTTACTGAGCATCTCCTATGTGCAGTTCTCTGCTGGAGTACTTGGATGGAAACCCAAGAGTCACGAAATTGGAAACTTTCTAAGCAATTTTAAGGGAACAAGTGTTTTAAAAGCTTTTTTCATTCTTCCCACAAAGCTAATTCCTCTATCAAGTAAATGGAAAATACATCTCAATGAGGCCTGTAGAACCAGGTTTTAAAGTAGAATGCTTTGGTTCCATGAAGCTCAGTGGAGTAAGAGGCAAGTATCTATAGAAAGAGTGTGAGTGTTGGAAGAGGTCATGGAGATGGTCAGCTAGTGAGAAAACAAAACCTTGAGAGCTTGGGAAGAGAGATGGAAAAATTAATCTAAAATAAAGTTCATCCAGGTCTGAAGGAAAACATGAAAATGCAGTATTTTCAGAAATGCCATGCCTTTTATCCACACAGCTCACAAGGGGAGTTATTTACAAAATATTTCTCATCCCCAAGCAACACAGAGTCCTTCCACATAAGAAACATCCCAAGCCCAAGGCGAAGCTTGAATTTATGGTTCTACTCCCAGCAGCCTCCATAACAAACCTCTCTGCATCAATACTATTATTCCATTTCCTTGTAAGTTTCTTCTCTCTCATCTTCAGACTTCTCTGTTTAAGTAAATACAATAATTATCTCACCATATGCATGTTTCTTCTATCTTACTTCCCTTATAACAAGTATTAAGGCAATTAATGCTTTTCAGTCATGAAATCTGCTCCAGTGTTAAGACAATCATGACTCCCACATTTGGGGGGGGGGGGTCTTTTCTCAACTTTTTGGAAGACACCACATTTTAAAAATTTTATGGAAGTGTCCTACAGTGAATATTAAGAGTCAGCAAAGGAACCACATTTAAATGAGAATGGTAGATTTCTGGGCTTGTGACCTATAAAGACCAATGTAATAAAAGCAGCTGATATTAGATAAACATAGTTCTTAAATGGTCACAATTATTAGTGTTACAGACATAGATTTAAGGAATTATTACTGGGATCTATGGCTTTACAATGTTGCCTGATAAATTACAAGGCAAAGAGTAAATGACTTTACTCCTTGAGAATCACAGAGGCAGTGCCTTGGGATTTAGATAGAAAGAACTCGATGGTGATCTTACAAAAACAGGACCAGGCTATACAATTTCAAATAACTCATGACCTAGGCTAATTTAAAAGGTACTAGGGAGGGAACCCTGGGTGGTGCAGCGGTTTAGCGCCTGCCTTTGGCCCAGGGTGCGATCCTGGAGACCCGGGATCGAGTCCCACATCGGGCTCCCGGTGCATGGAGCCTGCTTCTCCCTCTGCCTATGTCTATGCCTCTCTCTCTTTCTCTCTCTCTCTCTGTGACTATCATAAATAAATTAATTAATTTAAAAAAAAAGTTTAAAAGGTACTAGGGAAAAATGTATTGGGCAAATGGGATTAAGTTCCAGCCATTTCTTTTTCTGACTTCTTCAGTCACTACAGATCATGATATATCACCTCTGCCAGAAGGGATGTATTGAAAATGATTGTTTAAGAGAGTGACCTAGGACAGTGGTTCTCAAGGTGTGGTCCCTGGATGAGCAGCATCACCACCACCTTGGCAATTGTTTAAAATGCAAATTCTCAGACCCCACCCTTCACTCACTGAATCAGAAATTCTGGGGATGGGGCCTAATAATCCGTGTTTCAATAAACCCTCCAGGTAAGTCTGATGCTCTCTAACATTGAGAACCGATAGTCTACAAAGAACCAAACCATTTTGCTGTTCTTGGTGGATTTAGTTTTTAGTTCTTTGTCTACAGTTTCTACAGATTAAGTAGAGGCTGTATTTTGTAAATGCCTGCGCTTGAACACCGTGTCCTTCTCCCTAGAGAAAACTGCAGTTGTTAAAACCATATTGCCCATCTGATCCTTGTTATTTCTCCCTCAAACATTGAAGAAAATCTGTCTTTTCCATCCTCACTGACACTGATTTTGTTCAGGACCTCTCCCACGAATTTTTACCCCCATCAATTTTTTTGTTCAGGCCCTCTCCCATGAATTTTTACCCATCAATTTTTACCATTGATCTGAGCTCCTCCATTGTTGGTCCACCCTTATCCCCAACTCTGCTAATCCAAATGATGTATTTAAAACATAAATTTGATCATTGCCCTGTTTCTGCCCTTCCATTGACTTTTCTTGCCCTATGCTCTTGGCCACAGGACAACCAAAATTTCCTGGCACTCAAGGCTCTTTTTAACTACCTCAAGCCTAAGTTTCTCACCCTCACCTTGTGGACTACCCTGTTCTTCAAGCACCACCAACATCCTTGTTATTCCTGGAGTCTCCCAAAGCCTTTTAGGTGCCAAGGACTGTGGCTACTCTCCCTGGCCTAGCTAGCTACAGGAATAACTTATACCTGCTGATGGACTTATGGTCCCACAGATTCCTTCCTCCTGGCAGTTCTATTCTGTACCTGTTCCCTCTTCTTTAGGAACTAAGGTTGTATCAGCTAATCTGATATTCTTAACTGGGCCAAAGAGAAAAGCCACAGGAAAGTTTTCTCTAATATTTAAGTAAGTTCTCTAACTTTGAGTAAGACCTTATGAGAGAAGGGTCTCTGCTACTCTGTCCATGACCCAACAAGTAGAAATTTCAGGTTCTTTTGGTAGAAAAGGTAGTGATAATAGCATTTTACTGGTGAGGCATATTTGCACCTCCTAGCATAATCTTCTAGCTAAGATCAGTACAGTACAAATGGAATATAGTACGTCAGACAGGTGTATTTGTCATATGCCCTGAATTATCCAGGTTAATTCTAATTTCAGAAACTCTTTTCCACAGTCCCTCTATATTACCAATTTTAAGCTTTTGCCATGTAAAATAAATCTTAGATCTTGCATCGCCTGTAAAAGACAATGAAGTCCTTTGAGCTATTGAGTCATAGTTTTTCATTTGGAAAATATATCTAAATCAAAGATCTTTTGCCTAACACATAAACAATCTCATCATCTCTGAGATCCACATAATGTCAGTATCAGAAAAGCATTTGAGACATCTTCATTTCTCCAATGAGAACAACCTCTCTGTAGCCTTTTTTAAGTCAGCCACAATTTAGGCAGACTATTTCTTACGAGTGTCTGACCAATACTGAATATGCTAGAAAAAATGGCTTTTTAATTTGCAACTTGAAAGAAACTGGCACTAAGCTCAATGGCTAGTGTCACTTTCCTCTAGTCTGTCTCATACAGAGATGAAAGTTGGCAAGGATTTTATTTCCTGCTGCAAGTATTAAAGCTCTTCAATTTTTCAGTGATTTTATTGACAGGATCTAATGCTGATTCCACTCTAATGTAATGATGCTAGTGCCTGAAAACCACAAGATTCACCAGGACTGAACTCTTGTGTCTGCACACTAAGTTCCTTTCTGACCTAGACAATTATTGCTGATATCCATTAAGCCAAAGGTAATGGCTCTTGGTTGCACGGCCATTGTTTGTTGTCGAATTTGAGTCTAACTGGCAACATTGTTTATTGTTTTTTGAATAATTGACCTTTTACTATAATATAAAAAGAAGTCCTCTAAGAGGAAAATGAAGAAAGTGAGAGAGGGTTCTGATAAGAAATCATGAGAGATCCACTCACAGTATTTCTAAAACCATTTGAATGCAAGCTGTGATCAATATCACAGTTCCTCAGCACACATTGCAGGTATTTTTTTTTATCAATATTTACAGCAATATCCAATATGTAGTCTGGATTCTATGAACCAAGTATTTTCACTCAGAAAAAAAAATCATGATATCAGAAACTTAAAAACATCACTCCATCTGAAATCCACTACAGAGAGTGAAGAACTGTGTCAAATATATTTTTACAATTTGTACAGTTTTCTTACAAATGAAAGCCTCTTATATTGACATTCTGTTTTCCAGATTATATCAGTAGTTTTTGAATATGTATAGGGATCTAAAGAACAAAAATACAGCTATAACACTTCTGTAATGTGCATAAAAGAACAATTGTTAGGTTATGTGGTGAATGTAGCTACCCAACATAGATGATGGGAGGATACAAGAAGAGGAGGTAGGCTTAAAGCATATGAGGATAATGCTTACAAAGCTTATAGTTGGATAATGCTTATGACATTCATGCACTTATTGCTTAGGGGATTTGTCTGTTACTTATCCCTCTCAAATATTAAACTAAGAAATTATCCTAAATACGGTATCAGCACCTAATTTGTCACTCTTGATTCAGCTTAATTTCATCTGAGACAGAGGGAGTTTACAAAGTTACCTCTGTAGATGAAGCTTTTACTCACTTGTAAGTTAAGAATATAGAAGTTAAATCATTTTTAAGAAAATGGGGGAAGATATTTCCAACTTAGACAATCAGAAATGTGTTTCAGTTACAAAATGTTGGGGGATTATTGTGATAGATACTTCCCTTTTACCCCTAAAGTCTTGCACTTGATAGTTTCTTGGTATATCTTGATTAAACTTTCAGGTTTCCCAAGTTTTTCAAGTTAAGCGATTCTCTAAAAATAAAGCAAAACAAAACCAAAACAACAACAAAAACAATGCTTTAAGTGTATAAGATTTAATGAATTTGAAATTGCTTCCAGCTCTCTAGTAGCTCTTCCATGCTGTTTGGGTATTTAAGTAGATTCACATAAACATAAGACATAAACAACTGCCAATAGGGGCCATGCATCCTTAGAACATCTTTACCATAGGAAGTAGAAGATTATTCAGCAAATCCATTAGCGACATAGCAGCTGAAAGATAATGAGGAATGATCAGAACATGATGTTATTAAACACATTCTATCATACCCGTTCTTCAGAGAACTCATCCATACTCCATCTAAATCCTACTACCCTGCCCAGATGTGTCTACTACCCTGTCCCCACCCAGGTGCAAAATGAGTCATTGATTTTCACTTGTCCAGAACTGAATATATGCCAGAAAAAAGGGAAATCTCTAGGCTAAAAGAGTTCTAATAAAAAAAAAAAAAACCCCACAAAATATGCAGTCTTAAGGGAATCCACTTCAATTCTCTTAAGATTCAGCTGTTAATGACTAATGCAATTTCTCTTTTAATGTAGAAATGAGATGTTGGTATCACATCTTGATGAATTTTCTAGGGCTCTTTCCTTCCTTCCTTTTTCTATAACTTGTTCCATGTCCCCCTCGTCATATTGATATGTTACATTGTTTCTAAAATAAAATCAGATGAAATGTTAATGTCAATTTTGCGAGTATGGATGTGAAACAAAGCTGCTCCTTTAAAAAGGATAGTGAAATACTGTATTGTCATTCATTACAGGTTCAATGTTGGCCACTGAGTATGCTTGATGAAGAAAGTAGTCAAAGTTTCCAAAATTAATAACATCTACAGTGTAATGGAGGAACGAAGTCAGAGGTTGGAAAACTATGGGCCATGGGTTAAACCTGGCCCATCATCTCTCTTTGTAATAAAGTTTTGTTGGAACACAGCCATCCTATTTACTAGAATAACTGAATTGAGCACTTCCAGAGAAGAACATATGACTCAAAATGCCAAAAATATCTATTCTCTGGCCCTTAAGTGAAGAAGTTTGCCAAACTTTGAGCTATATAATAAATAATAAATATATAATTATAAATGGTGATATGATATGATTAGGAAGGAAACAATGTTGTGATGGAAAAAAATGGGGTTGGGGAATAGGGCTGCTTAGATACAGTGATATTCCTCAGATGGTGACACTTAAACTGGGGGATTAAATGGTGAGAGGAGTCAACCGGATGAAACAAAAGAAATGAGAAGACCAAGCAGGGAGAACAATATTTAAGAAGGAAAGTAACATTGTGCCCAGAAACAGATCATTGGGTTAATATCCTGTATCCAACAATTACTAGTAGAATGACCTTAGGCTTCTCTTTGTGCCTTGGTCTCATTTATACAATGGGCCTAGTAACAGTCTGTATTTCATTTTAAGTACTAAATGTATTAATATATGTACAATGTTGAGGAGAGTGACCAGTATATAGTAAACATTCAAAAATATGGGCACCTCGGTGGTATAATTGGTTAAGTGTCTGACTCTTGGTTTCCGCTCGGATCATGATCTCAGAGTTGTGAGATCAAGCCCCACAGTCAGGCTCCACACTCAGCAAGGAGTCTGTATGAGACTGTCTCTCCATCTCCCTCTACCTGCCCACTCCCCAGCCCCTGCAATTTCTCTCTCTCAAAAATAAATAAATAAACCTTTAAAGAAATATTAGCTATTGTTAATAATGTTGATCTTGCCACTATCATAAATCATCATCAAAAACATTTTTTGACTAAGAAGATCTAGGCATGTTTAAGGATCTATAAAAAAATCATGATGGATTGAAGTGGACAAGTAGGAGAGAAACAGGAGAAGGGGTGGAAGAAGTAGATGTGGTTCATAGTCAATTATATATTTTTAAGCATAATGGGAAGTCACTGAAGGTTTTTAGTCATCGGAGTGATTGTTGCTTATGTTGTACAAAGAGCTTCTGGTTGCTTGTGGAGAATACACTAGAAGAAGATAAAAGTAGAAGTCGGAAAACCAATTAACATAACCCTATAGTAGTCCATATAAGAAATACTGGTGATGTTCTAGGATAAGAGCAGTGGAGATTAAGAAAACTGTATAAATTCAAGATATTTTTAGGAGACGGATTCAACAGAACTTGCTAATGAATTTAATATGCTTGGTGAGGGAGAATGAGAAATTAAAAATGCTCTGAGGCTTCTACTATAAGCCACAAGGTGGATTGTCCAATTTTAAGCAAATATAGGAAAAAATGAGAATAAGAAGATAAGGGGTAAAGTTTTCAGCTTTGGATATTTTAGGTCTGAGTTGCTTGTGAGGCACCCAAATGGGGATGTCAAAAATTTAGTTGGATATATGGATCTTAGCGGCCTATTACAACAGGTTTATTTACTCTTATAATAGAGATCTAATACAAGGTAGCAGGAGTGTTGTTAATTGTATTCACTCAGGTTATCAGTCAGCTCAGGCTGCTGCAACAAAATACCATAGACCAGGTGGCTTAAACAACAGAAATTTACTTTCTCATGCTTCTAAAGGCTGCAAGTCTGAGTTCACAATGCCAGCCCAGTCAGGTTCTGCTGAGAGCTCTCTTTCTGGTTTGCAGGTGGCCACCTTCTCACTATGCCTTCACGTGGTGGAGTGAGAGCGCTCTGGGTCTCTCATGAAGACACTAATCCTATCACATCACAGCCCTCTCTTATGACCTCATTTAACCTTAATCCTTGCCCTACTTCCAATACAGTCACTGTGGGGAGTTACTGAAAATTTCTCGATCCCACTGCAATATGCAGGGGTAGAAAGGGGACAGGAAGCCTCAACAGGCTTTTCCATTCAGAAACCAAGAGAATGGGAGACACACGGAAATACTTGTCCTTGAAAAACCCAAACTCTCACTAGGCAGATATTTTTGAGAGCTCCTTATCCTAGAGTTGAGGAGTACTTCTAGATGGGCCCCAATCCTGACAGGGTTTAATACTCACTGAGGCCCGCCACTCCACTCTTGGGGGAGTTCTCCTCCCGTGTCCTCCTTGGTTGTAGCTGAAATAAACATTGGCTATTGTGTCTCTTAGGAGACAACAACTTTACTAGATTGTTCCTGCCTATAGATGTTTGATGGCTTTTAGTCAGATTAGCAACTTTTTCGACATTAAATATTTAAGCCTTTCTTATCAATTTGATTCAAGTCAGATCCATGTGCCACTAGCCACACCTACACATACTCCTTAAACGTGCTAGTTTATTTTCTCTTCCCCTTGCCTTGTTCCTTCTTTCTCTCTCTCAAATTAATTGCTGGAAACATGGGTCAGTTCAGCTTTAGAGAGAGTCATACCTTTCATGTCCTGTCCTTGAGCAGTTTTGTCTTTTTGAAAGGAAGTTTTAGGTCCTACAACCTTATCTGAACCTTTGTTCTAAAACACCTTAATCCACTCAGAGGTTTAAATAAGGTTTGTGACAGCTAAACCTTTGATTTAATTCTGGCCTAAGGCCATTTCAGTCAGTCTTTGTTGTTCAAAGCCCTTTTCATTTGTATTTTTATTGGTTGGGGTTATGAAGAAATCTCTGGGTCTGCACCCAAAGTCGCTGAATTTTACTTCTATGTTCTGTCTTGTGAAAGAAGAAAGAAGAAAGAAAGAAAGAAAGAAAGAAAGAAAGAAAGAAAGAAAGAAAGAAAGAAAGAAAGAAAGAAAGAAAGACATTTTTTTTAAGCTCATAGGTTTCTTGCAGCATCCTGTTAAATGCAGCCAGCAATAACCAAACTTTGGATGTTCTATTTCCAGCCTCTTTTCCTGGAACTCTAAACTCATTGGATGTATGATCTGCCTTCTGAATGATCACAGGCAAGAGTTTCACATGTTTTGCACTCATAACTTATCCTTCCAACCTCCAGTAAAGTTTTCTCCACTACCCAGTGCTTAAATCAACATCACATAGTTAGACCTCTTCTTTTGACACCTCATGACTAAATACCAATTTCAGTATGAAGTAGGCTAGGTTATGCTGTAACAATCAATAACTAAAAGAATCTAAGAGCCTTATGACCACCAAGTTTACTGGAGAATCATAGTTTAAATCTAACGCGGGTCGGCAGGATAGCTCTATTCACGTAAACATTCAGGGACTCAGAACTGATGGACTGTCTGTACGTCCCAATGCTTACCTCCATGATCGCTGCCGTCCCAGAAAGATAGTGTCACAAATCATATTAAGGCTCTTAAAGCTTCCACCTGAAAGTGACTCATGACATTTCTGCTCACACTTCCTTGGTTAAAACAAACTACATAGCTACACCTCCTGTTAAAGGGGGTAAATAAGGGAGATCCCATTGTGTTGCAAAAATGTTGACAACCCCAAATATCTGTAAACATCACTAATGAGCACTCTTCCAACTTCCCTTATTACAGACAAACTAGCATCATTATTGAATGGCAGCGTGCAGCTTGTGCTCAACAAATGGTGAATAAATTAGTGAAATAGGATTCAATAGATAATATAGACAACAATTATGGGGTAAAAATGTTAGTGGACTATATTTACAAAGCTTCATACTAATCACTGTATACCAGTTGGACTCTGACTTGAAATTTCTAACACTACATGTAGATGCACAGATGGAGGGCAGATGTAAACAAAACAAAAAATATTTATTGCGATCACATTTTTCCAAATGGTAAGGGGAAATGTGCTCTAATAAATTGAACTTTCAGTAAACTAAGTTTTAAGCACAAAACTCATTCACTTTACCTATTCTTTTAGAAGAATTTTTCATTTTGTTTTGTTGGAACTTCTTGCCTTTCATAATGCATATTCCTTAATCTTTCTGTGTAACTTTCAGGGATTCGCACTCCTCATTCTAACTGGAAATGTTTGTTGCACCATATAGAAAATGTAGGAGACTAGGATGAATGTATATTCATTTCCTATGATCTGAAATTTGTGTCTTTAAAAAAATTCCTCATTCTTACAGTATTTTTTTAAAAGATTTTATTTATTTATTTATTCATGAGAGACTGAGAGAGAAAGAGAGGCAGAGACACAGGCAGAGGGAGAAGCAGGCTTCTCGCAAGGAGCCCAATGTGGGACTCGATCCCAGATCCTGGGATCATACCCTGAGCTGAAGGCAGATGCTCAACCGCTGAGCCACCCAGGAGTCCCTCTTACAGTATTTAATATAAACTCATTTTCCTGTAAAAAGGATGAAAGTCATTTAAATTGATTTGTTTGGTTATTTAGCATATTATTTTAAGTATTAGTTATTCTGATTGATGCATGAAATATACATGCCTTATAAGTTTTTGTAATACATAGAATTGCTAGAGAGCTTTTGAGGTGATTGATATGACCCCAAGCCTCCCAAACTCTAAGGAAGCATTCTTAAATACCCATCTCTCTTTAAATGGAAGCTCTTTGAGGGTAGGAGCTGTATTCTATACACTTTACTTTCTTTTTGCAAATAGTGCTTATGGTATGTTTTCTACTTTTCATTGTAAAAGGTTTGGAAAATTTAAAAAGATACAGAGTTTTATATTACATATGCACTACAGTTATTTTGACTCTTCCAGACTGGCCAGCATGTAGTCTTGCACAAAATAGGTATTTAACAAATGTTTGCTTGGCTTAATTCTAAGAAAGGTTTAGAAAGACGGGAGTACAGTTAGCTCAGAGGAGTAAGAAATGAGACATATCCTGATGACCAATAGTAGGTTTTATAAAATGACTGATAATTAGAGATGAAAGGCTCTGGTTTCATTTAATCCAACCACCCATCTCTTGCTTGAAATCCCCCCTACAAAATCTCCATGATTTAATGCTCCTGTGATGGGACACTCTTCCTCCCTGAACACTCCTATTCATCTCTAGAAGCAGATGAGAAAAGAGCAAAATATTGAGATTTTGAAGAACAGAGAAAAAAATGCAGGACAGAAGTCATTAATTGACATGATCCAAAATTAGCAGTTAATTCTTATAAGCGCAAATTTTGTGGTTTATTTGACCCATACTTTCCTTCCTTTTTTTAAACAGAAAGAGATTAGAGTATAGCTCAAATCAATATAATTGCTAGGTACACCAAAGAACGCAAAAATAAACTACAGAAACATCTCCTATCATTAACTAAGGAAGAATGATTTTAGATTTGACACAATATATTTCATTATATAGTTAGAAAGTTGTTCCATGTGGAAAATGAATGCTTTCATGAAAACGCCTATTTCCTAACCATTTGGTTCTTATTTTTATGATTAAATCACTATTTAAAAGCAGAAATTTTTAGTTTAATTTTCTAAGATAATATATGACTTATGAGAATAACACTTGCAAAGTAAAAAAACAACAAAAAATTCCCTTATTTGAGTACTATCAAACATTAAAAAAAAATACAAAATCACTGTTCCACTCCGTATTTCTCTTCTCCCATCGCTCTTGTGACAGTAAGGAGAATATAGCTCATTTGTTAGTGCCATACTGGATTTATTGAAACCTCTTCCCGATGCTATTCTTCCCACCTTGACTTGGTGTTGGACAGAAACACCACAAGAGGGCATTTCTCACTGTAAACCAAGATCCTAAAGCCAACTGCAAAATGGCCCCCAAGTGTTCTACCAATAGAAAACAAAAAGACAAATTTCCTAAGTTTGACATTTAAATGGACATCTCAACCCAGCCATTTGAAAAAGAGTTTGGCTTCTTATACCTCCTCACCAATCAGCATACTTGGCAACTAGTGAGTCATCAAGGCCACTACTGGTTATGCATATGAATACCTTTTAACTTTGCAGCACACACAAAGTTGTCAAGCCTCACTTTGGAGGCTGGCAGGCCTGGAGCCATTGTGCTGGGCACTGAGCTCAGCTATGGGCTCCTGCTTGGAGGTTGGTAGGTGGTGGGCCCATTTAGCTGGGTTGAGGGCCTCCTTGGGCTTGAGCTTGAGGACAGGAGGTAGGGCAGGATTGGCAATGCCCTCTCCAGCAGGCAGGGACTGTCCTAGGTGGGGATCTATGGCCTGGTGCTTCATCATCAGGGTCATGACCTCATCTATGTAGCCATGGAAATGTAAGTTAGCATGGCAGTCATACTTGGTGAGCAGAAGATTGAAGAGGACCAGACAGCCTCCCTGACTCAAAGAGAGCACTGCAACCACTAGAAAAACAGATGGAGGACACAGAGGCAGGTGCATCAAGACAAACAAGCTCAGACCACTGCTAGTGTTTGGATAACTAAGAAGTGGCACATGATAGAACCATACTCAGTGAAAAAAAAAAAAGGTTAGTGAGCAGGGCCATGAGCCAAAAGGGACTTATCTGGTACACTCTGCAGGCTTGGTACAAGACCTGATATTAGGACACCTGGGTGGCTCAGCGGTTGAGTATCTGCCTTTGACTCAGGGCATGATCCCAGGGTCTAGGGATCAAGTCCCACATTGGGCTCCCTGTGAGGAGCCTGCTTTTCTCTCTGCCCATGTGTCTGCCTCTCTCTGTGTGGTGCTCATGAATAAATAAAACCTTAAAAAAAAAAAACAGACAGAGACAGACCTGATATGTTTGGCCTAGAAAGATTCAGCCACCAGGGCTGTGAGTGACGTTGGTATTGCTCTCTTGGGAATACCAAGATGGGAGATGGAATAGAGGTGGATTGGATACTGTGGGTTTCTTGCAGGATATCTCAACCAAACAGTGAGGACAGATGTGTTTACTTGTCAAGATGTCATTTTCTACTATACGGTTCTAAATCTGCTTGTTAGTTGTGAGTTCAACACAACCATGGTTATTTCCCACTCTACTGCCTGGTTTCCAGACAGGGCTTCAGGGTTATGGAAGCCTAATTTCCTTTCCCCTGCCAGTGAAAAAGCCTGAGTCCTTCATGCCAAAGCCATCTCTGACACCATAATTATCTCACAACTAAAGAAATTGATGGTCATGTCGCAATTACTTCCTCTCCTTTTTGCCCTGGTGGCCTTAACTGTCCAGCTCAGAGCTACACTTTAATTTCCTTCCACACTTCCTATTGACATTAAGCACCAAATCAGCCTGACAGGGGGGCAGATCCTCTCTCCAATAAAGCACAGCTGACGTCCTTCGGCAACAGAAGTTTACTGAAACTCAATCCTGATGTTTCTGTGCTATTGATCCCTAGGATGAGAAGTCACTGCTTATAATAATGTATCCCAAGCACTCTGCCATCCCATATTAATGCATAGGCTACAAATATATCATCTCTCCACTGCCAAAGAAAAACTTGATAGGGAGGGTCTAAGATGTTTTGAGAAATCCCCGTTCTGCTGGCCACAATGGCTTTCTATTAATTTCACCACTAACTTGTTGTATGGTGATGACCAGTAGATAGAACCTCTCTGGGCTTCAATTTCTTCGTCAATAAAATGAGGATTTCTTTCAATTCTAGTAGTGTGTGATTTAATCCCTCTTGTAAAAAACTTGCCTTCGAGGGATTTTTGTACCCACACTTTAATCCTTACTTCTTTTACCTGCCATATCACTAAGCTTTGCTCTTTTTTCTAACTTGATTCTAGTCTTTAATTTTTACACACTGCACATTTTCCATTAGTATAAGCATAAAAGGTTACCTTACACACAGATGATATAAACTGTGAACGTTTAGAGAAGGTCTTTCTATTTCAGAATCTTTCTTTAACTTGATTATCACCAGAAAAACTAAAAGCCCACCTTTACAAGGGCATCCCTTCCTTTGTTTTGAATATGGCTGGATTAGAGAGAGGAAAAGAGAAAAGCAGTAAAAGGCCTTGAGGTGCAAATTTTGGAAATTAAACCACAGGATTTTTATGCTCTCAACCCAAAATTTCCAAAAGATAAATGATCTATTAGAAAATGCTTTGCAAATAGCATTTTTTCCCCATGACTGAATATTCCTACCTTCTTGATCACAAACTGCTGGCATTCATTTTTAGTGTCTGAGCCAGAGAGAACAATATGGACAAAGGCCTGGAAATAAGAAGGAACGCAATGTCATGCGGGAACTGAAATTATTTCAGTATGACTGGAGCACAGAGCACAGGCAGGGAGTGCTAAGAGACGACATCAGGAGTAATAGGCAGGGCCCGGTTGTGATGGACCTTAAAGACCATTACAGGAGACCTGCACACAATGGGAAGCCACTATAGGATTTTAAGCCCGACAATATCGTGACCATCTTGGAGTTTAGGGGCAATCACTGTGATGTGTGTACAGAAACTGGATTGGAGAGGGGAGGAACTGTTGGTCAGGAGAGCTGTTCTGAGTTGAAGGAGGGAGCCCAGGCAAAGTGCACTGATGGACTGGAGTAAGTATTCTTAGAGAAGATGAGTAGAAGTGAGACACCTGGAGAGAAATCAGTGGGACAAGCTGATAGGACTTTGTTACTAGATTTTGTGTAAGGAAAGGAAAAGAGAAGAAAAGTCAAGGAATTCACCTTGGCTTTGAGCTGGCTTAGGCAGCTGGGAGGGTGATGGTGCTGTTTACTAAGTTAAGGGTCATAGAAGAAGGGGATAGTGTAGGTGGAAGTACACAGTGAGTTGAGTTTGGGGAATCTGGAACTTGAGATTTTGAGACTCTCTTTAAGAACCACTACAAGATCTTGGGCAAGGTGTGCACTGGTCTCACCAATGGTGTTCTCTGTCATGATCTCTCTTCCTGAAGTGCACACAAGCACGGTTGTGATCCCCACAACCTAAAGTACCTCCCTCCCCTCCCAGCAGCTACCAGAAACCTGTGCCATATGGAAACATTGGCTGCTAACCAGATCTCCGCACTCCATACCTACAAGGTATGGTTCACAGGAGAGTCTTGTGGTCACGGCCTACCCTTCTGTCTCAAGAACAAATTTTTCTATGGAATCTCCAACCCATGGAATGCTGCGGCCTTATGACAGAACCACTGTAGTGTGTTTCTAACCATTGCTGTTTTATTCTTTGCATCTTTGTGGTGGAGCAAGTAAGACAAATGAGAACATTCCTAACTGGACACTGGAAGCCAATATATTGGGTTTGTTTATTCGCAGAATTGGGGTCTGGCTGGGTACGATTTGTGTAGCACAAACACAAACCTGCTTTGGGGCAGGATTCTTTCATTCTATCGCGGTCAGCTATAGCCCAATAGGAAAATCGCCTGGTTTCTTTAGGTCAGACCTCCCCAAGACTGACACTCAGACTCTCACTGTAATATTTAAGATTTGTATGTGGAAAGGATATCAAAAAATCCAAGAATGTACTGTGAGTAGGTGGCATTTATTGATGCATTATAAGCAAGTAAGCAGCCACCCTGTCACAAACTACAATATTCTCAGAAAGAATCAATTTGCCATGAGTTATTCAGCATTTGGGCATAAAATCATTAGTTATTAAAGCAATAAGGGTCCTTGGAGATCATCTGGCCTGATTTCTTCAGTTAGCAAATAATGAAATTGAGCCCCCAAAGGGGCTTTGCTGAGTAGTGGTAGCGCTGTGCTTAGGAGCCAGTGCACCTAACTCCACACCTGTACCCTGACTGCTAACCACACAACTTCTCTATAAAATAGCTCATAGGCTGATCCTACAGAATCCACAACAGAACATAAAAAGCCAATAGTATATCCATCTCGTTCCACACTGTATGTGTTCCAAGAAAAGCAATCATCATCATTTAATACTATGAAGACAGTAGTTCCCACCACCATCAATTCATTGCCAGCTGGGCCCTGTCATCATTATTAAGTGTCTAAAGTCACTTAATACCAAAAAAACAAACAAAAATATTGTCAATGCACAGTCATGGTCTAGATTAAAGGTTCTCAACTGGGAGCAACTTTGCCCCCAGAGGACATAACCAGAGACATATTTAGTTGTCACAACTTGAGTGTTGCTATTGGCAACTAGGGGGTGACGCCAAGGGTGGTTCCAAACATCTGACAATGTACACAGCAGCCCCTTCCCAGGAGAAATATCCAGACTAAAATGCCAGTAGGGCTGAGGTGGAGAAACCCTGGTCTAAATTCACTATACAAGCAGTAACTCAAAAGTCTTCCATCACGGGCTAGAGGTAACAGTGTCAGCCAAAAAAGTATTCTAAAAATGAGGAGGGGTAGCCAGCTCTCTGGGAACAGGTCAGAGGCATTCCTGAAGGCAAATGCAACAACCTAGTAAAGGATAGACTCTCAAGAGGAAGCAGTAACTGAAGTCATAGAGCTTATGTTCATGTTCTCCTGGCTCTCATTTGTCTGTGGGCAAGTTACTCAAAGTTTCTAAACCTTAACTTCCTCAGCTTTAATATGCAGGTAAAAAAAAAAAATCAGCCTTTCCAGCATAGTTATGACAAAGAAATGAGATGATGTACATCAAGTGCTTATCACACTGCCTACGTCTAATACATGCTTAGGAAGTAGCTATAATTTTCACGAGATTTAGAGCTTGACAGAATTTTTTGCTAAATCCAAGGTTCCCATTTTACAGATGCCAAAGCCAGAAAGGTATAAATATAATATCTCATATCTCCCCTACCATTCCAGAGAAGGTCTACACAGTAGACATTTTGGTACATGTTGGTTTTAATTGTTATTAAGTTCTCAACATTGCAGAAAAAGAATAAAAACATTCTGGATATTGTTGTCCCCTTTCACAAATGGGCAACCGAGCGCAAACATTAAGTATCTGACCTAAGGCTACTTTTTTAATAAAGAACCTGACTTGATCTGCAGTCTGTGCATGTCACAGCAGGGTAAGTTTTAAATTGCCTCTGTTTCGTTTTTCAAGGCTTTGATCCTAATTTGGTCATTTGATCATATTCATTTTCCCCTCAAAGTAGACGCTCCCAAATGAAAGATGATTGACCAATTGCCGGCAGCATTAACCATTCATAGGCACTAGCTCAGAGGAGGCCCAGTTGAAAACGCATCTTCTTCATACTAAAGCAAATTAATCCACCAGCTCTAATAAAGCTTGCACCAATCCATCTAAATTGACCAAGAATAATAAAATATCAGTGGTGACAATACTAATGAGAAAATCCCTTTCCTCACAGGGATTCTAGATTAGTTATGTCTTTGAAAGGGACTCTATGAAGCAGTTCAAGAGCCTCCAGACATGTGACATGCCCTACGTAGTTCTCCAAACTCATGATGGATCAAAAGTTTATCTGAAATCCACAGACAGGAGCTGTGGGAACCCAGGTCAAAAAAGTCTTTAATCCTAAAGGAAAATAGTAGGACTCCCTACCCTACTCCATATAGAGAAGGGTCAGAGTTGGTGACTACAGAGGCTGGAACCCAGCAGTTACATTTCTTCCCAGTTGGGAGGGAAATGCAAACATCCAAGAGAGGCCTTGGAATAAGACTTGAAGGCTGTACCTCCTCTGGGAGTCTGTTCTTTGTCTTGTTGACACCTTCGCTGAAGTGTCACCATTCCTTCGACATTCTTATAGCTATAAAAGAACAAAAGACTATCCTTTCCAAAGGCTGACATGCCACATGCCTAGTTTTTAAACAAGCCTATTGATCCACCACTGTTAATATACAAGGGGATGCAGCCAGTGTAAAGCCCCCATACGGGCAGAAAATCAAGAGAGAAAACATAACCTCTACTACACTGCTCTCCCTACCTTCTGATTTTCTGCTAGGGCTCTAACCATGGCAAGTGACCCCAATGATGCAGTTCATACCTGTCAACCTCTTGGGGGCAGAGGATGGAGTGGCAAAGGATGGAGATCACAGTTGGAGACAGAGGATATCTGGTACATTGACTTTGACCAAAGTCTCTGGCCCTTTTCACTGTGAGCACAATGGTCAGGACTGCACACCTGGGATCTTAGAACCAGTGTGAAACTGGCCATCTGTATGGCCCTAGACAGATTATACCATCTACCCAAGCCTATTTCTTCATCTGAAAATTAAGAAAATAATCGTTAATTTTTACCATATATCAATTATATTCCACACACCGGTTTGAGAGTTTTGGGTATTTAGATATTAACTCAGTGAATCCTTACAACAAACACCATTCTCATTATTACCTCTTTATAGATGAGAAAAGTAGGCACAGAAGGTTTAGGAAATATGCCTGACCTCACATAGCTAGTGTAATAAATAACAGAGCCAGAATTCAAACTCAGGGAAGTCAGCTCCAAAATTAAAACTTCCAAGCACCATGCCATGTTGCATCTCAGTGACACTCCTATTACCTATTTCATGGGGTTGTGTAAATAAATAAAACAAGTATATGTAAAGCAGTTGGTACTTAACATTTAGGAGGGTTCTCAAGATCTATTTCCTAAAATGAACCTTCTAATATTTTTTAATCTCTCAAGGCTGATTTTTTTAAATATACATTGGCATCATAGACAAAAAATTTCCAAAAATAAGATTACATTACCATTTTTAGGGGCTCAGGGGAGGAAGGTAGACTGGTAAAGAAGATGGCAATGGTGTGTTCCTCTCTAGATACAAACAGGCTGAGACTTGATACTGGCCCTAGATGCCAGTTCCAGCCTGCCTTCCTCTACTTCTACTCCAGAATGGGCCAGAACCAAGGTCAAGAAAGTTACTGTCTCAAAGTCTTTGAGGGTTCAGTAGAGAACAATTACATTTCTGAGGCTCTGAGAAACACAGTTCCTCTTTTTGTTTCTGTAACTTTGAGTTCCCACCTTTTTAAATTCATCTGCCTTGAAATCTTTCCCCTGCCATGTCACTGATTCAGTGAGACCAACCCAGGTTCCCCCTATTGAGAGGGAGTGCCATCCCTCCCCTCCCTGCCCTTTGCCTATGAGATTAAGAGCAACAGAGATAATATTCAGGGAAAAGAGTCTACTCTGATTTTGCTCTACCATACGTCTCAGGAGAAGAGGAAAAGGAGAGTCCTAGGGTTTCCAAAGATGCTAGCGCATTTTCCCAGAACTTGAGACCAAAAGCTAGCAGCAAAGACCAAACATTTTCATCACTGCATTCTTTAGGCTGATTACCTTCCTCAGGAACTCATGAGAAGTGACTGCTGCTCATTAAGATGTTCAAATTTGGCAACCCAATCCAGTTATCTTTTTAAAAAAGATTTTTATTTATTTATTCATGAGAGACACAAAGAGAGAGAGGCAGAGACATAGGCAGAGGAAGAAGCAGGCTCCACACAGGGAGCCTGATGCAGGACTCCATCCCAGGACCCTGGGATCATGCCCTGTCCAAGGGCAGACGCTCAACCACTGAACTACCCAAGTGTCCCCAAATCCAATTATCTAATCCCACGTCAAAATAATGTACGAGACACCATTCAGAACCTAATTGTAAATGCCCGAACAGAATATTACCACTTGAAACACTGAGTCCTTTCACTGAAAAATGGACATGTTTCTCATTAGCATCCTCTGGAAAAAGCAGTTAGGATTTTAGTAAGAAAATCATAGACATACATTCTTAAGCCCTTCTGTTTTTTGTGTTCTAAGATTTTATTCATTTATTCCTGAGAGACACAGAGAGAAGCAGAGATACAGACAGAGGGAGAAGCAGGCTTCTCACAGGGAGCCCGATGCGGGTCTAGATGCCGGGACTCCAGGATCACACCCTGAGCCAAAGGCAGACACCCAACCACTGAGCCACCCAGGCATCCCAGCCCTTCTTTTTATTTCTTTCATTGTCTTTTGCCAAATGACTTGTACAACCCTCATAAGACCTGCTCTCAAAGGTTCACTTCTATAATATATTTCACTGAATTTTATTTAATTTTTTTAAATAAATTTATTTTTTATTGGTGTTCAATTTGCCAATATACAGAATAACACCCAGTGCTCATCCCGTCAAGTGCCCCCCTCATTTCACTGAATTTTAAATGAAAGAAAGCTTCCATTCAAGAAAGCCCCAAATCTTGATGGGCTATTTAGTTTCCATCTTTGCTCTGCTGAACTTCTACTCTTCTGAGAGCCGCCCACACCCAGAGGCTGAATCAGAAATAACGTTAAACAATCAAACACACACACACACACACACACACACACACACACACAAAAAAAAATCAAACACAGACATCAACTACAAAAATGACCAGTTGTTCTAGAGGCCCCAGTGATGCCAAATTTAACATTTCCCTGGTGGGACTGAGAAGGGCTGACAGGGTACTGCGGTAGTGATGGGAACAGGGCAGCACAGAAGGAACTCATGGGGCTTGAGGCCAACGGGTACGAGGCTTACTAATTTTAAAACACAGAAACACCCCTCACCTCTTATCTTCAGTTCAATCAGCAGTATCCACCACCACCACTTATGCTATCATAGACAAGGCAAGTTACAGATTCTATTCAAAGAATATTTAAATTACTAAGGCTGAGGAACTAGGAATCGGTGGCTTATTCTTGTTCGGTGGTAAATATTACAATATCAAGTAATGAAATAAGAGCTGATGTGTTCAAGTCCTGAGCTAAGGATTCAAAACATGTATGTAAGAACTGAGTCACAAATGTCAAATGATGGGATCAATTTTCATGTCAGATACTAGTAAGCCAAGTAGTTCTCAGCCTCAAATACACAGGATAATCTTTTAGGGAGCTTCATAAAAACACAAACACCCAGATGCCTCTCCAAACCTACTAAACTTGAACCTTCAAGAATATTCAAGGGTAATGCCATTAGGCCATTTTTTAAAAAATAATAATGCTGATAAGGTAAAGACAGCTCCACATATAATTCTCAAGTGCAGCCATGGTGAAGACCCACTGGTGTGGCCAAAATTTCTAAGTATACGCACACCTCTCTCCCTCCCCACTTCATTAGTATTATCTTCCAGACATTTCCACATCTTGAGTGTTTGGTGTTGGGGAGACCAAAAACCAGGGGCAGGATCTCTCTGCAAAGCTGTTACTCACTCTGCACACCCTGACCCCACCCTATATCCATCACTGGGGCAGAATAGAAAGTAGATACAGCCATAGCAACAATTCAAATAGCAGTTTTCTTTATTTTTTATTTATTTATTTATTTTTAGCAGGTTTCTTTAAAGACTCCTATTCCCTAATGCTAGACTCTTGTATTAACTTTTTACAAGATGTATTTGCAGGAAATCAAAATGTTCTCTGTAGTTTAGAACTATAACAAAAATGGTAAGTCATGATAAAAGCTTTTTACAATGCCAAGCAATAATCAAATAAGTAACATGCACAACATTTTATTATGATGCAGGCTACAACATATTCTTCGTATGACCATGTCATATAAATTTCATGTCTTTGGGGTTTGATATTGTTGTCTATTTTTTTGGTCCACCCAACCATTTTGGATCTAGATGGGATGAAAGCATCATTATGTCTGGTATTCAAGTCATGTTTTATAGCCCTAAGTAGAGCAGATGTTTGTGAGAACAAATAATGAGACTGGTCCATGGAGGGAAAAGGAAGTGAAAGAAATGTTGCTAACCTTTCTCTCATGCATGTGAAATGTGAAGACACCATAAGTGTGAAGTGGTGCTTTATTAAACTCAGGGAGTTGAAGTCCATTTTTTTCTGTCATGAAGGCTTAACTGACTCGCTTTAGCCTTGTAGGTGTAGCTCTTGTGGCACTCCATTAGAATTTGAAATCTGAAAACTTGCATATTTCACACAAAGGTGTGAAACAAATGAATCACACAATTAAATGAATCAACCAGAACGCTTCAGCTCTCATTGCCCTACTAAGTGGAACCCCCAGTTGGATATTTAACTCATAAATTCTACAAAACTTGGTAATAAAACCAGTTAGCCATGTGTCAGCTAATTTACCCCTGATTTGCTTCATCTTAGACTTTTTTTATATAAATTTATTTTTTATTGGTGTTCAATTTGCCAACATATAGAATAACACCCAGGGCTCATCCCATCAAGTGCCCCCCTCAGTGCCCGTCACCCCCACCATCTTAGATTTTTTTGAGAGTGAGAGGAAGAGAGAGAGAGAGAGCAAAGGGGGGTGAAGAAGAGAGAAAAGGAGAGAGAGAATCTTAAGCAGGTGCCACATCCAGTGAGCCTGAGATCATGATCTAGGCTGAAATCAAGATTCAGACATTTGACTGACTGAGGTAGAACAAATGTGCCCCCATCTTATACTTTTGAAAATCAAATACTCAAAACCCTTAAAATCTACCTGTTGGAAATTTGAATTCCAATCAGGTAAGTGTAAGGATTCCTAGTATCTTACTTTCTGGTGATTCACAGTGTTCTGTTTGAGTAATAGAACACATTTCTCAGCAGAATGACTATTTTAAATGTGAAAAAGTTGAATTGTATATGTGAATTGGTTAGTATTTTACTATCTATGTTACTATATTAACAATGAAGATTAAAGCAAAAATTGTGGTCAACTCACATTTTGCATTACCCCCAAGAATCTTCTTTCTAAACTCACTCTTCCCCTTGCAGCTAACCCCATACCCATTAATGATGCTTCTCAATATAGAATGATAGAACACCAGACATTTAGAAGATTTCTGCCTTATATGGTCTGGATCAAATCACATAAATCATTTTGAGTCAACTAAGCAGAGGAGGAGCAATTTTATTGTGTCAACCAACCATTATTTTTGCTTTGTAAAATCATCCATGATTTTAATAATTACATTTTGGCTAGTCATAGATTTTATTTTTGGGGTGGTTTTTTTGAGATTTTCTGGACACAAAAAGTTCTCACAGAAAAATAAAATAATTTAAAAAATACTCCTTGCTGTCTTGTTTAACTTGCTTGTATGTTACAAATTATTTGTTTGTAAATAATTTGAGGTAGCCTTAAAGAAACATAAAAATAGAATAAAAAAAGAAAGAAATACTGAGTCCAATAATCCAGAGAAAAGAAAAATAAAATCAAGAAAAGAGAAAAAAAACCCAAGAAATTAAGTTACAATAGAAACTCCATTGCTTAGAGACAACGATGAACTAGGCTCTGAGCTTTCTAGCAGCCAGAATAACAAAGAGAAAAATTATCAGTTATGTGATCTGCAGTGTCGATAAGACAAAAACAAACTGCTGTGTCACATAATTAAGTGAAAGAGGTGTTAGCTAAGGCCTCCATGGCAATCAAATTGTAATATAAATGTTTCAAATCAATGTGTTGTGCACCTTAAGCAGACCATTGTATGTCAAAGATGGGTTGCTCAGAAAACAAAACAAAATAAAACACCTAGTAAGTATTCTTAATGCATGAGAGACTTCTTCCCCCTGAGTCCTTAGATAGGAGACTGTGTAAAATGTAAATAAGAGGTCTCTCAACAATAACCCTGTAGCAAATACAAAAATAAGATGCTTAGGGCTGTTTCCCACAATGTCCCTCAAGGCAGGTCAAGAGACACACAGGCAAAAACAAGTAAACCCAGCTACGTAAAAGCGGGGAGGGGTGCAGGGGGACGGAGGCTACAAGGATGCTCTACAAATACGCAGCTCTGGTCTGACAACTCTTGAATTCCTTGTATAGATCTAGAAGAATAGCCGGACTGTATATCTTTCAAGCCACACTGTAGCAACTTTTGATAAATAGTGAGCAGTAGCTAATTCAAGATATTATTTCCTACCAAGTAAAAAATACAAATAAATGATTGAGTTTCTCAGCAGATCCTTATCTGGATTTCATTGAAAGTTGCTATTCATCTAAAGCTTGTGTAGAAAGAGCTGATTACCAGAACTCAGGCCTCACCCGTGCCACTGCTCCACATCTGCTCTCCCAACTGTGGGACATGACATGGCCCCTAATTCTCAACGCCTGCCTTTCCCCATCTTCCATAGGAAGATGAAAGACAAGACCATTGGAGACACTAATAAACAAATCTCTATCACCCTATTCATCCTCGTTTTTTAAATTTGGCATTCTGAAATTAAGAGAAAAGCAATATCATAGACTAGAGCACCAAACTCCACTGTTCTTATGCCTCGGGACTACTTGGTGCCAAACCAGTCACGGGTAACAGTTAACAAAGCTCGGGCACCAGATGGCAAGGGCACAGGTTGCTTTGCAAAGCACTAGAAAGCAATTGGAATCAGCTTGCTACTCAATGGGCTGCCCAACATTTGTTCTACCTCCAGACCAACATAGATACAAACCCTACTCATCAACAGCTTCTTAAAATGGACCAATATTACTTGTTGGCTCTCTCCTCAGGTCCCAGGCTAGATCCCCATTTGATGCAGAATGAATAATTAGGGCTAAGTCACTGGACAAGTAGTACTTTCATAATGAGCCAGAGGTAGAGTGTCAATTTGGTTGATTCAGTTTTTATAATCCACATCCATTTCACTGAAGTGTTCCTCTCTTTAAGCCCAAGACAACCAGGCTAAACAATTTAAAACTTACTCTTGGAAAAGGACCCCAGTTGATACTAAAAAGTCATTATAAAATTACTACTCGCTGTCCAGGAAGAAATCTGGAAAAAGCTATATACTTAAGAGTTGTTCCAAAAGTCAATATTCCCAATTCATCAGCCCAGTGTTTGTGGAAAAAGCCTAATGCTTTAGCACTCCATGTCTTGGAAGGAGTCAGAGACAGGCTCATCTGGGATTATTAAGACAAATTAATAAAGGGACTATTTCTTTGCAGGGGTGAGGCAAGTGTTAAGAGAACACACAAGGGAAGCTGCAGCCCTCCAAAGCTGTGGAGGTGAGAAACTGTTTTCATCTTCAGGTCCCAAGAGAGGCTAGTGGAGAAAACCATTGTAACCAAAAGCAGGCAGTGTAGACTCCAGCTTTAACTCCTTTATCATCAAGGATGCACTGAGAACCTCATTTATTTAATTGGGAGGAAAAAGGAATAAAGACAAAAAGAGAAGCTTTATGGAAGCATGCTAGCAAAGACTTTGCACCTATATACCACCATTTTCAAATCGGAAATGTAATTTGCACATATTCAGTAAGGAAACATGTTTCAAAAACTAAAGTTAACAGCTGGTCTGAAACAAAAGCTAGCTTTCAAGGTTTTTTTTTTTTTTTTTTTTTTCCATGTGAAATGTAAAGTTCGGAAGAATACTTCCTGAAACGCCCCCCAGGACATATATTGTTTGTGGAAATTACATGCTGAAACAGGTCCAGTGACACAGTCCAGCATATATTCACCCAATATTGCTCCTCATGGAGAAAAGGTAAACTAAGATCAACAATAATTTAAAGACATTAAAGCTTCAGAATTATTCCAGAAACCTACACATTCCCAGACTGGAAGTTGAACTGGAAGCCTGAGTGTTTTTTCTTACCAGCAGGAAAGTTACCAGGTAAGAATGCTCTACACATCTGTAAAAGAACCTCCTATCCTTAGCAGCTTGCAACCAAGAAAAAAAAAATATGCAATCTATGAATTGCTCTGGGACATGTAAAGTATGTGTTACAACACAATCCTTAATTTTTTTCAGATTAATTAGGAGCTCAAATCCCTACCCCTTCAAATTGGCAGGAAGGCATAGGAGTAATTTTGAGCTCTCTGCACCCTTCCTCGGACTGCCAAAATAAATCTATAGATTGATAGATCAATAGAGAAATAAAACTGACCTTCCAGCCTTTCAGTTTCTGGGCAGAGAAGAGCCTCAGTCTGTGGTTGCCACAGTTGCCATTTGGTCTTGGGGCCACAAGATGCCACTGTGAAGCAGTAGTCTCTCACCATCTGTCCAAGCTGCTGAGCCATCTGTGGACCAAGCCAACGAGCTCTATTTATTGATGGGCAGCAACCTGGCAGCTTCACTCACTTTCAGGCCAAGCTGGGCCACAGGGAGGCTTTGCCTGCCCTTAAGGCCACAACTGTGTCTTCATAGACATCCCCTCAGAATTCTGACCCTCAGAGTCACAGCAACTGAGTTCACACTTTCTATCTCCGGAAAGGCCTACGACCCTTTCTTCCTCTCACTTCTGAGAGATAAACCTGTTGTTGGAGAGAGAACTAACTGGTTTTCATCTCAGGCTCAGCTGTTCAAAATCATTACTCAAGAGACAAATGATGGTAGGAAAGGAAAGTGGCTTTATTCAGGAATCCAGCAACCTGGGAAGATGGCGGATGAACAATCCAAAGGAGACTGAGGGTTTTAAAGGGGGAAAGAACAAGACATGGGGAGGGGGGGCAGGGAGCACTACCTGTAGGAGAAGCTGGGGCCCAGGTGCTTTGTCCTATATTGACATGACCACGAACGGACTCATTGGCATCAGCAGCCGCTGTTTTTGAATGTACTCAGGACTTACCTCCTGGGAAAGTTCAGTCCTTCACTCCTTAAGGCTGGGGGTCTGCAAATCTCAAAGAAAGTAGGTTAATTCTGCTGTAGACTAAGGGCCTTAGGTGGGCAAGCAAGGAGAAAGAGCATAAGCATGAAGCAAGTTAATCCTTGAGACCATCCACTCTCACCACTACTATTCAACATAGTACTGGAAGTCCTAGCCTCAGCAATCAGACAACAAAAAGACATTAAAGGCATTCAAATTGGAAAAGAAGAAGTCAAACTCTCCCTCTTCGCCGATGACATGATATTCTACATAGAAAACCCAAAAGTCTCCCCCCCAAGATTGCTAGAACTCATACAGCAATTTGGTAGTGTAGCAGGATACAAAATCAACGCCCAGAAATCAGTGGCATTTCTATACACTAACAATGAGACTGAAGAAAGAGAAATTAAGGAGTCAATCCCATTTACAATTGCACCCAAAAGCATAAGATACCTAGGAATAAACCTAACCAAAGATGTAAAGGATCTATACCCTCAAAACTATAGAACACTTCTGAAAGAAATTGAGGAAGACACAAAGAGATGGAAAAATATTCCATGCTCATGGATTGGCAGAATTAATATTGTGAAAATGTCAATGTTACCCAGGGCAATTTACACGTTTAATGCAATCCCTATCAAAATACCATGGACTTTCTTCAGAGAGTTAGAACAAATTATTTTAAGATTTGTGTGGAATCAGAAAAGACCCCGAATAGCCAGGGGAATTTTAAAAAAGAAAACCATATCTGGGGGCATCACAATGCCAGATTTCAGGTTGTACTACAAAGCTGTGGTCATCAAGACAGTGTGGTCCTTGTACAAAAACAGACACATAGATCAATGGAACAGAATAGAGAACCCAGAAGTGGATCCTGAACTTTATGGTCAACTAATATTCGATAAAGGAGGAAAGACTATCCACTGGAAGAAAGACAGCCTCTTCAATAAATGGTGCTGGGAAAATTGGACATCCACATGCAGAAGAATGAAACTAGACCACTCTCTTGCACAATACACAAAGATAAACTCAAAATGGATGACAGATCTAAATGTGAGACAAGATTCCATCAAAATCCTAGAGGAGAACACAGGCAACACCCTTTTTGAACTCGGCCACAGTAACTTCTTGCAAGATACATCCACGAAGGCAAAAGAAACAAAAGCAAAAATGAACTATTGGGACTTCATCAAGATAAGAAGCTTTTGCACAGCAAAGGATACAGTCAACAAAACTAAAAGAGAACCTACAGAATGGGAGAAGATATTTGCAAATGACATATCAGATAAAGGGCTAGTTTCCAAGATCTATAAAGAACTTCTTAAACTCAACAGCAAAGAAACAAACAATCCAATCACGAAATGGGCAAAAGACATGAAGAGAAATCTCACAGAGGAAGACATAGACATGGCCAACATGCACATGAGAAAATGCTCTGCATCACTTGCCATCAGGGAAATACAAATCAAAACCACAATGAGATACCACCTCACACCAGTGAGAATGGGGAAAATTAACAAGGTAGGAAACCACAAATGTTGGAGAGGATGCGGAGAAAAGGGAACCCTCTTACACTGTTGGTGGGAATGTGAACTGGTGCAGCCACTCTAGAAAACTGTGTGGAGGTTCCTCAAAGAGTTAAAAATAGACCTGCCCTACGACCCAGCAATTGCACTGTTGGGGATTTACCCCAAAGATACAGATGCAATGAAACGCAGGGACACCTGCACCCCGATGTTTATAGCAGCAATGGCCACAATAGCCAAACTGTGGAAGGAGCCTCGGTGTCCATCGAAAGATGAATGGATAAAGAAGATGTGGTCTATGTATACAATGGAATATTACTCAGCTATTAGAAATGACAAATACCCGCCATTTGCTTCAACGTGGATGGAACTGGAGGGTATTATGCTGAGTGAAATAAGTCAATCGGAGAAGGACAAACATTATATGTTCTCATTCATTTGGGGAATATAAATACTAGTGAAAGGGAATATAAGGGAAGGGAGAAGAAATGTGTGGGAAATATCAGAAAGGGAGACAGAACATAAAGACTGCTAACTCTGGGAAATGAACTAGGGGTGGTGGAAGGGGAGGAGGGCGGGGGGTGGGGGTGAATGGGTGACGGGCACTGGGGGTTATTCTGTATGTTGGTAAATTGAACACCAATAAAAAAATAAATTAAAAAAAAAAGAAACCTTAGTTTCAGTGAAAATAAGTAGTAAGTAATTGTGAACTGTCTGTAACACCAGAGTTCTTTAGATCTGCAATTCATGAATACATTTCATAATTTCAAAAAAGCATGTTTTTCCATAGTACAATTAATCAATAAAGCATATTTACTAAAAAAAAAAAAAAAAATCCTTGAGACCAGTTGGAGTTCTGTGACAAACCCAGGTGGACTTTTGTTTCTCCTTTTAAGGCTGTAAACCATGATGGTTTGTCCCTCTCCCTTTTTAGGAAAATTATACCTGATTGTTTTAATTGCCTTAAACACACACACATGCTACACAAATCTCGGTAGCTTTTTTTCAGAAGGTTCCACACTAATCTGCCAGTATCACCAAAGTGGTAGACCCTGAGTAAGAAAAAGTCAGGCATTAGGAATCTACAGACATCTGGCAGAGAAAAAAAAAAAAAATCTGTATCCACTTTTGTCCTGATGACGCTGCAAGGGAAATGAAGCACATAATTTTTCAGAAGCTCACTCCTCTCTACTAACTTCATAATCAATCTATTTGTTCACTCATTATTCAAAAACTATTTCTTGAGTTCCAACTATGTTTCAGGCAGTGTGAAAGGCACTGGAGCTGGAATAGTGAGAAAAAAAGTATTGTCCTACTGTTTGGGTTTAGAGTCTCAAAGTTACCAAAATGCAAACCAATGGACTCACCTCTGCAGAAACAGAACAAGTACAAGACATCGGCCCTGTGTTGGAAGGGTGTTTCAACATAGCTAAGAGAGGACACATACCTAGACTTATCTGTGCTAAAAACAAAAGGACAAATGAGAGATTCCATACATAGTTCTAGGAGTGTTGTAACAATTGCCAGATTTCCTGACCTGAGACATCATTTCAGGAGGAATGGGCATTTAAGCCAGAACTTGAGAATGGTGAAGAATCTTCAAAAATGAAAAAAAAAAAAAAAAAAAAAGAGCAAACTCCCAAATTACACTAATTTATGATTAAAAAGTAAGAAAATGCCTAACAATTCAGCATATTAAGTAACTTTTAAGCACTTTAATTTTGCTTTTAAAGGAATGTTTAAAATACACAGACTGTCTTATCAGAGTCTATCATTGCATGCTTCAGAGGTTCTACTGTGAGTTATGTTTTCAATCTGGAAGAGTCATGAGTTAGAACCCTGTGTTGGGCTCTGCCCTGATCATGGAGTCTGCTTGAGATTTCCTCCCTCTGCTTGAGCTTTTGCGCTCTCTCTCTCCCTGTTGTCAATAAATAAAATCTTAAAAAAAAATGTGACAGATGGTAGTTACACTCGTAGTTAACATAGCATAAAGTATAAACTTGTCCAATCCCTAGGTTGTACACATGAAACTAATGTAACATTGTGTGTCAACTATACTCAGAAAAAAAATGTTTTTTTTTAATTATATAGACCTAAATGTAAAAAATAAAACTCTCAAAACTCTAGAAAAAAAATAGGAGAAAATCTTTTAGATTTTGAGGTAGGCAAGGATTTTTTTAAAAAATATGACACTAAATGTTCAATGCATGGAAGAAAAAGATAAATTGAGATTTATCAAAATTATAAACTTCTACTTCATGAAAGACACTGGTAAGATAATGAAAAGACAACCCACAAACTGGTAAAAGAATATTTGCAAATCATATTTCCAACAAAGGACTTGTATACACAATATATAAAGAACTCTCAAAAAAAAAAAATAAAGAACTCTCAAAACTCGCTAATAACAAAACAAACCCCCTAATTTGTTTTAAATGAACAGAAAGTCTGAACAAACAATTAACCAAAGAAAATGTCCAGCTGAAAAATAAGCATGTTGAAAGAGACTCAGCATAACTAATTATTAATGATATAGAAATCAAAACCACAATTTTAAATGAATATTTCTTAGAATGCCGAACAAACAAAAACTCTGACTGCATCAAATTCTGAGAGGATATGTAGCAACGGGAACTCCTGTACACTGCTGGGGAGAATGTGAAATATATAACTACTTTGAAAAACCAGTTTAGTAGTTTTCTATAAAATTCAGCATATACTTACCAAATGAGCCAGCAATCCCAATCCTAGGTATTTACTCAAGGGAAATGAAAACCTGTGCGCACACAAAAACCTGTAAAGAAATGTGTATGTCAGCTGTGTTCATACTTACCAAAACCAGAAAGCAATCCAGAACACAAAATGTGATTCATACATGCAATAGAATACTACTAAAAATAAAAAAAATCAAATTATTAATTCATGCAACAGTGTGGAGGAATCTTAAATAACTTTTGCTAAGTGAAAGAAGCAACAAGCAGTTATGCGATTCCATTTGTGTGACTTTTTGGAAAAGTCAAAATGATAAGATTAGACAACAGATCAGCAAGGATTAGCGGTAGCGGGTGAAAGTGACCATGAAAAAACAGGAGAGAATTTTTGAGGTAATAGAAATCCTCCATAACATGATTGTGGTGGTAGATACATGGTCCTCCAGATATGTTCAAACCCATGAAAATGTACACTCCAGAGAGGAAAGTCTTCTTTATGCAAACTTAAAAAAGAACTGGGAATGAAGGGAACACAAAATAGAATATAAATTGTACTAAGTGAACTTAACTGAATTACAAGTAAATATAATTACAGTAAAGGGGTTGGGAAAAACAGAAGTTACCTAATTTAACTTTGAAAAAAATAGTATTTTAACTGGATACTATAAAATTAAACACCAAAGATTTATACATGAAAACAGTACTCCTGCTGGTAAATTTGTTTCCCATGAATATACGTCAGCAATTTCTAAAATACTTGATGTACATCCTATAATTCAAAAAACAGGTAACCATAGATCATGAAAGCCCCATTTCTCACTGTTAGAGAAATAAGTTTCAAATGAGTAAAAGAGGAAGTCTCAGAGGACCCCATGGGACTGGACTGGAAGCAGGGGTGTCAGTATCAACTCATGTATACAAAGAGCTAACAGAAATAAATGATAAAGGTGCGTAATAAGATATGTCAACATCACCTTTGCCCTGACGTGTGGCGCTGAGAAGGGCACGTCATTTCTGTGATGTTCTTACCAAAAATGGATAAGCTCAGTGTAAGCACTGGGAAACATTAGGCAAATTTAAATTGAGGGAAGTTTGACAAAATAACAGACTATTCTTCAAAAGTATGTGGTCAGGGAACGACCACAGAATGAAGCTGACCAAGGAACAATAACGGCTAAATGTAACACGAATTCCAGATTGGATCCAACCACATAAAAGGACAAGTAGTAGAAATACTGATGAAATCAGAACCAAGTCTAGAGTTTAATGAATAGCATTGTACCTATGTTATTTTCTTCATTTTGGTATTATGGTTACGTGGAATTTTAGCGTTAGAGGAAGATGGCTGAAACGTATGTGGAATTCAGGACTCTTTTTGCAACATAAATCTAAAATGTTATTTTAAACCACTAGGAAGGAAATGACCCCTAGTGGGCTAGGCCACGTAGCCAGAATGGAGACAAAGCATCTTCAGTCACAGCAGCCAGGCTTATAGGATCATATATAACCTTGACCATTAAAAACTGGGGGTCAAGTTAAGGACAGATATCAAAGAATCAATAGTCAATTTTGTGGCCCAGATAATCAAAGTGTGGCATATGGAATGCGGGACAATTCAAGGGATGTGTGTCACTGTGTAGTTCAGGAACACAAAACATACACCCAAGTGTCCTTTCATGTGGTGTCCAGCCAGGTCTTCACAGGCAGCCATAATGGACTAATGTAATAGGTCACATTACTAACTCAGAACCTGAATGATGTAGCCACTCAGGAAAACTCCACTGTGGATTTTCTTCCTTCTCATCTTCTAGGAAGGACCATCCTTTGTCTTTAAGCTTCATCTCCCATTTTCTCCAGGCTGGTTTCCCATGACCTCTTGTTCTGGAGTCTTTCTGGTCTCCCGCCTTTGGTGTACTAAGTACTGCTGACCACCCCCACTCCCCACCCCCAGAATGGTTTCACAGCCACCATCATGGCAAACCGTGTGGCTAGCACAGGCCAGTAGCTTTGTCACTGCTTCCTGTCACTAGTCTCTTCCCCTGATTCCTCTTCCTTGAAATAAACTTACTAAAATGTCACTTATATCTCATTTCTCCACTGTTCAAAAAGCCACAATAATTTCCTGACATCTATTCCACTGTGAATTATGGATTCATAATGGAATTTATGAATTCTTCTGAGCTTATCCTAGATCTAATCTTATAACTTTATGCTTTTTAATATGCCAACAAAGTCTAATTACATCAACTTCTTTACTTCTTTCCCCATAAGTCATTAATCTCGGCATCCAAGCAGCTCCTTCTCTTATCTGGTGAAGCCAAACCTCCAGCCTTAAAGGTCAACCTCATCTCATTTCATGCATAAGGCACGACAAGCCAACTCCCTAGCTTCTCTACTAAGCTTCTGATGCAAATTGTATCACCTACACCACTTACATTGGGTTATTTATTTTTATTTCATTCCATCTAATTGTTTCCCGTGTATACTCTTGTCTCCACAGCTAACATATTATGGAAATAAATTTTTAATGGATTATCTACAAATAAAATGCATCTCACATGACAGAACATATTTGCTTCAGAATCTCAAAAGTTATCACACACACAATACAAATTGTCTGTGGAAATAAAGTATTTCCTATCGTTGATTAAGTTTTTCATTTTTATATCATGCAAGTTGTGAAAATTCATGACAGAAAATATTTTTTAAATCATCTTTAGGGGATCCCTGGGTGGCGCAGCAGTTTGGCGCCTGCCTTTGGCCCAGGGCGCGATCCTGGAGACCCGGGATCGAATCCCACGTCGGGCTCCCGGTGCATGGAGCCTGCTTCTCCCTCTGCCTGTGTCTCTGCCTCTCTCTCTGTCTCTCTGTGTGTGACTATCATAAATTAATAAAAATAGAAAGGGATCTTCCTGAACTCACCATAAACATATTTAAAAAAAAATCATCTTTAATCCTACCACAGAGAGATAAACATTATTAACATGCACGTATATATTCAAGCCTTTTTCTTATCATATGCCCAAATATTTTTTCATATACAGACATTTTGTAACTTGCTTTTCTCAAAACAGTGCATGCATGCTTATACATCATTTTGAGTTATTTATATAGTATCCTATTATATTGATTACCATAAAGAATTCACCCAAACCCCGGTTACTGAACATTTAACCTTTGTCCAGTTTTTCTGTATTATTAACAGTGCTGTAATGAACATCTCAATAAAGGCATACTTGATCAGTGGTCTGGTTATTTCCACAGAAGAATTTTCTAAAAGTCGAATTGCTGACTTAAAAATAACAAACATGGAAACGTTCATGATATATAACACCACCTGTCTTTGGGAAAATTGTACCAATTTACATATTATTAACTATGTGTGAGTGTTCGTTGTCCTCATACTTTCACTAATAATGAATATTTGTTAGTTTTAAATCTCATTAGCCTTCTATGTCATGGTCTCATCCACTGGTGCATTTCTCAAAGTCATTAGGGGAATTAAGGTTTGACTTGCACTCACTGCCCATCTCCCACCCAAGCCTTGAGCTTGGACTTGGACAAATATATTTTAGAGATGCCATTCAGGTAATTTTTTCACTAGTCTGCCTCTTTTCATCTCCATACGTCACTGTTCCAAATCACCATTTCCCAAGGCATCTGGGCAACTCCCAACAAAACCTCCTAAGGGGCCTCTTGTTATATCCCTACTCACCTATGTAGTCCATCTACTGGACAGCTGCCGCAGGAACCCTTCTACAACATCCAGCACACACCAGGTCACAGCAGTACACTGTCCCAACCTTACCCTGTCAACAATAATTCAAATGCCCTTGAATATTTTCAAGGTCTTACTTGCTGAACTTGAGCCTCTGACTCAGGGTGAATCCTAATTTTGAGGAACCTAAAATTCATATATTATTTATACTAAATAAATATATTTATTATATATATTTCAAAAAAATCATGCGAAATTAGGTTTAGGGTCTTGTTGGTATTGATGCAGATAACGGACCCTGAAGCTAACACTTTGCTACCTTTGTGGTAAAATGGCCTGTACTTTGATCTCACAGCTAGAGACTCTCTCCTTTCTTTGCTCTTCTTTAGCCACATGGACTTCTTTGATTCTTTTTAGCCTTTGCACTTGTCATTGCATCTGCCCAAAGTGCTTTTCTGCAGATCTTCCTGTGACTGACTCGTTCCTATTATCTGGATCTCAGCTCCACTGTCATCTCTTCAGAGAGGTTTTTCCCGACACAATAAAATAAAATACATTTCCATGTCACCACTGCGGGGCCCCCCTCACAGGAATCCTCTTACCACAATATCCTATTTTGCTTTTTATAGCCCTTTATCAGTATTTCAAAATATCTTGTTTATTTATTCATTAACTTGTGAACTGTGTCTTCCCACGCCAGATCCCATTAGAATAAAGGTCATGTCAATACTGTGATCTCCAGTGCCTAAAAATGTGAGACACATTATATGCACTCAATAAATATTTCTAAACAAAGTGGGTAAAAGGATGGATGGATGGGTGGATGGATGGATGGATGATGGATGAATAACTGGCTGACTGGCTGAATTAATTATATTCTAGGTATATAGATGTCGCCTTCAGATTTGGTACTATTTCTCCTACTTCTTTCAGAAATCCCTCAAAGGGGGATCCCTGGGTGGCTCAGCGGTTTAGCTGAGCATGATCCTGGAGTCCTGGGATCGAGTCCCATGTCGGCCTCCCTGCATGGAGCCTGCTTCTCCCTCTGCCTGTGTCTCTGCCTCTCTCTCTCTCTCTCTGTGTCTCTCATTAATAAATAAATAAAATCTTAAAAAAAAAAAAAACAAATCCCTCAAAACATCTAGCCTGCTAATGGTAGGTTTAGCTCTTTACCCCCACTGATATAATCGATGGGGGTATTTTTTTTCTCTTTTTTATTTATTGCATTAGGAATTTAGGAAAGGGAAATTTAATTGAGAATTAAATTGGGAACTCAGCTAATTATCAGAAACTAGAAAATTTTCATACAACTTTAAATTTTTCCATTTTTAATTTAAACAAATTAGATTGGAGGCATAATGGGAACAACCAACAACAACTTATAACATCAAATTTATTAGGACAGCAAGGACAGGTACACTTCAACAAAATTAACATCCATCATGACACAGAACATGGGCTAACACAGAACACCTTTAAAACTACTCCTGTATTTCTCTCAGGGAATATCATTTGGTCAAATAATAAGCATTTTAAAATACAGTCCTATAAAAATGATGACAGATTAAATGTTTCACTTAAATGAGCCCAGATCTCTAAACAGCTTTTAAAAACATAGTTACCAAACATGTAGGACAGCAGGAAATCAAAATTGTATTTGTCCAAAAAAACATACCAACCTATCTTCCTGCTCTTTGTTGATATTTCCTGTTTGTTCTTGGGTTATTCCATGGATCAATCATTGTCTTCATTCCACACCTTCAAGAATTGGTTTATCCTTCATGAACTTGGATTTGAAAACATCTTTGTTCTTCTATAAATTTGATTTGTGCACTATGGATATATACCCCCCCACCCCCGACACAAGCAGTGCATTTTCTGCCAATGACAGGGCCTTGATCTGGTTTTCAGAAGATGATGTTAACCTTTTCATCCCTGGCAGTCATTTTTAACTCTCACAAGATCTGAATTGATGCATTTGTATGATGTAGATATCTGAAATACTGATCACTTTGCTTTTAAGTCCATTTAGAGTTAGTTTCTATTCATTCTGAATTCTAACTTGTTCCCTCAAAACATATCTTAGTCAAGGGCATCCTCTGAAAAAGCCACTCTGTGAATTAGGGACAGTGCCAATCATTCTTTAGAGTTCTGTGTGACTTACTCAACTACTGCTATGCTGGCTTCCAGAAGGCTCTCCAGGATAAGCAAAGACAAAGACTAAGCGTAACGGTGTATTGGCCTTTTCTCACTCTTGCCCAAAGGGTACAAGGTATGCCACATGTCATACATACACTCTGCTGTAAAGTCCCTGACCCATAAAGTCATCATCATGAACCACACACCACATCTTAACATCTGATGAGTTTCTGGGTGCCATCATTTATTCTCTAACCTCTTTGTATTCGTGGTTATCTGTATTTTAGAATCTCTCATTGGGTTTTCTTAGTTTGCTTTGTTTATGACAATTTCTCAGGCTTCACCAGAGACCCAACTAATCCGACTCTCCAAGTAGGGGTGCAACCATTCATATACAGGAATCCCCCCGCTTTGGCATCAAATCCCTTCACTCTTATGAAAGACCCACGTTAGTACCTGTTGTCACCAACCAATAGAAATCAGAAGAGGATTTTCACTTAAAAAAAAAAAAAAGTAAAGAACAAAAATCACATTCAGCGTTTGTTTTGCAGGGCACCAGTGGTGCCTCCAATCTCCTTCCCTGGAACTACACTCAGCGTCTCAGGATCCAGCTGCCATAGCTTTGACCTGTGTCTGTGAGCTTCTGCCCTCCGTTTCAATTTGCTTTGTGCATCTGTCAGCAAGGTGTGTCCTAAGTTCTCAGAAAAGCCTGAGAGGTTTTTTTGGGGGGGTCTGATAATGCTCAAATTTTTTTCCATATAAATTAATGATAATTGCTTCTGTGCTTTATGTCATTTTTGCCTAGGAAAGTTTTCATAGGAACACTGTACTTTCAGATAGCAGGTTAAAACCTGCATTTAAAAGCTTCCCTGGTAATTCCAATTAGCCAGGATTAAAAATAACCATTAGAAAGTAAGCACTTACAAACAACCCCCTCCATCTTCAACACACCACTTCAGGGGATAACATCACCAGTTTTGATCACACTCGCTTCCTAGCTATTCAATTAAATAAATAACTTGGAAATGCTGTTGTGGGGTCATTTCACCCTCTGATTTTCCTTCCTCATCTCCTGACCTTTCTCTTAGACTTTGCCCACCCCTCACTAAGCTGTAAATTTTCTCCTGTACATTTAGACATCGTCAGCCCTCATCACTGAAACCGTTGCTCTTTGCTGCTAGATCACCTTCGTTTATCTATGGGTACTCACTCTGGAATTCACTCCAATCTACAGCCAAACTAACCAATGTTTCACTGCAAAGAAAAACTGTGTGAAGACCCTGTGTCTCTCTGGTGTATCCACAGTGCTATATTACACCTCGCAGAAACTTAGTAAATATACTGAGAACAAATCCCTCCTCCAGTCTGTAGACCCTAAGTTTCAGGAAAACTTTAATCGAAAAATGAGTGAATTGATAATGCAGGATGGGTGGCTTTGTAACTTCTCTCCTTGCATCCACTTTCAAAGATCTGTATGAGTTGGTGGAAAACATTTAAATAAAATCTATCCTAAATGATCAGTATTTATAGAGTTTGGATGACAGCTCTTCTTCATTTAAAATCAATTAACTCAAGTATTAAAACAAGATATTATTTTATAATATTAGCAGATTCCAAGGGAAAGCTTAAAGGTATTATTTCCCGACCAAAATAACACAGTAAGAGCAAACCTGTGATGGAAGTGACAGTGGATTTCTCCTCCAGGTTAAATATTCTGAAAATCACAGACACCAGTATCCAAGGTTAACACCACAGTTATTAGGCAGCAATGCTAGTTCCATTTCTCATTTAATCCTGTACCCTGACTGATGGCATTCTGTGATAAATGCCTTTATTATTCAATAACTAAAAGAGGAGTTGGAGCTTCCAGAGAAAGAACACAGAAAGGCCATATTGCTTGAGATGTCTCAGTTTTAGCACAGCTCCATTAGAATTTATAGGATCCCTTTCGATTTACTTCCCTTGAAACCATGACTATTGCTAAAATAAAATTAGAGTTAATACAATTGAATTCTATGTCAACAGAGATATTTTTAATTAAAAATGATGATCTGAGATTAGTCAGTGTTTAATAAGAGAACAAGTGGCGATCTTATTCCTCTTGGACTTTTCATATTACTGAGGAGATTTTTCATATTGCTGAGGAGACAGGAGAAGCAGAGTGAAAACAGAACAGGCTTTTTTTGCACATTAGCAGTGCTAGCCTGTTTTCCTCCTGGGAAAAAAGTCTCAAAAATCTCAGATTCTCAAAAATCTGCCTCTTAATTCCACTCCTACCATCAGACTGGTAGATAGATTTCTGTGTCAGAGGCTTCCACATTCTGTGGACAGGGAACTGGAATCACTAAGCAGTCATGTAAACTTAAGATAATCACTTAAATTCCCCGTGTCTGTTTGCAACTATAAAAAGGCATATTTATTTGGAAACTCTTTCATTTCTACATCCCAGGGATGGAATAAGATTTATATGATATTCTAAGTGTTAAAGCTCCTAGAAAAGTTAACGAGCACTTACAAAAACAAGGTAGAGTTTATAGCAGTTTTGATCTGGGACTCTTCCTACCTCTTTGTTGGCCATAAAAGTTCCTTAAAATGTTTTCTTTCCGAAACATGAAAAGACGATCACATACCCATTCATCTAGATCAGGGTTTCTCAATCTAGGCACTATGGATATCTGAAGCCATATTTTCCCCATATTTGTGGGGAGCTGTTCTGTGCTTTGTTGGATGTTTAGCAGCCTCTCTGGTCTTTCCCTACTAGAAGCCAGTTGCATCCCTCCAGCAGCAATAATGAAGAGTGTCTCCAGACATTGCTAAATGTCACAGAGGAGGGGCAAAGCAAATCACCCCGAGCTGAGAACCACTGACTTATATTCTATTTTAAACATATGGGCATAAAAGTTATTTTGTTAAAAGTACTTCATACTTTATAAGACATACTTAAGTATGCCAAATAATAAATTATATGTAAATGCTCATGAAGAAAATCAGGATGCTGCTGCCACACCCATTATTAGCACATTAGATGTTTTTAAAATATGATTAGGAAGGTTAGACACATGTTAAAACAAGCTTCATGAAAAGCCACACAACAAAAAGTATCAAGGTGAAAGCATAATATTAGAAATTCATACCAATTAAATAGTTGAATATGATCAGATACCATATCATAAAGCTTAAATGCAAAATAAGAAACAGATAATTAGGTCAATTTGAAGTTAATCTTTTTCCTAAATTGCTAAAGCAAAAATTGTAATGTCATCAGACGACACCAATCAAGTGTGTGTGTTTGAGGTGATCAAGGCTTAATTATTTAACAATGAAGAATGAGAACAATAGTCCAGACTCAACATTTTCTGAATTTCACAGTTGGCCCTTAAAGTGCCCATTATTTGATGACACTCTGTCAGAGCTGAAATGTAACGGAAGAAAAAAAAATATCATTTCCTCACATTTTATGGTTTTTATTACTGTTGTTTTGGCAGGTCAAGTATAGCAGCCATCTGGTTCTGCTGGAGAGGCTTAAGAGTGGAAACTGTGGGGTCCACTGTGAACACCATCCTGAATTGAAAGCAAAGAAAAGCTCCCAACCCCGCAAGAGCCGAAATTAGGGAGCAAAGGAGGCAGAGGGTGAGAGAGAGAAAGAGAACTTCAAGGTCAGGCAAAGGCAAAGCAAAGACAAAAAGCAAAGCAGATCGATGCCACATTTTCTAGTATTTTACCAGTTACCAGGTTCATTCTTAAGTTTTATTAATTATCTTATTCCTTTAAAATAAAAGCTCTATTTTATGGACAGTGATAGTGTGTACGTGTCCTCTTACTTCTCCTTCACACATTTGAAAAAGTCATTAGAGACGGCTGGATAAGCCTGACTTCTACTTAACTGTCTTCTGTTTCATGAAATTAAAAAAATAAGAGCATGAAATCTGATATTAGCTACAATTTTTCTCCCTGTTCTCTATGTGCAAAAATAACGAACGACCAATCACATGTCCTGCCTTGAGTAGAAATCCAGTAACATTTGTTAAGTAGGTACTATATAACGGAACTTTTGCTAAGTACCTCCAGATATTATCTAGTGTAACCTTAGCATGAGGTTAGGAGGAATTGGTTATATTGTGAGAAGTACACTTGAATATGGGGAATCTTTTGCCATGGGATATTAATTTAATAGCCATACCCAGGACTAAGTAAAAGAAGTGAGTGAGAAGGAATGAATGTAAGGCAGTTTAGGAAGCTGGAACAATCAGGTCACCATGAACTAAAGGTATGAACTAAAATCTAAAACTGGAATGTGGGAAATTAAAAAAAAAATAGGAAGGGCATATATGAGAGACATAAAGCTAGAGCAATAGGGTGTGGCAGTCAGAAAAGTTAGGGAAGAACCATGAAATAATCTTGGAGTCAGCCATTCTGTGGATCTAGTTTAGTACAAAGCCAGACTGTCTACTCTCAGTGGGTAACTCGATAACTCAGAGCAGCCTGACAGTTTAAGAATCCCTGTTATAAATCACTAGTGCAATTTTAGTTGGGTTAACTAGTCTAGCCTTTATTTACCCTGCCGAAATCATTGTCCTCACTCTTATTACTTGTTACCTTCCTTCTTGAATTAAAGTCAATCAATCAATCAATCATCAGGCACAAATTCTCTCCTGTTTGTCAAAGTTTCAGTAATGAAAGATTCTACATAAGAGGCAATGGTCAAGTAGAGGAAATCAGAGCCACTGCCCTCCCTAGAGTATATCTGTATGCTTTGATTTCCCATTCCCTTAAATTCAAATCAGGTCAAAGGTGATGAAGGAGCAGCCAGGCCAGGACGGACCAAGAAAGATGTCAAATATATGCTAGAGTAAAGATCAGCTCATACTCTGGGGCCATTCTCAATAAGTACCACTTGCGGCCTCCAACTCCATGCAATTCCAGCTGGCTCCAGGGTAGCAGATTCTCCAGTACAGGTGTACTTTCACTTTGACTGTTGACCTGGGGCAACCAGCTAGACATGTAACTCTGAATGAAACCACTGACAAGTTGACCCTCATATAATATCTTCCTTTCTCCTCAAAGCTGGATTATATCTTTACCTCTTCACACAGTGTCCCTTCATCTCCTGTCTCTCAGAATATCTCCACCTCAGAGCTCAACCCTCCAACCTCTTGCCTTCTTTAAGACTTTACTCCTTCACTGACCCCCTCATTCACCAGAATCTTCAGTTTTTCCTGCTTTCTATCTTTCTTCTTTGTTGCTTCCAATTTCCCAGTCTCTAGAGACATACTTTGGCCTCCTTTTATCCAAAAGAAAAATAAATGTGTATGTCATCCAACCTCTCTTTTAGTTCTCACCACAGCACACCCTTTCATGGTAGCTAGTGTTCCTCATGCAATGTCTGCCTGGCTTCTCTATGTCCCCGAACCTCTCTTCACAGAGCTGCTATCTTTCTCTTTTTAAGACTAAAATTAGGGGCACCTGGGTGGCTCAGTTGGTTAAGCATCTGCCTTTAACTCAGGTCATGATCTCAGGATCCTGGGATGAAGCCCCTTATTGGGCTCCCTGCTCAGTGTGGAGTCTGCCTCCCTCCCCCCCCCCCCCAAGTAAATAAAATGTTTAAATCTTTAGAGAAAAAGACAAAAATTGAATTCTGGACATTTATCAAAGGTCTATTTCTTCTCTCCCAACATAGAACCTTCTGTTACTTATTTCCCTATTTCTAGTCTCTTCCAGTCTTCTCCCATCTTCAAATGCAGGTTCCTCTCCAACACCAGTTTTCACACCCAGTCCATCTCCCAGGCCTCTCAGCTCTTGCCTTACAATTCTCTGCTATTAATTATTCGCGTTTCCATCCTTCCTCCATCATACTCATCTAAACTATTCTACTGCAATTAGCCATCTAAGTGTGCTACAGAATTCTTAGATAATCTCATGTGGTATATAGGAAAGTTTCTTGACCATTTGTCATCTTATTGTTATCGACATATGTATAAACACACGAGTTTGGAAAACTGTTACTGGAAAAGCATGGTACAGATGCTTTTTCATTCCCCTAGGGATAATTTGCACATGCTATACCCAAGGTAATACACCAAATCACAAGGTGTTCACTCTATAGTCCCTTTGTTTTTTGTATAATGTCATAGTAAGTAGTAATATCTATATGACAGAGTATAGAAATCCCCCCTTTCATTTGTCCAGATGATAAAAGGAAAGTTGTCATTGTATTTCATGATTACAGTCAACTTAGTCAACTTTCTGGCCGCTCTTGGCCTGGCTTCTTCCTCCACCACCTTTGGCATGATCCAAAATTGAAAGAATGGGGAATAAAATTTGCAAGTTGGAAATTTCCTTCGGGAGACATGTAGTGCAAATTTTGAGAGCCTAATGGGGAAAGCATAATGAAAGAAAAGGGATGCCTCAAAGAAAGGAAAAGCCATTGAAAATCAACTGTGTCTATTTAATAATTTTCCCAAAGACCCAAAGATGTGGCTAGGGGACATTATTGTAAACACACTCCATAAAACTAAAGCCAGAGTGAAACTAAATCTCTGAACTGAGGCACCAATGAGGGCACAAGGCTTCCTGATGGTTACCAGGTACTGTTCAAAATATACACTAAAGGTGTGTCATCTTGGCCTACGTTCATCTCTCCTCAGCAAGTTTGTGACCTCTCCCAAAATGAAGAGGAGCTGGCAGTTACCTGACTTATCTAAAGATCCAGGCTCCTTACACCTGTGGCCTCATCCTCTTCCCTAACTAGGGAGTCCTCTTCATTTACCTACCATGTGAGAAAAGAAGGTCATTCTGGAGGTCTTTACAGTTCAACCCCCAAAGTGATGATATCAATCTGAACGTTTTATGTTAGCCTGACACCAGCCTCATAGCCACACCCTACAAGAAGAAAGTTTGGAAAATGTAGTCTCGCTGTCTACTCAGGAAGAAAAGGCCTTAAATACAACCACAAACATACTCTGATACCTTTTTAAACCATAATAAGATGTTGTTATAACCAAGTAGAGAGTATGAACACCAATGTTAACATGCTTATTAGGGCTGTTTCTAGAATTGTGGTGACCCACTCAGATCCTTTGCAGGAACTGAAATGCATTAGGGTGTTTCAAACACCTCCACACACAGTTAATCCCTCCTAAACCTTGAACTGCCTGTGCATGCTCATAAACGGGTTATCATTACACATTTGCAATGTGATATGTGCACAGTATGTCTAATTATCACTTAAAAATGATGGATAGGTCCAGTATTTTCCCAATATCAAAACTGGACAGAGCTATAACAGAAACAGAAAACTATAGAGTGATATTACATATGAATATAGATATAAAACCCTCAAAAATACTAGCAAACCCAATCTAACAACATATAAAAGGAATTATACACTGTGACTAAGTGAGATTTATCCCAAGAATGTAAGGTTGGCTTTACATCTGAAAATAAATTAACGTAATACACCATATTGATAGAATTAAAAAAAAAAAAAAAACAAACACACATGATTCTCTCAGTTGATCCAGAGAAAGCATTTGATAAAATCCAACACACAGTTTCATGATAAAAACACTCACCAAAGTAGGAAAATAAGGAATTTCCTCAACCTGATAAAGTGCAGCTCTGAAAAACCCATAGTGAACAACATACGAAATAGTGAAAGTCCGGGTGCTTTCCCCACATGACCAGAAAGAAGATAGGCTATCTGGTCTCACCATTTTCATGATATCTTGTTCTGCAGGTTCTAGCCAGGGAATTGGGCCAAAAAAAAAAATGAAATAAGGCATACAGACTGGGGAGAGAAAAGAAGTAAAACTATTTCTATTTACAGATGATACAATGCTGTATACAGGAAATCCTAACACATTTCACTAATAATATTTTAGAATAAACAAGTTAGCAAGACTGCAGAATAAAAGATCAATATACAAATATCTACTATGTTCTATATAATGAATAATTTGAGAAGAAATAAATAAGAAATTAAATGAGAAATAAATAAGCTTCCAGTTATGGAACAAATCAGTCATAGGAATGAAAGGTACAGCAGAGCCAATATGGTAAATGGTATTGTAATAGCATTGTACGGTGACAGATAGTAGCTACACTTGTGGTGAATCACTACGTTACACACCGGACACTAATGCAAAATTGTGTATCTACTATGCTTCAATTTTTTAAAGATTTAAAAAAATTGTTTAAAAAGAAAGCAATATTTTATTTACAATAGCATCAAAAAGAAAAAAATACCTAGAAATGAATTCAACGAAATGAACGCAGGCTTGCACCTGAAAATCGTAATTAATTAATTAAATTAATTAAACAATTAAATTAATTAAACAATCAGTTAAACAAAAAAGTTAAATTTTAACAATTTAAAATAACTTAAAACAGACTTAAATAAGTGGAAAGATATTCCATGTTCATGAATCCAAAGATTTAATATTGTTCAGATTATGATACTCCTCTTATTGATCTGCATACATATCCAATGCAATCCCTATTAAAATCTCAGCTTCCTTTTCTTTTTCCTCTGAAACTGACAAGAGGATCTTAGAGTTCATATGGAAATATAAGGGACACAATAACTGAAACATTCTTGAAAAAACCTTATATTCTGAGTTCAAAACTTACTACGAATCTATAGTAATCAAGACTGTATGATACTGGCATAAGGATCCACATATAGATCAGTGTAAGAGAATTCAGAGTCCAGGAATAATCCCTTACATTCATGGACAATTATTGATCTTCATCAAGAGTGCTAAAAATAATTCCAAGAGGAAAAATAGTTGTTTCTTCAACAAATGATATGTGAAGTGCAAACTCTGAAATTGAGTACCTTGTTTACACCACACACAAAAATCAACTCAAAAGGATCAACTATCTAAATGTCAAAGCTAACAGTATGCAACCCTTAAAAAATACTTGAGTAAACCTTTGTGACCTTCATAGACACAACACAAAAAGCATAAGGAACAAAAGAAAAAAACAGATAAACTGGACTTCACGAAACTTAAAAACTTTTTTGTTGCAAATGATAACCTAAAGAAAGTGAAAAGGCAATAGAACTGAAGAAAATAGTATGCAAATCATCTTCTGCTAAGAGCCGAGTATCCAGAACACAGAAAAAAACTGAAAACTCAATAACAAAAAAGATCACCTGAGTTTAAAAGTGAAAAAAGAATTTGTATAGCTACTTCTCTAGATAAAATATACAAATGGCCCATAAGCACTTGAAAAGATGCTCAATGATCATTGCTTATTAGAGAAAAGCAAATAAAACCACAATGAGCTCCCACTGCAGCTCACTAGGATGGCTATCATCGAAAACACAGATAATAACAAGTCCTGACAAGGAGACATTTCCCATAGTTGGTGGGAAACAGAAAGGCAGAAAGGTGCAGACATGTTGGAAAACGTCTTCCTTTAAATTCCTTAAAATGTTAAATATACGGTTGGCACGTGACTCAGCAAATCTATTCCTAGCCTTATATCCAAGATTATGAAAACAATTGCCCACGCAGAAATTTGTACACAAATGTTCATAGCAGCATTCTCCACAATAGCCAAAAAGTGCAAACGACCCAAATGTTCGTTAATGGATGAATACATAAAACATAGTAGATCTATGAAATTAAATGTTATTCGGCAAAAAAAAAAAGAAATAAAGTATTGATACCTAATACAACACGGATAACCTTTTTTTAAGATTTTTTTTTGAGGTTTTATTTATTTATTCATGAGAAACACAGGGAGAGAGGCAGAGACACAGGCAGAGGGAGAAGCAGGCTCCACACAGGGAGCCCAACGTGGGACTCGATCCCAGGACTCCAGGATCACACCCTGAGCGGAAGGCAGACACTTAACCGCTGAGCCACCGAGGTGCCCCACAACATGAATAACCTTTAAAACATCATGCTAAGTAAAATAAGCCCTTTTCAAAAGACTATATGTCATATGAAATGTTCTTAATGGGCAAAAATACAGAGACAAAAAGTAGATTCGTGGTTGTCTGGGGCTCTGGGTTTAGTGGGAAATAAGGAGTACCTGTTAATGGATACAGCACTTATTACGGGGGGTAATAAAAATACTCTAAAATGGATGAAGTGATGGCTGCCTAACTCCATGAATGCACTAAAACCCTTCAAACTATATACTTTAATGGGATGAAAAGAATGTGAACTATATCACAATAGATCTGTTTTCAAAATAAAACTAATACACAACACAGCAAGGTGTCAGTGGTAGTGTAGTAGGAAGTTAAATGGGCTTGGCTTGCCAAGGCAGTTTTTTTTTTTTTTTTTTTTTTTTTTACTACATAGAGACTATGACAGTTTGGGGATTGTAACACCATATGAGACTTAGTAAGACCCCCATTCAGGGCTTCTCATGACCTTGCCCCTAAGAAGCTAAATATGAATACTTTCAACTTAAATGAGTTGGCTGTCAAGAACTGAGAAAACTCTAAAATCTGAGCACACAAATCCCTAAATCTTCAATTTCCTGGTATTTCTTGTTGGAAATATACCCCTTGTAGTTTCCACAGTAAATTGTATCAGATTTAAGATGTGTTTGTTCAAGTGCTCATTTTCACCAAACCTCTACCTCAGGCCTCTGTTAACTCTCTCAGGTGTCCATTCAAATATTACCGTATCAGTGAGCCCTTGCTTGAACATTCTAAAAAAATAGCAACACTCTTCCCCTCTATCTCAGCACTTGCTGAGATTATACTGTAGTTTATTATTTTTTTCATAATACTGATCACCATCTGATTGTGTGTGTGTGTGTGTGTGTGTGTGTGTGTGTGTGTGTGTGTTTTTGTTGTTAATCTCGCTCCTTCTCTGGAATGCAAACTCCTTAAGGCATGAGACTGTATCAGTTAGCTTTTTCAGCATGACAAATTACCTTCCAAATTTAGTGCCTTAAAATAACAACCATCTATTTTGTTCACAAGTCTGTGCTTTGACAATTTGGTAATAAATGAAGGTGGGAGGTTCCTCTGGTGTTAGCTGTGCTCACTGTTGCATGCGCAGTCAGCTTCTGAGTCACTTGAGATCTGGCTTGTCCATAAGGGCCTTAGCTAGGATGACTCTTCTCTGCTCCAGGTGATCTCTTGGTCTCCAGCAAGTGAGTTCAGGCTTGTTCACCTGGTGGCAGGGCCGGATTCTGAGGGACCATGTGGAAGACTGCAAGGCCTCATGAGTTGCATGGTCACATCGATCTGGCCTGTTTAATTAGTCAAAGCGAGTCACAAGGCCAACCCACATTCAAGTGGTGAGAAAACCTCTGGATGTTTTTGTAGGAGAAACAAAAAGTCACATTGCAAAAAAGTGGACACAGGGAGGGCAGTCACTGTGGCATTTCTACAAATAATCTACCACAGGGACTTCATCTGCTTTGTTCACTGTTGTATCCCAAACACCTAGAGCAGTGCCTGGCCCACACGTTGTCCAGAAATATTAGTTGAACCAACAAACGAATCATCTGCCCACTATTTCTGAGCCAGAGGCTGTCCCATAAATTGCCCCTTTTCCATTGCAAATCCTTATAATGCAGCATCTGATTGCAAGAAACCACATTGTTTATGAATATTTGCAATTGGAGTTCCGTCTCTACTGTTAAAGCTACAACCAACATTCACCATTTGCTTTCTCTCTTAGTTCTCACAGTGTCAGCCTAATTGTTCCCAGAGACTATGAAGTATACCCTATTTCATAAAATGCTTCTCATCCAAAGACCATAGACAAGTCTCGAAACACTTCCTCCTCTATCTCCACAGCTATACAACCTGTGAAAGTTAGGTGAGTCCTGTGGTCTACTCCTTCCTTTCCCCGTCCCTACCCCCAGCCAGCCTGTTTCCTTTGCTTTCTTCAAACTTGAATCCAGCTGAGACACAACAGAACAACCACTTGTCAATGCAAGACATCTCCTGGAAATCCTGCCCTGAGGAACTTCCTAGAAGCTGGACAATTGAGCAATGTTAGAGATTGGCATTGTAGAAATGACTGGATATGTTACTGAAGTATCTGGGGACCCCACTCATCTCCCCATCCCTGTCATTGCCACAAAGCACAGTGAGATGGAAAATAGAAATAAGTCACTGCATATTCTAGCCTCCTGGGTCTAGATTTTCTAAGAATATCTGGTTTAGATGAAGATGAAGATGCACGTGTCTGGGAGGATAATTGGGATGATAACAATGTAGAGGATGACTTCTCCAATCAGTTATGAGCTGAACTAGAGAAACATGCTTATAAGATGGAGACCTCATAGCATCCAGAAGCAATCTAAACTTGAACTGTTTATTAAATTCTAGGACAGAGAACCCAGGATGGAATGCTTTAAAAAATGTTTATTTCATTACCTGTTTGGATTGATTTTTGTTTTTGTAACAAAAAGAATAAATGTTTTGATCTAAAAAAAAAAGTTGTGTGTGTGTGTGTGTGTGTGTTGTTGTTTTTTTCTGGTTTAAGAATCAAACAGGTCTGCTATGGTTTTTGATTTGGAGAGTAAAGTGGATGGCTCTGCTCTTCACTTGGTCAACTGGATAGACTCAATCTTCTGGGCTCCATGTATCCTTAACACACTGCCCCTCATGGTCTGTTTGGGTTACCCTTTTTTTTAATATCTTTAAAATTTTATTTATTCATGACAGAGAGAGAGAGAGAGGCAGAGGGAGAAGTAGGCTCCCTGCAGGGAGCCCAATGCGGGACTTGATCCCAGGACCCTGGGATCACGACCTGAGCTGAAGGCAGATGCTCAACCACTGAGCCACCCAAGCGCCCTGGGTTACCCTTCTGGAAAGGCTGCTGTAGAGCACCTCAGAATTGTGGCCTCTCCAAGAAAACAACATATTCCACTAAAAGACCAGAAAAATGCATCAATAATCATGGTATTGATCCAAGCATTGTTCTCTGAGGATCATTCCTCACGTACTCTCCCAAATGACCAACTGTCCAAACGCTGTGACATGTATCAATACCTTTCCCAGCAGGCCCCTGTCATCTGGGCTGGAAATTCTCTTAGCAGAGAACAAAGCTGTTTGATATGTCCAGATAAAGCTAAAAAAAAAAAAAGCTAACACCTAGGGGAGAAGTAACTCCTGACTTCCCCTCTTCTATCATTGGCCTCATCTCTTGGGCACAAAGCCTCCTCAGCATCTTCAACTCCCTCCCTCCTCACATCCAGGATCAGGTCCTGCCAGTTCTTGCTCTGATGTACTTTTTGGAGCCTAACTCATTTTCCATTCCTTCCGCTGCGACCTCAGTCAGGTCTTCGTTGGTCCACCCACGTCATTGAGATTAGCTCCAAACAGAAGGCTCCTGCCTTCATCCTCAGTGCTCCACGCTGACTAAAACTGTAGCTCTAGCCTTTTAACCTGGAATTATAATGATTCTGCATACGATCTCGAGTGCTTTGTTCCATATTTGCCCACTACTATGGGAATCATTTTCTTTGGCTAAAGTGGTCTATTTGGCATTTCTGAAGGGATCTGCTACCCCAAAGTTCAATGGTATATTGTGTGAAAATCATTTGGCAAAAACTTCAACATCACATAAATATGAATTATTGTCTTGTACCTACCCCTGATCAATCTTCTGTCGACACTTAATAGTTTCATGATTCTCTCGTTCTGTGTATGCAGTGCCCTTACTCTGTCGAAACATTCTTCCTCTAGTTACCCCAACTGCCATTTCTCTGACTTGATAGATTCATCTTTGCTCTCACTTCCCAGCCTCTGCTGCTACAACACACGGGAAGCCGTGAACCTGCATCTTTCTCCAGGATCTCTACCTCCTCAACCAACCCAGGCCTCCCAGCATCCAGCAATCCAGTCACAGATTTCATCCCAGGCCCCCCCTTGACAAGGGTTCAGGTTGTCTTTGACATCTCATAAAGAATGTCTGTGTTTTCACACCACCCCATCCACGTGCCCACAGCTCAGTCCTGGATGCTTTATGCAACTTTCCCTCCCTAATCTTTCCTACTCACCCCTAACTCACAGCGACCTCGGTCCCCTGAATTCTTTCAGAGCCAAATTCTTGTGACTTGTCCTGTTCATATGACACTAATGGTCTACCATTAGCATTTGCTTAGCCTTCAGAGCTCGTTCTTATATAGCCTGGTAGTTTGGAAACGCCTTCAAGGCGACCAAGGTATCTTATATTAATTTTTAATATATTCTTAGGCCCATATTTCAACATTATTTAATGGAGCCTGATGTGTGGTGGCTGTTAATTTGTTATCCAGGCTTGTTAGTCACACTGGAAGTGAATGAGAACAGTTTTCTTTCTCAATTGGAGTGTTCCTAGAGACTCAAGGGAGGCCTAGAGAAAACAGAAAGCCATTGTCCCCTTGGAGGAATAGATGCCAGAGCAGAGAACAAGAGCCAAGGGAGATACCCAGAATCTAAAAGATGAATATTCCAAAAAAATAAAATAAATAAATAAAAAAATAAAAGACGAATATTCTAAACACATCATTTTACTCAGGGTCAGAGACTCATTAATGTAACAGTTTTCAGATGAGAAATTCTAGACAGCTTTTCTTCCTCCATTGCCCTATTTTTACTTTTCATCATGGGGAGAACATGTATTTACATATATTACCTGCACAAGGCTTCATGCAGCTTCACAGTGCTCTCTTCTCTGGCCCTTGTATCCCCTGACCCCTGTTTTCCTGTGGCATGTACCTGGCCTCACCATGTGCTGCAGCCATCATTCTCATACCAGAAAGCAGCGGAATTAACAAACATATACTATATGCTGGCAAATTGAATTAAAAGAAAAAAAAAGTCTGGGAAACAAGAGCATCACTGATGATTCCAGTAGGGGAAAAGAGAGCATCAAAATTAATTTTAACATAGCAATAGATCAGGACACCTGGACTGCTCAGCTGTTGACCATCTGGCTTCAGCCTACATCATGATCCTGGGGTCCTGGGATCGAGCCCCGCATCAGGCTCCCCTCAAGGAGCCTGCTTCTCCCTCTGCCTGTGTCTCTGCCTCTCTCTCTGTGTCTCTCATGAATAAATAAATAAAATCTTAAAAAAAAAACCCATATAGTAATAGATCTTCCATCTAGAAGCCCACTATCAAATGAGATCCAGACAGAAAGGAAAATGCTCCTCCACTTTTAATTCAGTGACAAACACCAAAACAGTGAGTTGCTTTATTTGAAACCAGGGGAGGCTATTTTCTTCTAGCTGGAAGTTGTGGGCAAGACAGAGGAGGAATGTCAGATTGTTCACTGCTGTAAGAGCACTGGATGGGGCCTTGTTGCCTTCACCAGAGACTGCATTTCTCTTCTGCATGTCCTCCACCCTGTCCATATTAATTAGACAGATGTCTAAGTCTTAACTGTAGGTGTCAGTCAGGGAAAATTCATGGTTTCATGGTTAAACGATGAGATGTGACCTTCTCTTTCCAGAGATAGGATTTTTTTTTTAAAGACATCACTCATTTAGAATGAGCTTTAGCACTAAAAACTAAATTTATTTCCCCAAGTGTCACATCCCTGATCTGTATAGTAGAATCTTCTCCTGATCGTTGTATTTTTGAACTCCAATTTTGAAATAATACAAATAAATAAATAGTCATTCTGATTAAAATAGAGATGCAGGTGTTACTGATATCAGTTTATTGTAGCATTACCATTAATAAAGTCCTTTATTGTCACAGAGAAAAGTGAAGGCCGGTTTTGATGCATATATACTTTATCTTAATACGAATACTAAAAGAAAGAAAAAGCATTAGGGGCTGTTGACTGCTATGCACTTATTGCCCAAATTTCTCTATTGCCTTGGCAATTATACTCCAATTGGATGCTCCTTCCTCGTTTCCATGTAAGTCCTCCAGAGCAGGAAAAACAAATGTCCAGAAACCATTGCCATACAGTTCTGTAAAAGACACAAATCAATGGAAGACTCAAGACTTCAAAATGTAAAGCTTGCTGGCCAAGGCATAATTTGAATAAGCAAGTTTTGAGCTTGAATTATTATATATATATAATGTGTTCTAAAATTAAGGAAGACATAGAGAAAAGTGCATTTTCTCTTCATACAGCTGTACTGAAATTCTTGTGAGGAAAAAAAAAAGAAATTGACTTTGCAGATGAATAATTTTTGGGCTGAAGACGTCTACCTTTTCACCCTAGCCCCTTATCAGCCTTACATATGCAAAAACAAGCCATCCGCTGAGCGTCCAGAGTTCTTAGACTTTCTCGGTCTTAACGGGATATGATGCTTACTCTCAGTTTCAGTTCGAGAAAGGGATACCAGATGGAGGCTTTGCTCTGTTGACAAACAGTAAAAATGGCTTCAGTGATGAAGCTGTCTTGTCACTTGCTTAATCCTAAACGCCAGTGAACTTTCCATCGGCTACTTCTGCAACACCGTCCTCAAACCAGCAGACGCAATCGTTCCGAAGGTCCGGTTGAAGGGAGAAGGGAGTAAAAATCAATACCTTTGTGCAATTACTGGAAAACACAACCGTTAGTCGTCAGAAAATTAGAGGCTACATCTAACTCACAAACCTCTTGATCCCAGTCCTGTGGTTGGAGATTTACATTCAAACGGAGCACCAAAAATAGCTTCCCTTCTGGGGGCAGTAGGGATTAGAACTGGTTTCTCAGCAGAAGTGGCAAGGTTGAAAGAGGAGCTGGGGGGGGGGGGGGGGAGGAAGCCTGGAGTGCTCTACATCTTCAAGTGGCAAGAAAGCGGTGTGTCCAGGACCTGTGGCTCACCCCAGGCCAAGGAGCAAACCCAACCCTGTACAGGCTTCTCAGGGCCTCCCCAGCGAGAGCACCCCTCGCTAGTCTTTGGGGCCCCGTTATTTAAAGTGACTGCCCCATGAGGTCCCAGGCAGTGCTACACCTATGGGGACGCGTTGGGTTGGAGGCCTGGGATTCCTGTTTGGAAAGCAAAGTCCTGGCACCTACGCGCGCTGGACGTGGGGAGCGACCCCGGGGAGCGAACCCCGCGCAGGGGGAAGAGGCGCTTCCCGCAACTGTTGCAATCGACGGGACGCGGGGGGAGTCGGGAGGAAAGGGTCTGCATCCTTGGCTGAAAGCGCCCTTCCGGGGTCCACGACGAGCGCCACCTGCAGCCCGGGCCGCGCGCCCCGGCGTCGCCTCCCTGGGCCACGGCCCGCCCCCCGCCACTCCCTGGGCTTCCCGGGTCCCCCCCCCCCCACTGCCCCATCCCGCGGGATCCAACTCCCGCGGCTGCAGCGAGCCCTGCTGACCCGGCCCCCTCGGCCCCCTCGGCCCCCCGGGAGCCACAGCCCGCGGGAGCAAGCGGAGCCCGTCGGGGCCCAGGGCCGCTGCAGCCTTGCCACCTGCCGTCAGGCTCTTGGGTGAGCGCCCTCGCCCCGCACCCCCCGCCTCGCTGGGCCCGACGAGTCCACCCCGAGGCACCGCCCCGGGCCCCTCGTTTGCAGCCCGAGGGAGCGGAGCGCGGGGCGGGGCGGGGCGCGGGAGAGTTACTGAGCAAGTCTACGCAGGCGGCGAGTCCCGGGGACGCCGCGCGCTCCGGGGAAAGGGACCCTCCAGGCTTTCCCGGCTGGCAAACCAAAGCCCGGGACGAGGGAGGGCAGAAAGGGACGAGGAAAGAAGGGATGCAACCGAAATCAATCAATCAATCAATCAATCAATCAATCAACGAAAGTGAGTTTCTCGGGGAGGAGGGCGGGGCAGGGCTGGGGGTCGGGAGTGAAGCAAACTCCTGAACCTTAAACCCAAGTTCTAGCAGCGCGGCGGGCAGGTGGGGGCCTCAGTGGGCGCGGCGGCTGCGTGTACGGTTTAATGTTTCTATGTAGGTTGATTTTTTTTTTTTTTTTTTTTTTTTGCCTTGAACGGCTGAGGCTTCAAGTCCCGCCGAAAAGATGTGGGGTGCAGAGGCGTGGGAGGAGGCCAGTGCGGGGGATCGGAACGGGTCCCGGGGCCGCGGTCCGAGCCGAGGTGGAGCTCCCCGGGTCCTGCAGCCGCTCCGCTCGGGGGCCCCCTGCGCGCCGCGCGCTCCCTCGGAGCAGGGGATTGGGTGGAGGAGGAGGAGGAGGAGGAGGAGGAGGAGGAGGAGGAGGAGGAGGAGGAGGAGGAGGGAGCGGGGAGGCGGGAGGAGGGCCGGAGGCCGCGGGGAAGTCGCGAGCTGTCCCAGGGGTGCGCGCCGGAGGCTGCGGGGCCCGAGAGGACCGGGCGGGCCTTCTCGTCGACCGCGCCGCCGTCACCGTCGGCGGCAGAACTTGCACCTGACGATCTTCTTAAAGGCGTTCTGGAAGTCCTTGTTGAAGTAGGCGTAGATGACGGGGTTGAGCAGGGAGTTGGAGTAGCCCAGCCAGTTGATTATGGCGCCCAGCAGGGTGGGCATGTGGCAGCTGCTCTCGCAGAAGGGCAGGACCAGGGCCACGATGAAGAAGGGCAGCCAGCAGAGGATGAACGTGCCCATGATGATGCCCAGCGTCTTCACCGTTTTCCTCTCCCGGGCCAGGGCCATCTTGCGCTTGGCCTCGGCGTTGCGCTCATTCTTCTTCTCGAAGGAGGCGGGGGCGCAAGGGATGGCGCCAGCCTCGCAGGGCAGCGGCAGGTGCTCTTTGGAGCTGCCCACGCGGTGCACTTCAATCACCTCCAGGGCGGCGCCGTCGTCGCCCCGCCTCACCGCGCCGTTGGTGCACAGAGGCCCCCCAGCCTGGCTCCCCGGACCCTGCCTCCATTCTCTGCCCCCCGGCTCGCCGTTCACGCTCTTCCTGGGCTGCGGGGCTGGCGACACCCCGGAGCGGGCGTCCGCTCCCTTCCTCTCCGCCTTCTTGACTGTTTTGCGGATGCGGAAGCGCGCGGCGCGGAAGATGCGCCCGTAGAGGACCAGCATGAGCAGCAGCGGGATGTAGAAAGCGCCAAAGGTGGAGTAGATAGTGTAGCCGTGGTCCTTGCTGATGGTGCACGCGTCGGGGTCCGAGCGGTCTTCGGGGGTGCGCCAACCCAGCATGGGCGGAATGGAGATGAGGAAGCCGATGAGCCAAGTGAGCGAGATGAGCGCAGCGGCGCGCCGGGGCGTCCTCTTGTTCACGTAGTCGATGGGGTCCGTGATGGCCCAGTACCTGTCCAGCGCAATGGCGCACAGGTGCAGGATGGACGAGGTGCAGCACAGCACGTCGAGGGCAATGAATAGGTCACAGGTGACCTGTCCCAGCGTCCATTTGTTGAGCACCTGGTACAGCGCGGCCATGGGCAGCACCAGCACCGACACCATGAGGTCGGTGACGGCCAGCGAGCCGATGAGATAGTTGGCCACATTCTGCAGGGAGCGCTCCAGGGCGATGGCGGCCACCACGCACGCATTGCCCAGCACCGCGCAGAAAATGAGCGTGCCCAGCAGCAGGGAGGTGATCACTTGGTAGCTGAAGGTCACGTCGGAGATGCCAGTAGCGTTGCCGCGCGTCCCGAAGGGCCCCTCGGACGAGGTGGTGTTGTTGCCCTGTCGGGGGCTGAGCCCCTCCATGCCTGCGCGCCCGACGGGGGGGCGGGGGGGGGACGGGGGGAGCGGGGGAGGGGGAGGGGAGAAAGAGCGGCGTCCGGGTCCCCCTCGCCCCTCCCCCTTGGGGGTCTCCCAGCCCTCTCTCCGGGGGAGTTGCAGGTGGAGGCAATGCAGGGACTCAAGCAAGAAGTTCTTACTGCTTAGGCGAGGGCATCTCCGGGGAGAAGCTTCCAGGCGCTCCCTGGGCTCCCTTGGTCCGGCGGGCTCCGAGACGCCAGCTGGGAAAGGAGTTGGCCCGAGAATGGCTCCGGGACCTCCGGATGTCGGAGAGGTGGCCGCCACGTCTGGGTCTCACTGTTCATTTTACTTTGCCACTGGGCCGGCTGGCTGCCCGAGCCGGAGTCTCCCCACTAGCAAGCAGTCCTCAATCTTAGAAGTATCTGGAATGGAGAAGCCTCATCGTGCAGGGTCCGTCGGCGACTCCCCTGTGTCTGCTCCCCTCCCTTCCTCTTTCCCACTCTCCTCCGGCCTCTTCTCTTTCTCCGGAGCCTTCTCTCCTCCCTTTCCGCCCTCTCGCTCCTGAATCTTTCAGTTTCCTCCTTTCTTCTCACTCCGCTTTCCTTATCCCTCCGTGTGTGGCTCCGACAGCTCCTCCGACAGTGTCCCTCCCTCCCACGCTAACCCTCCCCTGCTAGCATTTCCCCAGCCCCGAGTGCCTCGTTCCTCTGGGTCCCCGCCCTCCCCGCCCCCCCTCCCCTCCCCTCCCCTCCCTCTGGCTCCGCGCTGGTTCTGGCCCCTTTCGGTCGGCAGAGGTTCAGAACTCGCTTCCACCGCATCTGCCGCCGGTCAGACCAATATCACAACACGTAACTCCGCCTCTCATCCAGCCAAACTCGAGAGGGTGGGAAAAAAAAAAAAATCCTAACTATCCGTTGCTTCGTATTTCTGTCCAATTATGAAGCAGGGTAAGCAGCACCGGAGTGGCAGTGGGAGATGAGCAAAGGAGCCACACGGAGCCTGAACGGGGAGGTAGCCAGGCCCGGGGTCGTCTGTAAATTATTGTTAACTGATGGAAAGAAGACCAAGTGGTTTTTTTTAGCTTTTTTTTTTAAGGAAGCCTGCCAGCCCGTTCATTCTCTGACAGTCCAGCCTGATTCTCTTGGGGGAGGATGTTGCCTGTGGCTTTATTTATTTATTTGCTTTGGGAAATTAGGAGGGAAAGGGCATATCAACGGACAGGTAAATACATCTCAGAGTGAAGAAAAAACTCAATTCCGTATGCATTCTGCACACATAGATAAACACACGCCTTTCCGTTACCATCACCTGTTTTTAATGTCAATGAACATTACCACGGTTCGTAGCTTCATGGCGGAGTATACTTAGGGAAGGGAGTCTTTTGCCTGGGTTCTGTAAACAAGGTCGAGCACTTGATCTGGCCTTTGGCTTGTCTGGCCAGAGCCTGCAAACCTCTAGGGGAACTTGGAATCTCGGATCGCCGGCCCGCGGTTTCCCTCAAGCGCGGATGTCGGCTTCAGCACCTGGGACAGCTCTAGGCAAGAAGGGCGGATGTCGCCACCTTCCGGCAAAGGCTTTGGAGCGCCTCTAGAAACCCTCGGAATTGCAGAGTTAAGCAGGTCCTCCTGACTGAGGCAATCCCATAACCTGGTGAAAGAAAAAAAAAATGTGGTTATTAAAAGAAAAGCAATATGGACTTTCATATTTCTTCTTCAAAAATCTCTTTTATTGCCCTCTTTTGCTCTTAATATTGTATATCAAGCCTTGTCCATTCTCTAGCTCTCTTTGAAAGTCCGCAGAACCAGCTGTTGGGAAGTTAGGTCTAGGAATGAGATAGTAATAGACCCAGGCAAACATCGTCGGCTGTTGTTGGTTTTGTGCTGACAAAGGCTGCACTTTGGAACTCATACGTTTGCACACATTCACCAATTGAGGGGAGGGATGGTTTTGGATTTTGCAAATTGGGATGACCACCTAGAAAATAGACTACTATTTGGTTCTAAGCTGTTTCTTTTTACCAGGAAAGGCAAATTTGATCCCATGTGAATAGATAAAGAATGGGGCTCCTAATCTACTAGAGTAAAAAACATTTAACACAGCAAAGTTCACTGATATGTACTGATTAGATGACTAAAGTGAAGGCAAAGTGCAGAATGCAATCCTACAAGCAAATACGAGTAGGCATGACTCTACTTGACATACACAGATTCTCCTCAGGTAGCAAAGCAATAGTCATGATATTGTGTTCAAATCTGAGCTGAATTTTATGGTTTTGAGTTCTCCAAGACCAAACAAAAGAGCAATCACCAAAGTGTCAAAGAAAATCTAATTGGGCTGATGCATACAGTAGAGGGCAATGTGTTTAGGGATGGATTGTTTTACAATGAAGTGCTGGGCACAGTTCCCACTCAATCATTTCAGCATGCCACAATAATGAACCTGACATTTATAATGATTCATGGCATTGAAAAGAAAGAGATAAGTATACACAGCAATAGTGGCAACAGACTCTGAAGATGCCTTTTTTTAAGATTTGTGAAGGTACTGATTCCCCTTTTAAAATATCCTAACAAAATAAAATAAAATAAAATATCCTCACAAAAACAGAACTAACTAGCTTTATTGAAGTATAGTTGTGGGTCCAGAAATTATAATGGGAAAATAATTAAAATCTGGATTCTCCGAAGATGAAATTTTGGAAATAGAGTTGATAACATAAATGAAGAGTAAAAATAAAAGGAATTTAAATTTTAGAAATATATACATATCAAAGACATCCTTGAACAAGAATCATGTTAAATTTCGTGCATATAAATGTATGTCAGTAAACATGTCAGTCTGCAATATGTATTCATCTCTTGGACCCCAATAGTTTAATAACTGACAAATTTATTTTTTTCCTTTTCAGGAAAGCTAAAATGATTTAAATCTGGAATTAATTATATTGATGAGGTCTGGTATTTGCTTTTGTGCTATAATATTCTACAATGCAGCATTTTCATAGGTTGAAATAAACTTAAGTACCTCAGGTCTTCCATAGGAATAATGTACATAATATTTCAAACATTACGTTTCTTAAAATCCATGACAAGACTTTTAGGCACTCTAATGAACATTGGGAAGAAAATAGAAATATGAAAAAGATACAGCACTGATTATGTTATCATAACCTTCAAGTGACCAGTAGTTATATAACCTTTCGTTGAACTACTACTACCGTGATAGATACTAACCGCACAATGATATTGCATTTCTTCATGTTCACACTTTGCCATTTCTTCTATATTTAACCTTTAAAGACACAGAGTCCCAGATATTCCAGAAGAAAATGGTGCAAACCAAAGGTCTGGGTAGTTAGGCTTTTGTTCTTCAAGAAATTAGCCTGAAGAAAAGCTAGCCTTAAAGCGGATGTTACTGATGACATCATTTAAAAACAAAATTTGCAGTCATTCTGCTTTTATTTCTTGTTTGAATTTACTAGATGCAACTTGTCAGTTATGGATCTGGAGTATGATCCACCATCCATCATGTGAAATTTCTCTAAAATAGTTTATGAGAGATAAAGATTTTTAACATTTTCACAGGAAATTTGATACAAGCCCTGCATTTCAATGTGGTTCTTGGACCAGGGACATAAGATAAAAAGATATTAAGCTGATAATATACTAAAAAAAGATATTTGCTGTGAAGTCTCTGAGTGTGCTGTCATTACTGAGGGCTTAGTAATGGTTGGGGCTTCTCAGTAATTGATATGTTTATCCATAATCCCTAAATCATGGCTGATTTTTCTATTACTGAGGGAATAACTTATATAGTCAAGAGTTGAAAATGCACTTAGATTACAAACGTGATTTCTAAAAGCTCTTATTTAAAAAAGCTTATATTTTTTTTTCAAGTGGAAACTAGGATTGATTTTTTTTTAAATAAAAATCCCACCATTCTGAATTTAATGTTCCCCAGTCATCAAGTAGTAAAGCGATAGAGCAATTATAGTTCTTCCAGAACTGTGGATTTTTACTGGAATTCACTAGAGGGAAAAACAAAACAAAACAAACAAACAAAAGACTTCAAAGAGAGGTGTTTGCTTAAATAACTTAGGAAACATGGTCTTCTGATTATCATTGAAAATTAACTTGTCACCTATAAAAAATACAACCAAAATGCAAGAGAAAACATTTTGTAAAACTGAGAATACTTTTTTTATGTGTCAATCCTCACCATCCTCCTTCCTCCAATGGTATCATTCCTTCACTGCTATTTGTACATGTCAGACACCTCTTAGAGGCCCAGAACTGCATTTGGTTTTCAGTACTAAAACACAAACAGTGGATCTCAGTCTCTACTCCTGAGAACCACTCAAGATTGACTTGGTTCATTTAAAACACAGGCTAAAACCACAGCATATGGAGAGTGAAAAAAATGTAACATGTATTCACTAGGTGGGTGACCTTGGGCTAGTTGATTAACCCTCTTGTTTCCTGGGTAGTAATAGTGATGCAAAGTAAAAATATTAATTCTCTCTCTTCTGACAATTGCTGAGCAATATGGAGAAAGAGAATTAGGTAGGCTTAGTGAAAGAGCAAGAGCCTGAAAACAAATGAAGGCCCTCTCAGGGAAGAATTTACCGTGAAAACAATTTGACATGGAGGTGACATTTCTTCCTACTCCTTAAAGTATCTGGTAAGCTTACAGTTCTTTAGGAGATTCTGAGTATAAGATAAATGAATAAAGATGAGATTTTTGCATTCCAGAACTTGCTGACTTAAATAAGAAGTTATTAAAAGGGGAAAAAATGTCAACAGAAGCTCAATAATCACTGTTGAATTGGGAGTCTGCCCTTTATCTGGGAGCTTAACCATTTTTTCAAAAGCATAAAATAAATGATTGAAATTCATAGCCCTAATATAAGGTATAAAAGTACGGTAAATAAAAAAACAAAGTCAGTACTTTTGCTATACGTAATTAAGAAATTATAGCATCAGGTGTTAGTAAATGTACTTCCTGAGCTCAATCCTTCAATGCTACTTTCTTTCTGAGAATATTTTCAGGGCTCATTTCTGAAAGAATATGAACATAGTAGAGATGAGAAAAATGTTTGGAGTGTTAGCTCAATATTTCTCTGTTCTTCTAAGGATAGTTGGAAATTAAATTCTGTCTAATGATTATCTGAAACAAAATTCAATTTCGGTATTAATCTAAAAATAGTAGGTGGGAAATGCTAACATTTTTATTGGCTTTGGCAAGTAACATTTTTGTTATAAAACTAAAGCCAATATTCATTGCATTATTTTTTAAAGATTTTTATTTATTTATTCATGAGAGACACAGAGAGAGAGAGAGAAAGAGGCAGAGACACAGGCAGAGGGAGAAGCAGGCTCCATACAGGGAGCCCGATGTGGGACTCTATCCCGAGAGTCCAGGATCATGCCCTGGGCTGAAGGCAGGCGCTCAACTGCTGAGCCACCCAGGGATCCCCCTCGTTGCATTATTTTAATCTTGTTTTAAGACATACTCCTTATATAAAAGCAACAATTGTGATTACAAAGTACTGATCTATAATTGGGCCATTTTATCTATTGAAACAGTAATATGTTAGTTGATAATAGGGGCTCAGGGGCACAGTTTTGGATTCAAATGACTACTCTGCCATTTGTCAGGCTTAAATTTTTCCTTAGTTTTTTTCATTTTATTATGCATTAAATAAGATATACCAAAAATACAGAGAATAATATAGTATAAAGATTACTACAGTAAATACTTATACGATTAAGAAAATCTGAAGAACCAGAATAGTATGAGTCCACTGAAGTCCCTGTCTGCTCTAGAATTGAGTGTTTCTCACTCTCATGAATGACTTCGTGCTTCTTCATTATCTGCGCGCATCACTAAGCAGTACAGAAATGGTATTATTTTCTGTACATTCTTTTGCAACTTTGTTTTTTCCTCAACATTATCTTTGTGAAATTCATCTGTATTGATAGAAGCACCTCTAGTTCATTTATTTTCATTGTGTAGGTTTAAATTGTATGAATAATGCCACAAATTATTTATTCATTCTCTGTCTAGTGAATCTTTAAACCTCCTGTAAATATTTGCTTTTATAAACAGTACTTCAATGAGCATTCATGTGCATATCTTTTTTTTTATCTTAAAGTAAACTAGATTAACACTTTTCAAGCAAAAATCACATGGGGATCTTGCTGAAATGCAGATTATGACATTTTAGGTCTGGGATGCGGCCCAAGACTCTGCATTTCTACCAAACTCCTGGGTGACACTAATCTTGCTGATTCACAGACCGTACCTAGGGAACCAAGGATCTGAGTATCCAGAAATGGAATTACTGGGTTTTATGATACACCCGGATTCAACTTTAGTACATTTAGCCTAATTCTTCTCCAATCTGGCTGTATAAAATTGCATAAAATTGTGGGTTGAATTGTGTCACCCAAAAGGACAGAAGACTTGGTGTCTGTTACTGTGACCTTTTTTAGAAATAGGATCTTTGCAGAGGTAATCAAGTTAAGGTGAGGTCATCCACAATCAGGGTGGGCCCTAATCAAAACACTGATACTCATAAAATAAGGGAAATTTGGACAAAGACACAAATAGAGGAGAACCCACAAAGACAGATAGACACACAGGGAAGAACACCATATGAAGACAGAGACAGAAATTGGAGTTGTGCTGCCATAAGCCAAGTAACACCAAGGACCATTGACAATCATCAGAAACAAACAAATCTCCTCATTGGAGAGTTTCTGCTGCAGATAGGGAGTTTATGCCGACACTTTCATTTCAGATAGCTAGCATCTGGAATTGTGAGACGATACATTTCTGTCGATTTAAGCCACCCAGTTGGTGGCACTTTATTATGGCAGCCTGAGGAAACTAATACAACCCCTAAAAATGTGTACGTTTTCATTGCTTCATCGAGGTTGAGTCTTGTTTTGGGTGTCTGTGCTGTGATTTATTGGATCATCATTTTTGCTTACCTTTAAACTGGGTTCTTTGGTGTCTTTTTTTTAACTTACTGATTTATAAGTCCATTATCTATTATGAATATTAATTTTATGTCATTTATATTATTGAAGATATTTTCTCCCAAACTTTGGCCCAGATTTTCACTTTTATATAAAAGTGCCTGTTGATGAATTTATATTTTTTAATTTAACATAAATGAGTATTTTTGTTGTTGTTCTGTGCATTTTGTGTTTTGCTTAAAAAGATCTTTTCCTACCTGAGGCCATAAAGATGAGTCAACAATTTTTTCCAGTTTCATATTTAGTTCATTAACACACCGAAATTTGGCTTTGAGTATATTGTGTGAGGTAGGAATCTGCTTCAATTTTTACTGTAAGAGTTCAAAATTATTCAATACCATTTGTGTAATGGTCAATTCTTTCTTTCTCTGCTTTACAGAGTCTCCTCCACCATACATCATGTTTTCACATACAGGTAAGTTTGCTAGACTATTCTCTTTAGTTGGTCTATTTGTCAATCTCTAGTCTCAAAATTACAGTGTCTTAGTTTTTAAAATGAATTTAATATATAATATCTGTTCATTATTCTTCCTTAAAAGTTTCTTAGCTATACTTGGCTCTTTATTGCTACATATTAACTTTGAATCAACTCATCTATCCCACCCCCATATGTCTACCCAAAGTCATTGTGGAATTTTCTTAGAATTCTGATAATTTGGAAAGAACAGACATCTTTATGATGTTGAATCTTATATGTGAATTTTCTTATCCATTTATTTAGCTTTCTTGCCTTTCAATAAAGTTTTTATTTTTCTCCATTAATGGCATGAACATGAACAGCATATCATATTTTTCCCCCCTACGTACCTTATTTTGTTGGTATTGTGGTTATGTTTGTGTAAGTGGTAGCTTTGTGAATCGTATATTTTTAAAATCATATTTTCGATTGTTATAGGCATATGGTTAACTTTGTAAATTAGTTTACTTTGGGCGGATTTAATTTTAAACTATCTATAGATTTTCTTTGCTTTCCTATGTTTACAACTAAAGAATCTAGAAACATTACAACGTATCATTCTGTCTAAGCTTTTTTCACTTAGCTTTTGGTTTCCTAATGAACTGTCTAGAACTGCAGTTTAATATTTCAGAAATGCGGTAATAGAAAGCATACTTATTCATGATACTAGAGACAATTTTTCTAATGCTACACCATATGTTTATTTCTGAAAGGTATACCTAAGCAGCTTGAAGAGTTCTATTTTCAGTTCTATTTCTAGACTTATGTCACTAATATTTTGTTTTGGGTTTTTCATCTAAGTCCACAAGTGAGATTTGTCTACAAATTTCCCTTCTTATACTATCCTATTCTGACATCGATATCAAAAGTTATACCAACCTCATAAAAATGCAGTATTCCCTCAGTTGGTGCTTTTTAGAATAGTTTTTATAAGAATTCCATTATCTGTTTGGTAAAACTATTTGGTAAAACTTGTCTGTAAAAACATTTAGGCCTGATTTTTCTTCATGAGTATGTGATTAACTCCTGTTGCAATCACCTTAGTGGCTACAAGACAATTCAGTCTTTCTAATACTTCTAGAATCAATGTTAAGTTATAGTTTTCTTGAAAGAAATGTTTATACAATGGAATATTACTCAGCCATCAACAATAATGAGATCTTGCAATTTACAACAATGTGGATGGAACTAGAGGGTATTATGCTAAGCAAAATAAGTCAGTCAGAGAAAGGCAAATACCATATGACTTAACTCATATGTGGAATTTAAGAAACAAGACAGTTGAACATAGAGGAAGGGAAGGAGAAAAAATAAAATAAAAACAGAGAGGGAGGCAAATCATAAAAGACTCTTAACCCTAGGGAACAAACTGAAGACGCTAGAGGGAAGGTGGGTAGGGGGTAGGGATAACTAGGTACTGAGCATTAAGTAGTGCCCTTAATGAAATGAACACTGGGTGTTATAGGCAACTGATAAATCACTAAATTCTACCTCTGAAACTAATAATATACTATATGTTAACTAACTTGAATTTAGATAAAATCTAAAATAAAATAAAATAAAACAAAATAAAATAAAATGTACAAACTTCCAGTTATAAAATAAATAAGTAGTAGGAAAGTAATGTACCACACTATGACTATTAACATTGTTAGATGATATGTAGGAAAGTTAAGAGAGTAATCCTAAATTCTCATCACAAAAAAGTTTTTATTTTTACCAAGTTGTTTAAAACAATGAACTTTTCCCTATCTGCAGTGAATATCCTGCTTTCATCCTTAATGTTATTTGTGTGAGACTTTTCCAATTTATTCTTGATCAATATCAACAAATGTTATTTATTCTATTTTACTGGTTTTGAAAAAGATGCAATCTTTATCTTTGTTGATCCTCTCTATTGACTGTTTTTTATTTGCTTTATTTCTGCTTTTATCTTTTTTATGCTTTGTCTTCTTAGGGAATACTGTTGCTTGTTTGTTTGTTTTTTCAAACTGGTAAGTTTTGCAGTTTGCTCATTAAATATGAAATGTTTTTTAACATCAGAATTTATAAATGTATATTTTCTTTGAAACTGCATATTAGCTACATCTAACAAATTTTGACATAGGCTATTATCATTATTCAATTCTAGTTATTTTCTGTTTTCCATTATTATTTCAAAATTGGGCAATTTGGAAGCATTCTTTTAAATGCCAATTAAATGGGAGGAGCTTGGGAAGATGACAGAGTAGAAGGACCCTGAGCTCGCCCTATTTCACACATTTAAAACTAGATGCCATCTCCATCCAAGTCAATAAACCAGACTGTAATCTAAAGACTGGCATAACAAACTCCACAACTAAATACAGAGGAGAAGCTGCATCTGAAGGGTTAGGAAGGTCAGAAAGGCAGAGGGAGGCTGCCCACAGGAGACAGAGAGGTGTCTGATGGGGAGGGTGGAGAAAAAAGCCCTTGCACCAGGGAGCTCACACAGGGAAGGCTAATCCCTATATCTGTTTGGCTTTTAAACCTCGAGGGGCTGAATTTCATGAGTTTTTTTTAAACTTGTGGTACTTAGAGCCTGGAGCTTTACAATTCAACTGATTCAGCACTTCCCGAGCCAGGAGACTGAGTGATAGCTGGGAAGCTGCCCTTAAAAAGACAGCAGCCTGCACAGAGAGGCAACATTAAAAAACAAACCAAAAAAAAAAAAAAGGCATTTTACACAAAGCCCAGGGCAAACAGAGAACAGATATGATTTTGGAGCATGTTAGAGGACTTTGAAAATGAGGGAGCTGAGAGGCACCATTTTCTTCCTCAACCACTAGCATGAACACAGAGCCACCTGCAGGAGGCAGAGCTGCACAGACAATATATCTAGGGCTCAGGGCAAATTTTGTTAAAGCGGCTCCCATACTCCAGTCAGCTACCAGGAGCACAGCTGCGGTCACGTGCCCCACCCAGCTGCAGCTCCTAGCCACGGGCCCCCAGTCACCAATGCACACCGTGTCCAGCCAGGCCAGCCATCATGGCATGGCATGTCCAGCCTTGCGCTCTCGGGCACCCCAGCACACAGCCCCTAGTTTCCATAGCATTTCAGGGGACTCAGCATAGGACTAGTGGCCCAACACAAATTTTGCAACCACTGCCATGCCTCCTCATTCTCAAATTTCCCAACAGGCACACCATTCTCAGACCTGGACTGCCTGGGTCCCAGTAACACCACAGAGAGTAACAACAACCCACAAGAGGCAGAGAGACAGTGCAGAGGACTACACTGAGAGAAAAAGTGACTTCAGACACAATTGCGGGGCATGAGCAGTACACATAGGAAACTCCTGAAGGGCCAGGTTTGCAGGGCACCTCAGGACCTCTCTTCATAAAGTCACTATTTTCAAGATCAGAAGAAAGAAATAGTTGACTTTCCTAATACATGGAAACAGGCCAACAAAGTGAGAAGCCAGAGAAATTCATCCGTGTGAAAGAATAGGACAAAGACAAGGCTAGAGATCTAAGCGAAACAGATATAGGTAACATGCCTGATAGAGAATTTAAAGCAATGATCATAAGAATACTCAGTGGACTTGAAAAAAGAATGAAAAACCTGAGTGAGACCCTGAACACAGAGATAAGGAATAACAGAGGAGAGATAAAAGGCTCAATAAATGAAATGAGAAACGTGCTTGATAGAATAAATAGCAGGATGGAAGAAGCAGAGGAACAAACTAGTGACCGAGAAGACAGTAATGGAAAGTAGCCAGTTGAACAAAAGAGAGAAAAAAGAATTACACAAAATGAAAATAGGCTTAGGAAACTCAGTGACTCCATCAAACATATAACATTCATGTTATACAAGTCCCAGAAGAAGAAGAGAGAGTAAATGGGGTAGAAAATTTATTTGAAGAAATAATAGCTGAAAATTTTCCTAATCTAGGGAAGGAAACAGATATCCAAATATAAGAAGCACAGAGAACTCCCATCAAAATCAATAAAAACAGGTCAACACCAAGACATATTACAATTAAATTAGCAAAATATAGTGATAAAGAAAAAAATCTTAAAAGCAACTCGACAAAAGGAGTCATTAACTTATGAAAGAAAACCCATAAGGCTAGCAGGAGATTTTTCAACACAAATTTCGCAAACCAGAAGGTAGTGGCATGATATATTCAAAGTGCTGAATGGGAAAAATCTACAGCTATAAATACTCTTTACAGCAAGGCTATCATTCAGACTAGAAGGAGAGATAGTTTCCCAGACAAACAGAAACAAAAGGAGTTAATGACCACAACCCCAGCCCTACAATTAATATTAAGGCAGACTCTTTGAGTGGAGAGACCAAAAGTGGCAATATTAAGGTAGGAAACACAGAAGCACTAAAAATGAATATTTCTGTAAAAAAATCAAATCAAGAAACTCACACGCAGAGAAAGGATATAAAATATAATAGCATATATTTAAAACATGGGGAGTAGAGGCAAAAAGAATGCTTTCAAACTTAAACAACCATCAGCTTAACATAGACTGCTATGTGCAGAAGATATTATATACAAACGTAATGGTAACCATGTATCAAAAACCACTAATAAACATGCAAAGAATAAAGACAGAAAAATCCAAATACATCACTAAAGAAAATCAGCAAAACATGAGAGAAAGACAAGAAAGGATTAGAGAAAATCTTCAAAAATAACCACAAAACAAGTAATTACTTTGAATGTAAATAGACTAACTGCTCTAATCAAAATACATTGGGTGATAGAATGGATAGGAAAAATAAGACCTGTCTATATGCTGCCTACGGGAGACTCATTTTAGACCTAAAGATACCTGCAGATTGAAAAGTGAGGGGATGGAGAAACATCTACCATGCAAATGGATGTCAAAAGAAAGCCGGAGGAGCAATTCTTATATTGGATAAGACAGAATTTAAAACAAAGACTGTAACAAGAGACAGAGAAGGACTCTATATAATAATAAAGGGGACAATCCAACATGAAGATATAACAATTGTAAATACTTATGCACCCAACATTGGAGCACCCAGATACATAAAATAGTTAACAGCAAACATAGAGGAACTGATCTATAATAATACAATATTAGTAGGGCACTTTAACACCCCACTTTTAGCAATGGATCGATCATCTAAACAGAAAATCAACAAGTAAACAATGACTTTGAATGACACACTGGACCAGATGGATCTAAGAGATATATTCATAACATTCCATCCTAAAGCAGCAGAATATACTTTCTTTTCAAGTGTACACAGAACATTCTCCAGAATAGATCACCTATTAGCCCACAAAACAAATCTCAACAAGTTGAAGAAGATCAAAATCATACCATACATGTTTTCTGACCACAATGCTATAAAATTAGAAGTCAGCCATAAGAAAAAAATCTAGAAAGAACACAAATTCGTGGAGGTTAAATAACATGCTACCAAACATTGAATGGCTCAACCAGGAAATAAAGAAGAAATAAAAAAATACATGAAACAAATGGCAATAAAAACACAATGGTCCCAAACCTCTGGGACACAGCAAAAGTTGTTCTAAGGGGGAAGTTTAAAGCAATACAGACCTACCCCAAGAAGCAAGAAAAATCTCAAACTACCTAACCTTACATCTAAAGGAGCTAGATAAAGAACAACAAACAAAACATAAAACCAGCAGAAGGAAGGAAATAATCAAGATTAGAGCAGATATGAATGATATAGAAACTAAAAATCAATAGCATAGATCAATGAAGCCAGGAGCTGGTTCTTTGAAAAAATTCAATAAAATTAATAAACTTCTAACTAGACTTATCAAGAAAGAGAAAGGACTCAAATAAATAAAATCACAAATGACAGAGGAGAAATAATAACCAACACCACCGAAATACAAACAATCATAAGAGATTATGAAAAGCAATATGCTAATGAATTGGACAATCGAGAAGAAATGGATTAATGTCCAGGACAAATAAACTTCCAAAACTGAAACAGACAGAAAAAAATTTTTGAACAGTCTGCTAACTAGCAAAAACATTGAATTAATAATCAAAAAACTCCCAACAAACAAAAGTCCAGGACCACGTAGCTTCACAGATGAGTTTTACTAAACATTTAAGAAGACATTTACTAACATTTAAAGAAGAGTTAATATCTATTCTTCTCAAACTGTTCCAAAGAATAGAAAAGAAAAGCAAACTTCCAAATTCATTCTAAGAGGCCAGCATTACCCTGATACCAAAACCGAATAAACACACCAATGAAAAAGAGAACTACAAACCAATACTCCTGATGAACATACATGTAAAAATTTTCAAAAAGTACTAGCAAACCAAATTCAACCACATGTCTAAAAAAAATCATTCACCACAGTCTAGTGTCTACCCTCAACAAAGTAGTTTTAGGGGGAACATACCTCAACATCATAAAGGCCATCTATGAAAAACCCAGAGCTGACATCATCCTTAATGGAAAAAAACTGACAGCTTTTCCCCTAAGGACAGGAACAAGACAAGGATGTCCACTCTCCCCACTTTTATTCAACATGCTACTGGAAATCCTGGCCACAGCCATCAGACAACAAAAGGAAATAAAAGCCATCCAAATCAGTAACAGTAAGTAAGACTGTCACTATTTGCAGATGACATGATGCTATACATAGAAAACCCAAAGAGTCTACCAAAAAAAACCCAAAAAACAACAACAACAAAAAAAACCTGCTAGAATTGATAAATGAAATCAATAAGGTACAGGATACACAATCAATGTATAGAAATTGTTTGCATCTTGATACACCAATAATGAAGCAGCAGAAAGAGAAATTAAGGCATAAATCTCATTTGCAACTGTACCAAAACTAATAAGATATTTAGGAGCAAATCTAATCAAACAGATGGAAGATATGTACTCTGAAAAGTAATGAAAGAAACTGAAGGCCACATAAAGAAATGGAAAGACATTCCATGCTCATGGATTGGGAAAAAAAAATAATGTTAAAATGTCTATACTATCCAAAACAGTCTACAGATTTAATATAATCCCTATCAAAAAGCAACAACATTGTTCACAGAACTAGAAAAAACAGTCCTAAAATGTGTATGGAATCACAAAAGACTCTGAGTAGCCAAAGCAACCTTGAAAAAGCAAAGCAAAATTGGAGGCATCACAGTTCTGGGCTTCAAGTTAATTACAAAGCTGTAGTGATCAAAACAGTGTGGTATTGGCACAAAAATAGACACGTAGATCAATGGAACAGAGCAGAAAATACATAAATAAACCCACAATTATATGGCCAATTAGTCTTCAACAAAGCACAGAGAATATCCAAAGGGAAAAAGTCTCTTCAACAAATAGTGTTGGGAAAAGTGAACATCTACATATACAAGAATCAAACTGGATGACTTTCTTGTATTATACACAAAAATAAATGCAAAATGGATTAAAGACCTAAACGTGGGCCTGAAACTATTAACTTCTTTGACATCAGCCATACCAACTTCTTTCTAGATATGTCTCCTGAGACAAGGGAAATAAAAGCAAAAATAAACTACTGGGACTACATCAAAATAAAAAGCCTCAACAGGGCAAAGGAAGCAATCAACAAAATTAAAAGGCAGTCTACAGAATGGGAGAAGATATTTGCAAATGATGTATTTGATAAAGGGTTAGTATTGAAAATTTATAAAGAACTTATAAAACACAACACCCAAAAAACAAACGATGTGATTAAAACTGTACAGAAGACATGAACAGATACTTCTCCAAAGAAGACGTCCATATGGTCAACAGACACATGCAGAGATACTCATCATCACTTGCCATCGGGGAATTGCAAATTAAAACCACAATGAGGTATCACTTTACACCTGTCAGAATGGCTAAACTCAACAACCCAAGAAACAGCAGATGTTGTTAAGGATGTGGAGAAAAAGGAATCCTTGGATACTGTTGATGGGAATGCAAATTGGTGCAGCCACCGTGGAAAACATTATGGAGGTTCCTCAAAAAGTTAAGAATAGAACTCACCTATGATTCAGCAGTTGCACTACTGGGTATTTACCCAAAGAATACAAGAATGCTGATTCAAAAGGATACATACAGCCCAATGTTGATAGTACCGTTATTTACAACAGCCAAGATATGGAAGCAGCCCAAGTGTCCATCAATTGATGAACTGATAAAGAAGATGTGGTGTATGTATACAATGGACTATTACTCAGCCGTAACAGCCATAACAAACAGTGAAATCTGGCCATTTGCACTGATATGGACAGAGCTATAATGCTAATGCTAGGGGAAATCAGTCAATCAGAGAAAGACAAATACCACACGAGTTCACTCATATGTGCAATTTAAGAAACAAAACAAAAAGCAAAGGGGAAAAAAGACAGAGAAAAACACACACACACATAGACACACAAATCAAGAAACAGACGCTTTAACTATAGAGAACAAACAATGGTTACCAGAGGGGAGAGGGAGAAGGGGGGTGAAAGAGGTGATGGGTATTAAGGAGGGCATGTGTCGTGATGGGCACCAAGCCTGTGTTGGACCACTATATTGTACACCTGAAATCTGCCACACTGTGTGTTAGCTATGCTGGAATTAAAATAAAAATTTAATTAAAAGTAGTAAATGGGGTGCCTGAGTGGCTCAGTCAAAGCATCTGACTCTTGAGAGCAGCTCGGGTCTTGGTCTCAGGTCGTGAGTTCAGTCCCCACATTGGGCCCCACGCTGAGCATGAATCCTAGTTGCCTAAGAAAAACTAAAAAATAAATGTCACTGAAATGAAGTAATTCTTAGCTATCTTTTATTATTGGTTTGTAACTTCATTTTATTGTTGCCAGAGAACCTGAAGTAAAATACACTAGTTCTTTTGAAATTTGAAATTGCTTTTATTGCCTAGTATACAATTAATTATCCTAAGTATTACATGTATAATTGAGAAAACATATCAGTCTAATTGTGATGTGTGGCTCTATTCACATCTTTTCAATGAAGCTTGTTAATTATATTTTTCGAAGATTTTGTATCCTTATAAAGTTTTGCATGGATCTGTCAACTTCTGATAAATGTTGAAGTTGGTAGAGCAAACCAAACTTAGTAGGAATACAGAACAGGATCGGATTAACCTCTCACAATGACAGATTTCTCAACTTCTCCTTGTAGTTCTCCTAATATTTGCTTTATAGAGTATCAGGACATAATAATAGGTACATACTTGTTATAATTAGTATATCTTCCTACTGACGTAAATAGTTTATCTTCTTTATTCTTAATACCGTTTGTTGCTTTAAGTTCTAGCTTGCCTATACCAGTTCCTTTTTGCAACTATTTGCCTGGTATATCTCACTCCATATATTAACTTTCAACTTTTGTGTCTTCAAGTTTTAGGTGAGGCAGGCCCTTGTAAAAATACTACAGTTATTTTCTTTCCAAATCTGAAAATACAGTGTTTTAGCATAAAACTTTAGTCTTAATTTTACTGCGACTATTCCTATATCAAAAATTATTTCAGCCATATCATGTTATGTTTTTTTTATTCATCCTGTCTCTTCTCTGCTTCCATTCTACCGTCTGAGTTTCAAATTTAGCTTTTTTCCTCATTGTATTAGTTCTAAATTCTAGTCATTACCTTCACATTTTAACGTGGATAAACAACTTAAACTGTACTTCTCAAACCATACAAGTACATTTAAATACTTTAATACAGATTGTCCCCATCCGAGGTATTGTTTTAAGGTAATTACCTACATAATGATTTTGATTGTTTCTCCCTTAATTAGACATGACTATTGTGCTATACAGCATTTCCTTATGTTTGTCCGTATGTTACCAATTTACCTGATCATCATTCCTTCCGGTATCTCACATATTTCTTTTGGGATTATCTTTCTTCAGCCTTAAAAATATACTTTATAATTTTTTTTTATATAAAGACCTGTTAGCAGCAAGCTCTCCTAGCTTTTAATCGACTGAAATGATTTTATTTCACCCTCATTTAACTAAATACACAATTATAGGTTGACAGCTTTGTGCTTCTCAGAACTGGGAGATATTATTGGCATATTCTTTGCCTTGTGTTGTTGCAATTGATGAGAAATCTATTGTCAGTTGTCATTTGTGTACAAGCAAACTTCCTTTTCTCTCTGGCTGCATTTAAGACCTCTGGTTTTTAGTTTTTATTGTATTCTGCAAGTTGACCTCAATATGTGTAGCTGTGAATTTTTTTCCAGTTTTCCTGGGATTTATTTTGATTTTTAAAACTGAGCATTGGGATCCCTGGGTGGCGCAGCGGTTTGGCTCCTGCCTTTGGCCCAGGGTGCAATCCTGGAGACCCAGGATCGAATCCCATGTCGGGCTCCCGGTGCATGGAGCCTGCTTCTCCCTCTGCCTGTGTCTCTGCCTCTCTGTCTCTCTCTGTGTGACTATCATGAATAAATAAAATCTTTAAAAAAATAAAAATAAAAAAAAATAAAACTGAGCATTCATAACTTCCATTAACTCTGGAAAATTATGCTTCCTTCATTCACCATTAATTCAACAAATTTTGCCTTTCCTTTATTCATTCTTTTTCCGAGATTCTAAATATATGAAGAGGAGAACCTTCTCTTTATCTCCCCTGTCTCTTAATTGTTTGGTCTTATATTTAATTTTTCTTCCTGTACTGCATTCTGGTTAATTATTTCATGTCTATCTTCTAGTCTATTAATTCTTTCGTCAGTGTGTTTCATCTGCCATTTAACCAATCCTTTAAGCTTCCAATTGCAACTATATAATTTGCTTTGAGAAGGTTGGTTTTATTTTTCAAATATAACCAGTTATTTAATCAATACTTGTTTCTTGCTCAACTTTATGATTATGCCATTTCTGTTAACACTTCAAGCATGTTCATTTACATTCTGTCTTGGATTATTACCATGTCTGAGTCCCTAATTATTTTTCCTGCTAGTTTTCACTTATCATAGCTTCATTGCTGTTGTGTTTGGTGATTTTATATTCTGAATTTATAATTGGTCAGTCTCTGTGTATGGGAATCCTGAAAATCTTGGTTCAATGGACTTTCTTCCAGGATGATTTGTTTTTCCTTTTGTTACTTACCACAGTGTACTACTAACCTATGTGAGGGCATCATCTATGACTAGATATTTATCAGAGGTGTCTTTATCCCTATATAGGATTCAAGCCAAAGATGCATGTTGTTTTTCCTGAAGTTCTTCGAGGGTTCTAGCTTTATGTCAATGCCTCCATTCCAACCCAACCCCACCTGCCAACACTGCCATCTTCTATATGCCTTAGGATTTGTTCTGATTCACCGAAAAGACATTAAAACTTCACGATTTATGTACCCGTGATCAGCAGATGTCTCCAAGGTATCTGTAAGTTCCTTTCTGGCTTATTACACTAGTATTTGTTCCCAACATTTTGAGGACACTCACGAAATTCCTTAATTTCTCAACAGCTCAGCTCTGCCTGTTAGTTGCAACTTGTCCATGATTCCTTGGTATGTTGCAGTGGGAGAAAGTTTAGAATACAGAATCTTCAAGATTTCCCAGAAGCAGAAGAAAAGAAAATGTCCACCATATTAGGTTACATCAGGATTAAATGAGAAAACATAACAGAAGAATTTAGCAGATTCCTTTATATCAGAAGTGTTTGATAAATGTTAGTTAAAAAAAAAAAAAAACTTAGTCTTTCAAAAAAATTTCTGTATTGGGCTTTCTTCATCTTTTCCATTTGTGCAAAGTCTATTTATTCTCCAAAAAGAAATGTTCATTCATCAGCATAAATATTAAATAAAAGTTTTGTCTTATACTTTAAAAGTTACATACACATTAACTTATTTAATGTGAAATAAATATAGAGAATGCATACTAAATCATTATTTAAGCTATAATCAATGACTTAAAAATTCAACAGGAATACATTCTTTGAACTAAAATTAGTAAAAAAATCGCTGTTAATGTTATTTATTTATTTATTTATTTATTTAAATAGACCCCACTCCCAACATGGGGCTTGAACTCACAACCCTGAGATCAAGTGTTACATCCTCTACCACCCAAGCCAGCCAGGCATCTCCTATTAATGTTTTATTAAAGGCATTTTCTTACTTGAAATTATCTAAGAACTAATATTTCAAAAATTTGTCTAAAGCTCATTGTTGGCAGTTTAGCCATTTTTATAATGAATTATCTGTCTTCTAAGATTATTTTATTCTTAATGTCCAATTGCATCTTGAAAACTAAAAATAAGTAAATAGAATTTTTAAGTATGAACTATGCCTTTCCATGATTTTTAATGTGAATGGAAGCCATTTATGTTAGGTGCATATCTTAATGGGAAACAAAACAAAAACAGACAAGACAATGATTCGCTAAAGATGCAAATGTTCAAAATATCTGCTCCTGTTACATAGAAGAGGAGATAAGTGCACCATAGTATCTGATTGTCACTAAATGCAGTGTTGATGTAGGTTTAATGTCAAACAAAATAATATCAATCTTTTTCTATAAGAAATCTAAAATTGAAATTTGCTTCCAGACTGAGTATCTCATGTTTTGGTTTATTTTTGGATTTTGCAGCTTTTCCAAATTGTTTGGGAAACACAGCTGGGCTTATTAATATACTGAGGCACTCAATTTGAAGATGACTGTCATCATGTGCAGTTCTGGATCTCTTTCTCTGGACTTCATAGCCAACTGCTCTGTCTTCAGTAGAAAGAAATGAAATCAAATGCCAGTATTTGGGATTAAATATTTTGGCTTCTAGTTCATAACTGGCATAATGTACTAAAAGCGGTAGCCAGCACAATCTTCTCTTACATGTGTGATACTATGCTAGGCCCTTTCTGTGCACTGTTTCATTTGATCTTGACAAGGGTATACGTCTGTTCAATTATTCAGATAGATAAATGGAAGCCTGGAAAGGCCTTTTGCCTCTTTGTTTCTTAACACTCTAGTACAATGAGGAAATAGAATTTGCTACCCTGGAAAACTACTTCCTACACACCGGGACCTGTTTAGTAACTATTGTTGATCATTCGTGAAGGGTCACCACCTAATGAGAAGGTGCTGCTCAGCATTCAGCAGGCAGAGAGAGAGGACAATACAGATCTTAGGTAAAAAGTTCAGTCCTCCAGAAAACATGCCCTCAGGGCTGCCTGGCTTATTCTTAGGGATGATGTTTTTAAAAAGTGGCCTCTGATGCCCCTTGGAGGACCCTGACTCGTACCTGAATTATCGGCTTGATAACTTCCTCAGCATCTCCTATTTGACTTTTTGTCAGTGGATATAAAATGATAAGAGACTGCAAACTCTTCTAACCCAAACTTAATCAATTTGCAGAAAAGGAAACTGAAGGTCTTCATGACTTAATAAGTGATTTGCCCTATGTCATATAATGGATGCCATATATTGGCCTGACTGCATCAGTCAGAAGACATGCAACATTAGTATACAGCTTTCAGACTAACCTACAGCCCACTCCAGTTGAAAATATCCAAAGGACTTGAAACAGACCAAAGCTTATGTTCAATAATCTTTTCTTTCCTTTCCTCTTTTCTTCCTTCCCCCTTCCTTCCTTCTTCTCGTCATTCATTTATACAACAAGCACTTACTGTCCGTCTACTCTGAGCCAGGCAATATGCCATCCACTAAGACCATGGGAAAGAGAGAATCCCTGCCTTAACTCATTCAGGGAAGCATGCTCCCGAGCTACTCTAGGGGAAGCCTCATCAGGAGTGGAGAATATCCTGGCCCAGTCATTTAGTTTTCCATCAATCTGTTAGGTACTTACATTTTTCCCTAGGCTCTTGGTACATGGTGATGAACAAGGCATGCAAGTATACCTGCACTCAAGGACTTCGTAGAGACAAAGTACAACAGGTAAATAGATAAGACAGACAGATAGATGAGATAATTTCAGGTGCTGATAGTGCTATGAGGAAGATAAAACTGAGTAATATGATAGAGTGGGTGGAGGGTCCTACTCTTGTGCCACTGATGAGGTAAGACTTCCTTCAGGAGGTGACATTTAAAATGGCACCCAAATAATGTAAAGGAGACAGCCACTCCAAGATCTCACTGGTGATGTGTCACAATAGCATGTTGATTATCTCAGCCTTTGGACAGAGCCTGGGGCAGCAAAGCCCTTGAGCAGTAGCCTCTAGCATTCCATACCTTTCTCTCTACTCCAGCATGTTGGGTAAATGTTACCATTTTCTGTGTGTCCCATAATAGGAAAAGCATTGTGTGACACTATCCTAGCTGAAGGGAAAAATCCAAGCAGAAGGAAAGCAAATGAAATAGGATTTGGCACGTTGGGAACTGAAAAAGTAGAGGGCACAAAAGGCAAAGTGACAAAGAATGAGGTCAGAGCCGGCAGGAGCCAGAGCCTGTAATATCTCGTAGTTTGGGTATATGTGGGGGAAAGGTGGATGGGGATAAAGCTTATATTTGTTTACTTCCAAAAAGGAATAGACACATTGCAGTGCTAAAGTATATATTAATTCAGTTAATCCAAATACAGATTAAAAAGAAATATTGAAAATAATACAAAGCGTGGAGAAGAAAATTTTATCTGGAGTCTGGTGTGAACTTCTGTAACTCAGCACTAAAATTAACACTGAGTTTCCTAGTAGCCAAAATCTAAAATACAATATCATGGACCATATAGACCTTTTGTCTAAAGGAAAAATTAAATTGTATTAGGAGATAAATATTCATACTCAATACTCAAAACGGAAATTTGTCATAATGCTCGTGACTATATAATTTAGTAGGTTACATACTCCTTGCCATTTTGCATAAGTTCAGAAATAATTTTCGAAGGTCACTTATGAAAGTTAAAGTTTTATCTTAGTGAAGGCCTTTTATCAGAAATGGATATATATACCTGTATCCATATATCCATGTACATTGGCTTCTGGTGATGATCGTGAGTCAATTTGAATATACTTGCCCTCTAGGCCTCCCCATATGTCCATGGCTCCACATCATTGCTTACAGTTCCTTCAACTTGGCATATTCATCCCCATTTTCTCCACTAAAAACATCTGTGCCCCCCAAACACAATAATGCCCAAGCCCAAGCAGATAGTAACTGCACAGTAGTTATCTAGTTTACGTAGAAGCTCACAAGGTAGATTTTAAAATAGACAGGTACTACCCCAAACCAGTTGAATCAGAATTTCTAGAGAGGAGGGCCTGGGCATTGGTATTTTTGAAGCTCTCCAGGTAATTCTAGTGCAGAAGTTGTGTTAAGAATTGCTGAGCTAGCGTAGAGCTCCCTTCTACTTAGAGTAGGCTCTGAATAGAATGCAGATTTTTTGCCTTTGCCGCCTTCTTCAGATGGGTTTCCCTCCTGAGAGAGGAAAAAGTAAATGACAAACCAACTGCAACAGAATGTGCCACAAGAACGTCTTTTCGGTCACCTACCAGGGAAAGTAAATGAGTGATTATCTCCTTGACCTTGCATTTAATGAGGAAAATGGCATAGCAAATCTGCTTTGGTTCTGGCTTTGCTCAAAAGCTGGGAGAAATAGACCTTTCAGTGAGTCCTTTTCACCTTCTCATTGACAAAAGAGGAGAACATTTTAGAAAGATTGTAGAAGGGAACAGATTAAAGTGTTTCTCAAACCTGAATGTGCTTATAAAAGCACATGAAGAGCTTGTTAAAAATGCTGATGCAGGGTCCCCACTCCGTTTGAGTAGTTCTAGGGTAGGTCCTTGGCATCTGCATATTCATCAAGCAAGCCCTCTGCATTTCTGATACTGTGGTTTACAGGCCAAGGGAAAATAGGAGTTTACAAAAAGCTGCCCTTTTTGATAACATATAAATGCATCTTCCTGATTCTCAACAAACCCAAGGGCCCTTTGACCACTTTTGAGAGGAAATAGGAAATTAAGAAAATCTAAGTTTGGAGGCAGATTTCAAGGACCACAGCAGAGTGAAAGGGCAGGAGAGAGAGAGAACCTCAGGTAGCAACAGGAGACAGCTGGGGAGCTGAGGGCCCTGGCATGAGAAAAGCATTCAGGTGAGGCCAATCTGGGTTGGACTAGAGAAATTTGCTGTCAACTAGAGCAGATTCTCGGTGGTGGGCAGGCTTGAGAATAATATCCCAGCTGCTCTCCTGGAAGTCGGATGTAATAATGCTGCCCTTCTTAGCTGCAAACTCCTCTCATCAAGCTGTGAAAAATGTAACTTTGGTCTGCTATTGTCAGCTCAAGGCTAATTCGGTCATATCCTGGGGCTTCAATTCTCAATCCCTATGGGAAACAAACTGCTTTGAGTTTAGGAAATAGGAGCCTCAGGAAGTTTACTTAGACACACTGGGCCTCTCCATGAGGCAGGAAAAGAAAGGGGTGGGGGGAGCAACCAGAAGCCTAATTTCTGTAGTAGAGCCATTAAATAGATTGTAGGTTGCCAGCATCCATTCTCTTCACTGGAATCAGCAAAACATAACAGAATATGAAGCGTCATAAACCCTAGCAGTGCCAAGTACAAAACTCTCCATTTCATTGGCTACCTCATTTGTTTATTCATCATTTATTCTTTCATTCTAAAAAATATCTTTAAACCCTAGAATGTGCCTCAGCTTAGTTGCCTTGTAAATAGAATCTGAGACAAAGAATCGGTTATATGGAGTGTCTTTGGAGGCCAGGTCAAGGAAGTGAGGATGTGTAATGAGAGGGAAAAGAAAAGCAGAAAAGCCAATGGATGCAAGGGCACTTGTGGAGGATATCACTGTGGGCAGTGGGAAGGCCATTCTGCTAAAGGTCTCTGAGAAGCATCAGACTCTTTGCAGGTGTTGTCTCCCAAAGGACATGAGGATGAAGCAAGTATCCGGAAGGGTTCTAGTCCTCCATGATGGCAAGTTTAACTGTGCTTGAAACTTCTGCATTCAAAACACCCCTTCATTTTCTTTCTCTTCCTAGAGCTTACCCCACTTCCCTTGATGTTATCCCACAGGAAGAAATTTCCATCCATCTGGTTAATTTATTTTCAAGAACCCAGTCATAATTATACTTTCAGCGGTCTATGTAGCAATTTTCTACATCTCTTCACCCAATCACTACCCCTTGAGCCAAACAACTTGATAATTTTCAGTTGTGGTCTGTATTTTACCAACCTCCAATGATGCTTTTCTCCCAAGACAGCAACCTTCCAGACCTCAGCAGTGTTTTAAATACAGCATAATCACTGAGTTATGGTCTTGAACCGAAATGAAATGGCCAGGCATCAGGGATCATTCCATTTCTCTTTCACTATCATTTTATTGTTACAGCTAACTTGTCACAGCTAGGGACAGTATCAGATTGCTCTTAAATTTTTCTGCTTTACCTTTACCTCCTTGCTCTCTTTGCCTCCAGCTGACATTTTCATTTTGTACTTACATAAGAGAGTTATTAAAGATTTTCCAACATCTGGAAATTTCAGGGCCAACTGGAATTTAATTCTGTTTGAAGAAAAGTCAGTCAATAGCTATGACCAAAAAAAAAAAAAAATTACATTGTATTTCAAACCTCTGCGTTTGTAGGGCTAAGGGGGGAAAAGGGATTCTTTTCCTCTCTGTAATAGCAATCATCATGAACAATCACTGTTGCTTATTATATGCCAGGCACTGCCAAGGGCCTTTCATGCATTACTTTATTTTTTAAAGATGAGGATACTGAGTTCTCAGAAATGTCAAATACTGTGTCTGCTATCAAAACTATAGTTGTCCTGGAGTCTATGCCTTAATCAGACTCAGGGAAGGATACTGATCTTCTTTCTCCATTACTTAGGCCATTAATTATTCTACTTCAGTATGTAATGAATATGAGAAAATATCTTGAAAAAGAAAAGATAACCCAAGTTTTTAAAACGTGGTCTTAAGTCTGGAATTTCACAATGGCATTGCATTGATATTCTTGTTCCTTGTCAGTGGACTTCCTGTTTGCTGAATGTTACCAGCCGTGGGTATTGAAGTCTACTACCCTTTAGCTTTGGGATGTAATGATAGATAACTAGTACTAAAACTAGATTTAAGGTTAATAATTCTTATCAGTTCTCCTAAGAAGAAGAATATAGGTAGGTTGGGCTCCATGTATAGGACCTAAAGGGTTAGGATTCTTTTTGTTAACTTCTTGTTCACTTTTGGATTCTCTATTAGCTTATCCCTCTGAAGTGCTTCCTATAGAAACTGGGGCAAATACTTCTTTAAAAAAAATCTAGCAGCAAAAGAAATAAAAATGAAGCAAAATACAATGTTCACTCCAGTATAGCTGACAGGTTGCATAAAAAAAAAAAAAAAAACTCCTGATAAAATCCACCACTCATTTGTTATAAAATGATCTATTCAGACTTTATTCATAGGAAGCAAATCCTTTGACTGATAAAATGAGTTTATCCATAATTAATAGCAGTAAAAAGTAACCATTCTACTGACAAAACTCCAAGAACATTCTCAGTAAAGTCAGTATTGTACTAAAAGCCCTAAGTGGTGTAATGAGAGAAGAAAAAGGAATAGGAGTCATAGTAATTGGAAAGTTAAAAGCAAACAAAACATTACTTTTAGAAAATATCATCTACACAGAAAGTGAAAGAGCATCTATAAATGATTAGTACTAATAAGAGAATTTTGAATAAGTTATGGATTTCCACCTACAGATAAAAAAGTGAGAGTATTCATATACATCAGTAATAAAAAATATAATGCAAAATATTCATAGTAGCAGTAAATATATAATGTAATTAGGAATAACTTTAACAAAGGATATGAAAAAAAATCAGCTCCTTATGGAAAAATATGAAAAATGACCCAAATGAATGAAGATAGAGATATATATGTGATATTAGATGAAAAATCATAATGTCCAAGATGTTCATATTAGGCTAGTTAAGTTATAAATTCAATGCCATAGCAATTAAAAATCTCAACACACCTAGATGTAAACTTAACTGAGGCTGAAATTTATGCAAAATTTATATAAAGCAAAAGACTTATTTTATATAAATCTTTAAACTTTTAACTCTATAGAAATAATATTTATATATACAAATATAACTGTACATATATTTATAACCGAGGTTTAATATCCTGAACACGAATAAAAATCCTCTAAGTCAGTCAGTATAACAAAAATAAATTAAACCACCTCTTTAGCCCCTGGAAAGTAGGCAAAGGATATGAACACATAAGGCACAGATTATGAACCCCTGGTAATATCTAGTAAACACATCAAGTCTGCTTTTAGTTATATTGCAGAGAAACTCTTACACATGTACTTCCAGGGGCATGTACCAAACTGCTAACTGCAATGTTGATTGTAATTTAAATAAATAAATACCTGAAATGGGGTACATTACAATACTGTATAGCAGTTAAAATGAAATGAGATTTAAATATAGTCACTGAAGAGATCTCAAACAAATATTTAGTGAAAATCTATGACAAACATGGTATAATTTAGAAAAATCTGAATACCCACATACCCCAAATATAATACTATTATGGGTAAACCTATGTAATAAACATGGACTTGAAGAAAACATAGTAACTTCAGAACAATAGTCATTTTTAGGAGAAAGGAGAGACGTGGGGCTTCTGGGATCCAAATAATACCTGAAGCAAAAATTAGAGATTAATACTTAGTAGTTTCGGTGATTGAATCATGGATATGCATTAAACCATCTCTGTACTTTTCTGTATCGTTAAATCATTCTCAACATGTTTTAAAAGTGCTAAATATTTTAAATGTGATGATTATTGGCTCAAGACAAATAAAACAAAAAAACCATAAAATGCAATCTACTTTTTTTCCCATTCCTTTTTTCCCCTCATAATCTAAGCGTGGGAAGTAACTATTAATGTAGCTTGAACTTATCTCATGTTGGATTTGGAGGCTTGTAGACATAATTACATTTATCATATAATGCCTCCAGTTTTTCCAATATCAATGAAGGAGAAAGTATCCTTAGCTAACAAAGTGAGCAAGCTGCCTAAGAACCATTGTTTTACAAACTATTACTTCCAAGGGCCATTATCTTTGCTTTTGTTTAATTTACCATTAAGATTGAGTTCTATGATGCAACAGAAATGTACTTGTTAATTTTGAAAACCCCAGGATATCTCAGTTTTTTTTTTTTTTAAAAAAAGCTTGCATTTCGCACATGGGAATCAAAACATCAGCAGCTCAGAAAACCCTCCAAAGCGTCTATGTCCAAAGAGGCCCTTGTGCTCTGTGCTTTTACTCTCAATTTTACTTTACCTAAGATTCTTTCCAAGAAAGGCAAAAATCACTTAGATAAAATTTGTGGGTGTATTCTTTCACTAAAAATCACACTACTTTGAACTTGATGGCATTTGTAGCCAGTCACAACCCAATAATCAGGGCAGAACAAGTCCTTGAACAGAATTCCCCTAAAAACAATCAAATTTATAACCCAGCAAAGCCTGCAGAAGATATTCTCAAATCCTTCCAATGGCTGCAAATGCCTTAATTAATGTGTGTCCATCCTCTGAAAATCATTTTTTTTTTGTAGTTTTTAAATTTTGGAATAATTTCAGGACTATAGAATGTTGCAAGCCTAGTACAAAGAACCCTTGAACACTTTACCTGGACACATACATACACACATACATGCGCACACAGAGATACAAATTATCATAATCTTTCAGAGACTTTTGGCAGTAAGTCTTACAGATATGATATCATTTTAACCCTATATGTATATCTCAGTGTGCACTCCCTAAGAACAAGGACATGTACTTACATAGTCACAGTAAAAATATCAATATTAGGAAACTGGCATTGATATAGTGTTATTTTTAATCTATAAGCTCTGTTAACATTTTGCCAATTACAACAATAATGTTTTCTGTAGAAAAAAAAAAAAAAGTCTGGTACAGAGCCCAGTCCAGTACCACACATTCAATTTAATTACTAGTCCGTTTAGTCTCTTTTAATCTGGACAATTCCTGGTGGTTTTGTTTTCCAATACTTTGTCTATTTTTTTTTTTTAATTTTGAAGAGTACAGGCCAATTACTTGGTAAAAAATCTTTCTTGATTTGAGTTTATCTGATGTTTCCTTGTGAATATATTGAGGTCATGCATTTTGGGCAGAAATATCAGTTTTGTCATTGCTTCCTTTCTCGTACTTCGGCTTTATCCCTTTGTATTTAGCATTTCTGAATGATTTGGTTCAGATGTGCCCCCTTGTATAAAGTAAGTAGTTGGATCTTGCTTTTTGAGACAAATTGTAAATAGTTTTTCTTTTAATAAATGAATTAAGTTCATCATATTTATTGATATAACTGACATAGTTGGTCTCACACAGTTGGTCTCACCTCTGCCATTTTACTTTATGTTATAAATACTATGCAGATAGTATTTTCTGTGTATTTTCTCAGCAGTTGCTCAGAATTCCTTGAGTTCTTGCAAGTTTGAAATGATTTTTTCTTTAGTCTTTTTTTTATGATGTGTTTTCATTCTTTCAGTCATTGTCCTGCTCCTTTTCACTTGTTTTAATTTATTATTCACTGGACAAGTTGTAAATTAATCTTTTTTTTTTTTTTTGTATTTCTTCCCTGAAAGACTCATTTCATTTCTTCTTTTTTTTTTTTTCTTTTCCATTTCTGCTCTCAGAAAAGTAACTCAAGGCTCTTTTTTTTTTTTTTCCATAATGTCATATATTTGAGAATTAACTTGGTCAATAGAGTTTTATGACAGTATTCTTCTGGTTTGTGGTTGCCTTTCAGAGATGATTTTTATCAAGTGAAATGTTTTTGTTCTGATTCTATATTTTCCTCTTAGTGTAGGTGAAGACTGCTGGCATTTCTGCAGTTAGTGACCAGGGATGATGATTTGGGAGGTTTACAAGATTCCTAGTTCTATATCACCCATTACTGTCAGTGTAACAATGCAAACAGCTTTTTAGTGTTGGGGCAAAGTGGTGAATGGTGTGTCTTATGATATTTTATCTTTGTGTCTATTTTATAAGATTCTAAAATTTTCCTTCTTGCTTCTTTTACCCAAAGAGCTCTTTCTCCTTGCTTTTACTCCCATCTCGACAAAAGTATGGAGTTTCCAAAATACTTGAAAGCTGTAAGGGTGGAATTTAAGTGGGCTTGATTAAACTGAATTGAAGTAAACATCTCAGGACAGCTTCAAATGGAATCATAGTTATGATCTAGTTCTTGGTAAGATATGCCCACCATGAATATTTTACCCAGGAAACACCAGTCTGAACTGTGACACTAAATAGTTGGGTAATTTTGGAAAACTCATTTCTTGTCTCTAAACTTCAGTTTTCTAATCAGTAAAATGAGCTGCAGAAATAGATGCTTCCTAAGCAGTTCTTCAGCTATAGTGCTCCTCGGTTCTATGGTTCTAAATAGGTCTTTGAAATCCATCACATGTCACATATAATTTTTTTCCCTAATTTTGTTTCTTGGAAGTTAAATTATCAAGGGTGTCCATTCTAAACACATATTTAGAATTCATTCAGATTTAGTTCACCCAACCACACCTCAGTTTTCAACGGTCAGTGTCCAAATTACTATAACTCACACAACACTAAAACACTGTCCCCTTCATTAAGCAGAGATTTTATTCTGTGGGATATTATCTCCACCTAGCCACCCAAAAACATTTTGGGCTCTGTTTTGTTTTGTTTATTTCTGGAAACAAGAAGAGGTGACCTACAGAAGACATTCATTTTGATCAATCTAAATGTATGGGCTGAATCTTCTCTAGTTATGTAGCAGGTGTCACATAGAGGAAAGGGTTTGTTAAAGATAATTAAAGTTGTTTTCTTTTTTCCTGAACTGAGAAACTCTGCTTTGAAACTGGTTCCTCTTGAGTGGAACATATTGATCCAAGGGAGACTCTGACATAGAATGAAGAGAAAGAAATCAAAGTGAGCTAGTGGAAAGAAAATGATTTAAATTTGTAAATTCAGCAGAGGGCATGCACACTAGCTCTTAAGAAGGAATAGAGGCAAACAAGAATAGGAAAAGGCAGCATGTAGAATGGTCTGCATTATTTTAACCAAAGAGCGAAAAGAGCTAACTAGATAGTAGAAATCAGACCAAATAATTTAAGAACTCAGATGAAAAAGCACCACACTTGTTTTGCTCACATTTGCCCCAGAAATTGAACCCTTGACTTATAGCCACAGATTGAAAAGAGGAAAATTACATAAAATGAAGCAAAGAGTTAATTCCTAATGAAGTCTCCTGGAGGAAGCTCTGGGGAAGGATTTGGGCAGGAATTTACAATGTAGAAAATGAAGGATGCAATGAAGGAGAAGAATATAATATGTAAAATATTCATTTGAGCCTGTATATTCAAACAGAGAAAGATAGGGACCTTCTATTGCTTCTACTGATCACATTGGTTTTAGGTAATAAACAACATATTTACTATCTACACAGTCTGAACTGGCCTACTCATCTACTTGGTTCTTGAAAATAAGCCTCAGAAATCAGGAAGCTGAGATAAGAGAAGATGAATGTCATTCTCCTTGTGAGGAGACTTGGAACAACCTAAGCCTGCCACCTGGGTCATTTTCTGCACCTTTGCCTTCATCCTGGGGGTGGATCAATGAGTCAATAGAGTGAGTCAGCAATTGCCATTACAATCTGCAAAGTATATGCTAAGTATAACATTTCTTTAGAATTGGACACTAAAAAGTCATGTGAAGACAAGGAGCAGGTCTAAAAGCAAAAAGGGAACAGATTTCAGTGAGACTGGACTGGCTTTCCATGTTCGCCATGGTAGCTCATAATTCTCAGAGCTGCTTGGCCCCCAAGAACAACCTAACCTCAACAGTCACAGCTGACCTCAGTGACACATGCCATCCACCAAAGGCGCTCACTGTCCAATTTGGCTTGTTTTATGGAGCAACATTGTCAACATCTGCACAGGCAGAAAAGAAAAAAGAAAACAAATAAGAGAAATCAGGACGTAGGTTTTCCAATGAACCAGCAAACTTGTTCCATCTAATTTTACTTGTGTACATAAAGTTTGGCAAATGAGATCTTTGAACAAGCTGATAGCTAATGAGAGTCATCTTGGTGTAGGGGCTGAAATATAGATTTTTTTAAAAAATCAAACAGATCTAGATTAAATTTTTGGTTTAGTCACCTTCTAGCTGTGTGATCTTAGACAAGTTATCTGATCTCTCTGAGACTTGACTATTTTTCATGTATAATGAGGATAATAATCCTTCCCTTGCCAGGATTGATTAGGAAATGAGTTTAAAGCACCTATAGAGCTTTATTAAATGGGACCAGGAGTGGTAGTAGGAATGATACTAATGGATGTGTTAATATTAGAAGTTGTTTTATTTCTGTTATTATGAGGATGTCATTGTCACTTTTTTTTTTCAGTGAACTTATTAGTTCATATATAGATATATAGACTGTTCTGATACTGGGTTTGTTTGTTTTTTCCCTGTCTCTTCCTCAGTGCAAAGGGAAGGAGAAGGAAGATACTTAAAATCCAGCATTTACAGGATTCTCGGAGAATAGTTGTCTAGTTATCTTACCTTGTATCTGGATGCTTAACCATTTAAGACTGGAAGTTTCCCGAGCCAAATCCAATTTCCGGTGCCACTAGAATGATAGACTGGGAGAGTAGTTTGGTCTCTTCACCAGGGTCTTCATGTAAATCAAGACCTGAAACAAAGAGACACAATGTAGTTTTACACTGTGATCATGCTCCAAATGCTAATTACTGTGGAGTATCTTAATGAATAAGTTAGCTTTTCATTTAATGGTAGCATTAGCTTACATAGCAAAGCCAACATAAAATGCCATGGCTGGTACTTAATAGCAACCTAAAAGTGAAAGTGAGACCAGCCAAAACATGCAGGGTGGGGAGCAGGAGTAAACAGAATCGTGACCTCAACAGCACTTGAGAAATAGGGAACAATACACAAAAGAATGAGAGAATTCAAGTTCCATTCCAGGAGACTAGAAAATAAGATGAAGCCATCCAGAGTGGAGGAGTGGGTCATGGAGCCCTCTTCAGTGGGCAATGAGAATAATGGGGTATCTCATAGCAGAGTCAGGCTGTCTAGGGGAATTTGTCTAAAAATAAGGTAGGAAAGAACAGAAACTGAGCCCAATCACTGGGATACAAGACTGGGAGTATTGAAACTGGCAAGCAGGCCTCATTCTGGTGGAGAGAATAAGTGGGGAGCTGAAAAATCAGAGCCAACAATATACTGTCACTCTGTCCTTTATTATTGAAGGACACATGGGAGTGTTGCCCAGAGAGTTGTAAAAACAAAGAGACTTGCAGTCTCAGTCCAGGATCAGAAGTAACATGATACACAAAGGTACCCTGTTCCTGATCCCAGAAAATAGATGGCGTAACTCACAGCTCGCTAAATGCCCAACATGAACAGCTAAGACGGGGGCCAGGCCTAGGGCACACGCACACGCAGCTAAACAGGACTCATTTCTGCATTCAGGGGCACCTCATACCTTCTCATTTTGATTGTTCACTGATGGTGAGGAGAAGGAAACATTTTACTCTGTAATGCTGTTCTAGAATCTAGAACATTAGGCTGAATAGTTTATGTTGACTTATGAGTCTCTTTAGGTGCTATTTGGCTATTCATGTTGGAAAAAAAAACATTTCCAACCCACAATGTATTATGAGGCACAACTCTCCATCTTCCAAATACGCTAAAAAGGAAAATTATTATAGCATAACTTCCCAGTGTTGAGCTACTGCAAAGCTATTTGGGGGTTCAAACTGGAAGCGAGATTCTTTTGGCTCTCACTCTGACTTCATTCACCCCCATTTCAGAGAGATGTGAGGAAATGTAAGTTGTAAAACAATTTTACCAAACATGTGAGAATTTCAATATCTAAATAACTGTTTCTTTGTCCAAAGCAGTTACTTTGGACAGCTCTGTGCTGGTTTTAGAAGGCCCACTGGACCGAAGGTGCCAATCATGTCTTCCCATTTCACAGCTCTTCCCTGAGAAATCTATGTCAGCTACAGCCTGGGGATGTGTAGCCCCTATGTGCTGTGTGGTTTCGCTCTGCTCCTTGGCTCTGGGGACGTGAAATGCAAAAATCTGGCTGGAGTTAGATATGTGGCAAGATAAAGCCAGTTCATCTCAGAGTCTACTTACCGAGGGACTGTGACATGGGAAATTGGAAGAAGCCTTATCAGATATGCCTAAACCTTAGCTATGTTCACCAAAATAATTCCTTGGCAACTTTTGTCTAGATTTGGGCCTTAGAACTCCTATGACTTTGTCTTGCAAGTTTTTGCTAACAAAGAACTCCAATAGCGAAGGATAGTTTTTCTATAAGGAAAAAAAAAAAAGTCTATGCAGTCTTTTTCTTATCTTTAAAAATCATGTAACGTTTCATTGATTTGCATTGTATTAATGTAGATTTATTTGCTGTCATATTACATAATATTTTTAATAATATCACAATTGAACTTCTTAACTTTTCCCCCAAATCTTCAAGCAAAACTATGGCACCCCTGTTCCCAGGAAAACTTGTCCTATGGACTTTGCATACCTTTGCACCACTGTGTACCGCCCAGAAAAGTTATCTGAAATTTCTTGGCACTACTGAAAGAGGAGGGACAAAGAAAATATAGAAAATGGAAGGAAGACAGTGAACACTACCACACCAAGAAATTAAAATTTCATTTTGTAAGATTGAGCCACACAGTCATAGTTTTCTGATATGTCCTAGGGTTAAGGTGACACAGCCTAATCTCAGAGCAGAAGGGAGAGGGTATATCCTCATTTTGGTTTCTTCCTAGTCTCTGTGAGCCGTAGGTGGAAGGACGGGAACAGGGTTCAGTCTTATCAACTTCAGGAAAATCTCACTCTAACCATCAAAAAGCTCAAAGCTCACTGTCAGTATCAAACCAAATCAATTATCAGTGCCCTCGTCTTCTATGCATTCTAGACAGTCTGCCCTGGAAGTTAAAGCAGCTGAGATACAACCTATAATTAAAAAAAAAAAATTGTCCTAGAGGAAGGTTCATGTGAAGATAAAAAAGCAGAAGACAGTGATGCTTCTGCTTTCTACATCACTTTAGTGCCTTATATCAGAGAATCCTGTAGAGAAAGTGACAGCTCCTCAAGCTGTTCTGAAAAAGTGTATCACTTTAGAAACAATTTGTCAGTCAACTAGTTCTCAAGTGATACAATATTTGAATAATACCTCCATGTTACTTTTTTGTTACCCAGTGTTGATTTCTCTTGTAATGATTTTGAATATTTGGTAAGCCCTAAAGCAATATTGGGCTTTTCAGAGTTCCTTTCATAGCCCTGAAAACAGGCATGAGAAAGGATTTCCCGTTACCACCATAGTGATGAGAAGATTAGAAGCAAGAGTAACATTCTTTGAAAGATTAAATAAGAGAAATAGCGGTCCTCTAGCAATTATGAATAATGAATTTTTTAATATTATATGTTAGCATTTATCTTTTTAGAATTACAACTTTGCTGATAATCCCATTGAGCTGTGGTTCTCTTCATTGGTTGGGCTATTTATCATCTTTGACTGAGAATATCAATTTATCCTTCGAGATTTATTTGGCATCTGCAGATGCCAAAATCCTAAATAATCCTGACTCCCAAGGAAAACAAATAACTTTCAAGAGAGGATCAGTCCCTCTGATGTCAGGACTCTACTTACCCTTTTACAACCCAACCCAGTTGGAATGCCTTTTTGGTATCTACTAATTTGGAAATCTTCTCCCCAAACTACCTGGGCCCTGAAGTTCCCATAATAACCTAATCTCTTTGAAAGCATTCCTACTTTTAAGAAAACCTTTCAAGCAAAACTAATGACATCATATAGTGTATGATATATCTGATTATATAGTTATAGAATTGATACAATGAAATTCTAAGGGTGGTACTTGTGGGTGGGAAGGATAAGTTTCTACATCCCTGGCTTTCAACAGAAAGGGAAGAGAAGGGGTTATATAGAATTACCCAGTGAGTTTTCAAGTCTCCATGCTATGACAACCAAAGGCAATGAGAGCTCTTTGATGGCATCGATATATCAAGCAAAAAAACAAAACAAACAACCATAAGGAATATTTTAGGGACAATTAAGAAAATTTGAATATGGTCTTTATATTAGAAACTATGATTTATCAACATTAAATTCCTTGATTATGATAACAATATTATGATAATATAGGACAATATCATGTTTAGGTGATGCATGCTTAATTATTTTGGCAGGGGGGTAAACTGCATGATGTCTATACCTACATCCCAGTGATTGCTTATAGTTTCATTGAAACACAAATAGTTCCAAAAGCTTGGGCATGTTTGATTCTTTCAAAACAAACAAACAAACAAACAAACAAACAAACAAACTGAAATCTGATTCCCAGAGCAATGTACTACCAGTAAGAGATTTGAGTGAAATAGGTAAGATATAATTTAAAGAAGAAAATCTCTGCACTAACATTTCAATTCATGGTAGAGGGAAACAGACCAGAGGAGAGAGACCAGTCCAGGGAAAATTGCTATGGAATCTATTTATGAGATGCTTAAAATTTACCCTTGAGCTGTGATTCTAAAGAATCTAAATGACTCTTAGAAAGATTGAGGGAGAAGTGAAATTGGTGATCCTGCACATTGAAAGGCAAAGGGAGTTCAAAAGGGTCTCTGAGACCCATTAGACAATGAGTAAGCTCACTTGATAGATGTAGAGAAAAAACTGCAGCATTTTTTTTTTTTTGGCCAACAGCAAAAATATTGAGGTCTCCCCAAATGACCTACTTCCCCTTTTGTTGCAGTGAACTAGCTCCAAATACTTGCAGTACTTTGGCTCATTTTATATAAAGAAGTGCATACCTACCAAATTTATCAACTTGTACCAGCAAGAGAGCAAATCGCTTTCATATGTATAACAGTATGCCATGTTCCACCTTAGATTTCATTTTTCTTCCTGTGTCTTTTATTCACCTTGAGGAATCATAACGACCAATCATTCATTGTAAACCCGTTGTGTCAGTCACAGTGCTAGGTATTTTCTATGTGGCTTACCAACACCTCTACCACCATCCCATGAAGTAGGGCTAGCTAGCCCACATTTTGTAGTTGAGGAAATAGAAGATTTGGGAGATGAAGCAGTGTGCCTATATCCACCTTAGGAAGTTCTGGGACCAGGACTCGAACCCCAGTCTGCTGTCTATGACTTTGATCCACTAAACTTGCTGCTTCCTGTATGACTACTTAGACTCCCATGTGTTCCTGCCTCCCCTAGCTGGCCTGAGAGCTAACAGACACATATCTTGTATGGCATCCCTCCCTTGCCCTGCACCCTGGCTGCCTCAGTCTGCCACCAACAGCACCTAGGACAAGCTCCCAGCTTCTCAGAGATAAGGATTCAGGAAGTGCAATGACTCATCCCACATATATAGTTGAGATCCCGTCCTTGGAGGAAACAGGAGGCCAGGAGAGGCAATGCCCTAGTACACACGGCCCTTCTCCAGATCTGCCTGCCCATAGCTGGCTCTATTAATCTTCTCTTCGTAATCATATCTGATATGATTTTCTGCCCTTTCAATAAAGGAGACTTAATCAATGATAATTATAATTCTCTAATTAGTTTCTTAATGATATTTTAATAGAAGAGAGCAAGCAAACCCTGGGCATAGTTTTCAGTAGTTGGAAATATTTTTCTAGATAAACTTGTATGCCTTACTTGCCCTTACACATTCCTGCAGGATATTTTTAGTATTAATTGAGTCATCGAATCATGTCTATCCACATTTTCCACTCTCTAAATTTCATTAATTTCTTACCTTTAGCATATATTTCTTTGCCAACCTCTCACCCCTGATTAGGTTCAATCACTTGTCTCTGAGTATTTAGCATCACTTCTGCCACTTGCAGTACTTTAGTTTGCTCTTTTTAGTATTATTGACTCATCCATGCATGGCCATGGAATTGACCAATTTTTAATCAAATTCTTAGAGTTAATTGCATTAGACATGCTTAGGAGCATGCTCAATCCCTGACTTTTTTTCTCTGAGAGTTATCCCTACTCATGACCTCTGCTGTGGTTGTGTATTCTCTAAGATCCCCTCCTCGGCCATCTCTGATTAGATTGGTGGTGGATACTTCATCAGGTCAGAACCAATCCACAGGCCAATCTATATTACACACCAAAAGGCGAAAAGAACAGACTTTAGAAGAAGTTAATCCAAAAAAACAAGAATGTTGCAGACCTAGAGAGAGAGATGGAAAGATAGACAATGTAGCCCCAATAAGAAAATCCTAATCACTTCCTGGGTCACTGAGGCTTGGCTTGGCTTCTAGTAGAGGGATACTTCATGAATGTCTTTGGTCCTTTCTGTAGTTATGCCTCATTCTTTATTTCCAGATAATCAAAATTACTATCATCTATGCCAGGGACAGTATAATAGGCCCGGGTAGCAAGGATAAAGCAAAGTAGTTTCAAGAATCTAGATGTGATCACAGCCAGGAGATAAACCACTATATGGAAGAAGTGTTTTAAATTTAAGAAAAGAAAATGAAGTCAAAACTAGAGTTCAAAGAATCAGCATGAATTTAAAGGAGTAAGTGTATAAAGTAGGTGCAAGCATGTGAGCCATGCCATGAAACAGTGATTAAGAAAGGCCAGGCCCCAAGCTGGAAGTTCAGGAAGCACAAAAACATGAAGAATTTCTAACTATACAGCAGACAGAGAACACAGCACAAAAAGGCTAACTAACAAAAGCTATAATGGAAGTAGATGGCCCAGGAAACCAAAATAACAGTCAGAACGATCTTAGAAAAAAGCTAGTATGTACCAAGGCCTGGAAGAGAGCACAGCTCGAATGATAAAATAAGGACAGAGGCCACAGTAGGGGGTGAGTGTCCATGCTTCAGTCAATTAGGTGGGATGAGACTGGCAAGCCAGGAAGATCCTAAAAATTGAGGAAATAGTATGACTTTCCTGTAAATGTCGTACCTTGGATGACTCAGGATCCAGACATAATAGGTATTTGGTCACTGACGATAGAATTGGAGCCAGGAAAGTATAACTCAAGACAAAAATGAAATCTCAGTCCTTATTTTAGAAGTGAATATTTCTTTCCTGGAGAGTCATTTGGGCAGATGAGGTACAGCTAGAAAATTAGCAGTGGCTGTGGTCAGGAGTCTGACGTCGAGTGGCAAGCTTCCGGCCATCTATATGTCTGTGGCAAATACTAGCGTGATGAGAGATTCGTAGTTGCATCAAGGCAGGATTGTACCGCACCAGGCAGCAGCGTGGACAAGTCCATAGTGAAACTCGTCCTCAAGGTCAGAGGCAGCATAATCCATCAGAGCCGGTGTTGAGGGGACAACTCTACCAGATTCACAAACATGAACTGTACAAGGAAGGGGAAAGAAAGGGCCTGGTGGACCTCAGTGTTGATGTGGACCAAGCTGGTTCTCTCTGAAGGAACACATGCCTCTTACGCTTCCCAACAACTGGCTCCCTACCTCCATCTCCTACCAGGTCACCTCCCATTCCACCCCAGACTAGAAGGCAAGGGATAGAGGCCATAGTCTGGGGAGAAATAGTAGGAACTGGAAACCTTTCCTCATGGGTATATTGTGGGCCAGGAAGCAGGAAGCACCACAAGTTCGCTGTACTCTCTCTGTAAGTAGTAACAAGACCTGTTTTCTTCAATGATCTTTATGCCGAAGGATACCCTACTTTCCTGAGTACAGAAGACACTACAAGTTTCAGTACTGACATTCAGTTTTCCCAGAGGCAGTTTTGACCACCTCTCGGAGTCTTAAATGCAAATTAATTCAGCTGGAAAGCAGACAGGCAGTTATTTATGGCACTTTCACACCTCTGCAAATTGTCCTACTCCTCTCCTATCTGGGAAAGGGGTTAGTCCCTCAGGCTTTTAGTACTTTGTCATCTTTAATTAACATCAAGCTCCTCCATGAAATGATGCCTCTGGTCTGTGGCTCAGAATCCTCACTGATGTCACAGACTGCACTGTATTCAGCCTTTCAGACTGTGGTGTCATCCCACAAAGGGGAGGTCTCCTTGGGTTTCTGGTGAAAAAAGTGTAAATAGGACTTCCTCCCTGTCCTGCCCTCCACCCTCTCCCCCCCGCCATCAGTGATACACACACACACACACACACACACACACACACACACACTTAACAACATCACTACTTTAGAAACATCTAGAAGGGAATTATCTCTCCTGTGTTTCTCCACAGTGTATGTTGGTATACTATGCACCATTGAATAAGAACTGGTTCTGAACAGGGCATTTTTTTTGAGGAGTGACTGAATAGTGACAATGCTGTCTAGCTTTGCAGAGGTAAAGCTCCTTAATATGTTGAAAGAAATGCACTATTGGTAAAAGTTGACAACTGCTCACCTCCATAGAATCTAAGCTGCCCACTCTGTGTTCCCTTGCTTAGTATTTGACATTTTTGGTTTCTTCTCTTTTTGAGACTGGAGGATTCCATGTAGACTTCCCAAACCATGTTCGATACAGAGCAAGATTGTTAATGTTATGATCTCTCTTCTTCAGGTTTCTTCTCCTCCCTCAATCACTAACCAAACTATTTTACAGCCCCCAAGGAAATGAGGACAAGTATCTTCTCCACCCCCCAGCCCACATTTTAGGAGAAAAACATGGTGAATACACAAGGGAAATAGCCAAAAATATTATAAAACAATAATTGCTAAAGGCCAAGTGGATTGTCCTCATTATTCGTGGTATAAGAAGAGATCAGAAGTTCAGTTTACTTGAGAAAGGTATATAAAACTAATCGTTCTAGGCTTGGCCTTGAAAAATGGTTAATAAGAACTTGAAATAGGGTGGTAGTTGTGAGAATGTGAAAGATGAAATGAATAAGAAAAACATCTTGGGAGCATAATGTAAAGACTCACAGAATCAGGCAATACAAGTGATACACTATGGATACATCACCACCTAGCTGACTTACATACCTGTGTCAAAGCCATGGGGAAACACATTGTCTGTAGCACCCAGAAGTCCTGGAGAGCTCAACTCCTGATAATGTCACCATTTATGTATGGTTCAAAACCCTTTAAATGACTCTCCAAGTCATTTCCCAGAATGCCATTGGTTGGCCATGAATCATTCTGCCACTGATTACTATTAACCTTATTTGCACGTGATTTTGCTTGGTCTAATGTGCTTCAAATAACATGTGGCCTCATGACCAAAGCAATCAGAAATTGCAAAAGCACAGTGAGGGAGGCTTAATCTTTATCTCTTGAGCCTGTGGTGCATGGGGTCTCAGAAACCGAATGGTACCAACTGTACACCCAAGGTCCCTGTACTTTAGAAAGATCCCATCCTCTGGTCATGTTTCTCTGTACCAGTTGGGGAGAAGGCATGAGCCTTTGCCCTCTAGACACATTTTCCAGATACCAAGGACACCAGAATTCCCAGCCAAAATGCCTGAGCTTATTTCCAGAGCCCAGATACCCATGGAGCTGACCATGGGGCTATTATATGCATCCTAATTGCAATGATTCACTTTTTTTCAGTAGAGGTGTGTCCAGAGCTTAAGATATGTCCACATGACATATCTCTGCCTCTCATTCCTGACACAGAGCTTCTAAAATGCTTGTAAATAGGCATGCTGGGAGAATCTTTTGTCCTAACATCCTTTAACTATGGTTCCTGGTGCAGAGCTCCTAAGACCTTTGAGATTTCCTGAGTGATAGGAGCATCTGACACAAAGCTCCTACATCTTTTGGGAGACCTTCAGTAATAGGAACATGTTTTAGAGGGCTCCTGGGTGAGGACTGATCAACAGAAACATCAAACTGTGATTATAAGCTTGGGACTTCCAGCTCCACTCCCCATTCTCTGGAGATAGAAGAGGGGCTGGAAATCGAGTTAATAATGGATCATACCTTTGTGATTGTGAAGCCTCCATCACAATCCCCGTAGTACAGGGTACAAACAGTTCCCAGATTGGTGAACACATCCACACGCCAGGAGAGTGGCACATAAGCTCCCCCCAAGTCACAGGGACTGAAGCTCCTGAACTTGAGACCCTTCCATTTATAACTATATATTTTAAGAGGGAACTAACTCATCTTGAACCAGGCTGTTTTCCTGTCATGAATTTAGGTATGGGGAGCTAACTGATGTTTACCATAACTAACTGGGATCTGTTTTGTCCCTCCTTTTGCCTCTTTCTTCAACCCATGTAAGTGAGCTCCCACTATATCAGGCTAAGAAAGCATGGTGGAGGTGGAAAAGCAATGGATAGTGTCCTCTTTATTTAAATTTGTCTGTGTTTTCTTCATTCTAGCTCTCATCCAAAGACAGATCTACAGAGTAGACCATGACTAAAGAGGCCTCCAATAGCTCCATCCAATGAATTAACACTGTGCATACCATCAAAATTCCCCATAGAATGAGGCTGCAACCCCCATGTAATCTAATGAAGAAGCAGAAAGGTCAAATGGATAGGGAGCAGGGAGTCGTGCACATTGTCCATGAGATGATGGCCAAAAGATTAATTATAACCAGCCTGGCTTTCTGGTTGGAAGGAAAATAATACCATTAACACCAGTAACCTATCTTTATTGGTCAATAGGAAAGAAGTGAGGGAAAGAGAACATTCTGTGCTTCTTATTGCTTCTAATAAAAATAAAACTAGAATTAAAAAGTTCTAATAGTAATATAGAATATATGGCTAAATTACAATATGTAAGTAAAATTATGAAGGAAGAGGTAAAAATGGACAAGGACAACCAACTCAGGAAAAAGCAACTTTGTTCCATGATTTCTTTTTTTTCTAAAATAAAGAATGCTGACTGTAGAACTACTTTTGAAGGCGATCATATCATCTCTAGCAATAATGGCGGGGAACGATCAAAGAGAACAAATTCTAAGCAACTCCAGAGAGAGAGGGGAGCTGTGTGCTGCACAAGAGCAGGGGTTTTATCATCGTCCACAGGAGGGCACCCTCTAGATTTGTGCAACAAGGTGCCCTGGCAAGAGACCAAATGGAAGAAACAGAGTCGATTTTGCAGTCAACAAACTTCCTGAATTTGAATATTATATTTTATTTTTTAATAAAATAATTTTTATTGGTGTTCAATTTACCAACATACAGAATAACACCCAGAGCTCATCCCGTCAAGTGTCCCCCTCAGTGCCCATCACCCACTCACCCCCACCCCCCGCCCTCATCTCCTTCCACCACCCCCAGTTCATTTCCCAGAGTTAGGAGTCTTTATGTTCTGTCTCCTTTTCTGATATTTCCCACACATTTCTTCTCCCTTCCCCTATATTCCCTTTCACTATTATTTATATTCCCCAAATGAATGAGAACATACACTGTTTGTCCTTCTCCAATTGACTTACTTCACTCAGCATAATACCCTCCAGTTCCATCCACTTTGAAGCAAATGGTGGGTATTTGTCGTTTCTAATGGCTGAGTGATATTCCATTGTATACATAAACCACATCTTTATCCATTCATCTTTCGATGGACACCGAGGCTCCTTCCACAGTTTGGCTATTGTGGCCATTGCTGCTAGAAACATCGGGGTGCAGGTGTCCCAGCGTTTCATTGCAACTGAATCTTTGGGGTAAATCCCCAACAGTGCAATTGCTGGGTCGTAGGGCAGGTCTATTTTTAACTCTTTGAGGAACCTCCACACAGTTTTCCAGAGTGGCTGCACCAGTTCACATTCCCACCAACAGTGTAAGAGGGTTCCCTTTTCTCCGCATCCTCTCCAACATTTATGGTTTCCTGCCTTGTTAATTTTCCCCATTCTCACTGGTGTGAGGTGGTATCTCATTGTGGTTTTGATTTGTATTTCCCTGATGGCAAGTGATGTGGAGCATTTTCTCATGTGCGTGTTGGCCATGTCTATGTCTTCCTCTGTGAGATTTCTCTTCATGTCTTTTGCCCATTTCATGATTGGATTGTTTGTTTCTTTGGTGTTGAGTTTAAGAAGTTCTTTATAGATCTTGGAAACTAGCCCTTTATCTGATATGTCATTTGCAAATATCTTCTCCCATTCTGTAGGTTGTCTTTGAGTTTTGTTGACTGTATCCTTTGCTGTGCAAAAGCTTCTTATCTTGATGAAGTCCCAATAGTTCATTTTTGCTTTTTTTTCTTTTGCCTTCGTGGATGAATCTTGTAAGAAGTTACTGTGGCCAAGTTCAAAAAGGGTGTTGCCTGTGTTCTCCTCTAGGATTTTTTTTTTTAATTTATTTTTTTATTGGTGTTCAATTTACTAACATACAGAATAACACCCAGTGCCCGTCACCCATTCACTCCCACCCCCCGCCCTCCTCCCCTTCTACCACCCCTAGTTCGTTTCCCAGAGTTAGCAGTCTTTACGTTCTGTCTCCCTTTCTGATATTTCCCACACATTTCTTCTCCCTTCCCTTATTTTCCCTTTCACTATTATTTATATTCCCCAAATGAATGAGAACATATAATGTTTGTCCTTCTCTGACTGACTTACTTCACTCAGCATAATACCCTCCAGTTCCATCCACGTTGAAGCAAATGGTGGGTATTTGTCATTTCTAATAGCTGAGTAATATTCCATTGTATACATAAACCACATCTTCTTTATCCATTCATCTTTCGTTGGACACCGAGGCTCCTTCCACAGTTTGGCTATCGTGGCCATTGCTGCTAGAAACATCGGGGTGCAGGTGTCCCGGCTTTTCATTGCATTTGTATCTTTGGGGTAAATCCCCAACAGTGCAATTGCTGGGTCGTAGGGCAGGTATATTTTTAACTGTTTGAGGAACCTCCACACAGTTTTCCAGAGTGGCTGCACCAGTTCACATTCCCACCAACAGTGTAAGAGGGTTCCCTTTTCTCCGCATCCTCTCCAACATTTGTTGTTTCCTGCCTTGTTAATTTTCCCCATTCTCACTGGTGTGAGGTGGTATCTCATTGTGGTTTTGATTTGTATTTCCCTGATGGCAAGTGATGCAGAGCATTTTCTCATATGCGTGTTGGCCATGTCTATGTCTTCCTCTGTGAGATTTCTGTTCATGTCTTTTGCCCATTTCATGATTGGATTGTTTGTTTCTTTGGTGTTGAGTTTAAGAAGTTCTTTATAGATCTTGGAAACTAGCCCTTTATCTGATATGTCATTTGCAAATATCTTCTCCCATTCTGTAGGTTGTCTTTGAGTTTTGTTGACTGTATCCTTTGCTGTGCAAAAGCTTCTTATCTTGAGGAAGTCCCAATAGTTCATTTTTGCTTTTGTTTCTTTTGCCTTCGTGGATGTATCTTGCAAGAAGTTAGTATGGCCGAGTTCAAAAAGGGTGTTGCCTGTGTTCTTCTCTAGGATTTTGATGGAATCTTGTCTCACATTTAGATCTTTCATCCATTTTGAGTTTATCTTTGTGTATGGTGAAAGAGAGTGGTCTAGTTTCATTCTTCTGCATGTGGATGTCCAATTTTCCCAGCACCATTGAAGAGACTGTCTTTCTTCCAATGGATAGTCTTTCCTCCTTTATCGAATATAAGTTGGCCATAAAGTTCAGGGTCCACTTCTGGGTTCTCTATTCTGTTCCATTGATCTATGTGTCTGTTTTTGTGCCAGTACCACACTGTCTTGATGACCACAGCTTTGTAGTACAACCTGAAATCTGGCATTGTGATGCCCCCAGATACGGTTTTCTTTTTTAAAATTCCCCTGGCTATTCGGGGTCTTTTCTGATTCCACACAAATCTTAAAATAATTTGTTCTAACTCTCTGAAGAAAGTCCATGGTATTTTGATAGGGATTGCATTAAACGTGTATATTGCCCTGGGTAACATTGACATTTTCACAATATTAATTCTGCCAATCCATGAGCATGGAATATTTTTCCATCTCTTTGTGTCATCCTCAATTTCTTTCAGAAGTGTTCTATAGTTTTTAGGTTATAGATCCTTTACCTCTTTGGTGAGGTTTATTCCTAGGTATCTTATGCTTTTGGGTGCAATTGTAAATGGGATTGACTCCTTAATTTCTCTTTCTTCAGCCTCATTGTTAGTGTATAGAAATGCCATTGATTTCTGGGCATTGATTTTGTATCCTGCCACACTACCAAATTGCCGTATGAGTTCTATCAATCTTGGGGTGGAGGCTTTTGGGTTTTCTATGTAGAGTATCATGTCATCGGCAAAGAGGGAGAGTTTGACTTCTTCTTTGCCAATTTGAATGCCTTTAATGTCTTTTTGTTATCTGATTGCTGAGGCTAGGACTTCCAGTATTATGTTGAATAGCAGTGGTGAGAGTGGACATCCCTGTCTTGTTCCTGATCTTAGGGGAAAGGCTCCCAGTGCTTCCCCATTGAGAATGATATTTGCTGTGGGCTTTTCGTAGATGGCTTTTGAGATGTCGAGGAAAGTTCCCTCTATCCCTACACTCTGAAGAGTTTTGATCAGGAATGGATGCTGTATTTTGTCAAATGCTTTCTCTGCATCTAATGAGAGGATCATATGGTTCTTGGTTTTTCTCTTCCTAATATGATGAATCACATTGATTGTTTTACGAGTGTTGAACCAGCCTTGTGTCCCGGGGATAAATCCTACTTGGTCATGGTGAATAATTTTCTTAATGTGCTGTTGGATCCTATTGGCTAGTATCTTGTTGAGAATTTTTGCATCCATGTTCATCAGGGATATTGGTCTGTAATTCTCCTTTTTGGTGGGGTCTTTGTCTGGTTTTGGAATTAGAGCGATGCTGGCCTCATAGAACGAATTTGGAAGTACTCCATCTCTTTCTATCTTTCCAAACAGCTTTAGTGAATAGGTATGATTTCTTCTTTAAACGTTTGATAGAGTTCCCCTGGGAAGCCATCTGGCCCTGGACTCTTGTGTCTTGGGAGGTTTTTGATGACTGCTTCAATTTCCTCCCTGGTTATTGGCCTGTTCAGGTTTTCTATTTCTTCCTGTTCCAGTTTTGGTAGTTGGTGGCTTTCCAGGAATGCGTCCATTTCTTCTAGATTGCCTAATTTATCGGCGTATAGCTGTTCATAATATGTTTTTAAAATCGTTTGTATTTCCTTGGTGTTGGTAGTGATCTCTCCTTTCTCATTCATGATTTTATTAATTTGAGTCTTCTCTCTCTTCTTTTTAAGAAGGTTGGCTAATGGTTTATCTATCTTATTAATTCTTTCAAAGAACCAACACCTGGTTCTGTTGATCTGTTCCACAGTTCTTCTGGTCTCGATTTCGTTGAGTTCTGCTCAAATTTTAATTAATTCTCTTCTTCTGCTGGGCGTGGGGTCAATCTGCTGTTTTTTCTCTAGCTCCTTTATGTGTAAGGTTAGCTTTTGTATTTGAGTTCTTTCCCATTTTTGAATGGATGCTTGTATTGCGATGTATTTCCCCCTTAGGACTGCTTTTGCTGCATCCCAAAGATTTTGTATGGTTGTATCTTCATTCTCATTAGTTTCCATGAATCTTTTTAATTCCTCCTTAATTTCCTGATTGACCCTTTCATCTTTTAGCAGGATGGTCCTTAACCTCCACGTGTTTGAAGTCCTTCCAAACTTCTTGTTGTGATTTAGTTCTAATTTCAAGGCATTATGGTCTGAGAATATGCAGGGGACGATCCCAATCTTTTGGTATCAGTTCAGACCCAATTTGTGACCCAGTATGTGGTCTATTCTGGAGAAAGTTCCATGTGTACTTGAGAAGAATGTGTATTCAGTTGAGTTTGGATGTAAAGTTCTGTAGATATCTGTGAAATCCATCTGGTCCAGTGTATCATTTAAAGCTCTTGTTTCTTTGGAGATGTTGTGCTTAGAAGACCTATCAAGGGTAGAAAGAGCTTGATTGAAGTCACCAAGTCTAAGTGTATTATTATCTAAGTATTTTTTCACTTTGGTTATTAATTGGTTTAAATATTTGGCAGCTCCCACATTCGGGACATATATATTGAGGATTGTTAAGTCCTCTTGTTGGATAAATCCTCTAAGTATGATATAGTGTCCCTCTTCATCTCTCACTACAGTCTTCGGGGTAAATTTTAGTTTATCTGATATAAGGATGGCTACCCCTGTTTTCTTTTGAGGACCGTTCTAATGGTAAATGGTTCTCCAACCTTTTATTTTCAGGTTGTAGGTGTCCTTCTGTCTAAAATGAGTCTCTTGGAGACAGCAAATATGTGTCCTGCTTTTTTATCCAGTCTGAAACCCTGCGCCTTTTGAGTGGTCATTAAGCCCGTTCACGTTCAGAGTTACTATTGACAGATATGAGTTTAGGGTCATCATGATATCTATTCAGTCCTTGTTTTAGTGGATTGTTCCACTGAACTTCTTCTTAAAGGGGAATTTTAAGAGTCCCCCTTAAAATTTCTTGCAGAGCTGGTTTGGAGGTCACATATTCTATCAGTTCCTGCCTGTCTTGGAAGCTCTTTATCTCTCCTTCCATTTTGAATGAGAGCCTTGCTGGATAAAGTATTCTTGGTTGCATGTTCTTCTCATTTAGGACCCTGAATATATCTTGCCAGCCCTTTCTGGCCTGCCAGGTCTCTGTGGAGAGGTCTGCTGTTACCCTAATACTCCTCCCCATAAAAGTCAGGGATTTCTTGTCTCTTGCTGCTTTAAGGATCTTCTCTTTATCTTTGGAATTTGCAAGCTTCACTATTAAATGTCGAGGTGTTGAACGGTTTTTATTGATTTTAGGGGGGGATCTCTCTATTTCCTGGTTCTGAATGCCTGTTTCCCTTCCCAGATTAGGAAATTTTTAAGCTAGGATTTGTTCAAATACATATTCTGGCCCTCTGTCTCTTTCGGCACCCTCGGGAACCCCAATTAAATGTAGGTTTTTCTTCCTTAGGCCGTCGTTTATTTCCCTTAATCTGTCTTCATGGTCTTTTAATTGTCTCTTTTTTCCTCAGTTTCCCTCTTTGCCATCAACTTGTCTTCTATGTCACTCACCCGTTCTTCCACCTCGTTAACCCTCGCCGTTAGGACTTCTAGTTTGGATTGCATCTCATTCAATTGATTTTTAATTTCTGCCTGATTGGATCTAAATTCTGCAGTCATGAAGTCTCTTGAGTCCTTTATGCTTTTTTCTAGAGCCACCAGTAGCTGTATAATAGTGCTTCTGAATTGGCTTTCTGACATTGAATTGTAATCCAGATTTTGTAACTCTGTGGGAGAGAGGACTGTTTCTGATTCTTTCTTTTGAGGTGAGGTTTTCCTTCTAGTCATTTTGCTCAGTGCAGAGTGGCCAAAAACAAGTTGTATTGGGAAAAGGAGAAAAAGAGAGAGAGAGAAGGAAAGAAAAGAGAAAAAGAAAAAAGAAAAAAGGAAGAAAAAAAATGAAAAAAGAAGAAAAAGAGAAAGAAAAAGAAAGAAAGGTGAAAAAAGGATGGGGGAAGCAATCAGAAATCAAAAAGAAAGAAAAGAAAAGAAAAAACCACGGGGGAGTATCTTCTGATTCTGTGTACTTTAAGTCCCTTGACTTCCCCTGGACCTTGTCCGTCTAGCTGGTCTTCTGGGGGAGGGGCCTGTTGTGCTGATTTTCAGGTGTTAGCACTTGGGGGAGCTGCTGTGCCCCTTGCCTGGTGCAGGGCTCAGTGGGGGTTGTTTACCCTGTGAGGCCACAGGAGGAACAGCCCTAGTGGTTGCTGCAGCTCTGGAAACTTAGATTCAGCTTCCACAGGAACAACTCCGTCTGCAGGGCCTGGAGGCTCCGGGGCGGGGCCGCTGATCTGCTCTGCTCGGGGCAGGAGCGTCCTTGCTGTCCTGGGCCCTCCCGGCCTCTGCCTGTCCCGGGGGAGGCGGGATCCTGGGCTGTGTCCCGGCGCCCTGTGCTCCCGGCCTGCGCTGTTGGATTCAGGCTCCCACCCCGCAGCCCCCTCCGCGGAGCCGCCGCCCGAGCCCCTCCGAGCTGCTCCGGGTCCGCCGTGCGCGCTGCAGCCCTTAGGGAGCTCGGCGCACTCTCCTGGGCGTGCAGTTGCTCTGTCAGTGTCCCAGGGAGCCCGAGGGCATCCCCGCCCGCCTGGGTCCTGCTCCAACTCCCCGCGAGCCCCTTTCCGCCCGGGAAGGTCGGTGCAGCTCCTGCTCCTCCGGGAAGGGGCTCTCCTGTCCTGGGGACACTCGCCCCGGCCTCAGCCCGGCTCCTCGCGGGGCCCCTCCCCCTTGGAGGCCTTTGTTTCTTTATTTCTTTTTCCCCGTCTTCCTACCTTGATAGATGCGCGAACTCTTCTCACTGCAGCATTCCAGCTGTTCTCTTTAAATCTGAGGCCGAATTCGTAGCTTTTCAAGACGATTTGAAGGTTATCTAGGTAACTTGGTGGGGACAGGGGATTTGGGGACCCTACTTTTCCTCCATCTTGTCCCTCCTCCCCTGAATTTGAATATTTTAAAAAGATAACATCAAGAATTATGTTTACCAGTCACACATAATATGTACTGTTCATATTTAACCTGAGAATCAAGTTCTTTTAAAATTTTAGGACTCCTCAAAACTTTATATTCCAAGAAAAGCAGGTAATGTTACCCCTGATATAACAGAAGGCACGAGCAGGGAGGGTATAAAGAAATCCTAGCAAGTCACAGGCAGGGCTGAAATCCTCAATGCCTACCAACTCTGAGGCCAGATCCACAAACGTGCTGTGATACCGACTAAACCAACAGGTCAAGTTAATGGAGCAATCTGACTTGATTGTTCCATTTTAGGTGGGAGTTTTGTGGCACTTAAACTCCCTAGGCAGTTTTCAACTATGTGGATAACACTTCCTCCAGGCCTCAGTGGCTCTTACTTTATGGGATGGAGGAATTAGGCTGTTACATATCACAAAGCTCATGGTAACAGAATGATCAAATTAATTCAAATTAGCTCAGATGTGAGCAGGATCCTGAATACCAAAGATAGCCTGAAGCACTGGGGGGGGGGGGGTGGATTCTGAAATGGAAATACATTGAGTTACAAAGAGGATTTTAATGTGTTACGACTGCAATCTTATTTAACAACTTCATTCTAATGAACCATAAGCAAGAACAAAAATTAAGGTTACCAAATTTGTAGTGCATGAGGTAAATTTGAAGTCATTAAATTAAAAGAAAAAAGAACATAAAGAGGGAAATTTCGGAAAGGAAAAGTCCAGAGACAAAAAAATAAAATTGGATTCAAGAGTACCAGTATGCTGAAAACATGAGTGTAAGGAGAAGTAAACTTTCAACACAAGTCATAAATCTTGAAATAGAAGTCTGAACTGCCAGAGATTAATGGCCTGGCCACCATGATGCTGCGGTGCCCTTTACTCAGTGTTGGCTGGGTTGCTGATGGGGAAGTGGCCCGTTCTGTCCAGTTTTTGTAAAAGACTAAATTCTCACATTTAGTTTGTGAGAATGTGACAGTGGCATCCTATATATTCCCACCTGAGGCTCTCTCCCTCTTTCTGTTCCTGCCAGGCATCAGGCCCCAGTCATCGTCACCCATGGCCTAGAGACTGTCCTTTAATACTCCCCCTCCCCACCTTAAGAGATCAACTGTGACTGTGAACTTGGGTCATATGCACACACAAGGGGTGGATTCAAATTCTTGTACTTTCCTTCAAGCTGGTCCTGTGAATATGTTAGTTTTATGTGTTTGAATTTTTTTTTTTTTTTTTTTTGCTCCATCACGACTGAAAGTTAAAACAAAACAAAGAAGGAAAGCAGTACTTGGAGGTATAGTGTTTTAACCCTAAGGAAGGTGGTATTAATGGTGAAATTTCAGACACTGTGACAGATTCATGGGGGTAATACACTTGGGCAGAGAGGACTAACGGGCTCTCCTAGAAACTTCCCAGAGACAGGTGTATTCCTTGCTTATGCAGAAACCTGCCACCTACGTGCTAATACAGAATGGAAAGCAGCTGTCCATCGGAAAGATGAACCTGGACTGTAGTTCATGGCTCTACGTTCTATGTAAACCTCAGCGTCTAAAATACTCCCCCATCCTTCCCTCCTTACCAAACTGTTGTTTACCTCTCAGTGAGATTGGGAGAGGGAACAAGGATGAGAAATGGAGGATTTTGGAACCTGCAATCTTGTCTTTCCAGAGGGACTTCTGAGTCCACTCATTCCCCAGGGCCTTACAGTTTCTTTATTGTCTTTGTTTCCTTTCGATTGTCAAGCTTTCTCCCCCTAGCCTTCAACGGGCAATGATTTCAAGACCACTCAGATGACATGAAGGTGACCCTGCAGCTCATTCATACCATTTTGGGGGTCAGGGATCAGGCTACCAGGCCTCCAGAACAGAGACACTCACAGACTGTCAGTCTTGGATCTGGAATCTGTCCCATCGTCTTGTTGTTCACTGGTGCATTTTCCCAATCCTCTCTTCCCTTTCTCTGGATCTGCTCTATCAACCTGACGTCTCTTAATCTTCAACAGAGACCACGTTCCTATGATTGCCCACATCTGTCTCTATCTTCTCATCAAGTCCTTGAACAGGTCTCCCAGAGGCATGGGAATGTTGTGATGTAGCCCTAGGACTCTCCCAAAGTGCATTGACCTAAAGGTCTCTGGTAGAGCCAGATGCACTCCTGGGTAGTGAGTTTTTTTTTTCTTTATGATAGTCAGAGAGAGAGAGAGAGAGAGAGGCAGAGACACAGGCAGAGGGAGAAGCAGGCTCCATGCACCGGGAGCCCGATGTGGGATTCGATCCCGGGTCTCCAGGATCGCGTCCTGGGCCAAAGGCAGGTGCCAAACCGCTGCGCCACCCAGGAATACCTGGGTAGTGAGTTTTTTGTGCTGTCCATGTGGAAGGTGAAAGTGGGCCCTGCTTGTGTGTACACACACACACACACACACGGAGGATCTAAATGCAGTACGAGCTCTATACCAAATACACGTATCATGCCCTGACCTTGCAGCTGTTTACGGTGTTACATGTAGCGGGCATGTATGCGTGTTTTCGTTAACAGAGTCAACCAGGTCAAGAGAAGAAAGATGACATGACTTTACTTGGGTTTGCTTGTTCTAGCTACTTCCACTTCCCTTTCCGGGTGACTACGATAATGAGGAACTTAATTCAAGAAATATAGGGTATGGGAGATCTGGAGATGCACAAACACCTAATGCTAACAAGGTTATTTCTATTAGCTAAACAGCCGAGTGTAAAAACATCCTCGGCCTTCTCCCAAGTTAGGAAGAGCTTTTCGGGCGAGCAAATTTCAGGTCCTCTTTTCAAGGAGAAAGTAGAGGTGTAAGGACAAATGTAAAAATATTGGTAATTTGCAGCTTTTGGAGGGAGGTCAGCAGAAGGCAGAAGGAGGACTGAAGTTGTTGCCTCCAAGTATAATAAATAATGCAGTCAGACTGCAGGTGGGACCAGGCTCCTGGGCCTCGTTAATACTGTCAGCTTCCACAGAAAAATCAAACATAGTACTTTAGGCTTTTGCTATTTGATATCCTTTCCAAACCCAAACAATGGCATATTACAAGTAAGGAGAGAAGAGGCAGGCAGTGAAACAACTACAGGGAAAACAGACTAGAGCAATTATCGTTTAAAGCAGCCAAACAACGTCGCGAAGCTGTTATTTTTTGACTGGGGCAGCATGAACTCAAGTGTGGAAAAAGAACAAAGTAAAATGCTCCTTTTTTTTTTTCCCAGTTATGGCATGATGCTTTATTTGGCACCAATGCACACAGTTTCTTATCAAGTAACAGTTCTGTGTGTCACATTTGGAGCAGAAATGGTCATTACAGCCCTCGTTTCGAAAAGTATGTGCTCCCCACAGCTTTTTGCCCAGGGTACAATGAATTCGTAGAACTATCTCGAGTTTCCAGTTGAGGTTTTTCTAAGTGTCATACTCCTGGGGCCAGCTCAATTCCCCTGCCAGGGAAACAACACAAATTTAATAATGGTCCAAAATGGCCTGACCTCCGTGAGGACATCATGTCCCCCTTTAGAATGTGATGTCTCTGTCTGCAGTGTGATGTGAAGAACCCTCCCCGAAGGACCTCAAATCCCCAACCACTAGGGTGACCCATTTCCTTTAGTTTCTGGGCACCTTCAGCATGCTATACATTACACCTCGCAGGGTAGCACTAAGGAGTTTACAAAATAGGACAGCCAGGCCCAGCAGAACCCTGACCCAGGGGACACAGCTCTCGCAGCCTGACCTACTTTATAGTCAGTTATTTACCAAATCTGTGATTCAGCTTTTTTTTTTTTTTTAAGATTTATTTATTTATTTGAGAGAGAGAGAAAACGCTAGCAGGAAGGAGGGGGAGAGGGAGAGGAGAAACAGACTCTCTGCTGAGCAGTGAGCCTGATGTGGGGCAGATCCTGGGCCCCTGGAATTAGGATCTGAGCCAAAGGCAGATGCCTAACTGACTGAGCCACCCAGGAGTCCCTGTGACTCAGAATCTTAATTTGGGAAAGTAGGGCTTTTTTCAGGATCATTTGGCAATGATTTAAAATGCTTTAAAACCTAGGGCACCCGGGTGACTCAGTCGGTTAAGTGTCCAACTCTTGATTTCGGCTCAGGTCTTGATCTCAGGGTCATGAGATCAAGTCCCACATCGGGCTCCACACTGAGGGTGGAGTCTGCTTAAGATTCTCTCCTTCCTTCTCCCTCTATCCCTCCTCACTCCCCCCACCCCCATGCTCTCTCACTGTCTTAAAAAAATAAGAACACTTTATTTTTATTATTATTATTTTTTTTAATAAGAACACTTTAAAACCTGACACAATTAAAGCTAAAGAACAATGGCTATTTTTCTTCTTAATCTCAATATTCAAAGTTTGGTTCTCCAACTTTAAAGTGCATCAGAATGTTAAAGTGCAGATTTCCAGGCCCCAGCCCAGCGTTTCTGATATAGTAGATCTGAGGGTGGAGCCTGAGAACCTGTATTTCTAACAAGTTTCCAGGAGAAGCTGGTGTCGTGGATCGAGGGACCATAATTCAAGAATCACTGCTGTGAAATGTTAAGACTGAATTTCCCCGGCCACACTTCACAGTGAAGCACTGTAAAAGGAGATGAACATATTCCCAAGTGTGCCCAACATTTGCATCGCATCCCAGTTCTTACGCAATTACTCTGTAAACGTATAAAAATCTGCACGTGCTCGTCAGCAAAGCCCAGGATAATTTATCAGCAGAAATGGTGCTCGGTCATAAATCTATCCCTGGGGGCCTGGACCACAGAGTTGACTACAAGGCATCATGTGTGCTGATTTGAAGAGAATCTTCTAAGCACTGATTATCCCAAAAGAGGCACACAATTTAATTTGTAATCCTCTGAATTCTCCTGTCATTCAGGCAGAAGAGTTATGTAATAGAGAGACAGCTTCCGAAATGGGTTCATCAATCAACAACAAAACAAAAAACAAAAAAAAATGGGTTTATCATTTTCTTTCATTCGTTCATTCTTTTATGTATTCCTTCTTCAAAAACTTTTCAACATCTAGTTTATATCAAGGATTATGATAGAAAGTAGGGGGAACTCGAAATTTTTACCTCAAGGAACCTTCCATTCTGAGACAAAGGAAACATGATTCTGAGACAAAGAAGGCATCATGACTAACATTTGTATGAATATTAAAGTATATAAAGCATTCTCATATTTTACCTCCTGTGATCATCAGTGGATACCTCTAAGGTAGGTCTTTTTTTAAAGATTTTATTTATTTATTTATTTATTTATTTATTTATTTATTTACTTATGTACTTATTTATGAGAGAGGCAGAGACATAGGCAGAGGGAGAAGCAGCTCCTCGCAGGGACCCCAATGTGGGACTCGATCCCAGATCCCAGTATCACGCCCTGAGCCAAAGGCAGATGCTCAATCGCTGAGCCACCCAGACATTGATCTAAGGTAAGTCTTATTCCTGGCTTTCTGTGCCATTTGGAACTCAAGGCTCTGGAACAATTGGCTTCCTCATGCCACTTAGCTAGTCATGAGTGGAGCCAACATGCCACCCGGGCCTTAAGATTCCAAAGCACATGCCCTTTGCCCAGCACTGCCGGGCAGTTCTGATCCTGCACAGTGCATCTCAAGGATGTTAGAGAACTGAAGTTAAGAATTCCAAAGAGTCTTGGAGCTAGTGGGAAACCAAAGTCAATGATTGTGGAAATTAATGGAAGATAGCTGCCATGGCCGGGGGGGGGGGGGGGGCAGGGGGAGGCTGAAACACCCCTCTCCAAAGTGCCATGAACCATGTTTATTGATCAAATCTCATATAAAGTTGTTTCTTCCCACTGTGTCTTGGCCCCATGAAATACAGTTGACTGCCTCACCACCTTTTTTTTTTTTTAATCATTTATATTATTCTCAGCATAATAGAGAGAAACACAGTTTAAATCCACTGTCAGAGGAGGATTCTGCAAAGGAGCTTTAGTTTCCTGAACGACATAAAATATATTTGATAAAAAGTGCCTGTCCCCACCTTCTCTGGCTTGCTAGTTCTTTTTCTATGAAAAAGCTTGCTCTATGGTTTTCCCCAAGGACTGCATTCTCAAATTTCCTCAAAAAAGAAAACAAATGTTGGCCTTAAGTGACCCCACACCACTCTGCCTTTCACTAGAAGGCAAGATCTCCCTGGAGTTCCTGAAAATAATGAGCCTGATTCTCTGCTATGCACCAAACAGAACAAAAACGAATGTCCTTCCAAATGCTGAGGAGAGTGCTAAGGTTAAGCAGCTACCTGAGAACAGAGGCCACTCTGCTGGCTTTCATGATGTTCGAGTACTTTCTGCAGTCAGCACTCAGGAGACTCAGGAGCTCTCCTCCCGGCATTAAAACTCTGGAGCCCAGGCCTTTTCAAACCTGTCTAGTAGGGAAGCCATCCCCCATCAACCTATGGTCCCCTATTTAAATCCAAAGAGCTATCACAACTCAGGATGTCTCAGGATCAGAGAATGAAGGAAGCAGAGATAGGTAATTGTGTATTGACCCGAAAACAAACTAGCAAATAAAATTGGCTGCTCTTCCTACCCCATTTTATGGTTGAGTAAAGATTTAGAGAGATTACATTATGTGTCCAAGTGGTTGATTTAGGAGTTAAATACAGACCAGAGAAGTTTCAATTAAGGAGGAAGAGGGGACTGAGGAGAAGGCGGTGGTAGGACAACAGAGCAAGGGCTCGTTGATGTCAAATAATATTCTCCAAACTCATTCCACAGATTACCATGCCGAAGTGTGACAAAGACTCTGAAACACCTAAGATGCCTTTCTTTATGGGGACTTCCAGTAAATTCATTGGCATTATCTTTGCATGAGTTATGCCTTAAACTGAGAAAAGACTTCTCAGGTTCAGCTTTCGCTGTTTCTCTCAGACCTCCACAGCTCACCCCCCATTGAACCGGAGCTCCAGTTTCCAGGTGGTCAGAAACCGGAGCAAGCGAAGAGTCAATGCCAAGGGGCTTCAGCTCTTTCTTTCTCCTGTCGCCCTAAAGAAGGAATCTCAGCATGTCATCATTCAATAAATTGAGCTCTGTACAGCGGCCTTTACAGAACTGTAAAAGATGGGTTCTCATTAAAAGAACAGTCAAGAAGCATCACAGAAGTGAGATCAGCGCTGGAACCAAAGAGAAACGTGTGTGTAATAAAGTACACAGAGCTGGATTCATTAGTTTTGTGTTTTCTAAAGAATTATACTAAAGCACCACAGATTTCTCAGCTCTATAAAACATGGAGAGCAATCGTCTTTCCCAATGTCCATTAGTAAACTTACTAGGAAATCACTCGGAAACTTTGGCATGTTCAACAATAGCATTCATGTCTTTCATCATTTCTGACAGTCAGGAGTTTGGGGGCAGCTTGAATGAGTGGTTCTGGCTGGAGGATTCTCCTGAGGCTATTAGGTGGTGGCCAAGACCAGGGTGCTTGAAGACTTCTTACATCATGGCCTGGACTAAGAAGAGCCAAACAGGGTAAACAAGACACAGGCTTTCTTAGGCAACTCTTTGTGGCCCCTCCTCATGATTGCCTCAGGGTGGTGGCTTCAAGGTGGCCTAGGATATTTTTTTAAGATTTTCTTTATTTATTCATGAGAGACATAGAGAAAGGCAGAAACATAGAGGGTGAAGCAGGCTCCAGGCAGGGAGCCTGACACAGGACTCAATCTCAGGACCCCAGGATCATGACCTAAGCCAAAGGCAGATGCTCAACCACGAGCCATTCAGGCATCCGGTTGGCCTAGGATTCTTACATGGCATTTAGGGATGCAAAAGTGTGTGCCCTGAGCTGACCTATGTTCTATAAGCAAACTCCAGAAGACACACAGTGAACTTTTGTCCACATTCAAGGTCAAGATGGAAAGAGGAACTGCCCAACTTCTCAATAAAGGGATGTTAACATCACAGTGGGAGAAAAAACTGGGATCTTCCATCCTTGAAAAGTACAATCCATGACATGAAGGTTCTTAGAATTCTAAATGGACTCAGTTCAAGTTTACAAATCAAATCCCACCTGTTGATTTTAGTGGGCTGAACTGGATTTGTACTTCTAATTATATCCCACCATCTGACAGAGGGCTCTATCCAGAGAGTTTAGTTAGTAGGTCTATGGCCTAGCCATGATGCGTTCCACAGGGAAAAGAATGAAGTCACAGGCTGGAATCTAGTCCTTCTCTGACATAAGTAACTATGGGAACAGGTTTAACCACTCCATGCTTTGGCTAATATGTAAAATGAAGATCATACTAACTCCCCTTCCTGTTATCACACAACTCATGAGAACGATTCATGTATTCATGGGCCACACAAATTTGAGGCTCTAAGAGGAAACCTAAACTGATAGCAGAACTGTATTCTCTCTATGATCCCATCTATAGAATTTCAGAAACTCCAGCCACATTCAAATTACTCTTAATTAATTTTGGAAGTTCCAGGGAAAGGATTGGCATCCACTGTACCCTTTCCTCCTCTACAGTTCCTGAATGTGATGTCTTAGGAGAATGTTATCATGCTCAAGTGGGAATGCCACTAGCCATCTCCATTCGTGCTACTTATTCTCAAAAGGATGTTTTCTCGTGCTCCTGAGGACTCAGCCATCGGGCTGTGGCAAAGAGAAATCAGACTAGCAAATGCCAGCTGGCTTTCAAAATCACTCTTCCTCTTTAACCACAACCCTTATCCTACAATCAAGCTCTTGTGTCTTGACCCCTCTTACATTTGGAAGAACTCCTTTCCAGTAAGCTCTTTGTTCCTCCATGTAAATAGAAACACAGCTGTCTGGCCTCATGAGCCCTCGAAGCATGACCAGACTTTCTCAATCCCCAGATTAGGTTAGGTTTTGCTGATTTTATCATTAATTGCAGTTCTAACTCATCAGCCATAGCTGACTGAAATATCCTGGAGGAGGGTATAGGGTCAGAGGAAAGAGCACCTGCATCAGTTAATACCATCTGCCAGAGGTACAGGAGGCAGGGGATGGTAACAGGAAATCTCAGTGTTACCCAAGTTGAGCCTGAACTGAGGCCAGAGGGTGCAGCAAGATCCTAGCCTGCGAATCCAGGCAACTGAAGGTGACGAGTTAGGAGTATTGTCAGGACTGTGTGTATGGCAGCCAGGGGCATGGTGTGGGGATGAGAAGACCGAAATAGCAAATACGCTATGATCCATGAAAATGCCAAAGTGCTTTGCAAATAAAATATTTTTTCTGATTACAAAAATTAATCCATGCTCAGTATTTTAAAAAAAGCTAGAATGGAAAAATACAAAGAAAATCTAATTATCTTTTAAATATCGATATTTACACGCATTTCTTTGCAGTCTTTTTTCTACGTATATACATAGTTAAATGTTTTCATTCAAAGTTGTAATCAGTGTTTTATTATAGCATCATGTATTTCTTAAAATAAGGAGTTTTGGATAGCACTGTAATCTTTCATTATATGGATGTACGATGATTTCTTTAACCAGTATGTTTTTATGGGAATTTCTCAAAATTCCTTGTAGTTAGGTAAAGTCATGTGACTAGGTTCTGGCCAGTAGCATATAGGCAAATGTATCCTGTGCAGTGAGTGTCCAGTGAGGTTTTTTTTCTTTTTTCTTTTTTTTTTTTTTTCTTTAGAGAGATGGAGAGGGTGGTAGGGGCAGAGGGAGAGAGAGAGAGAATCTTAAACAGGTCCCATACCTCAGCATGGTGCATGACACGGGGCTCAATCTCACAACACTGAGATCATGATCAAGGGTCCACTGCTTAACCAACTGAGCCACCCAGACGCCCTGAGTGTCCAATAAGTATTCTTAAAGAGAAAAATATATTTGCTTTTTGTTTCTCTTTCCTGATGGCTAAACTGTGCGTATGGTAGTTGTAATTCAAGAAGAAATTTTGAACCTCAGGGTGGAAGCCAGATAATGGATATAGAATAACAACAAAATAGGGAGACCTGGGTATCTAATTTTCATGATGACATTATACAAGTTCCTACTGCTTACTTTGCTTATGCAAGAGAGACAGAGAAAGGTGCTTTGTTTTGTTTACACTGCTGGTACTTTGAGTGAAGCAAATATAATCATAACCAATCATCACCACCATGACCACCACCCATGAGACAGAGTAAGGAACCCCAGGCTGTCTCTTATGGTAAAATCTTATTTTCTCCAGTTTCCTCACATTGGCATATTCAGTACCATCCTCCAGAACCTACCTTCCATTCTCTCTTTCTCGGTGGGAAGGTATTGGGAAGAGATAAGCTCGTGCCCTGTCCCCAGCCAGTGCCAAGTTCTCTGTAATATGGGACTGCATAGGTCTCATCATTCAAAAGCTAGTGTGATGACCTCTTTTGATGTGATATTGTACAAAATGATCAATGCTGTAGATTTACAAGTAACCCAACAATATTCAGAACATAAAGTCAGGGAGCAGTGACAAGCCAATAAATAAAAGGCACATCTGTGATAAAATAGGGTATTCGAATCAGCATACATCAAGGTGACAAAGTGTTATTGCTATTGAAGATATACACTATGTTTAATTTGAGTTGGTGCATAATTGGGGTAAAGAAAGAAATAGTCAGAGGTGTTTCAAGCCCAAACATAATTGGTGGCTGTCATCTGAACACATCTCCTAGGGATTTGTGATGGAGCCACATATGCTTAATGATAGAAGAGAGGTGATTTGGCAAGGCAGCAGGTAGTATGGTTACCACAGATGAGTCCCTTCCCATTAACTCCCTCCCTCGGATACAAGCAAACCTGAACTCACCTACAGCTCATGAAAATATATTATCCAGAGATTCAAGTGCCCAAGTTTATCTGAGTATCATTAGTTTATACCCTTTTGTGCAAGGTCATTTTATTATTTTTTCTTAAAGAAATCAAAACCAAATATGAATCCCTAAGAGAGAGTCCATCTTAGGATTTCAAAGTATTTGTTTATGCCAATACAGTTGCTGTTAGTATAATAATGACCTTAAACAAGTTAGTCTTATAAAAAAAGACTCATATAGACAACCTAGAGTTCCAATCCAAGGCAAGTGTTCAAAACCTCACTGAAAACACTATTTCTTATACCCATCACTGATTCCCAGCACCACCCAGGTCTTTTGTTTTATGGGTGCCCTCTATATGAAGATCTTATACCTGAAGCAAACTGTAATTATAAAAAACGTTTCCTTATTGCAATACTTTAAAAACCTATATAATTGCCAAAAATAGTTTCTATTATGCAGAGGCTGAGTAGTGTTGCCATACTGGAATAACTTAAAAACAAACCCAAAGAAAATGTCATTTTAGTGAATCCTTACAGATACTATTTTCATTAAGCTTTAAAAAATACAAGGTGTAGCTCCCAGATCATATGAATGAACCCCTGAGAGCTTCTTATCCCCAGATGAGCATCCAGACCATAACATCTGTAATATACTTCAGAATAATACAAGCAGTGTACAAACTTGTCCAAATACCACTCTATAATGCGTGTGTGTTTCCTGAAGCCATAACCTAGGGTATTGTTAACACTTGAAGTTATCAGGAGTCCACACTCCAGGCCTGGGGCAGTGACAAGGCCTTCAAATGGCAACATCTGAATCTTCCCCATGAGTTCGTCTATTATTATAAGGAAGCTCAGAAATGAATTTTCACTAGTGAAATTAGTACTGTTCAAGACCTATGCTTGGGTAGGAAAACTATAAAGGCATCCCTGCCTTTGTCCAAACAAAGTCTAAAACTCTGGGAGCCCAGCAGGCTACCACCTTCAAAGGATACGCCTGGTCTGGAGCTCTATTTCCTCCTGTGTCTATCTATTTAATGTCGGATTCTCGTTCCTGATCCAACTGGGTTAGCTGAATACCCCTAACAGAATCTTGCTGTATTTTCCATAATATGGATGATTCACATAAGGTCCTTGTCAAATTTCCTAAAAGAACAAAAGTAGTTCTTTCCAAAAAGAATAGAAACCCTTTGGTGATTTTATAGGAAAAAGTTAAAACAACTTTTTCCATGTTTATTGCCTGCTAGATAAAAATATATATGTTATTTGGTGGGAGAAACTTATTTGCATTTTAACAATGAAACGCCCTACAAGTTGTAGCAGCATTGTAGGGGAGGAAACATACTTCCCTGCTCTCTCTAATTTTCAACAGTTTCCATTTCACCAACGTGAGCTGGTAAGTGAGAGCAGTCAATTAGCCAAACCAATTTTCAAGTCAAATATAGCATGAAATTTGAATAAAACCCAAGACAAAATTTTTCTGTTTCTCATTAAAGCTGTTTATCAAGTGACACAAGTTGGCTAAATAGGAATTCCATTTACAATTTAGATCTAACACCTGATTTGCTATGCCAACTGCCAAAGCGATAGAGATTTACAATCCTCAGGTAACAGCATCACGACTATTTTAATCATTATAATTAAAAATGTAGACCAACACAAGAAAATTCTTCTCCTTCCCCTTCCTTTTCCATGCTTGTTGTGTGATCTAAAGCAAAATTAGATGAAATGACAGGGTTTCTGGCCTCAAGATGTCTATGATACAGTGTATGAAGTGTCATCAAAGTGATGTAAGCAGCATTGAGAAAATATAGAGGGTAAGTTGATCCACTGTAGTGGAGGCTTTGAAAGGTTTCATTGGAGGAGAGGATGGTTGAGTTCAACAATCTTTAAGGAGAGGTGAGATTTTATCTGAGAAACAGATTTGGGGAGAAACGTTTATAAAGCACATAGGTGACTTTATGTGAGCGCACGTAACAAAGTCATATATTTCCTTCTGGTTCAAACACTGGCCTGTGTTCAGGTGACCATTTTTATATGTGAATATGGCAATGGATTTATTCAGGGAGCATTTGAACAATTTACCAAGGCCATTTGTGAAAACCTTAATATTGAGACAAGAAAAGTAAAGAGCAGAGACAATCACAGATAGACTGAGACATCTTTTTTTTTTTTTTTTTTTTTGAGACATCTTTATATCCATTACTTACTGTCTTGATTTTCCCTCCTGAGAGAGGTACAGGCTGGGCAGAGACATGCTGGTATCTCTCGGCAGACAATGAAGAAGACAAGGGGGAAAGGAGGGAAGACATTGCTAGCATTGTGCAGAAACATCAGGCTATGCTGCTCAAAGAGGGAAAAAAAACAGCAAAGGAAAATGTGTCTTTTTCTGTGTTACCATAATGCCCCTATGGAACATCAAATTTACTACTACCCTGGGGGTAAGAGAGAGAGAGGGTGCCATGGGGTTTCTCTGTATATGTGACAGTGAAACCCAGACACTTTAATTTTACTTTTTTTTTAATTATTTTTTTTAAGATTTTACTTATTTATTCATGAGAGACACAGAGAGAGAGAGAGGCAGAGACACAGGCAGAGGGAGAAGAAGGCTCCATACGGGGAGCCTGATGTGGGACTCGATCCTGGGACCCTGGGATCAGGTCCTGAGCCGAAGGCAGACGTTCAACCCCTGAGCCACCCAGGCGTCCCAAGACACATTAATTTTAAAGAGACACTTGTGAGAATGCTCCCTAGAGACACACTGCCCCCCGACATACACACAACACACAAATTGGTATATGTGCATGCACTGTCATAAGCACTGTAAATGTATTAACTTGTTTAATGCCCCCCTGTCACTCTACATGGTAGTGATTACTAGCACCCCATTTTATTGATGAGTCAACTAAAAAGCACAGTAAGGTTAAAATAATTTGCCCAAAGTTGCTACTAGCAAATGGCAGATCCAAGTTTCAAATTCTAGAATATGCTCTCAAGCCCTTTATCCCCCACCGCATCTATGTGCTTCCCTTCCCAGATGCAGAGCCCCGCACTTGATGGGCCACATGTCTACAAATAGTGTCAAGTACACCAGATGAAGAGGTGGCCTCATCGTAACACTTCCTTCGCCTGAGATCTATCATCCCTGGTGCAAATAATCAGAAACTACATTTAAATTGCCAGGATAGATAGATAGATAGATAGATAGATAGATAAATAAATAAATAAATAAATAAATAAATAAATAAATAAATTGCCAGGAGACTTCAGTCAAAAGCCAGGTGGCACGCTGCAGACAGAGGTCAGGGAAAATCTCAAGTTTAAAGGAGCCTTAAGTCTTTCTAGACCTAAAATTGTTAATGCGAGCGAAGGAATTGTGCTAAAGAAGATGGAGATCTTAAGCTTACCCCAGGGAGATTAAGAAAAATAAAAGCTGACATGTACCAAAAATATACGTGGTCAAAATTGTAACAGTCCTAGACTATTAGACACAGTTTTCAAAACTTAAATCTTTTACCGGAAAAAAAAAATGAAATGATATGATTTTGACTGTCAGAAAGTAATAAAAACAATAAACGTGCCTGAAAAGTGGTACTGGCTGTGAAATCTTCCCAAGAATTCAATAATTGAAGTAAAACTGATAAAAATAGCTGGCATATTGGAAAGTGTCAGAATTAATAAGCTTTTCTAACTAGTGTTATAAAATCAGAAGAGTTGGTGAGGCTGTTTCCTGGTGCTTTCAAGTAATCGATTAAAAAAAGACCTGAAAATTTAACAATCTTGGTACTCAGGTATTTAGAGAAAAAGAAATTTGGTGAAATACTAGATAATAAGAATATAAGTGTGGTTTGGTGATTTTCTGACTCTATGTATGTGAAAATTATTTCCTGGGATGAATAAAAATCAATATTAATACAAACCCCATTCTCAAGGTAAATTATTGCTATTTCCACTACTAGAAGCATCTGTGTAATAGGTCAGAAAAGATTATTTTGATAGCAATAATTATGTAGATAATTATAAGCCCAGTGCCCCCCCCCAAAATAAATTATATCAAGACCTTGGGGCAACCACTTGATTATAATATCATTGTATAATTATCATTTAATCTGCAATTATGAATTATAGTGGCAATGAAGCCTTAGCATGGAATACATATTGTAAGGCAGAAAAATATATCACCTACTTTACATACTAAAAAGAGAAGATAGTAAGATCCCTAAATGAAGTGGACACTGGGCATATATATATATATATATATATATATATATATATATATATATTTTTTTTTTTTTTTTTTAGGGGAGGAAGAGAGGAGTGGAGGGAGAGGGAGAGAGAGAATCTCAAACAGCCTCCAAGCCCAGTGTGGAACTTGTAATCCTGTTAGAGTGATGAGACATATTCAGGGACATCTAAAGAATATAAGCAAATATTTGTGCAAAAGTGAGGAATGCAAATGCTAAGTGTTCAAAATGACAGAAATCAAGGAAAACATAAATTCTAGTGACCTATAAGGTTTCAGGGACGAGATAGGGCCTAAGGAGGATCCCGATGCCCAGGTAGGGTTAGATAAGTAGATGGACAGGAGTATCCTTTTCTGAACCAATTGGAATACTGTGAGCTGGGAGTTGGCCCCTTCGTCCTCACGGGACAGGAAATGAGCTGCCCAGCTCACCCAAAGTTTAGCTTGGAAAGCTTCAATACCCCATCTTGTTGTCAGTTCCTTTCCTCCAGAGGCGTTCACCTCATCTCAATCAGCTTTCAAATTTCCCTCCCCAGCAGGTGTGCCAGCTGGGGTCCTCCTCCTCTCAAAACTGCTCCCCACCCTGATAAAATGTATAAATGGAAACATTAAAATCAACCGCTCTGGGCCAGGACTTTGAGATGTATCAGAATCCCTACAGGAAGGACCTGGAATGGGGGATTCTGAGAGCCTGTCCCTATCTGAGACTATCTGGCATAAATGAATCCTACAGAAATCCATAAGCCAAACACCAGCACGACATCACTAGAAATCAGGTATATGAACAGATCTGAGCACTAGTACCTAGAGAAGAGCTGCATCCCATGGTGTGTGGTCCCCACAGAGAGCGGAAGACAATCTCAGGCCAAAGGCATCCATGCATGGTACCAAATAATTCATAGATGAGCCCAGAACACTGAATGTGTATTCAGGACTTTTTGGCACAAACTGTGACCTCCGCATCTGAAATTACCAGTTTTTCCTTCCAGGGGGGGAAAAAGGAAGGCATTCACTCCGTCCGCATCTTAACACAGAATTATAAATGACAACCGACCTCTCAAAATTGTGGCTTTGGTTACATAAAGATTAGTCTCATGTGGAACGTGGACATGTCTGTTGATTCTGAATCTGTGATTTCGCCTCAGCTACACACCCTTACCAGACAGGGTGTGTGTTTAGGAGTTGCCCTCCCCTTGCAGGCAGCCGTGCAGGAAGTGTGCAAGGGAGAAGGGCAATGTTGTAGACAGCTCCAGGTCGCTGATACGCATACCCAGTGTCATGTTTCCATCCTTAAATGAATGCAAATTGCCCTAAGTGCTTTTAGACTAAAAATAAACATTAAAAAATATGGTAATGGGTGTGCTTCCCTTTGTTTCTAAACATCTTGCTGCTGACCCAGAATTAGGAGGGCACACACGTAAGGCCAGTTTGCCCCCCTGGCAGTGATGGATTCGTGGATTGTCCGTGGATGACAGCACGCATTTTTCATTTGATGGGCCAAGAAACAATGCAAAACAGGCCAACCTAAGCACAAATGGAGCTTAGGCCGTGGATGGTACTTAGGGGTCACAGCGAGACTCCACCAACCCCTTCACCCCTGACCTCACCCTCAGCCCAACGCCACCCCCAAGATTTGGAAATACAAGGAATTCCATTGTCCTTGGAGATTTCAGCTCTATATTAACACACAGTAGCACAGAGCAAGGAGATGTTGAGGTTTTTTTTTTTTTTTTTGAGTGAGAATGGTCTCCGGGTCTGTAGGATCTGTAGGATCTGTAGGATCTGACTGTGCTGGAATCAAAATTGGTAGACTTCTCAGTCATTCAAGCACAAGAATTTTTTCGCTTTCTGGTTCAGCTTCCCCATGGTGTCCCCACACATCCATCCTGTAAGGAAGTTCTTAGGCCGACTGCCCAGGCTTAGAGTGTCACAGAAAAGAAAGAAGAAGGTGAGAGAAGCAGATCCAGAGAGAGGAGGAAGAGTTGTTCGCTTTCTGAGTGAACACCGAGGCTTCCAGGCTCCCTGTCTTGTGCAGAATCTGGGTAATAGATTAAAATATTGGACATTTTTTTAAAAGGAAATTAAGTAAGGGTCTGGGGATGGGGCAAAAGGTCAGAGAGAAAGAGGGTTTCATAGGAGTCTCTGGATTTGCTGTAGGATTCTAGAGAACTGGGAAGGCAACTGGAAGGTTTTGAGGAAGGTTACGTGACTCTTGGGTTGAATCCCACTTACTGTTGTTCTGAGAGATACAGGAAGAGAAGGAAATTTATTTTTCAATTACTTCTGGTTACCGGACAGTGCTTCTTTAAAGGGGACTCTATGTGTGGAATGACAAGGGAACCTTTTATAACTAGCTCAGATTAAACACCTTAATGTATTTAAAGAAAGACACACATCTAAAGTAGGACTAGTCAGTCACAAAAACACAAGGAACCAAAAGGAGACAGATGACTGGTGCTCACAGAGCCCTACGACTGTCCAAGAGAGGAAAGCCCTGACCCAAGGACTGCCCTCTCCAGCTCCAGGGAGAGAGAGCTCTTTTGGATAACCTGATAATTAAGGTGATCATAGTCTAATGTCAGTCATAGGTAAATCCTATAAGTCATCCCCCTTGTTCTGATTCCATGCTCAGGAGCCAATGTGTTCTATTCAGGCCTTCGACACATTGGATGAGGCTCAACTGCACTGGGGAAGACATCTGCTCTACTCACTCTACAGATTTAACTATTATTTCTCTTTGGAAAACACCCTTGCAGGCATACCCAGAATAATGCTACCCAAATATCTGAGCACCCCAGGGCCCAGCCAAGTTGATACAAAAAAGTTAGACATCGGAGTGGCTGTGTTAGCCATTAAAATTGTTCACTAGCTATGAACAGTTATATTTCTGGTGGGAAATTAATACATTGGTCTTCTGCTTTATGTGTTTATTTGCTCATTTGATTAATATGAGACAATATCTGAAAAAGAAATTTGTTTCCAGCGTGCTGATGATTTTAGAAACAGAGCCCCCAAGACTGATGTTTACTTAGCCACTGGTACCTTCATGAAGATAACGAATACTATCTAAATAGTCAGATGGCCTTTCTCTAGGGAGTCTTACTTTGCTATCTGCATTCTCTTCATCAATACACGTGCTAGCTTAAAGACCTCTTTTCAAGGGGCACCAGGGTGGCTCAGTTAGTAAAATGTCTGCCTTCAGCTCAGGTCATGATCGGGGGCTCCTAGGATGGAACCCTGCTTAAGGCACCCCGCTTGGCAGGAAGCCTGCATCTCTTTCTCCCTCTGCTTCTCTTCTTGCTCTCTCTCTCTTTCTCTCTCTGTTTCTCTCTCATCCTCTCTCTCTCAAATAAATAAATAAAATCTTTTTGAAAAAAAAAAAACTCTCTTCAAAATGAAACAAGGGATCAAGCAGCTACCCAGTAAATGTCAAACAAAGGAGACAATCACTCTGAATATTTGAAGTGCCATAACCCAAGAGCTGTTAACTTTTTTGTAATGAAATTCAGTGTAATGAAAAGAAGGCAATGAAACTTTGGATCCTGCAAATCAAATGTCTCACCAATATTATTCCAAAAGAAAATGCATCCTCTTAAAATTATATCATATTCCTGTCAGATGGGAAAAAAGCAGATGAATTATGAATTACTTGGAGGCACAAATACATATTTAATATTTCTTGATGTTGAGCTTTCACATACTTTTTCATCCTTAAGACAGGAAATCTCAAATTTGATGGTCAGCTATAAATTATTACATGTTGGATTAAGAATAATTTTTAAAAGTCCTGAACTTCAGTTCTCTCTGGTTGAAAATACACAGACACTGTAATTATCTCTTCATCTTTTTGGACTCCCTTAGTTCCAGCCCTGGGAATTAGAAAGACTCCTTATTTTTTTCTTGGAATTATTCTGTTCATGAGTGCAAGAGACCCTAGTGTAAGGGGTTACACAATGCATCACCAAGGGCATACCGAGAAGGGTTATTATAAAAGTTCAAGTGAATACATTGCTTATATCAAGGAACTTATATAATAGGGTTATTTTTTCAAACTCTCTGAAGAATCCATGTTCAGATCCAATTAAAGAACTAGACTTTAGATGCTAGATTATAATAGCGTCAGTGATATAATACTGTTACGCTTGTCCCTCTGATACCCATTTCCCCAGCCTAGCCCTACAGAAGCCAGAAGCAGCAGGAAAAGGATAAGAGGAAGGGCCTTTTAATGCCTGAAAAGGAGCTATAATTATGGAGACTGTATTATAACAGAAAATTACAGAAAAGCTAAGGCATCTTTCCAAAATATCATAGGGGCAGGGAAAGGAGATTTAACACAATATGTTTGAAGGCACTGGTTGGCCAAAAGTAGGTCATTTCCTTTTTGAACCCTATCGATTTCAAATCGTTCCATTAAAAAAGCCACCTATACACACAGACCTACACATATTATATGGGCTGCTGTTTTCATTTAATACTATCATGAATATTTCTCATGGCATTAATATTCTTCTATATCCTTTCTCTGGCTCTATAATATTTCATAAATATTTCATAAATACATGATAATTTATTTAACTGATTCCTTATTATTAAATATTTAGATATTTTGCCTACATTTGATGTTATAACCAGTGCTGTAATAAATTAATAAATAACTTTACCTATAAAGCTTTGCCCATAACCATGATGAGTTCTGTGGGCTATATCTTCGGAAGTGGAATTACTGGATCAATGATTATACATGTATTGGAAGTTTTGGACATATATTGTCTAATTTCAAAATGAGTAACTCCTCGGTGAATATATCTTCTTAAAATCATATCAGTAACTCCTCAGAATCTTCTAAAGTTTATATGCATTTTATTTGCCAAAAGTAAAAATTGAAAATAGGATATTCTAAATACCCAAAATTGTGTTGTACAGCATTTAGTTAGTAGAAAATATCCAATGTGAAATTTTAAAACTTTTATAAACAGTGAAACACGTCAAGTCAAACTACCACCACCTTCACAATAAAAACCAACCACATATTTATTTAATTTCCAGGCTTTCAGGTAAAATTGTTTTAATGATACCCACACTAAATATCTATGTGAAATATTCTCACCAAGAAACCTCTAGAGAAAAGTCTTTCTTCTATGAGCAGGGGCTCTTTGGGTAATAGTTGGACTTCGTGAATACTTGGGTTAAAAATCAGAGACGCGGGGATCCCTGGGTGGCGATCCAGATGACCAAAATCAAAATTATGAGCCTTAATATAGTCCTCCCACATTTTCTGGGGGAAGAAAAAAACTTAACTGAAATCTGACATGGTTAAACTAATTGCCAAATATATAAAGTATTGTCTTGGCTTCTGAACTTAACACAGTGTATAGTTCAATAGTCATAATTATTACTCTGTGAGTGATAATAAGAAATACTTTAAATTAATATTGTTTATAAGGAGTGTTTAAAGCATTTTATACCATCTGATTTGAATGTCATTACACTGATACAGGATAGATTTGGTTTTCTCATCTTATACCAGAGGAAGCCAAAACTCAAGAAATTAGTTGACATATAGCCCTGGTATGAACATAGCTATTCATCAAAGATGTGTCTTAATTTCAAGTCCACTATTTTGCTACCATGCCATTCTGCTCTCAGCTCGGGTGGTTGGTTGTTCATTCACTCATTTATTCAATAGGTACCGAGCATCAGTATGTGCCATATCCTTTCACAACTTGTGAGCATTGGAGTGATAGCAGGGGCAGGGAATGGTGGCAGGAAAGCAGTAATTCAAAATTAATTTGTAAGATCTCAGGGAAAGGTAAGTGCTGTGAAAACGAATCAGGGTTAGAGGAGAGAGAAGGATGAAAGATACTATTTAAGATTATGCTCTCAAGGAAGTTCTCTCAGATAAAGTTAACTTTTTTTTTTTAAGATTTTATATATTTATTTGAAAGAGAGGGAGAGAGGAGGAGAGGGAGAAGCAGACAACAGGATCATAACCCAAGCCGAAGGCAGATGCTTCACTGGCTGAGCCTCTCAGACACCCCAAGGTTAACTTTTTGAGCAGTGATCTGAACCAAATGAGGGATCAAGCTATGCAGACCTCAGGAGCAAGAGATTTGACAAGGAACATAGAAATCTACCTGCTTTTTAACATTAGTAGCTATCCTACAAGAACAACTAAGGCAAGGCTTGCCTTCTATTAGCTTGATAAATAACTCTAGATGTAGAGATAATGCATTTTGCTTAAATAAATAAAGATATGTTGAGGAGGGGCAAAGACCAAATAGCATATCCACCACACAGAAGAAAAAAAAAAAGAAAAGAAAGAAAACTGCTGGGCTTTCAACTCTGTCTGACATGTTTTTTCACTATTAAGAGCTTTTTTCTCAGGACAGTGTTGGGCAGTATAGCTTTTTATTTCATTCTTTTATCTTACACTTTCAATATAGAATCAGATCAAATGAAATTTCATTCACAATCTTGTAAGTACCTTTTAAAGATATCAAATAAGAGATGGGAGAACTTTTTTTTTAATTGTATATATTTTGTTAATTTTTATTAACATGTTAAAAAGGTATTTTAACCATTTTCCCCTACGGTCTGATGTCTTTACCGTCAAGTAATGAGGTGCAATATTACTCGCTTGCATTGTATGCGATATTGGAGATCTTGATCATCTAACTATTTGGGAGAACTCAAATAAATTAAGGAAGGGATGCCGGGGTGGCTCATCGGTTGAGCATCTGCCTTGGGCTCAGGGTGTGATCCTGGAGACCCGGGATCGAGTCCCACATTGGGCTCCTTACATGGAGCCTGCTTCTCCCTCTGCCTATGTCTCTGCCTCTCTCTGTGTGTCTCTCGTGAATAAATAAATAAAATATTTTAAAAACCCAAATAAATTAAGGAAGAATTCTAATAACTTGGGAAAAACCTTGTAGAAATAACTTGCAGCTAGTAAGCAAAAGAATTGTCAAGAGATGCCAAAGACTTAATTTTATTATACATCTGACCTTAGGATAGAGAGCTTGGGTAGCTGCTGAAATCCACCCCCCCCCCCCCCCCCGCCCCTGTAATGATTGCTATCATTTTTTTTTAGCTCTGTCTGCATAACAGGCCACACGCTGAGCACTTCTCATGCATTGTGGTAAAAACCTCTAAAGGTTTTATGAGGTAACTACCATCACCATTATTCACTGTATTGATGAGGTGAGGTTGAAGTCCCCAAGGTCATGTGACTGGTAAAATGGCAAAGTGAGGATTTGGAGAGCCAAGGCTCTCACAGAACCTGCAAACCTGACATGGTACCAGATTTCAGAGTTGAATTCCAGGCCACTCTCATGGAGTTCCAACTACCTCAGTGTGGATTAAAAGCTGCATGAGATTTAACAGCCACACCTGGCCCCTCAACTCAAGACACCTTAGAATTCAAGGATATCTTGAACAGCTCAGTGTATGGCAATTAGAAAAACAAAAGCTTGGCTAACTCTAGTAGTAAATGAGATTGGCCGTGCTTCTTCAAAGCAGGAGATCTAGACTAGAGCAAATTTCTGGAAGGCATAGCCCTACCCTTCTGCTTTAGTACAAACTGGGTGACAACACTCTGTCATTTACCATGCCTGTGATGCCTGGGACATTCATAGCCAGAACCTGTCTGACCAAAAAAAGGAAGGGAGGAAGTACTGAAGCTCTTCTAGGGAAGACGAAACCTACACACAGGATGAGACTTCACATCACTTGTGAAGCCACTACCTGGTACAGAACTAGCATGAGGGTAGGTCAGCTGTCCTGGGGAGCTTGACCCAAACTCAGGGGCAGGAACCAGCACCAGCTGGTTGAGATAACAATAACCAGCACCAGATAACATCAAGAACCAACCCAGAAGAGGCCTGCAACAGCTTTGGCAACTCCCCACTTCCCTGTCAGCGCGTAGCGTGACAGTGTCTCCTGCAGGAACCGGGAAGTGTTCTGACAAGTTTTTATCATCTGTTAATTATTGTCTTTCCCCTAAAGAGAAATATTTCCTGACAAGTTAAAAACCTCTCTCTGTAATAAAAATGCGTTTGGCCTTTCTGAACCATCTCTGTTTTTGAAGACGATCTTCTGGAAAGATGCTGCAGTGGAATCTTCCAGTCATTTGTCAGGCCAGTCTTTGTCCATCAACCAGGAGTTGCAGTTACTACTTAATGCTCAAAGTGGGATATCAGCATAACCCTTGACAACCACAGAGAATTCTTAGTTTACCCCATCCTGGTCCCTGATCTGATAATGCACAATTGTAAGAGAGAAACCCAGGACAGAGAAGGGTCTCATGTGTATGTCCGTGTGTTTGTGTCTGTGTATTTTTGTGTCTATGTCCCAAACTTTTTCCTTTACTCTATGTTGCCTTTGGAGAATGACAGATTATATATAATTTGTACAGCCATATTACCAAGGACTAGAACAGGACCAGATGAGTATTATGAGTGGTGAATGATGATGAAGACTCTGGAGGAACAACAGAGACTGGAGAAAACAAAGAGGCAGGAATGTCTTCTGGAGAAAATGAACTTCAAAGAGCATTAGTAGAAAATAAATGTCCTGAGAAACCAACAAATGTGATGAAAAGAAACCAAAGGTACAGAACAACTAAATACAATGAGCAAAATTTAAGAAGATTATGGAATTTAAAAAAAAAAATCTTAAAATATATTTTGGGAACAATTGGTGAACTTTGAATTTTTAAGACCATTCCATAATAGTGTTAATCCAAGGAAATTTTTAGATTCAAAATCCAATATAATTGTTTATATAGAAAACAAGTAAAAATGCTTTAGGAATTCTGCTTAGCTTCAGTGCCTGTTTTACTCCTAGAAACCAATTCTTGGAGTAACACTTGACCTGTATTACCCACCCTACCCCAACTCTACCAGAATCATGAGAGCTCCGCAGAAAGCTAGTGAGGAGCTCTCGCTTGTTGGGGTGGGGAAGGGGAGAGAGGCATGGAGATGAGTCTGAGAGTGCAGTATATGGCTAAATGAGAAAGACCTAAATAACTAGATGTATGGTAAAAACCACAATAAGCCCAGAAGAAACAGAACATTGATTCAGTTCCTATCCGTGCAGTACAAAGAGCCATGGTCTCTGAACAAGCCTTGGGGTATATTGTTAAAACAGGCCGAGGCTATAAGTAATGATTATAGCACAACAGATTAAAAACAATCCATGGTTCAGAACAATAACAAAGGAAGTGAAGGGGTGATTTTTTGTTGTTGTTGTTGTTTTGCGAAAAAATAAGCATTGATCTAGAGATACTTCTTCCCACCCCACACAGCCATGAGTTGACCAGGTTGGCCCTGGTTGGGGCTGCTTTGGCAAGTGAGAAAGAAATTGAGAGCACAGTAGTGGTGACAGGAAGAAAATGAGGGCAGGGAACCTGGTAAGACCCGAAACACTGGAGAAGCATGATCTTTGTTCCTCTTCCTTTGATGCCTTTATTCCAAAAGTTACTCTATGTTCTCAGTGATTTGTGGGGCGTGGGGTCAGGTGGGGAAAGGAGGGGTTTTGTCTTTTCATTCCCAACTATGTGCCCACAAGGCTCTGCGAGAGAAAGAACCCCCCTCAGTAAATAAAACATGGAATGTAAATAGATAAAAACACTGTAATAAAGCTTTTTTGGGGAAGATCCTGTTCCTGGAAAACGTGTTTCCTACAAGTTTCTGTGATAGCACTAAATACCAGTGTTTATGTTTTGCGCACATAAACCTCTATAAAATCAGAAGGAAGAAGGTTTCCTCGTGAGCCGGTAGGAGAAAACAACAGCAAATATTTCATTTTCCACTGTGATCGTTATTATGGGCAGACTTGGTCTGTGCTAGAAGGAGATTTTTCCCAAGAGTAAAAAAAAAAAAAAAAAATCAACCAGGGTTATACGAAAGAATGAGTTTATGACCTTACCAGGCAGGTGAGGTTTATGTGGTATCAAGTACTGTCTTATGGTTTCTACTCAGTGACTTTTATTTTTATTTATTTATTGTTTACTCAGTGATTTCTAATTGGGCATCTCTACTATTTGCCAAGCATGTGCTTGATGGACATGCGCGTGCAAGCACACACACACACACACACACTTTTTCTTTTTTTCAAACAAAAGGAGGAGGAGGAGCTCTTTTTTTTTTTTTTTTTCAAACAAAATATATATATAACCCAGTAACAACAAGCTTCTCCAAATTCTTCGCAGGAGATGTAAGGTTGTTAGGAACTTTTAAATTCCCTGCCCTGTGGCAATGCAAAACCCCAGTGCAGGCTACCCATGACTTCCTGGGGCTAGATCAAACATGGCTGGTTTTCTTGAGCTTTCTCTGCTGTAAACGCTGCTCTAGTTCTGTGCTGTGTTGATGTGAAAACATCTGCGTCAAGATTTTCAACACTCATCATGTTCACACAAACCATTTGGAGTTAAATTATTTTCTAACAAAAACATAAAGGTGCATATTTGAAAATTTTCCCCTCTAGAAAGTTCTTTCTGTTGTTCCTCTACAAGGGAATGTCCCACTGACATTACCCCAACAGAGTTTCCAATCTCATACCATCTTGTTGACTTTTTTTTCCTCCCTCCCCTTTCTCTCTCCTTTACCTCCTGACCACCTCCCCCCCTCAACACTCAACACAAAAGAATAATGAACAAATAAAACATTCTTCATGTAAATGAGAAATAAAAAAATTCTCATGTAAAACAGTTTAACTGTCTGTTTTTGTTACCTGGGCTCCTGCCATCCCTAATCTTCTGTCTCCATGGAGTGTATCAAAGTGTTTTCCCAACATAGGCAGCCTCTTTATATTTCCTTTCCTAAGAGGAATTCTCCTGGCAGCTGTTGAGAATGTAGTTTTCATTGCAGTGCATGCGGAAATTCAAACAGTGAAGTCTCCTCCTTGAGGAAGGTCTGGAGGCCCCAGAGCACACCTTAACCCAAACCACCTCATCCCCAGCTGCTGAAACAAGTCAGCAGGCCTAGAAGTCCTGGGTAGACCATCATATTAAGCCTCTGTCACCCAGCAGAGAGCAAGTCCTTAAGGGATGGAGGCACAGAGGTAAAGACTGGACAAAGACCTAAAGGACGATGGGATGCCCTAAAGTAAGACAAGGGTGAGCTGCTGGGGGGAAATCTGGGGAGGAGAAAACTTCAGGACCCCGGATGGGGAATAAGACTGGAAAAGGGTTGCCAGCATTTGTCTAGTGCTGGTTCCATGCCAAGTACTCAATACAAAAGTTATAGGAAGGTCTTGATCCTTAGCCTACAGGTATCCCCATTGCATGACCAAACAGCACACAAAGCAAAGCACTTCAGACTATAGTGTGAGATGTACCGATATGTGGTAGAAAAGATAGTTGGTGAAATATGTAAAGATATTTCTGTAATATTTATATTTTGTGTTTTCTGTTTTATGATAAAAAATAATGATGGTCCAAATGGGACAAAAGAATATATTAAAAGAGTCCAGGTGGTCTTAAACTCATTGCAAGAGTTTGGGGAGTCTTGTCCTTTTCTGTCTTTGTGTTTGTGGGTTTTTTCCTAGCATTCATCATAATCTAAGATGCCATAAACCTCCTTCACGGTCTCTTCTTTCTCAGCATCTCATTTGTGGCTGGTCTGCAGACTACATCACCCTACTCACATGGACTATTCAAATCTTAATTTATTCCACAAACATCTGGAATCAGCCTAAAATAGTGGAGACAGCAGTGTCTTGGCTAGGAGTGTGGACTCTGGAACCAGACAGTCCAGGTTTGGTTTCCAGCTCTAGCACTTACCAAACGTGTGACCACAGGCAATTTACTTAACTCAACTGTGCCTTAGTTTTCTTCATCTGGAAAATGAAGAAATTCTTACCTTAAAAGAGTATGTTGATAGTTAAATGGGCTCATATTTGTAAAGTGCTGAGATCAGTGTTTGGCTCACAGTAAATGGTACATTAATGTTTCTGTGGAAGACATTATGTCAGCTGGTGAAAACATGACTTGTTTTCATGCAGCTGACATTCTGATGACTTCCCAAGGTCTACAAATAACTAACTACAGAGGAATCCCTTTTCCTAGGATAAATGGTACCAGGAAAACCTTCTTAATGTGAGGAACAAAAATTCAGAGTAAGTACAGTTTTTTTTTTTTTTAAAGTTTTGGCCTGGATTTAATCTTTATAAAAGGAAACTTGGGCAGCTCCAGTGGCCCAGCAGTTTAGCGCCGCCTTCAACCCAAGGTGTGATCCTGGAGACCCAGGATCAAGTCTCACGTCGGGCTCCCTGCGTGGAGCCTGCTTCTCCCTTGCCTGTGTCTCTGCCTCTCTCTCACTCTGTGTCTCTCATGAATAAATAAATAAAATATTTTAAAAAATAAAAAAATAAAAAAGGAAACTCAAAACATGAAAGAAATGTTTATTTTATCGTTTGTTTAACAAAATAGAGGATATAATTGCAACAAAGAATAAATCACGTGTTTTGTACTTTTCCTACAGAAGGTACAGTACGATAGTTTTGCTTTCTATTTAAATTCTTATAACACTATCATAAAGCAGACCTCCTTTGTAAAAATGTTAGCCAGCTTCATAAATTTTCCTAATGACTGCAAATTATTTTTTTAATACTCTTGTCATCATCTTTGTCAGTTTTCTCTCAGCCTTTCATCTTGTCAACAGTTTGTGAGTGATTTTCGCATTTATCTGGACTTTGTGATTTCCACGGGGTTTTTTGTAGTTCTTGAAATTTCACAGCAATGTATTCACATTGTGTCTGAATTGTATTAAATGTTTGCAGGATCTCCCAACCAGAAGGAAAATATAAAGATATCATGGTGAGAGATAGAGATCATTTATGATATAAGGAGAGAAGCAGGGATCCCTGGGTGGCGCAGCGATTTAGTGCCTGCCTTTGGCCCAGGGTGTGATCCTGGAGACCCAGGATCGAATCCCACGTCGGGCTCCGGTGCATGGAGCCTGCTTCTCCCTCTGCCTGTGTCTCTGCCTCTCTCTCTCTCTCTGTGTGTGACTATCATTTATTTATTTATTAATAAATAAATAAATAAATGAGAGAAGCATTGGAGTTATTATTATAAGTTTCCAGCTAATAAGTGACTATTCTCATTCTTTATTATTTCTATTTTCTCTTACAGACTCAGAACTTCAGAGAGTAAGGTGGTAAATAACCTGCTTTCTTTATTAATGTAAGTCCAAAAAAACCAAATATAACAACCACAGTATACACCGAGTTCTATAGGAGGAAGCTTGGAACAAGTGAATCTGTACCTGAAGAAGTCTGTATATTAAGCTAAGACTAAAAGATTGGGCAGGATTTAAACAAGGCAAGGACATTCCCAAATTGATGAGGGCAGAAAAATTTGTGGTACTTTTAGGGAATAGTGGGCAATCTGGTAAAGTTAGAGAGCATATGGATTGTGACCAGGATATAAACATGGATTTGGGATGGGGGTGAGTGGTTAGGAAGTGGCAAGAGCCAATGGAGAAAATAACTCTAATTGTGGTGTGAAGATTGAACTAGAAAGAGAAAATATTGGAAGCTAGAAGTCACATCAGCAAGCTATTTAATTATCCTATCAAACCTGAACCATCACTTACCTTTCTCTGTTCTTGACTTTTCTTCCTCCTTCCTTCCATCTCTCTTTTTTCCTCCCCACCCCCATGTCCCACCTACTTCTACGTATAACTCGGAGCCTTTCAACTCTAAACATCCCGTAGGCACACAAGGCCCAGGGAATGGTAGGAAGGAAGGAACAAAGGCTGCCAATAACCCCTCGGCCACCATGTGCAGGGTTTGAAGGGAGAAGGAAGCAGAGTTTCAAGGAGCATCTATATACCAAAATCTACCCTGGCCCTTGACATATCTTATTTCACGTAATCTGCACAAGCCTATGAGGTAGGGAGTCTTAATTTCATTGTTACAGGTGAATAAACTGTGGTTGTGTTGGGAACCAGGAATTCCCATCCTGCTCCACTTGTCACCAATCCATGCTATTTCCACCGCATCTGTACTAAGCAGTGAAGAAAGGATGGGCAAGATGAGAACTCTGGTGAGAATGACAGTGGGAAAGAGCAATTTAGCCTGTAAAAATTACATGTACATGACCTTCCTAGTCACAAGGTCCTTACTAAGTTACTGTTCCTCTTGATTTCTGGGGTGTTGTTGTTGTTATTGTTTTCACAAGCCACTCAGATTAGTCTGAGTCAGGTGTCTGAATCCGCTCCCTCCATGGGATTTCTCAAGAAACTACCCCCAAAGTCCACATATTGAAAGCATGACCGCTTGCCAATTCCTTACCCATCCCAGGCTTATACTGTTGTCAGACTCAGGCAATCTTTCAAGAAGCAGAGCATCCTGAACTAGGTTCCTAGGGTGAAAATTTTGGAATTTTGGAAGGAAGTCAGAATAATACATTATATTTAAATTCATGAATTAATCCATTCAATAAATATTCTGAGTGCCTAAAATGGGCCTGGCATGACATTAAACAATGGGGATAGAACAATTATAAAACAGTCATGATTTCTTTATTTGTGGTGCTTGTGTTTGGGTAGAAAAATGACATCCCAAGGCAATATAGTAATAAATGATAATGGGAAGGAGGAGTTGGCCATCCTAACTTGAGAGAACTTGAGCAGTTAGAATGTGTTTCTACCTTCAGTTTTCCATTTCAGAAACACCCTCCCTAAGCATTCATATATTATAGGAACTGCTTGAAAAGTCCCCATCTATTTGCTGTTCAAGGTCAAAGAGAATCAAGTCATCTACACTCAGGATTAAGTTAATTCCCTTCAATGTCATATAATTTTTTGAGCACTCACTCTGTGAATGATCTCAAATACGGAACTGAGGTTATGTTGGTCAAAGCCACAATTATTGAATTTCAAGCAGTTATTTGACATGGAAATAACACAATATGGAAAAAGTAATAACTTCTTGCATCCTGTTTCCAAGAGAGCAGAGGGAGAGAGGCTTTCTGTGGCCATAAAGAAATAGCAGAGAGCCAAGAACTCCTCAAGAATTTATCTCTATTAGGAAATTTAGACACAACACCAAGTAAACATTATTCTTCATTTTCATTAAGAAAAGCAGAGCAAGGTATCCTACCGTGCTAATGGGAAGATATATGTTTGCTCCTGACACCCAGGAAATGTTCCAGCATCAGTAATATCTGTTGAAAGTAGAAATTGAATGCCTTATTTGCCCTAGATAGTATTTCTTTTGAATTGAAGAGACTGAAGTATTGTCTACAAGGCCCTACCTAGTGTGTACCCCCAGTGCTTATCGTTAGCTCACCCTCTATTCTTGTTCTCTTGTTTGCCTGATTTCAGCACCCCAGGCCTCATCTTCACTGTCCTCAAATATACCAAATCATGCTCCTGCCTCAGGCTTTTTTTCACTTGCTACTCCTCCTGCCTGGAACTATCCTCCCCAAACTATCCGCATGGCTTATTTTCCAATTTGTCAGACCTTTGTGCAAAAGTCACCTTGTCAGGGAGGCCTTGCTGGTCCCATTACATAAGCTGCAATCCCTTTCCCAAGCTTTTCCAGCTTTATTTTCCTCCTTAGCGCTTGATCAGTATCTAACATGTTATTTACCTTGTTTATAATCAGTCTCCCTGCTAAAAATAGGCTCTACAAAGGCAGGGATTTTGCCTGTTTTGTTCACTGCTGTATCCTCACGAGCCAGAACAGAGTTTGGCACATAGCATACACTCATTAAATATTTGTTGAGGGAATGAATAAATACCATAGCCAGCTCCAGCTGGGAAAAGGCCATGGTGAAAGCACTTCCAGCTTAGTGTGAAACCATCTGAAAATAATGGTTTCAATAGCTGTGAACACCTCCTTGATAAAGAACTACTGGCCTCCTCAGTATTCTTCAAACATGCCAGCTAATAAACCTTTTTTTGAAGCCAGTCTGGAATATGAGTAATGTTATGTCCAGTTTACACCAATAAACAACCCATTATTATGAAGGATATTTGTGTAAGAACATGAATATTTGTCCAACCAGTTCAAAATAAAACTATTCTATATAGCCCTTCAATTATGACTAGCATAAAATATAAATCACCCAACTAGTGCAACTCTCCTAAGATCCTAATGAGCTCCACACACTGGGGGTTGGTATTTTTTAGTAGCAATTCCAGGCGGAAAAAGCACATTTGCAGTGAAGCATTAAATTGGCTATAAAGCAAAGGTAGTTATGGCACCTCTCAGTGAAATAAGATGATGCAATTATTGCGAGCACACAGCTTCATCAGGAACAACAGCCATTCTTATAAACATTTGATTTACGCTGTTATGAACAAACACATAAATAGAAAACATAAATCTATGACTTTCGAATGGACTCATATATCTAATAAAAAGGTGTTATCATTCAATGTTCGATGTCCATTTAGGGCTTGGCTTCCCTTGTAGCTAGTTTAAGAATAGTTGCTTGAGGTTATAAGGACCGTGCACTTAAAAAAGTACAAATGCAAAAAAAAAAAAAAATACAAATGCAATGATATTTCCAGCCATCAGTGATCTTTCCTCTGGGTTAGTGTAAGCAGAGAAGAATACAATCAATCCACCAGGTGTTCCCCCAAATAACTGCTCCATTTATTGGCTTTTAAAGCCAACATATTGGGCATAAATTCCATTAATAGAGACAAATCCTTTCTTGCACAATTAAGCATCAAATTTCTAAGCAAATATCCTGAGAAGAGTAACATGTAAGTGCACCAAAGTAATGCCTGGTAGCAACTCTTTTCCTCAGAAAATCTTTTGCTAGTATAGAGAATGTAAGGAGTTCTTCATTCTTTCTTCTTACTTTTACTCTCCTTTAATGTCTTGGTAGTGGGTGTTAGGAAAACAAAAATACAGCTTGTTCTGTTGTCAAAAGGAGTTGAAGAATAAAATCAACCACTGTGAACCTTTCAGATATGTGATCCTGGCTGCGGGTGGAAATGAATTGATGGAAGATAAGAGACGGGAAAGTCGAACAAGATCATAAATATAAGAATACCTTGTGAAGCATAAATACAAATGTGGGGGAGTTTCTAAAACACATTAGATAATTAAATATTATATGTTTTAATATTTTAAATATTAAAGAAGAGATTTGGGAAGCTAATGATAAACTTCATTAATTTTATTTATTTTTAATTTATGAGATCATTCCCTTTGTCTAAGTGCCCTAAAACTTTTTATTTCCTGTATGGCCAGTAGACTGTATCTGAAATGATAAAATGGCCTGTTTGGACATGCTTTCAGCTAAGATTTCAGCTTAAGATTCTGTTTGCTAGAAAGATGCCCAAACAAGATGACCACATAGAGCAGTTTCTCCCTTGTCCTGACCGCCACTCCCTGGCACTGTAGTCAATTAACTTCTGTCTCTTAAAAAAATTTTTTTTAAAAGATAACCACATATGAGAAGCACCGTACTCTTTGACATTATACATCACCAGAATTAAGGATTGAGTTGGCTAAACTGCTAACATGAGAGGTACCTTACATTGTCTCTTACCTGTCTTTCTGTCCCTTCCTCTCTTTATCTGAAACCATCAACTGTGACCATCTCTCAATCATTTCATTGCTCCAGTGTGGCTATGTAGAAAGAACATGAGAGTCCCCTCCTCATGCCCAGCCCCACCTGTGTATAACTCAACAACCAAACAAGTTATTTGTCCTTCCCTGGGTTCTGTCTCTCTTCCATAAAGTAAAAGTTTTGCTTTCATAGCCTACCAGAGAGAAAAACAACCAATTGTTCTATACCCTGCTTGCTTAGAATAGAAAACTGTCAGATTTACAAGAATGAGTCTGGAAATTTAGAAAATCATTTTTCAGAAATCTGTCTCATTGTAAATCTTCCTGAGGCACTCTATGAAGTAAAGTAGTGCAAGACATATGTGAAAATAAAAACGAGCACATTCCCATTTATATGTTTTACATAATGTAGGCAGAGAATTGGAGAATAAACGTTAAAGAGCTGATAGTTTATTACTCCTTAATAGGACACTGTGACAAAATCAAGAAAGTCATTGAAATGAGGTAATTTCTGCCAAATGAAACAAATCAAAATTATTAACTTGAAGTCAGTGTCCACAAACTTCACGGGTCATTTAGTAGTTTGTAACTGGGCATTGAAGATTGAGAATGTAAGTATGGGGCATTCAGGAGTGCTCAGTGCCCTCCCCTGACTTTCTTCATCCCAACATTCTCTGTGATGTAACATAAAAGCTGGAATAGTAGAACCAGTGAGGGGCCTTCAGAGGTCACCAGCTATGGTTAGTCAGCCATAACTTCTGGGTGAACCGGCATGAAAATTGGTGAGAGAGAGAAAGGAGCTGAATATGAATATGGTTCCTTTGGGCTATTCAGGAGGCAGAAAGGCTGTAAGTCCCAACAAATAGAAGTTGTACATCTACCTGCAGCTGCTTGTGGATTGCTCTGGGAGCCTTAGCCCAGTGGACTTGAATGACACCTGTATTGTAGTGGAATTGATCTCAGGATCAGGTGTGTGGAAAAGGCTGAAGGTTGTCTTCCCACCATATTTACTCCTCAACGCGGATGTCATTTTCTTGGCTCTAGAGAGCCTACCAGCCTAAGGTGCTTTCAGAAAACCATGGGCAGGTAAATAAAAATTAAAACTCACTGAAGGAAACATAATCTGATGGAGGAAGACTGCTATTGTTTGAATATCCCCCAAATTCAAAGGTTGAATACTAACTCCCAAAGGTTATGATGACATTAGGGGTTGGCCCTTTGGGAAGTGCTTAGGTCATGAATGGGATTAGTGTTCCTATAAAAGAGACACTACAGAGACCCCTTGCCTCCTTCCACAATGTTAGGACACAGTCAGAAGGCTCTGGCCAAGAACCTTGGAAGAGGACCTCACCAGAATACAACCACGCTGGCACCTGGATCACAGACTTCCAGCCCCCAGAACTGTGAGAGATAAGTTTCTGTTGTTTATAACTGTTTATACTCTGTCTGTAGTATTTTGTTATAACTATTTTGTTATAACCAAGCTAAACATCTAGAAAAGGTGAATCCCACTGAAGAATTGATAGAAAAGATATATGAGAGCTTTTCTTTTTTTAAAGGATTTTATTTATTTATTTATTTGACAGAGATAGCACAAGCAGGGAGAGTAGGAATAGACTCCCTGCTGAGCAGGGAGCCTGATGAGGGACTCGATCCCAGGACCCTTAACCCACTGAGCCACCCAGGTGCCTCACAAAAAAAGAAAGATTTTCTAAATTAAAATAAATTTCTTACTTTACATGTAGATAGATAATTAAGCAAGAGGATATTTGCTGATAGAAACTAAATTTGTATTCTAGGAAAGAAAGTGGAAAAAAATGTCCCAATATATAAAAAAGCCACAAAGGTAGGAAAATTATGAAGGAAATTATAAGATATGGGAAGGGCTGATGAAAGAGTAACAGAAGATCCATAATAGAAGAGAGAATAGATGGGAAGTAATAATTAAATTTAAAAAAAAGATAAACAGTCTGGAGTTGGACTGAGATCAGGGCAACTTAGTCATTGAAGTTGTGCTGTCCATTTTCCATCCGGATGAAATATTGCAGTGTGGAGGTCTACTTCCACCTAGGATGGAATAAACAATCTCTACCCTCCCCCCACCCACACACACACTGATTACAACAAAAAACCTTGAATAGGATGCACAAGACAGCATCCTTGTGTCTACCCTCTACCCTCCCCCCGCCCCCACACACACTGATTACAACAAAAAACCTTGAATAGGATGCACAAGACAGCTATCTGAGAACTCTGAGAATCAGAAAATCTGAAAAGCAGGAAATCTGAAAGAAAAATAAGGAGATTAGGGAAAAAATCAAAATACCAAGAATACCAATATGGCAGATATTTTCCTGGATTTCTTTTCCCCTTCCTATGCCTCTAGGCATAGACCCTAGAGCACCCAGAATTATGGAACAGAGAGGGGGATACAAAAAATTCTGAAATTATTTTTCTGGCCTGAGGACTATGAAGTAGGTTGTAGGGGTCACTGCAAGACAGAGGCTCTGGGAGAAATCCCTGGGGTGACCCTACATTTTTCTTATCCAATCTTTGCTTCAGGCAAGTCTTAGTCATGAAGCTACATGCAGCAGCCAGTACCACACAAATACCTAAATACCTGAGAGAAAAATCTGAGAGACAAGATAAGGATTCCCTATTGTCCAGCGAGTGTACAGAAGGAAATCATTATTTTCCTTCCTCTCTTTTCTGCAGCTTTACCTCAACACACAGCCAGAGAAATTGCACAACGGCTGCTATGAAGCTAAAACCCCCACTTTTTTGTTCAGAGGACCAGGACAGGGGGCTATAGAGAGTTACATTGTCAGAGGTAGTCATGATGAGAAGATAATCAGAAAAGGAACTCCCCCCAAAATATTATAAGCTCTGGGCTCATCCTGGAGCTACATTTGTGGAACTGACCCATTTCCCCACTAAAAATGATAAAGACCAGATAGATGTACAGTTGAATTCTAATTTTTTTAAAGAGCTGATAAGAAAAACAAAAAGGAAATAAAAGAATTGCGATCAAAAAGAAAGATGTGTCTTATTAGAAAAATCAAGAAATCTGACAAATTATTAGAATCAATGAGAGTTCATCAAAGATTCTGGATATAAAATCAATTTTAAAATACCTATACACTAACAAAGACTTGGAAAATGTAATTTCTAAAAGATATAATATTTGTAACAAATAGCAACATGTATCGTTTACCTGTTCATTCACTATATAAAGAATGGAATTAACAAAAGATCTCTAAGACATGTACAAAGAAATGTTTTAACCTTATTGAAAGACAATATAAAAGATATTTATAATCTGAAGGCCTTACTAGGTTCCTATACAGGAAGATTCATTATCATTACTTTTCCCCTAATTAATATGTATATTCAATTCAGATTGAATTCTAATCAAATTTGCACTGGGTTTTTTCATGGAATTTAGCAAGTTGATTTTTAAAGACTTTATTTATTCATGAGAGACACATAGAGAGAGGCAGAGACACAGGCAGAGGGAGAAGCAGGCTCCTCATGGAGAGCCTGATGTGGGACTTAATCCCAGGACCCCAGGATCATGACCTGAGCGAAGGCAGACACTCAAACACTGAGGCACCCAAGCATCCCTTAGCAAGCTGATTCTAAATATTCACAGAACAGCAAAGACCCAAGCATAGACCACACAGATTTGAAGAATAGTGAGATAGACTATGCCTACCAGCAATCAAAATTTATTATAAAGAAATAGTGATTTTAGAAGGGTGGTATGAGTACAGAGATAAACAATTAATAAAAACTAACAAGTAATTAATAAGACACACACATATATAGAAATGATGTGTTTAAGTATTTCAAAGAACTACAAATAATGGTGCTAAAAGAAAAGGTTATCCAAACATTAACAACAATCATCATTATATATTACCCCAACCATATGCTAAATGGATTAATAATTTGTGAAAAGCAATATTTAAAAATTTTTAAAGAACATAAAGATTATTGATTCAGAGTTTGAAACGACAGGAAAATCATAGGCAACAAAGGAAAGGAGTAGCACATTGACTACATTAAAGCAAAAACTTCTGCAATCAAAAGCCACTATGAACAAAATGAAAAGACAAGTCACCAAGGACTAGAAGCTATTTGCTTGGTACACAATCAAAAATAAAACAAATATTATCCAGACTCCCCCCCCAAAAAAATAGTTTTTTCAAATTAACAAGAAGAAGGGGACAATACAACAGAACATGTAGAAATGAATAGGGAAGTCAGAGGAGGGAAAAACTAAATGCAACCTCAGGGAAATGCAACTTAAAACCAACATGGGATGTGACTTCTGACTGGTAACAATGAAAAGGGCTAAAAGTACCTGATGTAGAGCAGCAGGGTCACTCATATACTGAAATACTACTGATGGGAACACACACATTTATTTATTTACTTACTTACTTATTTACTTATTAAGGAGAGAGCAAGCACAAGTGGAGGGACAGAGAGAGAGAGAGAATCTCGAGTGGACTCCCCACTGAGCACAGAGCCTGACCCAGGGCTTGATCCCACTATCCAGAGATTATAACCTGAGCCAAAACCAAGAATCAGATGCTTAACTGACTGAGCCACCCAGGTGCCCTGGGAATGTATATTTTTAACAGCAATTTTGACAGCAATTTAGCCATTTCTAGTAAAGCGGAAGAGGTATATCCCAATAGTCCAGCAATTCAACTCCTAGTAATATATCCTAAAGAAATGCTCATACTTATGCAGAAACAAACAAAAACCCCATGAGCAACAATGCACTTGGCAGCATCATCTGTAATGTTGTGAAATTGGACGCCCCAGAAATAGCCATCAAGAGTGCACTAGAAACCCTGGGAATGATGTCATCGATATGACAAAATAAGCATTTTCTACCATCTTTCCCCCCACCAAAAAAAAAACACCAGAGGGACTTTGTGTAAATCCAGGAGCCCAGTGGGAGAAGTCCCAGCCTGCTGTTGGAGCGGGAGAGAAAAATCTGAGATTGGATACGTCAAAGAGGGTAAGAAATAGTTTTACTTTACCCACTTCACCACGCCCAGCAACCCTCACAGAGCACCGCTCATTTGGATGGAAGATCTTCAAGAAAATCATGACCATAATACTGATCCTATTGCTCAGCATTACCGAATGTCATTATTTAAAATAACCTCAAAGATCATTCTGTGGTTAGCTCACCTGGATGCAGTTATGAAATGTGCCCCTCTGGGCCGGGCACCGTGCTTAGGCTGTAATGGTAAACAAGTCCCAGACCCTGTCCTGAAAGTAACAGCTCGCCCCAGACTAAATAATGAAGCGATAAGCAAATGAATGGGGACACAGTGAGGAGGGCAGGTGTATTCTGGGGCAGGTGTCAGTGGGTGCAGCTGCTGGGGGTTACAGGCCTAACTCGCTCACAAGAACGCCCTTTCACATGTGCTGGGAAGACAGGATCCTAGAAGGAATGGTGAATTAAAGCCAGAAAGTAAGCAGGACTTTGCAAACTGTTAAACAATTTTCAACTTTATCCCGAGGGCAACATAAAACTTCAAGGGATCTTAATTAAACACTTAGTCCTATTTTTATTTTAGAAGATGGCCCTATCGGCAATGTTGGGAGGGATCACAGGGAATAAGGCTGCAAATTTGTAACCCAGGTAAAAAGAGGATGATGCTGGAAGTAGGAGATAACAGTAAGGACGGGACATCTTGGGGGGCAAAGACTTATAAGACCTGAAGAAGAGAGTGCTAGAAAGGTCAGAGGAGGGCCTGGGGGTGAGGGCACCGTGGAAGCCAGAGAGGAAGCGTTCCAGGAAGAATAGCGCACAGTACAGAATGTTTCCAAGAGCTCACATTAAATAATGATTGAATCGTGCTTAATGGATTTAGCAAGCAGGGTGGGTGGGTCACACTGGCAAGAGAAGGTGCAATGGAGTGAGTGGGGATAGAAGTCAGCTTGCTGTGGGATGAGGCGTCTGAGGGAGGGGGCTCTAAGTAGCAAGGTCACTTTTAGCCAGGAGAAAAAGTGGCTAGGTGCTAAATGCAAGGGGTGAGGTGCTGATTTGTAAGGGGCTAGGTGCTGATTGCAAGGGGCGAGGTACTGATTTGCAAGGGGCTAGGTGCTGATTTGCAAGGAGAGAGGCACTGATCTGCAAGGGGCTAGGTGCTGATTGCAAGGGGCAAGGTACTAATTTGCAAGGGACTAGGTGCTGATTGCAAGGGGCTAGGTGCTGATTTACAAAGGGCGAGGTACTGATTTGCGAGGAGCTAGGTGCTGATTTCCAAGGGGCTAGGTGCTGATTTGCAAGGGGCGAGCTGCTGATTGCAAGGGGCGAGGTACTGATTTGCGAAGAGCTAGGTCCTGACTTGCAAAGGGTGAGGCGCTGATTTGCAAGGCACTAGGTACTGATTGAAAGCTTGTAGTTTTTCAGGTAGATCCAGTTGATCGCTGCCTTTGTGCACGAGGAAACCAAGTCACAGGGAGGCGATAGGGAATATTCAGCTCTAAAGAGGGTAAACAAGGGATGCCCGGGTGGCTCAGTATTGAGCATCTGCCTTTGGCTCAGGGCATGATCCCAGGATATGGGATGGAGTCCCACATCGGGCTCCCCGCGTGGAGCCTGCTTCTCTCTCTGCCTGTGTCTCTGCCTCTCTCTGTGTCTCTCATGAATAAATAAACACAATCCTTTAAAAAAAAAGGCTCAATGATTAGTAAGTTGCATTGAAATATTAGTGGTCCTTTCTGATGCCTAAAACATTATTTGGACCAGTGAGTCAGTCAAGATTATTCGATAAGTACAAGAAAAACTTTTCTTATAAGGAGTTGTGACGCTAAGAAAGGAGAGAAAGCAAAATGAACCTGCAAAGGGGGTGCTGCCTGGAATCAAGGAGAAACGGTCTACAGCAATTTGATAGTTGTGAGAAGGCCAAGAGGTGCTTTCTGCCTTCAGAGACTTTGGGGAAAAACATCCCAAAGTGCCAGCAGGTGGGGACAATACTAAAAACGAAGGTGCTGGTCAGACTGCTAGCTTGTCTTCATCCCCAACCAAGGGAGTGACATATTAAAAGATTAGCTACGTGGTGCCACGTGAGTGTGTGCTAACAAGTGTGAAATGAGTTCCATATTTTCCCAGCAGGAAGAGCGTTCCTTTTCTTTAAAAAAAAAAAGAAAAGAAAAAAGAGAGAGAGAAAACACCGATTGTATTAGACTGAGTAATTACAAATATATTTTGGCTTTTTTCTCCTCATCCCCAATTGTCAAAATGTGGTTACTCTGTTTTTATAACTAATAACAAATAAATAAAAAGAAGGTGCAAATGCAATGAGGCACCCCCTCCCCAACACACTGTACCTCTAGAGATTAATTGAAATACATTTTAAGAGAAATTGTGGTCCTGCTGGTGTTTCTGATCTGTGCTATTAAGATGTGTGTAGACATGTATAGCATTTGTGCGATACATTTGCAAGCTACTTCACTTAGATTTGGCAAAAACTTTATCACAATTAGTGGGACACTGAAGACATATTTGCATGCTCAAAGCAGTTTTGTTTTGTTTTGGATTTTTGTATAAAACTAAGTTGTAGTTTAAGAAGCATGTCCTTTGATTTGATTTTTGAAAAAAGTGGGAATGAATTTCGTTGGGTGTCGGCTTCCTCCTGGGCACGCACCTGGGCCTCTACCTACTTACTAATGGCTAGCCTCTGCAGACAGTCCACTCCTCGAGCCCGTGTCTTAGGGGAATCAGCTCTCGTGATTCTTTTTTTTTTTTTTTAAGATTTTATTTATTTATTTATTTATTTATTTATTTATTTGAGACACAGACAGAGGCAGAGACACAGGCAGAGGGAGAAGCAGGCTCCACTCAGGGAGCCCGACATGGGACTCGATCCCAGGACCCCAGGGTCACACCCTGAGCTGAAGGCAGACACTCAACTGCTGAGCCACCCAGGGATCCCTCTTGTGGTTCTTATTAGGATTGCAAGATGCGCTTCAACATGCACCCAGGAACTGTGAAAAAAAGATTTATTCTCTACAGGTACCCAAGGGCCACATGGTGTGAGGGAGAGCAGAGGGGTGCCTTCCTTTTTTAGGGTACAAGGATGGGATGCCTTTGCTGAATTTAAAACTTAGGAGTTTTAAAACTCTTTGAATTTAAAACTTAATCCCAATCCCAGATTGAGATGTGGGAAGGGAAAAGCAGGATGGGGTGGGGGGGCTGGTGGTCACTACTGTGGTCCGTTTGTGAGGTTACCCAAGGGCTTTCTAAGAGGGGAGCTTCATGGGTTGGGGCCGCCTGGTTTCTTATCTAATTGTTTTATTAGTAGCTGTGTCCTAATAGTTGCCAATATGTTGATTCCAGATGGACGTTTTTGGAATGGATGCCTTGATTATCAAAAGCTAAATGTTAGGTGTTCACGTTATAGGGTATTTGTTGATGAGGGATTTGTGCATGTGTCTGTTTAGTTCTGCTCTTTGTTGTCTTGCCTAAATAGATCTTGCACAATTTAGTGGTGGGCATACTGGCCTTCTAAAAAGGTGAAAAGCTGAGGTTTCTAAATAGAGTTTTATTGGTGTGTGGTTTGATTGGATTTGTGGGTGTTTGGGGGCCTGTAGGTTGACTTTTGCTGAAATCAGTCTGTAGGTTTACAGGGATACCTCACCCAAGCCAATTTTGTGTAGCATTTTCAGAGAAAATGCGTTTTTAGAGCTACTCTAGTTGAATGATAAGAAGGGTCTGGTAAATGAGTGCCTGAAATGATATTATGTGTGAAAAGAAACTTACCAAATTTACACAAAACTAAGATTTTTTGTTTGTTTTGTTGTAAATATAAAAATGCACGTATAGAATATTAAAATTACTTTTATGGATTCGTGTCTGGTCTGGAGGGTCCGTGTCACAGGAAATAAAGGTGGGGTGTAATGGGGAGAACGTGTGCTCTGAAAACTTCTTTACCTAAAACGGAAGCTCCAACTGATATCTGGGCCAGCTGCTGTTCAGTTTTGCTTGATCAAACTCGGCAATTATGTGGAAATGGGGTAATGAGGCTACTACCAGCCAACTGGGGGACATTTATTACATCTGGTTTTTAAAGAAAGCAAAAGAATTCTACCAAAGCAGATTAGAGCTTACAGTATGGTTCCATTTTTTGCTACTTTAATAAATATTTTCGGTCCCTTCGTCTCCTCTGATCTTTCCGCTGAGCGCCTGCCTGCTTCATAAGCATTCACCAGCAGTGGAACCTGTACCATCCAGGGGGATAGGATGTTTTTAACTTGGAAACCTTTGTAGAAACAGACAGGACCCCCAAGAAATGATTTTCAGCTGGCTCACACTGTCAACGGCAGGTGGGAAATAGTCCTCTTCAACTCTTCACAATTGCCTCATCAGCAAGTGTCCCGTGTTTGTTTTCTTGCCAAGTCAGAGGCCTGAAAAACACGTTTCCTTAAAAAAAATAAAGAAATAAAAATTAAGAAAATAAAAATTAAAAAAAAATTAGCCCTGGTGTTTAGTATCATCATCACTGTAACATTTGGTTTCTCTTTGTCACTTGAAGAAGGTAATTGTCTGGTATTCACAGCCCAGCATCTTGCTGAAATGTTAGCGCGGCTGCCCTGTGTCCATGAAGCACAGGCCTAGAGAGTTCAGGTGGAAGGTCTTTCTTGTTGGATTCCATTGGATGAATGCTTGAGGCTATGGGTTTTGAGGTGATTACCACAAAACCCATCTTCTAAACGACCTCATGTTCTGTTTAAATGTGCTTTAGATGTTCCATTGTGTGGAAGCCTAGGATCTCTGGAGGGGAGGGCCCAATCAAAGCAGTCTGATCCTATAGCATTTGATCAAGGGATTCATTACTTGTATTTAAAATTCCAGATAATTGAATGGAAAGGAAAACCTTGAACCATCTAGAAGTCAGCTGGCAGATGGGAGATTTGCACAGTGTCAAGAGGTTTCATGAGGAGAAACAGCTGTGATGCCTTTTTCACAGCAGAGCTAATACCAGAAAAGTCCTACTCTATACAACGGGAGGTATTATTTCTAACATTCTGAAATATATTCCTTGGTTGGAATACCTGTGAGAGCCCCTTGTCGTACATTAAATGAATAGGGCGTTAGACATAATAACACTAATTAGAATAGTAATTCCTAATGCTTCTAAATTACTCCTAATATATCACACTGTTGTAAGCATTATATATATATTTAGCTTATTTAACTTGTACAACACAAAGTAGTTGCTAAGGTTACCTCATTTTTTTTAATTGAAGTATAATGATGGGCACCTGGGTGGCTCAGTGGTTGAGCATCAGGTCGTGATCTGGGGTCCCAGAATCGAGTCCTACATTGGGCTCCCTGCAGGGAGCCTGCTTCTCCCTCTGCCTATGTCTCTGTCTCTCTCTGTGTGTCTCTTGTGAATAAATCAATAAAAAAAATTTTTTAAAGAAATTGAAATATAATGTACATATAGAAAAATGAGTTTGGATAAATGCATATAAGATACAGAACTGTCCTTACTCTCACGACATTTCCTCATGCCCTTTGTAGCAAAGCTCCCTTTCCTGAACCACGGCCAGAGACCACCACTCTCCTGATTTCTATCACCACCCTATAGTTTACCCTGTTCTAGAACTACATATAAGTGAAATCCCAAAGTGTGTGTTCTTTTGTGCCTGGCTTCTTTGACTCAGATTCATGCATTTTTGTAACATAAATGTCACATAACATAATAATATAAACATAACATAACAAGCCATTGTGTGTGTACTCCACCATCCATTTAACTCTTTTTTCTATTGATGGACATTTGTATTCTTTTCAGTTTCGAGCTATTCTGGATTAGAAGTATTAGGCCATAGGTAGGGTGCTTGTTTCATTTTATAGGAGACAACCAGGCTTCTTCCCAAAGTGCTTGTATCATTTAATATTCCCACCAACAATGTATGGGAATTCCAATCATTCCCCATTCTCGCCAACATTTGGTGTCCTCACCCTTTTTAAATATGTCCATGCTTATGGGTATATAGTGATATCTTGTTTTGCTTTGAATTTGAATGTCCCTGATGAATAGTGATGTTGACCATATTTTTGTTCACTTACTGACCGTTTGTCTTCTACTGCAAATCATCTGTTCTTAAAGTCCTTTGCCTATTTGCAACTGAAACTGTTTGTATTCTTATTATTGACTAGTAAGGGCTCTTTGTATATTGTGGTTACAAATCCATTGTCAGAAATAGGTATATATATACACACACACACACACACAGGATATATATTTTTTTTTCCTGCTTGTGGCTTTGCTTTTCATTATTTTATTTTTATTTATATATTTATTTATTTTATTTTTTGCTTTTCATTATTTAACAGAGTATCTTACTGAGCAGAAGCTTTAAATTTTGATGAGGTCCAAATTGTCATTTTTTTTTCTTTCAGCTTGAATGTTTTCAGTGTGCTAGATAAGACAATTTTTTTCTACACCATGATAATGAAGAAAGTCTCCTATGTTTTCTTTTAGAAACCTTATAGATGTGACTTTTATATTTTGGCTTATGAGCCATCTTAACTTTTCCTTTTCTCAATATAGTATCAAGTGGGTGTTAAAGTTTTGTTTTTGTTTTTTTTCCCCACATAGAGATTCAGCTCTAGCACCATTTAATTTAGGGGGATAAAAAGCACGACTTTACCTTCCCCTATTGGAATTAATTGCCATAATGCCTTTGTCAAAAGTTAACTGACATTGTAACAATGGCATGGGTCTCCTTGTAGATTTTCTCTTCGCTTTCACTGAGCTCCATCTTTCTTTATTCTACACTGGCCCTTTTCTTTCATAACTTGAACACTGTAGTTCCACTGTCTTCTGGCTTACATTATTTCTGATGAGAAAGAGAGTTCATTCTTAGTGTTCTTCTCTTATATGAAATGTGTCTTTTTCTCTAGCTTCTGAAAATGTCCCCTTTATCTTTGATTTTTAGCAGTTTGACTGCTATGTACCTGGGTGTGGTTTTCATGATGTGTAATCTACTTGGGACTTGTCAAACGTCTGGGATCTTTGGGTTCATGATTCTCAACAAATTCAGAGAACTATGATCATTATTTTTCAAATATTTGTCTTCCCTTTGGTCCCTGTCTCCTCCCTTTATGGGACTCAAAATTCATATATGTAAGGCCACCTGATAATGTCCCACAGGTCTCTGAGTCTCCTTTTTATTGTATTGTATTGTATTGTATTGTATTGTATTGTATTGTATTGTATTTTGTGTTGTGTGTTGTGTTATGTTATTTTTTGTCCATGCTTCAGGTTGAATGCTTTCTATTAACCTGTTGGCAAGTTTCCTGATCCTTGATCCTCTGGTATCTCATGTACCAATGAAAGTATATTCAGGAAAATTTTCGAGTAATGTATTTTTTTCTTTGGATAACATCATTTGCTTTATAGTATTGATTTCTCTGAGATTCTCTATTATACCCACATTTTTAAACATTCTTAGATATTGTAGTAGCAGTTTTAAAGTCCTTGTGTACTAATTTCAACATCTGTGACATCTCTGTGTCTATGTCTATTGATTGTTTATTCTCATTATAGATGACATTCTTGTTAATTTGTGCCAAACATTTTCAATGATACAGTTTTGAAAGCGAATTTATCTTACTTAAGAGAGTACTGAGACTTATTGTGTCATATAGTTAATATATGGACGGATCCATTTTATCCGTATGGAAACTTGGTTTTTAGCTTGTTAGAGCATCTAAAGTATCCCTGACTCTAAGACTAGATGAACCCTAGTCAAATGGTAGGCTTTTCTGGGATAGCAGTGAAATGTCCAGGGTTTTCAGTGAAGTCTGCACTAATTCCAATCTCAATGTTTCCCAGAACAATATCTAGAACCTATATTCACCTCACAGTCCCCTATTAGCTGCTTTTTTCCAGATCTCATGGGATCTTGTTCTGACCTGACATAGTTGAGTATTCAGCCAAATATTCTAGGGGATCCCTCAGTGAGTTTATGTACCCAGCTCCATCTACTTTGAACTTGTGTCCTACAAATCTCACTCACCTTAGCATTCCCAAAACCCATCTCTTTATTTTGCACAATGAGACTATTGATGTCTGTTTGTTTTCCACTTAAAAATACTAGTTGGGAAAGTGTCTTCAAGCAGAGAGCTGGGATGAAATATTTCATGTGTCTTTCCATTACCCATAGACCACAGCATTCTGCTGTTGGTTGTCCAATGCCCCAAACAGATGTTATATACATTTTTCCATTATTATGGGATTGTTTGAGAGGATCTGATTATATTTAGAATCAGAAGTCATTTTATTTTGATTTCAAAGCTGAGTAAACTGAGACAAAGAGAGGTTTAAAAATTTGACAAACATCCTATAGCTTGACAGAGCCAGGATCTAAGTTCAGTCTGTCTGGCTCCAGAGTTGTGTCCTAATGAAAAGCCTGACAATAGTGTTTTGAGATTTATTTTTTCAGGGCTTCAATTTCCTGAAATGAAATTCATAAGAATAATGTTCTGTGCTAGGTCATGGGCAGGTATACCAAAAGCCTAGTGACAAAGAAATAGAACATGGTGTTATATTACCATGATGTCAGCAAGCAATAGCTTACTTTAGTCTCTTCTCCAGCAGAAAGTACAAAAGACAACAATACATAGTTTGGGTGTTTTGTTTTGTCTTGTTTTTTTCCTGACTTTGTGGCTTATTCAGTCCATGCAGCCTTACCGTAAGTACGTAAGATCTGAGGCCCCTCCATGAAAAACAGGAGACACTGAGGAGCAGCAGCTCAGTCATTTGTATCCTTGATGTCCCTTACCCTGTTTATTGGATCAGAAAAAATAGAAACCATTAGTGAAGGTAACTTCAGGAACGTTGATGACCTTTCTGTTAGTCTTTTATCCTAGTCCTTTATTGTCCTGGCTAATAGGTCCAGTCTCAAAATTTTACCAGAAAATACTTTCATGGGGCACCTGGGTGACTCAGTCGGTTTGGCATCCTACTCTGATTTTGGCTCAGGTCATGATCTTGGAGTCCTGCGATCAAACCCTGCATCTGTGCTTAGTTCAGGGAGAAGTCAGCTTGAGATTCTTTGCCTCTGCCCCTCCCCCTCACTTGCACTCTTGCTCACTCTCACTTGCTCTGTCTCTCAAATAAAGAAATAAATCTATAAAAAAGAAAAAATCCTTTTGTAATCAGTTTCTCCATAAACTTCAAATTAATTGGAGTTCTAGAATTTAAGCAGCCTTAGAGATATTTCTCACAAGATTACCAGGCTCATAAAAATTTCTAGTAGCATTGCTCATAATAACATTTTTGTTTCTTGTAATGAAGCACCATAGATAAAACAGGACAGAGTTTCTCCTATAAGGAGAAATTTAGATTTTGGCTTTGGCTTTGTTTTTAGACTCTGTGAGCTCAGGTTTTTATTACTAACTTGAATTTTACTTGATTTTGATTTAATAGTTATAAATCAATATATATTTGATACTAGATGTCCCAGAAGCTTCCCTCAGAAAGCAGAAAAATACTTCCATATGGTCTTTACAACCATCCAAGGTGATATGCATTATATCAGTTCTTTCTTAAGGGAAAAAACAGCAACCTTGGTATAATCCCAACTCTGAACACATATTATTCATATTTTTAACAGAAATGACTGTAGAATGATTAGAATTATAAACTAAGAAAGGACAAAAATTATTACTTGCAACAATATTTATGACATGTATGTTGGTGATGAGATCTTTTGCTAGCTTAATTCATTAGTTCCTTATGAAAGAAGGCAATATATAATGCTTTAAAGTTAGCTTTATGCCCTTGACTAAGGTTTTTTACTAATAGGAAATTGACTCCTTCTTCAAGTGCAAAAAACTAAACCTTTAAGTGAGATTAAATATAAAGAAGGTGTCTGCCTCCCCATACACTCTTCACTGGGAGCTTGGAGGACCCCACTTAGAAGCTGGAGACCACTACAGCCAAATATGGACTGTGTGACCTCAACACGACAGTTCCTTGAACTAGGAGTAACCATCCGACTTACAGTATCTAATTCTCTAACCAGCTAGCAATCAATCACATTCTCTACACTTAAACTAAAAAGTGCTATCAGGGAAGAAATAATATGTACAATTGATTTCAGTGGCACAGAAATTGGCCTGAGACAGTGACTTTAGTTATGTGTATGCCTGCCTCTCAGTAGAAAAAAGAGTTCTGCATATAGGTGGAGAAAGCACTTAGAGACAAGCAGAAGGTAAAGACCAAAAGCTCCGTAAAAGGTGGATAAAATTTTCTCATTTCTCAAGTCCTGGTTTTATAAATATAATTGTATTTCAGTCTTTATACCTTTGAAGTTGCCTGTGGGATCCCTGAAGTTGTCTCCCTTCACTGAAACTAGCTTGGATAGCTAGATTTCTTGTAACAAATACTCCCTGGCTTAAGATGCTTAACTGCCAAGGTCCAATTTTCCTTAAAAAAAAAAAAATTAGAATGAACTGGCCTAAATTTTAAAAGTCTCTTTGGAAATGATTATCTCCCAAAGCAAAGGGTGGCCCATCCACTTACCTATTTAAGATCTGTGGCGCCTTTGAAAATTAATGAGCCAAGCTAATGAACCATGTTCAAGAAATAAGCAGCTATTTTGTATTACTGGGGTGATTAAGAAATCAGGACCAAGAGACTGATAATACTAAGTAGCTGTTGGTGCTTGAGAATCAGCATAATCAAATCAAACTCAATACACTAAAATGGAAATGGAATCTGCCCTTTGGTTTCTGGTAGCACTTGTTAATTACCTGTCCACACAAGTTATATTAAAATAGCAATAATTCTGTCTCTTATTCTTACTGTGACATGTATATAATCTTCACTAACAGGGCTTTTTATGTGTATCCTCATGACTCTATTAAGTTTAGATTTTGCTAAACATTAATGTACCAAAACAGAATTGGAAATTATTTATTTCCTTTACCTTACTAAACTTTCAAGCATTAGAAATAATCAGTGTAATTGGCTATTTGTATCAAAAGTACCTCCCCTGAGATTACCACATCAACTAGTTCTAAATCGAATATTATCTCTTGTTTATACAGCATTTTAAAGTGTTTCGGGTGCTGTCCCCTGCATCTCATTTCGTCCTCAGTAGTAGACTGTTTTGCAGATGAAGAGCTAAAGACCAGAGAAGTCTAGTTACCTGTGGGCAGCAACCCCACATTACCACAATAAAATGGTCTAAATAACACAAATGTATAACTTTACCATTTGTGTAGCTGGTTAATCTAACACAGTCTTACTGGGCTAAAATGAAAATGTTGCCAGGGCTGCATTCCTTTCTGGAGCGTCAAAGACCATTATCTTTTTTTTTCTGTAGGTTTTTGGCAGAATTCAGTTCCTTTTAATACTGAGCTGCTCTGACTCCCGCTGGCTGCCAGCTGAGGGCCTTTCCTGGTTTGTAGAGGCCAAGCACATACCTTGGCTCGTTCGTGGTTTTCCTTAGACCTCATCAATGCCAGTCACTATGCTTTCACACTGGTGCTCCCTCCCCCTTTGTCTATTGTCTCTGTAACCACAGTGTGGATGTATTTCTGATTTTAAGTGCCATTTTAGGTTATCCAGTTAATCCAGTTACCTGGATAATCCAGGCAACTCTTCCCATCCCAAGATCTTTAAGCTTAGTCACATCTTCAAAGTCCCCTGTGAGATGTAAGATAGAGCTTTCAGGATTAAAGCATGGATGTTCACATGGGCTCTGGGATTAGGACATGGACATTTTTGGAGGGGCCATTATTCTGTCTACTATGTTCAGGGAAGGCTAATGCACATCCCTGGGGTTTCCTCTCGAGCTCAAAAATTACAGTAGTTGGGGGATCCTTGGGTGGCTCAGCAGTTTAGTGCCTGCTTTTGTCCCAGGACGTGATCCTGGAGTCCCAGGATCGAGTCCTGTATCAGGTTCCCTGCATGGAGCCTGCTTCTCCCTCTGCCTGTGTCTCTGCCTCTCTCTCTCTATCTCTGTCTCTCTCATGAATAAATAAATGAAATCTTTTGGGAGTCCCTAAGTGGCTCAGTGGTTTAGTGCCTGCCACAGATATCTCTAATAACATAGGACTCGAGTAGCAGAGCTGCTTGTACTTCAGCCTCAGCCTACTAGAGCCTTTGCTTGTTCTGGACCTCACTGAAAACTAGCAGAGGTTGACTTTACCTAATAAATGGTCCTAACAGGACTCGAAAGTGCAACATCAAAAAGCCCTAGATGATTACCAGGCATTTTGTTGATCTCTTAATAGTAGGAGATCAGGTTGTAGCTAGCATCTTGTCCTTCACATTGCAGAGGATGTCTCGGCATACATTAGCTCACTGGGCATCTAACATCTTTACCAGTGTAGCAGCCTTCTGAGTTACTGTGAGATTTTATATGTGTGCTTTACCAGGGCATTCTGAAGAGTTACAGTAGGCCATAAAAACTCTGAATGAAAGTAATGTCTTACAGAATGTCCGACCTGCCCAGTTCGCATTCAATTGCATTCTACAGCGCATGGAAGAGTTAACACTGACCTGGAGATAGACCGTGAAGTATGCTGTTGGCTGTTAAGTAGAAAGACAACTTCCTTCTTATTCTTCCTGGTGAGTATGGGAAAAAATACATTTACAAATGAGTAGATCCAAACTATGTACTAGGGACTTCAATTGGCGCTGCTACTTGGTTAAGCGTGTGATAATACACTGACACAGGTCATGATCCATCCAGGTTTTGCAAGTGATGGACCAGTAAACTGAATGGAGGTCTGATTGAGAAAGCTCTCCTTGCATTCTTTAAGCCTTTTAGTGTGGTGGTAATGTCTGTAATTTTCCCTGAGATAAGTTATTACTTACTGGATTGGCAGGAGGAGGAAGGGCATATCTTCAGGGGATCTAGTTGGGCTCTCGAGCTTGGGTTTAAGGAGTCAAAGAACAAATATGTGAGTTCCGTTTTGAATATATACTTAGGAACTGGGGACATGGACCTAAAGAACCCACTGTGAGATGAATGTGATGACAGCTCCATTTATTACTGGACCTTGGTATGCCCCTATTCTAACGGGGTCAATGACGGTTCCCTGGTGTGGTTGATAGTATGGATCGTGTACCCAACAGCCTTCAAACGGTATAGGTGTTCCCTTTTCCCTGGTTTATTTTTACCTTTAATAAATGGCTGCAAGTGTCTTTTGGGGGAGTGCTGGAAGAATCAAGTATATACAGTACTATATATTTTTTTCATAGCATTGTAGGATCTTTCCTCATGAAGACCCAGTCTCTCCTTTAGTTGGTGGATTCTGGATTCAAGAAATGGTTCAGAGAGGAAACTGTTTAAGAGATCATGACTTGCCACTGGCTAGCTGACCTCAGTCTTCTACTCATGTGATCTTCCAGAGATGAGTATATGTGGTGTCAAGTCTAGCCTTGGTCTGACCCATACAACGGCGCAGGCTCTGGACCAGTATAATCCAATAAAAACATAATGTGTAAAAAGAAACAGGTGAAATTCATTTTTAGCATATTTTATTTTATTTTATTTTATTTTATTTTATTTTATTTTATTTTTATTTAATCTCAAATATACACAGTATTGTCATTTCAATGTGTAATCAGTACTTTAAAAATAATGCATGTCACATTTTACATTCCTTCTTTCTTAGTAATTTTTTGAAATCTCTGTATCTTTTACTTCCAACACATCTCAGTTCCAGCTGGCCATGTTCAAGGGCTCAATAGCCCACATGTGACTGGAATACATGGGACAGAACAACTTTCGAGCAAAATTGTACCACAGAGTTGCCCTACCTTGAGTCAAGGGCACTTGGGTACCTCTACATTTGTCAGTTGGGAGGAAGTAAGGGGAAGTAGGTGTGAGACATCCAACATCCTTACATGTTGCTTGCAGAAGTGGCTCTCAGGAGTCAAAGGCAATTCGCTGAAAAGAAATAGAAGCCAATACCACAGGACTTGGAGCTGTTAGGGAATAGGTGTGTTGGCTGAAAAAGGAGGTCTGCTTGGGAGCCACATGGTGTCTACTACCCTAAGTTAATTAAAATCATTTCTGTTCCTTGAATCCAAAAATCCTAAGATGTAACAGAATATCTGAAATGTGGCTTTTTATCTCCTGCCCTTATTTTTTTTAATATTTTATTTATTTATGAGAGACACAGAGAGAGAGGCAGAGACACAGGCAGAGGGAGAAGCAGGCTCCCTGCAGGGGAGGGGTGGGCGCTGATGTGGGACTCGATCCCAGGACCCTGGGATCAAGCCCTGAGCCAAAGGCAAACTCTCAACTGCTGAGCCACCCAGGCAACCCATGCCTTTATTTTTAAGAAGCCTTCCCAATGTGAGCTCCCAGAATCACCTGGAAACTTGTCAGAATGAAACGAACGGGGGCCAGTAATCTCTGGTATAGCCAAACCTCCCTAGTGAATCCGATGTATGTTCAAAATAGAACCACTGAGTTAAATGCATGCTCCCTTGGGGAAGGCAGCCTCAGCCCTAGCACAGCAAAGGGAGCCTCAGGAAATACTGAGGTTTCTTGACCCCCTTATGAAAGGCTGGCAAGTGGCCTTTATGTACTTTACATGAGAGATCCAGAAGGATGGGATGGCCTTCATACCTGATGCATTCATAATTAAGGTAGCATAACTTGCTGCTTCTGTGTTGTAGAATGCTTGAGGCTAGTGTCCTATTTTCAGGGCTTAAAAAATGATTTTTGAGTTTTTACCTGATGTATTTCTGTGGGAAAGAGGAGCCCATTAGAACACCTGTTGGTGCAGTAGACCTAACACATAGTGTCAGAGAAACAAATGACAGCCAAAGACCCATGCCTAACTCCTCTGCCAAGCTGCCCTAGGCTGGCTAAGATTCATGGCCAGGTAGATCTGGAGCATTCGTGAAGTACTGATGAATTTGCTCTTGCGATGCAAGGCTCCTGGCTAAGTTGCAAAGAACAAACAAGTGAGCAGGAGATAAAATAAGTTCAGTGAGAGGCCAGACCCTGAAAAGTCCTCAAAACCAGAGGCAAGGGACCCAAGATACTTTGAAGACAGTCCTTAACTTCAAGCAAAGAGGATTTTATTTACTCGGTATGTTTTGGTCACATAGACATTAGTCACCAGGGGGTCTTGAGGATGGAGTCTGAGAAGCACCCCAGGAGAAGTCTAGCATGGTTGGCCTTCGCTTGACAGAGATCAGATGTAGAAGAGCAGATGCTGTGATCAGCGGGCAACTCTGTTGGGTAGCGTGGTCTTCCAGGTAATCTTGAACAAGTGTGTATTAATTTGTTTAGATTATAAACAAAAGTAAAATCATTTAAAGCATTATTACAGAAAATTTGGAAGCCTCTCCCACAGGAATGTCTGTGAAAGTAGCTAAATTCGAAAAACACCACTCTGAATGATTTTCTTTGCTTCCCCCCACACACATGCACTCTCTGAAAATTTAAGCATCCTTTATTGTGAAATTTGTCCTAGAATTACAAGATTAAGTTAATTTCCTTCTGCAGTCTCTAGTGTGAATGGTAAATTTCTTTTCTAATAAAGAAATACCCATAGATGAAAATGTGGCAACTTGATTATAACAACTAGGACAGAATAATGACAGAGTGCTTAGATACTGAATTTAATTAGTATAATGCCAATTCCTGTTCTCCCAGTTGTCATCCCTCACTGTCTCACTCCAGTTCCAATCCGTTGTGTAATTACAAAAGTCATTGCAAACATTTGCAATTGTTTCTACATGAAATGGTTACTAAAATATTAAAGAGGCAATACAGTATTAAAATGAGCTTTTTCTACATAAAACGCTTCTGGTGGCCTTCATGACGGCCCTCTTCCGTACGTTGGTTCACTAGACACTGATAGACCTTGTTCTATGCACCTTGGCTTGTTTAACCATTTTCAAAGAACTAGAACTTCCTGCAATGTGTAACATTTAAAGGCTGTAATGAATGTATGTGTATGTGTGTGAGAGAGAGAGAGAGCATTTCAGGTACCAGCGTGATTACTGGTATCCCAGTAGAGTACTGGTATTAGAATCATGGCCATTTTCTGTGATTGTGCTGTTTATATGGTGGTGCCCATTAGTAGAGATTCCATTTATTTTAGAATCTGCCTTACCTCCATTTACCAGTTGCATGGCCCTGAGCAAGCCTTTTGAGTTCTTTGCACTTAGTGACCCTCTCTGTAAAACAGCAATAATGGTAGTAGCACCTGTTCAGGTGAAATAGTTTGAACAGTATGTGACACAAGGTAGGCACTCCATTAGAATGTTGGGTATTGTCAATAAAATACCAGGACATATAATTTCCTCTATATTTTTTTTTCTAGAGAGGTGTATATAAGCCACTTTGAAGCCAATTTTTTTATAGTCTCTTAAGACATGCTTTTGGATAAGATGGAAAAATAAGGCTAAATGACATTTTAATGAAATGAAGTCACTAAAAAACCAAATCGTAAGCAATTTGATGAGTGGCTCGATGTCACCGATCAGAGAAATCTCTATGCTACTTCTCAGTATTCGCTGTCTGCTCCTGGCCTGTTTAATATGCTTTCTCACCAATGGCATACAAAGACTCCTTTTTCTCCACATCTTCCCCAACACCTGGAATTTCTTGGCCCGTTGATATTAGTCATTGCCTCTGGTTTAAGTTGGTATCTTGTTGTTTTGATTTGTATTTTCCTGGTGATTAGTGATGTTGAGCATCATTCCTTGTGTCTGCTGGCCCTATATGTGTCATCTTTGGAAAAATGGCTATTCGGGTCTGCTGTCCGTTTTTTATTCTGAGTACTTTTTATTTTTGGTGTTGAGTTGTGCAAGTTTTTTTTATGTATTTTAGCTCTTGACCCCTTGCAAAATATACCATTTGAAAATATCTTCTCCTACTTAGGGTGCCTTTTTGTTTTGTGAATGGTTCCTTTGCTGTGCAAAACCATTTGTTTTGGTGTAATTCCACTGGTTTATTTTTGCTTTTGTTTCTCTTGCCTGAGGAAACGTATTTAGAAAAAAAAATATTGCTAACAATGCTGTTCAAGAGATTACTGTCTACATTACTGTTTATATTTTCTTCTATGATGTTCATGGTTTTTTGGTCTTACATTTAGTCCTTTAATCCATTTTGAATTTATTTTTGTGTGTGGTGTAAGAAAATGGTCCAGTTTTATCCTTTTGTATGTAGCTGTCCGGTTTCCCCAACGCCATGTGTGGAAGAGACTATCTTTTCACAATTGTAATACTATCGCTTCCTTAGTCATAGATTAATTGACCATATAGACACGAGTCTATATATGGGTTCTCTGTCCTGTCCTATTGATATGTGTCTGTTTTTGTGCCAGTATCATACTGTTTTGATTACTTTAGCTTTGTGGTATAGTTTAAAATCTGGGATTGTTATACTTCCAGGTTTGTTCTTTTTCAGATTGCTTTGACGATCCAGGTTTTTTTCTGGTTCCATATAAATTTTAGGATTTTCTAGTTCTGTGAAAAATGCTATTTGTTTTTTGATAGGACAAATTTGACATTAAATCTTTAGAGTGTTTTGGGTAGTATGGGCATTTTAACAATACTGGTTGTCCAAATCTATGAGCATGGCATATCTTTCCATTGTGTGTGCTACAATTTCTATAATATATATTTTATAGTTTTCAGAGTATAAGTCTTTAACCTCTTTAGTTACATGTATTTGTAGGTATTTTATTATTTTTGGTGTAATTATAAACAAGATTGTTTTCCTAATCTCTTATTCTGCTAGTTCATTATTAGTGCATGGAAAGGCAACAGATATCTGTATGTTAATTTTGTATCCTGAAACTTTACTGAATTTATTTATTGATAGTTTTTTGGTAGACTCTTCAGGGTTTTCTACATACAGAAGCATGTTGTGTGCAAAGAGTCACAGTTTTGCTTGTGATTTATCAAGTTGGAGGCCTTTTATTTCTTTTTTGTATGTGATTACTACCTCTAGGACTCCCAGTACTATGTTGAATAAAAGTGGCAAGAGTGGACATCCTTGTCTTGTTCCTGATTGTGGAGGAAAAGCTGTCGGTTTTCAACCATTGACTATGATAATAGTTGTGGGTTTTTCATATATTGTCTTTAAGTACATATGCCTACATAGAGGGCATATGCTGAGTGTTTTTGTCATGAACAGCTGTTGGATTTTTGTCAAATGATTTTTTTGCATCTATTGAGATACTAGTTTTTATCTTTCCTCTTATTGATGAAATGTATCACATAGATTGATTCCTAACTATTGAACCAAACTTATATCCCGGGAATAAATATCACTTGATTATGGTGAATGATCCTTTTAATGTATTGTTGAAATCAGTTTGCTAATATTTTGTTGAGGATTTTGTATCTGTATTCATCAGATATATTGACATGTACCTTTTTTGTTATTGTCTTTATCTGGTTTTGGTGTCCACAATACTGATGTTGTAGGAGCACCTGGGTGGCTCAGTGGTTGAGCATCTGCTTTTGGCTCAGGTCATGATCCCAAGGGTCCTGGGATCCAGTCCCACATCAGGCTCCCCTACCATGAGCCTGCTTCTCCCTCTGCCTATGTCTCTGCCTCTCTCTGTGTCTCTCATGAATAAATAAATAAAATCTTATTTAAAAATAGTGACCTTGTAGAATGATTTTGGAAGTTTTCCTTCCTCTTCTATTTTGTAATAGTTTGAGAAGAATATGTATTAACTCTTTGTTAGGTACATAGTAGAATTTATCTGTGAACCCATATAGTCCTGGACATTTGTTGGGAGTATTGTGATTACTAGTTCAATTTCATTACCAGTAATTGGTCTGTTCAGTTTCAAAAATTGCATGTTTCTAGAAATATACCCATTTCTTCAAGGTTATCTAATTTATTGACATATGATTTATCATAATATTAGAATTCTTTGTGTTTCTGTGGTGTCCATTATTTCTCCTCATTCATTTTTGATTTTACTTTATTTTTTATAAGTTTGGTTGAACGTTCATCAATTTTGTTTATCTTTTCAAAGAACTAGTTCTTGGTTTCCTTGAGGTTTTCTATATTTCTTAGTTCCTATTGCATTTATTTCTGCTCTAATCTTTATTATTTCCTTCTTTCCACTAGCTTTGGGCCTTGTTTGTTCTTTTTCTAGCTTTTTTGGTTGTAAACTTAAGTTATTGGAGATTTTTCTCCTCTCTTGAGATAGACCTATAACACTATAAACTTCTCACTCAGAACTGCTTTTACTGTATCCCAAAGATATGGGACCCTAGTTTGCATTTTTATTCATCTCCATGTGTTTTTATATTTCCTATTTGATATCTTCAGTGACCTATTGGTTATTTAGTAACATGTTGTTCAGCTTCCATGTGAATGTGGGTTTCTCTTTTCAGTTTTTTCTTGTAATTGATTTCTAGTTTCATATCACTGTATCAGAAAAGATGTCATTTCAGCTTTCTAAAATTTATTGAGACTTGTTTTGTGGCTTAACATGTGATCTATCCTGGAGAATATTCCTCATGTACTTGAAAAAAATGTATATTCTGCTGTTTATGACTAGAATGCTACCTATCTTTTGGGGCCATATGGTCCAGTGTATCCTTCAAGGCACTGTTTCATTGATGATTTTCTGTCTGGCTGATGTATCCATTGCTGCAAGTGAGGTGTCAAAGTCCCTAGTATTATTGCATTACTGTCAAGTTCTTTCTTTATGTATATTAATAATTACTTTATGTATTCAGGTTCTCCTATGTTGGGTACATAGATAGTCACAATTAAATCCTCTTGTTAGATTGATCCCTTTATCATTATGTAATGCCCTTCTTGTCTCTGGCTATAGTATTTGATCAACTGATTGATTGGTTGATTGATTGATGGTAGGAAGGGTCAGAGTGAGAGAGAATCCTAAGCAGGATCCATGCCAAGCATGGAGCCTGACATGGGGCTGGATCTTACAACCCTGAGATCATGACCTGAACGGATCCTTAACTGACTGAGCCACCCAAGTGTCCCTATAGTATTTGTTTTATATTCTAGCTTTTTGTGTGTGTGTGCTTCCATTTGCATGGAACATCTTTCTATTCCTTCACTTACAATTTATATGTGTCTTTAGGTCTGAAGTAAGTCTCTTACAGGCATCATAGAGATGGTCTTACGTTCTGTTTATCCATTCAGTCTTTTAATTGTAGCATTTAGTCCATTTATATTTATTGTTTTAAAGATTTTATTTATTTATTCATGAGAGACACACACAGAGAGAGAGAGAAAGGCAGAGACACAGGCAGAGGGAGAAGCAGGCTCCATGCAGGGAGCCTGATGTGAGACTCGATCCCGGGTTTCCAGGATCAGGCCCTGGACTGAAGGCAGATGCTAAACCGTTGAGCCACCCAGGCTGCTCAGTCCATTTATACTTAAAGTAATTGATATGTCAGTTATTGCCATTTTGCTCATTGTTTGTTAACTGTTTTGTAGTTCTTTCCTTTTTTTTTTCTTCTCTTGCTCTTTTTCTTTGTGGTTGATAGCTCTCTCAGTTATTAGGCTTGGATTCCTTTGTCTTTATTTTGTTTTGTATCTATTGCAAGGTTTTGATTTCTGGTTACCATTGAGTTCATATGTAACGTCTTACATATATAGCAGTCTGTATTAAATTGATGGTTGCATGAGTTAAAACACATTCTAAAAGCATTATATTTTTGCTCCCATCCCCCCTAACATTTTATAGATATGATGTCATATTTTACATATATTTTGTGTATCCTTTGACTCATTTTTGTAGGTAGAATTGATTTTACAACTTTGTTTTAACCTCCATACTGGCTTTATAAGTGATTGTTACCTTTACTCTGTTTGCTTTTACTTGTGAAATGTTTTAATAATTTTCTTCTGGTTTTGGCATTTTCTTGCCACTTAAAGAATTCCCTTTAACATATCTTGTAAGGCTGTTTTAGTGGTGATGAGCTCCCTTAACTTTTGTTTGTCTGGGAAAGTCTTTTTCTCTCCTTCTATTCTGGATAACCTTGCTGGATAGAGTATTATGGTTGAAGGGTTTTTCATTTTAGCACTTAAATATATCGTGCCACTAATTCTAGCCTGCAGTTTTTGCTGAAGAATTAGTCAGTAGCCTTATAGGGTTTCCCTTGTGTGAAACAGTTTCCTTGTCTTACAGTGCTTTAAAATTTTTCTTTTTTACTTCTTTTTGCAATTTTATTATGTTTCTTGTTGTGTTCCGGGGATTGATTTTGTTAAGGACTCTCTGTGCTTACTAGACCTGTGTTTGTTAATTCCTATGATTCTGGAAGTTTTCAGGTACTATGTCTTCAAATAAGTTGTCTATCCCCTTCTCTTTTCTCCTTCTAGAATCCTTGTAACATGAATGCTACTATGCTTGATGTTGCAGAGTTCCCTTAACTTTTTCTTTTTGCTGTTAAATTTAGTTGTTTTCCATTACCCTGTCTTCCAGATCACTGACCATTCTGCATCCTGTTGATTTCCTCTAGTGTATTTTTCATTTGAAACATTAGATTCTTCAGCTCTGACCGGTGGTTATTTTTTTACCTTTGTGGAAGTTTTCACGGAATGCATAAACTCTTTTCTCAAGTCCAATGAGTATCTTAATGACCATTATTTTGAAGTCTCTGTCAGGCATATTTTATCTTTATTTTATTTAGGCATTTTACTTTAGTTTTTTGTCTTCTTTTTATTGGGACTTATTCCTCTGTCTACTCATTTAATGAACTCTCTGTGTTTGTTTCTATGAATTAAGTAGGTCTCCTAGTCTTGAAAGTAGTGGCTTTGTATGAAAGAGGTCCTATAGCCCAATCTTTCCTAGTCACCAGGACCAGGTGCTCCAGTGGTATCCTTGTGTGAGCTTCCTGTGGGCTCTTGTTATAGTGGCCCCATGATTACCTTTAGCCCCACTAGCTGCAATGATCTGCTTTGCCTTCTGTGGGTCTACTGGGCAAGGTTTGCTCCCTTTGCTGTTAAGAGCCCAGAATGTGGTGCTATGGTTTCATTTGTGGACAGGGCCCACCCAACAGCCTATGTGCCAGCAATAAGCTTCTCAGCCACACTGCAACTTCAGTGAAGAGCAGAACTTCCTCCTTGTGCAACCAGCTAAGAGGCTGACTAGAGGCAACACTTTTAGCCTGGATTATTCAATTACCTCCCTCCACCTCCTCCAGAGGCGGGACTCACTTTTGAGTGGTGGTGTCCCAGCTGGGACTGCCTGATGAGTGTGATGGGGCTGGAGCTGCTGGAGGGAAGCCTATTAAGGTGGGCAGGTGGGGTGGGTAGTTGTTAGGGAAGCATGGCATAAGGGCACATAGTCCTAGCAAGGGAGACAAAGAATCTTAGAACTCATTCCTATAAGCATCTGGCTATCTAAATTGCAGGAGGGGAAGAAAAAGTGCCCACTGCCCTTTTGTTCCTGAAGAAATCTCCTGAAGATCCCTTCCCTTCCAGCACATGTTCTAAGTTCAGTCAGTAAATCTCTTATACATAAACTCTGAAGCTTTACAAACTATGGATTCTGTGCTGTGTCTGAGGCTGAGTTATTTAGTCTAGTGGCCCTTAAAGAGCAAGGTCTCTGTTTCTTCTCATACCCTGTCTCCCTGAGTTAAGTCTTGCTGGTGTTCAAAGTCAGATATTATAGGCATTCATCTTCTAAGGGGGGATCCCCAGTAATGCAGGTACCCAGCATGCAATATGGTTCTCTCACTTCTCAGTGCTATTGATAACCTTTCCAGTTGTGTTTAGTTGCCATGGTGGCTTGGTTCCCAACTGTTTCTCTGCCCCTCCAACCCTTTACAATGCTTCCTTCTCTCTACAACTAGCTGTGGAAGATCAATTTTACCAATCTTCAGGCCATTTACAGAGTCAGCTGCATGGACAATAGAGGTGGAGGGGAGCAGTGAGGACAAAATGAGCTCAGGATCCTCCTACCCTGTTATCTTCCTGAAAGCTGCAGACTTTTTGTTAGGGATAATATGTCCTCTTGTTGATTGGCCATTTTAATTTGGAGTTTCTAGCATCTGTCATCAAAAGCATCCTAAGCAATACCTTATAATTCTACAATAAGGCAAACTGAAGCTCTGAGACATTGAGTTACTTGTGTAAGCTCAAAATTCAAAACTATTTCAGAAGATCAGATACATGGATATACACATCTGGGTAGCTTGGGAAAGGACTGGAAGCAAAGATGAAGAGATAAGGAATAGCTTAATAGAAGTTTGTGTGAAGAAGGCCTAAGAAATTCAAGTGTCGTATAAGTCAACAGGATGGCAAGCAGCAATAAAATGGAGGATAAAAGTTTAAGGCAATCTAGTTCTTTGTCAGTGATGACGTGGAGCATAAAGCAGGAAGGAAAATATTTAACTGTATTCCACTTGAGTGTATTCTGTTCTCATCTACTGCACTGTGTGGCCCATTCTAGGTACTCCATTTTCATGAAGACATTGAAAATTGAGAGCATGTATAGCATAGTGTGACTCAGATGAAAAGGTCTGATAGTCATGCCATAAAGTTTTAGATAAGAAAAAAATGACTCAGAAAAATATAATTGTATTGCTCAAGACTCTTTAGGGGCAACCAGTAGAAACACAGACTGGCTTAAGCATAATTTTCTGGTTCACCTCCTAAAAGGTCAAGAAGCAACATAGCTTAACCAACAGGCTAGCTCTAAGTGTTTTAACAACGTGGTCAGAGCTCTGTTTCTGTCTTAAGGCTCTGCTTTCTTTGTGTCACCATCGTTTAGTCATGTGGGCTGTCCCCACAGTTCCAAGCTCATATTCCAGCATTTTAGCAACTCCAAAAGATGGATATTTTTCATAGAAGTGCTGGTATAGAATTCCACTGGAGCAACTTGGATCACTAGCCTGTGACCAAAATAATCACTGTGGCCAGAGGAATGCTGAATATGTTGAATGAGAGTAGCCCTGTTATTTGCACATCCTAGAGATTTGGGAGAAAGAAACATTTCACCCCATGGTAAACCATATCAATGGAGAATAGAATGAAGAAAGTTTCCCATTGGAAAACTAGAAGTGGTTCCTAGGTAGGCAAAAATAGAGATGATGACTTAAAAAATACCTCTCCTCAAATATTTGGTTCTCTACAGATTAAAAATATAACCCCCTTATTTAGTGAAGAGTAACCTGACATAAGAATTAATGTGTAGAAGTTGCTGGGAATGTATTTCTAAGCAACACAAAGAACTGTATGATCATTAATAATGAATAGGTTGTACCAAAAGGGGAGGATGTCCTATCATAGGAAGTTTGCAGGCCAAGGTTAGGCGGCCACCTGTGAATGCTACAATACAAAATATTTCCTGGTAGGGAGGAGGAACAGAAGAAATCGAAGGCCCCTTACAACTCTAAACCTATATATTTTATGATATAGTCTATATATCTATAATAAATATAATTTATGCTCTATATTATATCTATAATATAAAATATATGTGATAATAGTCTATAAATGTTCTAAAAATCATCTGTTGTTCGTTTTGTTCCTTTAAATAACTCCTATAAACTGGCATTTCTGGAAGTTCTTCGGCTTATCAGAACACTGGATAATGAATTTTGACCAGGTCTTCTGTTGTTATAGTAACTAGAGAAAGACATCACAAAAAGGATTAGCTTGTGATGAGAGAGTTTTTAAATAGCCATTGCCACAAATAGAGAGTTGATATATGTGGTAAGGCCAGAAGAGCACTGCAGATGACCCATCCCTTTAAGAGAAAAAATTCCAGATGAGATATACAACCATAAAGCATGACAGAAATTTCAAATAGAAAAACCTGGATGAAAAGGAAAGAAGATAAAAGAGCTCTGAGTAGGTACTGGTACAAGATCAGGGTTAGAGTTCATAAGAGGAAGTTGCTTTGAATAAGAAAGCATGGTATTCTTTAACATACCAATTCAGAAAGAGCATTTCTATTTAAATCAGGATTTAGTTGTAAACTCAAGAACCATTTGGAAATATGTTGGTGCCACGTGAATAGAAATTGACTCTTCCCTGTGTACGCAATGTCTCCATCCAACTGGGGGAGAAGAGACGGGTGGTCCTTCTGTGTCAGTCAAACATACCTACTGACCTGACAAAACACAGCTAAGTCTGATCAATTGTCTTAATGGGTCAAAAGTGCATGAGAAATAAATAATTTTAATTTAGTGGAAATTGAAATTAAGCTTATTTCAGCATAATTGTTAATAACCTCTGCTTTGAATAAATCTTTTCCCATATGTTTCACTGTTTTGCAAACACATAATTGTTGTGCCCAAGATCGCGAATCCGAGAAACCACCAAGGAGCCGACACCAATGCAAACACACGAGGGTTTATTTACAAGCTCTAGGTGGGTTTCAGCTTAGTTTTTTATAGACTGGTCTAGGGGATCTTCAGAAGGGGTGGAGGAATTTCTCAAGTTCTGTTTACATTTTGATATGGGGCTTTCAAGGGCATTGAGCTCTGTTCTCATTCTAATAGGGGCTTCCTGCCCTTGGCTTGGGCTGTTTTTATTCTAACATGAGGCTTTTTAGGATGTTAAGCTGTAAGCTGTTTTCTTCCTGTAACTGAAGTAAGGTAAAGTTCAGCTCTTATTCACAGGGGCCTGGGATGGCTGTACTTGTGATAACGCTAAACTTGAGGTGGAATGGCCTTGATTTTTCTTGGCCTCCACAATAATAAGGACTGGACTACATTTGAAACTATTCCATGACAAGGCACGGTGATCTCTGAACTTTGTACAATTGTATACAAAGCTGATGTCTCAGCTTTTGCTCAGAGAAGATGCTCCATAGTCCTCACCAGATTTGCACAAAGAACTATGACCAAGAGCACTAAGTGATCGTTCGACACAAAATTAGCTTGGGAAACATGTACAATGAATCCTGTGATAACTCCAATATTGCTCTAAAACTTATAAAAAGGGGGAAAAGATAAAGCTAATGGCTTCAATGAAGTGCATCTCTAATGCACAGATTATCACAAGATGTTTTCACATACTATAGCTGGCATAGAAAGATTGGAACAGCCAGTCTTAGACTCTTAGACTTCTCTCTTAGATAACAGAGGAGGCTCTCTATGAATTTATTAATAAAAACATTGTAGAATATATTTCTCAGTATTTTTTTCTGCAGGTTTATTCAGCACACAGGCTTTCAGAAAATCAAGTAGGTAAGCTACAATTCAAGGCAGTATTATCTACAACACTGAAAATCAGAAAATATAAACATTTCATAGATTTTTTTTTTCATTTCATAGATTGTTAAAAAACTTTAGACTTTTAAGTTTTCCAAAAGCTAAAATTGCATTTGTTTTTTCTTTTAAATCACATTAATACTTCTGGTTAGGCAAATGGCTGTAATTAAAATAAATCTAGGGGATCCCTGGGTGGCTCAGCAGTTTAGCGCCTGCCTTTGGCCCAGGGTGTGATCCTGGAGTCCTGGGATCCAGTCCCACGTCGGGCTTCCGGCATGGAGCCTGCTTCTCCCTCTGCCTGTGTCTCTGCCTCTCTCTCTCTCTGTCTCTCATGAATAAATAAATAAAATCTTTAAATAAATAAAAATAAATAAATAAATAAAATCTTTGTGTCATTAAGGAAAATAATAAAAATATGACAGGAAAAAAATGTTCCTGATGCATGTGGATACTGAACACACATGCTTCTGATAATATCCATTTCTGCATGGCCTTGCCACACAGATGCCATTTTTAATTTTTTTTTTTAATTTTTATTTATTTATGATAGTCACAGAGAGAGAGAGAGAGGCAGAGACACAGGCAGAGGGAGAAGCAGGCTCCATGCGCCGGGAGCCCGACGTGGGATTCGATCCCGGGTCTCCAGGATCACGCCCTGGGCCAAAGGCAGGCGCCAAACCGCTGCGCCACCCAGGGATCCCCAGATGCCATTTTTAAAAAGTAACCTATGAACCCGCATGTTTCCTGTATGTCATAAAATTTCCTTCACCAAAACATTTTTCTGTGCATTATTGACTATGAATTGCCCTCATGGCTTCAGCCATGACTGAATTTAATCCCAGTCTAGATGTATGTATATTGCTGAAATTCCAAACTCGATTTCCACAGTAACAAGTCCTTTTCTTTTGCTCTGAGGCCTTCTTTGCTCTTCCTGTTATCCAAGCCCTAAAGTTCTGGCATGCTGCAGCTGCCCAAAGTCTCTGAGACCCCACAATGCACCAGTGAATGATTGCAATTGACACCTGGAGACTTCAACCCCAAGGCAGATGAAGCTGCACTTTCTTGCCCCTTTAACTGAGACCGCCATACTTCTTCCCAGGCCTGATTGCCATGTAAAATAGGAAATCCCTCTGTCTCTGCTCCAGGACCCCTCTGTGATCATTCAACTAATGTGTACCATCATATTCTAGGGACTAAAGATCTCCAACTACTTTCTGCCTTTGTTATTCTTTCTTGCTACTTTTTCTAAAATATCTTAAAATATTAAAAATTAGCTAAGCCAGATCAATAAAAACATATGGCAGAATGAGTTTTCATGTCCTTAAATTTACACCATTACTGACATACTTGATTTAGTAATTAAAACACTTAGAACTATCCAAGGGTACTAGCCTTTTTATACCATTATTAGACCTAGCAGTTGTTTCTCATCTTGTAGCTGAGCACTTTTTTTTTCTTAAAGGAATAAATCAGTGTCTTAAACTTAAGGAGAGTATACTTAACATCTTCCTTTGGCCTAAAAATCTGAGGGGGGGAGAACAAAATGTTTTCTTGCCCTATATATATATAAAATATATATAAATATTTAATAAATATTTATAAATATTAAAAATATTAAAAATAATTTAATAATATATTTGTAAAAATAAATATATAAAAATATATTTTTACCTATATATATAGTATCTATATATATATTATTATCTATATATATATATATATTTTTTTTAAATCTATTTCTCCATGCATCTCTCTTTTTTCTACTCCCATGTTATGGTAGCTGGATATTTTTGGACTCTGATGAGAATATCATACAACTTCTTAAAATGTCTCTTATACTTTGTCATATACTATTTTTAGTGATGATCCTTAAAACAGTGTTTTCTGAACAAGACAAGTTCTGTTTGGCAGTAATGTTGTTCATAGACCTTTGATGTAGCCTGTTCTTGGTCTACTCAAGTGATGTTTCCTTTCTAGTCTCAAATGTACAGCTGAAAGGCAGAATGATGTACACCAAGAAGAATGCTCAGCTTCTTGCAGGGTTTTTAAAATTTACCTCTGTTCTCTGGAAGTAGCGGTATTGCCTACCTTTACTGCCTAGAACTGTGTTACTCTGAACCTTCACTCCAAAACAAGCCCTTCCTGTCTCTATGCTTACCAAAAGAATTTTACTTTTGGAATCCCTGGATGGCTCAGCGGCTTAGTGCCTGCCTTCAGCCCAGGGTGTGGTCCTGGAGTCTCGGGATCGAGTCCCACATTGGGCTCCTTGCATGGAGCCTGCTTCTCTCTCTGCCTATGTCTCTGTCTCTTTATCTCTCTCTCCCTCTCTTTCTCTCTCATGAATAAATAAATAACATCTTTTTAAAAAAAGAATTTTACTTTTTAGCATCACACTCCCCCAAAGGCTATGTAGTGCCACAGTTCTGAACCTCTTCACCTCCCCAATTCTTACCCAGTTATTTCCTGGTAGAAATACCTTTAATAAGAGTAGTAACTTGGTAGGGAGAAATAATACTTGAAGATTTGGTAGTGGGACAGAGAGACAGTTGAGTCCCCTAGGGACAGAGAAACAACTGCCTAATTTTCTTTTTTTTTTCTTTTTTTTTTTTTTAGAGAGAGAGAGAGAGAGAGAGAGGCAGAGACACAGGCAGAGGGAGAAGCAGGCTCCATGCACCGGGAACCCGACGTGGGATTCGATCCCGGGTCTCCAGGATCGCGCCCTGGATCAAATGCAGGCGCCAAACCGCTGCACCACCGAGGGATCCCTAATTTTCTAAGTGACTTAGATCCTGTGACCCTGGGTCTACGAACAGGCTGTAGTAATGGTAGGAAGGGTCTTGATGCAGATATTTTTAGGTATACTCTTTTTCATAAAGGTGAGCCTAGATAAGTCATGAAAAAGAACTCAGTATAATATTGCTCATTGCAAAAAAAAAAAAAAAACATACTGCTCATTGCCCTCAGTTTTTGGAGGGGATGAACATTTACCTTGTTTCTTTTAGTGGAAAGTGGGAGAAATAGAGGCCATAATTGAGGCTTCTAGATAAATGCTATATTAAACAAGGAGTCTCTTGTGGGAGCTTATCTTCTCAAAGCGCCTTTGAATTTTAATCCTTTTTACTCAAGCACAAATAATTTTTTCTAAATTTGGTGTTTTTCTTGAACCTGATTACTATGCATAGCAGGTTGTATTTTTGCAAAGATGGTCAAAAAAATATTTCGCATTTCACATGCATTTCTGCAATGTGACCTTGATGATATTCCCTCATCAAGAAGTGGAGTTGATTTCTCCACGTCCTTGAATCTGGGTAAGAGCTGTACCTCTTGAGCAATAAAGTATAGAAGAATGGGCCTGGCACTTTCCCATCTTGTTTTTTGGAAAACATTCTCTCCGGAAGCTCATTCTGGAAAGTTAGCTGCCATCTTAGGAGAAGCCTATGCTACCAAGAGGATGGATACATGTAAGGTGCTCCAAGGCCAAACCCCAACTGACCTCCCAGGGGACAACTAGGATCACTTGTCACATGAGAATGAGTCATATGAAATATCTAGCCCAGTAGAGCTTTGAGATTATGCATGCCCCAGCAGCTATGTGATGATTTCATTCAATATGAGAGCCTCAATGTAAAAACGACCCAGCTGAGCTTATCCATAGAACTGTGAAAGAAAAAAGATACTTTTGTTTTAAGCCACTAAGTTTAAGGTAATCCGTTAAGCAGTAAGAGATCATTGGAATATTATCTTAAAAAGAATTTTTTTAAAAAAAGAATACTATCTCAAATGGAAACAGATCCTGTAAATCGTTGTTTCTTTTACTCTCCTGAAGCTGATCTTGAGCTTTCAATAGTATTTTTTGGAAAGCAGAAGGTGAGTCTAAGTAATTTTAAGACTAAGGATAAATTGAACTAATAATATGATAATGGTCCAAATAGTGTATAAACGTTTGTTGGTATGTATATGTATGTATTGGTTGACATACTAGTTCACTAGGGCTGCTGTTAAAAAAAAAAAAAAATCACCACAAAACAAGTTAGTGGATTAAAACAAATTTATTTCACAAGCCTGGAGTCTCTAAGTATGAAATCAAGGTCTGTGCTGACAGGGACATGCTTCCTCTGATACTTCTAGCAGAGAATCCTTCCTTGCTTTTCCAGCTTCTGGTGCCACTTAACATTCCTTGGCTTCCTCGGTTTGTGGCTACATCACTCCAGTCTCTACCTCTATCTTCATGTCACTTTCTCTTCTATGTGTGTGTCTTCTCTGCATGCTCGCCTCTTTTCCTACCTAGATAAGCCAGGATTATATCATCTCAAGACCCTTTACTAAAATATATTTGCAAAGATCCTCTTCTCAAATAAGATGCTGTTCACAGGTTCCAGGGATTTGATATGGTTATCTTGGGGGGGGGGGCATATTTAGGCCAACAATTGGTATGGGAAGCAACTAATGCAAGCAAGTCCCTACAACCCTAAGGGAAAGTAAATAAAGCTTATAATTATCAAGCAAGTGGATGAGTTCATTGCCTAGAGTTTCAAAAACAGATGGTAGTTTATGCTGCAGTGTGAGTTCTTTCTGCAAAATTGATGACCAAGTGTGGGATACTGTGTTTGCCTTCTGTTCAGTTGTTATGATCACTGACACTACATATATTAGTGTGAGATAAATGTAAGCTGAATGAGTATTTGTAAACGTATTTAAACGAAGCTCAGTTAAGGGTTACATGGATACTAACAAGGTTAACTTCATCAAACAATAAGGGATAGCTTTTGTTACACCCCATTGGGATCCCCCTGCAAAATGCTTTATACTGATCCCATTTTCATTGGCATTTAGCTGCTTTCTTAGTCATCTTCCTCTTTTATCCCCCCTTCTATAATTACCATAGATATATTGCTTATCTTCTTTACTTAAAGTCTGATTATTTTCCTTGGCACTGTTCCAGACATATACTGCTACTTACTTATCTAAGCTTCTTATTCATCTTACATTCCCTAAAGGACAAGATCTCATAGGAAAAACTCATAGCTCATATTCTCACACTAAAAAGCATAAGAACTAGTTAAGTGAAATGCCAACTAAACATGCCAGTAGTATTGGCAGGTGGTATGATGCCTGGTGGCAAAAGCATGAAACATCCAAGTCAGTTAATGTTGGCATTTGCTTTATCAGATGTTTATGATTTGTAAATGCAATTACTATTGATTGAAATTGTGCGGTATCTGAGCCAAGATTAAACAGATAATTAAATTCCTCTGCTGAGCTATCCATGTAATCCATTAAATACTTCTACTGGTCAAAGTTGATTTTGAAATAGAGAATGTTTAAATACACTAATTCCCTCCGCCTCTCTATCCATCTCTGTCTCTTTTATACACACACCCACACTGATGGAGAAGCAATGGTCATGATATGATCTTTGAGGAAAAAAGCAATGCAGAAAATAAAAAATGTCAGAATTTTGAAATTCCTGCTTTTATCTAATTTTAGAAAATAAAGGCAAATGGAAATTTAGGCATTTGTTATACTACATTCATCTTCTAGTCTACAAATCTCATTATCGGGAACTATGATCTCAGTCAAGACCTAAGCAGTTTTTTAAAAATACCAATGCTATGAAAGGAAGCCATCACTTGTCTTGGAGCATATTCAATGAGATTAGTGACACATGTAGATATGTATAATACAGGGGGTCCCAATATTGCATGTATAATCAGCTTACTGAACAATCTGAACAAGACAGTTTTATTTTCCACCGCTACTCCTTTCAAACATAATTTATGAGATCTACCTTCCATGCTCCCTAATGACCTCTCATTCCCATTTTAGTGAGTACAGTTCCATTTTAGGTGTGAAAAGTACCATTAATCAAAATGAAAACGAACTTTGTACATGGTCTCTAATTTTATAATTTTAAACCAATAAATATCAGGAGAAGAGATGTTGGTCATACCATCTTACTCTTCCCTACATTCCTACTCCTTACAAGAAGTTCTCTTAGGACCTCTCTTAATTAGAAAACCACTATATTAGTTTGCCAGTGTTGCCATGACAAAATACCACTGCCTGAGTGGTGGAAATAACGAATTTATTTTCTCATAGTTGTATATGCTAGTACTGGCCATCTATATAACCCCTTTGGGGAAAAAAATGTCTACTCAGATCCTCTGCCCATTTTTTAATTGGGTTGTTTGGGTTTTCTTTTTTTATTGTTGAGTTAAGTTATTCAGACAATTACGTTCTTCATATACTTCATATCATATCAAATATATCATTCATGAATATCTTCTCCCTTTCTGTAGGTTGCTTTTTCTTTCACTGATGCTTTCTTTTGCTATGCAAAAGCTTCTTATTCTGGTGTAGTCCCAATAATTTCTCTTTAATTCAATGAATAATCATTGAGCCTCCTTAGAAATAGGACATTATGCTGATGTAGAGTTACCTATCTTAATTACTACATTACTCAGGGTGTGTTTTTGTTACTGTCGTTTTTGTTGGTTTTGTTGTTGTTGTTGTTGTTGTTGTTTGGTTGCTAGTAACAGAAACCCAATCCAAACTAGTTAGTATTTAAAACAAAACAAAACAAAACTAAAAACTCCTGGCTCACAACCTGAAATATCATGCAACATTAGGATAGTTCCAGTTCATTATTATTGATTTTTCTTCATCTTTTGGTTCTTCGTTTCTCTTTGTTAACTTTGTTCATAGATAGGTCTACCATTCATTGGCTAGTTTTAAACTTAAAACAGAAGTTTTAAACTTAATGTCTATCAGCTTAGGACCTCAGTGAAATGGGAGTGCTTTTCCAAGAGCACCGACTAAAGTTTCTGGGCCACTGTTTATTGGCTTTGATAAAGTGAGTTTATGTCATGTGATTACCTTTGAATCATCACTGTGGCCAGAGAGAACCAATATACTGATTCGTCCAGTTCAGCTCTGCTCTTGACACCAAGAAAAAAACTAAGCCCCACCCAAATGACCAAGAATTAAATAAGGTCCTCGTTGTTCTCCAATTAAAAAGAGGGACTAGATACCCAGGAATGAAAAGAACACTGACCTGCTACATCCAATCTCAAGAAACTACAGAGTACAATAAGATATAAAGTACATAAACAGCTGTACTTACATCTGTACTTACATCACATCATGTACTTACATCACATCACGATGATGTGATGGTAAATGTCTAACTAGCTTTCTAAGGGAAAAACAAAATCCCTGATTTGTAGTGTTTGCCAAATCAGAGGTGTACGTGTTCCTACCATAGGTGATTTCAGCCTATCAATATGATGTCCCTGATTCTGGAATTGGAAAGAGATGCATTTTCACCCTTGGCTCTTATGATCCAGTATGACCTATTAATAGTACACCACTATAATTATTAAAGAATAGGTAGGATTTTCATTTGAGGTAGTCAGAGGTGGCTTAATATCGATGTAGTATATGATCCAACCTTGAAAAGATCCACAGAATATTTGCAAGTTCATTGTATGTGCAGTAGAATTAAAAAACAGAGATTTACTTTATCTCAAACAGGAAAAAGGAGCTATTACAGGATACTTTGGTCTGAAATGTTTAGGATATATCTTTTAAAGCCCTATATCAAGGTAGCCTTGATGTAACATTTTTGGGGAGGAATGGTTATAGTGGGGGAGATGAATTTTTGATTCTGAAGGTCCCATCAGTAGAATTGTGAAATCATTCCAACACTTCCTTCATCTTCTAAAATCTCCTTGTTTTATTATTTCAACTTGTTCATGTCAGACCTGATTTATGTGTGAATGTAACTACAGGCCTTTCCATTAAAAAAAAAAAAAAAAAAAAAAGTCCAGTTTCCTCAAGAGAAGTGACCTGGGAGAAATAACATTAAGATAAAATTAGCATAAAGGAGTCATAGAATTCCACTTTCATCTCTGACCTACAAAGAGTTTTGAAGTCATAATTACTGTCCTTAAAACAAGAAATAATTGAATAAGCTGAAAAGCAATTGCTTTTCTTGGATCTCCGTTAGGAAATAGTGGTTATAGGACAAACCATCATCCCAAAATCTGGAGAGAGAGAAAAAAGTCCAGAAAGTCATAGCCGGTATGTGGTTACCTGGAGCAAAAGTGGCTTAGATCCATTAACTAGTAGGAATACTTAAGTGGTAATTTTAATGACTTGCTGAATGTGGATTAGTAAGAAAAAGAGAAACTCCTGGGGGTCACATTTTTAAGGTGAACCGATGTTGCGCCAATTTACCTCCAGCTTCCCCACTATGTTCTCACAGTAGGTACCTGACAAAGAGCAAGCACTGTGCAATAAACCCAAAGAGTGGGCTGCCCAGGTGGCTCGGCGGTTTAGTGCCTGCCTTGGACCCACATCGGGCTCCCTACATGGAGCCTGCTTCTCCCTCTGCCTGTGTCTCTGCCTCTCTCTCTCTCTCTCTTTCTCTCTGTGTCTCTCATGAATAAGTAAATAAAATCTTTAAAAATAATAATAAAAAATAAATAAACCCAAAGAGTTCTCTATACCAAGGGCCTATGAAGTAAAAGGAAAGGATCCCAAAGCCTTATCCAAATTGAGAGAAGGGCATTCCTTACCCTCTTGCGTACTCTAGCTTTCTGTCTTAGTTAAGGGGGAAGTAAAAACTACATTATGGGACAAGAATTGTGAAGGTCACATACTTAAAACACAGGACCACAAATAATATCATAGAATGCATTGCCTCTCCCCTAGTTTGCCACTACATAAAGCTGACTGTAGCTACAGTGAATTGAAGCTCAAAGAGCTGCAAGACACAATCTGAGGAGGTGTACTTTAGGGAAACCCAAAGTGAGGAGGGGAGATAACACAAGGACCCTAGAGGAATTTCAAGACACTGGCACTTTTACCTATAGTAAACATTAAACAGCACAATTCCTAGCCAGATAATCACAACAACTCACACAAAAGTCTTATTTAATTCAAAGCCTGTTATCTGATGTAAAGATGTCTGGCTTTCAACAAAGAGGTCACATGCCATTCCGAAAGATAAGGCAAAAGCACAAGAAACAAGGAAATCATAAAAACCTACTCAGATATGGCATAGGTGTTACAATTCTCAGAAAGGTATTTAATTTTTTTTTAATTCCAGTGTAGCAAACATACAGTGTTATATTAATTGAAGGTGTACAATATAAATGATTTGTTAATTCCGTATGTCATCCTATTTTCCGACTCAAAATTTATCCCAGTGTCTAAAAGAAATAAAATATTTTTTATATCTTTGAGAATTAGCATCTTTTTTTTTTAATTTTTATTTATTTATGATAGTCACAGAGAGAGAGAGAGAGGCAGAGACACAGGCAGAGGGAGAAGCAGGCTCCATGCACCGGGAGCCCGACGTGGGACTCGATCCTGGGTCTCCAGGATCACGCCCTGGGCCAAAGGCAGGCACCAAACCGCTGCGCCGCCCAGGGATCCCAGAGAATTAGCATCTTTTTGAAGACTTTTTGCATGATGTTAAGTGTAATATCTAATTCCAATCACCTATTTCCCCCATCCCACCCCTCACCCGCCTACCTCCCCTCTGGTAACCATCAGTTTGTTCTCTATAGTTAAGAGTCTGTTTCTTGGTTTGTCTCTCTCTCTCTCTTTTTCCCTTTGTTCATTTGTTTTGTATCTTAAATTTCACATATGAGTGAAATCATATATGGCATTTGTCTTTCTCTGTCTGACTTAATACTCTCTAGCTCCATTTATATAGTTGCAATGACAAAACTTTATTATTTTTTACAGCTGTTATTTCATTATATATATAATTTATATATTTTTTATGGCTAAGTGTCATTTCATTATACATATAATTTATACATAATCAGTCAATGGGACACTTGGGCTGTTTCCCTCTTTCCCCTCCTAGATATTTTATTCTTTTTGGTGCAGTTGTAAATGAGATGGCTTTCTTAATTTCTCTTTGTGCTGCTTCGTTATTATTGTATAGAAATGCAACAGATTTCAGTAAGTTGATTTTGTATCCTGTGACCTTACTGAATTCATTCATTAATTCTAGTGCATTTTGATGGAGACTTGGGGGGTGTTCTTATATATATTATTATATCATCAGCAAGTAGAGTTTTACTTCTTCCTTACCACTTTGGGTGCCTTTTATTCATTTCTCTTGTCTCATTGCATGTGGCTAGAACTTCCAGTACTATGATGAATAAAAGCAGTGAGGGTGGACATTCTTGTTTTGTTTCTGGCCTTAGGGGAAAAGTTTTCTGTTTTTCCCCATCGAAGTTGGGTTTTATATAAGGCCTATATCATGTTGAGGTAGGTTCTCTCTAAATCTACTTCAGCAAATGTTTTTATCGTGAATGGGTGTGCTTTGTCAAATGCTTTTTCTGGATCTATTGAAATAATCATATGATTTTTATCCTTTTTATTATTGATGCGATGTATTACATTGTGAATATTGAACCACCCTCACATTGTGGAAATAATCTTACTTGTTTGTAATAGATGATTTTTTAAAGTATTGTTCAATTTGATGTGATAAGATTTTGTTGAGGATTTTCACATGGATGATCATCAGAGATTCTGGCCTGTAGTTTTCTTTTTTGTGACATCTTTATCTGGTTTTGCTGTCAGGGTAATGCTGGCTTCACAATTAATTTGGAAGCTTTCCTTCCTCTTCTGTTTTTTGGAATATTTTGAGAATAGGTTTTAACTCTTCATTAAATGTTTGATAGAATTTATCTGTCAAGCCCTCTGGTCCTGGAATTTTTTTTCACTGGGAGTTTTCTTATTATTGATTCAATGTTATTGCTAGCAGTCATGATTTTCAAATTTTCTCTTTTTTCCCGCTTCAATGTTGGTATATGTTTCTAGGAATTTATTCATTCCTTCTAGGTGTCCGATATGCTGGGGTTTAATTTTCATAATGTTCTCTTATAATTCTTTGTATTTCTTTGGTGTCTGTTGCTGTTTCTCTTTCATTTCTGATTTTGTTTGAGGCCTCTTTAATTTTTTTAATGAGTCCGGCTAAAGAGTTATCATTTTGGTTGATCTCTTCAAAGAACCAACTACTGATTTCACTGTTCTATTGTTTGTTTTCTTAAATTTCTATATGATTTATTTCTGCTCTACTATTAATTATTTCCTTCCTTCTGCTAGCTGTCCTTTTTCTAGCTCCTTTATGGGTAAGGTTAGGTTGCTTGAGATTTTTGCTTCTTGAGGTAGGCCTGTATGGTTATAAACTTCCCACTTAGAGCCACTTTTGCTGAATCCCAGATATTTTGGACCATTTATTTTTCATTTTATATTGTTTCCATGCAATTTTTTATTTCTTATTTGTTTTTTTTTGTTGTTGTTGTTGTTGTTGTTTTGTTTGACTCATTCATTGTTTAGTAGTATGTTATTTCGTTTGTGTATATTTGTGTTCTTCCCAGATTTTTTTCTTGTGGCTGATTTCTAGTTTCATAACATTGTGGTCAGAAAAGATGCATGGTATGACTTTGATCTTTTTTTAACTTGTTGAGACTTGTTTTATAGCCTAATAAGTGATCTATTCTGGAGAATGTTCCATGCACACTTGAAAAGAATGAGAATTCAGCTGTTTTAGGAAGGAATGTTCTAAATATATCTGTTAAATCCACCTTTTCCAGTGTGTCATTGAAGGCCACTCTTTCCTTGTTGATTCTCTGTTTGGATGACCTATCAATGTAAGTGGGGTGTTAAAGTCCCCTACTATTACTGTATTCCTACCGATTACTTCCTTTATGCTTGTTATTAGCTACTTTATGTACTTGAGTACTTCCACATTGTGTACATAAATATTTACAATTGTTATATCTTCATGTTGGATTGTGCCCTTTATTATTATATAGTGTCCTTCTTTGTTTCTTGTTACAGTTTTTGTTTTAAAGTCCATTGTGTCTAATATAAGTATTGCTACCCTGGCTTTCTTTTCACTTTCATTTTTTTGTTTTGTTTTGTTTTGTCTTAAGTATTTTATTTATTTATTCCTGAGAGACAGAGAGAGAGAGGCAGAGACACAGACAGAGGGAGAAGCAGGCTCCATGCAGGGAGCCCGACGTGGGACTCGATCCTGGGACTCAGGATCATGCCCTGGACCGAAGGCAGGCGCTAAACTGCTGAGCCACGCAGGGATCCCTTCCCTTCCATTTGAATGGTAAATGCTTTTCGATATCCTCACTTTGCATCTGCATGTCTTTAGGTCTGAAATAAATTATTGTAGGGAGCATTTAGATGGGTCTTCATTTTTGTATTCCATTTTGTCACCCTATGTCTTTTGATTGGAGCTTTTAGTCCATTTACATTCAAAGTAATTACTAATAGGTATGTATTTATTGCCATTTTGTTAGTGGTTTTATGGTTGTTTTTATAGTTCTTTTCTGTTCCTTTCTTGCTCTCTTCTCTCATGGTTTTCTGACTTTATTTAATGATATATGTGGATTCCTTTCTCTTTATTCTTTGTGTATCTGTTACTGGTTTTTGATTTGTGGTTATCATTAGGTTTCTATACAATATCTTCTGCATGTAGCAGTCTATATTAAAGTTGATGGTCACTTAAGCTTGAATTCATTCTTTACTCTTCTCCCAATGTTTTAGGTATATTGTGTCTTACTTTACATCCTTTTGTTTTGTGAGTCCCTTGATTTTTTTTTTTATAGACACTGATTTTTACTGCTTTTGTGTTTCCTACTTTTCTTACTCCGACTTAAGGTATTTTCTTCCCACTCAGAGTGTCCCCTTTCACAATCCTTACAGAGTTGGTTTAGTGGTGATGAATTCCTTTAACTTTTGATTGTTAATTTTATAATCTCTCTTTTTCTGAAGGATAGCTTTACTGAATAGAGTATTCTTGGTTGCATGTATTTTTCTTTAAGCATTTTGAGTATATCATGCCATTCCCTTCTGGTGTGCAAAGTTTGTGCTGAAAAATCTGCTGATAACCTTATGGGGTAATAACTATAACCATCTTCTTTACTCTCGCTGCTTTTAAATTCTGTCTTGATCACTAATTTTTGCCATTTTAATAACTATGTGTCTTGGTTTGGACCTCCTTGGATTGATTTTTGTTGGGGAATCTCTGCCTCCTGGCTGTGAACTTTTGTTTTCTTTTCCAGATTTGGGAAGTTTTCAGTGATTATTTCTGCACATAATTTTTCTAACCCCTTTTCTCTCTATTCTTTTAGGATCCTTATAATGTGAATGTTATTATACTGATGGAGTCACGGAGTTCTCTAAGTCTATTCTCATTTTGCATAGTTTCTCTCTCTCTCTCTCTCTCTCTCTCTCTCTCTCTCTCTCACCTGCTTAGCTTGATCACTTTCCATTTTTCTGTCCTCCAGGTCATCGATTCATTCTTCTGCTTCCCTAGTCTATTTATTTCATCTAATTTATTTTTTTATTTCATTTATTGTGTTCTTCATTTCTGATTACTTCTTTTTTATCTGTTAAGGGTCTCACTGATGTCCTCCACTCTTAAGTTTGGTGAGTATCTTTTTTACTATTATTTTTAGATCTCTATCAAGCATATTACTTACTTCTGTTTCACTTAAGTCTCTTGTGGTTTTGTTCTGTTCTTTCATTTGGAACATATTCCTCTGTTTCTTCATTTTGTCCAACTTTTGCATTTATTTCTCTGTGTTAGGAGAGTCAGCTACATCTCCTGCTCTTGAAAGTAGCGGCCTTGTGAGGATGAGGTCCCATAGTGCCATGCAGTACAGTGTTTCCTGTTTACTGGAATCTGGCATTTCAAGAATGTCTCCTATGGGATCCCTGGGTGGCGCAGTGGTTTAGCGCCTGCCTTTGGCCCAGGGCGTGATCCTGGAGACCCGGGATCAAATCCCACGTCGGGCTCCCGGTGCATGGAGCCTGCTTCTCCCTCTGCCTGTGTCTCTGCCTCTCTCTCTCTGTGTCTCTCATGAATAAATAAATAAAATCTTTAAAAAAATAAAAAAATAATAAAAAAAAAAGAATGTCTCCTATGTGTGTTGCTTGTACCCTGCTGTTGGGGCCAAGCCACTTTTTCTTCAATCTAGTCATCTGCAATTATTCTTTCACACAATTGAAGAATAAAGAATATACATAAAAAATGCCTTCGATGGTATCATTAGTGGACTGGAAATCGCCATAGAAAGTATCAGTATGGGACACCTCGGTGGCTCAGTTGTTGAGTGTCTGCCTTTGACTCAGGGCGTGATCCCAGTCCGAGGATCAAGTCCCACATTGGGCTCCCTGCTAGGAGCCTGCTTCTCCCTCTGCCTGTGTCACTGCCTCTCTCTCTCTCTCTCTGTGTCTTTCATGAATAAATAAATAAAATCTTAAAAAAAAAAGAATGGATGAATCAGTATGGAAGTGTTGAATCACCGTATTGTACACTTGAAACTAATATTACACTGTAAACTAACTAGAATTTAAATAAAAACTTTGTTAAAAAAGAAAAATAGAATCAGTATGCTTGAAGATAGGTCAAGGAGTAATACACTCAGAGCTAGGTCTAAGCATTGGATAGTCCACTTTTTATTAAGAGCCCAGTAAGGTGTCCCACCACTACCTAGTAATTTCCAGGGAAGAACCATTACCACTTCTAAACAAAAGTGATAATTCAAAGGAGTAAACAAAGTAAAATTGGGCATTTAAATGCAATCATTACATAATCTCTGAAACTTTTATTAGGCATTATTAATTTTATGGAAATAATGTTATATTATCTCTTTTGGAGTATATTTGTATTACAAACTTTATACAATTGTGGATTTAAAGCATTGCCTCCAATGAAGGAAATAACAGACCCTAGGGAGAAAATTAGAGATGGAGGGCTTTCTTATTATACCTAGAATTACAAAAAAAATAAAATAAAAATAAACCTAGAACTACAAGAGCAGAAGATAGCAATACCAGGAAGGTGAGCAATAGGATAGTGTGCAAGATAAGGGGTGGGGTGAATGATGGAGACTAAAGAGCCAGGGCTTCTGTAGTATCAGGACAACTTCATTAAGTTTTACATCCAAGTGTAGGAATAACCTGGAGAGAGTTTCAGGGAGATTATAAGTTCAGAAAAGAGAAAAATCAGATCCTGTGTGAAAAGGTTACATAAATTTGGATTGTTCAAGCTGAGAAAATAGATGGCAATGAATATTTTAAACATCAGTAAGTAAAAAGAAAATGGTGACCAGCTGGTCTTTTTCTAGATGAAAGAATTCAGGAAAAGGCTTTAGAGTATAATGTAATAGATTCAGAGTATATATTGTTACACATTTAAATGGGCTGCCAGAGAATTGTGGAAACAGAAGCAATTCTTATTAACTGTGGATGATTTCATCTTTTACTAAAGGCCAGAGTATATACTTAAAATTAGATCTCAGACCTTGATAAGAAGATTTGTCCTGGCCTGCGTTCTTTTAACAGTTTGCTTTTATTTCATAAAAAAACAATTGCCAACTAATTTGTTCATTTGTCAAATGCAAATAGAGTAAAACCTCTTTCCAAAACCATTCACTTCAGTATCCGTTTCATAAAGAAGCCAGCCCTTTTTAGATCCCATCCAAAGAGTGTGTCAATACTGACAAATCAAAGGACTACATTATAAGAGGTTCTTATCTATTAAGCATTCTATGGCACACACAACTCCAGGATGATGACACTGTGTGCCTGCACTGAAAACACCTTACTCATGTAAATAGAGTCACTACTTTGTTAAGTTCTTTGAAAAGAGAAAATGGTTTTTTAACAGATAACCAGTCCCTATTTCACAACATTCAGTTGACTCACTTTCTAGACAAGCTTCAACTATAATATTGCTTTGGTGTGTTCAAAGGACCAATAATTTATTCAGTAAGTGTTGAGGATAACTCTGTTTCTTACACAAGATGAAGAGGTAGAAGATACATAGACCTGCTCAGGTTTCACCTAGTGACTTGGTTTCTTAAGAAACTGTTCATCTTGGTCTTTGTCACTCTTCTAAAATTGTTGAAACTGGAAGGCCCATTTCAGTTAACTAAGTAATTATTTCATATAGAATCCAAGTGTTTTTCAAAATCAATGATGTTTCATTTTTATATACTACCCAGACATTAAAGTTATTAACCTCAAATCAATACCAGTCTTATAAATATATCTTAAGATTCTTAGCCAGTTTTCTTAAAATCACAAATTCTGATAAAATGGACAATTGTGAAAGTTTTACAAATCTTATGCTTGGCTCAAAATCTATTCAAGCCTTCCCCTTCCACTGTAATGAGAATGATATATCAAAAGGACAGTAAAAGTGAAAGAAGATCACTAAACTTGAACATGAAGCAAAAGATAAGATTTATGAAATTTTCATAAACACTACAAGAAGCATTGACTGAGAACAAATGATGATGAGAGGCAATACCTGGAAAAAATATGTAGAAGTAATTTCAGGAGAGTTTAACTGAACGTTCATCATTGCTGTCTATAGCTATATAGTGGCAAGTGAAGGATAGTAACAGTAAATCTAGCTTTATTTACCATATTCTCAAAAACAGTCTTAAAGAAGTACTAGGACATTGACTGCTTATAATAAATAGGCCACACTTTGAGAATGCACAGGGACTGAGATACCTGTTAATTTTGCTCAGATTATTTAAACTGTAGTGTTCCCCTATTGGGTAGTACAGATACCCCAGCATGGCCAACAATTGCCACTGCTGAGTTAACTAGATACTAACTTCAAACCTACACTTACCCAGAATACACGAAGACAAGCATGTTTAAATTAAATCTTGTTTTGGAAATAGATATAATAGACATAAATTAAAAACAAATTAGCCAGCCATAACAAAGTAACCACCTAAATCAATTCTTCCAAAGGTGATTGAACAACATGAAATAACAGACAGTACACAATGAAGGGGATTCTTATTTCCCATCCCTCCCCTGCTGCTCTGGGCCTGTTTCTTCATGACCTTTACTGGAGTTGTTGTTAGACTAAGGATCCGCAAAGAAACTTCAGGCTTTAAAATCCCATGGCCATAGACACTGCTGTACTAAAATAACTAATATTTTTTCAGGGTTTTGTCACTTACACACTGACTCCTTACAATAATCATATGAGACAAGAGTTACCCTCTCCTCTCTATTAATGAGTAAATGCAATTGAGGAAAATAAATTAAGGAAGAAGGTGGCCAGGGTCCAAGGGTTTATAATTGTAAAGATAGGACTCGAACTCAAAACCAATGATGTCAAATCGCATGTACTTCTCAATACCTCACTCTGCATACCTGGCATCTCAATAATAATACAGGATACAATTTCAAAGCCCTGAAGTGATCCCTAAAAATGCTAACCAACGGAAGGAGGGTTAGCTAACCCTTCAGACTCTGTGTATGATCAAGACTGTAACTTTTCTGTGAGAATACATACTCATGGATGGAAACTCCCCCCAACCTTATTTTTTATGTAAAACCCAAGTTTGTTTACACTCCCCATTTCAGTGGCAATCCTATCATTGTCCTTTATTTCACATTTTCACTTCTCAAGACACTTAACAAAATGTACCAATTCTGTTGACTTACTTTCCACTCATTTAAAAGAAATATTGTACATAAAGTGTTACATAAGTTCAGGTGTACAACTTAGCATAATGTATCAACTTGTCAATTCACTATGTTTATCTCAAGTATAGACACATCTGTCCCATTATATCTCTATTACAATACCTTTGGCTTTATTTCTTATGCTCTGCTTTTTATTTTTGTGACTCACTCATAACTGGAGGCCTGTATCTTCCTCCCCTCTTCACCCATTTCTCCCAACCCCCCACTCATCTCTCTGGCAACCACTCATTATTCAACCCATAACAATCTGGCCTCTATCCCCACTGATCCAATAAAACCTTTCACATAAAGACTATCTTTGAGCAGTTGACCCCAAATTTTTATATTCATCCTTGACCTCCACGTTTGACGACTGATGTGACATTGTCTCAAATTCTGATGTCCAAAATCTTCCAGTTTATCTTCTTCCTGTATTATCCAAATAAATGGCTAAATGCACAAGTTACACAAACCAAAAGCCTTAGAGGCATTCTTTTCACTCTGCCTCAGCCCTCCTAACCAGCCATCACTAAATCCTAAAAATTTTATGAATCATTCCTTTCTCTTTATTTTCACTATCATAACATTAGAAGTCTTAGCTACTATTGTCTCTTCCTTGTACTACTGCAGTGGTTTCCTAATAGGTACCTAATACTGCTCTCAATATCCTCAAACAAAAGGCCAAAATGTCCTCTTAAAATGCAAGTCTTACTACACTCATTTTTCTTTAAGTATGACCACATTTTCCTATTCGTCTTAAGACACAAACAAATCCCCCTATTACCTACAGTGCTGCCTGATTTGACCCTTACCCATCTCTCCAACCTCCATTTATACGACTCTGTTTCCTCTCACCCTTTCCATTCCAACCACATTTGTCATTTCGTTGTTTGTGCCATGCTCATTCTTAACACAGGACCTTTGTACTAGCCATTCTTTTGTCCCAGGAAGCTCTTTTGTCTTCATCTAAGTACTTAATACCTACATGTTTTTATCTCTCAGTGATAGTCATGTGCATAGACTATTGCAAAGACAATAGAGGAAACATAGAACCTATCCTGGGAGGAAACCCAAGACTTCCAAAAAGTCCTAGGCCTCCAGTCTGATACACAAAGTAGCTGAGTCAGGTGAAGAGGTAAGAACAAGTATTCCTGGCGAGAGAGGAATACAGGTAATGGAACAGAGGCAGTGGTGCTGTTAGGGCCACAAGTTAAGGTAGGGGTTGAAAGAAGTTGCAGACTTAGAGGGGCTCACTTTACATGGGGCTAAAGGGGTTAAACTGTGTTCTGTAGCCTATGAGGAGGGGTTCTTAAAGGGTTTCAAGAAGGGGAAAGTATAATAGATTTGCCTTAAGTTTGGTGAGCTACCAATGGGCACCACTTAGTTAAAGAAGCTCGACTTAAAGCCTCAGTTTAGTAACACTCAGATCTTTGTCATTCCACAAACCTAGAGTATCAGTGTAACCTGAGGGCTTGTTGACACACAGATTGCCAGACCCTACCACCAGAGCTGGAATGGGTCTGGGTTGGGCTCAAGAATTTGTATTTCAGGGGATTCCTGGGTGGCTTAGCAGTTTAGTGCCTGCCTTTGGCCCAGGGTGTGATCCTGGAGACCCAGGTTCGAGTCCCACATTGGGCTCCCTGTATGGAGCCTGCTTCTCCCTCTGCCTGTGTCTCTGCCTCTCTCTCTCTCTCGGTCTCTCTCTCTGTCATGAATAAATAAATAATAAAAAAATAATTTTTATTTCATATTAAGTTTTCAGGTGCTATTGATACTGTTGGTCCAAGGTCTATGCTTTGAGAATCAGTGCATTAAATCCTATCACTTAATAAATTAAATATAGGGCAGTTCAAAGAGGTTTGGATGTAAAAAGAAAGAAACCTCAGCCACAGTAACAGCAAAACAATGGGTAACATAAGAATCCTTTATATTTAGTTGGGGAGCATTTTTTTTCTTTGCAGCAAACATGACCTTAGTCCTTGCATTTCATTCCCTTACTTATAAAATATGGAACCAGATGAGTTCTAACATCTCCTCCAGTTATAAACTTCTATAATCCCACAAATCAAGTTTTTAAATTGTATTTTGCTAAGGTTTTTGTTAGATTACTTGTTACTCCTTAAATATATATGTAAGTACAAATAAGGTGACAACAGTCTAAGAGATTCCTGGAAAGTGGATTAGAGTTAAGACTGGGATATTATTCATGACTGACTAAAAGAGGCTGGACCATCATATTAAACACACATATTATCAAGGATGGTCATCAGTGAAATACCAAGACAAAATTGTGATTTGCTAAAATTCTTGAATTTTGAAATATTTAAAAATTCAATCTTTTGAGGCATCGTTCTAAATGATTCTTCACCTGAAACAGAATCCAAATGTTATCTTCCCTTAACCAAAGATCTCAATAGACTTCTTCACTGTCTTATTAGCTAAGATTCCCATGGTGAGACAAATTTTTAAGTACTATGCAAATCCTAAACAACGTCCAGAATCTGTGTAGTATTATTGGGTCATTTTCTTTCCAAAAGCAACATCAAAAAAATGTTGTAATAAGACTATATAATAGCAATTTTCTTATTTTTTTAAAGATTTTATTTATTCATGAGAGACACAGAGTAGAGAGAGAGAGACAGAGAGGTAGAGACACAGACAGAGGGAGAAGCAGGCTCCATACAGGGAGCCTGACATGGGACTCGATCCCAGGTCTCTGGGCTGAAGGCAGTGCTAAACCACTAAGCCACCAGGCTGCCCAATTTTCTTTTTCTTTTTTTTTTTTTTTTTTTTGTTGTTGTTGTTGTTCAGTTTCACTACCTTGAAATTGATTAAGACCTTCATACTTTGTTAAATTTTTATTTCTTACTGATTATGTATTGGGAATTAAGTTGTATCCAGTGTTATCACTGTCAGTTTTGATTTTTCTGTCCTCTACATAATTATGTGTTAATTACATTAACATTTTCAGCTAGATTGTAAACAAATGATAGTAACCTTATTATAGCTCTAAAATTTGAAAAAAAAAAAAAAAAAAAAAAAAGCTGCAGGACCAGAGAATCTCAGATGACCTAGGAGACTGGAACCAGAGGCCCAAGAACAATGAGTTCTCTCCCTTCCTCTCTGATCTGTGCTATTCTTTGTGCAACTTCATGCTGGCCTACTGCAGGAAGGCTTTCTCCATACTGTAGGAACATGGCCTCAGGCTACTTACTAACTCAATAGGAAAAAGAGTTTTCTCCTCCAGCTTTAATCAAATGTGTAGGAAGGGACCCAGACTGTCCTTGGTTAGCTCACATGCCATCTCTTGGTCCAATCACTTTAGCAAAGGTAACATAGGATTATGATTAGCCCATTTTAGGTCATGTACCACACTTAAACTGGTTAAAGTGTCCAAAGAGGAAGTACCTTGGTTGATAGCATCCTTGTTACACTAGAGAAGTCAAAGAAACAGGATATTTTCTCAAATACATAAAACAATGTGTCCACTACTATTCTATTACTACTGCAATGTAACAAGACATCCCCAGGATGACTAGCCAAACAGTAGATTTTGGCCATGAGCAATTATTCTCTCCATATTTAGTCTGTAATGATAGAATAACAAGCCTTATTTCAAGCAGATCATGTCCTGTGGAGACCTGTGAGAAACTCTGGGCTGCAGCTCCTCTGGGTACTGACTCCATGATGGTAACGTAAAGGTGCAGCAGCTTCCAGAAACAACAGTTCTGACTCTCTCCTTTCCCTCAACAGCTTCTACTTCTCTCCAAACAGGCACATTGCTCAGTGAAATTCTTCTCCCAAAGGGAACTTCACAGGTAGTTCACCCTAGAAGTGGGCTGGGCTGGCAATAACAATGCTCCAGAACTCTTTTGATGGATTTGTTCAAAGTGCCCCAGGATTGGGTTTGCAAAGCCTGCCCATGAAATACACCTGGTGTCACAACTTAGCTGCCTCTACAGCATTCTCTTACTGTGCCCTGAGAAAGGTACAGATTCAGCTTCTTCAAATCCTTAAATGCACCCAAAGGCTGCAGTGTTGGAAGCCATACTCCACAAAAAGAATGATATCTGCATCCAAGTTTCCAGAAGACTCTCCAAAAGCCAAATTTAGGTTTCATTTGTCTCCACATAGGCTTGCAGATTCTAATTTCCCAGCCCAAGATTAGTACATGTGATACATATCCGGAAGAGCATATTAGAAATTAATGACGTTCTGAACTTGAGGATATTTTTAAACATTCTATATCCTTTAAAATGTAAATAATTTAATAAACACTGAAGGCAGTATGAGTACTTTCAATTTATAGCCAAAGTATTTTTAAATAAAAACTACAAAAGGTGCCTTTCTGCTATTAATAATAATAACAACAAAACAATAGAGAGAAAGACACTGGGAAAACTGATGGCTACCTTAGGAGATGGTGACAGACTGTGCTTAACCCAAGGACAATGAAGGCCAACTATACATTCATTTCTTTGACGTATTCAGCAATGAGATCAGATAGTCAATTATTAGCAGTAGTGCTGAGACAAAAGGCCTTAAAATTTCTTTATGGTTATCAAGTTTTATTTGGCGTCCTGTTATCTCAAGTTGATTTTGTGTTGATTGCTTCTGACCTACTATTACTATTCTGGATACGCCAAATATCCATGAATTTCTAAAGAATTTCTTGATCAACATGATGGAGGAAACTTTCTCCAAGTGCCTCTTTGAATATAATTTTATTTCTAGCTTGCAAAATTGATGATAATAGATAGATCATCCTATAAAGAGGCAAATCTTTTCAATCCACCCTTTAATGATGCAGTGTGAAGAATGCATCTTGGCCTGCTAAAGACTTGTTCTTTTATTAACAGCAGTTAGATATTGTCATTAATACTCTATAATGTTAAAAGGGTTCACCATTACTATCCTTTTTATTTTTGAATAATCCATCTTAATCTTTTATCCTCTAGTGCTCCTTTGATATATTACCCACCTTTAATAAAGTTTCAAAAAGTGCTCTGATTTTTATGCTTATTTGGTGCTCCTTCATTAAGAAGGAATACAACACTAGTGCTATCTCATTGTAGTTGTGATTGTATTTCTCCCATGATGAGTAATGTTGAACATCTTTTCATTTGTTTGGCATTTGTATGTCTTCTTTGCCAAAGCATCTGTTCATATGTTTTGTTCAATTTTTTGTTGCATCTTTTTATTATTACTGAGTTTTGAGAGTTCCTGAGTTATCAAGGATACAAGTCTTTCATCAGATATGGAACTTAAAATATTTTCTCCCAGTCCATGACTTGTATTTTCACCCTCTTAACAGTGCCTTTGAAGAGAAGTTCTTAACTTTAATTAAATTATATTTTCATATTGATCATACTTTTAGTGGTGGACATGAGAAAGCATTGCCTAACCCCAGGTCACAAAGCTTTTTGCCTGTTTCATTTTACAAGTTCCAGTCTATTCATGTATATGATGCAAAGTAAGAATCAAAGCTCATTTCTTGCATATGGCTTTCCAATTCTTCTAGTAACAAATGTTGAAAATATAATCTTTCCTCCACTGAATTGCCTCTGCACCACTAAAAATTAGTACTTCGTTCTTGGGTAGACCTATTCTGGACTCCCTGTTCTGCTTTATTGACGGGTTTCTCTTTCTGGCAGTATCACACAGGCTTGCTTATGGTACCTTTGTAGTAAATCTCGAAGTCAGGCAGTATTAATCTTCAAATTTGTTCATCTTTTTCAAAATTGTTTGGGCTATTCTAGTACGTTTGTATTTCCATACAGATTTTAGAATCTGATTGTAAATTTATAGAATATTTTGACAGATTGCATAAAACTGTATTGGGAGATTGGGATTGGGAGGGAGATGGCCCATTTCTTCCATCTCATGAACACAGTATGACTCTCCATTTGTTCAAGGCTTCTTAATATTCTCTCACCAATGAGGTGTGAGCTTCGATGTATATGGCAAGGGCTGTAAAAGGATACAGGATGAAAACAACAACAAAAAAGGAGCACTAGGCACTCACCAGGGACATCAAGGACTTCCAGAGGGCCTGACAAACAAAGTGAGTCATAAAGGATGTGCAGAAATTTTCTAGTTGAACAAGATGTGGGAATGGGCCAAGCATGGCAGGCACTGCATAACACTGCCAGTGTTTGCACCTGTCTTCACATCCTATAACTGCTAGCCAATACTTGAATTACAATGAACTAAGAGGAAAAAGTCAGAGGTAGAATTAATTCAAAAAGAATAGAGTCGTGCCAGGTGAAGACCAGACAAAGTGAGTTATGTGAACTCTGGTTTCGTAAACGTTCAAATAAAGAAAAATAATAGGAGAATAAAGTCGTACATCCCATAGCAAAATGGGCATTTAAATCTCAAATGAAGTTGCACCCTTGAAGTCAGAACCATGTTCACATTGCAAGCGACAATTCAGTTTTAGCATCAACTTCTGCCACAGTGAATTAATGTTCTTAATTTGATCCCATACAGAGTTACAGCTCTAAATACCATCTATCTATAGGCTGTATCTTCCAAAATTATATCACTACCTTAGATTTCTATTCTGATCTCCAATTTGGTATATGTCCAATAGGCATCTCAAACAGAACGCTCTCAAAGAACTACTTTGGTTTTCTTCTCTACCTGCATCCCTCCGACCTGCCCTTCCCAAGACGTCTCTGTCTCCATAAACTGCAACCTCAGCCATTTGTTTGCTCAGCCATCTGGTCGCCATTGAGCCTTCTAATTTTCTTTGAGCAAATTTTCTACCTTCAGCATATACCCAGAATTTGGCCACATCTCACTGCCTCCACTCTACCGTACTGGGCCAAGTCAGTGTTGCTCCATACCTCCTTGTCCCTTGCCACCCCTGCAGTGTATTCATCAGATCATCCTCAGTGTGATCTATTTCAATATGCCATGTCATGTCTCTCTTCAAGTCAAAACTCTCCATTAGCTTCCATGATTCAGAGTAGTGTGTATATTTTATATATATAGAAATTATACCCTATACATGTGTAGTTGACCAAAGGTCCCCCCTATGCAGTCTGCTCCCCTCTGTCTACTTCACTTAGCTCTCTGAACTATGGCCTCCTGCTCCCCATCATTCACTCTGCTCTAAAGCTTCAGCCACACAGTCTTCTTAATGTTACTCCAACATGCTAAACATCTTTCCACCTTACTGGTTTTTTTTGGTCCTTCCCTTCTTCCCTTGTGTCTCAAAGGGAACTTTCTTGGCCTTGTCGAAAATTTAAATGTTTTGCTCACTCCTTATCTCCCTTCTTGGCTTTATTTATTTTTGTGAAATTCCTGACTTACCACATACTTTATTTATATATTTCTTGTTGGTCTCCCGACCACCACAACCACCCCCAGCTAGTATATAAGGGCATAGATCTCTTTTATTCACTGCTGTATCTCCAGTGCTCATGCCTCTGACGTACAGAAGCCACTTAACAAACATTACTTAACTTCAAAAAAATTTTATGCAGCTTTTCATGACACACTAGCCTTCGGAAAAGTACACGATTAAAATACAATTCCAGAATTCATTAAACAAATATTTATGGAGGCTTGAAACCAGCAGGGGGCAGCAAAGCGTCACCAGTTCAATAGGTGGCCACCATATGGGGTCAGCAATTCAGAAGGGACAGCAGAACGGTAGACCCAGATCATAGTGAGAGTCAGAGTTGAACAGAGGTCAGAGGGCTGGTTGGGACTATGTCCTTACCAGGAAGTAGGGAGAAAGGTAAGAAGAGAGAAAGAATTTTTCTAAGGAATGAGACCCCCCCACACACTAGGGCTCTATGGCATGAATGGCTGGGATGATAGGGAACCAGATCAGGGGTCAGAGAATTAGGCAGACTAGCCCAGAAAAGTCATGCAAACCTGTGGGTAGTGGCCCCAAGGGGTACCCCTCTGAAACACGTGCCAATTTATCTTCGTAGCCAGAACCTAGAGTCAAAATGTACGTACTGATCAAAAGACAGATGGAGAATTGTGCAGGTCCCAACACCTGTGGTACCTCTCCCCTGAGGGCCATGTTTCTTTTGAGTCTTTGAAATGTTTGACATCTAATATTTTGGTAAATAAAAACAATAATGCCAAGTGTTTGGGTCCACATTGCTGCAGAAGAAAACCAGATACAGGTGGCTTTGCACTATCAAAGCAAGTTAAAATAATTGTAGCCACACATGGTCAGAAATATATGGGGGCTTTTCCCATTGTTCACTCAGACTCTTCATTTGCCCCACCCCCCACCCCCGCCCGATAAATCACCATTTCTTGAAGCAGGGGAAAAAAAATCTACCATACTTCTGTCAACCCTCTGTGTCTATTCTCTTCAAGCCCTTTCCCAAGTTCCTTTGTCCTCATTTTCCATTCAGCATTCTTCTTGTTTGTTTTGCATGAGTGACTCTGTTTAATATGGTAACTTGAGCATTTGAAATGTGCCTAGTGTGACTGAGGAACTGAATTTTAAATCGTATTCCCTTTTAATCAAACTACATTTAAAAGCTCATACTTGATTCAGTTATTGGGGAACTTTTAACATACTTAAGTTTGGAATAACTTGAGTTACGTGAATCTACTTTTGACTGAAGGTGATATGGAATTCAAAAATATACATATTTCCGATGAAAACTTAACATCTGAACTGAGAGGTTCTGCAAGTATAAAACATAAACTGAAGTTGGAAGACCTAGTGCAAATATATATAAAGTATTGTATTAGTGATTTTCATACTGATTGGTGAAATGATAGTATTTTAAATATCTTGGGTCAATTAAAATATATTATAAAATTCATTTCCTCCACTTTTCTTAGTGTGGATGCTAGAAAAAACTTAAATTGCACCTAGGTCTTAGATTTTTATCACACCACTCCAGTATAAAGTCATAGTGCTGGAACTGTGGTCTGCATATCAGCAATAAAGTTGTCCTCTTTGAACTTCTAAGAACAGCAGGATGAAAATCTGAATTTAAAAAAAATTCCCAAGTGACTTACCCATTAAAACTTGAGATGCATTGATCTAGACTGCAGCCACCACCCATCACTCATCCACTCTTCCTCCTCATCTCTGGCCCACGGAAGCTGCTCAATCAGTACTACTTAATTTTAAGACAATTTTGCAGCTTCTCCTTACACTCTGGCCATTTCTTCCTTCAAATGGCCGATGTACCAGACCCTGGTCAAGCTATCTGTCAAACAGCACTGGTCTCAAGAAATTGTTGCCCCTACCTTCCTTGGCCTTCTCTGCCCTTCCACTACTCTCTATTCCCTCCACCTACTCTAATCATAGAAGCCTATCATGCTGGAACTATGTGAGGACTGTCAAAGGTTCATAGCCCTTAAAGCAGAGCCTGAGACAGGGATTTCTGGTCAAGTGATTCATTCACAGAGTGAGCTCAGATAAAAGTTGAGTATGAGAAGTAGAATAGGACAGGGTGGAAAATACACTGTCTTGTATGAATGGAGCTTTCTGTGATTTGTCTTGCATAACAGGCCACCTTGACTTTCAGGAATGCACACAGGCTAAAGAATGTAGTTTGTGAGACTTGTGCTGCCTAAGTGGCCTTGGGAGCTTGATTAGTTGACATTAGCTGGCTTCCAGGTGAGAATTTGCCCTTCTGATCTGGATGCCTAGATCTGTAAGTTCTGCCTTATATCCCCTCCAGCTCCAGCCTGGGCTGTCCGGAGGGGATGCAAACACACCTAGTCCAGTCTCCTTGGAAAATGCAAAGGCCTGGTAACAGGAATGCAGCTGGCTCCAAACTGCACATAGGCAAACAAATGTTTAATTTCAGACCCCATCCCTTGCTCTATAAATACAGCCCTCATGGCGATGGTCAGAGAAGTCTCACCTGAGTGGAGGCTGCTCCACCCAGGCCACTTCCTCAGCTGATGATCTAAGTCTGTCTTATTTTACTTTACTGCTTACCATTGCCCTCATCTATGTGCAGATTTCCTTTTTTTCTTTCAGTTTCTTTTTAATGTATGTATGTTTGTTCATTCATTCATTCATTTATTCATTCACGAGAGACACAGAGAGGCAGAAACATAGGCAGAGGGAGAAGCTGGCTCCTCACAGGGAGCCTAATATGGGACTCGATCCAAGACCCCAGGATCACGACCTGAGCCAAAGGTAGACGTTCAACTACTGAGCCACCCAGGTGCCTTTTTCTTTCTGTGTCTATTAGATTTTTATAATATCAATAAAGTGGTTTTTCCCTTTGAAACAGAGTACGGCTGCCACGAATCTTTTGTTTAGAACCAACACTAAGAAAGGAGACAAGAGTAATCCTGATCCTTTATGGATGGTCTGGAACCCAAATTGTCCTATAGCACTGTTCTCAGCTTCAGGCAAGGGTGATGCTTTTCTATCTTCAGGTGAGTCAGTCATTGGCTGAAGCCGTGGCTCAATGCACAGCCTCTAGGTTAGGTGGCTCCTTTTAGCTGAAATGTTCTCTGGAAGAGGGCAGCTATGAGCTGTTACCAGCTTACTCACAGCATTTGGGGGAAGGATACACTAAATGGAATTGGGTTGAGAACTGACAGTACCAGTTGTGGTCAAACCCATTGGGTGGCAGATTTACTTGCTTTTCACATTTCGTTTACTCCATCTGAGCCTAGCTGCTCTAGGATTCTGGGAGGAAACAATGAAATACATTCCCAGCTGTTGCTTGGTCTTGAGGCTAATACTCATACCTTCTGCCACCACCATCACCATTCTAAAATCCCTTCCTTTCAGGGAGCACTTTGGCTGGTCCTGGTGGCTTGCCTAGGAAGTTGGCCCAGACCTTTGTCCTTGAACGGGGAGAGATCCTGGCTTCCAAGAAGCTGTCAGGCCGTGATGGCTACAGTGCTCATTTCCAATTACAACTGGGCATAGGGGTGTCAAAAGAAGCCCCAGTAGATCACCTGAATATAAACATACCCCATCATGTTCTCATTTTATAGTAGCATCTCTACTTCCTCATGATGGTCATGATCAATTATACTTACCAGCATAGCATGTCCTTTCTTCACTTGTCAACTATCATGGGGATCCCATTGTGTCAGAAGCTATAAATTGAAGTTTACGTGTCTCCTAGAATCTGTGCCTCCTAGGAACTAGGACCACTAAAACCCCACAAAGCCCAAAGATTATACCCTAAGTGAGTCACTGGAGTGGCTTTCACTTGAACCTCTTGGTTTCTGAATCCATGTTTTCTGTCTACTGGTGACACCAATGATTGAAGATAGAAACTGCATTCTGAGGACAGTAGGTCTTCCTGCCATGGTGATTCTCAAGCTGGTAACTCAGTTGTATCTTCAAGAAGCCATTTCTTTGCTTTACCCTGGGTCAGAAGGTGTGAAATTCCTAAAAAATATTACATATGTGGGAGATCCCTGAATCTTTGTGTAGTTTATCTCCATGGTAAGATAGGAATCTTAATGTGCTTGCCTCATGTTTATCAGATCTAATGAACATATCAAGATAGTGGACTAATGTAAAATTCAGCAGAGTGATCAGGGGATGGAGGTCTCTTCAAACTCTATTAGCAAGAGACCATAGGCCTGGGACGAGACCACATCTGTATTCTGTTCTCTGCCTCATGTGAATGCAAATAGCTTCTGGTCCTACTTCTGATGTGGGCCCTCCCAAAGGATGTGTTCATTAGATGGCTTTTCCATTTTTAAAAATAATGGAACCTTCCAAGCAGTCCCGCTTCTTTAAGCCATTTGATCCCTTCTTCTACAGTTTGCCACTACAGCTCAGCATCTCTACATTATCTCATGCATGTCATTCCAGAAATGTATTAGAACCATCACTTACCAATATTGCAAAGCGTTTAAATTCTAATGACAGCAGAGTGCTCTCATATCATCAAACTGTCTTTTACCCGGTTTTGGAGTCTTGCCCTCGAAATTCAACATTGGGATCCATTCTAAGGCATAATCTCCTGGTTTGGGTTAGCATATGTTGGTGCTAGGAGCTGCAGCACTTTTGACACATAATTTCTCTGGTTTCTTGACCATAACTAACACTTGCCCACTTAGAATATGATGATATTTTAGTTTCTGGTGGCCAGGAAAAAAATATAGGGCAGATTCTCAGAAGGACAAGGTTCTGTAAGGCATCTGTCTCCTTTGAAGCCTCTGCATTGTCTTCAACAAGTGGGCCTTTATCTTCAAACAAAAAAGGACTAAGCCAATCCTGCAGATTCAGACATTTTTTAAGAGAATTCAGGAGTTCACGTTTCTCAAAGGTTCTCATGTACATCTACCCCAATACCTGCTTCCCATGCCTCACGATCACATGCCTATCAGGGTACTGACTTTAATATAAAACACTTAAAAGGGGTAATAATTCAATCTTCTCTGGATTTCTACTACTCTTAGAATTAGGTTCTGAGCCATGTCAGCATGACATGTCCTGTGGCTATGGACTTTAAGAGCCTCTTTCAATGGTGCTGAGGAGGCCCACTGATCCTCATTCTTTGTTTTATGTTGTTGATTAATAAATACATTTTGTTATCTCTCAGACATTGATCGCCTCAGTAAGAGCAACCCAGTGTCAGTCCTTATAGTTCTCTCCCTAGAGAGAGAACTTTGCTCAACCCAGTGAACACTGCACCAGGTAATAGATCCTGTTTCAGCTGTATCCCATCCCACTTCACCATGTTGAACTAAGTAAAGTCTTAGCAATCACTCCACTGCCTCATGCTAGGGACTGTCAAACTCTACCTATGTCAGTGATCACATCCTCATTATTATCTAGCTACAAAATAATCCAGAATGAATGAGGGAAAGATTGAAATCCATTCTTAGAGTCTGGATTCCTAAAACCACTTCCTAGACTCATAAAATGTAAGAGCTCCAAGATGCTTGTCTTATACCATTTCCTTGGAAGTAGAGCCTGAGGGCAGGGATTTCTGTTCAAGTGATTCTTTTTTTTTTTTTTTTTTTTTTTAAGATTTTATTTATTTAGTCATGAGACACACACACAGAGAGAGAGAGAGAGAGAGGAGCAGAGGCACAGGCAAAGGGAGAACCAAGTTCCATGCTGGGAGACCAACATGGGACTTGATCCCAGGTCTCCAGTATCAAGCCCTAGGCCAAAGGTGGCGCTAAACTGCTGAGCCACCCGGGCTGCCCTGTTCAAGTGATTCTTAATGAGTACTTTGAGGAGAAGGAGGGAAAGAAGATAAGGCTTGTACAAATTGCACCAGAGAATTGATCCTCCCCTGAGGTTTGCCTGTCTGCCATATGCCAATTAGTCATTGGTGAAGGGTATGCTCTGCTGTGGGTCAGGGATTGGGGGGTGGTGGTTTACATAGCCTCCCAGGCAAGGTGGCTTCCATTTCCCTGAGGATTTTCCTTTAGTGAAGAAGGCATTGTGAGTTCTATTAACAGACACTGAGAACAGCTGACAGGTGAGTGGACCAGCCAGTAAAGGTGATCTGGGCAGGCACCAACAGCATCTACTACAAGGCCTTAAAAAGTACCTAACTCACTGATTTTTAAAATTGTTCCCTCTTTTATATCATATGCTACTTTAAGAAGCCATTGTATGTTGTGAATCCACCTCATGGAAAAATATACACACATTCTCATACTTGCATATACTGAAAGGAGGTTGACAGATAAGACTCAAAGAATTTATATGACTCACCCAGAATTTATGCTGCAAGTTAGAGCAGAATGAGATGGCCAGACAACCAAAGTTGTAAGCACCAAAACTTTTTCATGAAAAAATGTGTATGATGCATTGTACATAACTGAGGTATTAAAGCAGCAAGATAACTGAAAAGCTACCTATTGCATAAGTTCACAGATATGTTTAGTCCTACACAAGATCCTCAGTTTTTTGTATTTAAATGTTGCTGTTGTACCTTTAAAACAATCAGAAGGATTTATGTAGAAGGAGGGGTGTTGTGCTAATGGGATTAGTGGAAAGGATAAAAATTAAAGTATAATCAGGGGTCTAAAGTGCCTTGTTTTTATAAAAAGCACAAATGTTAATGTTTTTTGCTTTCATCTTCATTAATACCTAAAGTAAGAATTAAAGTTTATGGGCTCAGGTATTTTAAGAATGCCTGTAAGTTTTATTGTATTTCCTGTTTTCTCATCAGTGGTGTTCTAGAATGTTAAAATGTAAGTACTGTTATAAGACAAGGAAGCTTTGGTTTTTATTAATTTATTTTTAAGGTAGGCTTAACCCTAACACAGAACCCAACACAGGACTTGATCTCACCACCTTGAGATCATTGACCTGAGCCAAAATCAAATGCTCCAAGGAAGCTTTTTTAAAGAACTTTTAAAACAGGTTTTATTCTGTGTTAGACTTTTTTTTTTTTTTTTTTTTTTTTAATAATGAAAGGCTATTGACTGGTCCTTTACAAATGGCTTTCGGGTGTTAGTTTGCTACTTTGGGAGTGAAAAAGGGAAGATAAAGAAAAAACATTATATTCCTAAAATATGGCTAATTTGACTGACAAATTGAGCTCTTCAGGATCTTAACATTTCTAGTGTGATATTTGACCTCAAGGTAAATAATTACCTATTTTTAATAGGTAATATGGATTTGAGAAGAGGTGACGGTTGTAGTTTCAGAAGGGTGGTTGAGACCCAAGGAAAAATAGTTCTAGTGCTAGCATTTAAAATTACAAGCTTTGGCTACCTATAAATACAGTATATTTGCATGCATATTATTCATACACACTTGACTCTTCTTGTCGTTTGTATCCTTACACACCTCAAGCCTGCCCTACCGTTTTTTGAAAGGACCTAGCAGATAGTAATATTTAAGGAATACACTCAATGTATGTTCTTTTATCTCCCAGCACAGAAAAGCATTTATTTTGTCCAATACTAGAAAACAATTGAATATAATTTATTTCATTAGTCTGAACCTGATAATTTCTTTTGTCTTTAATTCTTGTTGCGTTTGCAACATTTTCTGTTTGATTTCTTCAAATTCCCTGTTTTTGTTCACCTTAATTCCTCCTTGGGCTCTTTCTCAATTGCAAATAAAAATGCAGAAATGAAAAGTTTCTGTCCTAAGGACAGGCACGGTATTTATAAGGGAATTTCTCCTTACTGCCCTCTGCCTTAAGCAATGAGAACACCTGCAAAAAATTAACTTGAAACTAAAAAATCTCTGCCAGTCCTATTTCTAAAAGACTGAATCCAAACTCTGAATCCATTTAGAAATCAAAAGTCTAGCTCTAAAGAATTATTTAGAATGATTTTTTTTGTAAACAACTTTCAAATAAATAACTAAAAAATAAAAATAAGCATTTTTTTAATCCTAAAAATATGCCTACTTCACTAAATGCAACTATTTACTAAATACCACTATGTTTTTTTTCTTGGAATTGGTTTATAATCCTGAGATTTAATAAATAAGCACTTAAAGATGTTGATTATATAGTAAACACTGATAATTGACTTAAGCAAATTTTAATTATTAGACACTTTTGATAAATAGCAATAATCTCATTCAAAAGAGATAATAATAAAGTCTTGCTGCCAGATGGAATATTACAATAAACGTAAGTCTCCAGACAAAATTTGCCCCAGCTCTAAATCCTTGAGAAAAAGTAGCCCCCCACCAAAAAAAAAAAAAAAAAAAAAAAAAAAAAGTGACAATGGAATAATAGCCTTATAAAGGAAAGAAATTATGATATATGCTATAACATGGATAAAGCTTGAGGACATTATGTTAAGTGAAATGAGCCAGTCATAAAGAGAAAAATACTGTATTACTCCACTTACACAAGATTCTCAGAGTAGTCAAAATTATAGAGATAAAAAATTGAATGGTGATTGCAAGGGACTGGGCAAGAAAGGGGATAATGAGTTATTCAATGGGTTCAGTTTGGGAAAATGAGAAAGTTCTGGAAATGGATGGTGATGATGGTAGCACACTATTATGAATGTATTTACTGACACTGAACTGTCCACTTAAAAATCATTCAGGTGGTAAGGTTTGTTGTGTGTAATTTACAAGAATACAAAAAAAAAAAAGTGAGAAAGAAAAAAAGGTGACTAACCTATTGTGTAAACTCACTGACATCCTTGTCCTCTGTCCTTTAAAGCACTTCGTAAGAAAGATTCACCCACGGCAGAGGCAGTAATATTCTAGTTATAGGATTCTGTCAACTTTCTGGTAAGCTCAGATAACATACATCTCCAGAAGTGTCTATGCACCTGACCCAGTGGAGTCCAGAGGTTTCGGCTTAAGCTACTCTCAACAGCATAGTCTTCTGGGATTGGAAGATTTTTATTACCTATTCATGCAAGCATGGGAGAAACTGTGAAGGGGTTTCTTTGTTTCTTGTTTTGTTGTTGTTGTTGTTTTGCCAGTCTGTATACTGGGAACACCATTTTGACAACATGAATAAAGAATCATTTCTAACATTCGTGTACTAATTATCAAAATTTTTGGTGTGGGTCACTGATAAAGCTAGTCCTTCTGATTGATTTTTCAAACATCTCATGGATATGGATTCCTTATTAATTTTCTCAGCCATTAACCAATTGTCCTGGAGTATAGATTAAAAATAGTATGCATATTTATCACACTGTTTCTCTACTTGGAGATTAATAGCCTTACTAGTCACTTGATTGCCCTTCATTAACTCTTTTCAAATAAAATAGGTTGTGATGTAGCGAAGCATTTTCTGGGCATAAATTGTCTAAATTCCTTACAACCTCTCCAAATAATTCAACCCCTCCACCCCTCTTTAATTTCCCAGATTTCTTATGTTCCCCTCCAGTCTAATCTGTGAGTATTTTAGTGAATAGCCTCTGCATCAAATCCAATCTTATGTTCCTCTCAATACTATCCTCTTCCCAGGGGTGGCATTGAGACATTAAGAGCCTTATTTTCCTTCTATATAATAGGAATGAGAACATGTTGTAAGTATCTCACATAAAAATACTCATTATAATTCACAGTCTCCCACTACCCTAGGAGAATGGGCCCTAGAACCTGCAGGGTTCTTTGCTGGTGAGCTCTGTGAGGTGTGAAAAGTTAGAGCTAGAAACTAGAAAAACACTAAATTGCTCTATAGAAGAAACATCAAGAAGCAGAGATAGAAATTCCTGAGGACAAAAGGGCTAAGAGCACAGAAACCAGGAGGTCTGAGCTCAGAGACCTGTAAGATGCGAGTATACAAAGATGAGTCTAGTGAGGGTGTGGCCAGAAGCAGGGACTTGGCAAGGGACAGCAGAGTGAGATTTTGAAAGAGGTATTCTGGGTGGGAGTGGGGTGCAGTGTGATCCTGCTGGGATCCACAAAACTGCAAAGATTGCAATATGCTTGGTGAGATTTGATTTCTTGTGGAAATAGAGGAAAGAGCTGACTGAGAAGAAGGTGGACAGCTGACCTCTGGGTTATGTAGAGATGCATAAAATGCCTTTGAATTCGGCTGTGTGTGTGAAGGATTGGAATTGGGAATATCATGTAGGACAATGGAAGAGATGGCGCCACGTTCTGATAACTTTATACTAAATACCAGAGCAGACACACAAGGAATCAATAAAAGAAAGAGCCTAGATTTACCAAAAAGCACTCAACATGCATGGTTACCATGTAACATTCTTCATTTAGTCATTTTTCAGGTAAACACTCAAAGCATTCAGTACCTTAATGTATTCATTTTTCTCTACTTTTTTAGCTACCCAATTCTAACTTTTCAGTCGACCATATCAAAAGTACACAGCAGAAATAGGAAAGACACATATACCAAGAAGGAAGAAAATAAGAAGACACAGGGGCGGCCAAAAATGTAAAATATATGCTAATAGCCCAGAGAACAGTCACAGCTTGGAGAGTGCTAATTCAAGTTACAGTCAGTATCCACTTAGGATCCAAGGTTTCTAAACTGAGCTCTTGATGAGGATTTAGCACTGTCTGGTTTAATAGGCACCAAATTGGAGAAATACATGGAAAGCACATTACCAAATTTCAGAGGGCTCAGAAATAAAACCCCTAGAATAGCATCACAATTTTTGGAACTTTGGGAGATACGTGTCCTAGAACAAAACAATGTGATGATGAGAAGCTATATAGTTTGCTCATTAAATGGAGACCTGTCTTTTGAGCTCTAGATCCACACTTCCATCTGTCTTCTTGACTTCTCTTCTTTGATATCTTTATGGGAAATCTCAGGGTTTCATAGAACCAAATTCATGATCTTTCTTTCTAAAACATGTTTCTCTTAAAGGATTCTACATTTAATTTGAATGCTACTACCAATGAGCCAAGTATGCAAACCAGAAATAGAGTGCACTGCCATAGGCACCAACTCTCTCTTTTGTGACAATTTCACCTCAAGATCTTTCAAAGAGGAAAGTCACTCTATTTCTTCCATAATCCCAACATCTCTACTCAGGGATACTACAGTAGACCCCTAACTGGTTTTCTTGAGTCTATTCTTAATTCCCTCCAATTTATTCTGCACACTGTCACCAAACTGGCATTTTCAAAACACATTACCTGACCATTCACACAGCTGCTTGAACTCCTCAGTGGATTCTCACTGCTTTGAAAATAAAGAACAAAACTTTGACCATAGCCAGTGAAGAAGCCGTGCATGATCTAGTTGTTTTTCATTTTGATAGCCTCGTTATACCTTGCACTTTTATTCTTTGGCTCTGTATCAGCCTTAAGGGCTTCTTTCCAGTTTCTTGAAATAACAATTCATGGTTCATCCCCAGAGCCTTTACACACTCTTTCCTTCTTCTGGAATGTTTTAAATTTCCCATTTCACCAAATTGCCCACGCCCCTCCCCACGCCCCCCCCCCCCGCCACATTTATCTTATTTATCATTTTCTCAGAGAAGCTGCCATGAGCACCACACTTAGCCAAATTCTCCAGGTACAGTCTCTCATACTACCTTGTACCTTCCTTACATAGCACTCAGCATAATAATTTGATTTTTATTTCTGTGACTATTTGTTTCCTACATTTGGCTAAAACTCCCAGAGGAGAAGAAACCATTCTTCATTGTATTGACCATTGGATTCCCAGTAAGTAGCATGATATTTAACACAGTAGGTGCCTATTAAATATACAGTGAATGAAAAAAAAGGATAAAAGTTGATAGTTATAAATGTATAACCCTGTGTTCTGTTCTAAAGTCTTAAAAGATTGAATTTGAGTTTACAACAAACATGAGTTATTAAGAAAGAGTATGGCTACGACCTTTGACTACACTGATGGGCATATACCGCAGTGGTAAAGGAAGATAAGAGGGTCTCTGTACTCTGCACGCCCAGGCTACGTGTGTAGTAACGGGCCTTTGTACTGGCTGTTCCTGGAGTATGTGTGCCCTCGTGTAGGCACATGGCTCACCTTTATCTCTTTCACATCTGCTCAGTTATCCCTGCATCAGTCAAGGTCCCTACAGGAAGCAGCTACTTGGAAACAAGATACTTCAAGGGAGGTGTATGACCTGTAACCCCCCCCCCCCCGCCAGAACGTTTTGTTTGCCTTCCCTGCTTTATTTTTCTCCATAGGGCATCTTACTTTCTGACATACTAGTAGGTTTTACTTACTTATATGTTGTTGTTCCTTGTGAGATTGGAAGCTCCCCAGGGGAAGGACATTTTATCTGTTTGGTTGGCTTGCTATTTCTTCTCGCTATAGGTATACACAGGAGAGATTCTCAATTAAAAAAAAAAAATCTCTGAAGTGAATGAATGCTCTAAATTCTGGGCTCAACATTTTTAAGAAGGGCATCAAATATTAGAGGAGAGCACTAGGATAATGAAGTGTCCAGCCTGCATGTGCCATAAGTAGCTGAAGGGCCTGATCACACTTAGCCTAAAAATGAAAAAGCAATGGATTGCCTTGAGTTTTTAAAGGTTAACCCTTTGAAACAGACACGCTGTTACTATGTTCCAGCAACAGATAGAATTAAAGGCAGTAGAGCAAATGGTATTAAGAGGATGTCAGGGGAGGGAGGGGCAAGACGGTGGAAGAGTAGGGTCCCCAAGTCACCTGTCCCCACCGAATTACCTAGATAACCTTCAAATCATCCTGAAAATCTACGCATTCGGCCTGAGGTTTAAAGAGAGAACACCTGGAATGCTACAGTGAGAAGAGTTCGAGCGTCTATCAAGGTAGGAAGACGGGGGGGGGGGGGGGGGGGGGGGCGGGGATAAAGAAACAAAAGGCCTCCAAGGGGGAGGGGCCCCGCGAGGAGCCGGGCTGAGGCCGGGGCGAGTGTCCCCAGGACAGGAGAGCCCCGACCCGGAGGAGCAGGAGCTGCACCGACCTTCCCGGGCGGAAAGGGGCTCGCAGGGAGGTGGAGCAGGACCCAGGAGGGCGGGGATGCCCTCGGGCTCCCGGGGACACTAACAGACACCTGCGCCCCGGGGAGAGTGCGCCGAGCTCCCTAAGGGCTGCAGCGCGCACGGCGGGTCCCGGAGCAGCTCGGAGGGGCTCGGGGGCGGCTCCGCGGAGGGGGCTGCGGGGCGGGAGCGCGAATCCAACAGCGCAGACCGGGAGCACAGGGCGCCGAGACAGAGCCCAGGATCCGGCCTCCCCCCGGGACAGGCAGAGGCCGGGAGGGCCCAGGACAGCGAGGACGCTCCTGCCCCAAGCTGAGCGGATCAGCGGCCCCGCCCCGGAGCCTCCAGGCCCTGCAGACGGAGAGCTCCGCAGTTCCTGCGGGGGCTGAATCCAGGGCTCCAGAGCTGCCCCGCCACTGGGGCTGTTCCTCCTGCGGCCTCACGGGGTAAACAACCCCCACTGAGCCCTGCACCAGGCAGGGGCACAGCAGCTCCCCCAACTGCTAACACCTGAAAATCAGCACAACAGGCCCCTCCCCCAGAAGACCAGCTAGACGGACAAGGTCCAGGGCAAGTCAAGGGACTTAAAGTACACAGAATCAGAAGATACTCCCCCACTCCCCCGTGGTTTTTTTTTTTTTTTTTCTTTTTGATTTCTGATTGCTTCCCCCACCCTTTTTTCCTTTCTTTCTTTTTCTTTCTCTTTTTTCCTTTTTTTCTTCCTTTTTTCTTTTTTCTTTTTCTCTTTTCTTTCCTTCTCTCTCTCTCTTTTTCTCCTTTTCCCAATACAACTTGTTTTTGGCCACTCTGCACTGAGCAAAATGACTAGAAGGAAAACCTCATCTCAAAAGAAAGAAACAGTCCTCTCTCCCACAGAGTTACAAAATCTGGATTACAATTCAATGTCAGAAAGCCAATTCAGAAGCACTATTATACAGCTACTGGTGACTCTAGAAAAAAGCATAAAGGACTCAAGAGACTTCATGACTGCAGAATTTAGATCCAATCAGGCAGAAATTAAAAATCAATTGAATGAGATGCAATCCAAACTAGAAGTCCTAACGATGAGGGTTAACGAGGTGGAAGAACGGGTGAGTGACATAGAAGACAAGTTGATGGCAAAGAGGGAAACTGAGGAAAAAAGAGACAGACAAAAGACCATGAAGATAGATTAAGGGAAATTAACGAGAGCCTGAGGAAGAAAAACCTACGTTTAATTGGGGTTCCCGAGGGTGCCAAAAGGGACAGAGGGCCAGAATATGTATTTGAACAAATCATAGCTGAAAACTTTCTTAATCTGGGAAGGGAAACAGGCATTCAGATCCAGGAAATAGAGAGATTCCCCCCCCTAAAATCAATAAAAACCGTTCAACACCTCGACATTTAATAGTGAAGCTTGCAAATTCCAAAGATAAAGAGAAGATCCTTAAAGCAGCAAGAGACAAGAAATCCCTGACTTTTATGGGGAGGAGTATTAGGGTAACAGCAGACCTCTCCACAGAGACCTGGAAGGCCAGAAAGGGCTGGCAGGATATATTCAGGGTCCTAAATGAGAAGAACATGCAACCAAGAATACTTTATCCAGCAAGGCTCTCATTCAAAATGGAAGGAGAGATAAAGAGCTTCCAAGACAGGCAGGAACTGAAGGAATATGTGACCTCCAAACCAGCTCTGCAAGAAATTTTAAGGGGGACTCTTAAAATTCCCCTTTAAGAAGAAGTTCAGTGGAACATTCCACAAAAACAAGGACTGAATAGATATCATGATGACCCTAAACTCATATCTGTCAATAGTAACTCTGAATGTGAATGGGCTTAATGACCCCATCAAAAGGCACAGGGTTTCATACTGGATAAAAAAACAGGACCCATCTATTTGCTGTCTACAAGAGACTCATTTTAGACAGAAGGACACCTACAGCCTGAAAATAAAAGGTTGGAGAACCATTTACCATTCAAATGGTCCTCAAAAGAAAGCAGGGGTAGCCATCCTTATATCTGATAAACTAAAATTTACCCCGAAGACTGTAGTGAGAGATGAAGAGGGACACTATATCATACTTAGAGGATCTATCCAACAAGAGGACTTAACAATCCTCAATATATATGCCCCGAATTAATAACCAAAGTAAGAAATACTTAGATAATAATACACTTATACTTGGTGACTTCAATCTAGCTCTTTCTACCCTTGATAGGTCTTCTAAGCACAACATCTCCAAAGAAACAAGAGCTTTAAATGATACACTGGACCAGATGGATTTCACAGATATCTACAGAACTTTATATCCAAACTCAACTGAATACACATTCTTCTCAAGTGCACATGGAACTTTCTCCAGAATAGACCACATACTGGGTCACAAATCGGGTCTGAACTGATACCAAAAGATTGGGATCGTCCCCTGCATATTCTCAGACCATAATGCCTTGAAATTAGAACTAAATCACAACAAGGAGTTTGGAAGGACCTCAAACACGTGGAGGTTAAGGACCATCCTGCTAAAAGATGAAAGGGTCAACCAGGAAATTAAGAAAGAATTAAAGAGATTCATGGAAACTAATGAGAATGAAGATACAACCATTCAAAATCTTTGGGATGCAGCAAAAGCAGTCCTAAGGGGGAAATACATCGCAATACAAGCATCCATTCAAAAACTGGAAAGAACTCAAATACAAAAGCTAACCTTACACATAAAGGAGCTAGAGAAAAAACAGCAGATAGATCCTACACCCAGCAGAAGAAAAGAGTTAATTAAAATTCGAGCAGAACTCAACGAAATTGAGACCAGAAGAACTGTGGAACAGATTAACAGAACCAGGTGTTGGTTCTTTGAAAGAATTAATAAGATAGATAAACCATTAGCCAGCCTTATTAAAAAGAAGAGAGAGAAGACTCAAATTAATAAAATCATGAATGAGAAAGGAGAGATCACTACCAACACCAAGGAAATACAAACGATTTTAAAAACATATTATGAACAGCTATATGCCAATAAATTAGGCAATCTAGAAGAAATGGACGCATTCCTGGAAAGCCACAAATTACCAAAACTGGAACAGAAAGAAATAGAAAACCTGAACAGGCCAATAACCAGGGAGGAAATTGAAGCAGTCATCAAAAACCTCCCAAGACACAAGAGTCCAGGGCCAGATGGCTTCCCAGGGGAATTTTATCAAACGTTTAAAGAAGAAACCATACCTATTCTCCTAAAGCTGTTTGGAAAGATAGAAAGAGATGGAGTACTTCCAAATTCGTTCTATGAGGCCAGCATCACCAGCATCATTAAATTTTGGTTTAATTCCAAAACCAGACAAAGACCTCACCAAAAGGGAGAATTACAGACCAATATCCCTGATGAACATGGATGCAAAAATTCTCAACAAGATACTAGCCAATCGGATCCAAAAGTACATTAAGAAAATTATTCACCATGACCAAGTAGGATTTATCCCCGGGACACAAGGCTGGTTCAACAGTCGTAAAACAATCAATGTGATTCATCATATTAGCAAGAGAAAAACCAAGAACCATATGATCCTCTCATTGGATGCAGAGAAAGCATTTGACAAAATACAGCATCCATTCCTGATCAAAACTCTTCAGAGTGTAGGGATAGAGGGAACATTCCTCGACATCTTAAAAGCCATCTATGAAAAGCCCACAGCAAATATCATTCTCAATGGGGAAGCACTGGGAGCCTTTCCCCTAAGATCAGGAACAAGACAGGGATGTCCACTCTCACCACTGCTGTTCAACATAGTACTGGAAGTCCTAGCCTCAGCAATCAGACAACAAAAAGACATTAAAGGCATTCAAATTGGCAAAGAAGAAGTCAAACTCTCCCTCTTCGCCGATGACATGATACTCTACATAGAAAACCCAAAAGCCTCCTCCCCAAGATTGCTAGAACTCATACAAGAGGATGTCAGATGATAAAGAATATTTGATTCATTAGAACTATCTACTAAAAAGATAAGGACAGTTTTGTTTTGTTCACAAGTAGATTGCTCATCATTGGAAGAGCCTAACAGAACTGAATGGCTTTCATCCAGGATATAATGGAAGCAATGGCTGAATTGAATGGAAAATTTAACTAAATTTCCCATTGCAGTGCACCAGATATACATTCTGGTTGAACAGCTGAACTGATATAAACATATCAATATTTGGCCAAAGTCAAGGCCAAACCTCAAAATCACCATCATAGAATGACTTCTTGAGTAACAGAATAAAGCTTAAAAAGTATTTAAAAATATTCCTGCAATGTTGGTTTCAAATTATATTAATAACTTTAAAAGTTTAGTATTAAAATCATCATGGCTTAGTTCTCAGCTGCTAGGTGCTCATTACAGTACACATTTGTGATTCTGAGTGCTCGAGATTGGTAAAGATGCCAGACATGTTTCAGCTAGCGCTGTCAGTACCAGATACTGCCATTATGTCATTAATCTTTCCTTTTTCTCTGACAATAAGCAACCAAAGTTATCCATTCTTAAGTCTCCTAACCTGTGCCCTGTTAATGCTCTGGACCCAAAGATTCTTGGATGCGCTTATGCTGACATTCCCAAACATGGAAGCCTCATTCCCTGACTGAATAAAATGCTTCCTGGGGGCAACTCTATTAACTTTTGTTTTGTTTTCTCTTTCATGTACTCATTGCTTCACAAAATCACTTCAGAGGATTTTTTTCCATTAAATTTTGGATATAGTAACATAGCAAAACAGTAATGTAATTGGTTTTTAACATAAAGATGATGTCTGTGTTACACAAATGACACTCTAGTCAGCATTTGGCTTTTTGGGCCCTCGGAAGACTAAGGCTGAAGCTAAGGCCAAGGAGGGGTTTGTGCCATAGCTAATGCCACTCGCTGCATATGGATAAACCCCACAGAAGTAATTTCCGCCTCATGACCCTGACTGGAGAAGGCAGGGCTAAACTATCCTTAGTATTCAGAGTGCCTTCCAGTCCTACAATTCTAGGATTCTGTTATTTTATAGATAAGGAAACTGAGGTTCAGGCAGATTAAGTGGTTTGGCCAGAAGCAGCACAGACAGTGAACGAGCCAGGCTTAGCTCTTGCATCACAGTGGCATTCATTCTCTTGCATGGTGCATTATTTCAAAGGATAAAACTGTGAAATAGCTAATTAAATGGCCCAGTTTCATGAAGGCACTGTGTCTAGAACTTCGATCTCTAGGTAATACTCTCAGAGCAAGTCTCTATCCATGATCTTTTTTTTTTTTTTTTTTTTTAAGAATCACTGACATGGGCATCTTTACTTACAGTAAGTCTGCAAATGAAACTATTAGCCTATTAATATTCAGAGCGGATGCCACTTTTGTCCTTTGATGAAAGATTCACAAATTTGCAATTTATGGGAACACAGAGCTATATGAAATCATACGCACCAGCATATATGATGCCATTTTGGTAAATTTGTGAATTTCATATCCTCAGTTTATCCCAAGACCATAAACTTAAATATTAGGACACATTGCAAGTTGAATCTTTTGCAGGGAAAGTCTGATACATTCAGACTCACTGTTGCTAGAGTGAGCTAGAATAAAAACTGTCATGCTATTTAAATGGTTATATTTGCTTGAATTATTTTGGCAAGGCAACACCTTTTTTTTCTTCTTCTCTTTCTTCCTCTTTCTTACTCCCTGACGAGTAACAATTGCTTCCGCAAGCCAATTTCGTTTATTTTTTTTTAAAGATTTTATTTATTTATTCATGAGAGACACAGAGAGGCAGAGGCAAAGGAAGAGGGAGAAGCAGGCTCCATGCAGGGAGCCTGATGTGGGACTCGATCCTGTATCTTTAGGATCACACTCTGGGCCGAAGGCAGGCGCGAAACCGCTGAGCTACCCAGGCATCCTGCCAATTTCATTTAAATCCTGAAATCAGGGGTACCTGGGTGGCTCACTGGGTTGAGCTTTCCACTCTTGACGTCAATTCAGGTCATGATCTCAGGGTCCTGGGATGGAGTCCCACATCAGGCTCCATGATCAGTAGGGAGTCTGGTGGAAATTCTCTCTCTCCCTCTCATTATGCCCCTCTGCACATGGGCTCTCTCTCTCACTCTCTCTCTTTCCTTAAAATAAATGAATGAATCTTTAAAAATGAATACATTCTGAAGCCTAACAACTAACATTTGGAATGGATCTTATAACATTTGAAGATGGAAGGGACTTGTAACTTCTTTGAAACTAGTAATAGTCCATTTCAATAAATGAATTAGGTGTACTGATTCTGATAAACCTATTGATTGAAAAATTGCTTTGAATTATTAACTTAGAAAACCCAGCTCAGGTGTGGGGCAGCAAACTTTGGGAAGTTACCTCAATAATCTGGAAAGAACTACTTAAATGAAGAGTTAGTTTGAAAATGTATATTCTTTATGAGTAGGCTAGGGATTAATGTTAAGTCTACCTAAAGATTATTGTAATAGCTACCTAAATTGTAAAATGTTCCTAATAAAAAATGACCTATTTAAATGATTTTGTTGTTAACAAGACACCATCACATGCTGTTCGCATTTGATAATCACAACAGGACTAAGACATGATTTAAGATAAGTCAGTTTGATAAGTAAGTTATGTGTCTTGCACAAGATTATATAGCTAATAAATCACAAATCTCAAGTCTTCTTTGATATTTTCACAATATCATGCTTTTCTTAGAAAGAAGGCTTTTCCTATTAGTGTTTTAAAGATTAGGAAATGAACATGCCTGGTAAAAACAATTGTTGTAACTTTAATAATAATTTATTCAACCTATATTTATGATAAATACATATTGCATATTTTAATTAGTATCTATAACTATATTACGTATAGTTATAATTGGATATAATAACTAAGTCTCTGATCTAGTGTCACGAAATGTTTTGAACAGAGTCACATTTCATTCCATCAGTAATAAAATGCAAATTAGTGTGTATTGATTTTTTGTAAATACAAAATCAGACCTATTCCACTTTTTCAGATTTCATTTGATGTCAGTTCAATCTGTAGTATGTCCATAGTCTTACACATCACAAAGGTAGAGAGTAAAAGTAAAAACACACAACTACCTTTTCCTGAGAGCTTTTCTCATCTCCATTCCTGTTACCCATAAATCTCTAGGAGCATTGCTTTGCTCAATAAATTCAGCATTAGTTGTATAATATTTCTACTGAGGAACATTCAGATATGTAGAGATTACTCTGCCAATGTCTTTTTGGCCTTGTTACATCCCTGTCCAATCTGAAACATCTATTCCTTCGATCTTTGTGCTTTGGCCAAGCCTGAGCCTTGTGTACATCATACCATTGGACCGGTTTTGTTTTTCTTCCTAAGATGATGAACATTTTGAAGACAGTCTCAAAACTTACATTCAGATTTCTACCATCATTCAAGCTTCAGCCTGACTCTTGCTTTGATGTCCAGTGATCTTTTATTCTGTGCTCAGTTAACTACACACCACTTAAAATAGACATTTTCTTTATTTTTGCCTGCCTAAATATCCACTTCCATATTCTGATAAAAGTCCCCAATATTCCTTTGGGGGGGATATGCCCCTTCCACTTTCATCCTTTTTGGTCTAACTAAGGAGGCTAATTCCACCCAACACCCACATCTCAATACACTCATACATGAGTGTTATGGGTGAGAAAAACAACACTCAGCCAACTTATTAGTTCTCTCCATCTAGTCATAGTGATTGATGAGAACGGGCATGCAATCCAAGTCTGTAAGCTGTGCCTCAGTTCTAAAACGTTGCCACAACTCTTGGGAAAGAGGTATTCTTTTTGCATCGCAATTTCTAAACAGCTTGAATTTCAGCCTGGCGCTACTGGAGGCCAAATCTGCCACTGCATAGGCTGATCTTCCCTAAAAATAAAGCCAACACAGAAAAAATAATGCCAGAAGATTGAGATATCCTGCTGATGGCAACATTTGAGCACTTAGATCCAAATATGCGTAAAACCATAATGGACTTATTCCTATGAACTACTGAATATTTTCCTTGGGTCAGCTTGAACCGGGTTTGTCATTTCATGACCAAAACAAGTCCTAACTAAAGTACTATTATACAGAAACTGTTTTCTTAAAGGTTGTCAATAATACTAGCCATAACAGCTGGTATTTGTTGAGTCCTTACTATGAGTCAGATATCACTTTAAGGACTTTACATACATAAAATCATTGAAACCTCCTAATAACGCTACAGTATCTCTGGCCTTAAATCTCTATGACATTCCATTTTGTCTCATCTTTCTGACTTCAGCTGGAGAAGGTTTTCTGCTTCTAAAGAATTGTGTGATTAGATTGGGCCTACCTGGATAATCCAGGATGATCTTCCTATTTGAGTTCGTAACTCTAATTACATCCTTTAATTTAATGTTCGTAACATCTAATTACAGTCCTTTTTGCTATGTAATGTAACATATTTACAGGTTCCAGGGATTAGGATGTGGACATCTTTTGAGGGCCACTGTGCCTCCCACGGTTGGCATGAGTGCACATTTCATTTCTCTCTTCTAGCAAACCCTCACATCATCCCTTGGTTGTGACAGAGCACATTCTCCAATTGTTTTCTGAGAAAAGATGCATGAAAAAACTATTTAAAATTTTGCATATCTGAAATACCTGTTTTTAACTTCGTGTTATTTTCTAGGTTGGAAATCATTTTCCCTCAGAAATGGTCTTTTGTGTTTCTGTCCAAAAGTCCAATGCCATTTTAATTTCTGAATCTTCATAAATGACCTATATTTTTCCTCCCTGGAATTTATTAAAATCTTTTCTCTGACTCATAGGCTTTGAAATTTCACAGTAAGGCATCTTGGTATAGATCATTTTTGTCCATTGAGCTGAAACCTGGTGTCCTATTGCCCTTCAGTTCTGAGGACTAGGCTCTTGGTTTTCCTCAGTGATTCTTTGTCTTCTATTTGTTGTATTCACTATTAAGGTATTTGACCTTTCCGGCCTAATTGTCCTAGCTAAAACCTGCAGTACAAAGTTGAAAAGAAGTAGAGAGAGAGGACGTTCTTGTCTTATTCTTGACTTTAGGGGAAAGTATTCATTTTTTCACCCTTAAGTATGATCTTAGTCTTGGGCTTTTTATGGATGTCTTTTATCCGGTTGAGGATGTTCCCTTGATTGAATGTTTTATCATGAAAACGTGTTAAATTTTATCGAGTGCTTCTTCTTGATTTACTGAGATGATCCTGTGGCCTTTACCTTTTATTCTAAGAGTAGTTCTTGACTAAACCAACTTGCATTCCTCAGATAAATCCCTCTTGGTCATGTTGTAAAATGTTTCTTCTACGTTGGATTTAGATTGCCAGCTTTTTATGGTGGATTTTTGTATTAATATTCAGAAGGTATATTGGTCTCGTAGTCTTCTTTTTTTTTTTTTTTTTTTTTCTTTTTCTTCTTCTTCTTCTTCTGTTCTTTCTTTGACGTCTCTGGTTTTGTTATCGACTGCCTTGGCTTCTCCGGCGGGAAATCATCACATGCAACCCCGGTCTTGGACAAGAATCCAAATAAGCCACTTCAGCTTATTTGGAAGCAAATGGAGATTTCCAACTCGCAGAACGGCCATACAGTCTTCAGAGGTTCTCCGCTTAGAGCTTCCTTCCCCTTCCTCCAGCCAACTAGTACAACTTAACTTTTCAAGTTTCTGAGCGTATGTATAGTCTTTGGATCATCTCTTTTCCTTGCTTTCATGCCCTGGTGACAGGTCAAGATTTTCCCCAAGGGGCCCCCTCCCCTCCCCGATTAAGCACTTTTGACTCGCCTCGGGCCGTCAGCTCACCTGCCAGGTGTGGCCGGGAGTGGGCTCAGCGGCTCAGGCCGGCGGCGCGGAGAGGCCCGGGCGCCCTGGGCGCGGCCCCGGCAGGTGGCCCCGGGGCGCTGCTCGGGGCGGCCCGGGGCGGGCGCTGGGCGCTGGGCGCTGCTCGGGGCGGCCCGGGGCGGGGCGTCGCCCACGCGCGGCCGGGGCGGAACCCACGGAGGTGAGCGGGCGGGGCGCGCGCGGCGGGAGCGGGACCTGGCGGGGCCCGAGCGCCTGCCGCGGGGCTTGCCTCCTGTCGCTCCCCGGCTCCCCGGACCGGCAGCGCGGCGCCGCGAGTCCCGAGAGCCCCGAGCCCGCAGCCCGCAGCCCGCAGCCCGCAGCCCGGAGCCGGGAGGGGGCGCGGGCCGCGGACGCACACGCAGGTAAGGGCCGGAGGCTCCCTGCGCGGCCGGGCGCGCCTCCCCGCCCGTGGGCCCGCGGCCGCGCTGCTGCTCGCAGGGCTGGGGCTGCAGGAGCGCCGGGCGGGCTGGGGCTGGGGCCCGGGCCCGGGGCTGGGCCGGGGCCGGGGCCTGGGCTGGGGCTGGGGCTGGATGTGCTGGGCTGGGGCTGGGCCGGGGCTGGGCCGTGCTGTGCTGGGACTGGGCTGGGCGGGGGCTGGGCTGGGCTGGGGCTGCCCCTGGGCTGTGCTGGGGGTGCTGGGGCTGGGTCGGGGCTGGGCCGGGGCTGGGCCGGGGCTGAGCCGGGGCTGAAGCTGGACCTGGGCTGGAGCTGGAGCTGGGCCGGGGCTGAGCTAGGGCTGAAGCTGGAGCTGGAGCTGGAGCTGGGCCGGGACTGGGCCGGGGCTGAGCTGGGGCTGAGCTGACGCTGTGCTGGGACTGGGCTGGGGCTGGTGCCGGAGCTGGGCTGGAGCTGGAGCTGGGCTGGAGCTGGGCTGGGGCTGAGCTGAGGCTGTGCTGGGGCTGTGCTGGGGCTGAAGCTGGAGCTGGAGCTGGGCTGGAGCTGGGCTGGGCCAGGGCCGGGCCGGGGCTGGGCCGGGCCGGGGCTGGGCCGGGGCTGGGCTGGGCCAGGGCTGGGCCGGGCCAGGGCTGGGCTGCGCTACGCTGTGCTGGAGTTGAAGCTGTGCTGGACTGTGCTGGAGCTGGGCCGGGCCGGAGCTGGCCAGAGCTGAGCTGAGCTGAGCTGAGCAGGGCTGGGCCAGGCCAGGGCTGGGGCTGGGCTGGGCTGAGCTGGGTTGGGCCAGAGCTGGGCCCGGGATTGGGCCGGAGCCGGAGCTGGACTGAGCTGGGCCGGGGCTGGGCCGGGGCTGCGCCACCCCCTCCCCGCGTCCCAGGCGACGTGGCGGCCGCGGCCTCCCTTTGGCACTTGCAGCCGTGGCCGGAGTCCCCGGGGCGCGACCCGAGAGCCGCCGGGTGGAATTACACCGGGCCTGGAAGGGGAGCCAGGGCCGCGAGGCTCGGGGCCAGGCTGGGGAGGAGCAGGGCCCGGGAGGGCAGGGAGCGGGAGGCGGCGCCGGGGTGGTCGGGTGCCCTCCAGGGGAGGAGGAGCTGAGCCCCGTCCCCGGGGGCTGGTGGGGGCACACACCCCCTTCCGTGGCCCGTTGGCCCTGCACAGAGCCGCTGTCTTTTGTCTGGTCCAGTAGGTATTGGCCTTTCAGCTGCTTCCGTTGCCGCCTTGAATCCGGGGCGTCAGACCCGGGTAGGCCGAGGTTAGAGGTTAGGAGGGTGCTTTGGGGAGGCGGGGGGGGGGGGGGGGGGGCGGGACACCAAGCCCTGTTTAGCATGAACGTGGCCGCATCGGCGTGTCCTCTTCCAGGCAGTACTCAATACTTTGGCAGCATCTGATAGTTTGAGGCCATCCCAGACGGCGTTCATTAGTGAACTTCAAAGGAGAGTTGTGTGGTTAGGTTCCTATTACCCCATTTTATAGACCAGACAGCTGAGGCACCCACGCGGAAACATGATTTTATCACACCTAAGCAGTCAGCCCTTGTGGAGGCTGTGATTAGCACTTGTCTGGTTGAGAGTTATTCTCACTCAGGCTCATCCAAAATGTGGGGCTTACAAGTGCCCGTCAGATACTCTTTATGTCTTTGTAAGTCATTAGGTACTAACACCCCTCATTAAAAAGAGTCGGATCCTTTTAGACTCCTGGACTAGCACCCCTAAAAAGTGATACTGAAAAGACCAGAACCATCTTGTTGTGGAAACCCAAGCACAGCTGCCTGTGGCTGGAGAGACCAACAGTCGAGAGAGGACTTTTGTTTGGAAAGGAATATGAGCTTTATTCAGGAGACCAGCCACCTGGGGGAAAAGGCCAATTCTCAGGCTGCTGCCTGGCCCAGAGATTTTAAAAGGGGTTTTTAATCAGTGAAGGGAGTACAGTGGCCTGTGACATTTCTTGATTACATCCAGACCCGGTAATACCAGCCACAGAGTTATCTTGGTACTTGGAGGCTGTGCAAGAAGATGTGGTTCCTTGGTACCCAGGGTGTTTGTACAAGAGTACTCTCTTCTTTCTGCAGTGGAGGGCAACATTGACAGATGCACAAAGGGAAGTCAGTAAAGTCTTTCATGTGACCTTAAAAATGAAAAAAAAATTTTTTTTTTCTGAAAGATTGCTGGACGAATGAGAAAGTCAAGATGGCTTCAAGCGTACTTGCTGGCCTCTGTGGCCTGGGAAAGTTCTAGTCTCTTACTCCCCGAGGCCAGCAGTCTGCAGATCTCAAAACGAGCAAGTTCTGTTAAAGCTCAAGGGCCTTACATCAGCAAGCAAGGAGTGTGCTAACTTGAAGCAAGTTAACCCTTAAGACCAGCTGGAGTGCTGTTAAAGTTTCAGTTGTCGAATAGGATCAGGAGAGTAGTCCTAAGGCCTAAATTTGCTTGTCAGATCTTGAATAGTCTATATAAATATGATACCAGTGGAGGCCCTCAATGTTTATTTAATAAATAAGTTGATTGGGAGAAGTGGACTCATAGGTGTTCTGGAATATTGAGCAGCAAGTTTTCTTTACTCAAACAGAAGAATCAAACATTTAGGAGAATCGCCATTTTAATAATTTCAGTGAAATTTAACTTGTAATCATGTGCATTGAGGTTGTTGTACTTAATTAACTCACCAGAACCATCAACAGCTCACCAGTTTCACTAGGATTTGCTCTTAAGTTTGTTGACAGATTTTACTGCCCATTTTTCTTTCTCTCTTTTACTTATATATTTAGTTTTTCAAAGTGAAGGTTTTTTTTCTTCTAAAATCAGGTATTTAGGGGCACCTGGATGGCTCAGTGATTGAGCATCTGCCTTTGGCTGTGGCCGTGATCCCCGGATCTTGGGATGGAGTCCTGTGTTGGGCTCCCCGCAGGGAGCCTGCTTCTCTCTCTGCCTGTGTCTTTGTATCTCTCTGGGTCTCTCATGAATAAATAAATAAAATCTTTAAAAATCAGGTATTAAAAAAAAACAAGCATTCTTTTTTTTTTTTTTTTTTTTTGATAAAGTAGACTCCAGTAGGACATTTTTGAGTGTATTTTAAGGTAGACACCAGCCTCTTTAATAAGCATCTGTCATACATCAACTAAGAAGCCTTTCTGGCAAGTATGCAATGAATTAATGATCATTTTATAGATGTCTGTAATATTTTATGACACATCTACCCCGTTTAATGCCTTTTTATCAAGCAGCATAAAGCTAAAACATTTCATTTAAATTTTGCTAAATACATAGCACAAATGTTAGGGCACAACATGCCTAGGCTCAATTATCGACTCATGAAGTAGACACAATTCCTTCCTTACTCTTATCTTCATTCAGCCACCTGAAAAAGTGATAATCTGGCCTTTCTCTTATAAGGGATATTTGGAGAATCATTGAATTAAATACTGTTAACTGTTAAGTAAAGATGCCCTGTTACTGCAAAGTGTGACTACAGAGTCATGAAACCCTGTCCTGCCAGCCCCCCGCCCCCACACCCCGAACATGCTGTTAGTTATTTTTTAATACAGTGGTCATTCCAAATCATCACTGCTGCTAGTCACACTTACTTTGAATCTTTTGAAATTTGTAGTGAATTTACAAGTAACAAAAACATGCTTTTAGGATCGCTTTTATAAATACTGGCTTTTGCTGGTATTCTTTTAATAAAAAAAACTATATAACTCAGCTTGAATTTGTATTTTATTGCTCAGCTTAACAAAATGATTTCTGCATGATTGTGAAACTCATTTTTTCTACCTTCAAGATTTTACCACTATTAAGGCTGTTTAAAAGATTATGTGAAAGGCTATGAAAGTAATTTCCAAAGGGTGATTTAGAAATAGTTTTAAATAATGGCAACATCGTTAGAATGACTTTGCATCCTTCCCAGAGTGACTACTCTGCAGGGCACAAGGCTAAAGTTCTCTATCTGTGTGTATATTTGTACACAGATATATTTATTTCTGTGTGTACATTTGCGGGTTTGTAAAATATTTTAAAACTAATGATTCATATCGTACTCTAACAGTTTATAGTAGTCCACAATAAAATGGAGACATAAAAATATCCATATTAAAATATCTTGTTTTGGGGCACCTGAGTGGCTCAGTCAGTTAAGCATACGACTCTTGGTTTTGGCTCAGGTCATGACCTCAAGGGCCATGAGATGGGGCCCCATCTTGTCCCCCCCAGACCCCGCCCAGCACAGAGTCTGCTTGAGATTCTCTGTCTCTGCTCCTTCCCCTACACTCCAGCACATGCACCTTCTCTTTCAAATAAATCTTTTTAAAAAATACCTTATTTTCGCCCTAGTATATGATAAAACCTGAAGAATCATATTGATGAAAGCTAAGTATTCTTGGTAATCTGTAAATAGCAACCACTTAATTAACAAGGTGTTTTATTGCTTTCTTAGATTTTGAAGCAATCTAAGGAAATGAATGGCAAATCTCTTAGAAAAGCTAGCTAAGGAAATTAAATCCATTGCATATCCTTATCCTGATAGGTTTCTCTGTAGCAAGCAGAAATATTAGAGATGGTTATATTAATAATAGAATTCTGTAATCACTTTATCTGATTAGTTCACTGATGGTTTGATAGCTGGAAAACTTCAGAAAACAATCAGGAGATCATTAGCACACATTTTTAAAGCAGCTTCAAAACATCCTTCATAAAACTGCTGAGATAAGCATGAGATTTATTCTGAATGAGAATCGCTTGACCTATTCAGAAGCCTATTAAAAAAAATTTATCCAAGGGGCCAGAATTGAAGTATGGACACCAGTGTAGGCAGATTTTCATGAATAGGATAGATATGTGTGCCAATAATACAAGGAGTAAATTGAGGACTGTTTACTTAAAGTTTATTTAATAGAGATAGAAATTAAAATGGAAGTGTACTTTTCTGACCATATTCTCCTCGAATTTTTGGTTTTAAGGAAAAAACTATACTTGTATTTTAGAGAATATATAAATTATATAATAAATATTTATAGAACTACACTTGTCTGACTTAAAACCAGCCAAGCTGTATAGTCCTAAATAAAGTTTTCTTCTAGTCAGGCATTATACTGTTTGATCACCAAACAACCATATACTTTCCAACTCAGTATTTTGTCTTCCTTACTCAAAGGAAAATACTTACCATTTTTCTCTACTCTTACTTGACTAATGCTCTCAAAATCCTCTCTCTCCTTTAAGACTTACCTGTAATGCTGCTGTTTTCCACAAAGTTTTCCCTGACTACCTGGTTCTTGTTTTTATTTTATTTTATTTTATTTTATTTTATTTTATTTTATTTTATAAGATTTTATAAGATTTTATAAGATTTTATTTATTTATTCATGAGAGACACAGAGCGAGAGAGAGGCAGACACACAGGCAGAGGGAGAAGCAGGCTTCACGCAGGGAGCCCGAAGTGAGACTTGATCCCGCGTCTCCAGGATCACGCCCTGGGCCAAAGGCGGCCCTAAACCGCTGAGCCACCTGGGCTGCCCTTGTTTTTAGTTTACCATGTAGATTTGTTGGTTACTTTCTGTATTTTTTATTGTTTGATTTACTTTGTCCTTGAACTTGTTCTCTGCCTAGACTTTTCCTCAAAGGCACAAGTCATATCTTAGATATATATTTTTTCCTGAATCATATACAGCAACTAGAAGATCTGATGTTAGCAGGATGTATCAGCTTATAACATTATATCTACAAAATAAATTTATTAATCAGATGCTCAGGTAAAATTTCTTCAGGCTTCATAATTAAAAATTGCTTAGTGTTCTAGTAGAAAATGGATTGCAGTCTCGAAGGGGGTAATGGAGAAGAGTTTAACTTAAAAGTGTGCCTGGATTAAAATCAACCAACGATGGATGGTGAAGCATCCCAGGACTAGCAATGTTGGGGAGCTCTTCTGAAGGGCTAAGAGAAGGGAACCATTCCTAAAACACAAAGAAGGGAGCTATGTGGAAAAGGCTGTCCAGCTACAGCTCTGGCCTCTCTGTGATCAGACAGGGAAGGAGTGGGGAAATAAATACTCTCTTGCAGTCCTCTGATGTCCTGTGGTTTTGTGGGTTTTTTTTTTTTTTTCCTAGTCTGATTTAGTTACTAAGATGCAAGAACACTTTATGAATGATGCATTTCATTTGAACCACTCTCCTCTTTTTTTCCCTGTGATGTTAGCTGGTATGGTATTATTATGAATGCCTTCTCAATTATTTGTTTATCTGATCATATTTTGTGTTTTACCCTTACAGCGTATAGGTAGGGATGTAAAATTATCTGCATGGTCATTGGCAAAACTGTCCCTTTACCATTTCAGTGACGTGATTTATCTGAATCAACCAAAGTTGCTCACTGTTCTCTTGGTGGCATTTCGATAGGTCAGTGACTTTTCAGTCTTAGTGGATCTGGTTCTCAAGACAATGATTCTGATTAAAGCAGGTTTAGGATAAGGCTTGAGCATCTGTTCTTTTATTTGTGTATTTTTTTGAGCATTGGTTCTTTTAAAAAGTATTCATATATTTCAGATACACAATATATAAGAAGCCCTAGCAAAGGTAATCACTTTGACCCAAAGGCTGTGGTTTTGCATTATTAGCACTATAATTAAGGCTCAAATGCAATTCTAAGGTTGATTTATGTACTTTTGAAAGCAAAATAAATATTTTAGATATTTCACCTTGAGAAATGCTTATGATACAGAATGCAAGATATGTGGTTTCCATGTTATTAATAAAAAATTTGAAGTTTAGAAAAATCATAGAACAGTTCAAATAACCAATATAGAGAACAATGCAATGAACACTCATATTCTCATTACTTAGAAAAATTAATATTTCACTATTTTGTCTGATTTTTTTTTAAAGATAAGATTTAAGCCCCTTCAGATTCCTTTTTATGGGCTACCATTATCCTAGACTTGGTGTCTTTTATTTCCATCCTTATTTTTAAATTTAGGCTTACCTAAGCATGTATCTGTAAACAAATATAACATTGTTGCACATACCTTAACAATTCTTTTGTAACTTTTACTATGCTATGTGTGTGTCATTCTAAAATGGGCATATTTCCACAGCTTTTTTCCTTGTTTAACATAATTTGGAATTTTTTTCTAGATAAATGTACCTTTCTTTTGCTTTTATTGCTATGCAGTGTTAAATGGTATCAAAGAACAAACACTTATTTGTCAAATTTATTGATGACCACTTGGTTGTTTCTAGTGTTTTGCTACTGTTGCAAAGTGTTGCTGAAATGAGTGTTCCCATATATATATATATATTTTTTTTATGTACATAAAAACCTATATGTAAAACTATAAATCAGTAGATGCACATTCTCTCTTACCAGATTTTGCCAAATTGCTTTCCAAAATAGTTGTGCCTAGTTGTACTAACACATAGCAGTTTAAGAGATTCCTGATGTTTCTCTGTATTGTTTTTACGTGTGGTATTGTCAGATGTTTAAACTTTCCCCCGTGTAATGGTCATGAAATGGTATTTATTTTAATTTTAATTTTCTCAATTTCTGGTGAAATGGAACACTTTTCATATGGTTGCTAGACATTTGGATTTCCTCTTCTAGAAATAGTGTTCTCCTAGGTTTTGCAGCTTTTTACCTTACTGATATAAATTATTTCCAGATAAGGAAGGTTATAAGTGAAGAAGTAAACATGCCATGTAGTTTAACACTGGAACATCCATAAAATTATTAGTCTTTTAACAAGTTGTACAAAAGTTTCCCAGTTCAAAAGTGGCATCTGAATAGCTGCCTCCAATGTAGTTTTCTCATTTTTCATCGAGTTCCTATGAAGACATAGAATAAAAATGAAAACACAACATAAACAAAAACCCCATAAAACACAAAAGCCAGGAGGAAGTGACCTTAAAAAGCAGGCTGTCCTCTGCTAAGAAGAATTTCTCTACATTAGCACCTTCACTCTGTGCAGTTGATCCTGACCTTGCCTGTTGATACTGACTGCCTGAGGAATACACTGTGTTTCAGTCAATTCCCTCAGGTAGGTAGGTCCTCTACCAACTAGCAAACTGGGAAGACATCCGTCTCAACTTCTCAGATACTGCTCTGAAACTCCTGGGTGTTCGTTCACTTTCTGTGCTCCACGCACATTTCAGCAAGTGCATCAGCAAAATGTAGGCAGTTTGTGATGGGTGCACAGCATTGGGAGATCTGAAACACAACCCTGCTGATACTATATGGCAGCAGGTGCATTTGTACCTGTTTTCATGGGTCCTGTCACTTTCTCTCCCAGGGAAATGGATAAAGGGTAGTACTTGATGCCCCCTCCGAGGAGCAGAATAGAGAACAGGGATCCAGTTTGTGAACACCTGCTAGAGATGGGGAAACCAGAATGAATGCTGTGTGTATTAGCAAGCTCTGGCACCGTAGATCTGAGTAGGTGGGCAGAGGAGTGACCATGGTCATTTTTTTACTTTGTTTCACAGCAAGTCTAGTCAGGTCTTCTTGTGATCGCACTATATAAGAAGAAAAAGAAATAAAGCAACCTAAAATGAAACCTCTGAAACTGTGGAACAAAGGAAGGTTTATTATTAAGAGGGATTGTGATGTAACATTAATTTCAAAGGCTTACTAGGTAGTAGGTGCACGAATACTGTTTTGTATCCAGAGTTCTCTCTCTATGCTTCAAGGGTTCCAGTAATAATGAAATATTAAGCTCTTCTCTTCTTTTGTCAAGCTGATATCTTGGAATACCTCCCAAGGTTTTGTACGAGGAGAAAAAGTGCTGCTGCTGCTTTCTTAAGTACTGGTATTCTCAAAAGAAATTTCATAAACTGAATTAGTTTCGTTAGACAATTTACTAATCACCATTAAACATTTCGTTGTGAAATTATGGCTGTTCAAGACACTGAATCACGAGTAACTGCACAGAATGTAGGATAAATTAGTGCATCACAGGTGCGGAAACATTTAAAGAAGGCAAGCTAAACCATATGTTCTTCAGTAGCCTCTAAGGGTGCCAGTGAAGGGGAAGCCAGAAAAAACAACTAGTGCAGCTTGGCGATTTGGGATTGTCATAAGCCACATCTTCTTGGTTAAAAGCATCGCTGAATTTCAGAAAGGTGCATGCCAAAGGACTGTCCAGGTAGACAAGCATGTAGTTCTATGTAGACAAGCATTTGCTTGCCAGGCAGTGGTAAACTGGATAATAAGTGATAGTCACTTAGGTGTGTCATGATGTGAAGTACACAAGGTCAATGCAAATGTTAAAAGCGAAAAGGTACTAACATCCATCTGGTAAGCTAGGAGTGTGTGCAGTTTTTGTAGACTCTGTTGACTTATTGGACCCTGTTTCATTGTGTGGATGGTCAAAGGAGAATACTTCTGATGCTGCCCAAAAGCTGATCAAGACTGAAAGTAGACCTTGACGCTTCTAACTAGTTACTGTTTCCATGCCTCCCCTTCTGCATTTCTTAACTGTAGTCATGTAAGATGCCAGTGGGGAGGGGGAGCAGGAGTGGGCAGCCAGTGAAGTTTCTGCCTCCACCGTCCCAGTAAATGGCTTAACAGAGAAACCTTTGCCCCATCCCAACTTTGAACTGTCTGTGAGGACTTCAATCCACTTCACTCCTCTCATCCCTATACATCTTAAGACTCAAGAAAATAAGAACTTTGTCCTCACAAAGCGGTGAGAATAGCTGAGGAAGTTACTTAAGTTCTCTAGGCCTCACCTCCCTTATCTATAAAATGAAATGAATAGTTCTTACTGCACAGGAGTGTCCTGATGATTAAAGGAGCTAATGCAATTTAATAAGTACCATACTCAAAAATACTAGCTAGTATTTAAAATAATACCAACTCTTTGACTTCATGTTGTATATGCAGAGATTTTGCTTTAAGAATATCCAGAGCCTATCTCTTTCTGAGCCTTTGCTAATTGAAAAGAGAAAAAATACAACTTTCTGGTGGATTGCTCCAGAGAGGTTATAAATAATTTGAATACATCCAGTAACACCTAGTCATCAAACCACATATGATATCATGAAGCTCAGACTATGTTCTAAGATGGAGCCTCTAAAAAAGTCAATCTCCATAGCAGCTTTATGAGGCTGAGACCAGCTTCCTTTGGTGTGTTGGCCAGAGTTGCCTGGTGATGCCAGTAAATTGTGCCTTGACTTTAAACAAGGGAAGGAAGTGACTGATTGATTGATTGATTGATTGATTTTGGTCTTGCCTTTGCTTACTTGCGTATTCACTCATTTAGTCAACTGACTGGTCCCCAACATGGTGTCAGCACTACAGAACCGTCAAGGAGCTTGCAACTCAGCAGGGAAAACAGACATGGAACAAGTAATTAGAAGTGTGATGAATGTTCTGAAGGAGAACTGGAAAGGTCTTTGATGGAAAATAATATTTTATTATCTCTACCCCTTCAGAAAGGGGTGTTTAAGACTGAGACTTGAAGGATGTGGAGGTGCTCCCTAGAGGCTGGAGGTAAACTTTCCAGGGATCCAGCAATAGGAATAGGATGAGGGAGCCAGTGCAGTGGAGGATCTGAAGAGGCCAGACTGCAGGCCTGTCGAGCAGATTAGGGCAGAGTGTGGGCAGCAGCTGGATCAGCAAAACACTAGGAAGCCTCTGAAAGAAACAGGAGAGTAATGATTTGTTTTGCCTTTTCAACAGACTCTTCCTTCCATGTAGAGAATAAAATGTTTCCGATTTTCATAAAATTTTGGTGACTAGAACCATCATTTCTGGCCTAGAGTTTTTGAGGCCACATATTAACTTACTGTTTATAGAATATATGGGATGAAATGTCTTCCTTTCCCCACAGTTCTTCCTTGCTCTGTTAGAGAGATTCTGTTCCATTCTACCTTTTTTTTTTTTTTAAGATTTGAGAGAGAAAAGAGCATGTGCTAGTAGGGGAGGGGCAGAAGGAGAGGGAGAAGGACAAGCAGACTCCTCACTGAGCACAGAACCCAGTGCTGGGCTCGATCCCAGGACCTTGAAATAATGGTATGAGCAGAAATGAAGAGCCAGACACTTAACTGACTGAGCCACCCAGGCGCCCCTCCATTTTACCTTTTTGAAAGAACTGGCAAGGGAGCTTTTGTCCTCAATCCACCTTAATCCTTTTCCCTCCCCTTCCTTTCAGAATTTTGAAGTTTTCAGAGCAAATTCTAAGAATCACGACTATAACTCTGAGTGACATTGCCAGATAACAGGAATAAGAAGTTTTCCTTGGAATAGTTAACAGAAGAAGAGGCTTCCAGTTATGATAACCTGAAAACCTAGAAGTTGTCTGGAAATGTTCGATTATGTGTCGTGTAGATTCATAGATGAAATTGTAGCAAAGTAAAAGAAAGCGGAGGAGCCAAAAAGAACAAGGGTGCAAAGAGCTTGGAAAGTGGGCACATGAGAGAAACTGTCCTTGCTGTTAGGGTGAGGACACCTAGGCTCACTGACATGGGGGCTTGTTGTTTGTTTTGTTTTGTCCTAGGAGCGTGGGTTTCAATACTCGTAGTCATCCAGAACCCCAGTTGGGGACACATGAGGGCAGGGAATCAGCAGTAGAAACTTCCCAGGAAAGCCAGAACATTCTCAGTATAATGGCTCAGAAAAAAAAAAAAAAAAAAAAAAAAAAACCAACATCATGTTCCACTGACACAGAGAGATTATAGTCAAGTCTACATTGACCTCATCTGTGAGCAGAACATGGAGGAGTCTCATCTAAAAATGCTCTTAGATTTTTTTTTTAATTTATGAAAAATTTCAAACATACACAAAAGTAGAGGAATGGCATAGTGAATCCTCATGTATCTATCAGGCAGCTTCAATAGGTATTATTCTTCCATTCTTCTATTTTCTACATTGTGTAATTTGTTTTTACATTATATAGTTTTCCTGTGAATAGCCAAAGTTAAAATATTTATGTCTAGCCTGAGTACCTTTAAAAAATGTAACAACAGCATTTTATTATCATGTCCACAAAGTTAACCATTTTTTAAATAACATCCAATACCTAATGTGTAATTTTCTTCATTTGTCTGAAAAACATTTTTTTGGAGTTGATTTCTTTGAATCAAAATTCAAACATCAGTTACATATTGCATTTGATTGATATCTGTTTTTTTTTTTAAAGATTTTGTTTATTTATTCATGAGAGACATGGGGAGAGAGAGAAAGGCAGAGACTCAGGCAGAGAGAGAAGTAGGCTCCATGAAGGGAGCCAATGTGGGACTCAATCCCGAGACCCCAGGATTTGGAGTCTGGGCCAAAGGCAGGTGCTAAACCACTGAGCCACCCAGGCATCCCTAACTGATTATCTTATACCTCTTGAGTTTGTCTTCCCTCTTAAGAATTCATTTGTTTGTTGAAAACCCAAGTTATTTGTAGAATTTTCCACATTCTGTATGTGACCAATTGTGTCCTTATGGTGTCATTTAACATGTTCCCTTATTCTTTAGTAAGTAAAATAGTTCTTAGATTTAGGTGCTTACTTGATTTGGTTCTGCTTCTTATTTTTTTTTAAAGAGTGTAGATAGCACTGACTACTTTTGATCACGTCATTATATCGGGAGGCTCATGTTTGGTTGTTGTTGTGGGCTGAAATGTGTCCTTACAAATATATATCTTAAAGAGCTAATTCCCAGTACCTCAGAATGTGACTGTGTTTGGAGATAAAGCCTCAAAAGAGGGGCTTACGTTAGAATGAGGCTGTTTGGGTAGGCCTTTATCCGGTCTTCCCAGTGTCCTAGCAGAGGAAATTTGAATACACAAAGAGGTGTCAGGATGGGTGCCTCCAGAGGAAAGGCCATGTGAGGATATATGAGAAGGCACCCATTTAAAACCCAAAGAGGAAGACCCCAGAAGAAACCAATCCCGGTGGTCCCTTGGTTTTAGACTTCTAGCTTCCAGAACTGTGAGAAAAATTTCTGTTGTTCAAGTCATCCAGTCTATGGTGCTTTGTTATGGTAGCCCTGGCAGATGAGTACAGTTGTCCTCTGTTTGCTTATGATTGTTTAGTTACGATGTTAAGGTTGATCTTTGAGTTCATGTGGTTCAGCCTTGCACATATATTATAAAACGTTCATCATCCTTTTTCCTAATGTTCTTAGTATCTACTGGTGGCCTTTCTCCCCTAAATCTATCATGTTATTAGGGTTTGAGGATGATGATTGTATTAATCATCCTACATTTATTAGCATGATGCCTCCTGAGCTTTTCCCTCATTAACTATTTGGTTACTCTAAAATAGTCTGTATCACGAAGGTGGAGTAAGTGCTTAATTGGATTCTTTCCCTTTTTCCATTTTCAGATTCTCATGTCCCCTAATTGACCTGAGAATCCTTAACTTCATATTTTAGGTCTTGAGTTTATACTAGCAGGCTGAGTCAGGGACCCCCAAACTGAGAAACCTACCTAAAGAATGTTCTTGTGCTGACAACGTCCCTTCAGCACCTGTTCAGTGTGAAGCCGTTTCTCCTTGGGGGGACAGGTCCTCAAACAGCATCCGGGACTTGTCTCATGGTGGAGTTTATATTGGAAGATTATAAAACTCAGGAGGAAATGAGGTGAGAATTAATAGACGTGACTAAGAAGAAATTCAGATCTCCAGAAAGTTAAAGTGAGCCCAGAGGTCAGTATTTGGTTATTTTCCATACTTAAAACCTTGTAGATCTTACCCATTTAGAGGACCATCCCACACTGCAATCTCCTGCTCAGATGCTCTTTACAAGGGCAGTTTTCTTGAATCCAGCTGTGTACTTAATAGTTACATTTGAAAGTCAAATAGGCATCTCAGATTTGATCCGAACTGAACTCATCTGCCCCTCTCTTGCACCTGCAGCCTTTCACATATCGGTTGATGGCAGTTCCATCCTTATAGTCACTCATGCTAAAAAAAATTTGGAGCTATGCTTGATTCTTCTCTTAGACCTTGTATTCAGATCTGTCTGGAAGTCCTGTTTGCTCTATCTACAATAGATATCCAGAATTTGATGCTTCTTTACTACCACCACTGCTACCACTCTGATCACAGTCTTGTCTTTTGGCTAGATTACGGCACCAGTGTTTTTCCATTATAATGGAGTTTATCTGTTAGAAAAGGTAATAGTTTTAATAACCATATTTCTGCTTTATACATAGATTTTTATTTAAAACTTGAGGCGCCTGGGTGGCTCAGACAGTTAAGCATCTGCCTTTGGCTGAGGTCATGATCCTTGGGTCCTGGGTCCACGGGGCGGGGGGGGGGGGGGGGTCCCTGATCAGCAGGGAGTCTGCTTCTCCCTCTCCCTCCCCACTCATGCTTTCTCTCTCTCTCAATTAGATAAAGTCCTTAAGAAAAAAAGAATTTTATCTAAAACTAAATGTTACGCCTTTTTCTGGGGAGCTTACAGCTTATAGGAGGAAACAAATGTATGCATTAGCATAATACTTGGTGGTGCAGTGACTTGAATACTAATCAGAGGCTTAAGTAACACATGAACTATTCAGAGGTAAAGGCTGCTCAGGAAAGAACAAGCAGTAAAATACCAGAAACCCTCTTGGAGGGAAGATGATGGGATAATTAAGTAAAATAAGCAAGCCCAGGGTTTTTGGCTTCTAGGTCAGTGCTTTATCCTTTGGGACATACCTACCTTTTTTCTTTTTTCTTTTTTTCTTTTTGTCTCAGTTATCTAGCAATCTTTAGCAGTAACCTAGTATATAGCTGCCTCTGTGACCAACAAAAAGCCTCTCTGTGTAACCATTCCTTTTGCCCAGAAGAAAAATGGATTTTGAAACCAGGTCAGTGTGCTTACCTTTGCCTCCACTTTGTCATGTGAATCACTTCTTGGTTGTTGATATTTGACCCATCAAAAAGAATATAGCCATCCAATAAAAAAGCATGGCAAGTTAGACAACTACTTAGTACCACCTTTTTTTTTTTTTTTTTTAATTTATGATAGTCACAGAGAGAGAGAGAGAGAGAGAGAGGCAGAGACATAGGCAGAGGGAGAAGCAGGCTCCATGCACCGGGAGCCCGACGTGAGATTCGATCCCGGGGGTCTCCAGGATCGCGCCCTGGGCCAAAGGCAGGCACTAAACCGCTGCGCCACCCAGGGATCCCTTAGTACCACCTTTTGATTAAGACCACGGTTCATATCACATTAACATATTCCACATAGAGTAAATACCTTAGAGCCCTTACTTACCTTCCTAAGAAATCAGTCTGAGAAGCATTTGGGGAAGTAAGACTCCATTTAACCTCAGGATCAATTCTTTATTGAGATGTTTCCCTTTTAGAATCCTGATAATTTTGTGTACTGTCTCCTACCCAGCTGGCTTAGAACCCTCTCACCTTCTCATCTGTCTTCACAGTATTTGTTATTCTTTGTGTTCCCTGACAAAGTAGTAGGGGCTTGGCAAATACTGAGTGGATGAATGAATGAATGAATGAATGAATATCTGTGGCTTCAAAGCACAATTTACAGTTAATCTTAAACAATCCCGTAATTTTATTTTCTTCCTCCTACTGTCTCGTCTTGGTCCAGTCAGGAATATTATTGGCACTTTTATTGAAAATACACTTAGACATATTTTAGATGCCCCTCCCACCGTCCCCAAAATGCACAAGCCTATTCCTTGCAACAAAAATGGCAGACTTATTATACAGTGATTTCTAATATTTACATATGAATACCAATATACACACACCATTTATTTGTAAAGTTTATTTTGTTTTCCTTACGGTTCTGTTCATTCTGTATGTAATTTTACCTTTTCTTAGATTCTCTCCCTAGAAAGTAGCCTGTGATAAATACATGACTATATAGGTCTTATACACTGTTAGTTTCATTCCTCTTTAAAATTAATTTCTTCTTTTTAAAATTTTATTTCTGGGATGCCTGGGTGGCTCAGCAGTTGAGCGTCTGTCTTCAGCTTGGGGCCTGATTCCAGAGTCCCAGGATCGAGTCCCACATGGGCTCCCTGCCAGGAGGCTGCTTCTTCTCCCTCTGTCTGTGTCTCTGCCTCTCTTTCTGTGTTTCTCATAAATAAATAAATAAAATATTTTTTAAAAAATAAAAAATAAAAAAATAAATTTTTGTTTATATTTATATTTTGAGAGAGAGAGAGCACATGCATGAGCAAGAGCAGGAGGATTGGGGGCAGAGAGAGAGGGAGAGAGAGAATCTTCAGCAGGCTCCACGCCCAGCACGGAGCCAATTGTGGGGCTCAACCTCACGACTCTGAGATCACCACCTGAGCTGCAATCAAGAGTCAGATGCTTAACTGACTGAGCCACCCAAGTGCCCCAAATTCATTCGTTCTTTTACCAGAGAATGGTAGCAGTTAAAATGGAAAGAATTAATCAAAATGGAAAAGTTAACAAAATGTACTTCAATGATTTTTTTTTTTTTATTTTTTTTTTTTTACAATTCTCAAAAGTGTCACTTATATTTGATAAACTGCAGTGGCCATTCAAAACTGAATGTCTGAGGTACGTTTGCAAGAGAAAGGGAAAAAGGAGAAATTTAAAAGAATAAAGAGGTAGTGTTGCATTGAAGTATGTAGCTTAAGAAGCTATAGGAGAGGGTAGGAAGTCACTGGTAGCTATTACAGCATCAAATTCCTTTTAGCTTTTCTCCTCGAGGTTGAATATCTTTGCATCATGGCTAAGACTTGAGCATTTCCCAGAGAGGCAGAAGAGAAGATGGGTAAGAGGTAACTAGACGGAGGTTAGGTAGTTTGAACTACTCAATACTTGGTTAGCAACAGAAGCTGGATGCTTTTCAAGTAGGATGTTCCTGGATGTGAATACCATAGTATATGTAGCACTATTTCAATAAAGTTGCTGAAGTCGGTTTTATCGTGTTCCAAACCTGAAATGTATAACATCAACAGCTACTGAAGAAGACTGAGGTCTCTCTTTCTGATTGATCACTTAGATATTTTTAGAATTAATAATTTGCTGGCTCTAATTGCCATTTTAGTCACTGTAGCTACCAAGTCTAGAACTGCAGAATTGACAGTTTAGAAATTCAGTCTCTTATTTGTACTTGTACAGGATCTGAGACCCTTGAGAAAGACTGAAAACTAACAGAAGAGGAATGCTGCATTGCTGCATAAGCTAGCCTTCACTAAATAATGTGTGTTCTAGAAATAGCTGTTGAGCCACATAGGGGATATACACTCCATAGGAATCCAGTCATAGCTGGAGGACCACTTTTAAATTTCTGCTTTAACATAGGGTTGCTTCCTGGGTCCTGATGTGTTACTGTAGAGGTCACAAACAAATGTAGTGACCGTTTACTGCTCTGAACACTAGGTCATTTGTTTATGTAAGTTTTCACTGACAATTGATTGCAGTGTATTAATACTTTCTTCTTTGGCCTTTTATTCTTCTCTGTTCACAACACACATTAGATCAACCATCAGCAAGGGGAGCTGTCATGGCATCAGCATAGAAAATGATACCTGTGCAGGTTACTCTCATTACTACATATGGTGTTCTATCCATGTTCACAATCATGGTTCCAAAGCAAAATAATGGTGGCTCATTTCTGGGGTTACTGTGTCCTATATAACAATAAGATTTCTCTTTCATTAAGAAGATTCTATTCTCTTATATTACAAAAGGAGAATAATCCTCCTCATTTTATGGAGACAGAATGTTCCAAACATTTCCAGCAGACAACCTTTAGGTGACAAACTACGCCTTAGGCTAAAAGCTAAAAATATACCATGAGTCTTTTAAGGAAAAAAAAATCATATACACATATTTAAGTCCCCAGAGGATATGACCAGTGAATTTCTTAACCAGTAGTGGAATATACCTATTTTGCAAGTCATTTTGCCTCTGATTTTAGTAGTCATTCTCTAAAAAATCCTTCCAGACATCAGTATATTTTGATTAACCTTATATATACAGGAAAGTCACATATATAAAAGAAACTCAGCACCTGGGTGGCTCAGTCAGTTAAACATCTGCCTTCAGCTCAGGGCACGATCTCAGGGTCCTGGCATTGAGACCCACATTAGATTCGTGTTTAATGGGAAGTCTGTCCCTCCCTCTGATCATGCTCTGTCTGTCTTTCAAATAAATAAATAAAATCTTAAAAGAAAAACCTTTTCAAATTTCTTTTAATAGTTTCAATTTTTTACTACTGTCATCATTGCAACAGAATAAGACTGTCAGTCCATCTGGATTTATTTATTTTTCTCCAAGGTGTCATTCCTTTATAAGAGCTGATGTCTGTTTAGGTTGTACATTAAAGAGGAATCCTATCTCTTCCGCAGAAAATATACTCCCTTTGGCGTATTTATCTATAGACCTACTGCTTTCAAGCCAGTCTTCAGCAGACAAGAGGAATATAGATCCTTTTTCATTTAGATAACATAATAGTAATATGGTACTGAGTTGACATAGTATTATTGAGACTTGAGGTTGACATCAACCCTTATTGTAGTTTCATTAGCTTTTTCTTAAAAAATAATTTAAAAAAAAAGGTTAGAATATTATTCACTCTGAGATGGTCTGAATTGGCTAAATCAGTTTAGTGTTTTCTCATTTGGTTTGTGTTACTCACACAACATTTTTACCAGTGTTACATCCTTTGGTGCTAATTGTTAAGAAATTCATAAATAATTGATAGGAGATCTCTAAATTCTTTGGCTGTCTGACTTTTTGATATTTCTTTCTTATTCAGTAACATAACTTTTACCTTTTGAGGAATTAAGAACTAAATATTTTTCTCTTGTATGCCATAACTTTTATATGTTCTTTAACAGTAAACACATTAAAACTTGAGCACTCTAATAATGTCAAATTTGAGAAGACTGGCTTGGGTTCTCTAGGTACTGTTATGGATTGAATTGTTTCCCTTCCACCCCATATCCATATGTTGAAGCCCTAACATAACTGTGTTTGGAGGTAGAGACTTTAAGGAGGTAATTAAGGCTAAATGAGGTCATAGCATCAGGCCCTAAACCAGTAGGAATATTGTCCTAATTTCTCCAAAAAGAGATTACCTTTGGATCTCATTAGCCTTCTCTACACATACAAAGAATAGAGATGAGATTATCCCAGCAGAGACACTGCCAGTTTGAACGAAAGGGGATAGAGGAAAGAAAGACTCTTAAATTTATGGGATCCTACAAAATAGGACAAGAGAGCTACCCAGCTGCGAACATCTCTTATCCTTCACAGAAAAGGCAGAATGACTGTGAGGGTAATTGAGAGATCAGCAGGATTGGCACTGCTTGCCCAGGCCCCAAGGACACAGGCCCAGAGGGCAAGGCTATCCCCACCTCTGCAGTTTCATCCAGCCAGACTGTCATTGCTCATAGCCTCGGGGGCAAGACTGCCTCCCACGGCTAAGGGTGCCCGGCTGCCTGTGCAGTGGACAGAACACAAAACCACCACCTTGGTGGTTCCTTAAGGGCCGAGCATTGAGCCCAAGAGAATTGTTGTTGAGCCTTAATATCCAAGAAATTTAACTTGCTAGGTTTTGTACTTCCCTGGGCTTTGGTCTTTTCTTTCAAATTTTTCTCTTTGCATTGATTTTTTTTTTTTTTAACAGCTTAACACATCAGTCCAACAACAAAAAACATTTTTGTATTTTGTGCATAGAACTGTGTCTATCCCCTGACTATCCCACCACTTTATTTTAGAAGCACATTATTTTTCTGGTTTCACAGATTCACACCTGTAGAAGAATTTTGCCCCAGGAATACTTCAAGTGTCACTCATACTTGATTTAGATGCTACTTGAGAATTGGAATTGAATCTGGATTGGGTTAAGATTTTTGGACCTGTTAGGATAGAGTGAATGTGTTTTCCTTGTGAGAAGATTGTGCATTTTGGGCACCAGAAGAAGAAATGTTATGGACTGAACCCTGGTGTCCAACACCCCATCAAATCCATGTGTTCAAATGCTAACCCCCAATATGATAGTATTTGGAGATAGGGCCTTTAAAGATGTAACTAAGGTTGAATGAGGTCATAAGGGTAAGGCCATAATCTAAGAGGACTGGTACCCTTATAAGAATGGGAAGAGGCTCCAGAAATGTACATGCACAGCCAAAAGGCCATGTGAAGATATGGGGGGGAAAAGCAGCTGTCTGGAAGCTAGAAAGAGAAATCCAAATTTCCGGCATCCTGATAGTGGATTTCTAGCCTCCAGACCTGTGAACAAATACATTTCTGTTGTTTAAGCCACCCAGTCTGTGGTATTCTGGTACAGTATCTCAAGTAAACCAAAACAGGTATCATGCTGACAATGTAGACATTTTTCTCATATTTAAAAAAAATATTAAAAAAATAAAATAAAAAATAAAAAAACAATATTTATATCAAATAGCAGAGGGAGAGCTATTTTGAATTATTTAAATAACCAAGGCAAAAGTAAATTGACCTTATTTTGTTAGTACTAATAACTTTGAGTAAATAATGCTATTATTTGATATCAAAATAATTATATGTTTTTAATTAAGGCACTTAATTTTATAGCAGTTATAGCCTTACAAAAAAAATTGATCAGAAAATAAAGAAAGCTCCTATGTATTCCCTCTCCACCTGCAGTTTCTCCTATTGACATCTTTTGTTGATGTGTGCACATGTCATAATTGAACGGATGTTGATATATTATTATTTTTAAAGATTTTATTTATTTATTCATGAGAGACAGAGAGAGAGAGGCAGAGACACAGGCAGAGGGAGAAGCAGGCTCCATGCAGGGAGCCCGACGTGGGACTCGATCCCGGGTCTCCAGGATCACACCCTGGGCTGAAGGCGGCACTAAACCGCTGAGCCACCTGGGCTGCCCAGATAAAATATTTTTAATTAACTTCATTGTTTACATCAGGGTCTGCACTTTGTGTTGTATATAGTTTTATAGATTTTAACACACATATAACGTCATGCATCCACTATTACAATATTCTAAACTGTAGTTTCACTGCCCTAAAATTCTCCTGTGTTCCACTGACTCATCTCTCCCTCCCTCTGCTCAAATATTAGATGAGAATATATAAAGATAATTAAACTACTGGAAGTCACTACTTTAAAATATTCTTTACCATTTTGGTACAAAAATGAGAATATATAGTTCTATGCATGAAGTACAAAAAATTTTTGTTGTTGTCTGATGTGTTAAAAGAAAGTGAGTGTGAAGAGTTTGCACATTGTGAACTCTTATGCTTATGTGAGAGGTCTTTACATTAGATCTTTCTATCTTGACCCGTTCCAATTTGTTCAGGGTTTGGATTACAAAAGGCTTCTTTAGCATTTAACAAATTCTTTGGTGGTGAAAGGGGCTAGGAGCATTTATCCATGTATAAATTGATTTTCGACATCTCAGTTTTATAATGAGAGAGCAACAGGGGCACACTCCTGCATTTTCCGCACTCTCCAATTATTCCCTTGGTAATAGATAGGTAGTCCCCCTCTAAGCAGAGGTAGGAGAACACGTCTTTGATTCCTTGTCCCATTCCCATTGGAATTGCTTGACTTCTACGTATCACAAAAACTGACCTTGTAACCAGGACTAGATGAAAGTTTCCACTGTAGACATTGCTCCATATCAAGCATTCTTCACCACTGTTCTCAAATAGGAGCAACCATGGGATTATATGATAGGGGAGGGGGAAGCACGGACTGACTTTGAAATCACTGCAAGCTTTTCAAGGAATTTTTATATTGAAAGTTGTTACATAGAGAAGAATAAATGAACCATAAGTGTACACCCTGGTGAGTTTTCACAGTGAGTGCATGTACCCATAAATAGGTGCCCAGACTGAGAATCCAATACTACGTTAGAATTAGTACATTTACTAGTACTGCATTATCTTATTTTAAAATGTAACATGGTGTCCCAGCAGATTTCTTTCAGCAGCACGCTATGTCCTTCAAATAAGGGAACAGTGTGGGAAAATATTTTCCATGATTTTATTCTCACCGTATAAACTGGTAAGAAATGTAATTGGGGAGGGTGTCTTTCTGCTCATTAGTAATACTGGGAGTACTGAATGTAAATCAAAAAGTCGAATTTAGGGGTGCCTGGGTAGCTCAGTCTGTTAAGAGTCCACTCTTGATTTTAGCTCAGGTCATGATCTCAGGGTCCTGAGATCAAGCCCTGGGTCAGGCTCGGTGCTCAGGGTGGAGTCAGCTTGGGATTTTCTCTCTCCCTCTTTCTCTGCCCCTCCCCCTGCCCATGAGTTCATGCTCTCTTTCTGTTTCTCTCAAATAAAAAAGTAAATAAGTAAATATCGTCTTAAAAAGTTGAATTTAAACATTATAAACCAAATACATATACCAACATATGAAAATTTTATATACAATACCAAGTAAATGAAAGTGATGTAGTTGAGATGAAAATCAAGAGAATGAGCAACGTGGTAAGAGAACAAAGAAGTGTGTGTGTATGTGTGTGTGTGTGTGTGTGTGTGTGTGAACATGATACAAATGTTTATCCATACATATTCTCCTCAGTATCAAGCAACAAGGAACCTGCTAACCACTGTGACTCATGTAGTCCTAAGAAGATGGAAACTTCTGCAGCCCAAAAAAGAAAAAAATGATGTCATGAAGAGAAATTTAGTTTACTTTTCACTTACTAACTCTTCAGTCCTTAAACCTTTTATTTACTTTCCTTCTACTATGTTAACTAGTAGTTCTGTTATGAAGTTGAATTATATGGTAAATAGTGAGCATCATTGTCTTCTTTTCTTGATTTTCAGGGAATGCTTTTAAAGTTTCATGATCAAGTATTATAATTGCTAAAGTTTTCAATAAACTTGTCAAGTTAAGCATTTCTACAATGCTAAGTATTTTCATTTTTTAATGATGACTAAGTGTGGAATTTTACCCCAAGTTTCATTTTGCATCTTTTAAGGTGGTTGTGTGCATTTTTTTTCTTTGAATCTTTTAGCTTGTTGAATATATTGAATAGATTCATTTTCCATTTGTACCTTCCTTGAATTTCTGAAAATAATCTTATTTGGTCAAAATACTTTGTTCTTTTAATTAGTGGGTTCTATTGACTAATGTTTTATTTAGGCTTCTAGCATCTATGTTTGTAAAAAAAAATGGTATATAATTTTCTTACACTCATTTTATGTATCTTTGTCTACTTGGTACATCAAGGTTACATTATATTTTTGGAGCTAGTCTTTTTACAGCTATTCTTTTATAATAAGTTATATAGTTACATAAGTTATAAGGACTATTTCTTAAAGGATTGATAAAGTTTGTGTGGACCTCCCTTCCTACTCTTTATGGTTTTTAGAGAAGATATTTTGAGTTCTGTTTTAATTTTTAAAGTTGTTTTGTGGTTTTTCATGTTTTCTAGATTTAGATTAATTTTAAAAATGGATAATTTGGTTTACTTCAGGTCCAGTTTAAACTTAAGAACAACTGAGAAGGTGGGGAATCTTGAAGACCCAGGAATGTGGAATTATTTCTGTGCCAAATGCTGATATTTTTCTCTGAAAAGGGGTAAATGGCAAAAGGTAGAAAAAGGAATAAAGCTTTTTTATGGAGTTTATAATTTAGCTTTACAGAAAATTTCACCTTAATTCTTTACTAATATAATTCCCCATCAGGACTCATAAATCCTTCTTAAATATTTTAATTTTTTATTTATTTATTTTTTTATTTATTTATGACAGAGAGAGAGAGAGAGGGGGGCAGAGAGAGAGAGAGAGAGGCAGAGACATAGGCAGAGGGAGAAGCAGGCTCCATGCACCGGGAGCCCAACGTGGGATTCAATCCCGGGTCTCCAGGATCGTGCCCTGGGCCAAAGGCAGGAGCCAAACCGCTGCGCCACCCAGGGATCCCCTTCTTAAATATTTTAAAGGTTATTGGTAAGAAATAAAATTTTAATAGGCAACATTTTGGGGACAGTAGCTTTACATAAAGTAACAGTTCTCAAAATGTGGTCCACAGTCCCTTGTGTCTCTAAGACTTTTCAGAGAATCTGGCCAAACTGTTTTCTTGGTAATATTAAGATGTCATGTGCCTTTTTTAATGTGCTAACCTTTTTATTAATGCAAAAGCAATAGCAAATAAAACTGCTGGTCCCTTGGCAGAATCAAGGCTTTGGTGACAAATTATACTAGTACTCATTTTATTTTTACTGCTCTCAGATGCAGTTAAAAAACTGTTTACTGAAGCAGTACATATCATTGATCTTATTAAATCTTTCTTCTGAAATACCTTTCTAATACTCTCTGTGAATAATAAAAAAAGAATGCATAAAGCACTTCTGTAGTATGCTGGAGGCTGATGGTGGTCTTGAGGAAAAACGCTTTTGGATGTTTTAGTTGAGAGCTGAACCATACACTTTTCCATGACATTCCGTTTTTACTTAAATGATTGACAGACCATGGACTTGCATATTTGGCAGTATTTGCTCCAGGTGATAGAATTTTAGCTTTAAAGAGAAATGAGCCTTTTGGAAAACTTGTATCCACCACTATGAACTTGACTATGGCCCAATAGTTAAATAACTATTTTTTGCTGGGGATCGTGGTGATGTTAACTCATGCAGCTGTCTTTGATATTCTGTAATGAAATGTATTGATATTTGGGAGATATGCATAACTCAGGAAAACATTATTTTCCAAATTTCCAAGTTTATTGAAGAAATACCAGAAAGTAGCAAGAGTATCAGGTTAGGTGGTGAAGGTAGCCAAGGGGAAATCTCTGAACAGGTAACATGGAGAAAATCAAGCAGATATTAGCAGCTAGCTTGGTCCAAGAGACACAAGTGGGGTAGGAGATTAAGAAGATTAGCATGACAAAGCCTGTGTCATAGGTGGGAAGAATTAGGGAAGCACTCCATGTTAGAAAAATGTGTGTATCTGATGAGAACTGGAGTAAGAAATGAGGAATTTGTGAGAAAAAGCAAACAGAAAGTATTATACCTGAATTCCTTTTTTTTTTTTTTTTTTTGGTTTACTTATTTATTTTAGAGAGCTAAAGAGGGAAAGAGAGAGAGAGAGAGAGCAAGAGAGAGAGCGCGAGAGCATGAGCAGGGAGTGGGGTAGGTGGAGAGAGAGAGAATCCTCAAACAGGATCCCCACTGAGTGTAGAGCCCCATGCAGGGCTTGTTCCCATGACCCTGAGATCATGACCTGAGCAGACATCAAGAGTCTGAAGCTTAACTGACTGAGCCATCCAGGTGCCCGTAGCCCTGAATTCCTAAGGCCTTACCCACTTGTAAGTTGCACTGCAGTCATATGAACAATAGTATTAGAATTCTACAATTTGGGGATGCCTGGGTGGCTCAGAGGTTGAGCATCTGTCTTTGGCTCAGGGTGTGATCCTGGAGTCCCGGGATCCAGTCCCACATCAGGCTCCTTGGGGGGAGCCTGCTTCTCCCTCTACCTATATCTCTGCCTCTCTCTGTGTGTCTCTTATGAATAAATGAAAATAAAATCTAAAAAAAAAAAAGAGAGAATTCTACAGTTTGTATCTGCATCTGTTGACTCAGAACCCAGCCCCCCTGCACACTCCCTGCGTGTATTTCTGAGCATTGTGAGACAGCCATATGTACTCAGCAGTAAGTTTATTTTTGTGTTATACTGTTTCCCAAGATCACCGGTGTCTATTCTGTTTGTTTCAGTAGTATTCTAGTTGCTACCCCCAAGTCCTCAGAGATTAAAGCCATGTGGTGTAGATGTCTGCTGCCCAAAATTGTTAAGACTTCAGTGTGTCACAGAGTTCAGAAACCAGTTTTCAGCTATTGGCTTATACAGTTCCCTCTTCCTAAAACCAATACTAATATCTAGGGTGCTGAGGTCGGATGAGCCAATAAACACGCTGTGTTCAGATTTATCCAAAGACCACCATTCTGTTAAATAGGTTCATTTACCATATTTGACTCTTTCTTGTAGCATAAATTCTTTGACAGAAGCTACCTCAGCTCTTTTATATCACTTTTGGGTAACCTCCAGTTTTCCTTTTAAGCTCAGATATATATAAACATAGCTTTATTTCTTGTACTCCTCACATCCTTGCAAAAGGATTTCTATTTGGTTTGTCCCACTAACAGTTGGCCAGACATCTTAACCCATGATAATGGAAAAAGACATTTTGTAAGCTGAACTGTCTCCCAGATCTTGTTGATTTGATTTCAACAAATGTTTGTTGAGTGTCTTTTTTTGGTACCAGGTACCATGTTTGATTGGAAAGATATAGAGTTGAATAGAATACTGTGCTTTTTAGGAACTTGTAGTTACTGATAGGACACACATACACAGAGGTAAGTGTAGTACAGCATGACTAGTGCTGCTGCAGAGGTGCTGCAAGGTACTATGAGAGCATGGAAAAGGGGGTAATTGTGTTTTCCTGGGAAGTGTCTGTGAAAGAAAAATTTGAGTTCAGCCTTCAAGGGTAAAAAGTACTTATTAACCTAAAGTCAGAGGAAAGAGAAATGATATTACAGAAAGAAAAACAAATTTGAAAGTATGAGAGTGGAAAAAATAATTTTAGGGAACTGCACAAATATCTGTATTAGTGTTGGCGGTAGGGTACTCATGGAGGGGATGCCAAGGCTTGAGAAACAGGTTGGAGTCAGATCTTAAGGGTGTAAAAAGGCTTTGTTTTTTGGTTTTTGGATTTTTTTTGAAGAGGAAAGGCTATATGATACTCTCATTCTCCTTGTAGAAAATATTCCTTGTACGAAGAGGCAATCAAAAAGTATGCAGAGAAGAGGCATTATGGAGGATTATATAAGTATGTCAGGACATTGAATTGGTAAAAAATACTATGACCTTGTAAAATTTTGAGTTATTAATGTATATAGTAAAAGTTTTTTCTGACTTTTTATTTTGAGATAGTTGTAGGTCTGTGAATTGTGAATTGTAGGTTCGTGGGAAGATCTGCATACCCCTTCATACTGTTTACTTTATTCAGATCTCACCAGTTACATGTGCTCTTTTGTGTATTTGTGTGTGTGTGTGTATTTACCTCTGGGCAGTTTATCACATGTATAGATTCATATGAACGCCACTGCAGTCAGGTTCACAACAGTCCCATCACATAAATCCCTTGAGCTACCCAGGGGACCGTGTTTGACAAAATATGGAGCACAGACTGTATTCTGTAGGATGGTATCTCTCAAAGTGTGGTCTTTGGATCACTCTAATAATAACCTAGTGTGCTTGTTAAATATGCCAATTCCTACTGTAGAAACACTGAACTAGAATCTCTGGGCATGTGGCCCCGGGACCTACATTTAAATAAGCTCCCCCAGGTGCTCAGTATACTATGCTGAAGGGGGATGACTTTGAGCCGAGATCTGAGTGAGAAGGAGGATGCAAACACCTTCGAGGAGGAGGTCTGGACAAATCTTATCCAAATGTAGCATGACACAAGTCGCATATGTAATTTAAAATCAATGTGAAATTGACATTTACACAATAGTTTACTTGACTCAGTATATTGAAAATATTTCAACATGAACTCAATGTAAAACTATTGATATTTGGCATTCTTTTTCTCCTATTAGTATTCAAAATCCAGTGTGTACTTTACATTTTCTGCACATCTCAGTTGAAATTAGCCACATTTGAAGGGCTCCGAATATATCTGACTAGTGGCTACCATATAGGGTAGCATAGATCTAGACAGCAAACAGCCAGTAGTACAAAGGCCCTTGAAAGAGATCCATTTGGAGATATGCAGTTGCCATCTGGAATTTAAAATTATTTCTCTAGAGCTTTGGAATAAGCTAAAAATTAGATATATAGATTTTAGAAATCATCGATATAGGACTTGTCACAAAGTGTAATTTTCAGTGAAGACTTAGTAGACTCATCTACGGAGTTTTTTCTAAGTACATACTTGCACCCCAAGAAAGCATGGAAAAATCTGGATACATGGGGGAGGGGTGGAGAAACAAGGGGATGTGTGTGGATCTTAAGGAGTGAGGGAGCATAGGCAGATTGGGAGTTTCTCCATCCCTGATTCTGATAGGACCCCTCCTTGTAGTCCACATTCCTGGCTGAGAACCACTTGTGGTTAAGAGGGACATGAGAGCATAAGACACTAAAAAGGATATAGAGAGAAGGAAGGAGTGCCAAAGGAGTTAAGTAAAAGAGAGGGTTTCAACAATGAAGAAGGGCACATCAAGCAAGAGGAGATAGGACATTTACAAATTAAGATATTGCGATTGTTGAGGACATCATTTTTTTTTTAAGATTTTATTTATTCATTGGAGACAGAGAGAGAGAGAAAGAGAGAGAGAGAGCATGAGCAGGGGGAGAGGCAGAGGGAGAAACAGACTCCCTGCTGAGCAAGGAACCCAATGACACAGGGCTCCATCCCAGGACCCAGAGATCATGACCTGACCCGCAGGTGGACGCCTAATCATCTGAGCCACCCAAGCACCCTGAGCACATAGTTTAAACAGTAGTCAGCTGGACTGAGATGGGCTCTAAGGATGTCCATGGAGACAAAACTGGGATTAGCTACCTGAAGGTCAGAGCTAGACAGGCTGCAGGAGGGGCATGCCATGCTCTCCCAGGCAGGGTTCCTTAAATCCTTTCAATTTGGTTAAGGTTCATCTGTGTTCCCTCTTTTACAACCCTTACATCTGTTGCAGTTTAGTCAATAGCTGTGTAGTACATCACTGTCTTCACCCTGACCATACTACAGGATCACCTGGGGAACTTCTTTAAAAGTCCCCACTCCTCACTCCCTCCCCACATCCACATAAGCCAAAATTTCTAGGAGTGGGGCCTCGGCATCAGTTTTTAAAGTTTCCCAAGAGGTTGTGATGAGCTGGGGGTAGAAAACTGTTGAGCTATAGCACAGTGAGCACTTCCACGAGAGAAAGTGAGTGTTACTCAGCCTATCGCCCCCAGAGTTTGGCCCACTGTGTGGCATTTGGTTAGCTGTCAGTAAATGTTCAATGAATGAATGAAAAATGAAGAAGTGTGGCCGGGGAACCTGTCAGTCCCTTCTGGATAGCTTAATAAACATTTCGTTTCTTCCTAATAAATAGTTATCATGCAGGTTATTAAAAATACTCCACCTATTTTGGGTTCCTTATTAGTGTGAAACTCTTCTGCCAGACTGGTTTAATTTACATTATTTACATAAAATCTCCAGTGTAAAAATAGACTACAAAATTGATAGGAGTGTTCTCTAAGTCTTTTTGTTTGACTACATCCACCTCAAGATGTAGAATAGTAACGGTTCCACTGAGTATAATATACAAGAGAAATTACTGCGTTCAGGATAAAGAATTTTTGCCATAAATTTTAAGTAAGTAATTCCCATTTTTACATAATTAACTACAACTCAATAAATTGTATTATATTTAAATTTTAATGCTGTGGTATTTAAAATCTATTGAAAAGAACATGTCTAGTTCTTTGTTATGACTCTATTAATGCCACTGTACTAACTTATTTAATTGAGCCTTCATCAATTGCCTTTTATGACTTTTAGTGAGAGAAAGATGGAAAGAAATAGATGTAAAAATCTCTACAAAAGTGAAATAAGGGGATCCCTGGGTGGCACAGCGGTTTGGCACCTGCCTTTGGCCCAGGGCGCGATCCTGGAGACCCGGGATCGAATCCCACGTCAGGCTCCCGGTGCATGGAGCCTGCTTCTCCCTCTGCCTATGTCTCTGCCTCTCTCTCCCTCTCTCTCTGTATGACTATCATAAATAAATTTAAAAAAAATTAAAAAAAAAAGTTGGTAGTCAGTAACAAAATGCATCATCATCATAATTAAATGGAACTTTCAATCCAGGACATAGTTTATAGAGGGCTGCTAGCCTAAGACCTGGTAACTAGTAGGTACCTCAATAAATGATAATTCTCTTTCTTCTGTTCCCCATGTAGCTAGTATTGTGGTGAGGGTTTAGAAAAATCAAATTTAATCTGACACAGTTCAACATTTTAAAAGTGTATTATTTTTTCCACAGATGAAAAGAAGTGAAGAATTGATCACTAGAAATCATAATCAAGAAGACCTAAGTTTTCTTCGTTGTTGGAAATGCAGAAAATGTATAGCAAGTTCTGGTTGTTTCATGAAACACCTTGAGGATCAGATCTTTACGGTAAGTAGTGTGAACTCTGGTCTTCAAACAATTTTCTCGTATCTGAATGCTGTGAGCATGCACACAGGTGCACACCTATCCCTTCACACTTGGCTTAGGTTCTTTTACCTTATTTGACTTTACCACTGAAAACATTTCAAAGTGGTATTCAGAAGACATCCCATCTTCCACGGTTAAAATTAATTTTACCTTTAGCTGCTGACATTAACATGCCCTTAAAGTTTTAAGTGGAATATCATAGATGTAAGTTGAAGATAATGGTCAGTGTTTTTCTTATCCCCACCATGAATGAACCTTGGTAGTCAGCACACAATTAAGTTCAATATCCTAGTAGGAAATGGAGAACCTATTTTTTATATATATGTATAAATACATATATATTTGCATGTGTGTATATGTATTATGTATGTATAAACATATTTCTGTGTGTATGAACATATATATTTAGTATTTAATGTGGGCCTAGAAGAGGAAGTTCATGGGTGATTTGAAAGTCAATAGGAAAACCTGAATAATATTTAAAAGCATTTAATTGAGCATCCTGGTAATGCTTTTCAAACAGCAAAAGTAAGATCTCTAAGAGTATTATGAAACTTCTCTAAGAGTATTATGAAAGAGGCAGGATGAGAGAAGTACATACTAGATAGTGATCCATAGATTTTATAAGGAGTTCTCCTTCCAGCAGAGAGGCTATAATCACCTGTCATTGTTTGCTTCCCCTTCTTTGAGAGACACTTGGGTTTTAAAACATTCTTATTAGTTGTTTTTTGTTTTTTGGGTTTTTTTTTTTTTTTTTTTTTTTGGTCTCAGCCATGAGTAATTGTGATTATTTCCTGGAATTGATAGTAGTAGATAATTTGGTTGCATACTTACTGCCCAAAGATACTTTTTAAAAATGGATAAAACATTGTAATTGGGGGAAAAAACCTTGTAATGTTAGGAGTATTTTGCTTTGTAAATAATACATAGAGTTAATGAAAAAAAAAAAAAGTAAGTGTACAACTTGGTAAATGTTTTCAGTCCTTCCTGCTGTGAATCAGATCAAGGTATAAATTCCCATCACTCCGGAAAGTTGTGTTGCCCTGTTCTAGCCACTTCTCTCCCTCTCATAGCACCTCACTATACTGATGTCTGTCACTGTACAATAGTTTTGCCTTTGTTCACATAGAAATATATAGCGTCTACTCTTTTGTACCTGACTTATTCTGCTCAGCGTAATGTTTTAGAGATACATTTATGTTTTGTATTTATAGTTTTTGGGGTTTTTTGTTTGTTTGTTTTTACTAGGGAATATGCCACTTATCATTTATGGATCTACTACAGTTTATCATTTTTCTCCTCTGGGTGGACATTTGAATTTCTGGTTTTGGGTTATGAATAAAACTGCTATCAATATTCTTGTAAAAGACCTTCTGTGTTTATGTTTTGTGTTTTCTTTTTTGGTATATATGTAAGAATGAATTCTGGGGGCCCACAGAGTAGGTATTTTTAAAAAATCTCTTTATCAAATATTAGTACAACATGCTATGCCAGGCATTGTTTCTAAATGCTTTACAAATATTACTTCACTTTATAGGCTTGTAAATCTCAACTGCAATCCTAAAAGGAGGCAACGAGGCCTTTTGAGGCCTTTCCTGCCTTTGTCCATCATGCAAAATCTAAATTAGGGAGCTTTCCAGGGTTCTGTTGGGAAGTTAGTCACAGCCCCCTTCATTCAAGTCCTAAACTGCATCTTTCTAAACGTCATTGGTCAGTATTCCTTCCTGGGTCATTAAAATAGGTAGATTTTAATTTCTTTAGAAACACTACCAGTTTTCCAAAGTGAATGTTTATTTCCAACAGTAATGATGAGAATTTCACTTGCTCTCCATCTTTGTCCATGCTTGGTATTTTCAGACTTTGTAATTTTAGCCATTCTGGTAAATGTATATTGGTATGTCATTGTAGTTTTAATTTGCATTTCCCTACTGATTAATGATGTCAAGTACCTTTTGCTAGGTTTATTGGTTAGGCATTGTTTTAAATGTTTTATATTATTCCTTATAGTATAAGAATAGATTGTCTTGAGGAAGATAATCTCCACTTCATACATAAGGAAACTGAGGCACAGACAATTAAACAGTTTGCCCCAGATTATACTTTTTCTAAGCAGTACAGTTAGAATTGGACTTAACGTCCAGGGTCCAGAGCAAGTACTCTAAACTCCTCTCTCTCTTTGCTGCCTTTGTTCCTCCCTCAGAATATGATGCAATTTCACACCTCTTTTTTAAATTAATTAATTAATTTTAATAATAAATTTATCTTTTATTGGTGTTCAATTTGCCAACATACAGAATAACACCCAGTGCTCATCCTGTCAAGTGTCCCCCTCAGTGCCCGTCACCCATTCACCCCCACCCCCCGCCCTCCTCTCCTTCCACCACTCCTAGTTCGTTTCCCAGAGTTAGGAGTCTTTATGTTCTGTCTCCCTTTCTGATATTTCCCACACATTTCTTCTCCCTTCCCTAATATTCCCTTTCACTATTATTTATATTCCCCAAATGAATGAGAACATACACTGTTTGTCCTTCTCCGATTGACTTACTTCACTCAGCATAATACCCTCCAGTTCCATCCACGTTGAAGCAAATGGTGGGTATTTGTCGTTTCTAATGGCTGAGTAATATTCCATTGTATACATAGACCACATCTTCTTTATCCATTCATCTTTCGTTGGACACCGAGGCTCCTTCCACAGTTTGGCTATTGTGGACATTGCTGCTATAAACATCGGGGTGCAGGTGTCCCTGGGTTTCATTGCATCTGTATCTTTGGGGTAAATCCCCAACAGTGCAATTGCTGGGTCGTAGGGCAGGTCTATTTTTAACTCTTTGAGGAACCTCCACACAGTTTTCCAGAGTGGCTGCACCAGTTCACATTCCCACCAACAGTGTAAGAGGGTTCCCTTTTCTCTGCATCCTCTCCAACATTTGTGGTTTCCTGCCTTGTTAATTTTCCCCATTCTCACTGGTGTGAGGTGGTATCTCATTGTGGTTTTGATTTGTATTTCCCTGATGGCAAGTGATGCAGAGCATTTTCTCATGTGTGTGTTGGCCATGTCTATGTCTTCCTCTGTGAGATTTCTCTTCATGTCTTTTGCCCATTTCATGATTGGATTGTTTGTTTCTTTGGTGTTGAGTTTAAGAAGTTCTTTATAGATCTTGGAAACTAGCCCTTTATCTGATACGTCGTTTGCAAATATCTTCTCTCATTCTGTAGGTTGTCTTTTAGTTTTGTTGACTGTATCCTTTGCTGTGCAAAAGCTTCTTATCTTGATGAAGTCCCAATAGTTCATTTTTGCTTTTGTTTCTTTTGCCTTCGTGGATGTATCTTGCAAGAAGTTACCGTGGCCGAGTTCAAAAAGGGTGTTGACTGTGTTCTTCTCTAGGATTTTGATGGAATCTTGTCTCACATTTAGATCAATGCCCAAGAAGTCAGTGGCATTTCTATACACTAACAATGAGACTGAAGAAAGAGAAATTAAGGAGTCAATCCCATTTACAATTGCACCCAAAAGCATAAGATACCTAGGAATAAACCTCACCAAAGAGGTAAAGGATCTATACCCTAAAAACTATAGAACACTTCTGAAAGAAATTGAGGAAGACACAAAGAGATGGAAAAATATTCCATGCTCATGGATTGGCAGAATTAATATTGTGAAAATGTCAATGTTACCCAGGGCAATTTACATGTTTAATGCAATCCCTATCAAAATACCATGGACTTTCTTCAGAGAATTAGAACAAATTATTTTAAGATTTGTGTGGAATCAGAAAAGACCCCGAATAGCCAGGGGAATTTTAAAAAAGAAAACCATAGCTGGGGGCATCACAATGCCAGATTTCAGGTTGTACTACAAAGCTGTGGTCATCAAGACAGTGTGGTACTGGCACAAAAACAGACACAAAGATCAATGGAACAGAATAGAAAATCCAGAAGTGGATCCTGAACTCTATGGTCAACTAATATTCGACAAAGGAGGAAAGACTATCCATTGGAAGAAAGACAGTCTCTTCAATAAATGGTGCTGGGAAAATTGGACATCCACATGCAGAAGAATGAACCTAGACCACTCTCTTTCACCATACACCTTCTCAATAGAGTGGTTGATACTCTCATTTACCAGCAGAACTCCCAGTCATTAATTCATTTAATAGTGAGTGAGAAAATTTTAAGTGCTACTTTGGGATGTATTGGGATGGGTTGCGGAAGAGTGATGCAGAATACAAAAAAAAATTCTTGCTCTCTAGGAGCTTTATTTTGTTTTTATTTATTATTATTATTTTTTAAGAACTTTAAACTGTAGTTGAAAACAGGCCAAGCAGTGTATCCTGATTTGATAGGTATAGTAACAGAGGGATGTGAACAAACTGTTGCCTAGGCTAGTCAAGGAAGACCTCTCAGGAGGACCAAACACACACACACACTTTTTAAGTATAATTTGTAAACCATGAAATTTACTCATTATAAAAATGCAGTTAAATGGCTTTTAGTAAATATTTGAGTTGGGCAAACACCACTATAATACAGTTTTAAAGCTTGCCATTACTACAGAAAGATTCCTCAGGCCCATTTGCCCCGCACCCATGCCTGGCCCCAGGTAACCACTAATCTGCATTTGTCTCCGTAACTTCGTATTCTTAAATAAGAATATACGTATATATAACTATTGAAACTGTCTTACAAAATAAAATACATATAAGAAAACTTATGTTAAATATATACTTATAGAAATGAATAGATATTCAATGTTTGTATTTCTATAAAATATTAAAATATATAATATGCATGTAAAATAACACATACATATATAAAACTAGGTTTAAGAATAAATCAATATCATTATGTCTGGGAGGAAGGAGAAGTCTGTAATGGAGCATTTTGAGGGTGCTTTTAAAGTAGTGGTCTAACGCTGCCTGCAGCCCAGGGTGTGATCCTGGAGACCCAGGATCAAGCCCCACATTGGGCTCCCTGCATGGAGCCTGCTTCTCCCTCTGCCTGTGTCTCTGCCCCTCTCTCTCTCCCTCTCTCTCTCTCTATCTCTGTGTGTGTGTATGTGTCTCTCATGAATAAATAAATAAAATCTTAAAAAAAAATTATAAAGTAATGGTCGTGTATTTGTTAAACTGGATAATGGGTATAGTGATATTTGATTCTCTTTCAATCTTTATTTAAACTATAGAAATGCAAAGAAAATAAACTATAGAAATGCTTTACATTTTTACAGATGGATTTTATCAGATGCTATGCTAAAAGAATGCTACTTTTATCACCTATCAAATGATCTTTATTTCTGATTAAATTAACTATACAATTAAAAACACCGTGTATAAAATAAGTTTGTTTCTGAAAGGGTTGTGTTGTTTTAATTTCTGTAAATGAAATCACACTGTAAGTGGGTCTTCTTCCAGAAATTGGTGCTTTCACTTAAATCGCCCTATTTAGTATAATCCCCACTTATTCTCACTTTGGTGTGGTGTTCTGGTATATTAATATATCACGGTGTATAATTCATTCCACCCTTGATAGGCATTTGGGTTTGATCTTGTTTTGCTCATATAAACAGTGCTATTATGAGCTCTTTTGTACATACTTTGGCACACACGGGTAGGAGTGTATTTCTAAGAGTAAAGGTAAGAGCATCCTAGGGCATGTACGTATGCAACCTCATCGGGCAGCACTAAACTGTTTTCAAATGACAAGGCTATGAGTGGTGGTTGAGCATTGCTGTCATCCTACATCGTCACCAGCATTCAACATCTCATCTCTGAGACTGTTTGTGTTTTCTGTAAGATGTCTTTTTTTTCTTGCCTGTTTTTTGGTAGGTGGTTTTGCTTTGGTTTTTTTAAAGTTTTTTTTTTTTTTAATGTATTCTAAATACTAATCCTTGATTGGTTTTTCTAATGCAAATATCTTTTGCCACTTTGTGTAACTGGTATTTTGCTCTTTGTGGTAGTTTTTAATGAACAGAAGTTCATCATGTACTGTAGTTGAATTTATTAATCATCTCCTTCATGTCTTGTACTCTTTGTGTAAAAAATTCTTCTGTGCCCTAGGGGAGGATTTTTTTCCTTTCCTTTTACTGAATACCAGAGTTGACATTAGCAAGTTTCCTTCTGTATTCCTCTGAGCAACAGATTTATTGTTCGTTCACCCTTATACTGAAATTAAAACCCAGATTTATGTAGGAAGTCCCCCTTAGAATCTCCTCACCATGAGTGAACCTCGGACTATGTGTCCTGTCTTCAACACCCCATGCAGACTTGAAATGGCCCTCAGAACAACATAGAGGATCAGGAAACTGGGGAGACAGCATCCATAGCTTTAGGCTCAAGGACCACATTTCTTGAGCCCTGTCAAATGCCAAGAAATGAAGGTCTCACACTCTGCTTCTCAGTCCCACCAAACTGGATACTGGGATCACAGTAACTTTCAATGAAAAATAACCAAATACCTGCAAAACAAAGCTTGCTAGAAGAACCAGCACAAATACAGTCATCATTTCTGCTTTCATAAGACTGAGGAGGTATATCAGCTTGGTGGAAGCTCTCATGTGTGAAACTTGAGCTGTAAGGGAATGTGGGATATTTGAACTTTAGTTTTCTAGCCACTGGCAGGTAGTAAGGCATGCAAGAGAGAATTTGGAATGGAATGTTGAGACAGTTTACAATGTTCATAGGGAGAAAAGAGGTTTCCTACCCATTCTTCAGGCCTGAGACACATGAAGTAGGAGCAAAAACGAAAATCAAATAAAAATAACAGCAAAAATGAAAATAAAAATAAAAATAACAAAAACCCTAAAAACATAAAAATGAATTGACAGAAATGCTCTCCCATTGTGGAGTCTTGGCTAATGGCTAGGAATGTTGTTCTCAGTTTTAGTTTTTTAGTCCGTTTTGTTATACCATTGGACATGTCAAGTTTTTGTGGCCTGTAGAACATTCCAACAGATATCTGGGGGGATGCTGATTCTAAGGATGTGGAATTAAGAACAGAGATGTGAACTAAAAGTGTGGATTTGGGAGTCATCAGCATTCAAATGGAGAGTGCCACTATGACAGTGCACGAGATCACCATGCAGAGTGTGAATGGACTGAGAAGGGGGCCTAGGAGCATTTAAAGGATCAAAGCTCACACAGTAGAAAAAGAGAGGAACAAGAAAGGTAAGACTGAGAATCTGGATACAGTGTTACACAATTCAATGGATGGGTATTTTCTAGGAAGAGGGATTAGTTAATAGCATTGGGTATTGTGGGGAGTGGTCAAAGACCAGACACTGGCTTCAATGTATAGGCTGTACACTGCACAGTTCTGTAGGGTGCCGGCCTGGGAAGGGTGTCTCCTTGATTTGGGTAGAATTGCCACACAGACTGGCCATATATAGAGACCCTGCATGACAATTAATAGTGTGCATTGGCTTTAGCAAAGAGGAGATCATTGGTCAGCGTTCATTGTAGTTGAGGGGGTAAGAGGGGCAAGTACCAGGTTCTAGTGAGTTGAGGAAAATGGGGACTGCGGAATGGTCCGACACTTATTTTAAAGGATTATAATTATTTGGCTATGACTCTTTTTCAGTTATAGACTATCAAGTGTTTCAGCTTTAAAACTTCATTGCCCGTACCATTTGCCATTATATGATCACCGAATGTTGCATTGAGTTTTGGATTATATACCTTTTTTGGCTACATATTTTGCTCATTTTCTCTCTGACTTTATTAACCTGATGACCTTTTTTCAATGGCTATAATATGGAAATAAATCATATTTATATTGCTTATTTTTAAATACTTTTATGTTCCCTTTTGTTAATATTAGCATATATTTATTTCATGCTTAATCTTTTCACATGCTATATAGACGTAATGGTATTGCCTCTACAAGTTCATGGTAAAGTCTTATTCCCCAGTGTGCCTGTATCTAGAGATACGTCTTTAGGAGGTAATTTAGGTTAAATGAAATCTTAAGGATAGGGTCCTAACTTGTAAATAGTGTGGCCTTCTAAGCAAAAGAGAGATATCATTCTTTTTGTCCACCATGTGAGATCTCAGTGAGAAGGCAGCCATCTGCAAGCTAAGAAGAGAGGTCTTACCAGTACCTGAGCATACTGCCACTTTGACCTCAGATTTCTAGCCTCCAGAACTATGAGGAATAAATGTCTTCTGTTGAAGCCACACAGGCTATGGTATTTTGTTATGGCAGCCCCAGCCGACTAGGACACAACAAACAATTCCTGTAATAGACTCTGCAAATCGAAACCAGAGCAGAAGAGAGATGCCCTGTCCTTGTGAAGCTTCTGATATAGTGGTCAGTTATAAATATTAATTTACTGGCCATGCAAATGGCAAAAAGGAAAAGTATAGGGAGCCATAAGAACAGAATTTATTTATTTTTTAAATTTTTATTTATTTATGATAGTCACAGAGAGAGAGAGAGAAAGAGAGGGAGAGAGAGAGAGAGAGGCAGAGACAGAGGCAGAGGGAGAAGCAGGCTCCATGCACTGGGAGCCCGACGTGAGATTTGATCCCGGGTCTCCAGGATCGCGCCCTGGGCCAAAGGCAGGCACTAAACCGCTGCGCCACCCAGGGTTGCCAAGAACAGAATTTAGAGAGGATTGAACCTACCTGTATCAGGAAGGCTTGTCTGACAAAGTGACTTGCATGAGGATATGGTGGATGAATAGTGTCAGCAGTACATGACATAGAACATTCTCAGCTTTGGGACCAGCATGTTGAAAGGCTCTGTGGTGGAGAGAATGTGGACTGTTTATGGAACTAGATGTCCATGACTGGAGTTCAGAGATCAAACGGATAGTTTGGCAAGATCTGAAGCTAGAAAGAAAAGGATTAGTTAGATCATTTATGGTCTTGTAAGCCAAATTAAGGACTTTGATCTTTATTCTGAGAGCTGAGGAATTACTGAAAAGGAGTGATAATGACCATTGAATTTTAAAAAGACTATTTTGGCTGTTGTGTGAAGAGTGAATTTTTAGAAAGTTGACAAGATTGGATGTAAGAGACTGTCAATAATTTTTGCATTCATTCTGACCCTTTGAGTAAAAAGAAAAGTTTCTACCGTGAAGTATCTTCTTAGAGTACAAATAGACAAAAAAAAAAAAAAAAAAAAGGCAGTATAATAGAATTTGGTTCCTTTACATTTGTGACACTTCAAACATTTAATTAATAATGTAAATGACAGGGAACCCTGGGTGGCGCAGCGGTTTAGTGCCTGCCTTTGGCCCAGGGCGCGATCCTGGAGACCCAGGATCGAATCCCATGTCGGGCTCCCAGGGAATGGAGCCTGCTTCTCCCTCTGCCTATGTCTCTGCCTCTCTCTCTCTCTGTGTGACTATCATAAATAAAAAAAATAAAATAAAAAAATAAAATAAAAATAATGTAAATGACAAAAAAATAATGTAAATGATATATTTGTTACCCAGTCTTTTCTTTGTGTTTATAGCCATGTAGTTACATGAATTGTTGGCTCACTTTTAATGAATTAGCTGAGGGTGTATTAATGCTAACATGGGAAATGCCAAATGTTAAACATCCTTCAAGATATCGTATATTAAATTGTCTAAGTCAGCTTTTAACATTAAACCTTAGTTAAGAATTTTAAAGATCATTAAATAACAGAAAGAGAATGCATAAAATTTGTAATTTTAAAATTAAATGAAGTTCTCCCTGTACGCAGCAACCAGAAACATTCACTACCCTTGAGGAACAAACAAAATAACAATGCCTGAGCTCCCCCTGCTGCTTAAACAAATTATTTCATTTACAAAATATTTTGGCAACATTTCTCTGACAGCATTAAGTGAAATTGGCTGTTAGTTACTTTCTCCTTCTTCCCTTCCTTCTTTCCCCACTGATAAATTTGAGACATGAAAAAACTGTCTAGGGGGACGCCTGGGTGGCTCAGTGGTTGAGCGTCTGCCTTTGGTGATCCTGAGATCCTGGGATCAAATCCCACATGGGGCTCCTTGTGGGGAGCCTGCTTCCCCCTCAGCCTGTGTCTCTGCCTCTCATGAATAAATAAATAAATAATCTTAAAAAAACTGTTTAGTAAGGTTTTTTTGAAGCCCTTAATAATAGTTTTTCTAATTCTCAGTTTAATTTTTTTTCCAGAGGAGATAACCTCTCGTGCCATTACTTTAAAGGCTTTAAATCCTTAAAATCAGATTGCTTCCATTTTAGTCACTCATCTTAAAATAAATCTGTTAAAACTTGTCTTATCACATATATTTCTGATTTTTAAAAATAAGGGGCCGGTAGACTTATAAACTTAATAGTGTGGTATGTCCTACTTTACCTTTTAAACTATATTGGAAGTAAATATCATGAATGTTATATATATTTTCTAAGACTGTGTGTAAATACAACTGAAGTAGTTAGTCGGCAGTCTCATTTATAATTGAGGCTTCTTTGTTTACCCTGGCTGTCTTTGTTTGCCATATCTAACTTTTCTGAAGAGGAAACAGAACACTGTACCTTCTTCACCCAGCCTTTTGCATTCCTCTCACCTGTATCAATTGCCGTAATTGATTTTCCTCCTCTTCTGTTGATGTGAAACTCTGCTCTAACTCTTAACTATTTAGAGAAAAATGTGTGCTTACTTTGTGTTAGTAGTTCTCAAAGATCACGTTGGGGTCCCATATCAGAAGCAACTGTAGAATGTTTTCCAAATTCTACCTTTCCTCTTGTACAAGTTAGAATATCATTTTTTGTTAATTTAAATATAAGGCAAGCCTCAGAGTTTCGTTTTGTTTTGTTTTTTTAAGCCTAGGGAAAAATAGTGTCATGGCTTAAAACATACTCATGCCAAAGATATCAGAAAGTTGATGGCCTGAAAATGAGAATATTCCTTTGATACAGGAAGTAACAGCGAAAGCTCAGTGACCGAGGACAGAAGTTTTGAAGCCTGGTGGCCTGATGGAAATCCTTTTTTAATGCTTATATGACCGTGGACAAGTTACATAAAAGTTACTTAATTTCTCTTGTCTTAGTTTCCTTGTCTGGAAAACAGTGCCTGGGAATAGTAAGCATAGTACAAATGTTGGTGAGCTAGTAAAAGTAAATACTTCCTAAAATATCCTTCACCTACCTAGAACTATAACTCCAATTTATTCTCACAAGAATGTTCAAAAGGCATCTCTATAATTTGTAGTGGTTTCTTACTTATTATGATCAATCTTATGAGATTAAATATAATCACTTTATATGATAAAATAATGGAATATGCACACTGAAATAACAAAATAACAAATGTAAGGTACCTGGCAGTAGTCCCTGGCATGCATATATGTGTGTGTGTATATATATATACACACTTATATTTTTATGTCTACACATACACATATATATACACACATATATTTATTACCTCATTGTGTGTGTATACACACACATACACATATATATACAATTTTTCACTCCCTTTATATGGTTAATACTGTGTCTAGTAATCATTCAGTAAATATTGATAGGTTGATTGCCATTAACTTAATTTAACATTAAGTCAAATTAATGTTCTTTGTACCAATGTAGAAATACTAAGTTTATATATCGATAGAATCTTGAAAAGTCAGAGCAAGTCTAATAACAAAGTAAAGGTGATTTTATTTGTGCATTCCACTTTGTATTCTCGGTAACAGTCTTTTAAAGAATTCATCACTGCTAGACTAATCTGAATAACTGTCAGCTCCTAGTGTAAGGGGCTAATGTGTATGAAGCCAAATGTTTGTGAGATCAATTCTATTCTGCAAAAATGTCATCCATACCTTCATTTTGTTTCTAAGGCAAAGCATTTAGGTAAAGCTAGACTGTTTATTGAATCATTTTCAGTGAGTTTCCCAAGGTTCTTTAACAAAAAAGATTTGTATAGTCCGTTTAAATTTGTTATGATGAGCTTTGGCTCATATATGACCAAATTGTTAAGAATTCAGATTTTTAAAGAAATTTTTTCTAAGAATACAGAAAGTAAAAACAAGCACACTTGAGGTTGATTCATGTTGTTTCATATATCAGTAGTTGATATCTTTTTATTACTGAATATTACTCCATTATATGGATCCTATAGTTGTTTATCCATTCTAGAGTACCAGTGCACCGTAGGGGCAGTCTTCAGTAGCTTAAAGAAATACTTTAAAAACTACAGGGGCTGGGAAAGGTAAAGGTAATGATTGCAATGAAAAATCTATTAAAACTCACACAATAAGCTTTCTTTCATTCATCAAATGTTTAATAAGTGCCTACTGTATTTCACACGCTGTCTTTTTCTGAAGATACAGAGAGGACTAAAGTAGTATATGTCTTATGAAGCTTACCAACCAAATTTTATGATTCACAAGCAATATTGGTAACTTTTCTTTTTTTTTAAGATTTTATTTATTTATTTATGAGAGAGAGGCAGAGACACAGGCAGAGGGAGAAGCAGAGACACAGGCAGGGAGCCTGAAGTGGGACTCGATCCCAGGTCTCCAGGATCATGCCCTGGGCCTAAGGCAGGCGCTAAACCACTGAGCCACCCAGGGATCTCCGGTAACTTTTCTTAAGGACACTATTATTTAATATTTTTAAAATCAATTTTATTTAGGTATAATTTACATGTAGTAAAATGCACATTTCAATGAGTTTTGGCAAACATACACATACTCATGTACTTGCCACCATTTTCAAAATGTACAAATTCATTCTTTTCTAGTTTGGGTTGTTTTTTTTAAAGGTTTTGTTTATTTGAGAGAGAGACAGAGAATAGAGAGAGCATGAGCAGGAGGGTGGGTAAAGGGAGAAGCAGTCTCCCCGCTGAGCAGGGAGCCCAATGCAGGACTCGATCCCAAGACCCACGATCATGACCTGAGCTAAAGGCAGATACTTAACTGACTAAGCCACCCAGGCATCCTTTTCTGCAGTTTCTATACATAGAAACTATATATATATAGAAAATATATGTATATGTAGAAACTATATACAAATGTAGAAGTTATATATGTAAATGTATATATTTAGAGTGAGAGAATATAAATGTATTCTCTTTTTTTTAAAAAAAAAAGGTTTTATTTATTTATTTATGAGAGACACAGAGGGAGAGAGGCAGAGACACAACACAGGCAGAGGGAGAAGCAGGCTCCATGCAGGGAGCCCGATGCGGGACTCGATCCCAGGTCTCCAGGATCACGCCCTGGGCCTAAGGCAGGTGCCAAACAGCTGAACCACCCAGGCTGCCCAAGTGTATTCTTTCATGTGTGGTTTTTTATGTTCAGGATGATGTTTCTGAGATTGATTCAAGTTGTTGCATGTATCAGTAGTTATGTTTTTATTACTGAATATTACTCCATTATATGGATCCTATAGTTGTTTATCCATTGGAGGGATGCCATAATTGTTTTGGACGTTTAGGGTATTTGCAGTTTTGAGCTATAATAAAGTTGTTAAGAACATATGTATACAAATCTTTATGTGGACATATATTTCCATATTCTCTAGGAACTGCTAGGTCTTATGGTAAGTGTAGGCATAATTTTTTAAGAAACTAACAAACGGTTTTCGAAAATGACTATACCATTTTGCTTTTGTGCTGGTGACATATGAGATTTTTGGTTGCTCTTTGTCGGTACTGATGTTGCTAGTTCTTTTCTTTTCCCTTTTCCTTCTCCTCTTTATCATCCTCCTCTCTTTCTTCCTTATGAAGCTTTTAAATAAATGTACATTGGAAGAATCCATTGTGGTTTGAATTTGCATTTCTCCAGTGACTACTGTTTTGCCTTTTTAAAATGTGGTTTTCAACATTAATATTGTCTCCTTCTGTAAAGCGTCTGTTAAAATCTTGTGCTCATTTTAAAAATTGTATTTTCTTCTTATTTAGTTGTAAGAGATTTTGTTTTTGTGTGTGTGTGTGTGTGTGTGTGTGTGTATATATATATATATATATATATATATATGGCTAAAAAGTTCTTGTTAGATACAGGTTTTTTAAATTTTCTTCCAGCCTGTGGTTTGTGCTTTTACTTCGTTAATGATACTTTTTGAACAATTGATTGTTTTAATTTTTATGAAATCGACTTTATTGTTCTTTGTGGATTGTGTTTTTTTGTGTTCTGAGAATACATTTCCTATTCCAGGGTTTACAAGGTTTTCTCTTGTATTTTCTTCTAGATGCTTTGTACTTAGAGCTTTTACTTTTTAGGACTGAATCCATTTTTTGAGTTATTTTTGAGTATGGTATATGGTAGGCATCAGGGTTTTTTGCTTTGGCTTTTTTGGTTTTCTTTTAACCTCGTACAGTGATCCAGTTGTTCCACCACCAATTATTGGGAAGTATATCTTTTCTCATTACCTTAGCATATTTACCAAGAATTAATTGACCATATATACAGGTCTACTTTTGGGCTCTACTCTGTTCCAGTGATCTGGTAAGTGTTGTAATTAGATAGTATATGGCCTCCACCTTTCTTCTTCTGTTTTAGAATTTCTTGGACTGTTTTAGGTAATTTTACATTTTCATATAAACTTTGTACTTTATCAGTTTCTACAAAGAAGCCTGCTGGGATTTTGAGTGGGATTGTGGTAAATCTGTAAATTAGTCTGGGAAAAATTGATATTGTAAAAACATGATATATTCCTTGGTTTAATTAGGTCTTTTTTATATAGTGTTCTGTAGTTTTCAGTGGACAAGTCTTAAATATATTGCATTAAATTTATACCTAACTAGGTCATATCTTTGGATTCTCTTCTAAGTGATATTTTAAATATTTTTGCTTTCCCATTATTTTCTGTTAATTTACAGAAATGTGATACGTAGAAATTTATATATTGACCTTCTATGCTGAAATTATGCAGATTTATTAATTTAAAAACCTTTCTGGTGAATTCCATAGTTTTTCTTCATATTATGTTAAATGTGAATTAAAAGGTTACATTGTACTTGTTTAAAAATGTGTGAAATAAATAAATAAATAAATAAATAAATAAATAAAAATGTGTGAAAATATGCATAATATAAAATGTACTACTAGTGATATTTAGTGCATTTACAATGTTGCACAGCCATCATCACTGTCTAATTCCAGAACATTTTCATCCTCCCAAGAGAAAAGCTCATGCTCATTAAGCTAACCCTCTCCATTTACCCTTCCCCCAAAGCCCAGACATTTGCCCATCTCCTTTATGTCTGTAGATGGGCTGGCTGGATTCTGAATATTTTATTTAAATGTAGTCATGCATTACGTAGCCCTCTGTGTCTGGCTTCTTTTACCCTGCATAATGTTTTCAAGATTTATCAATATTATAGCATGTATCACTATTTTCTTTCTTTCCCTTTTCTACTTATGTTCTCTTTATTTTACTATTTTTTTCTTTTTTTATTAGTCATCTTAATGGATGAGAAGTTGTATCTTGTTACTTAATCTTTAACCCATGTGTCTCCTTTTGTTTTCTTGCCATACTCTGCTGACTTGGACCATCAATACAATGTGGTATAGAAACAGTGAGAATGAATTGTCTGTGTACCATGTCTTTATCCAGTCATCTATAAATCAACACTTAGGTTGCTTCCATATCTTGGCTATTATAAGTGAGGCTGCAATAAACATAAATTAGTGTATCTGTTTTTTTGAAGTAGTGTTCATTGTTTTTCGGAGAGGGGAGGTAAATTATCCATTAGAGGATTTATTGGATCATATGGTATTTCTATTTTTATTTTTTAAGAGCCTCCATACTGTTTTCTGTGGTACAATTTATATTCCCACCAACAGTGCCTGCTGAGTTCTTTTTTCTCCACCTCCTGTCAACACCTGTTATTTCTTGAGCTTTTTATTTTAGCCATTCTGACAGGTATAATGTAATACTTCATTGTGGTTTTGATTTGTGTTTTCCTGAGGATTACTGATGTTGAGCATCTTTTCAGATGTCTGTTGGCATCTAGAAAAATGTGTTTTCATGACTTCTGCTCAGTTTTTCATTGGATTGTGTTGGTTTTTTTTGTGTGTGTATAGAATTAGGTAAGCTCTTTATATATTTTTTATATTAAGCCCTTATTGGTTGTATCATTTGCAGATTTCTCCCATTCAGTAGGTTGCCTTTTGGTTTTGTTGATGCTTTCCTTTGTACAAAAGCTTTTTATTTTGATGTAGTCCCAATAGTTTATTTTTTGCTATTGTTTCTCTTGCTTTAGGAGACCTATCTTGAAAAACATTGCTATGGTCAATGACAAAGAAATTACTGCCCCTGTTCTCTTCTAGGATTTTTGTGTTTTAGGCAACATATCTAGGTCTTTAATCCATTTTGAGGTTTGTGTGTGTGTGTGTGTGTGTGTGTGTGTGTATGGTGTTACAATGTGGTCAGGTTTTATTCTTTGGCATGTAGCTGTCCAGTTTTCCCAACATTATTTTTTGAGGAGACTGGTGAGATCTTGCCATTTACCACAACATGGATGCACCTAGTGAGTATTATGCTATGTAAAATAAGTCAGACTGAGAAAGACTAATACCATATGATTTCTCTCGTTTGTGGAATTTTTAAAAAATGAATAAACAAAAAGAACCATACCCATAAATACAGAGAACAAACTGATTTTTCCAGAGGGAAGTGTTTGACAGGATGGGCAAAATGAGTGAAGGGGAGTGGAAGATACAGGCTTCCAATTCTGGAATGAGTAAGTCATAGGGATAAAAGGGACAACATAGGGAATATGTTATATGGTGACAGACGGTAACTACACTTATGGTGAGCCTGGCATAACATATAAACTTGTCAAATCACTGTATTGTATGCCTAGTATAACACTGTTGACACACAATAATAAAATAATCAACTATAATCAAATATAATTATAATGTCAACTATAATCAAATAAAAGCATGAAAAAAATTCTAGACCCAGAACTATACCCAGAAAGAGGAGGAACACTGAGATGGCTAAAGACCCACTAAGACCCAAGGGACACAGTGTGTGCTGATGGAGACAGGAAAGGAAGACAAATATAAAGTAGAGCAGAGCAAGGAAAAGCTGACAACCAAGAGGATGAATTGAAACCTAAGCCACTTTTCATTGTCTCTGAACTTGATACCGTGAATATCTGTCAGAGAAACTAGGCCTTTGATCATAGAGTTAGATCCACATCTCTCTGGTCCAGGAAATGGAGAAGCTTACCTGGGATTCAGGGAAAGTTGAAGTTACAGGCTTGTTGAACTGACTGTCCCAGTTGAACAAGGTGAGTCAGAATAAAACTATGCAGATGGAGAACAGATCAGAAAGTGGGGAGGAAGATATTTACTAGGTAGAGCCAGCATGGAAGAATTTGAGGAAAATAATAGAACTGTTTTGTCTCTTGATTGTGGTTACGTATAATCAATCCAATGCATTTCTCAAAACCCAAGGGACCGCATACTACAGAGTAATTTTACTGTACATAAAATGTTTTAAATGAAGGTGCATTAAAGACTATTTCACACAAATAAACTCTAAAAGAACTTATCAGTAAATTTTTACTATAAAAGAAAGTTCTTCAGATACTAGGAAAATTTCATCAAATGGAATTTGGACACAACTGAATAAAGTGATCTTGAAATGGTAAATGTGTTGGTAAATGTAAAACATCTATTTTTCCTTTTCATTTTCTTTAAAGGACAATTTACTTGTTAAAGCAGAATGTTAGCAGTGTATCATGGGATTGATAAGTTCAAAAATAAAATACATGAAAGCAATAATACAAAGAATAGGCAGCAAGAAAGGGAAGTATCCTGAGTAAGCTTCTTACTCTGTACAGACCATGGTATAATATGATTTAAAGGAAGACTATGATAAATTAAAGATGCATATTATAAACAAAAGAATAACCACTGAGGGCAAAAAATGTACCGTAGAAAGCCAACAGAAAACATACACACACAAAAAATTCCAAAAAAAAACTTAACCCATATAGATAGTAAAAGAAGAAAAACAAAGAAAAATGATGAGACAAATAAGAAATAGGATCTTGGATTTAAATTCAAACATATTAAAAAAATTCAAACATATTGATATTTACATTTTGATATATTACATTAAGTGGCATAAATACTCCAATTACAAATTCAAGAATATCAAGCTAGACAAAGATCAAACTATATGTTGTTTATAAGAAATACATTGCAAAGACACAGGTTAAAATGAAAGGATAAAAGTTTTTATCATGAAAACATAAAGGAGAGCTGAAATTGCTATGTTATTATCAAAGTAAATTTCAGAACAACAAATACTATTAAGAATGAAAAAAGAACATTTTAATAATTATAAAAGAATTGATTCATCAGAAAAACATAACAACTGTAAGTATGTGTGCACCAAATAGCTGAACTTCAAAATACTTGATGCAAAATAGAATTTAAAGAAGAAATGGAGGAGGAAACACTGAATGGGAAGTCATCAGAGAGGGAGAAAAACCATGAGATTCTTAATGGTAGGAAACAAACTGAGGGCTCCTGGAGGGGAGGTAGGGGATGGGGTAATTAGGTAATGGGCATTAAGGATGGCACGTGATGTGATGAGCAGTGGGTGTTCTACACAACTGATGATTTATTGAATACCACATTTGAAACTAATAATGTACTATCTGTTGACTAATTGAATTTAAATCTTAAATAAATTTACAAAAAATAAAAAAATTTAAAAATAGGAAATGATACATCCATAATTATAATTGGAAATTTCAGGATTTGTTTCATAAGTCTGTAGAACAGAAAGAGAGAATCTCAGTAAGAATATAGGACATTTAGGCAACACCGCTGACATGTGTGAAATGTTATTACCCAACAACAGCAGAAAAGGTATTTGTTTAAAGTGTACATGTAATATTCTTCAGGATATATCATTTGTTGGATCGTTATATAGTTTTGAAAGAAATGAAATAATATCAAATGTATTTTCTGACTTCAATGACATTGAATTAGGAAACAATTGCAGAAAGTTATCTGAAAATCCCCAAATATTTGCAGATTAAAAAGATATACTTCTATAGAACTTAAGGTCAAAGAAGAAATCACAGGAGAAGTTAGAAAATACTTGAAATTGAGTGAAAAGGAAAACACACGTAAGAAATTTTGTGGGGGGATCCCTGGGTGGCGCAGCGGTTTGGCGCCTGCCTTTGGCCCAGGGCGTGATCCTGGAGACCCGGGATCGAATCCCACATCAGGCTCCCAGTGCATGGAGCCTGCTTCTCCCTCTGCCTGTGTCTCTGCCTCTCTCTCTCTCTCTCTCTGTGACTATCATAAATAAATAAAAAAAGTTAAAAAAAAAAAAAAAAAAAAAAAAAAGAAATTTTGTGGGATACAAGTAAAGGCAATGCTCACAAGAAACTTTGGAGTGTAAACACTTATATTTGAAAAAAGAAAGGTTTAAAATCAATACTGTAAGCTTCCTACTTGGGAAGGAAGCAAGAAGAGCAAATGAAATCTAAAGTAAGCAAAAGGAAGAAAGTAACACAAGGTAAAAAAGGAAATTAGAATGAAATTGAATAATAATTTTCTTAAACATCAATGAAATTAACATGTCACAAAGTAGAGTGAAAAGGAAAATAGAGATAAAACACAAATGACCAATTTTAGGGAAAAGAAGAGATATCATTACAGAGGTAGTGACATTAAAAGAATAATAACAGGGGAACCTGGGTGGCTCAGTCAGTTAAGCATCCGACTCTTGATTTTGGGTCAGGTCATGATCTCTGGGTTGTGAGACTGAACCCCAAAGTCAGGCTGCACACTGAGTGAGAAGCCTGCTTAAGATACTGGATTTCTGGGGTGCCTGGGTGGGTCAGTGGTTGAGCATCTGCTTTTGGCTCAGGTCGTGATCCCAGGGTCCTGGGATCAAGTCCCACATTGGGCTCCTTATAGGATGTCGGCTTCTCCCTCTGCCTGTGTCTCTGTCTGTCTGTCTGTCTCTCTCTCTCTCTGTGTCTTTCATGAATAAATAAGTAAAATCTTTATTAAAAAAAAAAGATCCTGTCTTTCTGGGCACCTTGGTAGCTCAGTCAGTTAAGTGTCTACCTTTGGCTCAGGCCATGATCCCGGGGTCCTGGCACGTCTTCTCCTTCTTGCTGTTTCAGCTCCCCCACTCCCATGCTGTTGGTCACATGCTATATCTCTAATACAGAAATAAAATCTTTTTTTAAGATTTTATTTATTTATTCATGAGAGACACAGAGAGGCAGAGACACAGGCAGAGGGAGAAGCTGGCTCCTCGCAGGGAGCCCGATATGGGACTCGATCCCTGGACTCTGGGATCACGCCCTGAGCCAAAGGCAGACAGTCAACCACTGAGCCACCCAGGCGACCCCAGAAATAAAGTCTTAAAACAAACAAACAAAAAAGATTCTTTCCCTGTCTCTAGCTTAAATGAATGAATGAATGAATCAATCAATCAAAAAAAGAGTCACAACAGAGTGTAGTGGACAGTTCTCTTATATCTCACCCAGCATGTGTTCTTACTGGTATTCAACCAAAGATTTAGAGGAATATCTATGCAATTATCTGGAACTTTTTCTTAGTAGGTTTATCCTTGTCTATACAGTATCCTATAAACTCTATTTAGCCCTCTATACACTTCTATCTTATTTTATCAGCAAGGGTGCTGTGTTCTTGGGTTCCTTCTCCCTACAGCAAGATTCTGAAAGTTCCCTAGGGCAGAAATCAAGGGTGATTTTTAGGCTTATCTTATTAGGTTTTTTCTCTCAGGGATCACAGTCCTCCAGTTCTTTTGTTCAGTGTCTTAAAACAATTTTTAAGTATGTTTTACCTAGTGTTATCTATTGTACTGCTGAGAGCATGTCTGATATCACTTCAGCATTGCCAGAATCAGAAGAAATCCGTTTATTTTATTTTGACTTGAAATCAATTTTTAAATACAATTTTAATTATATAATTTAATATATTCTCCCATTAAAGCAATAATGAGAAAGTTAAAGTTCCCTTTTAGTAACTCCTAATCTTGGTCTTTCTTCCTTCAAATCTAACCGAGTTATCACCTTGGTACATGGCATTTTAGGTATTATTTCTATTTATTTGTTTCTTTTTTTTGTTGTTGTTTCTATAGCAAAGTTGTAATACTGCTTATTTTTAGGTTGTATATGCTTTTATAGCATAGCTCAGAGTGCATTTATTTCTCTTTCACTTGACTTTTTTAAAAGAACAAACAGTATGTAATAGAGATGTATCTCTACTAGTTGAGTGACTTGTTGCTAAATTTATTTTATTTTTTTAATTATTTGTTTATTTTTTTGTTGTTGCTAAATTTTAAATTGAATTTGGTGAAATCTTATTGGTAAAAACAGATCTAGTTCACATTCTTTACATGTCGTGCTGCTATTTTCAGCAAGAATAGAGATTGGTCCTAAATAGCGCATCTTCTAGACTTGCCGCAAATGCTTTCCATTTTTTCTAGGAATTTCCACGTATCCTGGGATGTCGCCCTACTTCTCTCTTGCCCAAGTGCACCTCTTGCCTGGAGACGGACAGACTTCCCTTCCACCCCTGATAGTAAACCAGGGCCTTTTTTGTTTCTGGTTTTCACTGCTTTGACGTGGACCATTCTTTGTGGTGCTCTCATCTATCTTGAACTTGGAACTTGGATACCTTGTACTGCTGTTTGCTTGTTGATCTTCCAGAGGGTCCTCATAATTTCTGGTTCAGTAAAATCTCTTGTATTTTCTAGTTCAGCTATTGGTTCCTTTTTGTAAATGTCTCTTATAGGCTCATTGTTTTGAAAGGGAGAATAGACTAGATTATGTACTCACTTTACTATGTTGAAACCAGTAATTACTTCCCTCTGCCTGAATTTTTTCTTCTTTTATTTTATGAGAATCTAGAATAAAATGTCTGCCTGACACTCTTGTGAGGACACATGTATTAGGGAGCAGTAAGACAAGTGAGCCAGAGACTGATCCTAGTATCTCCTCCTTTCTTCCCAACTTTGCTTCCATTCAATAATACCTTTTTCATTTTGACATGGACTTGCCTTGTCCTTTGTTATCATTCCTACTGTTGACTTGATAAGTTGTATTCTGTTGATCAGATTTAGAGTTCGGACGTCATTAATATGACTATAAAGTTTCTCTTTGGTCCACTATAAATCTTTCTCAGCGGACTTTGTGTTTGCCCTTGAAATATTTTCAACCTATGTTGTAAATTTTTAAAACCTCAGAAATGGAAAATTTTCAGACCTTTTAACAAAAGTACTTTTTTTCCTCTGTTACACTCTTGAATTAGGTTCAGTGATGTTGTTTATAGTATATAAAATACAGTTGTGTCTAGTATACAAAATAATGAAATGTGGTCTAACATGTAATAAGAGCTCATGTCCCTTTCCCCTTTTAATTAGTTTGTGATTTGGGGGGGTGCATGACAGAAATTAGATTAAGATGGTTTCTTTATAGATCTTTCTGACATGTAAATAAATCATACTTAGGGACACCTGGGTGGCTCAGTGTTTGAGCGTCTTCCTTGGGCTCAGGTTATGTTCCCAGGGTCCTGGGATCGAGTCCCGCATCAGGCTACCTGCATGGAGCCTGCTTCTCCCTCTGCCTGCGTCTCTGCCTCTCTCTCTGTGTCTCCCATGAATAAAGAAATCTTAAAAAATAAATCTTACTGAAACTTTTCTTGTATACTTGACTACCATTTAGTATCTTAAGATGTATTCACGGAAGAGAAAAGTGATATAGTGCCCAGAGGAATCAATTTGGGAAATTAAACCTAGAAATCCTGGGTGATCTTGGTTCCAAGTCATAATCTAATGTAGATCATTCAGCAAATTGTTCTTAAAGAAGTTCAGTCTTATTTCATTCTAATCACTGTGAATATAGATTTAGTAGGTATGTTTAGTAATTTCCTTGTTTATTTTATTAATGTAATTATAGCCTCTGCTGGGGAAGTCTAAAAAATGTTGTACTTTGGCAACTTGGAAGAGCTGCTTTTATGTAAAATCTGATCCTGGAAATAAGAAGCCTTATTTTTCCCTGTGTTTCATGAGAAACTCTTTTCTGTCATCATAAAATGAAATTTTGTATACTCATAAGAGATCTTAGAATTATCTGGAAGTGTTTTACAGGTGAATAAACTGAGACTCAGAGAAGTAAAGATAAATTGGCCTAAGGTTTACTAAGGTGATAAAGAGTCCTCTATCTCCATACTGGCCTGCCCTGCATTTTACTGATATGTATGCAGTTTTGCCTATATATCACCTTGATTTCTGCACGTCTGTTGCAGAAAGCCAAAAGTGTCTTGCTCTGAAATTTCTTTGTTTTAATACAGCTGATATTTAGTTGGGGCTTTTCCAGTAGTCTATACAATTATCCTTCTCCCCAATCCTCTTGTGCTTTTCTTGAGTTTCTTGATAGATTATATAGCAATTTCTTTATTCTATCATTAGTAGAGTCCACATGGAATCAGAGATTAAAAGCCTGGGAAAGTTGTCATGAATGGCATTATTTTTTTTTTTCTCACAGGAAAAAGAATAGGGTGCCAAATTTGTCTATTGAGTGACTTGTTGCTAAATTTTAAATTTAATTTGATGAAATCAATGAAATGCAGGACTTTTTTTTTTTTTAATTCAAGAGCAGTTATTTCCTGATTATTTTTTTTTTTTTTTTTTTTTTGCTTTTGTGGGTTTGTTTTGGGGATGGGAATAAGGGGAGCCCAGTGTATATTTTCATCCTAGGTAAAACTGAATTTATATTTTTGTATTTTACTCCAATAAATCTGGAACTGGTACTAATACCATGCATCTTGATACAACAGGATAGACATCATTCTGCTGATGATCAAAGTATTTGTCATGTGTGGCACATGGACATAGAAGCTCTTCCAGAATGGATAAACTGCCTAATACAAAAAGTAAGTTCCTTGGTTTCTGAGTAAAATTAGGAATTTGCTACTTTCAGGATTTTTTGTCCTCATTCTAGAGCTATTTTTCTTCAATACACTCTTTCAAGAGATAAGAAAGGGTCTGTAACTCTTGATTACACCTATGGCTTCTTCATTATTACTGAAGTGTTCCAGGTATTTTTCTATCTCAGACTTCAAATCATGCTATTTCCCCTTCCCTGATTGCTCTTCCCACAGTTATTTACCACTTCCCTTATTTCCATAGGTCTTTATTCACAATGAGGCATTGCCTATGCCCTTCCCCAGTATTCCTATTCTTCACACTTCCTTTCTCTCTTCTCTGGTTTATATAGCTATTTTAATTTTACATACATATACATACAATAAATTATATATAGTACTTGTAAAAAATGCACAGGCATATATGACATATATAATTACAGACATAAATACACACACACATATACACTTACCCACATACGTATACGGCTAGCTGGTCTTATTAATTGCCTAGCTCCCCTACTAGAATAAAAACTCCATGAAGTCAGACGGTTTTCTCTTTTGTTTATTACTGTACCTCCAGCACCGAGAACAATACAATGAGGCATTGTAAACAAAATACTACTGAGTAAACAAAATAGCCTATATTACTCATGTGCGCATACACCTATAAAATAAATGGATGATTAATGATTTCCGGTGTACAGTCAACACCAAATTACCATGTTTTTTTAGGCTCCTTAATGAAATATTATAAGAGCCGGAACCCACCTTGTTAACAGTATGGTATTATTATTTCTCACAATTCAAAGCAACTTCATGTATTAGAAAAGTAAAACTAAATGATTTTTGAAAGAAATGTAGTTGCTATTCTCCACTGACTTTTTTGTTGTTGTTAAAAAATAACATTTGATAGATACCCTTTGCATTCATTCTCACATTGTAATGACCTCCTGGGAACACGCCAATGCGCTGGTTTTAAAGTGTCCAGAACTTTACAAAATGTATTAGGAGGCTGCAGATATTTCACTACCTCTCTTGAAAAAAATAATTTTAAACCAGTTCATTATTAATTTCCCACTTGAATATAGAAAGTACACTCTTATGTATGCAACCAATATCTTTGGTTGTATGTAAAAAGGCAGGAAGAGCTTTATTCTGTTGGTTGGGTAAAGTTCCCTCCCACAGTGTTTGGTATGCAAGAAGGGTATCAAAACAGACACTTTTCTGTGAGATTTTACTTGCAAATTAAGCTCTGTAGACTGATTTGCTTCCTGGTTCCATCGTGTATTTTTCTTTTCATTAGTTCACACTGTATCCATATTCAACCTATTGTTTAAGAGGCTCTTTTAGAACGCTTAGGAGTATTGTTGAGTTGGGCGTGATGTGCAATATGTTATCATTCTAGAACTTCGGAGTTGCTTATCTCTATTTATTAGGAAACTTGTTTCCCTTTACTGTTCTGTCTACCAATCAGAAAACCGAAAGCCAGCCTTTTCTGTGGCATAGAAAACTTTCATGTGGTTGGCTTTAAAAAAAAAATACAACCCACATGCTCTTTGATTACTTTACAATGAAATCATTGTCTTACTTTCCTTTATTACCTGTAGGCCCAGTGGACAGTTGGAAAACTGAATTGCCCTTTCTGTGGGGCCCGTTTAGGGGGCTTTAATTTTGTCAGCACTCCAAAATGTTCCTGTGGCCAGCTTGCAGCTGTACATCTCTCTAAGAGCTGGACCGATTATCAGCCAACACGAGCAGGCCGACTAATGAGACCATCGCTGAAATACTTGTCACATCCTAGAGTTCAGTCAGGTTGTGACAAGGAAACTCTGCTGACAGGTGGCGCCTCCAGAAACAGAAATCACGGGTTTTTAAATATGGCCCAAAATAATAATGGCCCTGGAAGATTAACAGAAGCACTCTGCCTGGAGGTACGGTCAACATATTTTCAGATGAAGAATGAAAGACTGCTCTTCAAAGCATCAGATCCAAAATACCAGCTTTTTGTTCCTCAGCTTGTGACGGGCAGATGCACTACAAGAGCTTTTCATAGGAAGTCACATAGTTTGGATCTGAACATCAGTGAGAAACTGACTTTATTACCCACTTTTTATAAAATACATAGTAAGACTACTGCCTGTCCCAGGCTAAAGGAAACACAGCCTATTCACCTCTCGGGCTTGCCTGTAGAATCTAGTAAAAATAACTGTTCCTTTCAGATTTCATCCAATTTTGATCCTAGCATGCTGCTGCAAAGATTTTCAGTGGCTCCCCATGAGACCCAGACACAAAGAGGAGGAGAATTTCAGTGTGGTCTAGAAGCTTCTGCAGGGTACTCTGACCATGCTAGCTCTAACAACCTGACTTTCCTGATGGACCTGCCCTCAGCTGGCAGGAGCGTGCTGGAGGCCCCGGACCAGGAAGAGCACCTCTCTCCACTGGACTTCCTGCGCTCGGGCAGCTTCTCATTGGGTGCCATTAATCAGAGGCTCAGTAAGAGAGAAAGGAGCAAGTTGAAAAATCTGAGAAGGAAGCAACGAAGACATGAAAGATGGCTACAGAAGCAGGTAATTTTTTGAAGAGCTTATTAAACATTCTGTTTTATAAATCTCAGGGTTTGGAGAGAGGAGCTAACTGAATACCTATACTACAAAAACATGGCTTTCATGATCATTAAAATGACATTTCTGTCTGGGTGAACTTAATAATCATCACCTCTCTTATCAGCGGCAAGTCTAAACCGGGCTCTGTGTTCACATTTGTTTAGAGAGTGTCCTTTTGTGAAGTTTTTCTCAATTCTAACATTTTACATGAATATTAATCGCATGATAGGGAGATGAGATTGTCATATACATTTTAAATTTATTCACGGTGGCAGGATTTGCAGTGATTTTCTTTCAGGTTAGGTTGGAACAAAGAAATTTTTCTGATTCATTCTAGTGAGAAATTCATTGACTATCACCTCTTCTAGCTTAAGTGAATATTTTCAAGGAGCATTATGTAATTATGTACTCATATGATCCAGATATGGTGAACTCCACTAATTTGTGAAATTCGTTTTAATAATAATTGACCCTTACTGTAATTTTATAGGAAAGAGTTCTTCTCTATGATTTAAATTCCTGTACCTATAATGATATGTTCAAAAGTGGTTACGTGAAGGTACTGAACAATAAATTGCAGGTGCTCTGGAGACCAATTAAAGCCAATGAATGAGGTGCTCGTGAAAATTTGAAGTTTGAGGACCAGTATATTTCTATGTAAACTAGTTTTGCAAATCGCCTTTGTTACATACTTGTTTATAATAAATAGCAATCCTTATTAATCAGTACGCTGAATATTAACATTGTCTTCAGAGCTTAAATATAGAAAGCTGCAACTTTGCATAATAGTTCATTTTTTAAACAATTAAGTGAACTCATTGCTTATGATCCTAGTCATAGACTGAATAGAATAAAATTACTACATCGAGTGCTTCAATCAGGTTAATTATTTTTCATCGTTTGGTTAGATAGTATAATTATAGGTAATTATTATATTTTTCACTGGATGCTGACAAGAGCATTGTAGTCTGGTTTATTTGCAAGTGATGGTGTAATGTGGCACCAAAGCATATCTTCTAGAATGTAAAGAATGAATATATTTTAGCATCATTATAATATACTTCATGGTTAATTTATCAAAGCTGTAAAATACAATATTTTTATTGAAAATTTGGCTTAAATCCACAGATAAATTGGAGATGATCATACATTAAATGAATATTCAGAAAGACTAATTTAAAAACAATGTGGAGGGCTATAAGATAATTCTCTAACAAATAGAAATTTGAAAAAGTATAAAAATAATACTTGCTCTGTACTCTAAGTATATGCAGAATACATCTTTACAATTTAAAAAATGTGTTTAATTCTTTAACTGGGTACTTCTGAAACCTTCAACTATATTATTATTTTTCAGCATAGGAACACTATTTTATATAGTTTAGAGCTAAGCAAGACCGGTATCTTTTTTTTTTTTTTTTAAAGAAAGTTACTTGTATTCATTCACATGCGTGTGATTTAGGCAATCTGCTGAGCTAACGGATCAGAAAGAAGGAATTCTAGTCAGATCTGTGGCAGGTCAATCAGGGAGTCATATGGCAGGAACCTGGTAGGTTTGGTTGGTTGCACAGGAGATACTGGCAAACAAATGCCAAAGAAAATTAGCAAAGAAGATTTAAAAGTCTGTAGCAGCATGGAAATGACACGAGTTAGTGATGTGAGTGCAGACCGCGGTTAAAACCCAAAAGCAGAATTTTTAACAGTTTTGCTAATTCAAGCAAGAAGATAAATCCTGGAAAGATTTAATATTTGAGATCAATTAATGGCTTAGCTCCTCAGCTCATTTCATGTTTAGTTTGTTTATTTAAACATTTTATTTTTTTATTCATGAGAGACGCAGAGAGAGAGAGGCAGAGGGAGAAGCAGGCCTCGTGCAGGGAGCCCAATGGTGGGACTCGATCCTGGGACTCCGGGATCATGTCCTGGGCCAAAGGCAGGTGCTAAACCGCTGAGCCACCCAGGCTTCCCTCATTCCATGTTTAGTAAGGAGTAGTTACCTCCTTAAATATTAATCAAATACATGTTTCACATACCATGCGTTTGAGTAATGACTTCAGTGCAGATCCTGCCCTTTTATATTGTATTTTTTAAAAGATTTATTTATTTATTTTAGAGAGGGAGTGCTCATAGAAGTGGAAGGAGGGGCAGGGGGTGAGGCCGGGGGGAGAGAGAGAGAGAGAGGGAGAGAAGCAGACTACCCACTGATGTAGAGCCCAAAGCAGGGCTCGACCTCAGGACCCAGAGATCATAACCTGAACTGAAGCAAGAGTCCGACACTTAGCCAACTGAGCCACCCAGGTACTCCCTGCCCTTTTTTAAGTAAAGGAAGATAAGCATACAAGAAATAAAGGAAAGGTTACCTCTTATTAATGATAATTTTCTTAAGTTTAAAATAATTAGTTGAAATATCTAGATTTCTGACTTTCATTTGGTATATTTAATAGGTTTTTTGTTTGTTTTTTTTTACAAACTAGACACCTTTATATGGCAGGTACTGTGATAGAAAATGTTAATGACACTAGAAAACGTATTTAAATTTTTGAAGCTTAGGGGTATAAATGAGTTTAATATCAAAACAGAAACTACAACGGATTTTCAGTGTTTTATTCAACAGATGTTAATTAAGCTTCTACTCTGGGGAAAGACAGTGCTGAGCAACCCTCTTTTTTTATTCGCCAGAGTCTTATTGGGTTTATGCTTTAGTTTTTGTAATTATTATGCCTTTGTTCTTGGCATATAGCTCTATGACCTAAACACACAGATAGATTCATATAACAACCACCAGGGCGGCGGGGGGAGGATACAGAACACTTCCATCACCCCCCAAATCTCCCTTGTGCCTATAACTGTTCTTTGATTATATCTTCATAATCATATCCTTGTCCTGTCTCTAATCTCCCTAAACCAATGATCTGTTCTCTATTATTTTAGCTTGTCTTTTTGATGATGTTATAAAATAATAATATAATGTTATAAGATTAGACTCATATAGTATGTAGCATCCAGAGACTGGCTTCTTTTATTCAGTACAGTTGCCTGTGAGATTCATCCAAGTTGTTGAATATACTTATGGTTTGTTCTTTTTTGTGACTCAGTAGTATTCTATCGTATTAATAAAGCACTGTTTGTTCATTCACCTTAGGAAAATAGGTGAGTTGTTCCAGGTTTGGGCAATTGTAAATAGAGCTGTTAAAAACATTCGCACACAGGTTATTATGTGGACCTAAATTTTCATTTCTCTAGGGTAAATACTCAGGAGTGAGAATACTGGGCCATATGGTAAATATATACTTAACTGTATAGGAAACTGTCAAATTGTTTTCCAGTTTGGAAAGTGGTTATACCATTTTGTATTCCAAGACACACTATATGAGAATTTCCTTTGCTGTAAATCCTAACACCTGGTATTCTCAGTATTTTTAAAATTGTTATATAAGTAGGTATGTAGACATATCATATTGTGGTTTTAGTTTGCGTTTTCCTGAGGCATTTTCCTAATGATGCTGAACATTTTTCATATGCTTATTTTTCCATTTGTATATGTTGTTTAGTGAAGTGTCTGTTTAAATATTTTGGTCATTTTAAATTTGGCTGCATTCCTAGTGTTTTATGAGAGTTTCTTATATATTTTGGATATGTTTTTCATCACATAGGTGATTTGTAAAGATTTTCTCTGTAGCTTGTCCTTTTATTCTCTTAACAATTCTTCTCCTGTAGAGCAAACATAGTGAGTTTTGATGAAGTCTAATTTCCAATTTTTAAATGGATTTTGCCTTTGGTGTCATACCTAAAGAACTCTTTTGCCTAACTCAAGTTTATAAAGGCTTTTTCCTGTGGTTTCATCTAAAAGTTTTATAAAGTTTTATAAGTTCCACATTAAGAATTATGGTTATTTGGAGTTTATTTATTTTTTTTAACGAAGTATGAAGTTTCAGTTGAGGTTCATTGTTTTACATAGAGATGCTTGATTGTTCTAGCACCATTTGTTGAAAACACTGACCTTTCTTCATTGAAATGCTTTTGCAGCTTTGTCGAAGACCAATTGGCTGTCTATGTGTGGGTCTATTTCTGGACTATCTATTCTCTTCGGTTTATTTTTGTGTCTCTCTCATTGCCAGGAGTCCTTTTTCTTAATTATTGTAGTTTTAATAAGTCATAAAATAGGATTCTGTGATTCTTCCAACTTAATTGTTCTTTTTCAAACTTGTTTTATTTATTATAGTTTCTTTGCCTTTGCATGTAAAATTTAGATCAGCCTGTTTGTATTTACTTAAAAAATCCTGTTGGGATTTTGATTGTAATTATATGAAATCTATAGATCAACTTAGGGAAAACTGAAATTGTTACTATGTTGATTTCCCTAATCCTCAAAAATGGTATGTCTCTCCTTTTGTTTAGGTCTTTGATTTCTTTCATCCATATTTTTGCACTTTTTAGCATTCAGAACCTGTGCATGTTTTGTTAGATTTATACCTTTTTACTTTTTGATGATGTTGTTAATTTTTAAAAAACTGTTTAAAATTGTATATTGCTAGTGTACAGAAACACAATTGCTTTTTGTTTTGACTTTGTATCTTGTCATTTGAAAGTGTAAATCTTTGACATCTTTTGTCAGATTTATCCACAAGTATTCATATTTTTATACTGTTGTAAAATCATACTGTTTTCCTAAGTTTCAATTTCCAGTTGTTCATTGATAACATGTAGAAATAAAATTGAGTTAGTATACTGATCTTATAGCTTACAACCTTTCAAATCTTACATAGTAAGAATAATAATTGTTTAAAGATTCCATTGTATTTTCTACTTAGGTGGTATCTGCAGATAAATACAGCATTATTTATTCCTTTCCGATCTGGAATTTCTTTTTCTTTTCTTTATTTTTTTTTTTGTTGTTGTTGTTGTTATCGAAGTAGCTAGAACATCCAGTACAGTATTGAGGGGAGATGAGGAGAACAGATATCCTTGTCTTTTTTCTGATATTAGGAAGAAAGCATTCAGTCTCTCACCATTAAGTATGATGCTAGTTATAGGTGTTTTGTAGCTGCCCTTTTCCAGGTTGAGGAAGTTTCTTTATATTCCTAGTTTGTTGAAAGTTTTCTTATGAATGGGTGTTGAATTTTGTCAAATGATTTTTCTTATCAATTGATAAGATTATATGTTTTCAGTGTTAATACTGATTATCAAATACCGAGTCATTCTTTCAGTACCGCAGCAAACACCACTTTATTATGTTGTGTTTTTCTTCCTATATATTACAGGCTACTATTTGCAATACTTTTTTGAGAGTTTTTTCCCAGCCTCTGTACATGAGGGATATTGGCATGAGGTTTTCTGTATTTTTTTCCTGCTTTTGTTTGGTTTTGGTATCAGAATAATGCAGGCCTCTAAAAGGAGTTGGGAAGTCATCTTTCCCCTTTAGTTTTCTGGAAAATGTTTTGAAGAATTCATGTCATTTATTCTTAAATATTTGATCATGAAACTTCCTGGGCCTGAGAATTTCTTTTCTGGGAAGTTTTTTTAACTATATATTCAATTTCTTCAGTAGTTACAGGACAATTTTGTATCTGTTTCATTTTGGGTAAGTTTTGGTAGTTTGTTGTTTTCAATGAATTATCTAAGTTGTTGAAATGATGTTAGTATTGTATGTATTGTATGTTAGTATTGTATGTAGTTAGTATTGTTCATAATATTCCTTTAAAATCGTTTTAGTGTCTCTTGGGTCTTCAGTGATATCCCCTTGAAAATCCTTATAACGAATGGCAGTTTGTATCTTCTCTCTCACTCTTTTTTTTTTTTTAGCTTTGCTAGAAATTTATCAATTTTTATTGATCTTTTCAAAGAACTAGCCCTGAGTTTCAACTATATTTTCTGTTGTTTGCTACTTTTAAATACTTAACATCTGCTCTTAACCTTTAATATTATCTTTCTTTCATTTTCTTTCCTCTTAGTAAAAATACTTTGTGATAGAAACTTGTTGAGTGGAAATCCTTTTTTCTCATCCAAGCATTCAATGCTGTAAAATTCCCTTTAGTTACTGCATTAGCTACATCCTATGACTTTTACGTTGTACTTTTATTATAATTGAGTTCAAACTATTTTCTAATTTCCTTTGAGACTTTTTTCTTTTGGCCAACCTTGTTTGTCTAAGTGGTTAGTATAATCATGAAAAGATTGAAATACTAGCATTTTGAGGAAATTAATCAAAAATCGCTTTCTGGGGAGAATATTTCTTCCTCTGGATTGAGGGAAAAGGTGTTTCTAGTATAGTTGCATAATATTTTTAGAATCTTTTAAACCAGGGGCAGCCCGGGTGGTTCAGCAGTTTAGCACCGCCTTCAGCCTGGGGTGTGATCCTGGAGACCCGGGATTGAGTCCCAAGTCGGGCTCCCTGCATGGAGCCTGCTTCTCCCTCTGTCTGTGTCTCTGCCTCTCTCTCTCTCTCATGAATAAATAAAATCTTTAAAAACGTCTTTTATAACAGCGTTTTATTCTATTGTGTTTTCATTTTTTAATATTACATCTATTTAATATGCAAATAAATTTAATACAAAGAAAATATCTCTTTAAAGCCCACAGGAAATTATTATGAACAGGGAGTTTACCTCATTCTTCTTTGGAGTGTTATGGATGAGAATATGAAATAATTGACCCAATATCATAGCTTGTAATAAATCATTGAACTATCTACAATGACTATATTATTTTGTTCCCAGTGAATTAAGACTACTTGTATTATTATAAAGGTGTGATTTAGGCACTGGGAAGAATAGAAGCCGATAAATTATATTAAAGACCTGCTTATTTGGATTTATCTAAAAGAAACATATTTTCCACAAAGGCACTAAATTTCATTGTCATGGTTTTGTACATGGTGATCATTTTGAACTTTGTATAGATTTTAAAGGAGTGCATTTAATTTTTTATCACTTGATTAATCATCTTCAAATTATGCACAAATCATATTCCAAATTGATTGTCCCCTTAAAGGAGGAATTTTTGTGTATCTGGACTATAATAGTAATCTACATATTGAACAGATATTCCTCTTTTTCTCTTCCTTCAGCAGAAAATTGATGGTTTATCGAGAGAAAAATGCCTTAGTGATGAAAATCTGACAAAGCTACATGTCACAGATTTTACTGGTTTCATTAAACACAAAAACTTGGTCATGAAATGGTCTTTTAGGAAAGAATATCATGACATTTAGTCATATATGGAGACACAGTGATATTTCTCAGTCTGCTTTGTGTCAGTTTATTTCAGTTCATCACCTTCCTTATATTTTATTGAAATATAATTAGCATACAATGTTATTTTAGTTTCAGGTTTATAATATAACAGTTCAACAATTCTGTACATTGCTCAGTGTTCATCAAGATAAGTACACTTTAAATCTTCTTCACCTGTTTTACCCATCACCCCCCCACCTCCCCTCTGGGCAACCACCAATTTGTTCTTTGTATGTAAGAGTTATTTTTCTGTTTATCTCTTTTTTTTCTTTGTTTATTCATTTATTTTGTTTCTAAAATTCCACATACAAGTAAAATCAATAGTGTTTGCCTTTCTTTGACTGACTTGTTTCACTTAGTATTATAACTTGTATTATACCTTGTCCATCCATGTTGTTGCAAAAGGCAAGATCTCATTGTTTTTTATGACTGAGTAATATTACATTATGTATATATATTATGTGCATATATATACATATACATAAGTATGTATATGTGTATACATGTACATATACATGTACGTATACATACACACCACATTTTCCTTATCCATCTGTTTATGGATAGATGGACACTTGGGTTGCTTTTCTAACTTGGTTCTTGTAAATAATGCTACAGTAAACCTAAGGTTATATACATATTTTCAAATTAATGTTTTTATTTTCTTTGGGCAAATATTCATTAGTGGAATTACAGGATAAAATGCTACTTCTATTTTTGATTTTCTGGGAAACCTCCATACTGTTCTCCCACAGTGGCTGTACCAATATGCATTCCCACCAACAGCCCATAAGGATTCCTTTTTCTACATATTCTCATCAACATTTGTAATTTCGTGTCTTTTTCATTTTAGCCATTCTGACAGGTATGAAGTGATATCTCATTGCATTTTTGATTTGCATTTCCCTAATGATTAATGATATTGGGCATGTTTTTATGTTGCCTCTTGGCCAACTCTTTTCATTTTATTAATGAAATAACATTTAGTGCTTGCTCAGTAAGTTGATTCTTCTGAATAGTTTCTGTGTTCTAGGAAGTCATCATCTAGTGAGATAATAGGATATACATAAGCAGTCAATTTAAGTAGGCATAAAGAAATACCTTAACTTTGTTTTCCTGCTATTTCAGTTGATTTCAAAATATAGATTAATGAATAACTGTGGAGAAAAATTACATTAAATTAATAATTCCCTTACCTTAAGATCTAAATTTTCTTTTTTTAAAAATTTTTTAATTTATTTATGATAGTCACACACAGAGAGAGAGAGAGAGAGAGAGAGGCAGAGACATAGGCAGAGGGAGAAGCAGGCTCCATGCACCGGGAGCCCGATGTGGGATTCGATCCTGGGTCTCCAGGATCGCGCGCTGGGCCAAAGGCAGGCGCTAAATCGCTGCACCACCCAGGGATCCCCTAAGATCTAAATTTTCTAATGCTTAGCACAATATTCTGAACACAGTAAGTGATAAAGAATTTTCTTTAATAAAAGCTTTTTATTTTAGAATAGTTTTAGGTTTATATAAAAGTTGTGAAGCTAGTACAGAGATTTCCCATATGCTCACACCTACTTTACCCTATTATTAGTAAGTTATGTTAGTGGGGCGCCTGGGTGAATCAGGTGGTTAAGTGTCCGGTTCTTGGTTTTGGCTCAGGTGATGATCTCAGATCCTGGGATTGAGCCCGAGTCAGGCTCCCTGCTCAGCAGGGAGTTAAGTTGAGAATTCTCTCTCTCTCTCTCTCTCTCTCTCTGTGCCCTTACCCCTGCTCACACCTACACTTTCTCTCTCTATAAAATAAGTAAATAAATATTTTAAAAGAATAACTTACTATGGTACATTTACAATTAGTGAATCAGTATTGATACATTATTATTAGCTGGTTTATACCTCATTCACAATTTCTTAGGTTTTACCTAAAGTTCTTTTTTCTACTCCAGGATCTCATCCAGGGTACCACATTACATTACAATTAGTAATTATGTCTCATTAGACTCCTCTTGCCTTTAACAGTTTCTCAGACTTGCCCTGTTTTTGATGACCTTGACAGTTTTGAGGAATGCTGATTAGCAATTTTGTAAAATGTCCTTCAACTACAATTGCCTGATAGTTTTCTCACGATTAAACTGGGATTATAAATTGTGTCCTGGGTCCCCAAGACCACCCCCACATTCGATGATTCACTAAGAGAACTCCTAGGACTCACCCTATAGTCATACTCACATCTATGTTTTATTACAGTATAAGGATATAAACCAACATCAGCAAAAGGAAAAGATGCATAGGGCAAATTCTGGAAGAAACCATATGCAAACTTCTATGGTCCTCTCCTCATTGAGTTACATAGAATGAACTTACTTCTTCCATCAACAAGTTGTGACAACACATTCAATGTTATATACCAGGAAAGCTTATTATAGACTCAATGCCTACAGTTTTTACTGGAGGGTCCCCTAGGCCCACAAACATAGTATGTGATCTAGATCCCAGTGTCCATGCTGTTAACCATGATACCATGACCTCTCAGGAGGGATTTTCCTCATGTTTTATCATTCTTAGATGATTAAGAAAACATTATCACATACCTTTATTTTTCTTTCCTCCTTTTCTGCATTTAATGTTCATTGGGTAGGTCACTCTTGGTCAATAACTGCTAAATATTGAGGATACAGCACTGAATGAAATATGATTCCTCCACTCAGGGACCTTTGAGTGAAGCAGAGACACATAGGAACATCAGTAATCTTTTTTATTAGGCGTTTGCAGGAATGTCATATCCTGGTGAATTTTGGCCAACCACTTATTTAATCTAGCATTGTTTTGGCCAAGACATTGAGATGCACCAGAGAATCCCAGAGTGGTCACAAAGAAGCCAGCGTGATTGGAAAAAGGTAGGAAGTTTGTGCAGAAGTGGGAAGATTGGTGACAGAAAAGAGAAGAGAAATAATAAGCTGAGGAAGAATTACGAAGGAGTGGTCAGAAACATATGTTTGGTTTTGAAGATGCCATGTAGCTGCTGAGTAGTTTTAGGCTAGGTGTGGGGTAGGAGCTCCTTAAGTGGTTGCACACACAGTACATGAATTGAACAAATAAATGAAATAGCCAATGCCTCAGGCACAGAAGTGATTTAAGGGTCCTGGCTAACATTGGTTCCTTAACCCTGGCCGCAGGTTGGAATCCTCTGAGGAACTTCTCAAACTGCTATTGCCCGGCCTCTATCAGCTTATACTTCAGTTGGTCTGGACTGGACATCACCACCTGTGTTTGTGTTTTTTTTTTTAATTTAATATATATATACATAGAATATATCTTCTCAAGCGATCCCATCTACCGAGAGTTGAGAACTGTTGAAAAGAAGGGAAATCGACAAAAGGAGATTAAAAGTAGGTCAGAAATACAGAGGAAAGGCGGCTGCCTAGAAGCAGGCCAAGAAGGGATTAGATAAGAACCCTGCTGGAAAAGACAGGCTATTTTGATCTTCTCTTCTAACACCTAATATCACCCCTGGCACGTAGAAAAAGACAGTACAAATACATCTGTCCGAGTAACATTTGGTATATTCACGTAGCTTTTCTTAGTCTGGTATTAAGAGGATGAGAGTTTTGACTAAGCAAGCTGGAGGGAGGGGATGGAATGGAGAGTGTGCAGTGGTGACAGTGATGGTAAGAGCAGTTGGAAGTTTATGCTAGGTGCAGGACACTGTTTTTCTTGGATCACCTATTCCCCATGAGCTCTTAGCTTGCTAGAGCAGGAGGGAACTGGGGGAAGGAAGATCTTGGACAGGACAGGGGAGCATGGAGACAGTGACTCCTTCACACACTGAAGAAGCAGCAGATGTAGGAGAGTGGCAATGATGTGTGCTGTCCTTTCCCAAATTTTGTAAAAGCCTGATTTGTTTGGGGAAGGGAGAAAAAAAAAAAAAAAAAACAGAATCACCAGTAAGCTATTCCCAGAGTGACACTTAGAGAAAATTGGAGCTTAACACGTAGGACTGAGCTTAGTGCTAGGTGTGTTGGATGAACAGGACTAGACTGTGCTTTCAGCTCTTGGGGCCTTGTGTGCTCTGGGAAGACTGCCCGGTTTTCATTCTAAAACTCCACATTTGGCTTCATTGACCACATTAACCACTGTGTTATATACACTGTCCACTGGTGGTCCCTCAATATCCCATTTCTGTACTAACTAGTTTAAAAAAAAATCATAGGGCCTTCTTGTCCTGCTCCAACCTCCTTGAAACTGTCCAGTGTTGAGACATCCATCTCACCCACTCTTCTCATGCATGACAACCTTACAACAGCAGCTTCCATGTGCCCCCAAACTGGGGAGGTGGCTAGCATCCTCCCCCTGGCTCTGCATGACCGGTGGTAACTGCTCTCCCCTGGGCCTTCTGGAACAAAGTCATCATTTAAAGGTAATTTTTAATTTTAGAAGCAGCATTAACAGTGTTAGAGAAAGTACAGGAAACTAAAAAAATAAAATAAAATAAATACGTTTACATGCCAGTCATTTAAATGTCAAATTGAATAGAGTCAGTACTTCTGAGAGGGAGGGAGACTATGATTGGAGGTGCTATCTAGGGGGCTACAACTCTGTTCGTTATGTTCTGAAGACGCCCAGTATTTTCCACAGATGTTGTCTTAGGTTTTATCCTATTTCTTATGTTTCTCACATTTCGTAACGCAGCTGAAGAATCAATTATAAATTATAAATCATACCACCATAAATTTATCAATTATAGATCATACCACCCTAATAATATCACCCTTTTAATCCAGTACTTGTGCTGCAAAATCTTAAACCATTCATCTTTGTTCTCCTATTTGTAAAGCTTGATGCTCCAGGCTAGGAGTCTTCTAACTACGAGGCTCAGGTTTTTAATAGTACTTGTCTAATACTCTCTCAGAATAAACATTGAGTGATAAACCAAGAGCAAAAATTTCCATTAAAAATAACTCTGAAAAAAAAATAACTCTGGATCTTTATAACTACGTATCTATATACCCTTCCACTGGAAAGTAACTGTATGTCTATATTGGGATAAGCTGGTCCAGTCCATGAGTGTTTTTATGACCCTCTCCAGTGCCAGTTTGTAAAGGTGACGGTGTATCCTCTAGTCTTCCAACAGCAGAGGGCACCAAATTTCCTCTTGCGGGAAACAATCAAAACTATTTCTTTCCGTCGAAGAATTTCATATGCTGGCTAAGAGTATGGAATGGTATATATTTTAGCCTCTTGTCAGATCACAGCAGTAAGAGAATTTGTGCCTCGTGAGAAGGAGTTTACAAAATAACAGGCATGCTTTCCCTTGCTGCCACCAGCTAGAAATCGATCATTGTCACTGGTACTTACTATGTTGGAATAAAACAGCTGCTCTGTGATAATGTTTGGGATAAAGAAGCTATAGATACTCTTTGGTTTAGGTTTCCAGAGGCAGGTATCGTTTTTTCTGGAAATGGGCGTGTCCCCTAAATTCAGGATAAAATCAGTGGCATGGGATACTGGCAGAGGGGAGTGCAATGATATAAGCTAGTAGATCACAACAAACCATTCATACCTTGATGTTTAGCAGAGTTTTGTTGACTTCCGTCTGATAAACCATCCTTCCCTTATTCTCAAATAAAAAAATATCCAGAAAAAGGCCATACCAGCCAATGAATTCTTTTCACTAATTGTATGTTTTTGCCCAGTTGAACATTGAAAGATACTTTTACAGCGTAAGTGACATTATTTATAGTTGTTTATATCTTTCTTTTTTCCCTTGTGTCTCCTGGCACAACAATTGTTGATCATCTGTCTATGTTGTCTAATTACCAGCAAATACAAATGAGGCAACTTCTTTAAAGCAGCAGCATAATCCAGTCGGAAAAATACCAAGCATGTATTTTAAGGAAATCAGAGTGCTAGCTCCCTCTGTGTAGCTTGATGGTGTATTCATTTCCTGATGTTACTATAACAAATTTACACATATTTAGTTACTTAGAACAACACATATTTATTATAGTTCTGGGGATCAAAAGTCTGAAATGGGTCTCACTGGGCTAAAAGCAAAAGTGTTATTAGGGTTGCATTACTCTCTGGAGGCTGTAGGAGAGAAACCTTTTTATTCACCTTTTCTAGTTTCTGCAGTCCACATTTCTTGGCTCATGCCTACCTTCCATCATCAAAACCAACAATGGCTTGTTGAGTCTTTCTTATAATGCCATCTCTTTGGTACTGACTCTTCTTTTGTCCTTTTTCCATTTAATGACTCTCGTAATTACATTGGGGCCACCTAATTAATCCTGGCTAATCTCTTTATTTTCAGGTCATCTGATCAGCAAATTTAACTCCATCTGAAACATACCCACAGGATCCAGAGATTGGGATATTGACATCTTTGGTAGAAGGAGGAGATTAGATTACTCTGCTTACCCCATACAGTTTTAGTGGAATTTATGAGTTAAGTAAATCTTGAGAGAGAAGAAATAGCGATCATAGATCGTGAAAGCTTAGGGGAAAATGAGTGTTTTCTCTGACCTTTCCTGGAATTTTCCACATTGCTCATTTCTGTAGTTTCCTTGTGTTTCTGAAAATGAATATGTGTTCCAGGGGCATAATTAATTAATCCTATATTAGACATTACTATCATAATTTGATAGAAGCGATTATATTAGTCCTTTAGGTCTTTCCTAAGTTGGTGAAAGGGCAACTAAGTTTGGATGGAGGAGCAAAAAAAAAAAAAAAAAAAAAAAAAAGTTTGTATGGAGGAGCTGAATCAGAAAAAAAAAAAAGAAAAATAAGAGGCACAATGCATTTTTAAAAAGGTTTGGTGGGCTCTGGACAGAGACAACAGCTTGAGAGCAAGGACTTGTTGGGTCAAGGTATGGTACTGAAGGTAGTATTGGTCTACCTTACCTCATGCCTGCAAGTTCCTGACTAAAGGAGCTTTGAACAACAAAGCGCTTCTTCTCGGCACATAAATAACTCCCAAGTAGCACAAGATTGTACCAAGGCCTCAGACTACTAGGATCCATTTCAGACCATAGAAACAGTAGTCACAGACTACAGGTGTATCAATGATAGAAACGATAGCTTTCATTTTGGATGTCCATGTTAGTTTTTTGTACTTACTGACATCCCAAGTACCCTGAAAGACCAGTTTTCCTGAAGTTGTTTTTTATATTATTTGAAACAACTAAGTGCCATGTGAAAGAAAGACACTCATAATTTCTTCTCAGATGGTGTAAAGTAAATGGGAAAGAGATGCCACAAATATGCTTAGTTTGGTAAGAGTTCTCTTTCAGTTAACCCATTAGTTATCTAGGTCTCTAAACATTATGCTAGATATTGAAGCCAGAACTTTGAGTTAGCCTTTAAACTAACTAGTAATAGGTTGAGGGAACAGTGTACGTTGTGATAGGATAAAGAATCCCTGCTTACTCGGAAGTAAATTGCTGAATTTTGTTCTTCTCGCAGGTTCTGAAGCATTCCTTGCAGTCCCTCACTTTCATGCAATGCCATCATCTAACCTAGATTAGGTGAATGCATTTACTCCTGGGTTAAGCCTAAAGAGGAAAGAAAAGGAAACAATGTGCCAGCCCATCCAAGAGAGCAGATAGCCTTTGTAGCTGCTGTTAGGTAGTTGCGAGCCAAAGAATAGTGCTCATTTTAGCACACTTAAAATTATAGGAACCAATCCGTTTATTTTAAAGTGACTGGTTTCAGCTTTAGGATATTTTGCTTTTTAACTTAGATTTTGTCAAAGTTCAGGGCTGCATACTTGAAAAGGAAAAATATCCTTGTACACAATGCTCGACTGGCACCTGGTAGGTGGTTGTTGTCATACTGAATGCCAAGAATCTCTTTTCCACAAGGCAGTAATAAATATTGAGGATATAATGACTTCCTTTGCACAAGGTTCCCAAAGCATAAACGTTTATATTTTTGGCTTCTTGATACACTTTGATCTCAGTAACATGTTTAGAGAAGAGAGAGAGATTTTAATCTCTCTAGATAGGTTTTTCTTTATGCCTCAAACAATTACATAGTATGGTGGTTGTCAAATGCTCATCTCTGGACCAGCTGCATCAGGATCAGCAGGGGAGCTTTTTATAATCCCTCAGAGATTCTGGTGTCAGAAGTCTGGAACAGGCCCCTAGACAGTTTTTTTTTTTTTAAGCACCCTAGTTAATTCCAGTACACAGAATTGCTAACTTGTAGATGCTCATTCTAAAGTTAAATGAAGATGAAGTTTAAACCTCTCTCCTTGATGTCACTAGACTACATCTATCAAAAGTCATAAGATCAATATTAATGGAAAAGAAGCTAACAAACCTCCTTAAATGGTATGTCACACTTAAAGGATTGATTTCTAGTTGGTAATAGATTTACTTTGGAGTCAAACAATGGTAATGATGATGAGCAACAATAGAAAACACATAGCGCTTACCCTGTGCCAGGTTCCAGCCCATTCCCTTTCAATATATTATTCATGTAATCTTCACGGCAACCCCATGAGGTAGTTACCTTATTATTGCCATTTTACCAGGAAAAGTCAGATATCTTGTCCAGGGTCGCCCACCTAATAAGTGGTGGAACTGGGATTCAAACTGGGGCTGTGAGGCTTACGAATCTCTGCTCTCAATCACTGTGCTCTATCCACTGCTTTCCATTTTATCTCATGATTCTTTTAGGCCTTGGAGCCCCATTTGTAGAATGGGAACTAGTGCAGTAAGGTGGTTTGAAACCATGGACTTGTGGGCAGACTCTGTACGGTACTGGCCAGGTAATCACTTAGGTGAGTTTACTTACCCTCTCTGGGCCTTGATTTTCCCATGCAAAAAGTTAAAATATATTCTTTATAAGGTATTGGTAAGACTAAGGAAATGTTTGTACAATATTGAGCACATGCATTTTACATAAGGAGCAGCCAATAATTGGTAGCTATTATTATCATTATTGTACTATAAGTTCTGAGGTGTCAGTCAAGCCTAAAAAAGTAAAATATTTTGGCTAACATGACTTTCTGGAATTTATCGGCTGGTTAGATTTTAGCAGTTACAGCAGTATATGGATAATCTAGTAAAGAGACACAAAAAGTCTAGTTTGCTGTGCAGAAAAAATCTAGAGACCGATTTAAAGCATCCGTATTTTTAAAGACTCTTGTGGCTTGGATAATAGACATAGATGATGTATCATGAAAGCTAAAACCAAAGATCTAAGCACCAGGGTACAGGTGGTGTATGCCTAGGGACTCTGCTTTAGGGGAGCACCGAAAAGCCCTGGGGGAATTCAGTGGGGTACCAATATTGTGTCTCCTAAGAAGATTTTAGTAACCAATGGATAGAGCTCCCAAGGAGCAGAGGATTTAACTGAGAAATACAGCCTTGGGGCATTTCTTGGCGCCCTTGGTGACAAGCTGCATTATTTCCTTTCCGTGCAGTCACCTTGATGCTGAGCAGTAAGGAGGAGAAAAAGCTGCCGGGACTTGACAGCTTAACTTAAAAGTTATTTTCCTGAACGCTGGTGCATCTGAGGAGTTGTGCCCAGCATCATCACACCACTACCTGTGGAGAGCCTCCGTGTCCTTAGGACTTTCCCTTTGCTTTTATTCATATACCTCCTATATCGCTTCTCTCTCTTGTTACTCCCAGGACTACTGTTTATTACAGCAATAGATAAGATTCTTTGCATTTGGATGATTTCAGTGGCCTCCCAGCTGTCGTCTCTTACTTTTCAATCTCTATTAATTTGTTTGTAGCTCCACATTTGTTCCTTTTACCGTCATCTCCCCAAACCTCTTTGACTACAATTGCCTACAGGAAAAATATCTGTCTAGGGTACCATTCCATGCCTTTGCAGATCTACTGTCAGTTGTGTTCCAGAGTTTCTATGAATCTACTGTATGTTCCAGCCAAGTTGGACTGCTTACTGTCCTCTGGAAATTTTTCATCTCTTAGTTTTAGTCTGTGCTTTTATTTACATTGCCTGTCTTCCTGGAACCAGAGCATCCTTTTGAAATGCTGATCATCTCTTAAGGCACAATTCAAAGAACTTTTTTTTTGTTTCTTGGAGTCTTTCATACTTATTTAGGCAGAAATGATGGTCCCTATAGCTATAACTCCCCAAATTTGTCTAATATCCTCTATTATGTTAAATGTTCCTAAAAGTCAGTGAAAAATGACCCAAACCAAACTTTTTTGGATAACATCTAAGACTTGCTTTGTATATAGACAATAAGTAATTGTTAAATGAATTTAGTGAATTTTTGCAAAAAAGGCAATATATTGAAAACCTGACAACATTCCGAGTAATTTTGTGGATTCACCCAAATATATACTTTGTGTTAGATGACTATTAAAAAGTTTTGAGGCTTAAGAGTTTTCTCATATAGGAAGTGAGAAATCCACACACTTTTAAATGTTGAATGTGCATTAAATGATATGAAATTATTTTTACAGTAGTTTGTTCTCTGGTATAAAAAGTCTCTTCTTACATTTTGATCTTATATTTCAAGTTGTAATCTAAATATATGCTACTGAATTATAAACAGAGGAAGACTAAGTTTGCAAAATTATGCTTTTTTTCCCCTCTTGCCTTTTTAAAATACACAAGCAGGTATTTAGAGCACATAAATACTACTTTTGGTGAAGTAGGAAAAACTGTATTACTTTCTCTTAAATATTTACTATGCATTAAGACTACTGTATTAGTTATCTCTTGCTATAATGCTCCCTTAAAACGTACTGGCTTAAAGCAACATCTATTTTTTCTGTTCCCAAATCTTTTGTCCAGCAGTTTGGGCTAGGATCAGCCAGTTACTACTAAAGCTTGTCTTGGCCGCATAATCTGGCACTTAACTTGGCCTGAAAAGTCCATGATGGCCTAACTCACTCATTAGTAGGTTGACAGTGTTTGAGTTCTCCCTCTTTCTCCATGTGATCTCTTATCCTTGAGGATTTTCCTATGGCAGCATTGCCTTCTAAGATGGCTAGAGTAGAGCTGTAGGCCACTTGAAACCTAGTCTTGGAAGTCACTGAACATGACATTTACTATATACTCTTAGTCAAAGCAGATCATGAGGGTGGAGCAGATTCACAGGTGAAAAAGCAGATTCTTCTTCTTCTTGATGAGGAACATTCCTTCCTCACATTGAGAAGGAACATGGAGACAGTCTTAGGAGGAGTTATTAGGGCCATCTTTGCAGATAATCTATATTATAAGTGTCGTGCACTTTAGAATGTTAAGAGTTAATCCTCAGTTGTCTTTTGTTTCATCCAAAAAACTCCGTGGGAAACTGGTTGTATCCAAAGTGTTTACCCTCTGATGACTTTTCCCCCTTTGGCTTAAATGGACTTTTGTGGGGGAGATTTCTATTTATTTATTTATTTATTTATTTATTTATTTATTTATTTATTTATTTATTTATTTAGATTTTTAAATAATACCTATATTCAACTGCCCTCCCTGGGAATCCTATTAAATTCATCTAGAATTGTCCTAGTCATTAGAACGTGTAAAAAGCTCTCTATGTTGTTTTAATAATGTACAGCCAGGATTTTGAACCACTATCTTAGTTTTCACTGTATACTGCTCATTATCTCATTTTTTTTTTTTTTTTAAGTGAGCAGTACCTGTGCTGGTAGATCAGAAATTAGGTGAAACAATTGATAAAGGCCGTTCACGGCCTTACGGATTTTTCAAATTTTGCTTCTAGTTTAAAGCGACGTGAAGTACTAAAATAGGAAATAGCCAACACAGATAATTTTTTAAGGAAACTAGAAACGAAAGACATTAAAAAATTAATGCAATGAGAAATTAACCATAATTACCATTCAGAAGCATTATAGTTGTAAATGGCATAGTGGGCCACATTTTGCTTGTGGGCCGTTGTGCATACTCTCCACGAGCTGATAGGAGAATTGCGTGCAAGCCTCTGAGAAGAGACCTCACATCTTGTTTCTCATCCAGTATGTATTAGGTGAATGCACCAAAATCTGTGCAGAAAAACTAATAACATTGGGAGCTGAAAGAAAATAGGAGTTGGGAAGCCGTAGGGAAGATTGCAGAGTCACAGATGTTAGAACTGAGAAGGCCCCCTGGAATCACGTAGTCTCCCACTCCGCCTGCCCTGTTCTTCTTCATGGCCACTGGAATTGGGACTTACTGCCCTGAATGATCTCTTTGCATTCCAAATGAATACCCGGGGCCTTTTCAGAAAATGTGTCATTCTTTGTGGTTTATACTGAGGGGGGCAGCATAGCATACTGGAAACAGAACCAGAAGTCCTAACAGACTAAGATTTAAAATCCTGGCTCCACTGACAGTTTAGCAGTGTGCTCTTGTGCAAGCCTTGAACTTGTACACCGGAGCCTTGATTTCTTCTGTGCGTAGAGCCTCATTCACAGAAAGTCAGAATTTGATGGATCGATGCTACTGATGTCTCTTCCTCCCCATTTGTTATTCAACTAGTAAGGAATTTTCTCCCTTTTAGTTAAAGATTAATAGGGTGGCCAGTGGCATTACTAAGATATTAAACTTTCTAACTTTACGGTCTTATATGCCTGGGCTTTCTAAATAGCAGTAACCCTTTGTCATTTTACCATAATTCTCAGAGGATTTTTGCTTAGTTAATCCTTCAAAAGGTTATGTCATAAGATTAAATGGAAACAAAGCAGGGTATAAAAAAATATGTAGATAATTTGATCACAGTTATGAAAAACATTGGAAGAAAACATACTAAAATTTTACCAATATTTACAAAGATCTTTCTTTTTTCTTCCAAATATATTTTTAAAAAAATACCTATGAATTGCTGATACAACAAGAAATAAATGGCACACCCAGCCCCTCCTTAATCTTCATATATATATTTGCCAAAGGTAGCCACACTCTGAGAAAGGTTTATGCACTTATTTTGTGAAAGACACCTATTACTGTAGTGACTAAATCCAGGTACAATTCTGAGGTTTTCCAAAATAGACGACCCCAAAGTTGTTACCACTTTTTCCAGATTTTCTATCTAACTTTATAGCATCATTGAACCAGTTGCCAAAACTAGAAACCTGGGAATTTTCCATGATTCCATTTCCTTTGTTACCCACATATTATTTGTTATCAGACTCATAATTGGTTATTAAAGTTGATTCCTTCTATCTTTAAATGATCTCTTTCCCTCTGCTCCCATCGTGTGAGGCCCTGTGTTAAGCCCTTATTATCCTCTTCATGAATTACAGCTAACACATACCTGGTCACACAGTCTCTTTCTTAAAAATCTATGAATCCTTGTTTATGAAGTTAACGTCCACGCTCACTCCACATTTTACTCCCACTCTATAGCTCTTTGTTCATTCTCCTCATCCTCCTCATTCTTCAACCCTCGTTTCAAATGTTAATCTTTGGTCAACTTACCCCAGGCAGATTTAGCTACTTCCCTGTCTCCTAGCCTGTTTATAAGCACCCTGCTTATAACCTGTAGCACCCCATCAGATTGTATGTATGCTCAGACATAGCATTGGGAGCTGAAAGAAAACAGGAACTCAGGAGCCCTAGTGGCTACTAGACTGTGAGCCTCTAATGGGCAAGATCCCTGAGTCTTTTGTCTTGATGCTTCATAGGTCCAGCCAAGATAGGCAGTTAATGATCGTTTGGGGAATATGAAATAAAGTAGTTTCTAATTTCCTCCTTGTCCTCTTCTTTTATGATTGACTTGAATGGTTTTTCACCGATCACTTACGAATCGTAAATGTTCAAATAATGAAAAGTAAAATAGCCAAGAACAGGTGTGGCTTAGTGTATGCATGTTGGAGAGCTTTCTCAAATGGAATATTTACTCTTACTTTTATTATATAAAAAATCCCACATAAAATTATTTATTTCAAAAACCTGTATTAGGATTTAGGATGGTGCCATAGTTGTACTAATAGTAATAATTTTGCTTTTGACTACATTCAAACCCCTAAATCCCAAAACTACTGATTATTCGCTGTGTGATTAAGAGAAGAACATGAGGCACTTTACATATATTGTTTCTAATTTGCACAATAACCATGTCACATAGGAATGCTTATTTTATAGATGAGGTAACTATTTAATCTAAGTCATGTAGCAAGTATGTGGTAGCATTGAGATACAAAAGCACTGTTGTTAATGTTTTAAAATAATCACAGGAAGGTAATGTTTAACAATATGTTGCAGTTGAGTAAAGCTTTAACTATGACATATTAAAAGGATTGTTATTGACATAACCTACAAATAAGGTTCACATAGTTCCTAAATACTAGTCTATAAAAGTAGATTCTTATCTATAAATTTATTATAGAAGTAGATTCTTATCTATAAATTTATTATGTTTTTTTAATACCACCATTCCCACCCACCCCCACCCTACACACACACACACACACACACACACACACAGATTGGTCCTTATCACTGCATTTAGTGCCCGTGGGCCTCATTTGGCGGCCATCTGTCTTGCATCTACTAACTGCTACTATATGTCTTCCTTTGAGTCACTTATATTTGGAATTAAAAACGATGCTCATATGTTACAAGTTTTTACAGATACTGTCCTGCATCTGCATTTCTTTATTTATGGGTCAACATGTATATATGAGTTTCTGACTGTTCACATGTTTCTGATGTTCGGGTTTTAGAAAGTACTTACTTTTCAGGTCATTTGTGTATTATGTAAATAATAACTTACTTTGCTCAAATCTCATCAAAAATATTTATTCTTACTGCTAAAGAAGCTAAACATACCAAAGAACAAGTATCCTTCCAAATTCTACTTTTAAATAAAACTTCTTTTATTGCTTTTTTAGAATTTATTAAGATATATGTTCTTACTAGGTTTGTTTACGTATTTTATAATTTCCTCAGGAATGAATTTTTTTTTTTCTGAAAAGTAGCTAAGATTATGTTCAAAATAGCAAGGTGACTTTGGATGTGAAGGTAATATTTGGATGACTAAATGATGTAAGCTTTTTGTTGTTGTTAAACTGGCAATCAGTGCTCCTACTCATTAAAACAAAAATATTCAGTGATGTATAAAATTAGGACTGTCTCAGGAAGGTGGAGTTTACATAAAAATTAATTGTTCAGAAATGAAAGCTCAAAAGCTAATCTTTACAAAATTAAAGGAATATAAACATATACATTGTATGCATGTCTGCATAAATGTACTTCTTATGAAGTTAGCAAATTAGGAACATTTTCTGTGAATTGTATACCAGGTGCTATGACTACAGTGTAGGATTCAACTTACAATCAACCACTCACTTTTATAAAGAAAATCAAATTCATTGTAGGTTTTAAAGTAGAACTAGAGGCTCTGTCATTAAGCATCTGCCTTTGGCTTGGTTCATGATCCCAGAGTCCTGTGATAGAGCCCCATGTTGGGCTCTCTGCTCAGTGGGGAGCCTGCTTCCCCCTCTTCCTCTGTCCCTCCAACCCACTCGTGCTGTCTCTCACTATCTCAAATAAATAAATAAAATCTTTAAAAATAAATAAATAAATAATAGAGCTTTCTTTTGCACTGTAGCTAAATTAATCATAGTATTTGAAACAGTTGCAGAGCTTCTGATAGTTCTTAAAGAACCAAAATTAGTAAATACGCTTATCCTTTACACTGGTGGAATTTAATAGAATAAGATTAGAGCACACCTGAAGAAAAGTGCATCCAGCGAATAGATTGCATAGCTGGGATCGTAACACTATAGCCCAGATGAGGGCATGGCACGATCCATATGAAGTGGCAGGCTGTTTAGACAGACTCTTCAACAGGCCGGACTGGGTTGAAGGCCAGAAGTAAGCCAAGCCAGCATGTGGTCATGAATGAAAATAAATCCAGAAAAATAGTTAAAAGGGGCTAAGGGTGGAACACAGTGGGGAAAGCTGCATTACATGGGAGACCACAGGAAGGACTGAGGTTTCAGCTCTTGGGAAAGAAAACTGGGGAGAACAAGGCAACATCTAATATTTCCAAGGAGTGCTTCTGGAAGATGGCGGTGGGAGGGAAATGGATCATGGCCCCAGTTACAATCGGAGAATATAGAAGAGCCCAGCCTGCTGATTTAAGTGATTTTTTATTGCAGTCGTAAATCAATATTGCTCTTTGCTCAGGGCTTGGAGGTATTCTTTCATTCTACATGCATAAAAATAGTTAAAAGGAAGAGGTTTTTTTATGTCTCAAGGATACATGGTCACTGTCAGAATTGTTTGTCAGGGCTCTCTATACTCTTTTGACCTGCTAAATTCATTCCTTGACTCCCTAATAGGTCAAAACCCACAGTTGAAAAAACACTGCTTTGATGGTTGGTTGTTGATGGATAGTGACTGTTCCTCTTCATCTCAAACCCTACATCTCCTGTTCAAAAGGAGTCAGTCAGTCTCTGAGTGTTGAGAGCCCACTGACTGGTCTACCACTGTTGCTGCTTTTCCTCAGCTTTGCACAGCAACACTTCTCAGTAGAATCATCTCACAGAACAAAGAAGAGAAAAATAAGTGGCTGAAAGGAGTAATTGAGTTCAATACAGATTTGTGGAGCAAACCCGCTGCCATCTGTCAGGCACCGTACTTGACACTGAAGATATGGGAATATATGAAGCATGACTTGTTTCTTGGAGAACCTAGGTTACTGAAGGGAGAAAATGGAAATAAAATAATCATGGGCATTTCATCAGACCAACGGGGGCAAAGTAATCAGTTCTACCAGAGAAAGACAAACTATTTCATAGGAGACATGGTGCTTGAGCAGTCTAGTAAGTTATCTTGAAAGATGAAAGGTTTTTGCAGTTATTCAGGGTGGTGAAGAACGGCCTAGGCATTAAGTGTAATGTAAAGAAAAGTCCAGAGACAGGGATTAACCTAGTTCTTTCTTGGAATCTTAGATAGTTCAGTATGACTAGACAAAAGACTTGATAAGGTTGTGGGCGAGGCTGGAGTGGACTCAGGGTAATGCTGAGGAGGCACTGATGGTGGTTTGCATTTTAGTGAGATTACTCTTCAGGGTACACTGTGGAGACTGAGGCAGGTTCTCTGGAAATCAGGAGATCAGAAAGAGGAATATCAAATAATCTGGTGAGGGCTTTAAAGAGGACGGCATCTGTAGGTATGAGGAGACCCAGAAAAGAAGTGGCAGAGGAAAAAAGCCGAGGTAGGATTTAAGTAATGACCTCCTGAAGACAAAATGTTTCAAACATGAATTATCCAAAAAGTACAGTAATTGAATGCAGGAGGGACTGACAATCGGTCACCTTTAGCAATCCCTTCACCCACCTATTACCCAGGGTATTTGCTCAGCTGCAGATCATGATGATTTTGCCTGAGTTTGATATTATTCATCTGTTTAGGTCTTTTGATTCGTTCCTAGAAAGGTTGGAGGCAGAAAAAAGATTATATTTTTAAGCAAGGAAATGTGGAGAAGGACAAGCACAAATAAATAAGATGAAGCCGTTGAGTAAATACTTAGTACATAAAATCGACACAGCCAGGACAAAGAGGGAAAAGACTAGATACATAGATAATAGTGCCCATAAAGTAAAAACCATTTGGGAAATGAGTATTTTTGGTATTGCTGAAAAGACGTCTCTCTTAAACTCCTCACAAAGAGGATTACTTGAAGTGGTGAGCCATGTTCTCGATGGCTCTCCTTACAGGGAGTAAAAAAATACATTTGGGAGAGATGTTTTTTGATGAGCCTTGGTGTAAGTCCACAGCCTCATGCCAGGACTACAGGGCGCCAGCGTACCATCGGCATGTGTAGCTCTCATCCGTTCATCCACATAGTGTTTGAGGACCTGCGTGGAACAGGCTGTGTAGCCACCACTGGGATTGCAGCACAGCCCCAAGCAGCCATGTGGCCCGCCCTTGCTCGAGCTCCCAGTCTAGCACTGAAGACTGTAAACAGGTAAATACCATATGGTTATGAAGAATGTTGTGGGAGGGGAGCCACAGTGCCTATTGACATACAGCAGTGAAGTTTATGGGTCCCAGACAGAGACCTGAGGAAATGATGCTGCCCTGAAGGAGGCAGTGTTAACCGGTGGAGAAGAAAAAAAAAATGTGGCAATCAGGGAGTTCAAGATTATAGTCTTCTGCTGATACTCTAGGCACCAGTTAAACATAAGTCTGTGGGCTTTAATAGTCAGCCAAGCTGGAGGTGGGACCCCAGTAGGTTAATTAATTTAGAGTAGTTTAAAACATAAATAATAATTGTAACTTTCAATCAAGTAATCTCATCTTTCAAGGTACCTTTAGATGTCTCAGTTTATTCTCAGAATGCATCCCCACACACCCTTGTTTTACGGAAGTCACCTTTGAGGCTCTCCTGAAGCCAGAATGCGGGGCCTTGTTTTCCATTTGCTCTGATGGCCACGACTGCTTCAAGGACATATGAGGATGGGCAGGCGTCTCTAGATGCCAGTTAGCCAGGAACAGGTAACATGAAGCATCACAGATGGTACCGGTTATGTAGTGTTTACTTCATCACGTGTTTCTGCCTTGGTTTACTGTTACTGCGTTCCTCCTTGAGGACGCTTTGTCCTCCCATTCTTCCTTATACCGGTTTATGCCAAAGTGTCCTACTAGGGTGCTTTTAGAATCTACGCATACCTTTTTCTGCCTTGGACTCTTTCTCCCTCTACAAGAACTATCAATTCATTTAAATATCTCTCTGTAACTAGATTTATACAGATAAGCTGTTAACTAGTTTTTATTACAATACAGCAAAAATATGGGCTCATTGTTAAAGCAAAAAGAAATCAGCAGTAATAACTACTGTTAACATATTTTTTATGCTTTTATTTTATTTTAAAGATTTTATTTATTTATTCATGAGAATATACAGAGAGGAGAGAATATGCAGATGCAGAGACACAGGCAGAGGGAGAAGCAGGCTCCGTGCGGGGAGCCCGACATGGGACTCGATCCCAGGTCTCCAGGATCACGCTCTGGGCTGAAGGCGGCGCTAAACCGCTGAGCCACCCAGGCTGCCCTAAGCTTTTATTTTAATGCCAATTAGGTAACATACAGTGTAATATTAAATGATGGTGTATAATCTAGTGATTCAACATTTCCGTATGTCACCTGACACTCATCACAACCAGCACACTCCTTCATCGCCATCACCTATTTCACCCATCTGCCCACCCACCTCCCCCTCTGGTAACCCTCAGTGTGTTCTCTGTAGTTAAGAGTCTCTTTCTTGGTTTGCCTCTCTGTTTCTTTTCTTTCTTTCCACTTTGCCTGGTTATCTTTTAAATTCCACAGTAGCGTGAAATCATATGGCATTTGTCTTTTGCTGCCGGGCTTATTTCACTTAGAATTATACTCTCTAGGTCCATGCATTTCATTGCAGATGGCAAGGTTTCAATCTGCTTTTTATGGCTTGGTAATATTCCATTGTGTGTGTGTGTGTGTGTGTATATATATATATATATATATATATATATATATATATATATATTATACGTGAAATATATATACCAAATTTTTTTTTTTCTCAGATCTGGGATTAGGGTTCAGTTTAGCACTAAAATGAGGGTTAGGATTAGGGCTACAGTGAGGGTATGTGCCTATTATCCTGCAGTTCAGGGACATCTCCAGAAGGATAAGTTTAGAGTTAGGGTTTCTGTTAGAATTAGGTTTAGAGCTAGCGTTAGGGTGAGGGTATGTGCCTCATATCCTACTACTGTTAAAATCTTTATAAATTTCTTGTAATTTCAGCTTTTTGTACATTTTCTGTCACTCCTTTGTACACGATGAAGTCAAATTTATGTTATTTTTAAAACTGCTTTTCTTTTGGTAATCATACCAGGATACCTTTCCATGTTAGTACATTCACTTACCTCTACAAAGTTTTAAATAACTGAATAGTATTAAAATGAATTATCAGAACATATCAAAATATATTTAATTGTTGGGCAATTTTTGAAGATGTTTAAATGACAAACTTATACCTCAAGTTGTTGTGCTTATCCAGGATTATTACCTTAGAATAAATTCTAGAAGTAAAATGATTCATCAAAACTTTGCAGAATTTTAAGGCTTGTTGATACTTAACACGGAACTGCCTTGTGGAAAGATTGTCATGTGCTGTCTAACTGCATGAAGTATCTTTATAGACTATGAACTACTAAACTATTTTAAGTCTTCCAACTTGGTGAAGCATCGCCATTTTGAGGTAATAATAGAAAGCAAAGCTAAATAGGATTAAATGATCACACATTATTAAAATGGCATTACAGAAATCAGTAGTATTTTTGGAAGTGTAAAAAATGTGTGGCATCGGCTTGTTTATACAATGCCTATCCTATAAATGGTATTTCTAATTTTGTAGTATTCTGCATTTACTCTCCATTTACATATGAAACAACTGGAATACAAAGAGACTTAAAATGTACCCAATGTCCTACAATTGCGATATGGCAATGCTGTGATTCCAAACCCAATTTGTCCAATTTCAAGGTCTCTGTCTCTTCAACAGAAAAGTGCAAAGTAACTGCCTCACAAGGTTGTTGAAGTGATTAAATGATACATGCCCTACCCAATAGAGGCCTTCAGTACTTACAGTTGAAAAAGAGAGCCGAAGTAAGAAATTGAGTAAGCCTCTGACAGTTGAGAGGGGTATAAAATATTGGGACTTGAGTGTGACAGGCAAGTGTTACCAGCTTGCTTTTGTTTTGCCCCCTTTCCTCTCCATCTCCCTAGTAGCACCAAGCAGTTACAACCTTTGCACCTGGACACGTTGTTTCCGAATTTTATCATTGCCAGAGTCTTTGAAGCCTTTGGAAGTATTCACTAGACCAAAGGGGAAAATTCACAGATCTTTTTCAGGTGATTTGCACAGAAATACAACTAAGAGTATATGATAGGTTCCCTAAAGTAACAAAAACGGTCTTGTGCAATGATGTTACATGCTTTATGTATACCGTAACGATGGTAGTAGATTTTTTTTTTAAGATTTTATTTATTTATTCATGAGAATACACAGAGAGGAGAGAGAGAGAGAAGCAGAGACACAGGCAGAGGGAGAAGCAGGCCCCATGCAGGGAGCCCGATGTGGGACTCGATCCCGGGTCTCCAGGATCACGCCCTGGGCTGTAGGCAGCACTAAACCGCTGAGCCACCAGAGTAGTAGTAGATTTAAATGGCGTTATGATGGTGATAATTGTTACATCTCCTGGGCCCTTCTGTGCCAGGTCCTGCTCTGATGTTTTAGAGGACTACTGTTTAAATGGATCTGCCTTTCGGTCTTCTGGTAATAGACCCTGTGGAAACTACAGTGCATAGGGCACTGGCTGCTTATTCATTAAAGGTCAGTATTGGGCCCCAGGAAAAGGAGTTGATGGCTGTCTTTAGTTTATTCCTAACATAGTGAAGCAGTACCTTGTTCAGTTCATCCTAGTTTTCCTAACAATTCATTATGGAACAACTATTATTTATCTAAATATTTTAAGCTCCTGATGGTTCCATATGCTTGTTACACTTGAAGTACATTAATCTATTCATATTTCAATTTGTGATTCTCAGATTTTTTAAAGAATGACCTCTAGTTATTGTTTTTGGTGGTGAGAATACGGTAATGGTGGTAAGCTTGGGTCCTGGACCCTGTCTGTGGGGTTTAATCTTAGTCTTTCATCTATTATTTAACTAACTTAAAATATATTTAAAGTCTCTGTACCTCACCTTTCTTTGCTAAAATCGCTGTGAGGGTTTAATGACTAATAAATATTGAGTACCTAGAGCAGAGTAAACACTTACCAAAAAACACTTTTAAAAAGTTAGCTATAATAGCAATAGATAACCAATATAATATGATCGATATAATAATAAGGGAGAACCATTAATAATCCTTTTTTTAAAAAAGATTTTATTTATTTATTCATGAGAGACAGAGAGAGAAGAGGCAGATACACAGGCAGAGGGAGAAGCAGGCTCCCTACAAGGATCCTCATGTGGGACTCGATCCTAGGGCCCCGGGATCACTCCCTGGGCAGAAGGCAGACGCTCAACTGCTGAGCCACCCAGGTGTACCAATAATCCTTAATGAAAAGCAGCTCTCAATGTTCTTTCTCTAAGGCTTTTTACTTTTTAAGTAAATGTTTGCTTTGATTGTCTGAGAGAAAGCATTAATAAGGAATCTATCTTTAACCCCTGGCATGAACAATGTGATAATACTTCTGAGGGAACCTAACCAAGAGAGAGACTGTTGAGAGAGGAAATGCCTAAATATACATCTTTTCCTTCACATGAAAAAAAAAAATGCAGTGATTAGAGTAATTAATTTGAGATAATGAAGCCTACCGTTCACTTTTAAATTATTTAACATATATGTTTTGAGGTTTGCATGTAAACAGTACAGTTAATTTGTATTATTATGGTATACACTAAAAAAATTTGGTTTTGGGGGGTTCTTGGTGGCTTAGTCGGTTAAATGTCAAACTCTTGCTTTTGGCTCCAGTCTTGAGCTTGAGTCCCACGAGGGGCTTAGGCTTGAGATTCTCTCTCTCCTTCTCCCTCTGCTCCTCCCATGCTACCATTCTCTCACACTCTCTTTCTCTCTTTTCCCTGCCTAAAATAAATTAATAAATTTTTTTTAAAATTGGGTTTTCTTTTATAAAAATAAATAGAATTGAGTAACATTTTCTCCCTTCTCTGTATATAAATGCCCAGTCTGAGCCACCCTAGGGAGGCATCGCTTATCATTTTGTGTCAGTTTTCACTACAGCTCCTTGCAGGCAGTGCCTCTTTTTCATTTAAATCTTTACCTGGCCTCTATTAGGAGCAAAATAAATATTGAGCAAATCTGGTAAAGGAGAAAAACACTTGAAAAGCATTAGAATGTCACTTTTGAGAAAAGTACATTATTAGTTTTCAAGTATAAGAAATAGTACAGCATGCGTTACTGTAAGGAAACTCACAGCTTGATCTTTAGATGTATTCTTACAGTTGCTGCCTACATGCTGAATGAGCCTGAGTAAAGACCCAAATAAATTCAGCTTCATTTATGCCTTTATTTGGGAGTATAAACTATCTCCTGAATACTCAGATAAAGGAAATATGTCTGACAGGGAATTTTCTTTTAAGTATTAAATCCTCATTTTTCTCTTAAAATATTAACTTCCTCCAAGCTCTCCTATCCATATTATATTCAAAGTCTTTAAATTAACACCGAGTCTCTAGTTTTATCTTGCATTCTGTATTCAGATATATTGTTTTTCTCAGCCATATCCCATTGTTGAAAACTTAGATTGTTTTACAAATTTTCTTTAATATAAACTGGCCTCCTCAGATCTAAATTCTTTGCGTTCTGGGTATCACTGCTACCTTCCCTAAGCTAAATTCCTAGGAGCAGAATTGTTAAGATTTTGGCTTAAAACATACTACAGAATTATATCCTAGGAAGATCGAATGAGTTTATCTTTTTATTGGCAGTTTATGAATAGGCATTCTGCATGTTTAAAATTACTGGGTAGTTATGTACACAGTTCTGCTTTGCCTGCTGCTTAACCACTTCAGGATATTTTTTCTCTCATTAACACTCTTTGCTCTGCTAGTTATCTCAGAAGGTCTCAGAGTTAGTATATGGACTCAGGTGCCAAAGCAGAATAGTAATGATAACATCGTCTCAAACATGGCATCAGCAAGAGACTAGTCCAAACATTAAAAAAAAAGAAAGAACCACATTTTAAATAGTCCTTACTGTGCAAGGTTCTCTTGAAGCTCCTTGCGTCTATTGGCCCACATTCATCCTTGAAGCCACCAGGTAAAGCTTGTGATGTTATTATGCCCCCTTTATAGGTGAGGAAACTGATTCACATACAAAGAGGTTAAATAGTTTACTCAAGATCTGAATTTGTGGGGTAAAACTCTACAACCCCAATATTTGTACCAGAAAAAAATGCATTTATTCATATGCTCTTATTAAAGTAATCCTTGTTTGGGGAGATAAAAGAATATTCAGATAAGCAAACGAACATGCAGAAACCTCCCAAATATATCATGATCTACTACTCCAGAGTTTGCATTTGGTTAAGTGGCGTAATTTTGCACATAATATGCTCTAGCTTTTCTTCTTGGTAACTGTTGTGTTAACATGTTCCCATGTAGTTAACCATAGATCTATCTAAACATTCTACTGGCCACCTAATATTGCATTTTATGGATATACCATAATTTATTTAACTAATCCCCTTCTTTGCTAACTTTGTTAGTGGACAGTTTTTGGCTGATACAAACTGATCTAGACGTACACCTCCAGTCTTGTTATTTCCTCAGGATAAATTCCGAGAAGTGACTGTTGGTAGGTATGTGTTGCTTAACTTCATACCTTCAGTCCTGTCCAAGTGCTACACTGTCATTATCCTCTCAGTGACAAACAGGCCTTTTAACCAAAGTCCCCAGCCTTCGGCTGGGAGACTGGCATCTCCTCAGTAAGAAAGCTCAGAGTTCTTAATATTCAAATTAGTCTCTTTTCTTCCAGTCCCAAATACCAACCAGTTGAAATCTTTATAATTTTGAAGACTAACTTTACCATGGTGATTGGTGCTTTCTGGGTATTTTGTTTGATTTTGTTTTTAAAGAACTTACCATTGCATTCTCTTGCCAGTGACACATAATATGTTTTAAGGAAAGCCTTTGAGTATTATTTTGACCCTTGTAATGTAGTTCTCACAACAGCATTGCAGTTGTCAGGAATTTATAAAACAGTATGTGTTAGAGTTTTCTTTGGAAGTGGGGTCCATGAACAAGTAGCACCGGCCTCACCCGAGAACTTGTTTGAAGTATACTATTCCAGGCCCCACTCTCCCTACTGAATCAGAATCTGCATTTTAATAAGTTCCCCCAGGTGCTTCATGTGTGCTTTAATGTTCGAGATTCATTGCTTTAGGCTGTTTTTACCTAGCTCTCATTTGTCATCCATAGACAGCTCACTTTGCTCCTTGTACTAATTGCTTTTGCTGTATGTTGCATTTTCCTGTCTGCTAGAAAATACTGCCCTTTCTTTTTTTATGGGTCTGGCTCAAAACAAGAATGGAATCTATTTTGTAAAGCAATTGTCTTTTAAAGTATTGTTGCTCACTTGAGTTAGAAGCTATTGTATTGATTGTGGCATTTTAGAGCAAACTGAATTATTAATTTGGCTTCATTTGGCAAATAGAAACATTTTAAAATCAGTGATCTTATGAAACATGGTGCCCTCTGTCATGGAACTGTTATCTTTCTCTTAAAGATATGCTAGTGCTTATGAATATTTTATAATGTGTCTGCCTGGATATAAATAAAGAACAATCATCTTAAATACAAGCATTATATTTATCTGAAAACACTTACCTTGCAGATTTAATTGTTTCAAGGACAACAAATGTACATTTAAAATAAGAAACATGATAAAAGTTTTACTTGAGATTACAGTTTTCTGCTGAATATAACAAAATAAGTTTTTAGATGTTATCTTTTCAAATGAGAGCTGAAACCGCTAAGGTACTATATTCATCCATCAAAATATACAGATATCCATCACTCTTTAAACTCAGGAAGCAAATCGATTTGAGCACATTTTGGGAGATGCTCATTTTCTTTGTGTATTGTTGCTTCTCACTATCTGAACTCAGGAACCAAATAGGTTTGAATAGCAAGTGATGCTATATTTTTCTTACACATTAACTATCAGCATAATAAAGACACACAGGACTATAATATGTAGAAAGTATTCCATAGTTGGCTTTCCACAAAAAGTTAACTTCTGTTTCTATAGTATATTAAGTATGGAAATACTCCATAAATTGTGCCCTCTTTTTGGATGCTCAAAATACAGATCAGTCTGGATGGATCCTCTATGTAATAAGTCTCTTAAATCTTGCTTAATCCGACATTGCTAACGTACCAAATGGACCGGCAAACCATATGCCAAAATGATGAGGCCATGTTGTGTTCATAATAAAGGCTGTAAGTGTCTTAACCACCGTGAGCTTCAGAGCCCTCATTTGTAAACTGGATTTTCTGCTCATGTGTATTGGAGTGCCTGGTATACCGCCCCTGGTTTTACATCCCTTGCTGACAGGGCTGCTTCAACCAGTGATTATTCACTAAAAGTGAGATCCACTGTAACACCCTGCCCCAATGCTTGGCCTTCTCTCTGGTGGCATCAGCGCTCATCCTGTCATTCACTCAGCTGTAGCCACACTGGTCACGTCATTGTCTCTTATGCACACCAACTGCTTGAACCTCCATCTGGAAGGATCTGCCCCCCAGGTGCCCACATGAGCCTCTCATCTCTTTCACATTCTACTCAAATGTCACTTCCCTAGAGAGACCCTATTTGACTACCCTAAGTGCCCTGCCTACCCCACACTTACATTCTGTATTTTCTTAAAGTTTTTTTCCCCACAGTACTTATAACTGCCTAATATATATTTATCTTATTGTTTCACTATCACCATCAGACTGTAAGCTCCACAAGAAAAAAATCTTTACGTTGTTTGCTACTCTACAAGTAGGAATTCAATGCAAACGAGTGAATGCATGAGATTTTATTAAGTATATAGAAATAGATTTATATTTGAGCCTATCCCAGTTATATTTTTAATATCAGAATATATAATTTTGAGCTATCCCAAGTGTAATTGTGGCAGATATTGTTAGTTCTGTAATTTAGCATCTGTTTCCAGCCTCCTTCTTCCTTGCCTGCCTTTACTTTGGAGGACCCCCCAAAATAAAACAAACCCTAGGAAAAAAATGCCATCCTGACTGTGTGGCATGACAGAGATGAATGGAAAATAAGCAGAATCTTCCAGGACCTTCTAGGAAAAGCTTTTAATTGTGTGCACACGGGTCCAATGTGTCTGCTGTAGACATTTCTCCTTCCTGTCTTAAAAACACAATGCCTGGAGCTATGGAAGCCATTTTGCAGCCTCTAATTTCAGACTCCTTAGTGCCTGAGAAAATAAGGCCTTCTTTGTTAAAAGTACATATAATAAGTTATTCTGTTTATTGCATTTGAAAGGTTTCTTAACTCATACAAAATTCTGCACAAGGAAAAGATAAGGAAGCTCCTTGCCTAGCACACAACGATGATTCTGCAGCAACTATTATATTAATTTATGCCTTTGAATGTTAAGGTTGAGGAATGATCACATTCTAAATACTTTTAACAGCCTAATGAACTTGATATTCTTCATTTTCAGTGCAATCTTACTTTGTAAATTAAGGATGTAAAAAAATTAATTTAACTTTCCTAGGGCTGTGGTTATCATTATATAATTTAAGAATTATAAAAGTCTCAGTGAAGCAGATAATCTTACAAACTATTAACTGAGGCTCTCCTCCTTTGTGTCCCTCCTTGTTTTTCCTCCACTGTTCCCCTTGGCTGCTTTCTATACATGCATTGTCCACAACTAGAGGGCAAACAATTCAGAAAAAAAATGAACCAATGAAGTAGAGCTTCCAGGTGTTTTGTTCTTGTTTTTTGGGTTTTTTTTTTTTTTTTTTTGCTTCCTTACTTGTTTTGTTGTTGATGATGATACAATGTTTTTAATTCTCTGCAAAAACAATTGTTTTGAAAGCAAATGTTCTTAATTTGTAAGAACTAGGCTTCTTGACAGAAGAAGAGTTAGAGAGAATCCAAAGATAGAGTTTTAAAGGTGTTGAACATGAACTTTATGCCATAAACAGTTGATTGAGAAGAAAACTGATACAGAAGGTTATTTCTCTGGTAGGTTGCAGATGAAAATCTTTCTTATGCTGTGGGAAGGAGACCTGCACTCCCCAGGCCAGAGCCAGTATTGACAGAGGACACCCTCTTCCCTCCCACCTAAGACTCCCTGTTCATGTGAGCTCTGGGACTCCCCAAGTCCTCTGAGGGACAAAGGGTGGATGGAGGGAAAGAAATGATAAAAGGGTAGAATCTTGACTGTTGGCCATAAGAGACTGAGCTTTAAACTGGAGACGGATGATTTTCCCTGAAGATTGCTGTCCTCGTCTACACAAAGGAAGTGAGAGCTAAATAGGTTAGATTCACTCACTCTTGCGCATATGAATTTGGTAACCTTGATATTTATGCTTGCTAAACTATAAACATGAAGCTCTAGGGTTCCATTCTATAAATTTTTCTTTCTTAATGCCAAGAGTTTAAGGTATGTCAGTGGATTTTATGTTTCCTGTAGATATGTTATGGTAAATTTGTCAGTTGAGCCTTTGATTTCTAGAATTTTTTCACATCATTTATATCTGTCATTTAACCATCATAACTAAAGTAATACTCTCTATAAACTACTGGAATACTAACATTTCTTCTTCTTCAAAGAAAAAAATTAAAAACTAGAAAGTTTCAGAGAAAGCTTTTCTAGTTTTGAAGAAATAAATGAGGTAAAATTTGATTGCATAGGGTTTAACATTTTTGTTACCAAAGTATTACTCAGAGTGCAATTTTTCAGTCTGTAGAAATACTTTCTGATTGAGGATTCTAATGTGTTTTTATTCCATCAACATGGTAAATTCATTGAAGTCCTAGAAGTTTTATGGACAGAGTTCCCCTATAAAGATAGGGAAAAACCCTGAGTTAAAACAATACAGACATATTCTACTTTTAAACATATTCTACTTTTTAATACTTCAAAATCCGAATTTATGTTATGGCTGAAATGAGGACAAATTCTTTCTTTTGCAAAAGTATTTCCCATAGGTTTCCTTGAAATAGCAAACTTCTGTAATCCAACAAAAATAGACACTTTCTATCAACCAAGTATAATGTCTTTATATGTCCTCAGTCCATTTGTTTCCATTTTCCACAATCACATCATCACTGTCACTCGCCTAGACCACGGTACCAACTCAATTTATCTTCCTGCTACTGTGCTCGCCCCCTCACCATCCACTCCCCACCCAGCCTCATAGTAGCCAGGTAACTCAGAATATGTTTCTCCTCTGTATCAAAATGTCCTATGACTTCCCATTGCTGTATAATGAATATGCCATAGAAGAAACTAAGAATTCCTCATCACAGTGACAGGACTCTAATGATTTGCCTGAGTTCTTGACCATTCCTCTACTACTCTTGCCCTTGCTCACTTCATTTTGACTCAGCTGTTCTTCTTGATGGTTCCCAGTTATATTCAAACCCAGTCCCACCTTCAGGCTTTGCCTCTGCTCTTTGCTCGTTCTCTAGATGGCTGGCTGTGCTTTTTTGTCAAATGCTATGTTCTCAGAGAGGCCTTCTCTAACCACTCGTAGGTCTCAGGATATCTATTTTATTTTCTTGACAGTACTTATCTTTACTTGCAGCTATCTTATTTTTTCATTTGTGTGCTTGTATATTATCTCTCATTTCCCTTAGGAGGTAAGCTCTATGGCAGAGAGTGTTGTACCTTTTTGCTCCTGAAACCCTAGTGTGTAGAACTGTGCCTAACACATTATAGCACCTGATAATAAATATTAGTTGAATGAGTAAGTTCTGGGTGTGTGACTGGAAAGAAAAAAAATATGCAAAGTACTGCTTATAAGTCAAATCGTATTACTAGCATTAAGTGTAAAGTCTCTTGGTCATTTAAAATGCTATTTACTTTATAAACCTCTCTCTCTCTCTTTTCCTTTTTCTGCATTGCCTAGGACATTACTGAGCACAGAATGTCACCTGGGAAACCTCTTGGCCTGTCAGTCTTTCCTCCATATTGCAGTCAGAGTGATCTTTAAAAACCCAGACACCTTCTCCCGTCTTAGGAACCCTCCATAGAAGTCTTGCTCTTAGGATGAATATCAACATTCTAACATGGCTGGAGAAGGCTAACCTGGTCAATGCCCATGTGCCTCTCTAGCATCATCCTGCTGCACTCTCTGCTAGATCTGTGTTCCTTCCACTGGGACTTTGTAACCTCTGTCTGGGCCCCTTCCCACCTCTTTCCTCATTTTACCTTTTTAATCCTGCTCATCCTTCATAAGTCAGCTAAAGGATCCCTTCCTTGGAAATCTTTCTGCACACACCAAATCAGATCAGGTTCCTTTGTAATTTGTTTCTATGATCGTATTTCTTTCCTTTGGAGGAGTTATCTCATTATTTACCACCATGTATATTTAAAATTTCCCTTTTCTTGTGATGAGAATTTTCAAGATAGATTCTCTCAATAACTTTCAAATACACAATTCAGTGTCATTAACTATACTCAATGCTGTACCTTATGTACCCAGGACTTACTTATTTTATAAGTGAAAGTTTGTACCATTTGACTACCTTCACTCATTGTTTTTTTTTTTTTTTTTTTTAATTACATATCACATGGTTAAGAATCTAAGAGGTTAAGCAGCTTAGCATAGTGTCAGCCCAGAACCTGGGCCCTGGAATCAGAACGATTTTGCTAAGTCCTGGCTTTTCCTATTAATAGCTGTCAAATAACTCAACGTCTCTGGGTTTTAGTGCAGGTCTATAAATTGGAGATAATATGCCCACCTCCTCAGGTTATTGTGGGGATTAAAGGAGATAATACGCTCTAATTTTAGGACAGTACTTTGCATATGGTAGGCATTTGATAAATGTCAAGTATTATTATTAAAGTTATTTTCTGTATTAAATGTCCCCTTGCCATTAGGTGTGTATCTTCTCTTCTTGGACTTTAACATTTCTTAATACTTATATATGACTGTTATTCCAAAAGGTAAAATTGAACATTTAGGTATTCTGACTTGAAAACTAGGCCCTTTGGGGATCCCTGGGTGGCTCAGCGGTTTGGCACCTGCCTTTGGCCCGGGGCACAATCCTGGAGACCCGGAATCGAGTCCCACATCAGGCTTCCTGCATGGAGCCTGCTTCTCCTCTGTCTGTGTCTCTGCCTCTCTCTTTCTCTCTATCTGTGTCTATCATGAATAAATAAATAAAATCTTTAGGAAAAAAGAAAAAAAGAAAACTAGGCCCTTTGATAAGTGGAAAATATTTTAAAACTGTTTAACTACACAAGATATATAGAGAGATTATGTATTTCTAGATCTATTTCTAGATCTATAGATATTATATATGTTGATTTTCTTTTAAAATCAAGATTATGAAAGGTTGTCACTTCCTAGATTAAAGAGAGATCACTCCTTAGGCAGCTAAAACCTTTGGAGAACTAAACTCATCTGAAGCCCATCCTTAGCTCTTTTCTAGGAAGTAGCTATTTAAGAAGGGTCAGAATGGTGATGAATAGGGCCTGATGACAAAATGAAGGTGAAATCCGTAGAGATACTGTTTCATCTAATGATTCCTTGTCCTCAGGGATTGACAGAACCATATTGTTGTCTTGTTTCTGGTAATGTATGGCTCTTCAGAATGGTTTACTTTATTTCTTCTTTCTGTTTAAATAGCAATAAAGAATTTTATACCTTGGGGACATCAGAAAATCTTTGGCATTTTGCAACATGCTTTTTGTAACGTGTCATGTTACAGAAAGCATTTAGGAGAGTTTGAACTGGAGGAAAATGAATTTATAAATAGACTCATCAAATAAAACTAGGTTTTGTAATGATGCAGTCATAAAGCACGCCATAGTAAAAATATAGGACAGTCTCTTGTGATTATCCATCCTTCTTATATAATCTTTTTGTTTGGATATTGTACACTGTAATGGACTTAGCTAACTATAGAATATAGCAAACTTCAAGCATATTGCATAAAACAAAATGCCTAAGAAAATGTACAGAACATTAAATTAGAAAATTTAATTACCATGTTTTTCCCTAGACATTAATATATGCCCTACCCTAGATTCATGTAAGGGACCTTTGAAAGTCATTTGGTAAGTATATCTGAGCCATCTGAAATGATACCTGATACCTTGCTATTTAGGGAAGGAGAACCCATACTATCAGAAGTCAGCTGCTACTGTTCTATACTAAATTTTCCCATAAACAAATCGTATTTCCCATATTTCTAAAGGAGGATCACAACTTTTGAACTAAATTTTTCAAAAACGTTCCTCAAAAACGTTAACCAGCCTCTAGATGAGTTATGGATCCTTATTTTTAAAAAAAATACTTAAGCCATTCATCTAAAAAGTAAAACAGGTTGACAATGGGTAAAGTTCCAAATGTTTTGATAAATTTCATTTATTTACTAATACTGAACAGTACTCTTAGGAAAGTAGATAAAGAAAAGGCACAGTGCTTGCCCTCTAGGAACTCACAGTCTAATAGCTGAGATGGATGGATGTAAGGCAGTAATGACATAATAATATTGGCAAGTGCCATAAAAGAAATACAGACAGGATATTGGAAAAGCAGACAATCTACACAGGAGAGTTGAAGGGTCAGAAGATATTTTTGCCTGGGAATCCTTGCATGAAGTCTTATGAGATAGGAGTTGAGGCAGAGAAGACTGAAAGGAGAGAGCACATGGCTTATAAAGAGACTAACCAAGAAAATGGTAATGTTGGAGGTAGGGTATAAGGCGGGGGGGTACTCTGACCCAGAATCAAGGTGGAAAAGTATGTAGAAGCCAGAACTAAAAGAGACAATTTTATGCCCTGCTAGGAACTTTAAAAACAAAATTAAGAATGACCTCATCAGGTTGTGTTTTAGAAGTCAGCATAACAGAAGTATAGAGGGAGAAAGGAGGAAGATAAGATTTAGAAAGGATAATCAGAGAAACTAGTTAGGAGGCTGCTACAGAAATCCTGGTAAGGGAGCTTAAAATAACATTGGATATCAACAAATCTGAGAGACACTGAGTGCCAGCAGTACTTGAGAACTAATTAGATGTGATGGTGAAAGAGAGAAAGAATAAAGGTTTGGTGGTGGATGAATTGAACATGTTATTTCCTTGATCATAAGTGCAGGTGAAGGAGCAAATTTGGGAGGCAACAGAAGTAAGGAATTAGGTAGGCATGCCAAGAGTGGCAGGTCTGTGGGATATATAGGCAGATGAATTCAATAGTTGATTTTGTATATAAGGCTTTATATATCTGAGTTAAAAGATACATATGGGGGGGCCACCTGGGTGGCATAGTTTGTTGGGTGTCAGACTCTTGGTTTCAGCTCAGGTCATGATCTTGGGGTTAGGAGATCAACTTTGCAACAGGCTCCGTGCTCAGCATAGAACCTGCTTGAGGTTCTCTCTCCCGCTGCCCCTCCCACTCATGCTCTCTTTCTCTCTCTCCCAAATAGATAAATAATTTTTTCTTTTTTTTTAAAAAAAAGATCTATTTGGGCTGAGATATAGTTTGAACAAACCCCTTCTTTGGTAATTGATTAGATATGGGAGACTAGTTCTACGGCAAGATAATGGATAAAATGACAGGGAGAAGCATTGTACGTGCAACTAGAGAAACACCGCCATTAAGGGATCTAGGTCTGTCAAAGTGGGCTTTTTGAATGTGAAAGTACAAAGGTAGGATACTTCTAAGTGATGGAGCAAAGGGAAGAACCGTGAGTAGGAGAAGAAGCTTCTATAGACACATATGAGCATTATTGGTGGGATTTTTGTACACTTGTTTGGGGAGACAGAACATGAAGACTCCTAACTCTGGAAAACGAACTAGGGGTGGTGGAAGGGGAGGAGGGTGGGGGGTGGGGGTGAATGGGTGACGGGCACTGAGGGGGGCACTTGATGGGATGAGCATTGGGTGTTATTCTGTATGTTGGCAAATTGAACACCAATAAAAAATAAATTTATTATTAAAAATAAATAAATAAATTAATATAATATAATATAATATAATATAATATAATATAATATAATATAATATAATATAAAAGTGGAAAAGCACTAACCTGCCGGAGGAACTGAGGCTGGAGAATACCAGCACCACTTTAGGAGGAGCAGTCCTTATAGGAAAGCTGTAGAGGTGATGTGCTGAGGAAGAAGTGTTCAGGCAAGGAAGGAGGTATCTGTAAGTCTATGAAGAGGCTGAGAAGAGCTTAGTCACTGTGTGACCCTGAGGACAAGTGAGGAGAATCCTGTGGGAGAGCCACAATAAAAGAATGAGTTGGAGAGAGAGTGCACAGGACGAGCATGTTTGCAAGCGCTCAGTGTCTGGAGGAGCAGACAACTTTTCCTGAAGCCTATTCCGATGTAGAGAGATTTTCTTGGTCCTAAGAAAACTCAAAGTAGTCCATTCAGATATCAACCTTGTGACGTTTAACATCACAGATACACACCTCTGCTCTCTATCTACTGACCAGGCATCATAGGGACCTAGTCCTGTTGTCTGACCTTCTCACATAGCCAGAATTTGTTTCTTCAAAATTAAATTTCCATTTTGCTTTATTTATGATTATAAGGGTTCTCTGTGCTCATTATAAAAAATTAAACACTGAAAAGAATAAACATCTCTGATAATCCTATTTCTAGAACCAAAAAACAATTACTCATCACATTTTGAGATTATCCTTACCTCTTTTAGACTTTACATATATACAATTAAATAAACACAAAAAGTAAATAAATACATGAATATAGTATTGTGTCTATATGCACATCATGTAATGCATATATTTACACACATAGAGTTTATGTCTTAATATATGTCTAAATATATATCTAAATATGGACATTTTGCCAAAAAGACTAATTCTGCATAGACTCTAATAAACTGTTTTTTCCCTCACTTAACCTCATGACAATTTTTCCAGGTCTGAGACCTACATCATCATTTTTAGTGGCTACGAAATATTCCACTGTATAGTTATGCCCTCATTTCTTTAGTCGTTCCCCTATCAATGAAGTTTCATTGTTTTCCACTGTTTTATTATAACCCACTCAGGTGGGTTTTTTTGGGGGGAAGTTAGAGCTGATGCATAAAGTCACATCAGTTTGAGGTGTACGACATAGTGATGCAGCTTCTCTCTATGTTACGCTATGCTCAAGTGTAACCATCATCTGTCACCAGACAACACTATTAAAATATGATTGATGATATTCCCTAAGCTGTGCCTTCTATTCCTTTTTTTTTAAAAGATTTTATTTATTTATTCATGAGAGACACAGAGAGAGAGAGAGAGGGGCAGAGACATAGGCAGAGGGAGAAGCGGGCTCCTCACAGGAGCCTCGATCCCGGACACCAAGATCACGCCCTGGGCCAAAGGCAGACACTCAACCACTGAGCCACCCAGGGATCCCTGTGTCTTCTATTCCTATTCATTCCATAACTAGAAGCCTGTATCTCCCACTCCTCTCCACTCCTTTTGTCCATCCTCCCAACCTCCTTTCCTCTAGCAGCCATCAGTTTCTTCCTCTGTATTTACAGGTCTGATTGTGGTTTTTATTTGTTTGCTCATTTGTTTTATTAGATTCCATATATAAGTGAGATCATATGGTATTTGTGTTTCTCAGTATGGTTTGATATCAGAGAGTTACTTAGTCTTTCTTTTGAAGTGAGTTACTTCATATTTGAGTAAGAAAAAAAATAATTTCTGCAATCTTTAGTTAAAAGCTTTAGATTCTACTACTAATAGTATCCGACTTATCTCATTTGCAAATTTATCTATTGATTCAGTAAAGCCATTTCCTCAATATCTTGCTTTGGATTTCTATCATTTAAGGATTGAGCACTCATCCCACATAATAAATAGCTGTATGACTAGGTCAGGTTTATTTTTCATCTCCTCTCTGAGCCTTTGTTTCCTCATACATAAAAAAAAAAAAAAATTTCCGTGCTTCTAATGGATTTATTTAATACATGCAGAAGTAGCAGATTTAACAGTTTGGCTTTCTAGTGATGCTGCTGTAAGCTCAGAAGTCATTTAACTAATCACCTAGCATATCATGCTTCTGCCCACAAGAGCAACCTTGGATAGAAGTGACTTTATTTATCAATTGTGGTTTTTTACATACTTCTAATACCAATATTTTTTACTCACTCATTCTCAGGATATTATAATACTTAGATTATAGGATTTTTTTTCCTTTTTTCTGAAAACAAACAACAACAAAAATACAAACACCCTTTTAGGCACAGTAACCTCACTGAGTGCCCCTTCCCCTGTTCTTTTTCTCTCTGAAAATGCCATTATCTGATTAAATATTGCAAATATATGCTTTAAGTGGTTATTTCTTTTCCGTCTCTTGTTAATGAATACCACATGGAGATAAACGAAGATCATCCAAATGCGAATAAGCAAAAGCTATTTATTTTAAACTTGCTACAGCATGGGAGTTAGCCACCATCACTTGCATTTGGCAGACTCAGAGGCAGGCAGATGAATGGGATTTTTTTTTTCTTTTTTTAAGTAGGCTCCACGCTGGGCTTGAACTTTCTTTTTTTAAGAGGCTCCAGTGCAGGCTTGAACTCATGACCCTAAAATCAAGACCTGAGCCGAAATCAAGATTTGGACATTTATCTGACTGAGCCACCCAGGCACCCCAAATGGGAAATTGTTATGGTGGAAAAAAGGGAAGCTTCAGCTGTACCCCAATTAGACATTGTTGGCATAGAGAAGCTGTAACTAAACGCAAGGTATCCCAGGTGATTGGTTAGGAGTGAATATTTGTCCTAAGTTGGAAGTGGGGAAAAAATTAGAGAGGGTGTTATTAATCAAATCCTGCCCATTTGGGGGCACCTGGGTGGCTCAGTGGTTGAGCATCTGCCTTTGGCTCAGGTTGTGATCCTGGGCTCCTGGGATTGAGTCCCCCTGTAGGGAGCCTACTTCTCCCTCTGCCTGCGTCTCTGACTCTCTCTGTGTGTCTCATGAATAAATAAAATCTTAAAACAAACAAACAAAAAACCCACAAAGCGGGGGCCTTTTGGGGCCAGTTATTTTGAAGGTTATTGCTTGGCTTTCTGGATTGGTTGATAGAGATAGTAGTCTGAACTCTAGGACTGATACTGTAGATAATGAGTGTTAGTTCATACTATAGGTAGTACTTTTAGACATGTATCACTTAATGTGGTAAAAATATAAATTAACAAAATATATATTCCATTATTCACGATGTTAAATATTCAAATAACTTCTTCATATTTTCCAGAGACACTGGTAGTTAGGTACAAAGAGTGAACAATAAAAAATTACAGTGCACTGTGATTTAAGCACATCATGATTAACATATATTTATATTCTTGGAAAATTTAAGGCATTATCCATAAATATGAATATTGCAATAGGATAAAGTGAAAATAATAACACATGTAGCTTTTACTGACTTCTGGGCACTCATCTAAACACCATATTATTATTAGCTAATTTAACTGCAGCACCATCCCATGAGGAATGTACTTTGATTCTTCTTCTTTTGCAGATGATAAAACATAAGCATAAAGTAGTTAAATCATTGTTCAGGGTTACTCAACTGGTAGTGATGGAACCAAAAATTTGAACTTTGGAAGCTTGGCTCTTTTTATCTTGGTTATTTATACTGCTTGACACTAGGATTGCATTACTTAGTTGATGCAATTTGAGGGTCTTATTGACCAGAAAACAAAACTATATTGTTACAGCCAGTCTTATCAGTATACTCAAGAACATCTTTTGAACTATCACTTTATTATTATTCTTTAAAAATTTTTCTCCTTTTAGATTACCTTAGCAGCTTATATACCTCAGGTAGTACCCAACCCCACCCATAGATCTTCCTTCACTTACAGTGAGTGGTAAATGTCACTAAGTTGACACAAACTGTTTTAATCAAATAAATAGAAAGGTAAAGGGAAAATTGATGAATTTATTTCAAAGCTAAATATGAGATTGTTGAATTATCCATTCTTTAAGATATCCATTCTTTTTTCCCTTTGCTATATACATAAATAAGTAAAAGCAATCTGGGGGAAGTAGAACAAGACCGTTGCTTACTCACTGTCACCTATGTGCTGGGCACTATGCTATATGCCTGCAGAAACCAACTTACTTATATACTGCCCTTTTCATGTTTCAAAAAAAGAACTTAACAGCTGAATTAGCACCCCTACTCTAAGGTATTTGTAGAGATTGATGACTCATTCCTGTTACCATGCCCAAAAGTTCAAACAACCAATAAATGTGAATTTTAAATACATAGTTTACTAGTAACTATTTAATCATGAGCAAAGTCTCAGTTAATTGCTTCATATTTCTTAAATAGGGAAATACGTAGCATTAATTTTTAGAAACACAGTGGCGTTGAGAAACAAACCCTCTTTTCAGACACCTTTTTATGAGTAACAAAGGGTTTTTGTTTCTTTCATACCTGTCACGTAGAAAGTTAATTTTAGCCTTGAATGATTTTTTTTTGAGGAGTAAAGCCCTTTTAAAGGGTCCTCCCAGCATTTACGTGAGCAGCAGATACTTTCTCCCCAGCCCCCGAACCTTCTTTAGGGTCTCCAAAGGAGTGTTTGTCATACACTGACAATGATGTCTCTGCCCAAACAAAATTCCCAGTACAAGCTAAGGGCTTCTGTATAAGCTGCTAGTTCAAATATCCTGGGCTGTGGGAGTCCCAACAAGATGTAAAACTGGGAAATAGGATGGCAATGAAAATGACATGGTAAAAGAGCACTGTAGTTAAGTCCTGGCTTTGAAACTTACTCTCTCTGTGACTTTGAATCAGTTGCCTGCCTGAGAATGGGTTTTCTGGGAAGAAGAATGAGAGGTACATCAGGGCATTAGTAATGTTCTATTTCTTCATATGGATAGTGGTTACATTGGTGTTTTCAATTTGTCAGAATTCATGGTGCATTTATGAATTTTCTGTATGCCAGTTATACTTGAGTAAAATACTTCTCTAGGCAGGAAGTAGGAGGTGGTGAGGAGCCCTGACTTGGAGCACTTGCCAATTTACATGGTATAAATACTCTCACCATGGCTGATCTCAAGCAATCAATATGAAATCAGTGAATGAAGAATTGAAAAGATGGGTTCACATTTAGCTATTTGAGCTGGTTCCTATATGTAAGGAACCTTTTAACCACTGACATTTCCTAATTTATTCTGTTGTATTTTGGTTAACAGCTATGAAGTAAAAAATCAACTGACAGAGTAGCTTCATGAAGACCTGTTAGCTTTCTTTTTTAAAATCTTTTTTTTTAATGTAAAACATTTCTTGTTTTTCTCAGTTGCTCAAAATTGGATTTTTTATAGAACATGACAAAATATCATCATTCATTTATGCACAACATTTACTTACTTTATCTTAATTTACTTATTTGGAGTTTTTTTAAGTATTAATGATTTGATGAATTCTCATGAACCCACTGTCCAACCCAGAACTAGAGTATCCTCTGTTACATATATGTCTTGGTTTGTTTTAGTTTTATCACAACACACACACTCACACACACACACACAAACGTATGATGAATATATTATTTAGTTTTATTTATTTTGAATTTTATAGAGCAAGCCTATCATTCTGAAATTAATATTTTGGTTTAATCTTGCATTACTAAGATTCATCTACATTTTTTTCTAATGTAGCTTATTCATTCTTATGGTATAAATCTACATACCTTTTACTCAGTGTTTGCCATGCTTGGTTTACAACGTTATTGGTATACTAGTTTAATTTCCCAACAGAGCAACTGTATTGTTTTGTTTACTTATTTTACATGCCTTTTTTCACAAATTGATGGATTATAAAATGTCTTCTCTTTTCTATTCTTGCATTTTCTTTCCAGTATCTGTATTTTTTGGTAGATGTGTTTTCCCCCAAGTGGGTCATACATCAATAGAACATCTTAATATGTGTCAGTGCCACATAGAAGAAAATGTTCGGAAAAATTCTATTATGGTTACTAAAGATGATTTATCAATAGCTAAACTTGAAGTTCACATTTCAACCTCAAGTTGGTTAAGGATTGTTGTAACTAGAGTAGTTATAATATACTAGCTCCTCCTCTATTATAAAATTCTTATGATTAAAATGTATATGTGTGGTATATAACTGATGAATAAATTGTTACTGAGAGAATGAGGCCAGAATATTATAGGTGACTAGTACCAGAAATACCAGAGTCCTCACTAAAAGGGATGTTGCTCACTCAGAACAAGAACCTATTGCCAAAATTTCATCACCTGATTTCTCTGAATTGTAGAAAAAGACCTGATGGCTTTCTACTACAAGTTGAAGTGCTATAACCGAATATCTAAGAAAACCTTATTACTAGCATTCAAAACTTAAGAGGAAAAAAAGCTATTAATTCACAATTATGGAGTGGAGGAGTAGATGTAGATAGGGAGAAAGAGCAGATGAATATTTATTTATCCACAACAAAAATAGGACCATAACCCCTTATCACAATTCCAAAATTCAAAGAACGCTGAAAACTAAAGTTTTTTTAAGTTTCATAATTCATTTGATCACAAAACCTATCCTGATTAGAAGGCATTTGGCAGTAAACCTGACGTGGTAATGGGAAACTGTTTATTGCTTTTATTTGTTCCACTTGGTGTATATTTTCATATGTTTTGCTGAAGAAATAGTATGTTTGACTCCAAAATGCTGCCCCAGACTGTGCTGACAAATTACATTATATGCAGCTTCTCCACCTCTCTGAATTTTTTAAAATTCTGAATTCTGAAATACATCTGGCCCAAAGGGTTCTACTACTAGATTGTGAACCATGGTAAAGTAAATTATTTTTATTTTATATTTAGACCATGAGTTCTTTACCATTTTTGTGCCATGGACCTCTTTGGTGAACTGGTAAAGACTAAAGATACTTTCTTTAAAAAATGTTTTAGATGCATAAAAGAAATAATGAAAAACTTATCAAAATGATGCAGATTTCTGATCTAGTAATATATATGCTTCTTTGGTAAGGCATTAAATAACAGAATCTAGCGGTGGGTCTAAATGTTACTCTAAAGTCATCACAGTAATAAGTCTGAATGGTATTTGTGGATATCTGTAGTAACCGTCATGTCGTATCAAAATATCTTTGATTTCTGTTGGTGACAGTGTCACAGGGACTGCTAAATTGCTGAGGTTTGTCTTCTACTTTATTTTTGAAGGGAGTTGATAAATTCCAAATAGAGGTTAGAAAAAAATAGGTACATATTCATGCCTCCACCCAGATTCGTGTTACCTGCCCCCCTCATTCTATCCATGGATCATAGGTTAAGAAACCTTGGCTACAAATGCTATTCACCATTAATTTTTCTGTCTTCCTTATTGGCTTTCAGTGTTGATTAGTTTTGATTCAGGCGGCGATGAAGCTGGAATTCACGTCGTGCCCTTACTTTGAGCTAGAATTAATTTTTAAGGTTCCTACCTTATTTTGAGGGCTTTTTTTCCCCACACAATAGACAAAGCATCAGAGTGTTTGTTACTTAGAGATTGAATTCTAACTATGCTACTAGTTCTTAGGGTTTTCTCCCTCTGGCCACATTGTAAATTAGGAAGCAATGCAATATTTGTATTAAAATCTTTGTTCTGTTTTCCTGGTATACATGACTTCCCACTTTTTTTTAAAGATTTTATTTATTTATTTGACAGAGAGAAAGAGAGCAGGGGGAGGGGCAGGGGGAGAAGCAGACTCCCCATGGAAGAGGGAGCCCGACACAGGGCTCGAACCCAGGACCCTGGGGTCACGACCAGAGCCGAAAACAGGCATTTAACCAACTGAGCTCCCCAGGCCCTCCCACATTTTTCTTTTCTATTATAAACTTGCAAATGTCTCAGGTAGAGAGAATCTGCATGGAGGGGACAAAAAGCTCTCTGTATATCCTCTGCTGACATTTCAACACTGACATTTCTGATACTACCATCTAAGTGACTTTTTGTTTTTTTTTTACTTTTAAATCAAAGTACATCTTCTACATGGAGGAGAAGAACTCACCAAAGTAAGATTTTTGAGATTTTTAACTTCTGAGAAGCATCTGATTAATTCCAAAAGAACTAATATATTCTGATTTACTGGCTAAGAAAAATTTATCATCTGCTGTTGCCCATTTGTCTACAAATGCTACAGCCAAAAACTCGGTCCAGCCCGTTGTTATCTTATATTTGGACCGCGGCAACAGCCTGGAAGAAATGTGTCCTGCCTTGAGTCCCTCTTAACTTCTGTCATTCGTACGCAGAGCTGGCCCCCCCTTCCTTAAGCTCTCCCCTGTGTCACAGGAACCGTCCCTTGAAGCCTGTCCTGAGTCACAGCACAGCATCAAAATCTTCCATCCGGCCTCTGCCAACCCACAGTGATCTATTACTTCCTCTATTATCTCTACCTTTTGTTGCATACCTGGATTCCCCCAATCCACAGCCCCGTTCATACTATTCTGAGGCACCATGTGCCCTTTCTAAGTAGTTGGTATCTTTCAGTTCCTTGGAGGGATGATTCCAGACAACCCATCCAGTGAAACATCGTTAAATTCATTCCATCCTACTCTAGTCACTCTTGGGATGTGCTTTACTTTTGTTACGCTGTCTTTGTTCATAAATCCCTACCACTTATTGAAAACTATCATCTCTCTCTTTCACAATTTTTAAGAGGAGATGCATGATCATTTTGTTTTCCCTGAAATTTCTGCTGTGATAGTCTGTCGTGGAGGGCAGCACCCCACGTGGAACAAATTTGAGTGATCTCCTCTGTGCTTCCCTGTGCCTCCTAGAGTACTGCAGCCTCTCTTCCATATCCTCGTGTGCCCAGATCAGAGCCTGAAAATTAATAGTTCCTTTCCAAGCTAAAAGGAGAACAATTTTCAAAAATTCTTACTAAAGGCCTAATGTATTCCTCTGAGCTAAAGTGCTCTCCTAATACAGTACTGTTCAGCTGAGCTGCAGGGTGCCCGAGTAAATCACATGTGCCTTTAGAAACTGGGATTAGTGTCACAGTTGTTCACCTTTGACTTATTTTCTAAGTCTATTTTTGAAATAAAGCTGATTTTCCAATGGAGCATGAATGGTTTTGTCACATATGTGAAGTAATGACCCACTTTTAGAACTTAGAGACACCCATTGCTTTTCCCATGGTGTGGGCATTCAGCGCAGGCAACAGGGCCTGGTTGAAACCCAGGGGCCAGGTAGACCGTGCCCCCGGCGGTGCGGTGGCAGGCTGACAAGAGTTTCCTCCTCTCCCCTCTCCCTTCTGAACACAGGCACAAAAACAAAAGACTTTAGTAGTTTTTGTTTTGTTTCCTTTTGTTTTTAAGGAACTAATATATTTTCACAGAAAGACTTAAAAAGGTGTCTTTGAAATAAATAGGCAAACTATTGCATTTGTCTGTCCTGCATTCATCACATTTTAGAGAGGATAACCAGCCAATATTATTATTGATAACCAGCCCTGCCCAGCTGAGGAGAAAATAAATGGTTTTACACCACCAAAGCAGTATATGCTTCTCTCTTCAATTTGACAGTAAGTATCTAGGCAAGGAAAGGGGAATGTAACTGAGTAAATGCAGTATTCGTTTCCCTGTACACGTGTCTAACTAGTAAGCAAGTTACAGCAAAATATTCTTTTTTTTTCTTGTGTAAGAATTTGAGGTTAGAGCCTGGATTATATTTGCTGGGTATGCCCACGGCTATATAGGGGTCATTTATTTAATATGTCTTGTGTCAGCTTCTTTGTTGGGGGCTTTATGCGTAAGAGCTCAATTAATCTTAACAAGAAATCTGTGAGGTGAGTGGTATTATTCTCATTGTGCAAATGAGTAAACTGACTCAGAGGTTGAGTAATTTATCTAAGATCACAAAATGTAGTAAGTGGCAAAACTGGGAATTGAACTTAACACCAGCATGAATTTTTAAAGATTTTTTAAAGTGTTTGTATATTAGCTGTAATCAATTTTTTTTTTAAGCTCTTAGTCTGTTTTGCTGCCCCAAATTAGATTTTGAGTTGCTGAGGAAAGGATATAACATAGAAATTTTGTTTATACCAAAAAATTATCTGAAGGTAAATTCAGGTGATTTTGATGAAAATAAAGAAGAGCTTCAGGTGTGACCACAAAATAACTGATGTATTTTTCTTTTTATTGATCTTGTATAATTGAGATATCAGCTAATGGTCTTGCAGATCTTTCAACTGACTCCTTTAAATGTAATTTCTGGCTTTTGATCCCTACTAGGGTTGAAAGAGGCAAAACAAAATTGGGTAATAAAATACTTAATATGAAGGAATCTGGAATTTCATGTGCTTGGCTTTCTAAACCTGTGTACTAATCTGACATAAAGAATAAACAGATGAATTAGTAAATGGAGAAACTGAACTGTTACTGGGTATGCAGCACATTATTGTGTTAAGTCATTCATGAAAAAAATCACAAATTGTAAGGTGTACAAATACATGCTGTTGGTGTTTTCTGCCATTTTAACTATGCATAACCCTCCTTTTAATAGTGAACATTTGATGTAGTAAATGGGTATGCTGCTTTTGAATATTAAATGCAGTTAATATACATGACTTTCATTTAGTTTTTATTTATACTTCTTCTGTTTTTGCAACCAAAGTATAAAAAGTAATTACTTCATTGCGCTAGTTACTACTGTTACTCATTCATTCAATTAAGATTTAAGTTTACTATGTGGAAGGAAGGCATTGTGCTAGGAAACATAACATAATGATGAGGAAAGCTAGACAGAGTGGAAGTTGTAATTTTGTGAAGATACATAAAACATTGTGAAATTACATTGTGATAAATTCTAGGAAGGAGAGATTCAGAGCTCTGTGAGAGTTGTATATGCTGTGTTGAGATATTTATATTTTTATGACTGAATGTTTAAGCTTTGTGTGAAGGATTTTCCTTTGTGTTTCAAAATCTACCCAATGGTAATACATCACAGAGGATTTTTGGAATATTAAAAGAGACTACATATCCCACAGACAAAGTATAGTGGAGATTCAGTAATATTTCTTCAGAAACTAATGACAGTGCAATGTAAGATTTGATTTCACTTTCCATTGATTACAGCACTTAAAATGCACTGTGCAGTAAAATAGGATTTCTCAACCTTGTCATTATTGACATTTTGGACTGGATAATTTGGTTAAGGGGACTGCCTGTGCATTACAGGATATTAGCAACATTCCTGGCCTCTAGACACCAGATCCACAGGTTCTAGTAGCCTTCCTACATCCCCAGTCATCCAGTTATGTCAATAAAAATTACTTGCAGACCTTGGCCAGTGTCCCAAAACTTTATAACAGCCGCTGCTCTGTAAAATTTTGCATGTTACGAGGTTAGAAAAGAATACAAGTTTACAAAATTCACATTGGGAAAACATGTGTGCTGTGATCTTATTTTTGTAAAAAAAAAAAAAATTATGCACACACCAAAACCAAAATTCAAATAACAAAACATTAACCATATTTGTCTTGGTTATCAAGGAAACGTGTTATTTGGTATTTTATTTCCTTTTTTTTGCATTTATTTCCTCTTTAATTAGAACAGTAATGTACTTTATATAATATTCAGCCTTTATTTTTTTTTTTTTTTTTTGAACAAATTAAAACTTTCTTTTTATTTTATTTTTTTTTTTTTATTTTTTTTTTTTTTTTTTTTATTGGTGTTCAATTTACTAACATACAGAATAACACCCAGTGCCCGTCACCCATTCACTCCCACCCCCCGCCCTCCTCCCCTTCTACCACCCCTAGTTCGTTTCCCAGAGTTAGCAGTCTTTATGTTCTGTCTCCCTTTCTGATATTTCCCACACATTTCTTCTCCCTTCCCTTCTTTTCCCTTTCACTATTATTTATATTCCCCAAATGAATGAGAACATATAATGTTTGTCCTTCTCCGACTGACTTACTTCACTCAGCATAATACCCTCCAGTTCCATCCACGTTGAAGCAAATGGTGGGTATTTGTCATTTCTAATAGCTGAGTAATATTCCATTGTATACATAAACCACATCTTCTTTATCCATTCATCTTTCGTTGGACACCGAGGCTCCTTCCACAGTTTGGCTATCGTGGCCATTGCTGCTAGAAACATCGGGGTGCAGGTGTCCCAGCGTTTCATTGCATTTGTATCTTTGGGGTAAATCCCCAACAGTGCAATTGCTGGGTCGTAGGGCAGGTATATTTTTAACTGTTTGAGGAACCTCCACACAGTTTTCCACAGTGGCTGCACCAGTTCACATTCCCACCAACAGTGTAAGAGGGTTCCCTTTTCTCCACATCCTCTCCAACATTTGTTGTTTCCTGCCTTGTTAATTTTTCCCATTCTCACTGGTGTGAGGTGGTATCTCATTGTGGTTTTGATTTGTATTTCCCTGATGGCAAGTGATGCAGAGCATTTTCTCATGTGCATGTTGGCCATGTCTATGTCTTCTTCTGTGAGATTTCTGTTCATGTCTTTTGCCCATTTCATGATTGGATTGTTTGTTTCTTTGGTGTTGAGTTTAATAAGTTCTTTATAGATCTTGGAAACTAGCCCTTTATCTGATATGTCATTTGCAAATATCTTCTCCCATTCTGTAGGTTGTCTTTGAGTTTTGTTGACTGTATCCTTTGCTGTGCAAAAGCTTCTTATCTTGATGAAGTCCCAATAGTTCATTTTTGCTTTTGTTTCTTTTGCCTTCGTGGATGTATCTTGCAAGAAGTTACTATGGCCGAGTTCAAAAAGGGTGTTGCCTGTGTTCTTCTCTAGGATTTTGATGGAATCTTGTCTCACATTTAGATCTTTCATCCATTTTGAGTTTATCTTTGTGTATGGTGAAAGAGAGTGGTCTAGTTTCATTCTTCTGCATGTGGATGTCCAATTTTCCCAGCACCATTTATTGAAGAGACTGTCTTTCTTCCAATGGATAGTCTTTCCTCCTTTATCGAATATTAGTTGCCCATAAAGTTCAGGGTCCACTTCTGGATTCTCTATTCTGTTCCACTGATCTATGTGTCTGTTTTTGTGCCAGTACCACACTGTCTTGATGACCACAGCTTTGTAGTACAACCTGAAATCTGGCATTGTGATGCCCCCAGATATGGTTTTCTTTTTTAAAATTCCCCTGGCTATTCGGGGTCTTTTCTGATTCCACACAAATCTTAAAATAATTTGTTCTAACTCTCTGAAGAAAGTCCATGGTATTTTGATAGGGATTGCATTAAACGTGTATATTGCCCTGGGTAACATTGACATTTTCACAATATTAATTCTGCCAATCCATGAGCATGGAATATTTTTCCATCTCTTTGTGTCTTCCTCAATTTCTTTCAGAAGTGTTCTATAGTTTTGAGGGTATAGATCCTTTACATCTTTGGTGAGGTTTATTCCTAGGTATCTTATGCTTTTGGGTGCAATTGTAAATGGGATTGACTCCTTAATTTCTCTTTCTTCAGTCTCATTGTTAGTGTATAGAAATGCCACTGACTTCTGGGCATTGATTTTGTATCCTGCCACGCTACCGAATTGCTGTATGAGTTCTAGCAATCTTGGGGTGGAGACTTTTGGGTTTTCTATGTAGAGTATCATGTCATCGGCGAAGAGGGAGAGTTTGACTTCTTCTTTGCCAATTTGAATGCCTTTAATGTCTTTTTGTTGTCTGATTGCTGAGGCTAGGACTTCCAGTACTATGTTGAATAGCAGTGGTGAGAGTGGACATCCCTGTCTTGTTCCTGATCTTAGGGGAAAGGCTCCCAGTGCTTCCCCATTGAGAATGATATTTGCTGTGGGCTTTTCATAGATGGCTTTTAAGATGTCGAGGAATGTTCCCTCTATCCCTACACTCTGAAGAGTTTTGATCAGGAATGGATGCTGTATTTTGTCAAATGCTTTCTCTGCATCCAATGAGAGGATCATATGGTTCTTGGTTTTTCTCTTGCTGATATGATGAATCACATTGATTGTTTTACGGGTGTTGAACCAGCCTTGTGTCCCAGGGATAAATCCTACTTGGTCATGGTGAATAATTTTCTTAATGTACTGTTGGATCCTATTGGCCAGTATCTTGTTGAGAATTTTTGCATCCATGTTCATCAGGGATATTGGTCTGTAATTCTCCTTTTTGGCGGGGTCTTTGTCTGGCTTTGGAATTAAGGTGATGCTGGCTTCATAGAACGAATTTGGAAGTACTCCATCTCTTTCTATCTTTCCAAACAGCTTTAGGAGAATAGGTATGATTTCTTCTTTAAACGTTTGATAAAATTCTCCTGGGAAGCCATCTGGCCCTGGACTCTTGTGTCTTGGGAGGTTTTTGATGACTGCTTCAATTTCCTCCCTGGTTATTGGCCTGTTCAGGTTTTCTATTTCTTCCTGTTCCAGTTTTGGTAGTTTGTGGCTTTCCAGGAATGCGTCCATTTCTTCTAGATTGCCTAATTTATTGGCGTATAGCTGTTCATAATATGTTTTTAAAATCGTTTGTATTTCCTTGGTGTTGGTAGTGATCTCTCCTTTCTCATTCATGATTTTATTAATTTGAGTCTTCTCTCTCTTCTTTTTAATAAGGCTGGCTAATGGTTTATCTATCTTATTAATTCTTTCAAAGAACCAACTCCTGGTTCTGTTGATCTGTTCCACAGTTCTTCTGGTCTCGATTTCGTTGAGTTCTGCTCGAATCTTTATTAGCTCCCTTCTTCTCTTGGGTGTAGGATCTATTTGCTGTTTTTTCTCTAGCTCCTTTATGTGTAAGGTTAGCTTTTGTATTTGAGTTCTTTCCAGTTTTTGAATGGATGCTTGTATTGCGATGTATTTCCCCCTTAGGACTGCTTTTGCTGCATCCCAAAGATTTTGAACGGTTGTATCTTCATTCTCATTAGTTTCCATGAATCTTTTTAATTCTTCCTTAATTTCCTGGTTGACCCTTTTATCTTTTAGCAGGATGGTCCTTAACCTCCATGTGTTTGAGGTCCTTCCAAACTTCTTGTTGTGATTTAGTTCTAATTTCAAGGCATTATGGTCCGAGAATATGCAGGGGACAATCCCAATCTTTTGGTATCGGTTCAGACCCGATTTGTGACCCAATATGTGGTCTATTCTGGAGAAAGTTCCATGTGCGCTTGAGAAGAATGTGTATTCAGTTGAGTTTGGATGTAAAGTTCTGTAGATATCTGTGAAATCCATCTGGTCCAGTGTATCATTTAAAGCTCTCGTTTCTTTGGAGATGTTTTGCTTAGAAGACCTATCAAGTATAGAAAGAGCTAGATTGAAGTCACCAAGTATAAGTGTATTATTATCTAAGTATTTCTTCACTTTGGTTAATAATTGATTTATATATTTGGCAGCTCCCACATTCGGAGCATATATATTGAGGATTGTTAAGTCCTCTTGTTGAATAGATCCTTTAAGTATGATATAGTGTCCCTCTTCATCTCTCACTACAGTCTTTGGGGTAAATTTTAGTTTATCTGATATAAGGATGGCTACCCCTGCTTTCTTTTGAGGACCATTCGAATGGTAAATGGTTCTCCAACCTTTTATTTTCAGGCTGTAGGTGTCCTTCTGTCTAAAATGAGTCTCTTGTAGACAGCAAATAGATGGGTCCTGCTTTTTTATCCAGTCTGAAACCCTGCGCCTTTTGATGGGGTCATTAAGCCCGTTCACATTCAGAGTTACTATTGAGAGATATGAGTTTAGTGTCATCATGATATCTATTCAGTCTTTGTTTTTGTGGACTGTTCCACTGAACTTCTTCTTAAAGGGGAATTTTAAGAGGCCCCCTTAAAATTTCTTGCAGAGCTGGTTTGGAGGTCACATATTCTTTTAGTTGCTGCCTGTCTTGGAAGCTCTTTATCTCTCCTTCCATTTTGAATGAGAGCCTTGCTGGATAAAGTATTCTTGGTTGCATGTTCTTCTCATTTAGGACCCTGAATATATCCTGCCAGCCCTTTCTGGCCTGCCAGGTCTCTGTGGAGAGGTCTGCTGTTACCCTAATACTCCTCCCCATAAAAGTCAGGGATTTCTTGTCTCTTGCTGCTTTAAGGATCTTCTCCTTATCTTTGGAATTTGCAAGCTTCACAATTAAATGTCGAGGTGTTGAACGGTTTTTATTGATTTTAGGGGGGGATCTCTCTATTTCCTGGATCTGAATGCCTGTTTCCCTTCCCAGATTAGGAAAGTTTTCAGCTAGAATTTGTTCAAATACATATTCTGGCCCTCTGGCCCTTTCGGCGCCCTCGGGAACCCCAATTAAACGTAGGTTTTTCTTCCTCAGGCTGTCGTTTATTTCCCTTAATCTATCTTCATGGTCTTTTAATTGTTTGTCTCTTTTTTCCTCAGTTTCCCTCTTTGCTATCAACTTGTCTTCTAGGTCACTCACTCGTTCTTCCACCTCGTTAACCCTCGTCGTTAGGACTTCTAGTTTGGATTGCATCTCATTCAGTTGATTTTTAATTTCTGCCTGATTAGCTCTAAATTCTGCAGTCATGAAGTCTCTTGAGTCCTTTATACTTTTTTCTAGAGCCACCAGTAGCTGTATAATAGTGCTTCTGAATTGGCTTTCTGACATTGAATTGTAATCCAGATTTTGTAACTCTGTGGGAGAGAGGACTGTTTCTGATTCTCTCTTTGGAGGTGAGGTTTTCCTTCTAGTCATTTTGCTCAGTGCAGAGTGGCCAAAAGCAAGTTGTATTGGGAAAAAGAGAAAAAGAGAGGAGAGAAAGAAGGAAAGAAAAGAGAAAGAGAAAAAAAAAAGGGAAGAAAAAGAAAAAAAAACGAAAAAAAAAAAAAAAAAAAAAAAGAAGAAAAAGAGAAAGAAAAAGAAAGGAGAAAAAAAGGGGGTGGGGGAAGGAAACAAATCAAAAAGCAAAACAAAACAAAAACAAAAACAAAAACAAAAACAAACAAACAAAAAAAAGAACCACCGGGGAGTATCTTCTGATTCTGTGTTCTTTAAGTCCCTTGGCTTCTCCTGGAAGTTGTCAGTCTAGCTGGTGTTCTGGGGGAGGGGCCTGTTGTGCTGATTTTCAGGTGTTAGCAGTTGGGGGAGCTGCTGTGCCCCTGCCTGGTGCCGGGCTCAGTGGGGGTTGTTTACCCCGTGAGGCCGCAGGAGGAACAGCCCCAGTGGCGGGGCAGCTCTGGAAACCTGGATTCAGCTCCGGCAGGAACTCCGTCTGCAGGGCCTGGAGGCTCCGGGGCGGGGCCGCTGATCTGCTCAGCTGGGGCAGGAGCGTCCTTGCTGTCCTGGGCCCTCCCGGCCTCTGCCTGTCCCGGGGGAGGCGGGATCCTGGGCTGTGTCCCGGCGCCCTGTGCTCTAGAGCCTGCGCTGGTGGATTCGCGCTCCCGGGCCGCGCAACCCCCTCCGCGGAGCTGCCGCCCGAGCCCCTCCGAGCTGCTCCTGGAACCGCGCAGCCCCCACCGCACGGAGCCTCTTCCTCTGCCCGAGCCCCTACGAGCTGCTCCCGGGGCCCCGCAGCCCCCTCCGCGGAGCCGCCGCCCGAGCCCCTCCGAGCTGCTCCGGGTCCCGCCGGGTCCCGCCGTGCGCGCTGCAGCCCTTAGGGAGCTCGGCGCACTCTCCTGGGCGCGCAGTTGCTGTTACTGTCCCCGGGAGCCCGAGGGCATCCCCGCCCTCCTGGGTCCTGCTCCAACTCCCCGCGAGCCCCTTTCCGCCCGGGAAGGTCGGTGCAGCTCCTGCTCCTCCGGGACGGGGCTCTCCTGTCCTGGGGACTCTCGCCCCGGCCTCAGCCCGGCTCCTCGCGGGCCCCTCCCCCTTGGAGGCCTTTGTTCCTTTATTTCTTTTTCCCCGTCTTCCTACCTTGATAGATGCGCGAACTCTTCTCACTGTAGCATTCCAGCTGGTCTCTCTTTGAATCTCAGGCCGAATTCATAGATTTTCAGGATAATTTGAAGGTTTTCTAGGTAGTTTGGTGGAGACAGGTGATTTGGAGACCCTACTCCTCCGCCATCTTGCTCCTCCCCCCCAATATTCAGCCTTTAAATGGATCATACGGATGTCTTCATCTGCTTTGGCTGCTATAATAAAAATATCAGACAGGCGGATTAAACAAACATTTATTTCTCACAGTTCTGGAAGCTGGGAAGTCCAAGACCAAGGCACAAGCAGGTTCTGTGCCTGGTGGAAAGCCTGCTTCCTCCTTCATAGAAGGCCATCTTCTCATTGTATCCTCACATGTGGAAAAGCTCCCTGGGGCCTTTTTATAGGGACACTAATCCCATTCCTGGGGGCTCAATTCTCATAGTTTAAGCACCTCCCAAAGGCCCCACCTCCACATGCCATCATATAGATTAGGATTCAACCGATGCATTTGAGGAGTATACAAACACTCCATAATGTACAGTGATTTCCACAGATCACAAATAGGTCAACATTTTAAAATTTAACTTAGAATATTATACACAGCATCATGTTTGAAGAGCTGAAGTAAATATTATGTGAACTGAATTTTTATTGATGTCCCTGAAACTGGAATAAAGCAAAATATCAACATAGTTGATAATTTCTTCTTTTGTGTAACCATCAGTATATAGAACATACTATCCTGTAAACTTGAAACACTATTTTGGAAAACTGGATTGTTCTACTTTCTGCCTGCTATAGTTACTTATCAAAAAAACTTGCTTATTCCCACAGGGGAGGTTAAAACTAGGACACCATAGAGTGGATACAACAGAGTGAATAAAATTACTTCCTTTTGTCACATGTTCCTGATATCCTAAAGAGGCATGTCTTAAGGTGTCCTAAAATTATTTCTTTTCTTAGGCCTTTAGGTTTTATTTTTTTAAATAAACAATGTACTAATTGGCAGTCTAGAGCAGCAGTTATCAGGTGTCTGTGTGTGTGTGTGTGTGTGTTTTCCCTTATGGTGACACAAAAGAAGGAGAATTTCACACACATTCTCAAGAACATCTCCAGGTTTATACATAGCTCTCAACTCCCCAGCTATAATCCTTCCTCTTTTGCCCCAATCAAGAAAGAAAATCAGAATGCAAAAAGATTTAGAGTGCAGGGATAATAAAATAGAATAGATTAGAAATAAGGAATTTAAATAACTAACTTATTTTGAAACAATGGTAATTTATTTTTTTAAAACAATGGTAATTTATTAAACACATTCCGCAGATACCAGTTGAATGGCTGCTACATAACAGGCAATGTATCAGGCACGGAACTGAAAGTTTAGTGGATGTGCCACACCTTAATCAAGCTCTCAACACACAAATACATGAAATTCAAAGTATGGTATAAGCTGTGAAAGGGAAGTATATGTTGCTATGAGAGCATGTAAATGGGGGATCTATTTTAGATTAAGGAGTCAGAAAAAGCTTTCCTGAAAAAGTGTCTTTTTAGCCAAGATCTGATAAATGAGAAGGAGATAACTGGATGAAGAGGTATGAAGGTCCAACATCCCAGATAAATAAACCACTGCATGCCAAGATTTGTATCTTGAAGGAGGATGGTACACTTAAGGAAGTAAAAGGAGGACAGGCTAGATAGACCTCAGAGAGTAGTAGTAACACGGATGGTGAGCAATGAAGTTGGTGAGGATGGAGTAGAGAGGAAGGACCATGGTATAGATATTGGCTCTTTAGCCTGGGAGCAAAAGGAAAGCATAGAGGGTTTCTTTCGTGTGTTTTTGTTTGTTTCTTTGTTTTAAGTAGGTGCCATGCCCAGTATGAACTCCAGCACAGGGCTTGAACTCACAACCCTGAGATCAAGACCTGAGCTGAGATCAAGAGTTGAAGCCTTTATCAACTGAGCCACCCAGGAGCCCCCGTTAGAAGTGTTTAAACCATGGTGTTGTGTGATAAGAATGGCAATTTGAAAAATTATTTTGGCAAAATATGCAAAAATTGTTTTAAGATGCAAAATGATTATAAGAACCATTTAGTAGTTTATTGAAGTGGTCCAGCTGAAGATTGTAAAGAATTTTATCTTTTTCTTTCTAAGATAGAAATGGATTAAAGAGAAATTTAAGGACTGGAATAAATAGGATTTACTAATAAATTCAGAAGAAATATCAAGGATAACAACTAGAGTACTGGCTTATGCAGCTGGATGGATTCAGTAAGTTAGAATTGACTCAGTTATGGAGAGAAGGTTACGAATTCAATTGGAGGCATATTGAATTGAGGTGCTTTAAGATATCACAACAAAAGTACCAAATAAACACTAGATACATAGTTTTAGAGCTCAAAGTCATCTGTATAAGGTATTAGTGGAGGCTGTAGGTCCATTGCCTAGGGAAATGGTAAAGATAGGAAAGAAAAACACAAGAAGGCTGTTTAGGTCTAAACATTAAGGAGCTCCTCAATTTGTGGGAGGAAAGAGGGAGATGCCCTTGAGGACCAAGGAGAAAGATAAGAAAAAGAATGTTGTATTATATTTTTTATATTTTTGTTGTCATTTTACTTCTGGTTGGTTAACATACAGTGTTATATTAGTTGCAGGTGTAAGAATGTCGCATTATTGAAGTCAAAGAGAAGTGACACCTATTTCAAGACATTTAAAAATGCTTAGGAAGGGAATAATCAGTAGTGTCAAATTCAAGAGATCAAAAAAGATGAAAACTGAAAAATATTTTTTGAATCTAATAACGGTAACCCAACAGAAAGGAGTTGAAGAATATTTGCAGAAGTGAAAAAAATTAGGAAAATAAGTAGAGGCAGTTCTTTAAAATTCTGCTGTGATAAGAAGGAGGAGGAGGGTAGCTGGAACAAAATGCAAGACTGAGAGAATTCTGTGTGTTATGTGTTTAATGTGAGAAGCCATCAGAGAAAGATAAACTGTAGATCCAGGAAGAATTTGAAAGGAATGGTGCAGGTTTTAGAAAAGTCACATGAGAGAGCCAGTCAGTGACTTAGTAAGCCAGAAAACAAACAAACAAAACAGATTAGAACTGTTCCCACAGATTTGACAGTGAAGTTGGAAACCAGCAGACTAGAAGAGTAGACTACAATTTAATTATTTGAGAAATGTATGAAGTATTATTTAAAAGGAATTTTTAGAAAAGCCTTGATTGTAGTACTGAAGTAGGTTATTTTCTAAAATTCCGTAGAGCCCTATTTGCTGCTTGGTAGGGTTCAAGGATGTCTCTACCTTCTTTAAGCTGAAAAGCTTAAAGGTTTGCTGTTCTGTATGTTTCTTTTGGTACCGTTTTAGCATTTTCATAATAAATCTTTTTTAATATTTATAGTCTCCATTTAGGTTTCAAATTTGCTCTTTTTTAAATTATATTTTGACTATATCTTGTTCGTGCCTTATTGATATTCTACTTTTAAAATCTCTTTTAAATGCACTTAAAGTTTCTTATATACTTCTCAGTTATGTTCAAGTTAATTCCTCCATTAATACATCTACTTGTACTTTTTTAGTTAGCAGTTTGTTTTAGGGCATCCATAGCAGTTTTTGATTATAAACTACCTTCAGGAGGAATTGGTTCTCTTTGAATATCAGGTGCCTTGAATGGAAAAAACCCCTTAAGGCCAATTTTGTGTTTGGCCTTGTTGTCATCTTACACTTTCAGGATACAGGACTTAACTTTATATTATTTTCTCTATTCAAGGTTTCCAAGCTTCTTTGGAAGTGCTACTTGCGACCTCACATCAACAAATAGTGCAGGTTGGAAGTCCTAGTATCCTTCTGTTGACTCTTTGTCCAGAGTAGCTGATTTCTGTACCACATTCCACAGACCAAATAGTCTTCCTGGCTTGCTTGCTATATATAGAGCCTAGAGTTTTGACTCCTAACCTATATCCTCAACATATTTTTAAGGTTTTTGAACATTTTACCTAGCTTTTATATTTAATTAGCACTGGAGGGAGGCTTACTGCCTTGCCTTGCTTCCCCATATTGACCAAAAGTCTTTTTTGGCAATACAAAAATATTTTCCAGTTGTTTCTTAAAATAAATTTCTGATGACCGATATGGAAGGTAGCATATGTTAGAAATTCAAAACTGTCAAATTTGGAATATGTATTTATGCAAATGTAAAGTCATTATTTTGAGACTAGAAATACAGATTCTTATGACACAACAATGACATTTTTTAAATGTGTATTTCTTTAAGAATCAGAAATGAAACAAGTTCTATAATATATATGTCTATATATTTAAAGTAGTCTCTATGTTTCATTTCTTAATCACTGATACTTTCCGATAACTTTAATATCTAAACTTTTTCCATGACCTGGCATACTTTTTGTTAGGCATTAAAAAAATACAAGAGAATAAAATTTAGGGAAAGGTAGATGTACTTCAATTTTATGAAAAGAGTTTAAGTGATATAATGAAAAGATGAGACAGGGAGGTATTTATTCAAGGATTGAATCATAGTCCACAAAGTCACATATTCAGGAAATGCAATTTTCCTTCGTCTATAATATGTAGTATGTATTTTTTGAATAAATGAACATATGAATGAATGAATGAATGAATGAATGAATATTTTGAGCCTTTTTCTACTAGAGGCTGCAAACTAAATCTTAATTGGTACAGGCCTTTCTCCCTTTCTTTTCCCCCTTGGGTCTGTATCCGAAATTTCTAGAGCCTTCCAAGTGTCAGCATGTTGGCACATGGGATGGATATTTGGCCTAGTGGTGCCTCCTGAGCTATGTACCTAGTCACATTACTTTTCTTTGTATTGTCTTAAAAATCCTTACTACCCACTCTGCCAAATAAGTGCCAACCTCTCTCTGCTCCCTTACTACACTAAGCATGAAAGAATTCTGAGACCTGACTTCCTCCTGAGATTCTGTTCTTGAGATGGGAGGTTGTAGGTTTCCCTGTTATCAAAACTCTAAACCTGATGAGATTTTCTGTCTTGTCCATCATCCCCCCACCTGGGGATGATGGTATGAAGCCTGGGTGAATATGTTGCCAAGTGCTTTCTCAGAGATCCACCAGATTCTTGCCCCAGTCCCACAGAATCTTCATCTAGGGTATCTTGAGCACAAGGAAACAGGGATAGGAAGAGCAGAAAAAAAAAATCTCCCAAATCTATTTCATACTCAGAACCCTAGTCTCTTGAAAATCAAATGCCAAAAATTTAATGCTGAAATTTATTTTGGGGGCACCTGGGTGGCTCAGTGGTTGAGCATCTGCCTTTGGCTCAGGTCATGACCCCTGGGTCCTGGGATTAAGTCGCACATTGGGTTTCCCACAGGGGGCCTGCTTCTCTCTCTGCCTGTGTCTCTGCCTCTCTCTCTCTCTCTCCTCCCACCCTTCTCTCAGTGTCTCTCATGAGTAAATAAATAAAATCTAAATATATTTTAGGGCAACTGAGTGGTTCAGTTGGTTAAATATCTGACTTTGGTTTCAGCTCAGGTCACGATCTCAGGATCCTGAGACCAAGCCCTGCCTCATGCTTCCTGCTCCACAGGGATTCTGCTGGAGATTGTCCTCTCTTTCTCCCTCTTCCTCTCTGCCTCCCCCTACTCCCTGCTGTGCACGCACGCTATCAAATCTTTTAAAAAGTAATTAAATGTATTTGTTATCTACCTGCTGCTGTGTCATCCATTCCTTGAAACAGGGAAATGATACCTATTTCTGCCTGAATGGAGAAGCGTCATGGATACCCAAACTGAGAACCAAAGATACTGGTTAATATATAAATGGCTTTCTACTACAAAGAAATAAGGGAGAAAGGAATAAGGCAGAAAAAGAGCCCAAATGGTTGAGAGAAGAATGAAAGATCTCTCTATTCTGTAAAATAAAATGTGACATGCTGTGGCTTAGCAGTAGCTGAGTTCCCTGCCTCTGGAAAAGCTGTCAGGTGCAAGGATTATTGCTGGAGGCTGAAAATGGCTTGTGTTATGGAGCTGTGTTCTCTCTCAGTGGTAGCCCCATGGGACTTTTACCTGCCTGGAAGTCAGGAAATAATATCTTGGACTTCTTTTAAAAAAAAATCTTCAAAAGAAATAGGGGTATGCAAATAAAAATGTGAACTCAAGATATATGATTATTTCAAGGCTTATAAGGAAAAAACCAGAATGGTTCATTATAAAACCAATGTATCCTCCTCCACTCAAATAAAAATTAACTTCTACTGATTTTGGTTTCAAAATGTCTTCAATTCCCAGTTTAAGAACTCTAGGTCAGACCCTTGGTGTGCTCCATTCTGTAATTATTCCCTCTCTACTACTTAGTGGTCCAATTCTTGAAAACACCTCTTCTTGACACTTCTTCTTTTTCTTGACACTTCTAATTACTTTATAAACGTTGCTTGATATGTTCACCAGCAGTATCCCTAGTACCCTTTGTATCCCTGCTCTGTGCTAAATTGTGCAACCCCCACACACACCTCCATATGTTGAAGCCTTAATCCCCAATGTAACTGCATTTGGAGATAGGGTTTTTTGGAGGTAAGTAAGGGTAAGTGGCTATAAAGGTGGAGTCCTGATCCAACAGATTGGTGGCCTTATAAGGAAAGGAACAGAGAGATTTTGTTCCACGTACACATGACCTCCAAAGGGAAGGTCATGTGAGCATAAGGGAAGAAGGCAGCATGTGCAAGTCAGAGAGCCTTCACCAGAACCCAACTATGTTAGTACCCTGATTGTGGATTCCCACCTCCAGAACACTGAGAAATAAATGGCTCCTGTTAAAGCTACCTGGTTCATGGTATTTTATCATAGCCCAAGCCCGCTAAGAAAATCTCCAGAACCTGTAATAATTCTTGGCTGACTCAACAAATATTTGTTGGTTGTGGTGGAAATTAATATATTACATTCAGAAACCCGATGAGGCTTCTTAGGCTGGCAGGTAATGGCCTACACTGTAGACTGTGCTGAGTAAAAGGGTCTCTGTCCCAACGCCTTCATCGCCATACACAGTACATGGACAAATGACCATGGCTATGTTCCAGTGAAATTTTATTTACAAAAACAGGCAACAGACTGTATTTGGCCCTTAGGCTATAGTATGACCATTCCTTTCCAGTAGCAGTAGCCCATACCTACAAGGGTCTTAGAAATGTCACAGACGGAGACACGTAAACAGTCAACGTAGGTCTTACGGAAGGTGTGAAAAGAATAGTTAAGGGCACAAAGGAAGAATTGGAACATTTTACAGCGGGTATAGTAGTAAAGTGGGAATGATCAGGCTTTGTAGAGGAAATGAAAAGGCATAAGATGGGATGCTACAAGAAATGAGGTGGGACACTGGGCAGAGGATCAAGACCACAGAGGGCAGGGAGGGGGAAGGCAATCAAGAGAGGAAAAGGGAAAATCTGAAATATAAAAAGCATTTATGAGGCTCAGTGGTTTAGTGCCAACTTCAGCCCAGGGCGTGATCTTGGAGACCTGGGATGGAGTCCCACGTCGGGCTCCCTGCATAGAGCCTGCTTCTCCCTCTGCCTGTGTGTGTATGTGTCTCTCTCTCTCTACATTCTGTGTCTCTCATGAATAAATAAATAAAATCTAAAAATAAAAATAAAAAGCATTTATGAGATTGTAATGTTTATGTATGTAAAATATGTATGTATCTAGGTTTAAAAAATAAGAGGAAAAGTCATTATCCACTAACATGGTATGTCGGTAAGTGAAAAAGGTGGCAGCAGAGTATTTATGTACACATGTGCTTTTATATTTGGTATGAGCCAAAAGAAGGAAAGGAATCACCAGTGTTGCCTCAGGGAGGTAGGGAGCATCTGGAAGCATCTGGTTGCATCTGGAAGCTAGGGAGTGGGCAGGCAGCACGGAGATGGGTATTGTGATTATCTCCACAAATAAAATAAACTTGACAGCAGCTTGATAGGTCAGTGTTTATTTTTGTCATGTTGTAAATCTAGAGATCGTCAGTTTCTGTGATCAAGGGTATGGATTCTAATCTTGCCTCTACTTCCGCTCTTATGCATGTTGCCTCATGTTGGAAGAGGGCTGACAAGATCCAAATTTTGGAGTCATCATGTTCAAGGGAAAGGAAGGGATAGCACCAGCTATTTCTAACCTTTTCATACAGAAATCCAGACTTTTACCAGGAATTTTCAGCATATTTACTTATGTCTCATTGGTCAAAGTTGGGCCAACTCTAGCTGTAAGAAAGCCAGGGTAAACAACTATTTAAGCTTTCTGGCTCCTACAATGGAGGACAGTTCTCATAAAGGAAAAAAGGGTTGAGAACCTAAACAACCAGTAGTGTCTGCCACAATGTGCTTTGCCTTTATGAGTTATTATATTGCTTCATTTGTTACCATAAGCATGTATTCCTTTTATTATAAGAAAATCTCCAAATTTAAACTTGCCCCCAGTCACCAAGCTGGCCTCTCAGCCTAAAAACATCACATTTCTAAGCATTATAGTATCATGTGAAAAAGAAAAGGAGGATGGTGGCAGGGCTTGTATCCTTGACCTAGTGCCTTCAGCCACCATTTAGTAATCATGGTTTGAGCAGTTACTTCTAAACTGATATGACCTGATTGTGTATTCTCTGTCTGAGGCTGGGTGTAAGTTTCTTGGGACTGAACAGGATGGTGAAAATTTCTCTTGCCTGTAAGGAACATAGACAGCAATGTATTCCATGTTCCTTTTAGAAAGATCTGTCTGTCCAGGGCAGACAGACAGACTTGGGTGACTCAGTCAGTTAAGCATCTGCTTTCAGCTCAGTTCATGATCCCAGAGTCCTGGGATCTAGTCCTACATGGGGCTCCCTGCTCAGCGGGGAGTCTGGTTCTCCCTCTCCCTCTGCCCCTCCCCCTGCCTATGTTCTCTCTCCCTCAGTCTTGCTTTCTCAAATAAAAAATTAAATTTAAAAAAAAAAAAGAAGGATCTGTCTGGCAGCAGTATAGGGCATAAACTGAAGTGATCATGGAGGAGGAGTAGACTCCAAAGACAGGCAAGAGATTATATGGCCTGGACTAAGGTGTTAACAGTGGGAAAAGAAAAGGATAATAAAATATGAAGCTTTTAAGCAATCTATAAATAGATACAGATATATAGATATCTTATCAGATATCTGATAAGATACAGAAAATGAAGACAAAGGGAAAATCTAAAATGATTGCTAAATTTCTTTCTTGGATAAATAAAAAGTGGATTATGGTAACAGTAAGATTTTAAGTGAGGTGCAGATTTAAGGGAAAAGTGAAATTACCTTTGAACACACTGTTTTCCTGTCCCTGGGTGGCAAATGCACAAGGAGATAGATATCTAATAGATGAGTGGATAGCTAGAGAATAATGGATTTGGAGTTCAGAAGAGTAATCTGGGCTAAAGCTAGAGATTATTGAGTCATCAGTATAACAGGTAGTAGCTAAAACTATAAGAATGAAAGATGAGGTTGCTTAAGGAGAACAGGTACTGTTGAAAAAGAAAAGGTCCAAGACTGAGCACTCCCGAGAATACCAACATTCCCGTGGGTAGCCAATGGAAGAAAAGCCAGAAAAGGAACCAGGGTAGGAAGTTAAAAGGAGACTCCATTCCAGTGGCATTCTTGAAAATGACAGTTTTTAAGAGAAGAAATTGGCTGAGAATGTTAAATGCTGTGGAATTATCATGTATAATGAGAACCGAAAATAAACTGTGAAATGTGGCAATTGGGTCATAGATGACTTTTGGTTAGAGCAGTTCTGGTCTAGTAGTGGGTTGCAGGAAAGAATGGACAGAACTGGTGTTCTTTTCTTTCTAAGGACTTGACTCTGAAGGGAAAGAGAAAAGTGACTATAGCTAGATAAAAATGTAGCATCAAAGGAGAGATGTTTCTGTTATGTTTAGTGGAAGAGATTTGTTGTATGTGCATCTCCTTTAGAGAAGAACATGTTGAGAGAGGAAATCTTAATTTTTAAAACTATTTTATTTATTTATTCATGAGAGACAGAGAAAGGCCGAGACATAGGCAGAGGGAGAAGCAGGCTCCATGCAGAGAGCCTGATGTGGGACTTGATCCTGTGACTCCAGGATCACACCCTGGGCTGAAGGCAGACACTCCACTGCTGAGCCACCCAGGCATCCCAAAATCTTATTTTTTTTTAAGAAAAATTTAAATGTGTGTTTATACAAAGGAAGAATCTAGTCATGCATATAGCGTTAGTGATTGTTCTGGCAAATGGGTGGCTTTCATTTTCACTGTGTTTTTGTCTGCATTTCTTAATTTTCCACAATAAATATTTATTGAGACTTTAAACACATGTGAGACTAGTTAGAGTTAGCTACTTCTACATTCTGTTGTTAAGCTAATGAGGGGTTGACTAAGTCCTTCTATTCTCAGTATCTCACCTAAAATATAGTCTGTCTTCCAGTGACAAGTAATCTATCTTTTACACTCATTCATTCAACCAATATTTATTGTTTTCTGCCCCATGTCAAGCACTGTTCTTGGCACTTGGGATTACATCAGTAAGGAAAACAGATAAAGGTTCTTGTTCTCTTGGATCTTCCATTCTATCATAAGGGTCATACAATTAACATAATAAATAAATTTACGTATATATTGGAAGTTGATAAATATGGAAAAAAGTGGGGCAAACCAGAAATGTCAGAAGGTGGGGTCAAGCTGTGGTACTAAATAGGGTTAGTTAAGGTAGGGCTTACTGAGAACACGAGAATTGATCAGAGACTTGAAGGAGGTGAAAAAAACCATCTGGAAAAAAAAAAGCATTCTAGACATAACAGTAAATGTAAAAGTCAGCACACAAGTGTGTGTTGATCTAAGATAATAGTAGGACCAACAAGCAGATCATCGTGGCTGGAGCGTGGTGAGAGGGAGATAGTGGTGGAAGATGAGGTCAGAAAAGTAAGAGTGGTTGGGAAGATCGTGCAAGATCTATGGGCCGTTGTCAAGACTATAGTTTTTTTTTGTTTTGTTTTGTTTTTTTTTTTCCGAGTGGTTTTATGAACCTGGTAGATTTAAGCAGTCTTAAAACATGTGATATTTTAAAATGACCCCCCTAGTTTGTGTTAAGAATAAACTGTGGGGAATACAGAGGGAGCAAAGAGAAATATATACGTGTACCAAGTAGAAGTAGGGAAACCTAGTAGGAGGCTCGTGCAGTAATCTAGGCAAAAGATGATTGTGCCTTGGACCAGGGTGCGTGTATTATATGAAAAAGTATAGGAAAAACAAGAAAAAATTGTGATTGAGAGCACAATGTTGAATTTCATGGATGTACTACAAAGAAGGAGTTCAGAGTTTTGAGTTTTTAGGTTAACCAGATCTGTGGCTGAAATAAGTTATCTTGACCTTAACCTTACTCAACCACTCTGAGCCTCCGATTCCTAATTTCTGCAACGGGGATTACCTTAGATGGGCTGCTGTGACCAAATACCATACATTGAATGAATGGCTTAAAAAAGACATTTATTTCTCAGTTCTGGTGGCTAGGAAGTCCCGGATCAAGGTGCCGGCTAATTTGTTCCTGGTGAGCTTCCACTTCCTTGGTTGTAGACTGCCACCTTCTTGCTGTTCATGGAATTATTGTCCTTATAAGAAGAGGAAAACAGAGTTTAAGATTTGCCTTTTCCCTTGAATTTTTAAGACACTGTGGATTGATAGTTTAATTAATAAAGCCTTTGGAAGGGCACCTGGGTGGCTTAGTGGTTGAGCACCTGCCTTCGGTTCAGGTCGTGACCCCGGGGTCCTGGGATCAAGTCCCGCATCAAACTCCCTGCAGGGAGCCTGCTTCTCCCTCTGCCCATGTCTCTGCCTCTTTCTCTCTCTCTCTGTGTCTCTCATGAATAAATAAATAAAATCTTTAAAAAAAAAAAAAAAGAAGCCATTGGAGAGAGATGGGAAGATTTTCGAATGAAAGAACTGTATTGGGTTAAAATTGTTTATGAATTTCAGAAATGTTAAAATGTCAAGAGAAACCAAATCACAATCATGGAGATATATAGTCAGACTATTTTGATTGGAATCCTATTGGGTATAAACATAGACAATGTAAATCATTGCCTGCCCCAGCATTGCCCAACTCGGTCTCACATTTCATCTAAACCAGTTCTACCCAAGCTTGTTAACTTAGGAGGTACCAGAGGCAGGGTCAGACATTGTTCTGCTACCAGGTATGGCCTGTGGTCTTCCTTCCTTCATGTTTCAGCTTGTCCTAGAGCTCTGATTCACTTAGCTGGTGCTGTAATAACTTTGCGGCTATCTTTTCTTCTTCCTGTGGGTGAGATGCTTTCATTTTCCTCTACTTTGCTTGTCTAGTGGCTTACTTACCTCAAACACATGGAAACTCTGAAATGCCACAACTGCCCCTTTTTAAATTAGAAATACCTTTTTTTCTTTAGAAACTAAACGTTTGAATTTAGATATAAAGGACTTATTAAATGTGCCGAATTATGGAAATTTTCATAACATCATAATCTATTCACGTATTTTCTAGTTCCATAAGTAAGACACATGCCCTCTGTTTGTTGAAAGGGCAGTCTCATTTAGAAATAATTATAATATTTTATTTACATTGCACTGATCCATATAAAGTCTCGCTAATGATATTAAAATGAGATAACCTCTTTTCACCTGGATAGTAGAGATGGAAATAATGAGACTAGTAAGTGTATTATTCATTCTGTACATAGTCAATAATTATAGAAATGTTTGATACCCACATAAAATTGAATGATAGAAATTTCAGGTAGGAAGTCTGATTGCAAACATCAAAAAACAAGTGCACCAGAAGAAAGCGAGATGGAAACAGCCAAGAAATGACTTATATTCATAAAATTTTAAAAATACTACAATATATGTAAAAATGCTCTTAGCTAACCATGTCTTTAAAGTGTTGAAATGGCTTCCTAAACATAATTTTATATGAAATAAGATTCAGAGACACTAATAGACCATTAAATCTTAAAATATCAGGATGCAAATATTGCTTAAATGTCACTTCGCTCTTATCCCACATTTTGCACTTCACATTTGTGAACTAGGTATAGTTTTTAGTACTTTCCAGAAACCATATGAAAATTTAATTTCATGTGTGATAAAATTGTAATTTTTTGGTCTATGATACTTACACTATAAAGCTAATTACCAGCCAAACTATTGAGTACATAGATATGATTTCTAAATCGTAATACAAAAGTGTCTTTGTTGGTATAGATTTTTTTTTTATTGAAGTAGACTTGACACATGATGTTAAATCATTTCAGGTGTACAACATAATGATTACACGACCCTATACCTTATGTTGTTTTTACCACATGTAGCCACCATCTGTCACCATACGCTATTACAGTTCTATTTGAACTTGTATTTTCAATTTCAATACAGCACCTTTCATCCTCATGGCTTACCCATTCCATAACTGAAAGCTTGCACCTCACACTCCCCGTCACCTTTTTTACCCACCCCTCAACACCCTCCCTTCTGGCAACCATCAGTTTGTATTCTGTATTTATGGATCTTTTTCTGCCTCTTTTGTTTGTTTGCTCATTTGTTTTTTAGATTCTACATATAAGCGAAATCATATGAATTTGTCTTTCCCAGTCTGACTTACTTCACTTAGCACGATATCCTCTAGGTCCATCTGTATTGTCCCAAATGGCAAGATCGCTTTATTTTTTTATTCTATACAGTGCATCTATTAAGTGCATCTATTACATACTACATCTTCTTTATCCATTCCTCTGTCAATGGACAATTAGGTCACTTCCATATCCTGGCTCTTGTAAATAATGCAACAGTGAACATAGGGTTACATGTATCTTTTTGCTTTCTTGGGTAAATACCCTATAGTGGAATTACCGGATCATACAATATTACTATTTTTAATTTTTTTAAGGAACATCCATCTCTTTTCCGCAATGGCTATATCAGTTTACATTCCTGCCAACAGTGCATATGGACTCCTTTTTCTCCACATCCTCGCCGACACTTGTCATTTGTTTTTCATTGTAGGCATCCTGGCCGGTGTGATGTGATACATCATTATGGTTTTAATTTGCATTTCTTTGATGATTACTGATGTTAAGCATCTCTGCATGTGTCTGTTGGCCATCCGAATATCTTCTTTGGAAGGATGTCTATTCAGGTCCTCTGCCCATTTTAATCTGATTTTTGGGTTTTTTTTGTTGTTGAACTAAGTTATTTATGTATTTTAGATACTAACCCCTACCAGACATATCATTTGCAAATATCTTTGCCATTAAGTAGGTTGCCTTTTCACTATGTTGATGGTTTCCTTCACTGTGAAAATGCTTTTTTTTTTTTTTTTTTGGTATAGTCCCAATAGGTTATTTTTGCTTTTATTTCCCTTGCCTCAAGAGACATATCTAGAAAAATGTTGATAAGGTCAGTGTCTAAGAGATTACTATATATGTTTTCTTCTGGGGTTTTATAGTTTCATATCTCTCAGTTAGGTCCTTACTGCATTTTGAGTTTATTTTTGTGTGTGGTGTAAGAAAGTAGCCCAGTTTCATTCTTTTGCATGTACCTGACCAGTTTTCCCACCACCACTTATCGAAGAGATTGTCTTTTCCCCACTGTGTATTCTTTGTGTATTCTCCTTTGTTATAAATTAATTGATGGTATAATCATGAGATTATTTCTGGGGTTTCTATTTTGTTCCATTGATCTACATGTTTATTTTTGTGCCAGTAGCATACTGCTTTGATTGTTATAGTTTTGTAGTATATCTTGAAATCTGGGATTGTAATATCTCCAGCTTTGTTCTTTCTCAAGACTTCTTTAGCTGTTTGGAGTCTTCTGTGGTCCAACACTAACATTAGTATTATTCTAGTTCTGTAAAAAATGCTGCTGATTTTCTTCTAATCCACAAGGATGCTATGTTTTTCCATTGTCTTTAGTTTCTTTTTCCCTGTTTTACAATTTCCAGAGTATGAGTCTTTCACCTCCTTAGTTAAGTTTATTCGTAAGTATTTTCTTCTTTTTGGCATAATTGTAAGAGAAATCATTTTTTTAGTATCTCTTTCTGCTTCTTTGTTATTAGTATTAGAAATGAAACAAATTTCCATCCTTGTTTCCTTGAAATAGATCCCCCTTGATTGTGGTGAATGATTCTTTTCATGTATTGTTGAATGTGGTTTGCTAATATTTTTTGAGGACATGAGCATCTGTGCTCGTTAGGGATAGTGGCCTGTAATTTTCTTTTTTTGTAGTGTATTCGTCTGGTTTTGGCATGAGAGTAATGTTAGCCTTGTAGAATGCATTTGGAAGCTTCCCTTCCTCTTCGATTTTTTGGAATAGTTTGAGAATAGGTACTAATTCTTCTTTAGATGTTTGGTAGAATTCACCTGTGAATCCATCTGGGTTGAACTTTGGTTTGTTGGGAGTGTTCTTATTACCAATTCAATATTGTTACTAGTAATCAGTCTGTTCAGATTCTCTTTGTCTTCCTAATTCAGTTTCAAAAGATTGTATGTTTCTAGGCATTTATACATTTCTTCTAGGTTGTCCATTTTGTTGGCATTTAATTTTTCATATTAGTCTCATAATCATTTGTATTTCTGTAGTGTTAGTTGTTACTTCTACTTCATTTCTGATTTTATTTGGATTGGCTCTTTTTCCTGATGAGTCAGGCTCAAGGTTTATCAGTTTTGTTTATGTTTTCAAGGAATGAGCTCCTGGTTTTCTTGATCCATCCTATTGTTTTTTGTCTCTATTTTATGTATTTCTGCTCTGATCAGTATTATTTTCTTTTACTGGCTTTGGGCTTTGTTCTTCTTTTTCTAGCTGCTTTAAGTATAAAATTGTCTATTTTTCTTGTTTCTTGAGCTAAGCCTGTGTTGCTATAATCTTCCTTCTTAGTACAGCTTTTGCTGCAACCCAAAGATTTTGCACTGTAATGTTTTCATTTTCTTTTGTCTCCATGTATCTTTTTTATTTCCTCTTCGATTTCTTGGTTGACCCATTCATTATTTAGTAGCATATTATTTAGCCTCCATGTATTTGTGTTTTTTCCATATTTTTTTCTTATGATTTATTTCTAGTTTTATACCTTTGTGGTCAGAAAAGACACGTGATACGATTTCATTCTTTTTGAATTTATTAATACTTTGTTATCTAACGTGATCTATTCTGGAAAATGCCCCATATGCACTTGAAAAGAATGTATATTCCACTGTTTTGGGATGGAATGTTCTAAATATATTTCTTAAGTTTATCTGGTCCAATGTGTCTTTCAAAGCCACTGTTTCCTTGTTGATTTTCTGTGTGGATGATCTATCCATTGTTATAAGTGTGGTGTTAAAGTTTCCTACCATTGTTATACTACTATCAACTTCTCCATTTGTTAACATTTACTTTATGTATGTAGGTGTACCTGAGTTGGGTACATAGATACATACAATTGTTATATCCTCTTGTTGAATTGATGCTTTTATCATTATATAATGCCCTTTTTTTTCCTTCTTGTTACAGTCTTTGGTTTTTTTTTTTTTTCTCTAACTTAAATTTTTTAAGATTTTATTTATTTATTCATGAGAGACACAGAGAGAGAGAGAGGGAGAGGCACAAGCACAGGCAGAGGGAGAAGCAGGCTCCATGCAGTGAGCCCGATGTGGGACTCGAGCCTGGGACTCCAGGATCATGCCCTGGGCCGAAGGCAGACACGCTTAACCACTGAGCCACTCAGGCGTCCCTAGTCTTTGTTTTTAAATCTGTTTTGTCTGACAAAAGTATTGCTATCCCAGCTTTTTGTTTTTTATTTTTTGGGTTGTTTTTGGTTTTTGGTTTTGGGGGTTTTTTGCTTTCATTTCCATGATGAACATTTTTGTCATTCCTTCACTTTCAATCTCTGTGTGTCTTTAGATCTGAAGTGAGTTTCTTATAGGCAGCATGTAGATGAGTCTTGTGTTGTTGTTTTTTTATCCATTCTATATATTGGTACAGACTTTGCATGGAGATAAAGGCTGTACCAAGCTGTTGGCCTCATATCTTTTAAAAGTAGAATCTCAGGCTGTTTTGATTGCCAGGAGCAAGAATTTATTCAGTAACTAAAGTAAATAAAGAACAAGGAAACCTGGGTTAGAAATAATTTTGTCCTCAGCCCTGCTGGACAGAAATGATGTATATATGTGTTGCCTTCCATAAAAAGACCATAATAAAATGCTATGCTGATAAACAATTTTAGATCACATAACCTTTTCATATATTATGTATAATATTATAATAGCTGTGAGTATACTGAGAAGTAGATTAGGCAAAGGCTATTACTTAGGAGAAGATGAAACTTAAGTGGTTTGGCCATTATTTTCTGTTTTTAAAATTTTTTTAAAGATTTTATTAGAGAGAGAGCATGATTGGGGGAGGAACTGAAGGAGAGGGACAAGCAGACTCCCCACTGAGTGGGAACGCGACACAAGGCTCAGTCATGATCTTGAGCTGAAGGCAAATACCTAACCAGCTGAGCTACCCAGACACTCCTGTCCATTATTTTCTAAACTCAGTGATAAAGTAAGTGTGAGGTTTGGTATGTGCATTAGGAGATGGTGGTGCTGCTTTCATTTAGATAACGTCTTGTGGATAGGACTCTGAAATAATATTTGAGCTGAGACCTAAAGAAACAACAACAACAACAACAAAAAGCCATTCACAGAGATAAGAAGAAGCATTTGAGGCAGAACAAATAGCAAGCACAGAGTTACATGAAACAGTTAAAAAAAGAAAGGCAAGTACTCTAAATAGCTAATAATTGGAGCTTATTTAAGCAAACCATATACTAACATTATTATAAATATTTTTACATACGTACATACATATACTTCTCAGTACATACAGTGAAATATAGAAACCTTAGATGTTCATCTGTTTTAACAAATACACACACCTGTGTATATATACACTAAGATATAAAAACCTTACATCATTCCAAAAAGTTTCCTATTCTTCTTCCCAGCCAATTTCTGTTTCATATCCTGGAGCCAACTATTCTTCTGATTTTTTTTTCAACCATAGAGTAATCTCACTTATTGTAGAATTTTACAAAAGTAGAATTATGTGCTAGGTACTCTTTGGTGTAAGGCTTCTTCCATTACACGGTGTTTTTGCAATTCACTCACGATGTTTTGTGTATAAGTAATTTATTTCTTTTTATTGCTGAATTATATTCCCCTATATGAGTATACTAAAGGGTATTTATCCGTGCCACCATAAATCCCCTTTGCAATATTTGTTCTGGCCTAGCTACTGCCTTGGAGAACTCAACTTTGGCTCTGTCCAGCAGCTACTCCAGCAAGTGAGTTAACAGCCTTTGCCTTGTGGGTCTTCTCTATTGTCACTGAAGCATTAGATGCAGTGAGGCTCACTTAGTTCTTATGTGTATGTAACTTGGAAGTGAGGGGGTGTTAATGCCCAATTTGACACATTTTAGATCAATAGGAGATGGGCACCAGCAGATACGTTTTTCTCCCTTCATCCTTCAGCAGACTATAGACCCCATTACATGTAGTTGGGGCACAATAGTTCATAACCCTCTCCTAAGACTGTATTTGATACCAATTAAAGGCCTACTCAGAAATCTATCCTTTCATATTTTCTCTCCCTCTTTACCTCACTTATTCTCTTTTACTCTCATGCCTGCACTCCCTAATCAAGTAATAGCATATAAATTTCTTCCATACTTTGGGTTCTGGAAAGCCCCAGCTAATGCAGCCTATCTGTAGAAATTGATGTTATTTTAATCTTTTTTCCTTGTATTCACCTGAAGTGTCTTTCTGGGGTCTTTCCAGTATGACAAGTACATACTTCTCTTTTACCAATCTTCCTATTCTCTAACTTAAGTCATATTTACTGAGCATCTTCTATATGCCACACATTCTTCTAAGTAATAGGAATACAGTGATTAAACATAATTTTTTTAAATTTATTTTTTATTGGTGTTCAATTTACTAACATACAGAATAACCCCCAGTGCCCGTCACCCATTCACTCCCACCCCCCGCCCTCCTCCCCTTCCACCACCCCTAGTTCGTTTCCCAGAGTTAGCAGTCTTTACGTTCTGTCTCCCTTTCTGATATTTCCCACACATTTCTTCTCCCTTCCCTTATATTCCCTTTCACTATTATTTATATTCCCCAAATGAATGAGAACATATAATGTTTGTCCTTCTCCGACTGACTTACTTCACTCAGCATAATACCCTCCAGTTCCATCGACGTTGAAGCAAATGGTGGGTATTTGTCATTTCCAATAGCTGAGTAATATTCCATTGTATACATAAACCACATCTTCTTTATCCATTCATCTTTCGTTGGACACCGAGGCTCCTTCCACAGTTTGGCTATTGTGGCCATTGCTGCTATAAACATCGGGGTGCAGGTGTCCCGGCGTTTCATTGCATTTGTATCTTTGGGGTAAATCCCCAACAGTGCAATTGCTGGGTCGTAGGGCAGGTCTATTTTTAACTGTTTGAGGAACCTCCACACAGTTTTCCAGAGTGGCTGCACCAGTTCACATTCCCACCAACAGTGTATGAGGGTTCCCTTTTCTCCGCATCCTCTCCAACATTTGTTGTTTCCTGCCTTGTTAATTTTCCCCATTCTCACTGGTGTGAGGTGGGATCTCATTGTGCTTTTGATTTGTATTTCCCTGATGGCAAGTGATGCAGAGCATTTTCTCATGTGCATGTTGGCCATGTCTATGTCTTCCTCTGTGAGATTTCTGTTCATGTCTTTTGCCCATTTCATGATTGGATTGTTTGTTTCTTTGCTGTTGAGTTTAATAAGTTCTTTATAGATCTTGGAAACTAGCCCTTTATCTGATATGTCATTTGCAAATATCTTCTCCCATTCTGTAGGTTGTCCTTGAGTTTTGTTGACTGTATCCTTTGCTGTGCAGAAGCTTCTTATCTTGATGAAGTCCCAATAGTTCATTTTTGCTTTTGTTTCTTTTGCCTTCGTGGATGTATCTTGCAAGAAGTTACCGTGGCCGAGTTCAAAAAGGGTGTTGCCTGTGTTCTCCTCTAGGATTTTTTTTTTTTTTAAACTTTTTTTTCTTTATTTATGATAGTACACACACAGAGAGAGAGAGAGAGAGAGAGAGAGGCAGAGACACAGGCAGAGGGAGAAGCAGGCTCCATGCACCGGGAGCCCGACGTGGGATCCGATCCCGGGTCTCCAGGATCGAGCCCTGGGCCAAAGGCAGGCGCCAAACCGCTGCGCCACCCAGGGATCCCCCTCCTCTAGGATTTTGATGGAATCTTGTCTCACATTTAGATCTTTCATCCATTTTGAGTTTATCTTTGTGTATGGTGAAAGAGAGTGGTCTAGTTTCATTCTTCTGCATGTGGATGTCCAATTTTCCCAGCACCATTTATTGAAGAGACTGTCTTTCTTCCAATGGATAGTCTTTCCTCCTTTATCGAATATTAGTTGCCCATATGATCCTCTCATTGGATGCAGAGAAAGCATTTGACAAAATACAGCATCCATTCCTGATCAAAACTCTTCAGAGTGTAGGGATAGAGGGAACATTCCTCGACATCTTAAAAGCCATCTATGAAAAGCCCACAGCAAATATCATTCTCAATGGGGAAGCACTGGGAGCCTTTCCCCTAAGATCAGGAACAAGACAGGGATGTCCACTCTCACCACTGCTGTTCAACATAGTACTGGAAGTCCTAGCCTCAGCAATCAGACAACAAAAAGACATTAAAGGCATTCAAATTGGCAAAGAAGAAGTCAGACTCTCCCTCTTCGCCGATGACCTGATACTCTACATAGAAAACCCAAAAGTCTCCACCCCAAGATTGCTAGAACTCATACAGCAATTCGGTAGCGTGGCAGGATACAAAATCAATGCCCAGAAGTCAGTGGCATTTCTATACACTAACAATGAGACTGAAGAAAGAGAAATTAAGGAGTCAATCCCATTTACAATTGCACCCAAAAGCATAAGATACCTAGGAATAAACCTAACCAAAGAGGTAAAGGATCTATACCCTCAAAACTAGAGAACACTTCTGAAAGAAATTGAGGAAGACACAAAGAGATGGAAAAATATTCCATGCTCATGGATTGGCAGAATTAATATTGTGAAAATGTCAATGTTACCCAGGGCAATATACACGTTTAATGCAATCCCTATCAAAATACCATGGACTTTCTTCAGAGAGTTAGAACAAATTATTTTAAGATTTGTGTGGAATCAGAAAAGACCCCGAATAGCCAGGGGAATTTTAAAAAAGAAAACCATATCTGGGGGCATCACAATGCCAGATTTCAGGTTGTACTACAAAGCTGTGGTCATCAAGACAGTGTGGTACTGGCACAAAAACAGACACATAGATCAGTGGAACAGAATAGAGAATCCAGAAGTGGACCCTAAACATAATATTCATTATTCCTTTTTGAGCCAGAATTTATATAGAAATGGTTTGAAAAAAAAAAAAAGAAATGGTTTGAAGGCTATTGATTAGCCATTTCTAGTCACTTCTATTGCCTTGCTCCCATAGCTTTGCCCTGATAATAGCAGAAATAATAGTATCTTTAAAAACATGAATACTGGTATATTTTTAATAATTTTAGATTCAAAGACCTTTATTCTTAATGTGACACCAGGCTATTTTAGATTCCTATGGCAGGGACTTGCAAATGGATAAGAGATGTCCTGTATAGAGAATCTGGAGGACACTTTTGATTCACAGAAAGTATAGTCTCTCGAGTAGGGCTATATCAGGATTAGCCTCCTGGTATTCATCCCATATTATTTCCCCTGAATCACTTAAGGCCAATTGGAATGCACAGATGGGGCTATAAATAGGGAAGGGTGAATTTCCAAATTGAAAAAAATAAATAGATTGTTGGCAGAAGATGGGTGGAGTGGATGCTGGAGAGGTTTCCCCAAAAATGTCCATGAAACCAAACCATGTCAGATCTGAATGGTAGGAATGGTGTAGGAATTAGGGGAAGAATAGAGATGAAAGAGTACACAGAAGGAAAAGCTTGTGCAAAAGTCACAAAAGCAGTGAGGAATTTGGTGTAATTCAAAAATGAAAGGATAATTTTTAGAGATGTCGTTTGGGGTGCTGAGTTGATTCTTGCCTAAAGCTAGATGTACTTCTAGATTTTCCAGTTACTGGTACCAGCAGATCGTATTTTAACTTTTGAGCCACTTGGAGTTGGATTGTCTGTCACTTGTAACAAAAATATTTCTAACAAGATCTTGACTTAAATGCCACTACCTCAAAGAAGCCTTTATGGACCCCAGACTAATTTGAGTTCCTCTGTTTTATGCTTTCTTAGCATCCTTTTATTCTCTGCCACAAGACCAAAAGCTCCATAATGGGCCTGGGAAAGTGGCTAGTACACAGTAGGTGCTCAATAAGTATTTGTTGAGTGAAGATAGAGATAAAAACCTGAATTAGAAAGTGGCAATGAGGGACACCTGGGTGTCTCAGCAGTTGAGCATCTGCCTTCAGCTCAGATCGTAATCCTGGGGTCCTGGGATTGAGTCCCACATTGGGTTTCCTGCAGGGAACCTGCTTCTCCCTCTGCCTATGTCTCTACCTTCTCTCTCTCTCTCTCTCTCTCTCTCTCTTTCTCTCTCTCTGTCTCTCTCTTATGAATAAATAAATAAAATATATTTTTTAAAAAGTAGCAATGAAAATAAAGGGAATCATGGTTGAGGGGAGTACAGGGGAACGTTGAAAGAGTTGAAGAATGAAACCTGGCAAGGATCAGATGTAGGACGTGAGGAACAGAGTCAAATCTGGGGAAGAAGTGATTTCAAGTTAGAATATATTAAGATTGTGTATGGTGAAAGAGAGTGGTCTAGTTTCATTCTTCTGCATGTGGATGTCCAATTTTCCCAGCACCATTTATTGAAGAGACTGTCTTTCTTCCAATGGATAGTCTTTCCTCCTTTATCGAATATTAGTTGCCCATAAAGTTCAGGGTCCGCTTCTGGATTCTCTATTCTGTTCCACTGATCTATGTGTCTGTTTTTGTGCCAGTACCACACTGTCTTGATGACCACAGCTTTGTAGTACAACCTGAAATCTGGCATTGTGATGCCCCCAGATATGGTTTTCTTTTTTAAAATTCCCCTGGCTATTCGGGGTCTTTTCTGATTCCACACAAATCTTAAAATAATTTGTTCTAACTCTCTGAAGAAAGTCCATGGTATTTTGATAGGGATTGCATTAAACGTGTATATTGCCCTGGGTAACATTGACATTTTCACAATATTAATTCTGCCAATCCATGAGCATGGAATATTTTTCCATCTCTTTGTGTCTTCCTCAATTTCTTTCAGAAGTGTTCTCTAGTTTTGAGGGTATAGATCCTTTACCTCTTTGGTTAGGTTTATTCCTAGGTATCTTATGCTTTTGGGTGCAATTGTAAATGGGATTGACTCCTTAATTTCTCTTTCTTCAGTCTCATTGTTAGTGTATAGAAATGCCACTGACTTCTGGGCATTGATTTTGTATCCTGCCACGCTACCGAATTGCTGTATAAGTTCTAGCAATCTTGGGGTGGAGACTTTTGGGTTTTCTATGTAGAGTATCATGTCATCGGCGAAGAGGGAGAGTTTGACTTCTTCTTTGCCAATTTGAATGCCTTTAATGTCTTTTTGTTGTCTGATTGCTGAGGCTAGGACTTCCAGTACTATGTTGAATAGCAGTGGTGAGAGTGGACATCCCTGTCTTGTTCCTGATCTTAGGGGAAAGGCTCCCAGTGCTTCCCCATTGAGAATGATATTTGCTGTGGGCTTTTCATAGATGGCTTTTAAGATGTCGAGGAATGTTCCCTCTATCCCTACACTCTGAAGAGTTTTGATCAGGAATGGATGCTGTATTTTGTCAAATGCTTTCTCTGCATCCAATGAGAGGATCATATGGTTCTTGGTTTTTCTCTTGCTGATATGATGAATCACATTGATTGTTTTACGGGTGTTGAACCAGCCTTGTGTCCCAGGGATAAATCCTACTTGGACATGGTGAATAATTTTCTTAATGTACTGTTGGATCCTATTGGCCAGTATCTTGTTGAGAATTTTTGCATCCATGTTCATACACAAAGATAAACTCAAAATGGATGAAAGATCTAAATGTGAGACAAGATTCCATCAAAATCCTAGAGAAGAACACAGGCAACACCCTTTTTGAACTCGGCCATAGTAACTTCTTGCAAGATACATCCACGAAGGCAAAAGAAACAAAAGCAAAAATGAACTATTGGGACTTCATCAAGATAAGAAGCTTTTGCACAGCAAAGGATACAGTCAACAAAACTCAAAGACAACCTACAGAATGGGAGAAGATATTTGCAAATGACATATCAGATAAAGGGCTAGTTTCCAAGATCTATAAAGAACTTATTAAACTCAACACCAAAGAAACAAACAATCCAATCATGAAATGGGCAAAAGACATGAACAGAAATCTCACAGAGGAAGACATAGACATGGCCAACATGCATATGAGAAAATGCTCTGCATCACTTGCCATCAGGGAAATACAAATCAAAACTACAATGAGATACCACCTCACACCAGTGAGAATGGGGAAAATTAACAAGGCAGGAAACAACAAATGTTGGAGAGGATGCGGAGAAAAGGGAACCCTCTTACACTGTTGGTGGGAATGTGAACTGGTGCAGCCACTCTGGAAAACTGTGTGGAGGTTCCTCAAACAGTTAAAAATAGACCTGCCCTACGACCCAGCAATTGCACTGTTGGGGATTTACCCCAAAGATACAAATGCAATGAAACGCCGGGACACCTGCACCCCGATGTTTCTAGCAGCAATGGCCACGATAGCCAAACTGTGGAAGGAGCCTCGGTGTCCAACGAAAGATGAATGGATAAAGAAGATGTGGTTTATGTATACAATGGAATATTACTCGGCTATTAGAAATGACAAATACCCACCATTTGCTTCAACGTGGATGGAACTGGAGGGTATTATGCTGAGTGAAGTAAGTCAGTCGGAGAAGGACAAACATTATATGTTCTCATTCATTTGGGGAATATAAATAATAGTGAAAGGGAAAATAAGGGAAGGGAGAAGAAATGTGTGGGAAATATCAGAAAGGGAGACAGAACGTAAAGACTGCTAACTCTGGGAAACGAACTAGGGGTGGTAGAAGGGGAGGAGGGCGGGGGGTGGGAGTGAATGGGTGACGGGCACTGGGTGTTATTCTGTATGTTAGTAAATTGAACACCAATAAAAAAAAAAAAAAAAAAAAGAATATATTAAGATTGGAGTCCTAGCGTGATCATTTACAAAAGGCAGTTAGAAATTTGTATTTGGAGATTAGAAGAGGGATAAGATTGAACAAAGATTTTGCTGACATCAGTACTAAGGAAGTAGATTCTGAGGACAGTAAGAAAGGGTAAGTTCATCTAGGGAAATAGAAAATGCAAAACACCAGCTTTGTAAAGACCATTACTACAAGGACATTGACAGAGAAATATATATATAAGAAGCCAGTAACAATAAACAAAATGAGAGATATCAATACAATGAAATATTATTCCATCATAAAAGAGAATGAAAACTTTGGAAACCTTGAGTGAAAAAGCCAGATACAACAGGATTTGTTTTGTATGATTCTGTTTATATGAAATGTTCAGAATAGTCAAATCTATAGAGACAGAAAGATTTGTGGTTGCCAAGGGTGGGGCACCACGAGGGGGGAAGAGAAGGAAATGGGAAATGACTGATAATGGGTATTGCAGTTTCTTTTCGGAGTGAGGAAAATTTTCTGATATTAGATGGTACTGGTAATGACTGCACAACCTTATGAATATACCAAAGCCCCTGAATTGCACACTTTAAAATGATGAATTTTAGGGTGTGTGAATTGCATTTCAAAAAAAGGTCAGCAAAGGGACACTTGGGTGGCTCAGTGGTTGGCCATCTGCCTTTGGCTCAGGTCGTGATCCTGGAGTCCCAGAATTTAGTCCCACATTGGGCTCCCTGCATGGAGCCTGCTTCTCCCTCTGCCTCTCTCTGTGTGTCTCTCATGAATAAATAAATAAAATCTTTCTTTTTAAAAAAAAGGTCTGTAAGAGGAATAAATTGTGTATAAGACTTAAAGAAAAAAAAAGAAAAAAAAAGACTTAAAGAATAAGGTAAATAAAGCAGATGGACAATTACAGTGAAGCCAGAAAAGACCAAGTAAACTCATTCTCTCTCCAACATTGAAACAAAGTAAAATGTCTTCCATAGAATAATGGTTGCATTTTGTAGTCTTTAAGAACATGGCAACTAGTGCCTTTTAACTATGTGGTTGTGTATTAGCAACTATAAGTGTGAATAAAGATATAATATCTATTTATTTTCCTTTTGGAGCTAATCAGTAACCTGGGATTCACATTTTTCTTCCTTTAAGTCAACATGACTTTGTAAATGAGGTGAAAACATCCCAGAATATTAGAAATGTTAGAAATGTTATGTAGCAAAACACCCTTCCTTTAATTTCAGACAGGATAGTAATTTTTTTAGTGTATGTGATTATTAAATTTAAATGCTTCCACGAAAATATGCATGGAATATATACTGCATCATTTATCATTTAATAAAGATGTATTAACTTGTACAGAACATGTAGTATTTTTAAAATAACTACTAGCATAGCGTTGGTTTTCAAACCAAAAACAGAAGATACTTTCAAAAAGTGACCAGCACTACAAAATATTGCAAACATTTTATTTCAAATGCCAAAAATGGGGGTAGTGAACAATACAACTGATATAAGTTTTTCTCTTAAAAAAAAAAAGTACATTTTAGAGCTCATATGTTCTCAAAAAGAGAGCCAGAAATGGCAGATATATACTCTTTGAGTTTTGCTGAAGAAAGATTTCCATTCTAATGAAAGATTTCCATTCTAATGAATTGCTTTTAGTCCCCAAACCAAAGTAATTTGGGGAAATTTATAAGTCCTAGCCTGAGCATTTGCAGTTGGTTACTGTGAATGTGGGTCATTCTCACTTCTTCCAAGGCTAGGACTGTTCTCTAGTTTTTTTTTTTTTTTTTTTTTTACTTCATTTAACTTGATTTTCTGTTTTATAAGTAAATCAAGTATCATTTTGGTTTAATATTCATATTTCTTGGGAGAGCAAGTAAGCTGCACAGAGTTGCATTCTGGAGAGCTTTTAATGGGATAAATAGAATTCTTCAAATGGCCAGTAGAGGGAAAATGACAGTATGTACTTCTCTGGAATTTTCTATTTTATACATGAATCTAGTTCCATCAGTATATAGAGTGGAGCCCTGAAGGGACTTTATTTACGAAGCAACATAATGAATAAATGGTCTCTGAATACCTCTGTATCTGATGGCCTGGGCAATACTGAGTATTGTATTGATCTGCAAACATACAGAGAAGTATGATGGTGAGTGGGGAAAAAATATTCTAAGCCATCACTGGTCTCCTCTTAGAGACATGGAAAATCTTCATTTAGTCTCTTCCTTTCTATGGTATGCTGGTAGATTACAGGAATAAATTGTGGGATGGCCACGATAGCCAAACTGTGGAAGGAGCCTCGGTGTCCAACGAAAGATGAATGGATAAAGAAGATGTGGTTTATGTATACAATGGAATATTACTCAGCTATTAGAAATGACAAATACCCACCATTTGCTTCAACGTGGATGGAACTGGAGGGTATTATGCTGAGTGAAGTAAGTCAGTCGGAGAAGGACAAACATTATATGTTCTCATTCATTTGGGGAATATAAATAATAGTGAAAGGGAATATAAGGGAAGGGAGAAGAAATGTGTGGGAAATATCAGAAAGGGAGACAGAACGTAAAGACTGCTAACTCTGGGAAACGAACTAGGGGTGGTAGAAGGGGAGGAGGGCGGGGGGTGGGAGTGAATGGGTGACGGGCACTGGGTGTTATTCTGTATGTTAGTAAATTGAACACCAATAAAAAATAAATTAAAAAAAATAAATAAATAAATTGTGGGAAATTTTCACTCAGAATTTTGGATTATAGCAGCTCCAGTGTTCATTTGAGACCCCACAAATTCTGTTTTTCCTTTACTACAGGTTGTAGGGATTTGGTGTGTTTCTTCCTTCGAAGCTACTAACTACTGACATTCACTCTAGACCTTGGGATGTTATTTTGGATTTTTTTTTAAGTGAAACAAGCACTCAGGCCAGGACAGCTAGATCATTTTGACATAGATTCCTAGAGTTAACTCTAACCTAAAGCTCTATTTCTGTCTTGCAAAGTGATTGCTATAAAAAAATGATTCAGATATAGTAATTTTCAATCTATTTAGAAAAGCTTATTAATGAGGTGTTCTTAATATTTGTATCAAGCAACCCCATATGAATTGCCAATTATCAAAGAATTATAATGTAGAAAGTATAACTAAAACTGTATCAAAGATCACTTAATCTTTCCTTGATGCTTTAGAGGCATAGCAGATCTTGCTTTTCATTTTAAATGACGTTATTTATTGAGATGCATGAGTGGCTCAGTCAGTTGAGTGTCTGCTCTTGATTTTAGCTCAGGTCATGATCTCAGGGTCATGAGACAAGCCCTACATCCAGCTCCAGAGTCAGTGTGGAGTCTCTTGTCCCTCTCCCTTTGTTCCTCCTGCTGCATGCACATACACTTGCTCTCTCTCTCTCTCTGTCTCTCAAATAAATAAATAAAATCTTTAAAAAGATTAAAATAAAAACCAAATGAAGTTATTTTATCATCTAATAGAACTCTAAACATTAAGCTGATTGGTTTTTCTCTTGATAACATGATGCATCTAGGTGTGGCTTTTTGAAGTAAACACTAAATACGTTCTTCTTCTCCTTCCCTACACTGTCCCACCATTTTTTTTTTTTTTTGGATGCCTTAGAGCTTTTATTTCTTTATTTCTCAGATAGATGAGAACTCATCATAATTTAGACCCCATTATATTTTTTCCCTAAATTATCTTGTTTAGTAAGATGAAATTATTGCCAATATTACCAATTCACTAAAACTTACATACTTCAATACAGTATCTAATACAGGTTTATGGCCCAAACCACCTTGCTTTCTACTTCCTAGTGCATTTGTTGTCATACTTTTTGGACTCAAGATCCCTTTAAAATCTTAAGGTTATTGAAAACCCCAAAGAATTTTTGTGTATGTGGGTTATAAATATCTACCATATGATAAAACAGAAAAATTTTGAGATATTTTTAAATTCATACACAGATAATAATAAACCATTACATGGCATCATAAATATTATAAATATATCATCAATATTATAAAAATAATTTATTCAAAACAAAGATTGAGAAGGATGCCATTTGTTTTAACTTTTGCAAATCTCTTTAGTATTTGGCCTAATAAACAGCATATTGTATTCTCACATCTGCTTCTGCATACAGTCTGCTGCCATATGTTGTTTTGATTGAAGTACATGAAGAAAATCCAGCCAGACACATAGTCCAAAAAGAGAATGTATTACAATAGCTTTTCAAATGATTTGGATAGATGTCTTTGATATTACACCAAAACTTGACGAGGGCTAGATTATTAAAGACTAGTTGCAGTGTGGAATCTGACAATGTGAATTCTATTATATTAAATTCCATTGGTCTGTCTTTACTCTTTGAGCCCTTCATTTACTTAAGCATAATTTTGTACTATCGTGCATTAGACCTCTGGAAACTATTGGTTCATTGAGTTATACAGGTCCTCTTAATGTCATATTTCTTAAGCAATATAAAAAAAATTGTTACTATCTTGTCTTCAGAAAAGTCTGGAAGTATTGGGAAGCGATAAGCATGTAGAAATTTTCCAAAATTTTGATTTTTGCTTGAAAGCCCAAATCTTATCACTTTATTTGGCAACAAATACAATCAGGGTTTTTTTCCCTTGAAGTGAGAGATTTGCTTTCTTCATTTTTGTGAAAATGCCTGAGAAATAACCAGATCTGAATAATAAGTTTCCCTGGCCATTGTTTATTACATAACTATGGTATTCAATGGAAAAAACAGCTAGTTCAGCTCACAATGAAAACAATAATAAGCATGCTTTTTCTTAAAATAACCATTGTGCTTTGGTATGCAGCAGAAATGCTCTCTGTGTACTTCTTGTTTCTCTCACATGGAGTAGTAAAAGATAAATCATCAATTAATAAAAATTAATCTTTTTCCTTCATCAAGGGCATTCTTAGCAGAAACTGGCTTTGGCTTTTTTTTCTCCCCTTTATGTGGGGTAGAAAGAATAAAAGAAGAATACCTTCTCTGGAGACAGTTTTAAGTGAAATCCAATTATAATGTTGATTTCATCTCATACTTTTAAAGAAAATAGAATTATAAAAAATATATTTTTGAAAAGAATAAAGAAATACCACAGCTGGAAAATAAGACAACATACCATCAATGGACTGTAGTCTTTCAGGAATATCTAAAGAGTGGATGGCAGTTTGTATCAATATAGAAAATGAAGAAATTGTTTTTTTTTTTCAAAGGCCAAGACATAAATTGATGTAGAATTAAGAGCAATTCTCATTTGAGACCTGGAGTAATTTCAGGATCATTTAGGAGGAACTTTGAATGTGTATTGCTAAGTGAAAGAAGCCAGTCTGAAAAGGCTCCATCCTGTGTAATTCTTCTTTTAACACTTTCTGGGAAAAGAACACTATATACACACAGATCAGTAGTTGACAAGGGATTGGAGACAAGGTCAAAGGGATGAATAGGTGGAGCACAGGGGATTTTAGGGCAGTGAAACTATTCTATAGGATATTGTAATTGCAGATAGATGACATTCATTTGTTAAAACCCATACAATGTACAAAACCAAGAGTGAACCATAATGTAAACAAACTATGGACTCATGCTCGCCTCAGCAGCATGTATACTAAAATAATAATCCAAGGACTTCAGTTAATAGTAATATATCAGTAATGGTGACAGAAGGTGAAACTGTGTGTGTGTGTGTGTGTGTGTGTGTTGGAAAGGTGTATGTGGGAATTCTTTGTACTTTCTGTACGATTTTCCAAAAATATAAAACTCTCAAATACAGTATTCTTAAGTATAATGACAGAGCAAACATATTCCAACTATTGTTCTGAATGCTTTATATATATTAACTTTTTTAATCCTTTCAACAACTATGAGTTAGGTAGTGTTAGTATCCCCACCTTACAAATAAGGAAAAGGAATTAAGTAATTTGCATAAGGTCACACAGACAGTAGTGGCACAGCCCAAACAGGCTCTGGAGTCTTGCTCTTATTCACTGCCCTACTATCACTCTTAAAAAATAGTAAGTTGGAGGAATAAGGCCAAATACAGCAGTAATCACAGTATTGTAAATGAACTAAAGGCACTGCTGTTTGTTGTCATTATTACTAATAACTCATAGACTTAATTTTTGTGCTAATTTTTACTGATTTTTTTTGAAACATTGCTTTATATTATTTATCCGTTTAATCTTCTCCTCGTCTGAGACTGGAAGCCCCTAGAAAGCAGTTTGAGAGACTGTGTTCGGTTCTTTGTAGAATAATTCCCCTGGAGCCAAGAGTAGTTGTACATTGGGCACCTATTATATTCATCTTTTAATTTCAGTAACAATCCCTTAAAATTTACTTCCCTATAGATCCTACCTAAATTTGTCTTTTTCTTTTAACCTGCATCATAACCATCACCCGTTAACATTTATTATTTGGTAGGACATTTTAAAGTCCATTAACTCACTTAAGAATGTGGTAGTGACGAAGAGTGCTGCTCCAGATCCATACTGGCTGGATTGAAATCCCAGCTTCACCATGAGTGGTGTGAGTTAATGAGGAGCTCACTGTTTCTCACTTTTCTTTGTTCTAAAAAATGATGATAGTAATAATACCTACCTCATAGGGGTTTTGTGTTGAGGAAAAAGACAACTTTGATTGCCTTGTTTCTAAGTCCCAACGTATTTCATGGGGAATACAAGATAAATGTTTAGCTCCATGGCACATGCGCTGTGTAAGAGGAAACTGGTTATGCTGGATTCATGTCATTTTGGTTTATAAATAGATATGTCTTTTATGATCTATTTTCTTTTAACATCCATTTGTTTTTAGATCTAATCATGAAAACTACGCAAAGGAAAATTAGAATCACTCTCATACAAACGCTTGTTTATGTCATTTTCTGAATGAGTGTCCTCTATCTTTTAACAGCACTTGCCAGGGAGGTGGTTTCAGAAGTCCTGCTGCCCTGGCCCTCAGTGTTCCTATGGATGACTTTAGTTTGTCTGTGTTCCTTAAAGGAACTGCAGATGTGTTGTGATCCTTATACAATGAGAGACACATTAACCCACACTGTCCTGTGCTTGAAGTGTTCAATTTGCTTTTTAAGTAACCACATCATATACTGAATTTCATTAAGTCAGTTAAAATCCCGAGCTCTTTTTACATAAATTGCTTTTAGCTAAGTTTTATTCATCTTCTACGTGTGCAGCCTGTTTTGGAGTCTTCAATTCGGAAATTATAGGTATCTCTGTTAAATTCAATCTTGATTTCTGCCCAGCCACCTATTGAGACTGTTATTTTTTTCATCTTGACTCTGCCAACTGGGTTAGCGTAATTTACAATTTTCTATTATTTGCTAATGGCATACCTTGTTTCAGAAAAGATTTTGGCTCTTAACTAGACAGCTCTCCTTTCTATCCGTTCCCCCTACATTTCTGATAAACATTTCTGGAGTTTGCATCTATGACAATTGAAATATTGAGGAGAAGAGGATGAGTTCATAGACACACCTATTAAAAACCTCTTTCTAGGTTGGCATTGTTCCATTAATGAGTAATTAATCTTTAAAACATAATTGACCAACTAATGGGAATTTAAATAAAAACTTTAAAAAAATGTAACTATCCAGGGATGCCTGGGTGGCTCAGCAGAGCATCTGTCTTGGGCTCCGGGTGTGATCTCGGGATCGAGTCTCCCATCGGACTCCCTGCAGGGGGCCTGGCTCTCCCTCTGCCTGTGTCTCTGCCTCTCTGTCTCTCATAAATAAATAAATAAAATCTTTTAAAAAAATTAACTATCCATCCAACAGCAAATTTACTATTATGCAACCCTGCATCTCTGCAATTTGGAGAAAAACTCAGTAGAATTCTATCCTTGAGGTAATTTGCTGTCTTCTTGTATAACAGTATTAATTAGCAGATATGTGCAGTTTTCTGGATTAATAAAAACTCTTAAGCCTTTTAACTCCTTAAAACATAGTGAACCCTACAGGTCTTTGTATATGTTATTTCTATTGTGAGGATTGCTTCACTTAGCTTAAATAATAGATGAATAGTTGCAACCTCACTTTCTATTTCCAAACTTAAGTTTATTTTCAAAATATTGTGTTTTTCAATAACAAAGATATTATTTCTTTGTATATTTTACTGAAGTCTAGTTACTTTTGTGGTATACATAGAGGCTAAGTACTTCATAGAAATAAAATACTGCACAAATATTTAGGTCACAATTTGAAATGCTTTAAGAGGTTCTACAAATTATGTTTTTTTATGCCATGGGTTTCTTCAAGGTTAATTAGTTCAAATCTCAAGGCACAGTCCTGAGAGTCTAAAGCAAGCAGAATAAGCTAGCATCATGGAATAAAATTTAAGTCAGTCAGCATCTAGGTCCATAGATGTTTTTATGTGTGATGCCCAGTTCAGTGCTAGTTATTTACCTATACTTTTTGTTTTGTAAATATCTTATAAGTCTAGGAGAGAATATTTATATATCAATAATGTGCAAAAATTATGGATTTTGTTGCCTTTCCTGCAGATTTTCTTTATTATTGTTCAGATCATAGCCACAAGCTTTCTGTTGGTGAGAGACATTTATTTCATATCCTCTCTGTATTGAACTTTGTTTATGTTATCTGAAATCTCATGGAATGCTCTTTATCTAGTTCATTACCTCATGTCATCCTCACATCATCCTCACAGATGGGGAAATTGTTAGACTAAGTCAAAGAATTTGGTTACCAGACCTCATACTGCCAATGTTTGAACTACCTCTTTCCTTCGTTCCTCTTTCTTACCTCATCTTTTTGGGAGATGGGAAGGGACTCATCCTATTTTCCAACTACAAGCCTGATCCCAGAATTACCACAATTCCCTTTGCCTTGTCTACTTCCTGACATATGTTAGGCTTTGGCCATTTCTGGGCCTTTAGGTCCACAAAGGGACAAAGTATAGAGAATTCATGCATGGTATGAGGATTAACAATGATATCCTGTTGCCTTTACTTTTCATCATATACACATGCCCATAGAAAGCTCTATAACCTCATGACAATCACTTTATTGCTTTGGTGAGAATGGGAAGTGGGATAGATGGGGAATCTATAATCCTGGGACTAGCATATGTGACACTTACTTAACTAGTTCTGGTTAAATAGATACTGGTATACTTCAATACGTTTGGGTAAGGTTTAGCATTTAGCATTATATAAAAATATTAAAAAGAATAATTAAGACTTTTGGATTTTTCATGTATGTTTTGAGTTTCTTCTCATGTTGCAAGATAGCCTTTCTGTCACTTAGAATATGTCACCGAAATAGATATTATATGCTTCTCATAAATATTTGTATTCATTTTAACAAAATATAAAGGCAGTCCTCTTTCTCAAGGAAACCAATCTCATACTGAACTAGGAAAAAATTATTTTTGCTTGTTTTGCAGACCTTGAATAATGAGATGAGTACAGATGATGACAATGAATATGCAGAAGAAAAGGAAAGTTACATCTGTGCAGTGTGTCTGGATGTTTATTTCAACCCATACATGTGTTACCCTTGCCACCACATCTTCTGTGAGCCCTGCTTACGGACTCTTGCCAAAGACAATCCTGCAAGCACTCCCTGCCCATTGTGTCGGACAATTATTTCCAGAGTCTTTTTCCAGACAGGTAACTCTGCTCTTTCATTAACAGAATTTCCTGATTTTTCTGACTCCTGTTTTGTTCCAGTTCTAAAGGTACTTTATAAATTATTATGAGAAATTATAAATTATTTTGAGAACGTTATTGCAAACCATACAGGATAATTTATTACTCTCCATGTTATAAAACAGTGCTTCCTCAATTCATAGAACTATGTGAAAATCATAGAATCCTCGATGAAAAGAGATTCTCATGTCTAATTCCTACTTTATGATGAGATCTTTTCTAAGACATTCTAAGGGTTTTAGACATCTCCAATGTCAAGGACATTCCATTAAAATTTGAAGCAGCCCTGTTGATGATTCATTCCTCATAGCTGCCTTTTTGCTACTCATTCTTTGGCCCTTGCTATTTCCTCTGGAGTCTTAGAGAGTAAATCTGTAAATAGCTGAGGAAAACTTGTCTTTCCTCCACATTCCACATCTTCTCAACATCCTTATGGTTCTTGAAGTCTTCCTGAATGAAAAGTAAAACTAGAGCAAGGATTTGTTTACCTAAGTATTAGTAAAAATGGAATATAACATACTATCTAAAACATATTAGTGGAGAGAGGAAAAACTAATGAATTGCTAAGAAAAAGTGAAGAATAATAGAAGTAAGCAGAGCCAATACTTACTGAGTGCACAACTATGTGCCAAAATTAGGGGGAAATATGCTATTTCCACATTCTACAGATGAATGTGGATGGGCAGGATACATAAACCATATGACTGTACATAGGAACTATAATTAGATGAAGTATTTGGTTTTAAATATTCTGACACCTAAGGAAAAATAAAAGTACACAATTATATGATTCTCATGATTCAGTAAAAGAAACACCCCACTTCCTAAGAATAAGCAACCATTTTTCTGGCAGTTGAAATGGAATTTTTTATGTGATTTCTCTTCTAGGGCATATTGAAAAGCGGAGTAGTCAGTGTCCTCAAAAATATCCTCAGAGCAAATGCAGTATCAGGTTTCCTGACACTGTGTCTTCTGGTATACTCTGATAAAAGCTGAGGAAATACCAGAGTATAAATTAGGGAAAGTGACATTGCTAGTAGCCAAAACATTATGGTCTAGTTTTCTTACAGAAATAACTTTTTAAATTATACACATAATTGAATTTCATTAGAGAAAAATCAGAACATCCAGATAAAACTATAAACTCAAGATCGTACATAGTCCTAACATTTAAAGACCACCTTGAATGAGTATCCTTCCAGAATATTTTATATATGTGTACTTAATTATCTTTCTTACAGAAAAAGAAATATAATTATATTATAAATAAGGTTTTTAACCTGCTTAGTTTTACTTAAAAACTTTTGTGATTATATCATGATCTACTTAAGCTATCTACTATATGGAACAGTTAGTTTAGTTATTTGTTATTATTTGCTGACATATGGGGATAAATAATTGCACAATCTCTATTTCTTTGCAAGGGATTTCCAGAAGTAGAACTGGCAGTTAAAAAGTCATTGTATGTTTTACAGCTATATATATGTTGCAAAATTGTGTTCCAAAACTACTGTAAGCAGCATTATGCAAGGGCTTATTTTCTCTAAACTCTGGGCATTTTTTTTTTGTTTTCTTTTGTTTTCTTTTTAAATCCCTGGCCCTGACCTTTGCTGATTTTTCTTATGGTTTATTCATCTTTTTCTTGTTTATTAACAATAAGATTTTTAAAAATTAGTGTCAGCTTTTGTCACATGTGGTAAATCATTTTCCTGTTTGTCATTTGTACTTTAGTTATGTTTATTGTGTTTTATGAATGTACAGAACTTTTATATTTTTATGTAGTCTCATGTAGCAGCCTTGCTCTTTATTATTTCTAATTTCAAAGCTAGGTATTAAAAGGTCATACCCACTAAAGAAGTATGTAAACATTTTCTGTTCAACATTTGTTGAATGAGCCATTTTTCCTATCCTAATTGAATTGCCATTCTTTAAAAAGTAATAATTACAAAAATATGTGTGTTTCTTGGCAGCTGTTATTTTCCATTCATATTTCTATCTTGCCCTACACCATTACTTTACTCTTTTTTAAAAGACTTCATTCATTTTAGAGAGAGAGAAAGAGAATGCATCTGCAAGTGAGGGAAGGGTCAGAGGGAGAGAGAGAGAATCTCAAGTAGACTTCACACTGAGCATGGAGCCCTTCCAGGGGCTTGATCTCAGGACCTTGGATTATGACCTAAGACAAAACCAAGAATCAGATGCTTAGCCACTCAGGCACGCTCCCCCATTACTTTACTCTTTTTTTCTTAAAGATTTATTTATTTATTTGAGAGAGAACGTGTGTGTGTGTGCGCGCGCGCGCACATGCCCAGGTGCAGGGGGTGGGGCAGGAGTCTGCTGAGTGGAGCCCAGTGCCAGACTGGATCCCAGGACATTGAGATCATGACTTGGGCAGAAACCAAGAGTTGGACACTTAACCAACTAAGCCACGCAGGCACCTCCCCTATTAGTTTACTCTGAACACTATTCTATGTTGTATGATTAGTAATTCAAAAGTGACTTAAAAGTATAAATTATGTGGGGCTAGTTCATATTTTTAATTGACATTGATATAATACTGAGTGATTGTTATTATGGCATATCACCACTCAATAAAGTTCTGAAATTTCCTTCTTATTTTTTTTTATTTTTTTTCTTTTTTTTTTTTAATTTATGATAGTCACAGAGAGAGAGAGAGAGAGAGAGAGGCAGAGACACAGGCAGAGGGAGAAGCAGGCTCCATGCACCGGGAGCCCAACGTGGGATTCGATCCCGGGTCTCCAGGATCGCGCCCTGGGCCAAAGGCAGGCGCCAAACCGCTGCGCCACCCAGGGATCCCTGAAATTTCCTTCTTAATATCTCTCCACAATTCTTACTAGCTTTCTGCCTGTGTATTTTTGTTGTTGCTATTGTAAATGAGATTTTTTTCCTTTTCTGTTTTCATATGCTTTTGGTAGTACTTTGGCGAAGTTAGTTTACAGTCTTAGAGTATTCCATTAATCTTACTGAACCCTGATAGTTATTATTAAGTGAATGAATCATCTCAGTCACTATTCCGATTGTGGACAAACCAGGGGATAGTTACTATCAAAGATCAGAGTGGGAAAGCTATCATTTCCTAAAGGTACTGAAGATATTTGGCCAATGAATAAGGGGTTGGTTGTGACCATTCTGTTATAGTAGCTCAATGGGTAGAGATAATGAGATTCCCCCAGATTTATTCCATAGAGTATACTTCATCAAAATGATTTTAGCCTGAGTATTATTCAGCTCCCCCAACATAGACCAAGTGGCTTCTGGGTAGCAGATCGCCCCCCCCCCCCCTTGACTCCTTGTTAACCTATCCCCTTTGCCAGTGATTGGTTCACAATTCAGCATGTGGTCCAGTTCTGACCAATGAGATGAAAAGAAAGTTTGTCTTTACTACTCTTAAGAGATGAGATGGAGAAGAAGCCCTCTCTCTCCCATGACATAAACAAGAAAGTGTCTAACAGGCGTAGCTATTGACAACGGTCTTATGAGTAAGTGGGGAATCAGCTTAGTATGAAGCCTTTATTTTGGATGGCAGAACTGAGGAAGGAAAGAATGTAGGGTCTTAATGGCATTGTTTAACTGCTAAGTCAGCCAGCTTTGAAGCCCACCCTACGGATTTCTAGTTCCATTAAATATTAATTTTATGAATTAACTAATACAGTTTGAGTAAATTTTCTGTTAATTTCAACCAAGAGTATCCTAACCAATAAAAGCATATGAATAAAGGTAGTCAACAAAGAAACTAAAAATGATAGTATGATTCACAAAATCTTGAGAGGTTAAAAGGAAAGAAGATAGTATGAAAAGACCTAAATCCTCTTAGATGGAAGTCAACATTATTTAAAGATAATAAATAGTAAAGAGGTTTCTGGAAGGGTGGTATGAGAGGCTCAATCCTCACCCGAGCAAAACCACCATTTAACTGATGAAAATGATGCTTTTAAATTAAGGCCTCTGGAAATGGTTCTCTAAGGATACAGAAAATAGAGAAGCACTTAGTTTTTTAATCTAATATATACCACTATTCTCAGGAAGAACACCAAGACCCTGTAGCATTTGGATACCCACACACAAAGAAATGTGACTTTGGAACCTTACCTTACACTATTTACACACACACACATGCACACACACTAATTAAAATGAAATAAAAACCTAAATGTAAGAGCTAAAGATATAAAACTCTTAGATGAAAACATAGGTGAAAAATTTTTGAAATTGGATTAGGCAATAATTTCTTAAATGTGACACCTAAATCACACAAACAACCAAGGGAAAAAACAGACAAATCAAACTTTATCAAAGTTGAAAACTTGTGTGCTTCAAAGGATATTATCAACAAAGTGAAAAGATAATCACAGAGTGAAATAAAATATTTATAAAATACATATGTGACAAGAACTTAGTATCCAGAATATAGGAGGAATTCTTACAACTCAACAATAAAAAGAAAACCCAATTTCAAAATGGGCAAAGAGTTTGAATAGACACTTTTCCAGAGAAGATGAAAAATGGCCAATACACATATTTTAAAATGCTCAACATCATTAGTTAGTTGCAAATCAAAACTCTGATATCACTTCACACTCACTAGGATGGCTACAATCACAAAGACAGTAACAGATATTGACAAGGATATGGAGAAATTGGAACTTGTGTGTTTTTTGTTAAAATATAAAATGGTGAAGTCACTTTGGGAAAAAGAAGGATAAGTTTGGACAAGGCAGACTCTAAGCTTCCTATGAGATTGGGAAAAGTTCTAGTGTGTCCTAAATTAATTAGAGTGCTTTTATCTTTGAATATGGGAAGGACACCAGTGTAGGCAGGTCTGAGGAATAAGACGTCTGAATAGGTGAGACCCTTCCCATTCATTGACTGACAACCTCACCACATCCTTTCAGACCCAGCAGAAGCACCCCAATGCTAGGTCTATTCAGGGAGGTGCTGTATGCTTCATAACAGTATCTACAGGCCACCTCAAATCAGCAGGCCAAGGACAGGCAAAGGCTGTGGTTTACAGGCATTAGGTGGAGTGGGAGTCATCCAGGTGACAGAGGAGGAATACCCCAGGCAAAGATATCATGGTTTCATTGTGAGGGAAGGTATCATATTTTCTTGAATTGCCTTTCTGACTGAAGCCTTCAAACCAAGCCAGGCACTTCCCCCATTGTGGATTGACTGGAGGATCCTCCTGTAGGCAATCCTACTACAGACCTCTAACCATTGTTCAGGGATCCTAACCCATGGTTATATCATCAATGGGAGTGTCTCAGGTATTGCAAAGGGAGCCACAGGATCAGTATAACCTATTCCCTAACTGTGAAATCACTCAGCGCCATCCCTCGTCCCTGTTCACATGCACCAAACCTCAGCTGGAAGGACTCCTGCTCTTGTTCCACTATTTTCACCCATCAAACTCCGGCTCTCTTTTGATGCCCCTGCTGCCATATGCACTACTCTTGTGTCTTTACTTAGTAGAAGTAGGTGCTGATGAGCAGATAAACTAGTGAACTCCATTGGGGAAAAAAAATTAAATTCTACCTTGTGTATAGAAGTCCCTAACTAAATAAGGAAATGACATTTAAGCTAATCTAGGACTTTAAGTGTGGAAAAGACCTATGATTTTTCACCAGGATATTTTGGCTGTCTCAATAATTGGAGGATGATCCTGGCATCTAGTCAGTGGGGGCAGTGATGACAGATATTCTAGAGTGTTTGGGCCAGTCCTACACAGTGAAGGATTATTCTGTGTTCTGTCTGACATTCTCATGTCCTGCTGGGCTTTATCCAGGACATGCAGCTCATCCAAAAGAATATCACACTTCTCTTTTTATCCACTGTGACAGTCTATTATGGTCTTGGTCTATTATCCCTATTTCCATTAAGAGCATTTCACACTTCCTCTTATTCTCCACCAGTAAGTCTGGTCTGTTCACTCTTATGCTAATAGTGGTTTTGTTCTTCTGTCCATCCATGCCTCCACTCTTTTTTGTTTGTTCGTTTGGCTTGTACAGAATAGTCATGGAACCAGAAATCCAAACTCGTTCTTTTTGTCGGTAAGAGTATCTGACTATGCCATGTTTTCTGGTGCAGTCATCCTTAGGCTTTAAAATGTGGAAATAAATTTTTTATTATAAAAAAGAAATATCAAAGTAAGCATATTTAGAGCAGCTTTTCTCATACTCAGTGAAAATCCACAAACTGTCTTAAAATCTTTAGGGCTTCATAAGCAATGCTTACTTAGCATCTGTGTAAGAGGGGCAAGAAAGTGCCATTTGCAAGAGACCTTAACTCTCCTGGTGAAACTCCTTTTGTGCCCATGTGAAGCACCCATGTGGTACCATTTTTACAATTTTTACTGTATCCATGTACCACCTGAATTATTTGTTCTTAAGAATTTTCTTTGTATCAAGACTTGTTTCCTTACTTACATTAGCCTCATCCTTAGCGATCTATTTGTGAATTTGTTTGATCTAGTTTATACATTTCATCTAATACACATTAAATAGGTAACTTTGTCATGTTTAAAACTTTTTATGCAATCTCACCCAAAATCATTTCACATATTGCTTGTGCTTTGCAAACCAAGTCTTGAAAACCACTGACTTTCACTTAAGGAGGTTAGTCTCCAGAAAAAAACTGAAAACAGAAACACTTAAACAGTCCCTAGGGATTGGAAGTGGAGACAGAAATAAGAAGTGGAACAGATCATTGTTGTTTCATTTTGTTTTGTTTTTGCCCTGTTGGATTTTTTAAACCACAGATATGTGTGACTTTGACAGTTTTTAAAAATTATAAACCAGACTATAGTACTGACTGTGCTGTAGTGGGCAGGGAAGATGGAACCTGATTTCTTTTCACACAGAACACAGAATTATGGTTTCTTGAAACCAGGAATGGATGCTGTGATAACCTTTTGAGGATCCAGCAATATACCCCTGTCAGAAGCCTTCCTCTTAATCTTAAAATGTGACTTTACATACAAAATAATAATGGTATGCATCATCACAATATAAAGTACTTAACGTTTTGTCTTTATCATAGTATAAAACCTCAGTAAATGTGATGGTTAAACTGGGCTTAATTTACTGAATCTCCTCCTAACTTTATTATTCTTCTAGCAGAGAGTGAACTATTTACTCTTGGCTGATGAAACAGTTACTAAAATGATTTGTTCAGTGCTCCAAAGTCATTAAAGAACCTCAGTAAATACAAAGCGAACACCACTGCTTGAGGTGAAATCTTGGGTAAAGGCTTTAACCTGTGAAAGTCTTATAATACTAGCAGATTTCTCCTGGGCTTGAAGGGTTAAAAAAAAAAAGAAAGAAAAAGTGCAAAAAAGTTTTTCCTTTTCATCATCACTCCTGAACCATGATTGCACTCAAGTTGTTCTGTCGCTATACCTAGAACACATTTTTCCCATCTTTGTCTGCCTGTTTGTTTCCATCTTTTCATCTCTAGTCTTCTTGAGGACAGGGACTGTGTCTCATTCTTGGCTGTATCTGATATAGCAAATGATGTAGGAACAAACTAGGAGATATATATTCTATGTGTAGGTACATCAAAGTTCCCATCAAATGTGAATTTGGGGGAAATTATGTTTGCTTGAGTTAAAATTACAAAGTTGACTCCACTTTTGTCTTCTTTCTTAAAGAGGTCTGAATTTATTATCGAAATACTGCAATAGTAATTTTTCATAGTTTTGCCCTTTTACTCAAATTAACATTTAAATCTCCTGTTTTCTTTACTCTAGAACTGAACAATGCCACAAAAACATTCTTTCCTAAAGAATATTTGAAAATAAAACAAAGCTTTCAGAAATCCAGCTCTGCAAAATGGCCCCTACCAAGCTGCAGAAAAGCATTCCATCTTTTTGGAGGTAAGGAAACTAATGCAAAAAAAGTCTGGTAACTTTGTCCAGGGTCTCTTTTTTTAACTAAAATGTTTGTAGAAACATAATTCTGCATCGGTAAGTTTTCAGTGAAGATTTTGCTGAGTATCTTCTTGCTAAAAGCTTCCATATGTATATGAAGAAAATAGAAAGTATAGAATAAGAACAAAATTTGAGAGGAACACATGATTAAATTTACTCTGCCTTGCGATCAATAATGTTTAATATGTAGATAATGAAATTCATCTCAAAAGTGACAGATTTGACAAAAGCACTAGTGTTCTTTATAAAGATTCTGAATATTTCATTATTACAGGTAAGTTTATCTAGTTTTAATATTTTATAGTTGTCCCACAAGTTTAAGACAAGTAGAAAATAGCAGAGCCTAGGTGTACAGAGTGTTTTAGAGGTACTGGAATAGGAATCCAATTTCTGGGTTCAGGTCTGACTAGATGAATGACCTCAGAGGTGTCATAGGAACCGATTGTTCTGTTTATGTTTTCTCATATATAAAGTATGTATATATGTGCAGCCTAATTAATATAGTTGCAAGGATCAAATGAACAAATGTGAAAGTACATCCTAAATATAACTAATTGTACTATACGGATATAGGGAATTATCAAAATAAGGACAAAGCAATCTCTAATACCTTTTTTCACTTTTGAGAATTTGTTACTGTAAAAAGATAATCATACAATATGGACATACTATATAATTTCTCCTTTTATAAAAATCATGGCCAGAACATGAATTACTGTGCAGTTTTAGCATTTACCACTTGTGATATTATAGAGTCTGGAAAGCTTCAGATATGGGGAACTCTGATCTTCAGGAAGCCAGGATGGGGGGAGGCTTCTACATAAGACCTAAAAAAAAATCAGTACTGCAATGACATAAACCGAAAAGAGACAGAAATGGAGCCTATGTGGTTGAGGCAAAAAAATAAGATGATTTATGAAACCCATGAGGTATGAAGAAAGTATTTTAAGGACAAATATAACTTTATACAGTAGTTTGAATAAAGAAAATAGTTTAAAGACATTTTATAAATGTGTATTATTTTATGAAATAGTAATTAACTGTAGAAACTCATCCACGGATTTGGTATAGATACATTTAAACAGAATATGAAAGCAAATGCAAGAAAATCAAGCTTACTTGAAATTTTTTGTAACAAAAAAGAGAAAATTTATAAAAAGAATTATATGCTTTAAAAGATTCCATTGTGCCCTTCTACTGTACACCCAGATTTTAAAAAGAATGATGCAGCTTTCTGATAACCTCACAACTTCCTTCACCTTTCTGTATCCTGAGATACTAAAGCTATGATTTAGACACTTGCTTCTTTGTGATTTCATATTTGTCCTCCCCAAATGATTCCACGGAACTTAAGTTGTTATAAGTTTTACGGAGGAGGTTCAAAGTAGCTTTATTACACAGCCTAACTTAAGAAATACATTACTTTCAAAAAAAAAAAAAACAGAAAGAAATATATTACTGTCAAGAGTCTGCTGAGCTAAACAAAAGCTGAGCCTCAGAAATGAAAGAGTTAAGCCTTTGATCGCTTGGTGCAGTGCTATAAACAGAAGTCTAAAACTGGAGGAAATGCTGATGCCCCTCAATCCCATTGCATTTTCCCTTTAGGAACAGTGCACTAGTCCAGGGTTGGGGGATCGGCGCAGATGTAGGTGTCATTTCACTGTTGAGGGATCCCCAAACAAAAGGCACTGGCAGTTTTGTGAGCACCAAGGGTCGGGGCAGGGTGGGAGCATGGAGAGGAAAGGTGGGCAGGATGACAAACACCTATGAGCAGAATAGCCCTGAGTACTAATTACGAATTCAGAGTGGGTGGAAAAGGTTCCTTGTTCTGCCTCTTTAAAGAGGCCACAGTAGAGGCACCTGAAGAAGTCCTTTGACCAAGGCTTCAGATAAAGAACCTAGGAATGCAGGTGCTAGGCATAGGTATGTAATATGTGAAGGAGCATCACAGGCCAGGGAGACCTCAGGGCAGTTTGTCCTGTGAGGCCAGCCAGGTAAAGCATCTGTGACTGCCTAAGGTCAGGCCTGAAAAACCCTACATGGGATTTTAGTCATTAACCAGACTTCTCATGTATCGGTATTCCTGAATCACCTTCTGTCCTTCTTTGTTCCCATCCTGTTCCCCTGAATTTTGCATTATCATCTCTCTGTACAAGTATACAAGTATATAAGTATATTTAATCAGTATTATTTAATCTTGCTTGTTCTTGAATTTCTGTAGTGCTAACAGGATATATATTCCTCTGCATTTGCTTGGTCGCTCAGCATTATGTTTCTTGGATCCATCCATTTCAGTAAGCATGGGCAATAGTCATTTATTTTTATTGCTATACTATAGTCCATTATATGACCATGGCACAGTTAATCCATTCTCCTGTTGATGAACAATAGAGTTATTCCGTTTTTTGTTACTACAAACAGTGCTCCTATCAACATTCTTTTCACGTTTAAAATTCCTCTAGAATTGGGGATCCCTGGGTAGCTCAGTGGTTTAGCACCTGCCTTTGGCCCAGGGTGTGATCCTGGAGTCCTGGGATCAAGTCCTGCGTCGGGCTCCCTGCATGGAGCCTGCTTCTCCCTCTGCCTGTGTCTCTGCCTCTCTCTCTTTCTATCATAGATAAGTAAATAAATCTTTAAAAAAAATTTTTTAATAAAAATAAATAAATAAATAAATAAATAAATAAATAAATAAATAAGGCAAAATTCCTCTAGAATAAATGCCAATAGAAAACTACTAGGTCATAAGAAAGGTACGTTTTTAACTTTATTACCTAAACCAAACCAGTTTCCTGAACGTACTGATTTATCATCACCTTTGTCTATCACATTTGATATTTTCAGGCCTTTAGATTTTTCCAGTCTGATAGGTATAAAATGGTATCTCATTGGGTTTTTAATTTCAATCTCCTAATCACTAATGGGGAATAAACACAGCTTTATATGCATATTGACAATTGAGTTTCTTCATCTGTGAAATCCCTATATAAATTTGTTCATTTCCCTGTTGATTATATTTTTCTTATTAATTTTTGAGAGTTTTAAAATATTTTCTGGTGACTTCTTTTTCTCTTAGTTGTATAAATAGTAGCTACCATCTCCCAGTTGTGGTTTGTTTTTTGTCTTTACAGTATATTTTAATAAATCATGGCTTTGTGTTTGTTTCACCATCTTTCTGGTCTGTATTACCTGCCTTATGAAATTCTTCTCTTTCCCCAATATCAAAAAGATATCCTCCTGGTATTTTTCAAATAGTTTAAAAATATTTGGAATAGACTTGTGTTGTTGTTTTTTGAATTTTGTGAGGGTTTTATTGTTTGCTTTGCTATATTGTAGGTAGGGATCCAATTACCTTGGGATTTCTTCCCATTTAATCTTTTTCACTCACGATTTATTGAAAATAATTCGTTTCCCCACTGATGTACACAAGTCTGTCATAATTTATATTTCCATGTATGTGAGCCTGTTTCTGAGGTCCTTATTTGTTTCTCTTGTCCTAATTCTTTGCCAAAACTGTACTTTTTAAAATTAAGTATAGGTGAACTACAATGTTCTATTAGTTTCAGGTGTACAACATATTGATTTGACGGTTCTGCTCTAACCAAGAGGATTCTTGGTTGTATATTTTTTTTCCTTCAGCACTTTGAATATATCATGCTACTCCCTTCTGGCTTGCAAAGTCTCTGCTAAAAAGTAGCTTTATGGGGTTTCCCTTGTATGTAACTATTTTCTCTTACTGCTCTTTTTTTTTTTTTTTTAAGATTTATTTGTGAGAGTGCATCCACATGATGGGGGGAGGGGCAGAGGAGAGAATTCAAGCACACCCCTTACTGAGAATAGAGCCTAATGGGAGGTGTGGTCTCATGACCCATGAGATCATGATCTAAGCAGAAACCAAGAGTTGAATGCTAAACCAACTGGGCCACCCAGGCACACTTCTCATAATGGTTTTAAAATTCTCTTTATCATTACTTTCTGTCATTTTTACTGTTAATGTGTCTTGGTATAGTTATGAGCTCATCTTGTTAGGGACTCCCTGTACTCTCTAGACCAGGATATCAAAGAAATTTTCATCTATTTTTTTTTCTTTAGATAAGTTTCATAACCCCATTTCTCTCTCTCTTCTCCCTTTGGGATCCCTATAATGTAGATGTTATTACTCTTAATAATGTCACAGTTTCCTTAACCCATTCTCACTTTTTTTTATTAATCTTTTTTCTTTCTGCTTTTCAGCCTCATTGCTTTCTTAGTATCAGTGAATAAAGCTCATATAAACTTTTACAGAATTCATTCAGCCATGTCTACTAGAATAGACCTATTCCCTTTATCCTATTAAGTGGTATATTGGAAATATTGATGAGTCAAGCAGAATTTTTTTTTCTTTTCAAATTCTTATTTAAATTCTAGGTAGTTAAAACATATTATAATACTGATTTCAGGAGTAGAATTTAGTGATTCATCACTTACATGTAATACCCAGTGCTCATCATAACAAGCACCCCCCTTAATACCCATCACCCACTTAGCCTATCTCCCACCTCCCTCCCTCCATCAACCCTCAGTTAGTTCTCTGTCATTAAGAGTCTCTTGTGGTTTGCTTCCCTCCCTCTGTGTTTTCCTTCCCATATGTTCAGATGTTTTGTTTCTTAAATTCCACAAATCATATGGTATTTATCTTTCTCTAAGTGACTTATTTCACTTAGCATAATACCCTCTTGCTCCATTCATGTCATTGCAAATGGCAAATTTCCATTCTTTGTGATGCCTGAGTAATATTCCATTTTGTATATACATACATACACGCACTATATCTTCCTTATCCATTCATCAGTCAATAGATATTTAGGCTCTTTTCATAGTCTGGCTAATGTTGACAATGGTCTATTAAACATCAGGGTGCATGTACCCCTTCAAAGCTGTATTTTTGTATACCTTGGATAAGTACTTAGCAGTGCAGTTGCTGAGTTGTAGGGTAGTTTTATTTTTAACTTTTTGAGGAACCTCCATACTGTTTTCTAGAGCAGCTGCAACAGTTTGTATTCCCAAGAACAGTGCAAGAGGGTTCCCCTTTCTCTGCATCCTCACCAACATCTGTTGTTTCCTGTGTTGTTAATTTTAGCCATTCTGATAGGTGTCAGGTGGTATCTCATAGAGGTTTTGATTTGTATTTCCCTGATGATGAGTGACGTTCAGCATCTTTTCATGGATCTGTTAACCATCTGGATGTCTTCTTTGGAAAAGTGTCTCTTCATGTCTTCTGCCCATTTCCTAGTGGATAATTTGGGTTTTGAGGGTTGAGTTTTATAAGTTCTTTATAGATTTTGGATACTAAACCTTTATCAAATGTTATTTGCAAATATATTCTCTCATTCTATAGGCTGCCTTTTAGTTTTGTTGATTGTTTCCTTTGCTCTACAGAAACTTTTCATCTTGATGAAGTCCCGATACTTCGTTTTTGCTTTTGTTTCCCTTTCCTTCTGGCAGTGTGTCTAGTAAGAAGTTGCTATGCCAAGGTTAAAGAGGTCACTACCTGTGTTCTCCTCTGGGATTTTGATGGTTTTCTGTCTCACATTTAGGTCTTTCATCCATTTTAAATTTATTTTTGTGTATGATATAAGAAACTGTTTCTGTTTCATTCTTCTGCCTGTGGCTGTCCAGTTTTCCCATCACCATTTGTTGAAGAAACTTTTTCCCATTGGCTATTCTTTCCTGCTTTATCAGAGATTAATTGATCATATAGTTATGGGTCCATTTCTGGGTTTTCTATTCTGTTTCATTGATCTATATGTTTTTGTGCCAGTACTATACTATCTTGATAACTATAGCTTTGTAATATAGCTTGAAGTTTAGAATCATGATGTCCCCAGCTTCACTCTTCTTTTTCAGGATTACTTTGGCTATTCAGGGTCTTTGTAGTTCCATAGGGATTTTAGGATTGTTTGTTCTTGCTCTGAGAAAAATACTGGTGGTATTTTGATGGGGATTGCATTACATGTCTAGTTTGCTTTGAGTAGTATAAATATTTTAACAGTATTTGTTCTTCCAATCCTCAAGCATAGACTGTTTTTCCATTTCTTTGTGTCCTCTTCAATTTCTTTCATAAGTGTTCTGTAGTTTTCAGAGTATAGATCTTCTACCTCTTTGGTTAGGTTTATTCCCAGGTATCTTATGGTTTTTGATACAACTGTAAATGGGATTGATTCCTTGGTTTCTTTTTCTGCTGCTTCATTATTGGTGTATAGAATTGCGATGTATTTCTGTATGTTGATTTTGTATCCTGTGACTTTGCCAAATTCATGTGTTAGTTCTTGCAAATTTTTGGTGGAGTCTTTTAGGTTTTTACAGAGTATCATCTCATCTGTAAAGAGTGAAACTGTGACTTCTTCCTACCTAGTTTGGATGCCTTTTATTTATTTTTACTGTCTGATTGCTGAGGCTAAGACTTCAAGTATGTTAAATAGCAATGGTGAGGGTGGACATCCCTATCTTGTCCCTGATGATTGTAAGGGGAAAAGCTCTCAGTTTTTCTCCATTGAGGAGGATATTAGTTGTGGATCCTTCATATGTGGCCTTTATAAGGTCGAGGTATGTTCCCTCTATCTCTACTTTGTTGGTTTTTATGAAGAGTGGATGCTGTACTTTGTCAAATGCTTCTTCTGTATCAATTGAGAGGATATGGTTCTTACCCTTTCTTTTTTTAATGTGGTATATTATGTTGATTGATTTGCAAATACTGGACAAATCCTGCAGCCCAGGAATAGGTCCCAATTGATTGTAGTGAATAATTCTTTTAATGTATCACTAGATTCGATTTGCTAGTATCATGTTGAGGATTTTTGCATCCATGTTCATCAGGGATATTGCCCTAGCATTATCCTTTTTAGTGAAGTCTTTATCTGGTTTTGGAATCAAGGTAATGCTGGCTTTGTAGAATGAGTTTGGAAATGTTTCTTCCATTTTTTGGGGGGAGGGGGACATTTAAGAATAATAGGTATTCTTATTTAAATGTCTAGAAGACATTTAACATCTGGAAAGACATTTCCTGTGTCTGGAAAGCCATATAGCCCTTGTTTTAAGTTTGTTGGAGATTTTTGATTACTGATTCAATTTCTTTGCTGGTTATGGGTGTGTTCAAATTTTCTGTTTCTTCCTGTTTCAGCTTTGGTAGTGTGTATGTTTCTAGGATTTTGTCCATTTCTTCCAGATTGCCCAATTTGTTGGCATATAATTTTTCATAATATTCTCCTAGAATTATTTGTATTTCTATGGTGTTGGTTGTGATCTCTCCTCTTTTGTTTCTGATTTTATTTGGGTCCTTTCTCTTTTCTCTTTGTTAAGTCTGGCTAGGGGTTTATCAATTATATTAATTCTTTCAAGAACTAGCTCTTAGTTTCATTGATCTGTTTTTTTTCTGTTTTTATATTTTTTATTTCAGCTCTATTCTTCATTATTTCCCTTCTTCTGCTGACTAGGCTTTATTTGCCATTCTTCTAGCTCCTTCAGGTGTAAGGTTAGCTTGTGTATTTGAGACTTTTCTTCCTCCTTTGAAGTAGGCCTGTATTGCAGCATACTTCCCTCTCAGGACTGCCTTTGCATGCATCATTTTCATTTGTGTTTGCTTCCATATATTTGTTTAAAATCACTTCTTTAATTTTCTGATTAAATCTATTCATTCTTTAGTAGGATATGCTTTAACCTTCATGTATTTGTGGTCTTTCCAATTTTTTTTCTTTTTCTTTCAATATTTTATTTATTTATTCATGAGAGACACAGAGAGGCAGAGACACAGACAGAGGGAGAAGCAGGCTCCTCACAGGGAGCCCAATGTGGAACTCAATCCTGGAACCGGGATCATGCCCTGAGCCAAAGGTAGATGCTCAACTGCTGAGCCACCCAGGCATCCTTTTCCAATTTTTTTCTTATGGTTGACTTCAAGTTTCATAGTGTTGTGGTCTGGACATATGCATGGTATGACTTCAGTTTTTTTGTACTTGTTGAAGGCTGAGTTTTGACCCACCAAGTGATCTTTTCCGGAAAAATGTTCCATGTACACTTGAGAAGAATGTATATTCTGCTACTTTAGAATGAAATGTTCTGATTATATCTGTTAAATCTGTCTGGTCCAGTGTGTCATTCAAAGCCATTTTAGCCATTCAAGCCATTAGCTTGTTGATTTTCTATTTAGATAATCTGTCCATTGTTCTAAAATGAGTCTCTTGTAGACAGTGTATAGATAGGTCTTGGTTTTTTATCCATTCTGATACCTTGTACTTTTGATTAGAGCATTTAGCCCATTTGCATTCAGAGTAATTGTACACAATAGTACTGATTCTTAAGAATAAGATAAGAATTGATAGAATTGATAAGAATTGATAAGAATCAGTACTATTGTGTCACCTGTAAGGTTGGTGTTTCTGGTGATATTTTCTGTTTCTTTCTAGAGTTTGTTGCTTTTGTTCTTATTTTCCCCTACTCAATATATCTTGCAGGGCTACAAACCCCGTTAGTTTTTGTTTGTCTGAGGAACTCTTTCTCTCTCCTTCTATTCTGAATGACAGCCTTGCTGAATAAAGTATTCTTGGCTGCATATTTTTACCGTTCAGCACATTGAATATTTCATGCCACTTTTTTCTGGCCTGCCAAGTTTCTGTGGACAGATCAAAGCAGACATGTTTTAAATGTTTTTCTTCCTACAAATTCATATTTTATATTATAAAATGGGTAATGTGGAAAGGAATGGAAATATTCTAGATAAATATGAGCTAGCACTTTATGTCTCTTCTCAGGAACTAGTGCAACTAGTCAGTCTTTGTTCTCTTATCTGAAGTGTGTACCATTTCCAGGCATTGTATCCTCAGTTTATCAGTATCCTGTTAACATGATTTCCAGCTATTCCATGATGGGTGGTTCCCTAAGAAAACACTTTTACATAAATATACATGTAAAGCTAACTAATGAAGAGGTTTTACCAAGATCTTTTGCAGAAAAGAAAAAGTTCCATGTAGATTTTTTTTCTGAATATACTCGAGTCAAAGAAATGAAAAAAAAAGTGATGATTTATCAATCTATGTCTTATTTTTTCTGGCAGATACAAACCATGGAGGTGAATTTCAGGCATCTGAGATCTATTTATGACAATTCATTCATTTCTTGTAAAAGCCTGGGGAATTATTTTATTTGTTCATAATTTTATGCAAAGGTGTTAGAATAATTCTGCAAGTTTATACATGTTCAATATAAATAAGGAATACCCACATGGAAAAGAATGCCTATCCATAATAGAAAACAAAACAGTACATGCTCGAACAGCAGGAGTTTGAATATAACCCAGAAATCTGCCTTCTCAGAAAGTTGGGGGTAAGTCAAGGAAATTTTCAAATATGCCAGACTCGGTGATGCCTTATAGCAGAAAGTGCATTAACCTTTATGTTTCCTCTGAAACTGGAAGAATTTTATTAACAATTTTTTGAAAGGGCTTACAAATTCCAGTGATTCTTTTCCTTTTTATTGATTTTCCAGGGGCAAAATCAGACCCTGTTCCTGATGTAGGATTTACTCGGGAGTTTTAAATTTATTGCAAAAGCCAACCAAGTATCAAAGCCTGACAATATCATAGACTACTTTAAAAACAAGTATTTACATGCATTCCCACTAAAATGTAAAGCATAGATTATAAGAAGCTAGAGAGGATACATAACTGCTCCAAACAGTACACAAATAGCATCAACAATCACACTCAGTGACAGACTTCTATGTTTTTCTTATCACATGCAATGTCAGGGAGCTCACTACCTGAAAAAGCAAGTTTGTACATTTTAACAACTCTATCAGGCAAATTTCTGTTTTGAATAAAATCTCCCTTCTCACAGTTTTCTTTTATTGGTTCAGGTATGTCTTAATCTTGCTTCATGTGACTGTTCTTATAATATACAAAGACACATTTGATGTCCTTTGCAAGTCTTCATTCCACAGGCGAAGTATTCACATTCCTTATGGAACCTGGTTTCTAGGTTGCTTTTGTTCTTATTTCAGAGATAAGTAAGTTTCAGAGATAGTTTCAGAGATAGTCTCCTGTTTCAGAGATAGTAAGAAGACTGGAAACCATGCCAATTGGAAACTGGATACTAATAAACTGAGGATGAAATGTCTAGAAAAAGCAGTTTCCAAGGGGAAAGGACTAAAATTGACAGAGTCATGTCTTCAACTAGTACCCGATAAAAGGTGTAAACTGTTAGCTCACATTTATTTAGAAAATTTCCATCCCTTTTCGCATGACCCAGTGTTATTCTGGTGTTGGGTCACTGAATCCATGGTCTCTAAGGCAGAATAGTTTGGTTAGGCATTGGATTCAAAATTAGAAATCTTTTCTGTTTTAAGAAATGAGTTATGATCCAAATGAATTGTAATATAGATCATACATTTTGTTCAACCATCACCATTCCATAGCTCTTATTTTAAAAACTACCAGCACTTTCATTCTCACTCTTTCTCTCAATATGCACACATACTCACACAAATGTCATCCACTTTATTGTTTTGCTTGTATAGAAATTGCTTTATTAATTCCATATGAAGTTGGATGTTGGAAAAAAATACTACCTTCATTTACAAACACTTGGATATATAACATAAATGTATGCATATGCACATAAATTTAAAACCCACCCACTGACCACCAGGCATCTGAAATTAGCACTAGAGACAGATTCTCATGGTAAGAGAGGGTGGCTGCATCTGACCTTGGCCCTGAGCTGACAATTTTAATTGCTTTCCCTAATACCACTGCTTTCCCTAACTACCCTGCACAATAAACTACACAAAGTTAAACTGTTGAAACATAATAAAGATGATTCTGGTACTGGACAGACACTGGGTTTTTTGAACCTCTGATTGAGAAAGGCTAGAAAGAAAGTGAAGAAACTCTGCACAGCTCAATTCAAATGGACTGTCAATGTCTAACAAATGGTGTCATTTAATTAAAAAAAAAAAAAGATTTCAGCAGTTTTCAAGTGTTCTAATGTCTGACCACTCTATGGTGACTTTGTTGGGGCAATGAGAAGTACACGTATTGGTTATGAATCATTCTGGGAAATTGTGGTCAATTTTGGAATAAAAAATTAAGATTAAGGAGGTGGACCTTAAGAGAAGTAGTGGAAAACTTAATCCATCACTGGGAGACTTAGTGATGACTTTAACCTATTCTCTGATCATGGCGTGTGGTATACTCTTTTGAGTGATGACAGAGATAGGGAGAGTAAAGGTACCCTGACGGTGATTCTGGGTCTGTGCAATAGCTGTGCAACACAAATATTGTTTATATTGTATTGCACCTTTTATCCCAAATGATCTGGAAATGTGAAAGATTTTAGTAGACCTCCACTGTATTGTAGACCTATTATATATTTGAGATATAGTGACAAAATGGAATGCAGGGCTGTTCTCTCTTGGTTTAGCATTGGAAGAATAACAATCTCATTTGATCACCAGCAAAAAAGAGGGAGGGGGGGGGTTCATGGCACCTGATTCAGAGCACAAAAATGAGAAAATAGCCCAGAACCTTGAAAAATAGCAGAAATAATAAGTCAAGCTTATTATTTCTGGTAATAACAGCAGTAGAGATTTCTTCTTCTGGGATATAGAAGATATAATAAGATATATTAAAGTATAATTAATTATAAGAGTAATCAATATCAATGGTACTATCTTGGGGGGATGATAAATTACAAAAATCATATTAATAAATCAGAGAGCTATAGAATTTTAAAAAGGCTAATTGAATTAAAATTCCATTGTGGGGAAAGCCTTCCAGGAAAGTTCATATTGCTGGCTCTTTGCTTCATTGGGAGTATTTACTAAGTCTGGGGATTATCTCAGGATCAGTCTTGCAATAAGCAGAGGACTCTACTAGGAGTAAGAGAAATGAGCAGAAGTTTCAATAACCATATGGACTGGCATGCCAGATTGGAAAAACTGTCCAGACATATGGCAGATTTTCCCCATGAGACATTTGCTAAGAGCTGTGGCAGTACCAAGGACTAAGTAGTTGGCCCCAAAAAGCTATTTCCTGAGTCTTACAGAGTTGAAGAATCAAGTTATAGTATAGAAAGGGGCCTACCATAAATATATAGTAAGAATTCTCCTTAGGAAATTTCCCTTAATTTTAATTTCATTTCATCTTAATTTCAGTATAGTTAATATACAGTGTTAGTTTTAGGTAAACAATATGGTAATTCTACAATACTCTCAAATATTCAGTGCTCATCATAGTAAGTATACTCTTGATCCCCTTCACCTATTCCATCCACCCCATCCCACCTCCCCTTTGGTAACTATCAGTTTGTTCCCTATAGTTAGTAGTGTGTTTTTTGCTTTGTCACTTTTTCGTTTGTTTTTGATTCTTAATGAATTATATGAGTGATATCATATGGTATTTTTCCTTTTCTGTCTTATTTCACTTAGTTTTACACTCTCTAGTTCCATCTATGTTGTTGGAAATGGCAAGATTTCATTCTTTTTATGGCTGAGTAATATTCCATTGTAGATATATGTGTCACATCTTTATCCACTCATCTATCAGTGGCCACTTGGGTTGCTTACATAATTCTGTAATAAATCTAGGGGTAATAATAAACATAGGGATGCATATACCGGTAGTAGAATCAGTGGATCAAATTGTAATTTTATTTCTAATTTTTTGAGGAACCTCCATAGTGTTTTCCACAGTGGCTACTGCAATTTGCATTCCCAGTAATGGTGCGCAAAGGTTCTTTATTCTCCACATCCTTGCCAGCACTTTTTTCCTTGTTTTTGATTGAAGCCATTCTGACAGGTGAAGTGATATCTTATTGTGTTTTTGATTTGCATTTCCCTAATGATGAGTGATGTTGAGCATCTTTCATCTGTCTGTTAGCCATAACATCTTTTATATGTCTTCTTTGGAAAAGTGTCTTCTGCCCATTTTTAAATTGGATTGTTTGTATTGTGGGTGTTGAGTTGTATCAGTTCTTTATATATTTTAGATACTAACCTCTTATCAGATGTCATTTGCAAATAGCGTCCCCCATTCAATATGTTTTTTAGTTTTGTTAACAATTTCCTTGGCTATGCAGAAACTTTTTTTTTAAGATTTTATTTATTTATTCATGAGAGACACAGACTGAGAAAGAGAGGCAGAGACACAGGCAGAGGGAGAAGCAGGCTCCATGCAGGGAGCCCGAAGCAGGACTCAATCCCGGGATTCCAGGATCATGCCCTGGGTCGAAGGCAGGCACTAAACCTTCGAGCCACCCAGGGATCCCCTATGCAGAAGCTTTTTATTTTGATGTGGTCCAAGTAGTTAATTTTTGCTTTTGTTTTCCTTGCCTGAGAAGACATATCCAGAAAAATGTTGCCATGGCCATGTCAGAGAAACTTCTAGCATTTTTATGATTTGATCTCACAGTTAGGTCTTTCATCCATTTTGAATTTATTTTTTGTGTATGGTGTAGGAGAGTGGTCCATTTTCCCTAACACCATTTGTTGAAGAGACTTTTTCCAATTCCCAGTACTATTTTGAATAGAAATATTTAGGATGGAAATCCTTGTCTTGTTCCTGATCATAGGGAAAAAGTTCTCCGTTTTTCACCATTGAGTATGATGTTAGCTGTGGGTTTTTCATACAAGGGATTTATTATGTCGAGGTATGTTCCCTCTAAACCTAGTTTGTTAAGGGTTTCTCTCATGAATGGATGTTGTAATTTGTCAAATGCTTTTTCTGCATCTCTTAAAATGATCATATGGTTTTTATCCTCTGTACTGTTTTTGTGGAAGGCCTGTATTGCTATAAGCTTCCCTCTTAGAACAATTTTGGCTGAATCCCAAAGACTTTCATTTTCATTTGACTCCATGTATATCTCTTCTCTCCGGGTTTGGTGGTTTTCTTTAGTGATATACTTGGATTCCTTTTTCTTTATTTTTTGTGTCTATTATTGGTTTTTCTTTTATGGTTACCATTAAGTTTCTATATAACATTATTAAGTTGATGGTCACTTAAGTTTGAACTCATTCTTTACTTCTCTCCCACATTCTAGGTATATGGTGTCATACTCTACATCTTTTTATTTTGTGTCTCCCTTGACTGATTTTTTAAAATACATTTAATTTTAGTGTTTTTCTGCTTCCTACTCTTCTTACTCCTACTTTTATGGTCTTTCCTTTCTACTAGTGGTGATAAATTCCTTTAACTTTTCTTTGGGAAACTCTTCATCTCTCTCCTTATATTTTGGTGGGTTTTTTAAAAAGATTTATTTATTTATTTATTTATTTATTTATTTATTTATTTATTTATTTTAGACATAGAGAGAGAGAGAGAGGCAGAGAAACAGGAGGAGGAAGAAGCAGGCTCCATGCAGGGAGCCTGACGTGGGACTCGATCCCGGGACCCCAGGATTGCGCCCTGGGCCAAAGGGAGGTGCCAAACCGCTGAGCCACCCAGGGATCCCCCTCTCCTTATATTTTGAATCATAGCTTTGCTATATAGAGTATTCTTGTTTGCAGGGTTTTTTTTCTTTCAGAATTTTGAATTTATCATGCCACTCTCTTTTGGCTTGGAGAGTTTCTGCTGAAAAATTTCTCTGTGTCTTCTGGGCTTTCCCTTATATGTAACTATTGTATTTTCTCTTGCTGCTTTAAGAATCTCTCCTGATCACTACTTATTGCTACTTTAATTACTATGTGTCCCGATGTAGAACTTCATGGGTTAATTTCTGTTTATTTCGCTAGATTCATGTCTTCAGATGAATTTTCTGCCCCCTTTTCTCTCTCTTCTCCTTAGGAGATCGCTATAATGTGAATGTTATTATGTTTGATGATACACTGTGTTCCCTATGCTATTTTTGTTGTTGTTGTCTCCTATTCAGCTTGATTTCTTTCCTTTATTCTTCCTTGAGGTCACTTAGCCATTCTGCTGCTTCCTCTAATCCACTATTTTATCTAGTATGTTTTTAATTTCAATTATTGAGTTCTTCATCTCTGATTGGTTCTTTTTTGTTCTCTTTTTACTTAGGGCCTCATTGACATTCTCCACTCTTGTCTTTAGTCCAGTGAGTATCTTTATGACCATTACTTTAAATTCTCGGACATATTACGCATCTCTGTTTTATTTAGTTCTGTTGCTATGGTTTTGTCCTGTTCGTTCATTTCCAACATATTCCTCTGCCTTCTCACTTTAATTATCTGTATTTGTTTTTTGTGTGTGTGTTAGGAAAGTCAACTACAACTTCTGCTCTTATAAGTAGTGGTCTTATGGAGAAGAAGTCCTACAGTGTCCTACAGTGCAGTGTCTCCTGTGTGTGTTGGGTGTGTCCCAGTGTTGTGGGTCAGGAGCCATTGCCTTTCATGTGCAATAGTTCTCTTTGCCTGTTTTGGGCAGTGTTTGGTCCTTGTGTTGTTAGTGAGCTAATCTGGTGGCCACTTTGGGCTTGAGCTGAGTCAGAGCACATGTTTACCAGAGATAGGGTAGCACCCAACTGCAGAGTGCTTTCCTTGTATTGTCCTCTAAGAAGCTTCCATTGGTTGGTGGGACCTGCAATCTGACCAGATGTCTGTCCCCAACCCCCTGCTGGAGCCACAAACTGGTATGTGTGGTTGTCTTCCCTTTTCCTCATGGCAGGAGTCACTGGAGTAGTGCTGGCTTCTGGCAGGGCTGCTTTCTTACTTCCAGGTTTGTAGATGTGCCCTGGATGTGCTCTGGCCATGGGAGTATGAAAGGAGGCAAATCCTCAGGAGAACACAGGGATGGGGCCTATGCTGTTAATGAGGTTTGTGCATGTCTGTTGTGGGACAGGATTTGGAGTTGCTTTAGCAAACTCCTCTGGCAAGGCTGGAGGGGGAAAATCTCCAGGAGAGGGCGGGGAAGGGTATACAGTCCCAGCATAGTTTGCTATAGGAGGGAACCTGCAGTTGCCCAGACCTCCTGCTGAGGCCAGCTGGGTTGGAGGGGGTGGATCTGCACACATGCATAGCAGCGGGCCACCCTGTAAGTAAGGTAGGTGGAGAATGTTGGCATTGTGGGGTTCCCAAATGTGTCAGTGTATCTAGGCTGGGGAAGGGAAACAGCACCTACCAGGTCTTTTGTTCTTGGAGAAGTTTCCCAAAGATCCCTGCCCCTCCACCACCTTCTCTGAGTTTAGTAAACAAACCTCCTTCACATACACACCACGTGTTTTTCAAACTGCTGCTTCTATGCTGTATCTCAGTGGGGTTGTTTGTTTTGCTGTCTCTTTAAGGGTGAGGATTCATTTTCCTCTAGCCCTCCCAATCTCCAAGAGCTGAGCCCACTGATTTTTAAAGTCCCAGGTGTTAAACCACCACGGGTTATAAAAATTCACAAAATTATGCCCCTCTGGTTTTCAAAGCAAAATTTTGTAGGGATTTGTTCTCCCAATACAGGTTCCCCATATCTGGGGTATCTAGTGTGAGGATCTGTTTCTCTTCACTCTCCGAGTCTGCAGCATCCATCCCTCCTACAGACAGCCCCATGGGTCTACTTAGCTTTCTACCATGTCTCCACCCTTCCTACCTTCTTTGATGTGGCCTCTTCTTTACATTTAGCTGTGGAGAGCCTGTGCTGCCAGTCCTCAGGTCATTTTCTGAGTTATTTACACTAATGTGGGTGTTAGCTAGTTGCATTTGTGGGATGAGGCGAGCTTAGGATCCTCCTACTCCATCATCTTCTGCAGAAATCTGACATTTCCCTTATTTTAAACTTTGTAGGATGAAAGGATAGAGTTCCATTTACAACCTCTTAACATTTACAAAACTCTTAACTAAAAACCCAAAGAACCATGTTCAAGAGATCAAGGCCTGGAAAACAAGAGTACAAATTTCCTGTGGTCCCACAGTGAAATCCATGAGCTTAGGAGATAACGTCCCATTAAAGGAGTGCAAAAAACACAGGATAGGCCACATCCTTAAGCCATTTGAAATCAGAGGTAGATTGAGTCTAGTGAAAGCTGCAATCTAACTTCACCTCTACCTCAGCTTATTAATTATTGGGTTCAGGTGATCAGCCTCTCACCCTCTCTGCCTGACAAAAGAAAGGGTCAACCATCTTGGGAGGAAATAATATCTACTTCAATCTGCATGAATCATTGATACAATACAAAATTATCAGATAAGAGAAGGTTAGGAAAATGTGATCAATAAGCAAGAGAAGAAGCAGAAAATAGAAGATCCTCAGTGATCTAGATGTTGGAGTTATCAGATAGGACTTTAAAATAACTTTAAAAAATTATAAAAAATAAAAAAAAATTAAAAATATAAATAAAATAACTATTTAAACAAATGCTAATGAAAAGAGAAAAAGATGGGCAACATAGGTAAAAGAGTAGACAATGTCAATAAAAAATGGAAGTTACAAAAAAAAAAAAAGACTGGGAATTGTCAGTCACTGAGTCCTATGTTATTAGAGGCTCAAGCCTCTGTTCACAGTCATGGCCTTGGGCTGGCACCTTGTTTTCCTCCTGCTTCTACTTTCTGAACTCAAATACAAGGGGTGCCCTTGCATTCTATCTCTGAAACCAACAAGGACCTTTCTCAGCCAATCCACTATTCTTATTCTGTCTACCTTTCATAGGTTGAGTGATACAAATCTGCTATACTTCTCTGAGTTCTATCTACTTCATCCGTGCAACTGAGCTGATGAAGTAAACTGAGAGTTCAGTCTGTCGCCTTAGTTCTGCTTCTCACTCTACATACAGATCCCAAATTGAAGACCAGAGGAAGAAGCAAGCAGCCAATTATTCTTTTTTTTTTTTTTAAGACTTTATTTATGTATTCATGAGGGACACAGAGAGAGAGAGAGGCAGAGACACAGGCAAGGGAGAAGCAGGCTCCATGCAGGGAGCCCGAATTGAGACTCGATCCCGGGACTACAGGATCATGCCCTGGGCTGAAGGCGGCACTAAACCCCTGAGCCACCCGGGCTGCCCCCATTCTTTAAACCAGTCTACTATAACCCCAGATTGATGAAATTACCTGGTGATTGTATTAATGAAGCAGTGTTTTATATCTCGTTTAGTTAGTGATCCGTTCATCAGAATCTAGATAATATAGTTTACATGGCATAGCTTACTTTTCCTCAGTTTGTACCCCCTGAAGGGATTCACAGAGGATTCACAGAGGATTATCTACCTGAGTTTACCTCCTAGAGTCTTGTAAAAGCAGTCAGGACTTTGAAGCCAGGAATGCCACAGTTCAAAACACCAGGACGCACCTTTTCTATAGCTGTGTTTTAGAAGGGTGCTTTCTGGAATTCTGCAGTGCACAGCATAAGTGAATGTATATAGTCATTCCATATCTTGTTTCTTTTCATGATAAATAGAGCTTAGACGTACAGGTGTGGCTACTTGACCCTTAGGACAATCTCTACAATGAGAAAGATAATTATCCACAGGAGTATTTCATGCCTCTTGGATACTTATGCCTCCACACATAACTTTATTAGAAAGCACCATAATAACCTTAATGTTATTACAAGAGAAAAATAAAGTAACATAGAAGTGCTCATTTAAATAAAATATTTTATAGATGGATTGAAGAGCTGGAATCTATATTCTCAATGATTTCTTAATGAAATTACACTTAGTGCTCAGATGTGAAAGATTTGAAAACTAGAATTTCTGTTTAAAATAGGGCATATCCAACCAAAAGCATTCATACCACCTGTCATGACAGATGCAAAACAGAACAAATTATAAACAGTTTGCATTTCCTCATATAAGTATATATAAATCTTCAGGATTTTTGTTAGTCTAAAATAAAATTTTTTTAATTTGCATAGTAAAAATACTGTTTTCAAAGTGACATAACCAGCTTCTAGGGAATTTGGTTTACATTATGTATCCTATACACTATCCCAGAAAGTAAAATGTAGTCTACTCATACTCATTCTAATCAGTCAGGTGAGCATTTAGCTTGATCATACTAATAAAAAGATAAAGAACTTCCGAGAGAGATAATCATCAGTATTCATAATCTTAATCCAGAATTTCAGGAATTGGGCTTCCTAAAATAGAGCAACTACATAATAAGACCATTATTATGAAACAGAACTTCTCATCTCAGAAAATTTCCAGGTCCTCAACTGACTTTGACAGATGAAAAATAATTTTTTTTTGGATGAAGGAAGAAAAGAGCTAAAGTTTTATTTTGTTTTTTGAAGCAAAAGTTTCTAGGAGTCAATTTCTGTTATTTCACACTGTGACCTTAAATGAAGCCTGGTGCCCTGGCCATATCCCAGATCAATTAAATCAGAATCTCTGGAGATGAATCAAACATCAGTATTTAAAGATCCCCTAGAGATTCCAATGTGCAAAGTACCAAAGTTGAGGTACGTTACTCTAGAAGCTACTAGGACTTGTAGCTATATAGCAGTACAGAATTGTGGATTCGGAATGGGAAGATACCTAAAAAGTTCCTTTTATTTAATTTTCTGACTTCCGGGAAGTAACATATTCATAATATTATGAAGAGTAGATTAATTAGATGGAATGCAATGCTATAAATAACAGAGATGGTGTTTGTTTTACTGAAATGAAATGAACTCTGGCACAGTGTAGTAATAGTTTAATAGTGCATGGCAGTTGTCCATTTGTTTTGGATAGTATATACAAAACTTCACTGAAACTATACTGCAAATTTAAGAAATCTGCAAGTAATTGCACAAATAAGAGTGTAGCCCAGTATTTTGAGAACACTTCCTTAAGAAAAATGCTGTGACGTTTGGGGAGGCCATGAAATGGTTTAGTACTTCCATATTGTATCCAAAGCACTAAGTATTTGTTCATCTGTACTTTATATATGTAAAATATAAAAAATGTAAAAAAATGTATCTGTCAAAAGAGGAAATTGGATTGAATTGGCTATCAAGGTAGTCTCAAAAGAGCAAACAAATTCTAAAAAAGAAATAAAAAGTAACAAGTATCTAAGGAAGTCCCAATTTGTTTCAGGGGACATGAAGAGTATGCTAATAATCTGAAGATACATTTGGAAGTTCCAGCTCTTACCCTCTGGCACAAATATTGCTATGATTTACTGTACCATAGGTGTAGCTGTGTCTTTTATTTTTGCAGTGCACATGAAGTAAAAGGACTTATTATGGCTTAAAATAGATGAATATGAAATGAGATGTATACCAACAAATTTTGACAGCTACTAAAGTATGAGCTCATTAAAATTATGTTAATTTTATGTAATTTAATGTTAAGGATAATGTGAAAACATTTTCATGTTTCCAGATTTATAATTTGCCATTGAGAACTTTCAAATGCCTGAACAGATTAAAACTTCAAATTTTTACCTTACGAGCATTAGGCTTGTGTTACAGTTAACCAGAGCAGCTTGAGATACTTAAAACAGAAAAACTTCACAACTGTACTGGTATTGAAATAGCAGAATATATTTTATAGGTATACTAGATACAATACAAGGTTATATATAAAGGGAGATTTTATAGTAGAATCTGATCATCTGAAAACATTTAGCTTCTATCCCATTATTTTTTCATTATCACATTTAAATAACCTTTTTCCTAAAATACAAAAGAGAGAAAACAATAACATATAGCACAGGGACTGCTTTTTCTTTCATTACTTGTTTCTGGTCTGGGAAGATGAAAGACTATAAGGATAATTTCCCAAAATATACCAAACAGAATTGAAAGAGACTGACTAAATGATTAGAAATTTTGAGTTCACTCAGTAATACATATTATGCTTTCAAGTTATTTTATTCTACATTGCTTATGTGGTATGTCCTAAGAGTTCACAAAGAACAAAAAATAATGAGGTTACTAGTTCATCGTTCTTAATTAAATTATACTTAACATACGTGCAGTGTTGGTTTCGGGAAGAAAATCCAGTGATTTATCACTTACAACACCCAGTCTCATCACAACACCCTCTTTAATACCCATTACCCATCTAGCCCATCCCCCACCCACCACTATCAACCCTCAGTTTATTCTCTCTTCCCTTTGTTTTCCCCATTCCCATATGTTCAACTGTTTTCTTTCTTAAATTCCAAATATGGGTGAGATCATATGGTATTTGTCTTTCTCTGACTTATTCTGCTTAACATAATACATTCTAGCTCCATCTATGTCATTGCAAATGGCAAGACTTGATTCTTTTTGATTGCTAATTTTCCATTATATATATAATATATATAATGGAATATATATATATATAATGGAAACATTTTATATATAATGTTTTCTTTATCCATCCACATCTTCTCTATCCATTCATCTGTCGATGGGCATATAGGCTCTTTCCATAGTTTGGCTATTGTGGGAATTGCTGCTATAAACATTGAGGTGCATGTGCTGCTTTGAATCAGTATTTTTGTATCCTTTGGGTAAATACCTAGTAGTCCAATTGCTGGATCATAGGGTAGTCCTATTTTTAACTTTTTGAGGAACCTCTATTCTGTTCTCCCTCCATACTGTCCTCCAGAGTGGCTGCCCAGGTTTGCATCCGCACCAACAGGGCAAGAGAGTTCCCATTTCTCTGCATTTTCACCAGCACCTGTTGTTTCTTGTGTTGTTAAGTTTAGCCATTCTGACAGTAAACCATAGAACTCTTAGAAGAAAATATAGGGGTAAATCTTCATGATCACTGGATTCTTAGATATGACACCAAAAGCACGAACACTAAAAAATTAGTTGAACTTCATTAAATGCAGCCTACATAATAGAAAATATTTACAAATCATATTTCATAAGAGGTTAATACCTAAAATATATCAAGAACTCAATAAGAAGACAACTGAATTAAAAATGGGCTGCAGACTTGAGTAGACATTTCTCCAAAACTATACAAATAGCCATAAGTATATTAAAAGAAGTTCCACATCATTAGTCACTAAGGGAATGAATGCAAATGATAACCATAATGAGATCACACCTATTAGAATAGCTACAATAAAAAAAATTTAACAGAGCACAAAACGTGTTGACAAGAATTGTGGTAAAGTAGGAATCCTCAAAAATTGCTGGTAAGGATGTAAAATGATGCATCCCACTGCAAAAACACTTTGGAGTTTTCTCAAATGCTAAATCTAGAACTCCCATGATTTTGCAGATCTGCCCCTGAATATATATCCAAAAGAACTGAAAACAGGGATTCAAAGAGATACTTGTAGCCTACTGTTTACTGCAGCATTATTCATCATAGTCAAAAAATGGAAGTAATCCAAGTATCCATACAAATCAATGAATAAATAAATGTGGTACATACATAAATGGAATATTATTTAGCCATGAAAAGAAATGAATTTATGATCTCACTCATATGAGATACGTAGAAAAATTCATTGAAACAGAAAGTAGATTAGAGGTTATCAGGTACTGAGAAGAGTGGGAAATAGAGAAGTTATTCTTTGATGGCTACGGAGTTTCTCTTTGTGATGATGGTGGCACAACTTTAATGCGATTGAATTGTATACTAAAAAAATGGCCAAAATGGCAAATTTTGTGCTGTGTATTTTTTGCCAGGATAAAAAAAAAATTTTTTAAAGAAAACCATTTCTTTTTAAAAACCATGGTATTTGATTAACAAAAACAAAACATTATAAATTTTTATGATTTTGTCTGATAACTTTATAAACTACAGTTGACCCATGAACAACACAGATGTTAAGGTTGCCAACATCCCCACATAGTTGAAAATATATACTTAAATTTTGACTCCTCCAAGATTACTAAAAACCAACTGTTGAGCAGAAGGCTTGCTGATAAGGTACAGTCTATTAACACATATTTTGTATATGTATTATCTACTGTATTTTTACTATAAAGAAAGCAAGAGAAAATGTTAAGAAAATCATAGGGAAAAGAAAATACATTTAAAAAAAAATTAAAAAAAAAAAGAAAATACATTTACATTACTGTATATATATTCATTGAAAAATAAATCCACTTGTGGGGCACCTGCGTGGGTCAGTGGGTTAAGCATCCAACTCTTAATTGCAGCTCAGGTCATGATCAGGGTCATGAGATCAAGCCCTACATACATCAGGCTCCATGCTCAGCAGGGAGTCTGCTTAAAATTCTTTCCCTCTCCCTCTGCCTCTCCCCCTGTTCTCTCTCTCCCTCCCTCTCTCTCAAATAATAAATCTTTTTAAAAAAATCCACTTCTAAGTGAGCCTGCACAGCTCAAATCCATGTTGTTCATGGGTCAACTATATATTGAAAATTAAACTGATGTTACAGAATTATAAGTAATCCACACATATTTTAACATATTCATTAGAAAAAATTAATTTTGCAGGATTTATACAATTGATTCTGGTATCCTAAAAATACAGGAGATAAAGATGACATTTAAAATCCATTTTGTATTAGCTTTTCAAGTCTATTAACAGGGTGACTCTATACCTACTTTTGACTGTAAAAATATCACTCCACCTCTGCTAAGGCCTACTTATATCAATCAACTTGGCACTATAAATGTCTTATGTAATATGAAAAAGACAGCAATAAAATACCATGCTTCAACCTTTTGTCTGTCCCATCACACATGAAGGATATCACATGCCTCCTTTTTTTTTTTTAAAGCATCTAGCTACATGTAAGATGTAGGATGGGTAAGGCTGGAAGGTATCTTATTATCCTCATTCATCATCTCCAGAAACTGAGTAAGAAAGGTGAAGTAACTTTCTCAGGATCACCTAGTGTTCAACTAGCAGAACTGGGAATCAAACCATCCCCTGGTGAGAGAGAAGGAACTAGGTTCAAATATTAATACAAGTTACTTTACCTCCCTTAGTCAGAATTCCCTTATTTATAAAATGTTGATAAATTGTATGCTTACTGCCATGACTGTAAAATAAGAATCAACTAATAGTATTCTATCATTGTTGTTCATTCCACCACATTTTAAAGCCCTGAGCATGCAGATAGTAAGTATGTCCATCTTGCTCAATGATATACCTGAGGGTTTTATCCAGTGCTTAGCATATGACTGAGAGTTCTTTCCCTTTTAATACAAACTTCAAAGTTCTCTAAGCTAACCTCTAAAGAATATTTTTTCTTAAGAACTACAAAATGCATCTTAAATACATTCATAATAATAATCCATTCCTGCTAAAAATATATTTGGGAGGCCTGATTTGAGACATCCTCAAAGGCTAATTATTCATTATATTTCTAATATCTTTCCTTATATACAGGCACTCACTCATCCATCCATTCAACAAACACATTTAGTACCCAGTATAAGCACTCTGAAAGTTGCTACAATTGAAAAAAATGTATGAGATAATTGTTCACAATCTTTATGGCTCTGAAAGAGTCTTCAAAATAATGGAACCTGGGGATCCCTGGGTGGCTCAGAGGTTTAGCGCCTGCCTTCGGCCCAGGGTGTGATCCTGGAGTCCTGGGATTGAGTCCCACGTTGGGCTCCCTGCATGGAGCCTGCTTCTCTGTCTGCCTGTGTCTCTGCCTCTCTCTCTCTCCCTCTCTGTGTGTCTCTCATGAATAAATAAATAAAATCTTTAAAAAAAATAGGAACTTACTTTATGGTCTTTGATGGTGAACATAAAATTGAACCATATGGAGGGTGCAGGGATTGAGAGCCTTTATCTTCTAGGATATGAGAAAAATCCTTCTGAAGTAAAATAGTTTCTATAAATTAGATTTTATAAAGTGGCAGAAGTACCTGTTTGAGATTCTAAAATGCTGGTTCTTCTTTATATCCTTTCTCAACCTGATGGTGACTTGGAGATTTTCTTCACAGTCCTTTCTCACTATAATTTCACACAATGAAATTTCTCCAAGAGCACTTCCCTGTATGAAGAAAAAAGAAAAAAAAGAAAAAACAAGTCAGATTCAACTTTTGGAGTTATCACCCTTTCCTTTAATAGTTATATAGATCACTGTGAATTCTGATTGAGAATCACAAAGTAATGTTAAAATAATTTTCCTTTGACTCCTGAGTACTCTGCTCCACATTGTCGTAAGCTTTATGACTGAAGCTGACTGAGCAATCTCTGTCTGGTATATTGGTGGTTACTGAGGAAGATGAAAAAAGACTACTATAGCCTCTCAAATTGATAAATGCTATACCCAGAAGCAACGGACAATATTTTCTTCAAACAATCATTTTCATAGGTTAAGTCTCATGGCCATGCTTAAATTTCTAAGGGACAGGGAAGTGCAAAATAAATCAGGAGATCAGATCATTTGTGCAGAGCCCTAAATGTACCACAATTATGCAAGTTTTAGTCCAATGTGTTTGAAAATCTTCATAGAATGAATAATGTATAAAAATTCCAAAATCAACTCAAGAAAAACTTATAAAACATGAATAGACCAGCAATTAATAAAGAAATTGATACAACATAAATAGTTGTTGGTATTTAAAAATTTACCCCCATATCTAAAAAGACAACAGGCTCAAATAGTTTTACAGGCTAGATTTAGCAAAGCATAAGGGATTTTAATTTTATGCATATTGTGTCAGAGAGTAAAAAGGACAGGGTCTGAGATTTACCCTATTTGCAAGCTAACAAATTAGTCTTCCACTTTCCTGGATGCTTGCAAAAAGTGTAAGATTTTCCTGGACCAGAAACAAAGGACAGTCTGTTACTTAGAGCAATAGCCAAAACAGCCCAGTTGGTGATAGATACCTGAGCCTTTCTCATAGGATGTTACAGATAGGCCAGGTGATATCTACACACAGTGGGGTATGTTACATGGAGAGCTCTGAGCTTATAAAATTCAATTATATTTTATTGTTATTATTTTTTAGAGAGAGAGAGAGCACACAAGTGGGGGGTGGGGACAAGAGAGAGAAAGAATATCCTAACCAGTCTACATACTCATCCCAGAGCCCAATGCAGGCCTTGATCTCATGACAGTGAGATCGTGACCTGAGCTGAAATCAAGAGTCAGATGCTCAACATCTGAGCCATCCAGGTCCCCAAATTCATTCTTTTATAACAGCTTTAAATATACTATGTTCTAAGGCTACAATCAAACCTTCCCAGAAGGGGACATCATGCCTACTAAGACTATGTGCTATAAGAATATCTTTCAAAAAAAATAGTACAGAACAGAGGCAGTCATTACTTTTGTTTGCAAGATATGCAGATACCCATGTAGAACTGTCACCTATTTGCCAACATATTTTATAAAGCCAATAAAATCATGGTGAACCAGGGAAAAAATAACATTAAACAGAAAATTATACACCAATCTTCCTTACAAACATAGGAATAAAAATTCCATGTAAAATTTATAAAGCTGAATTCATCAGTATATGAGAACGAGTATCATGAACACATGGAATTTATTCTAGGTATGAAGGCTTGGTAAAATATTGGAAAATCTATCACTTTGATCCATCACTTCAATAGATTTTAATTATCCAACATTTTTAAAAATCTGTGCAAATCCACCACATTAGCAGATTAAAGAAGAAAACCATATGAACATCTTGCAAGATACAGAGAAACTATTTTGACTGACCAAATGGTTATGTTTAATATTGGCACAGAATCCAAATTTTCCGATCTCTTGATGAGAATGATTTTCCCTGCACTGTGCTTTTTTTTCCCCCACCATAATATGTTGGGGGAAAAAAGAGTATGAAGTTTGTTTTTATTGTGTTCTTTTTTAAAATGTTTTATTTATTTATGAGAGACACACAGAGAGAGAGAGAGAGAAAGAGAGAGAGAGAGAGGCAGAGAGAAGCAGGTTCCATGCAGGGAGCCTGACGTGGGACTCGATCCTGGGTCTCCAGGATCACACCCTGGGCTGAAGTTGGTGCTAAACCTGCTGAGCCACCCGGGCTGCCCTTTACTGTGTTCTTTACTTTAAAATAGCATAGTTAGAAGGTACTAATATTATAATATTATTAGATACTTTTTAAACCATATCTGAATGCCAGACTAATTATTATTAGTTTGTCATCCATAGTAGGTTGAGGTTAAGTCCATATGAAAGTGAATTCCTGGTGCAGAAGCTTTCATTCCATTAATTCCAATCCAAATTCTCTTGGAATAAAGTAGTTGCCCATATTATAATATATACATCGACTATTATGATAGTTTTAGGCATACTATCTCCCAGGCCATGCGTTTTAAATGAGGGCAAAGATTGGTTTGGGGAGCCACCAAAAATCCTAGATAGTATGTTGGTTTGTGGCCCTCAAAAGCTTAACTCTACCTGACAAAATCTTATTCCTTCCTATTTATTTTTTCTCATTAGGAAGAAACCAGGTTTAAGTTCATTTATTGATTAGAATACTCAAATTTACCTTATTTTCCCCTTATGGGGTTGCTAATTTTTTAAAAAACATTGAGAAATATTGTTCCAGACTCCGTTCCTGTTTCAAGAAATTCTATGTCTTAGAATATCTTTAAATCCTCAGCCACTAACAGATAGTAAATATATTCTCTGTAAATATTGAATAGATCTCATAGATTCAGTATCTGATACCCTGACCATCTACTTAAAGCTAGCCACTGCCTTGAAGAAATCAACTCACACTTTAAATAAACATTTAGAAACCATTTTGTTTGAATCATCAATGGTCAACTCATTGATTTGTTCAGAAAATATAGACATAATACAAAGAACAAGCTCTGGCAAGAAAAGGTAGCTTCTTCCTCATATTAACAACAATACTAATGATAATATAAGAAGAAAACTCTAACATTCACTGAATCTTTATAATGGACCAGGCCTGTGCTTTGTATGTGTTAATTCATCTAATCCTCAGGATAGCCCAATGAATTAGATCCTTTCAGTGTGATCATTTTACAGTGGAATCAGTCACCGATTACTAGAATTAATCACTGGTTAGTATTCTGGCAATTTTCCTCATGTCAGTTATCTAATACTTACCAAGTAAAGTATCTAAGAGGTGATTTTCCTTTTGTCAGATTTTGATTAAGAAATTGCAATCATCCCATCCAATTTATAGCTTTAGAAATTCCAAAATTGTTACAAAAACCTACTAACTCCCCACTTAGAAAAAAATTAAGCCACCTGGGTAGCTCAGTTGGTTAAGCAGCTGAGGATCCACCCTGGGCATGGATCATGCTTAAGATTTTCTCTCTTCCTCTGACCGCCCCCCACACTCCACTCTCCCTCTCTCTCTCACAAAAGAAAAAAAATTAATAAATATTAAACAAGCAATGATCATTATCCACCTTACCTATAAAAACTTGTTGCCTGAGCCATCCTGGGTCACCATCACTTTCTGGTGTTCAAAGCTGAAAATAAGCAAGAATGAGGAGACTTTTAGAATTAGAAGGGCACTACTAGTCATTATACCAGGCTAACAAAGGTAAACTGAGATTGTCCTGAGGAAACCAGCATATATGATCTTGCTACTCATAATGCTTTATCTTTTGTGCCATTCCTTCTTCTCTTAGCTCTACTTTTTTTCTTTCTTTTTTCTTTTGCTCGACTTTTTTCTATGGCTATTCCATCAATACCATTATTCCTTTGACCCAAGCAACTGAAACTTGAATCTGAAAAATCTAAGGTTTATAAATAATCCTTTAGGTCAGAAAAATCACTTTTTTATATAATACTAATTTCCAATAACAAGGTTACCTTTTCTCCAGCCACTATTTGTGATTTGTGAAGAAGATTTGAAAAGGAGTATCAACTATTTTGGGAATATTTGTGTTTATGTGTAAAGTTAATTTTTGAAAGTGACAAAAACTCTTCCCACTTCTCTCCTACACCAACAGAAAGGCCTTTTTTTTCTCTTAAAATAAGCACTTGGTGCTTCGATCATCTTAAGCTATTGGGATTGAAATCCCCTTAATACAGTCCCCAAAAAAGAACACCCCCAAGTTGGATACAAAGCAATCTACTGGAATGTGAGAAAAGAACATAAAAAAGTATATTCTGTTTATCTAAGCTTTACTAATATTGAGTGAAGACTAACAGTGGCATTCTTACATGTTATGAGGGCACACAATTTTGGCTGAGGAAAACTGGGAGTCTAATAACATAGAAGGGCTGACTTCATTTGTGTGTTTTGTATGTGTTACAATATGTGAAAGTTGGCATATGCTCAGTTAAATGGATTTTACATTATACTCTCTAGTTTTAGATAAACTAGCAGCACAAAGTACACAAGAGACTTAAATATTCTGTAAAGAAATCACATGAGAGAGAATACTAATAAGGCAAACAAAAAAAAAAGAAGGGAAGAAACATCATCCTAGTGTAAACATTATGTAAGCTATAAAAATTAATAATTAAAAAATAAAATGTGATAGGAAGTCAGCCAAAAACAATTTAAATTATTAAAAACCTATTTGAAGTATGGCCCTCTAATTTCTTCTAAAATATCATTTCCCCTTTATCTCATCCTTTTTAATTTCATGTTTTAAATCTACATAATACAAGTAAATATAATTTACAAAGACTGAGAATTATAAAATACTGATGAAAGTAATTGAAAAAGACAACTATTGGAAAGCTATTGCATTTTCATTGACTACAAAAATTAATAAGATATCCATACTACCCAAAGCAATAAAAGATTCAACATAATCCCTATTAAAACACCAATGGCATTTTTACAAAAATAGAAAAAACAATCCTAAAATTCACATGGACACAAAGGACCCCAAACAGCAAAGGAATCTTGAGACAAAAAACAAAGGCATCACATTTCCTGATTTCAGATTATATTGCAAACCTGTAGTAATCAAAACAACATGGTCCTGGCATAAAAACAGACACATATACCATCAACTTACTTTCAGTAAGGGTGCCAAGAATACACAATGAGGAAACAATGGTCTCTTTAATAAATGCTCCTGGGAAAACTGCATTGCCATATGCAACAAAGGAATGAAACTGGCCCCTATCTTGTACTATACACAAAAATCTATGCAAAATAGATTTAAGAACCATAGAAGTCTGCCAGAAAACACTGAGGGTAAATTCCCTGACATTCAGCTTTGATAACAATTTTTTGGATATGACCACAACTCAAGCAAGAAGGTAAAAAATAAACATTTAGTGAGATTATTTCAAACTAAAAAGCTTCTCCATACGAAAAGGCAACCTACATATGAGGACAAAATATTTGCAGACCGTACACCTGAAAAGAGATACTGGAAATCTGCCAAGAGATTTTAGGTGCTCTCACAACAACAAAAGGGTAATTATGTGGAAAAATGGATATATTAACTTGACTATAACTAATATATATATATATAAATATATATATATATTTATAATGTTTTATCCCTTAAATATGTATAACTTTTATTTTAAAATATAAAATACATAAACAATCATCTAGAATTGTCCTTGTTCAAAGAAGTTTGACCTTAAGGAACCATACTACCCAAGTGAGTGACTACCATCCTGCCATCAAAATAAGCAGCCTGATCTTAGAGCCTAATATTTAATATTCTATTATTAATAATAGAATTAATAATATTCTATTATTACAATAGATGAACCAGAATCTGCCTCAAGCTTGAGCCTCACAGAACCTTTATCACCAGAGTTACTAGCAGCTACCAAAATTATAGCTTTCCCATTGTTTATTGTATTGTACCCCCTCACTAACACTAATAAGCACAAAAGTACTTAAAGTGGGCATTATCAAGCCAAAACCAAAGATTATGACCAGATTATCAGTCCTTTGAAAATTGATTATTTTTAGAAACCTTTGAAACTATATATTGGTCAGCCAACAAAAAGAGGTTGCCATTGGGCAAGCTTATACTCAAGCTCTAAATAACAAACATGTACTTATTACAAAGCAAAAGAACAGTATTTCACAAGGAGATGTAATATTTCTTAGAAATATATCCATTAGTCATAAAAGAATTATCACTTTTTTTCAAGGTGGATGCCTATATATATATATATATATATTCTGCTTCAAAATATCAGCCGGCTCACTTCTGGGCAGGCACCCTGGGAGATGAGAGATTTTGGATTTCCTCACTTAAGGTCCACATGTATGTATGTTTTCAAAGCATATGTGTTCACAGTTTACAAGGAAGAAAAAAAATTCCATATTTGCCAGTGAGTTATATATACACAAATACATCTGTATCTCCATCTCTATTTACACTCACCTCCATAGGTCTATCGTCTCTATCTCTCTGTAGGTATATACATATCTAGTCCTAAATTCCCTCCATGTGTCTCCTGCCCTACTCTGTCCCTCCAGATTGTTATATGTATAAATCTACCAATGGCTTCTGTAGAGAGAGAGTGGAAGGGTTTACTTCACTGCCTGAAAATAGAGGGCTATAATGTCCGAAACATGTCTAGCCAGGTTGGCCTCAGGACAAATGGGATTTAGCTTTGTCTAGAGAAGCCATGTGGAAGAATGGCTCCCTTAATAAGGCGGGAGGTAGGCTGTGTCAGAGTGTTTGGAAGGCCTTTGTACCCTCGGGGTGGCACTTCTGCACACAGTACATAGAGCTGCGTGTGGGGCTGCAGCCACACTGGAGTCCAAGGCCAGCCGCCCCAGAGGAGTCTCAAGTCCAGGAACCTGTACTGTCAATGGGTGGACTGTGCCATACATATCTGCTAGCTAGCAGGGCGCACTAGCTTCTGTACAAACAGTAGCTACCACTCTAGAAAATAATCTGTTAGAGAAGGTGTCCAAGTGGAAGCTGGGGGAACTATGGCTAGGAGGTTGTTAATAGTAGCATTTTAGGGTGAAGCCCCAGGGGCTTTGATCTGCAAGGATATCCTCACCCAACTGTACAACCACCAGGGTCCCACAAAATATTCCTATCACCCTCTGGTCACCCTGGCCTGGGAATTAGGAACCAGGATCCTAATGTCTACAGGACATCCTCTTTGGGACTTGTAGGCTGTGTCCAGTCTTGGTGATATTCACCCTCAGGCACTGACTGGTGACTACCTTCACCATAGGGACAAAAAAAATTCCACAAAATAAGCACAAAGCAGTGCAAATGGCCATTTGGCCTGGTCAGCTAAAATCAGGACTCAGCACTTGGACTGTCTTGGCAGCTCTATGGTTTCCAGAAATGCTCTGCATTTAGGACCCCACCCCCAGTAAAGATCTGTTGCACCCTTTGTAGAGTCCCCCTGAGTATTCCTTTCTTTACTCAGTAAGGCAGCTCTTACACCTCAGCTAAAAACTGAGTTCAGAGAGCCACCAACTGCCTGGAAAGAATCCCATGGTCGTGTTTCCACTAGATATTCCTTTATCTGTATAGTTGATGTAATCCCTTAGCTGAGGCCAGTGGTTTTTCTGGTACCAAAACATAAGCACTGTCAAGTACATACTCTGAGACACAAACTCACACCTACCATTATTAAATACTACTTGACTACATTTAATTCCTGATATAATTAGTCCCCTTATCAAAAAACTCTCATCAGCTCCATTTGGCTTGTGTAGTACACATAGTTCAGTTTCAGAGCCCTGGGTGGCGAAAGGATACAGTAGGGGATTTTTGGTATGTTTGTACTTTTTTTGTTCAATGGTTGGTTGGTTGGTCTTATGATTTGCTGGCACTTGGAATCCAATGAAATGGCTGACTGGTTGCATTTCTTCATTTCCTTTCAACCACTGAAGTGACTTTTACTATGCGAAGAGGGTTTTTTGTTTTTGTTTTTATAAAAAAAAAAACACCTTTTAATGAAATATTAATTGGCACTTTCAGTACTCTCATGTTCTTGGAAAGGTCTTCTCCTTCCCCTATGTTCTTAAGCAGTGCTTTGGTTTTAGAGCTCATGCCTCTCTTGACATCCCCTGCAAAGCAGTCAAGAGCATGAAAAATCAGCTAGAGCCAATTCATACACAAAGTGATGGAATATAACAGAGAACAAACTATTTCTGTATGTGAAAACTAGGGAGACCTGAATCATTATCAGACTGGGAATAGAATTATGTCCATTGCAAAAGTCCATTGGCAGCATCTCTACTTACCCTAATATTCCACATTCACCCTAATAATCCCATGCATTTTTTTCAAGGGTGTGGCTACATTATCACTTTACTTTTGAGATTTGCTTTTTATGCGCCAATCTCAAGTAGGCCCATGCTTTAATATCTATAAAGATTAGAAGTAAATTTCTTCAAAGGTATACCATTTTGTCTATGCAGTTTACTCAATGCTAAAAACGAGAGACATTTTTCTCATAGAACTTTGCTCAAATAACAAATTCTCAAGGAATGAGATAAAAGGTTAAGTTGGTGATCAGAAGTTAAAAAGAAAAAAAAGCAGTTGTGACAATACAACCTGAATCAAGTTTAAATTTAGAAATTGCTCTCATGTGAAAATAATTTAAAAATTTGTAAGGATCGAATGTGATTATCAGATGGCATCGATGAGCGATCAGAGACCCAGAGATCCAATAACTTGCCCAAGAAACTGACAGAACAAAAATAGTCTCCTGACTCTATATCCCATACTTTATGTTAATTTTACTGCTCCTGCCCTTGAAACCCATAACTAAGAGACTTCTGACAGTTTGTTATCATTGAAAAAAACTCTCAGGAATACAACATACCACTCAGTGACATCAAGATACGCTCGGTTCATGGTACCAATGTTCATAATGCAGCTTCCTTTTTGAGCACGTATCTTAATTCACTGAGCTTTAAAATAATATGTTCATGCATCTTTCTAGGTTTCCACAGACATGCAGCTCCTGTTACAAGAAGGCAGTTCCCACACGGTGCACATAGGATGGATTATCTGCACTTTGAGGATGATAGCCGTGGATGGTGGTTTGACATGGATATGGTGATCATCTATATTTATTCAGTGAACTGGGTCATTGGATTCATTGTGTTCTGCTTTCTTTGCTATTTTTTCTTTCCGTTTTAGGAATTTTCATACCTTACTACAGTTGAACAATCACAAATGATGTAGATAACAATTACAATTAAACCTTTTTAAAATGTGCTTTGAAGTTTTTATAATGGTGCATTATATAAACTGTTGGTGTTTATAGAAAGTATGAGAATAATGGACTTATTTATTAATGTTTTTCATGTAACAAACTAAAGTTTATTCAGGAGCTGGTCTGTCTAGCACTTAGCAACAATGCACTATTAATTTCATAATTAATTTCACAATTCCTCCTGGTTTAGGATTTATGGCCTCTAATGTTATGATACCACTTTTGTACTGAAATTGTAAAGACTGAGGCTTTTCCTCCACTTAAAAGTAGTAAAAATACAGAATGAAATGATAATCTGGGTAGATGGTATCTTTGCTGAAAAATAATTAATCAATCACCACTTATTCTTAGGCAAATTATGTGCATTACAGATAAATTTCATTTTCTGGGAACTAATCTAGCAGGGTGTATTCAGTTTTGGTTTCCAATTATCTCAACTTCTTTCCTGTTCTATTATGAAGAAAGCAGGCTATTCTTTATACAGACCTAATAATAGCATTAGTGCAACATTTTTAATTATTATATGAACAGAATAGTAAATGCAAAAAACTTGAGACCGATCCCCACCAATAGAGAAATACATTATTTGCAGGATTACTCACCTGAAGAAATAAAAACTTGCTGATTTTCAGTAGTTCAAAAGAGCAATGCATGCCCAAAATGTAACTAATTTAGTGATTTGTTTAACACAGAGATTGTCAAATATATTGTAAATGTGCAATAAAGAGTGGCTTTTAAATTTTTTTCTTTGTTATTATATAATTTAATATCTAGAATAAGGAATTGTTGGAAATAGGCTTTATAGATATATATAGAAGGAAGCTGGCATTTCTTTTTACTTATTATTATAGTATTATAAGCCTTGGAATTGGTTTTCCCTTAATTGAAAAAAAAAAAAAGGAAATCTGAATTATTCCTGTAAAAGAAACAACACAAGTATCCCAGTTTCAGAAGTGAGAGAACTCAAGCGCAAAAAAAAGTGAGCTTCTTTATTTCCATCACGAAGGTGGTCTTTGTGTAAGCTATGAGCAAAGTGTTGATTATGAACTACTAATCCAACATTCCTACCCTGTGTCGTCACATATCTGATAATGCGGTAAGCGTATTTTGACACAAGCTAAAATATGCCTACCACACTAAAAATAGCACCATCCAAACAAATTGCGACCGATGAGGCTTCAAGAGTTCAGGCTAGGAGACATCCAAATGTAGCCTTATTACTACTAATTGTATTTCAATAAAAGCACCTATCTGATGGTACGTGATATTCCAAGAAATATGATAGAATAATACAGGTTTTTATTCTTACACTGTTATTATTGTGTTTAAAATTATATCTGTGAAAGAAAGTGGTGTACATTAGACACTATCAAAGATAGAAAGCAGAAAACCACAGTTTATAAACGTCAATTTTTGCTCACATATCAAAATAAATTATGCTTATAATCTAGTGACATATAACTAATACATTGGTAAAATGATGTTTTTGACAAAGCTCAATGTTCCCTTACGGAAATAAAAATTGGTGTTTATAGTAACCAGTTTATTGCTCAAAGTGGAAGTAATACATGTCACGACTGAAAAATTAGCAAAACACATATAGAGGGGCAATATTTTAAGAACTTTAAAATGAACTGCAACCATTTCCAACCAACACCTGGCTTTCATCTCTATCAACTATGCTTTCGTTCATTCCTAAATTTAAGAGTTGATTATAGGGGTGCCTGAATGGCTCAGTCAGTTAAGCATCCAACTCTTGAACTCAGCTCTGGTCTTGATCTCAGCGAATTAAATATAAATAAATAAAAATAAAAGTCAATTATAGGTTATACATGAAGCAAAGTTACTAGTATAATATAGATTTCTCAAAAAAACAAATTTCATTTCCAATATGAATGTATTAGCTCAGTGATAACATCAGTCTATAGATCTGTATCCACAAACTACAGAGATAATACCCTTAAATAAATAAAATAAATACCTTTTAAAAATAAGAAAGCATCGTCTGGAGAACCATTCTAAATGGCTTATACAAATCTTCATAACTTAGTCTGAGAATAACATCATTTGGCATATTAAAAGTAAATTTAGAAAATTATACATTGCTAATTTTACTTTAAAACATTTAAATTGTATGCAGATGAAGCTAAAAGCTGCCAAATATTAAGAAGGGCAGCATTTCCTAGAGCCACCAGTTTATTAGAAGCCAGCTAAAACCTGAGACAAAAAGAAACCATTTTCTCCTGGTATCTGTCAAACAGTAGCCATCCAATAGATGATTAATGAATTTATAAGGAAAAATAAACTTAAGAAAATAAAATTATAAATATATGCATGAGCTTAAGAGTGAAACAAGAAATTATATGTTGATCTTGTGTAGTGATTTCTCACAAGTATTGATCATGTAGAAACACATTTTCCAATAAAGAACAAAGGGGAAAAAAAGAAAAATCCTAAAACTAATCAAGTACAGTAATAATAATTATTAAATAATATTATTTAATAAGATTTCAATTTCTAAGCTATCACTATCAACAATTTGTGTTTCTACTGAGCTTAATTACTGTGAAGGTTCATTTTAAATACTCTCATATATGCATTTTATAAGTGCCCAAACTTAAGTCACATTTCTGAATTCTTTCAGTAGGTAATTATTTCTTGATTTAAAAAAAACAAATTCACAAACTAAAATCAGTTCATTTTATAGTCAGTAGAAGCTAGGGTAATCTAAATTAGACAAAACATAAGAATCAGAATTTGTACAAAGAATCACCAAATTCAAGAATAAAAAAAACAATATTTCTCAGTCTGCTATTAATATAATAATGCCACCCTAGTATTAAATGCTAAATATAACAGCAAAGCCGTTTCTGCCTTGGAATCTTGATTTTAAAGCACTTGGAATGGTACTACCAAAAAAAAAAAAAAAAAAAAGCCAATAAATAGAATTATCACTTATGCCTTCACTGTGGCTAAATGAAGATAGAAGTTTTTTAAAACTTGATTTTTATCTGGATCATTTGTTAAGGAATGCCTTAGAGAAGAGAACACTCTGATTAAATGGAGTGACAGTTTTTGAATCTTCATAGATTCTGCAGTTGAATGCAGAGCACACTGTCAAAAAGCAGTGTTCCTAAGGTTCTGAATATTTCAACATGCTCAACTTTGACTTTCTTGAAAAGTTTCCGATTTTCAGTAATTCTCAATGTAGGCATTAAGTTCTGTCAGTGTACACCTTTCTCTGGAAAGCCTTTGTTTCCCTTTTTTACTGAAGACGACGCTATAATAAACATTGCTTTGATACATTTTCATTTTTATATAGATCTTATGAGAAACATCACTGAGAGGTATCTTTAGGCCCTGGTATCAACATCCTATGAGAATAGCACATGTCCACTGCAATGTGCATTCACTTATCTTATAACCATGCTTCTATTACAGGTTCAGAAAAATAAATACTTTGCCGTTCACAATCTCTCACATCGTGCAATAGATGTACTTTGAGAATCATTTTTTTATAACAACACTTCTAAAAATAGTTATTGGACCATTACCAAGTTTTTGGTTACTCCTTTTTACATACGTCACTATCAGTAAATTAAATACTGTTAAGACACAGTCCTCAGTTCCTCTTACTCTTTCACATCTTTATAAGCCTAAGAGCTTCAACCAAAAAATATCTAGTAAGTATAGACTGCCCAGTAAATTGCATTTTTATTATTGACAGCATAGCAAGAGATGCTATTGCTCTTGCAAGAAACTGGTCAATATTTTAATTGCTTTACACATGTCACCTTGTCTACCAAGAAAACCACAGAAAAAAAAAAAAAAAAAGAAAACCATTAAGAGGAAAAGGGAAGTGAGAGAGGATGACATTTATTTATGAAATTTCTCTAACTTAGATACTTAGTGGGTCACATTCACATATTAACTAATTTAGTTTCCTCAATACTCTTTGAATAAAGATGATGTTAACCTCATATTATAGTTGAGGATGAGAAGTAACGTGACCAAAGTCACAGAGCTAAAAAGTGATTGATTTATCTTCATATCTGACCTATTTCAAGACTTAGAAGACCTGTGCTCTGTGCTGTCAGTAGTATCAGATTAAAATTTGATGAAGTTGGATAGTCACTAAAGACTCTCTGGTAATAATACTGCTAAAGGAGCTTTGAGAATATGAGAGATGATCTGAATCAAGAGCGAACTATTCTCACTTCCTCTGCAACAATTTTCATTGCTTGTACCGATGAAAAACTTAGCATTTGCAGGACACTATTTAATACGCAAAACTACATTTGATAAGAGGTTCCATCTTGTGTGCAAACTTAGATCGATTTGTCATGGTTACCTTTATTAATAAGGATTGTGAGGCTCCATCTTGGCACCAAGAAGAGTGATCTGATCCATTGGTGATGTCCCTCAAATATGGGTGAAGGAGACTGATAGGGAAAATCGATCCACGTCAGGTATTTAGATAAGGGTGCAGAAAGGCATTCGGGTTTTGGAAGCAGGTCTTACCATCTGTTGAGGAAAAAGAAAAGTGTAGTTGGGTGACCATAATTGACAACACATGTTATATACTAATTAAGGCATGAAATATAACTAATTGTAAACTACAGTCCTTTACTTTTTTTCTTTTTGCCTCAAAACAGAAGATTAATAGGCACCTACTTGTGCATTCCAGAGATTTTTAAGACATGATGATGTAGTTACAGTGTAATTTAATTTTCTCATTTTAGAAAAATTTTCACCTGTCATTTAAAAAAAAAAAAGTATACAGTCCTGATTCACAAGTTCTACAGGACTAAATGGATGCTACTGGTAATATCTATTCTGATCCCAGTATTTGAAGGTAAGTATATAGTTTAACAATCAACCTAGATCAAAAGTCAGCCTCAGCATTACTTGTTAAACCTTCATAGGCTCACATTACATCTTATTAAATGCATAGTTTTCAGAAGGGGTGGGATAGGCTTGGGTATCCACATTGCTGATAAGCTACCAGGTGGTATGGCTCTGCTGGCCCAGGAGCTACACTTATAGAAAAGCAAGAAAATAAAAAAAAAAAAACCTCAAATGAAAAAAAAAAAAAAAAAAAAAAAAACCTCAAATGAATCTGGCATTTCTGTCATTACAGTAACTGTTACTCATTTTGGCATTTGAGAATTATACTATACCAGTTATCCAATATTTGGGAATTGTAGTGAGTTGTGCTATAAGCAAGTTTAAATAAGTCAATTGAATAAACTTCTGAAATTACTTGGTGGCTGCAGTGTGTTGTTTATTTAAAATCCATAAATCCAACTTTCCCCCTTTTTTAAGGAAAAAACTTACTTCTCCTCTTTTCCCTATCTTCTCCTATTACCCACCCTTTGGCCTTCTATCTTTATCTAGAATCTAATTGAGAACAAATGTGAGATTATCCTTATCACTAATAGCATATCTGGAGAGACATAATAAAATATACTGTGACTTTTCTTCTTACTCAAATTTTTACTATCCATTACATTTGCAAAAATCAAGAGAACTCCTTACCATCTCAAGTTATACCACTAAAATTTGCTTAACCTTTCTTTCCTCATTTTCCTCACCTGTAAAACTATGCTTCATTAAAAAATAAAAATAAATAAATAAAAAACTATGCTTCATAAAACAGACCTTCACAGGGTTCTTCTGAGGTAAAATTCAGTTCACAAGAAAAGGAAGAAACAGAACTAAAAGTTCTTTGAGAAAGACAAAGTTCATGCAAAGACAAAGCAATATTTACCAATTTTTAGAAATAGCCAGGTTATTTAACCTCTCTACTTTTGTTTCTTCATTTGTAAAAAAGTAAAGGAAAAATAGTATTGTGGATTAAGAGATAATGCCAGTGAAAGAAAGCAGTCAGTAAATGTGTTTCTCTTTTATTTTTAAAAGATTTATTTATTAATTTAAGAGAGGGGGCACAAGTTCGGGAGTAGTAGGGGAGAAGGAGAAGTAGACCCCCTGTGAGCAGGGAGCCCGATGTGGGCTCGATCCCAGGACCCCAGGACCATGACCTGAGCCAAAGGCAGACATTTAACCATCTGAGCCACCCAGGCATCCATCCTTCCCCTTATTTAAAATCTTATTTTCAAAAAGCCTATAGGAAAGGTCTTTTTTAAGATATTAATAAGGTACAAATGCGTTATTATTGTTCATGCACAACTAGAGCCTTTAATTACCACCAACTAAATCTTACATTCCCTTAAGCTGACAGCCATAGTATAGCAAAAAATTGAGTCATTAAGTGGGCCATTAGGCAAAATTGGATTATAAATCAAGTTTTCTAGCCAACAGAATGAAGAGTTGCTTCTATTCTTTCAGGGTCTCACTTTCTTTGAGCCAGAGATTGAGTAGCATCATGGCACTTGGCTACTGGCACATGGCCACACCAAAGAAAGCATTTTACTGAGAACCTGATGCAAATGTTTAATGCTATATTTATAAAATTATTCAGAAGGTTGAGGAATAGGATTTCCCATTTTTGATGTTATCCAGGAAGTTTTATGTTGGATAAGAAAACATTGTGTTCAGCATTTGTTTTCTTAACATTTAAAATGATACTGATGATACCTACCTACAAAATTTGAATCACAGTGTTCTTTTTCTTGTAGCAGCTAACATAAAAAGCACTTGGTTTCATAAACTCAGTCCTCAAATAGTGCTCTGAATCATTTTTTGCACTTGTACCTTTTTGATGCAGCAAGCCATTCCATACCAATCTAGAGAAAACGGGGCTTCATTTTACTTAGTTATGACTTTGTATAATAGTACTATAAACATAATAATCTAGCCAGTAAATCATAACATTTACTCAGAGTACATCACTGAGCTAGATCTCTGATCGTAAACCTGAGAATATCATACCAAATTATCCTTAAACAGCTCTTACTAGATTTATTTCAAAAAGATTTTATACATACTTGGTAAAGACAATAAAGGATTTACAGACTAATTATATAATTTTCAACTACACTTAAAATATTTCTTCACATAGGCTATTAATCCTTAATGTAATAATAAGGGCAATTTTTTAATAATTTGAAGTCAATCCTAAGCTTATATTTTACAAGCACTAAATACCTTACAACATACTCCATGGTGTTTTGTTTCCTAATATAGAAACAGTCTTCAACTAAGAACAAGTTGTTTTCACAAAATCTTCCTTCTAAGTTTATTTTTCTTGGAAATTAGAATATGTTTCCTCATTTTAAAAAAGAGTTATAGTAATATTTGGATTCCTACTTTAATCCACAAAATCTCATCTAAAACACTCGCACAGCTTTTCAATTCTAACCACCACCAGGCCCTATTTCCCTGTCTCGCTCTAGACACTGGGAATATGTTTATTTCATTCAATAGCAACACCGACCCCCCCCCTCATAATAAGGTGGTGAGTAAAGAAAGGAAAATCCTCCTTGTAGCCACCAGCACATAAAAAGCATTTCTATATAATAAAAGGACTTAGATGAGCACTGTCGGAGAAATGTATAATGTGAGCTATGTATGTAATATTGAATATTCTACCAGTCTCATGTCAAAGTAAAAAGAAACACATTTTAATAATGTGCTTAACCTAATTACATTCAACATGTTATTTTAACGTATCCTTAATATAACATCAGTTTTAGAATAATGGGATAGATTGTGTGTTTTCGGTTTTAAGTCTTCAAGATCCAGTATTTATTCAACAGGGCATGTCTCAAATGAGACCAGCCACATTTCAAGTGCTCAGTAGGCACGTTTGGCTAATAGCTGGCTGTTGCATTGGCCTGGCATTCATCAGGCCATCAATCAACATTGAGCCAGGGAAGAAAAAAAATCAAGGTGTCCATTGCATTACGGAAAAAGGACCATGTTTAGGAATTAGACCTTACACAATTGTGGAAAAATCTGGGAAAATAAAGGTCTAAAAAGGAGAACTGAAAAAAACAAAATCAGAGAAAAATCTTCCTAAAACGTTAGAAAAGGGAAATTTCAGGCAAGGGTGGTGGCGAAGCCATCTAGCCGCTGCAGCGGGGCCACAAAGAGGAGCTGGTCTCTGTAGAGCTACTGCCTCTGTTCAGGGATTGCTGTTAACCTGTAGCCCAAGGACAGGGGGTGAGCCTGGAGTCTCCTGGTCCTAGAACCAGCTGTCAAGAAGAGCTAAATGCAAATCCGGAGAAAACAAGGACAACTTGGAGTCTGCTGGCCCCTCTACACCAGCCTCTCATTGCCTCACACCACGAAGACCTTCAGGCCTAATGGCAGGTGTGTGGCTTCTAATTTTCACATCTCATGCACATCTCTCTTTCGGTCAGGTATACCTGACATCATATAGGAAGGGGATCTGTGAAAAGTATCATGAACTTAGCTAAAGAGGCATAACACGAAGTCACTACAGTGAAACCATACAGAAAAAAGGATTCCGAGAAACATCATTGCAGCTTAGCCAAGTTGACACAGTAAAAAGCACCACAGCCCCCTAGGCCTAACTGATGGCAGAGCCGGCTGTGGGCTGAAAAACACCTGTTACCCAAACATCCATACGGGTGGTTCTGCTTAGCAGGAGGAGGAGCTAGCATCTGGTCGATGATAAATGCACACCAGGTACCATCCAGGTGTTTCATATATAGTCTATTTGTATACAGTATATCCTATATGGTCTTTGTATTAGTATCATATTTCTCACAACAACCCTAGAAGACTCCTATGACCATGTCCACTTTATAAACAAGATTAGAACTCAAAGAGGTTAGGTGACTTTTCTAAGGTCACACAGCCACTATTGAGTGGTACAACCAAAAGTCACACCTAGACGTGCCTACTTCTTGAGGCTTCATGTACAATTTTCACTGTACCTAAGAAGTCCAATTCTTAATTTAGGAACTCTAACAGTGTGTCCTTCCATGGTTGGAGAGCAAGTCTTACTATATATATATATATATATATATATATATATATATATAGTAACATTACAATCTCACTAAGCCTTTGGATACCGTCCTCTACCATATAATAAGGCATTTTGACTTCATTTAATATAGTCACATTTTGGGTCCAGCCAGTTGACCAACCAACCAACCGTTTAGAGCCCTTCCTAGCTCTTTCAGCTAAAACACTGAATCCAGAATCTCTGATGAGTGAGCGCAATCTAACTTTATATCCCTTCCACCTTGATAATACACCTTTAATATCCACTCTCACATATTACCTCTAGCTTTTCATCTATTTAACTTTTTAAAATCATTCAGTTCTTTCTGGTGTGTATCACACCTCTTCCTGAGTCACAGCTAGTACCTCATCTTTTGAGAGTTGCTGTGGATTTGAACCTAGTTGTAGATCCAGAAACAAAAAGGAGTGTGGGCTTGTAGGTCCTGAGGATGGTCAGGAGTGCCTTTGTAGACACCACCTCCGTTGAGGCACTCATGAATAAATAAATAAAATCCTAAAAAAAAATAAGTAAGTAGGTTGCTAGGGAGGAAAAAGTAAAACACAAAAACCTTGAGGTAAGTAGAGTGCCAAGTTCCAAGGCTATAAAAGTGACAAATTACCATAAACCTCATCAATTCAAGATAATTGGGGGGAACCCTAAGAGGCCTCGGTTAGCTGAATTCCGTTTTAAAGACTGAAGATTTATAATCAACCTGTCAATATATAAATGGCTTGAGAAGCTCGCTTAAAATGTTCTATTTTAAACTCTTATATGTTTATACTATACACTTTCATTTTATAAAGGGCTTCCAAAGAAACTTATACATTCTTACTCAGCCCTGTCTAAATTAATATGCACTTAAACAAATACTTTTTAAAGCATTATACTTGCTACCTTTATAAGTAAATAACTTCAACTGTAAAAAACCTATTTTATTGACACAATCTGAAAAACCATTTTACATTTACCATGTTTCCCAAGTAAAATGATGTGATCTGTAACCTATAAGGTAGATGTTCAGAGTTCATAGCAATAAATTATTAAAGGAAAACACTAAAGCCACAGTGTAGCCAGGTAATATTCCATTTTTCATTACCTGCTACCTTTTGTCTTTATCCTTTCTGATACTCTCACTCTAGTTTTTCTCTGTGAATGAGTTCCCTTTGTTTTTGAGCTCCTGGATTTCATTTCCCCCAGCTCCTAAAGCTTTCATATAAAACAGTACATATTCTCACAGCAAAACTCAGCAATAACACCTAGGTATAAGGTCTCCCCATTCAGTTGTTCAAGAGATAAAAACAGTACGTGATCAATCGCAACTTAATTTAATGAATAAATGCCCACTTGATCTGTGAAAGATGCTCTTTTGACCATGATCTAAACTCCACCTAAACACCAATCACATTTCCTGAGGATTTCAGAACAAATTCTTATTACCTAGGAATCTATATACTCCTTCTAATTAAAAAAAAAAAAAGAGTTCAGAGGGGCACCTGGGTAGTTTAGTGGTTGAGCCTTTGGCTCAGAATGTGATCCTGCAGGGAGCCTGCTTCTCCTTCTGCCTATGTCTCTGCCTCTCTGTGTCTCTCAGGAATAAATAAATAAAATCTTTAAAAAAAAATAGTTCAGAAATCTATCTGGTATCTGATTATTCATGTGAAAGCTAAAAATACTGCCGCAAAGTTTTCTACTCCTCTCTGCTTTCTATTATCATGGATTGATCTGAGATCATCAGTACAAATGTTTATCAACACATGCATTTTGGCTTTGGGAGGCTAAAAATAGAAGGAAATTGAGTGAAAGTTGCACCACCTGTAAAGCCATGCTTCGGGGAACAATGCTATTGTACAGAGCTCATGGTTACTGTTATTCACTACTTTATCCAGACATTAACCATGTGTGTCTTTTTCCTTCTACAAACTAGGAAAGCACACACATGATCTCCCCAGAAAAAAAAATGTTCCTTTGCTGTAATTACATGCATAGGTACAGCTTATAGGTGAGAAAAAGGAGGAGGTACGTTTTACTTTCATAAATTATAAACTTAAAACTATCAGAGATATGGCTAGGAAAATGATTTTATCAGCTAATGAATTGTAAGCCCTTTAGAAATTTGGCCCAATCTCGAACTACTGCAAGGTGAATTTTTTGTCATAGTTTACTGATAAATTCTGCAATATTCCCTCCTTTCTGGTGACAAAAAAAAAAAAAGTTTTAACTGAAAAAAATGGTAACAAATTGCATACAAAATATACATTGTCTATTTCATCAAGATGTAAAACTCACTGGGTGCCTGAATGGCTCCATCAGTTAAGCATCTGACTCTTTTGGGCTCAGATCAAGCAGGATCTCAGGATCCTGAGATCTAGCCTTGTATCAGGCTTCATTTCACTGGGGAGTCTGCTTCTCTCCCTCTTCCTCTCCCTCTGCTCCTCCACCAGAGCTCACTCGCTCGCTCACTCTCTCTCTCTAACAAATAAATCTTAAAAAAAAAAGTTAAAAACCTCAGGTCCTCTAAAAATATAGTATTTAGTATCCAATCCCATTATTATATATCTTACAATTTCATCACCAAATTTTCTAGAAAAATATATATTAATGATCATAGTTATAGACATTTATCTATTTTTTCCTGTTCTGAATGGAGTCAGATTCATAAAGGAGAGTGAAATTAGAGTGGTCTTGATGCAGCAACAGAAGGAAAAGGACATATGTAATATATTCAGACAGAAAAAATAACCAAAGAAAGACTAAGAGGAAAAAAACTAACGTCAATAAATACTGCAAAAAGGTGAGCATGGAATCATTTAATCTGGAAACATTATGCAGTGCATATACTTAAAATACAAACACCATGTTTACAAATGTACACGTACTGTTTTTCTGCATAACACACTGAAGAGTCAAAAGCTACATGACTCGTTAATCAAATGAAAAGAACTTTTAGAGCAATATCCCTAGAATTACAATTAATTCTAGAAAAATACAAAATGATCAAAATTATATAATATGCTTAGCAGTGCTAAAATTTTGTCAGATCTATTTGAGCATTGACAACAAAACACATGATCTATACAGTATTTAAATCAGAATCAGTACTTTTACATACATTATCATTAATAATGAGAACAATTCTTAAGCCCTGTTTTCTTGCAGTTCTAAGTTGGTGGTTTCTGAGAAATACGGCATGTTTGTCCTTCTATGCCAGGAGATGCAATTACTAATACCGATGGTCTATCCGATTCTTCTTCAAAGGGTTTAAGTACAGTAAAGCTGGATAAAATACATGATGGCACCAAAATAAATGCTCTAAAATTAAACCTAAACGTTTATTAGAATCAGTGATTTGAAATTTAGATCAATAATACCATTTAAACAGAATTTTTCTGAGTAGGTATTCTCTATAATCAGCTGTAGAATCACAAATAAAATGTCAACAGAGATGGTTTATTAAGTTTTAAATTAATCAAGAGGATATTAACTCTTCTTGATTTAAAAGATGATACATTTCACTTCCAAATTTTTATGTCTATAACTTTCAGAAATTGGGTATATCAAAAGAAGACAATTTTTTTAATAAAACAACCGATTATAAAACCCCCTTATGAGTTTAGTCCAATATGTTTTTAAATTATTGTAAAATCCTTAAACAAATGAAATTTCTCAACAAAAACAAAATGAGATCTGTCTGCTAAGGTACAGTGCTTATTAGGTAAGAAAAGATAAGATGTTTTGTAGGACAGTCACTAAGCCCATTAGAAGGGCTCCTATAGTGTAGAAATGACATGGGGAAAAAAACTCAAAAGGTAGTTGAGGTAAGATGGTGAAGTAGATGATTTTGAAAAATATATACATATATTCTTAGAACTTACTATGTACTTTTTATCTTTAAATTTTTATTTATGCCCTCTTATCATTAGCAGTATTTCCTTCAGACGTGGCCTTACGCCTTGGCAAACAGACTCACTCTTTGTCTATTCATCTTTTACTCTATTTCCTCAAACATAAGAACTTAGAGTGCCAAGTATCATTTATCCAATGTCCAGATTTCGCCACAAAAATATTCAAAAACTAAACTTTTAATGAAATAAAACTATTATCACCTGTTGGTGACTTAGTTGTAGCTAGTGATTACACCTATTTGATGGCCTGAAAGGTGCTCTTTTCTTTCCTGCAAAATTGTTCCAGATTCAAAATGATTCATGATATTGTAGGAAGCACTTGTTTGGTTTCTGTATCTGACATTCAAGGCCAACTTTTAAGAATAATATAACCATCCTTCCCCCGGAAAACCAAAACATATTTCAATTCTCTAACGCAGAAATGAGGAAAAAAATAAAAACATACATATTTTAGAGTAGGCACTGACATGCAATTGCATACAGAAAAGACATACATTTCCAAATGTGTCAACTAACGTTTTAAATTCCTGTCCTTCTCTCTCGATTTAAACATGGTAACCTTGACTTTGAACCTTGAATCTTGTTCCTGGCTCTACTGCCTTCTAGCTTTAGGAACAGACTATCAACAATCCTTAAATATGACTGCAGAAGTAGAATGGTTGGAGATCTGTTTAGACTGAACATGATCTGAATCCTACTCTACAGCTCTCAGTGTTGGGGCGCTCTTAACCAGCTTCCTGCCACTACCCTAACACAGCTCTCGACTTGCATATTCCAGAACCCACTGGGCAAAACTTAATAGTCCTCACAGATTTTAGTGACCCAAGCTTTATTGTACGTAATTAAAAATGACATTAACAATGAAAATATACTTTAAAAATTAACATTAAATGTGTTCTTTTGACTTACCACTAAATATAATTTTCAGAAGTCCACTAGTGCATTTTATTTTGTAGTTCTTTAGCCACCCCTGGCTATGTTTGCCAAGCATTCACAGAACTGTATTAAGAAGCATAAATTTGGGGTGTCCTATACCTTAAAATCTGATACCATGAAAAAGAGCAACAATGAAATCATACCTGCATATAATAGATAAAATAAATTCATGAATTATAAGAATAGAATGGAAAATATTTATTTAAGCCACATCTATGTGGCGATGTGGGCATGTGCATGAATGTATTTGTTAACATAAAACAATGAATTTATGGAAAAGATTTTCAAAAGAAATCAGTCTCACTTTTGCAACATACTCTTCAACAGCAAGAAGATAAACTTTTCTCCCAAAGAATTGTCCTTTGACTTTGACGGTCTCTTTTATGATTTGATGTCCTGGTTCTGCATTTGGATCAAACTCAAATTCTATTCCATCAACTTGATGGAAAAACTATACGCTGGGATAATTGTACAAAATTTATATTAGTAATATAATAGATAAGATCAGATATTTAACATTTAAATGAGCACATTTTATTATGCTACACTGGGAAAGTAAAAATGATTCCCTTCACATCACCAGGCAAACTCTGTGTAGAGAAAAAAAGGAAAACAAAGAATATCTTAAAACCTCCTGTTTAGGGCTTATGACTTGCCCACTGCATGTGGCTCTGGAAAGGACTTGGCCTCAGAGCACAGAGCAGCACAGCCAGGAAAGCAGGGTCTGAGGGCTGGGCTTGTAAGCTACTCACGGCCTCCTGCCATTCGGTGTTCTTGCCCTTCGGCTGCCTATCTGAGGCTCACAGATTCCTTCAAAAAATATCTAAGCATTTATCTCCACTAACCATCATGTGAGAATAAAGCCTATGCTGCACAAATATATAGTTAGATGACAGGTAAATACTTTATTTAGGAATTTATCATGGGGCTTAACTTCTGCTCATATCTCCCCATGCTTCAATGAACATTTATGATGAATCTAGAATAATACAAAATAATCAAATCGCTCTTCCCAATTTACAAAGCCTGAGTCCCGAATAGGTGATTATATCGGTGTTTCCATTCTGTGTAGGACAAATGACAAATGAGCTCTAATTGTTACCAGCATACACCAGCTCCAGTGACAGTACATCTCACAGCCTCAAGGCACAAAGACCAAAAGGAAAGTCAATCCCTTTTGTTTCCTCTTTATTTCCTGAACTCTTTATTTGTAATCTCTATTTTATTGTATCTATTTTCAAAAATCTAAATCCTTTTTGGTTCCACTCTTAAATAATACCTCTGATTCCAACTTGCCATTAAACATTCCATGCATTTTTGTATATCTACTTAGATTTCAATCCTTATCTTTTCATTCCCTCCCAGGTCCTGCCTTAAGTAGGTAATTACATAGCTAGGTAGTAGATAGACAATTATTCTTTCTTTTTCTAGGAGACAAGCTTTTCTGAGAGGTGAGAACGAAGTTAAGGATTAAATAAATTACTCTGTGCTTTCCTGATGCATTGTTTCTATATGTCTGCTGCACATTAAAATATAGTAAACATAGCATCTACTAAAAAACAAGCACTTGGGCAGCCCAGGTGGCTCAGCAGTTTAGCGCCACCTTTGGCCTGGGGTGTGATCCTGGAGACCCGGGATCGAGTCCCATGTTGGGCTCCCTGCATGGAGCCTGCTTCTCCCTCTGCCTGTGTCTCGGCCCCTCTCTCTCTCTCTCTCTCTCTCTCTCTCTCTCTCTCTGTGTGTGTCTCTCATGAATAAATAAAATCTTAAAAAAAAAAACAAAAACAAACACTCCATCAAAGAATCTTTTCACTATCCATTAGTCTACTGCTCTGACTTAACTACCATTCATTCCCTGTTAATTAAAAGATGATCACCCAGTTTTGGGTTCACTTTCCATGTACAACAATATATATGAACCTAGGAGGCATTATACCAAGGGAAATAAGCTAGAGTAATACTGCATGGTATCATTTATATGTAGAAACCAAAAAAAATAATAGAAAGTTACTGAATTCAGGGAAAGAGTGCAGTCTGGTTGCCAGGGACTGGGGTATGGGGAAAATAGGGAGCTGTTGGTCAAAGAGAGAAAATGTTTGCAAACCACACAGCTGACAGGATTCATCTTTAGAATATATGAAGAACTCTCAAAACAGTAAAAAGAACAAACAATACAATTAGGCTATCCCAACCCCCAAAAACCTGTGAAGACACATTTCACCAAAGAAAATAAACATATGGTAGATAAACAAGAGTTTCAACACAACTGTCCATTGGAGAAATTAAAACTACAATTTTACTGCATACCTATTAGAACAGATAAAAGGAAAATGTCAAATGTTGGTGAGCATGCAGAGACACTGGGACCTCTCATACACTTTAGGTGTACAGCCTGAGCTGAAACCAAGAGTCCGATGCTTCACTGACTGAGCCACCCAGGTGCTCCAGTGATAGACTAATTCTATGTCTCAAAGGGGTGGTGGTTACTCAAATTTACGTATATGATCAAATGGCACAGAATCCTATGCACATACTATACCAATACCAATTTCCTAGATTTGATCATGTGCTATAATTATGTAAGCTCTAACCTTGGGAAATATTAAAGAAAAACATAGAAAAGATCCCTGTACTACCTTTGCAACTTCATGTGAATCTACTATAAGTAAAATATTTTTAAAAAGAATGGTCATTTCTACTGGAGGTGTTACATAGCAATATTCTTAGTTCTCCTTTAGTACTTTTTCTGTATTTCAAACGCATTTTCAAAGACCTAACTAAGAGAAAAACTACTACATAAATTACACATTTAAATTCATATTAATCGATTATTGTTCTTTATAAAGGGTTCTCAGTGAAGAGATGTGAGAATGCCTGTATTCGTGAGCTGGGGCGACCATAATGAAATACCAAAAACTGAGTGGCTTAAGCAACAGTAATCTATTCTCTCTCAGTTCTAAAGGCTGCAAGTCCAAGGTTAACGTGTCCATAGTCTTGGGTCCTTTTGAGTGCAGTGTTTGAGAATATGTCCCCATGTCGCATGCCTCTCTCCTAGTTTCTTCATGCGATATTCTCTTCATGTGTATGTCTGTGTTCAGATTTTCCCTATTTATAAGGACACAGTCAAACTGGAGGACAGGCCCACTCTGCTCCAGTATAACCTCAGCAATAACCCTATTTCTAAATAAAATCCCATTCTGATCTGGGGCATTAAAACTTTAACATGAATTTTGGCAGAGTAATACAATTCAACATGCAACGGTTCCTTACCTCTAGTTCAAAGATAACTGAAAAATCAGAAGAAAAACACCACACACACACACATAAGCAAATGTAATTTATTTGGGCCATGTGTTACATTCTGGGTTTTCGGCTTTGACATTTTAAACTGAGACTGACCATTAAAAGAAGAGGCCTTCACAGCTAAGGACAATGGTGTAAGTTCAATGGCATTACAGAAAAATATACAGGAGAATATTTTCTCCTCCTTCCTTCCACAAATATCTGAGGATACCTATTGTGTACACCCAGTGTTATTCCAGGAGCCGGGAATATAAAAGAAGTAAAAATCTTTGCCCTCATGGAGTTTCCACAACAGTGGAGGAGACAGACAATAAAATAAATTCATTAAACATACTGATTGTGGATGATGACACATGGTAGGGAGGAGCAAGGGGCTATGAAATGTTAGAGTTGTATTTTGTATTTTTTTATTTTATTTTACTCACTAAAAAGGTAAATTTTGACTAAACACTTGAAAAAAAAAATCAGAGAAGAAGCCATCTGATTATCTGGAGCAGAGTCCCCTACAGAGAAGTACACCAAGTGCAAATGCTCTGAGGTGAAAGGACTTTCTGATTCATGGAATCCCGCTGACAAAGAGACCTGTGTCACCAGAACAAAATAATCAGGAGGAGGGGAGTAAGAGATGGAGTCAGAAAGGCAAGAGCATGGAAGGGTTTTGGCTTTTTACTCTGAATAAGAGGGGAAAACACTGGAGACATTGAGGCAGAGAAATGCTATGATCTCACCTATGTTGTAAGAAACCTCAGCACAGATGACACCTTCAAGGGCTTTACGGTCCTGAGGAAATCGATCTATTTTCTTGATGGTCTCTAGCTCCTCATCTGGCCAGCACCACTAAATCAAGACCTTCCCAGTTTGCAACAAGTTGGCTGTCCTTCCTCGGGCTGGTACTTTGCAGACCTGGAAACTGAAATCCTTCAAGTTTAAAACATTTCGCCACATCCAACTCCAGACTTTACATGAAGTGTCCAGTGTTTATTTTTTTCTTCTTTTTTATCTTCTTTTTTCTTCTCCTTTTTCAGTGTCTCTCATCTCAGTTACAGGCAATACAATTTACCCACACAAAGACTCTCACCTTCGGCTCAACCATCTCTCATACATTTGGCATGGCACAGACTTGTGTGCAAATTCGCTCATCAGATGCTAACTTTTAGTCTACTTAGAAACATAATTGGAGATGGGGAAATTATTTTTTGAGAAAGTAAGGACACGGACAAGGAAACAGCACAGTACCTAATCCAGAAAATGCCATGAATGTTAGTACAAAGAAGTGTAAAGGGGGATCCCTGGGTGGCGCAGCGGTTTAGCGCCTGCCTTTGGCCCAGGGCGCGATCCTGGAGACCCGGGATCGAATCCCACGTCGGGCTCCCGGTGCATGGAGCCTGCTTCTCCCTCTGCCTGTGTCTCTGCCTCTCTCTCTCTCTGTGACTATCATAAATAAATGAAAAAAAAAAAAATTTAAAAAAAAAAAAAAAAAAAGAAGTGTAAAGGAAGTTCAAGACTACTAGCCAATTCTGCAGAACAACTGAATCCATAACTAAGAGATTTAGTTGGCTCCCAAATATTGTATTTCTTGTCTCAGAGCAATTTAAAGGTAACTAACACTATCAATTTTAATATCAATAATCAAATTTCTGACAACATCTCTACATAGAAGTCAAATCAAGTTTTAACTGGTGCTGATTATACCTGCAAAATAGCTCCAAACTATTCCTCTCCAGTCCCTCCACATCTTAACTCTCTACATTGTCAACACCACTAGTTATTTTTCTAAAATATAAATCAGACATCTTTCCCCTGCTTAAAATTAAATGACAGTTCCTCTTAACCCACAGTGAAAGGTCTCAAATATTCAGGACATATGCTCCCAAGGTGGGCCCGACCTTGCCTTTCAAAACTCAAACCACTTTCTCACATGCGCCGTATACTCCTGCTCTCCCATATAGGAAGAACCACTTGACTAGAACTCCTTACATAACAGGAATACATACAGTCTACAACACAGTAAGCATCTCCCGGGTATAGACCATGCCCAATCTATGTTTTAATCCCAAGTACAATGCCTAGGACCTACCAGGCACTCAATAAATATTTAGTAAATAAAAGAAATAACTTAATAATTGATATTTTATCAATGACTTTATTATCTTTTTTAATAATCACTAAACGATCTTTCCAGAATCATGGGTTTACCACAGGATATCAAAGCGACTTTTTTTAAGAATGAAATTCTAGAATTCACTCTAAATTATTGTTAGTGGCTAGGAATATTTTTACCATTTTCCTAGTACCCTACGTTACTACATTAAGTCAATGTGTGGAAAATGGTGTTATTCAAAAAATACAGATACTCGATGAGAGAACTGGCCCATCATGCAGGTACAATCCAGGACTTTCAATCTTATGTTTTGATAATATTCTGAAATGGTGTTGACAATTAAAAAAAAAACCCACATATAGAGCATAAAAAAGATGGTAAAATTCTAGAGGAGAAACCACTTATGAAAAGTTTCAGCCTTTGATCTGCTAATTAATTTTACAGAAATGCTATATTGCCTAAGTTGTCTTACCACCATACCTGCCTCACTCCAGCTTGGTGAGAAAAAACACAAGCAGCAACAACAAAACATTTATTCGCTTCCAAGGAAGACGCATACCCAAGAAACACACACCCAAGAAAAATTATAATTTAGGTCCACACAAAAACTTGTACATGAATGCTTATTACACATCATTTAAAACAGACAAAAAGAGGGAATAATCAAATATTTATCAACTGGTAGATAAATAAAATGTAATACATACACACAATGGACCATTATTTATCAATAAAAAGGAATGAAATACAGATGCGTGCCACGACATGAATGTATCTTGAAAATATTTGATCTGTGAAAGAAGCCCATCATAAATGACACACTTTACATGATTCCATTTATACAAAAGCTCTGTAATAAGTAAATCTATAGAGAAGTAGAATGGTAATTGTCTAGGACTGGGAGTTTTGAGAGAAAACTGGAAGCAACTGCTAATGGGGACAGGGTTTCTTACTGGGATGATAAAATGGTTCTAAAATGGACTCTTGTGATGATCACAGCCCTGAAACACTAAAAATCACTCAAACAAACACTAAATATGTGGGTGAATTGTATGCTATATAAATTCTATCTCAGCAAAGCTATTACTTTTTTTTAAGTGATGTATGGAATTTATCAAGAAAACTCAACCTAAGGGGGTGTCCTTTCCCAACTCAAGTGAATTCTTTCTGTGAGGGTTTCTATCATTGGTATTTGTGTTTGCACATAATAGCTCTCATACGTTACTCGAGGTTAGTGAGAATAGCGTCGAGTCCTGTAAGAGGGTTAACTTTAGTAATACATCTGCAGGCAGAAAAGTACAGAGTACTTGTTGGTACATTTTACTAAGTTTTTATCCAAAATGATAAAATTTCAGTTTTGGTATTAAGTAACTCTTAGCTGGAAAAATCTGGCTTTTCTTAACAATAGACCTGGGATCTGAATAACTGAGGATTTCCCTAAAAACTAACAATATTTAACACTGAAGAATACAGGATTTGTGTACATAGAAATTTCTTCATTATCTGAGATAGGACACATGTAAATGTGTGTCCAATAGCTATTCATTGAAAAAAGCTGACCAAGCACTGCCGTAAGCCTGAAGCTGGGTTGATTTTGGCATTTGACTCAGTCTTCTTACTTGCCAGCCCAATTAACGCTGACAGCCAGAACACCTTTTTAATAAAGCTGACCTCCAGGCAAACATCAGCACCAGTCAACTCTTTCAGATTACTTCCACCGCTACAACACCCACTAACCAGATCCCCAAGGAGGAAATGGAAAGCATCTGTCTATATTTGTCATTATCTCTTTTCTACATCCTGCATCCTTCCTCATATCATCTTCACCCTACCAAATCAACATATGAGTATTTGGCTAAAATTCAGTTAACCAAGGTGAAGTCCAGCATACTATAATTTTTAAAACATTTTTGGTTTTGACTTCAAAAATTCATCCTGCTCCTGTTACATCTCCTCCCTCCTAATTTCCTGACTACTCCTAATTTCATACTATCCTATAAAATTAATGAAGAATGCATAAAATGTCTTACTGTGTACAAGATACTATTTGGGGTCTATGAATACTCAAAAAGAGAAATGACACTGAGTGACTTTATACCAGGAGAACTCTGGAAGGCAGCTAAACTCACCACTATACCACCAATGCTACCAGGGGAACTCTGCAAGAAAGAAAATTTGCCTCAAAGATCAGAATATACATGGGAGCCTCATCCGTATGATTCCACCCATCTGTATTACTTCTTTCCACGGAGCAAATGACCAACACAAAAGGAGAACATTTGATAAGAAGCTACAAGGTCAAGTAATACAACTACAGGTTGAAGAAAAACCAACAATCTAAATAAAGTAAGTGTAAAATCGAGGCCCAATTAAAATGTGTAGATATACATAAAAACACTTAATATCAAGGATGAACTACTTATAAAAACAACAACAACACTACTAACTGTAGCTCAATTTTAGCTGCACGTACTGTGGGAACTAAGCATTTCTACCTTTGGAAAACAAGGTACTTAGAGCATTTTCTAAGCACTTTACCTTTAACTGTACACAGAGCCAGTTAAATTACCTTGAGTTTCTCAAGTTTATTCTCCACATTAGCATCAGAATGGTTTGACGTTAAAACATAATTTATTTGACACGCCAAAAACCTGTTGTGTTTATATACACTATCAATAAAGAATAAATGAAATTAAGAAAACAATTCCATTCAGAAGAGCATCCAAAAGAATGAAATGCTGAGGAATAAATGTAACAAAGGAAGTATAATGTGTATAATCTGAAACAACAAAACATCATTTGAAGAACTAAACATATGGTAAGACACCCTGTGTTGATGGACTGAAAGAATTAACATTAACCTAGCAATATTCCTCAAATTAGTCTACAGATTCAAAGCAATCCATATAAAAATCTCAGCTGCCTGTTTGGCAAAAATTGACAAGCCAATTCTAAAATTCATACACAAATACAAGAGACCCAGAGAAGCCTAAAGAAACTTCAAAGAAAAGAACGAAGGAAAAGATGCTCACTTGCCAGTTTCAGAACATACTATGGAGCTTCAGTAATCAAGACTGTTTTTTCCAAATCAGGACAGACACATAGATCAATGGAACCCACATGAGAGTCAGCAGATAAACACTCACATTTAGGGTAAATGATTTTGACAGGGGGGCCAAGACACTTTAATGGAGGAAAATAATCTTCTCAACAAATTATTTCTGGAAAAATTGACATAAACACACACAAAAATAAAGTTGGACCAATTTATTATACCACACACAAAAAATAACTCAAAATGGATCAACGTACCAAAAGTAAGAGCTAAATCTATTTTTTAAAAAAAGTTTGTGAGGAACACAACGCTAACTCTCTGTGATCTTATTTTAGGCCACAGTTTCTTAGGACAACAAAAGCTTAAGCAACAAGAACATTTTGATAATTGGCCTTCTTAAAAATTAAAAACCTGGAGGGAGGGGCAAGACGGTGGAAGAGAAGGGTCCCCAAGTCACCTGTCCCCACCAAATTACCTAGATAACCTTCAAATCATCCTGAAAATGTACGAATTAGGCCTGAGATTTAAAGAGAGAACAGCTGGAATGCAACAGTGAGAAGAGTTCGCGCTTCTATCAAGGTAGGAAGACGGGAAAAAAGAAATAAAGAAACGAAGGCCTCCAAGGGGAGGGGCCCCGCGAGGAGCCGGGCTGAGGCCGGGGCGAGTGTCCCCAGGACAGGAGAGCCCCGTCCCGGAGGAGCAGGAGCTGCACCAACCTTCCCGGGCGGAAAGGGGCTCGCGGGGAGGTGGAGCAGGACCCAGGAGGGCGGGGATGCCCTCGGGCTCCGTGGGACACTAACAGGCACCTGCGCCCCGGGAGAGTGCGCCGAGCTCCCTAAGGGCTGCAGCGCGCACGGCGGGACCCGGAGCAGCTCGGAGGGGCTCGGGGGCGGCTCCGCGGAGGGGGCTGCGGGGTGGGAGCCTGAATCATACAACGCAGGCTCCGGAGCACAGGGCTCCGGGACACAGCCCAGGATCCGGCCTCCCCTCGGGACAGGCAGAGGCCGGGAGGGCCCAGGACAGCGAGGACGCTCCTGCCCCAGCTGAGCAGATCAGCGGCCCCGCCCGGAGCCTCCAGGCCCTGCAGACAGAGAGCTCGGGAGTTACTGCGGGGGCTGACTCCAGGGCTGCAGAGCTGGCCCCGCCACTGCGGTTGTTCCTCCTGCGGCCTCACCGGGTAAACAACCCCCACTGAGCCCTGCACCAGGCAGGGGCACAGCAGCTCCCCCAAGTGCTAACACCTGAAAATCAGCACAACAGGCCCCTCCCCCAGAAGACCAGCTAGACGGACAAGGTCCAGGGGAAGTCAAGGGACTTAAAGTACACAGAATCAGAAGATATTCCCCGGTGGTTTTTTTCTTTTCATTTCTTTTCTTTTTTTCTTTTTGATTTCTGTTTGCTTCCCCCACCCTTTTTTTCCTTTCTTTCTTTTTCTTTCTCTTTTTCTTCTCTTTTTTTTAATCTTTTTTTCTTCCTTTTTTCTTTTTCTCTTTTCTTTCCTTCTTTCTATCCTCTCTTTTTCTCCTTTTCCCAATACAATTTGCTTTTGGCCACTCTGCACTGAACAAAGTGACTAGAAGGAAAACCTCACCTCAAAAGAAAGAATCAGAAACAGTCCTCTCTCCCACAGAGTTACAAAATCTGGATTACAATTCAATGTCAAAAAGCCAATTCAGAAGCACTATTACACAGCTACTGGTGGCTCTAGAAAAAAGCATAAAGGACTCAAGAGACTTCATGACTGCAGAATTTAGATCCAATCAGGCAGAAATTAAAGATCAATTGAATGAGATGCAATCCAAACTAGAAGCCCTAATGACGAGGGTTAACGAGGTGGAAGAACGAGTGAGTGACATAGAACACAAGTTCATGGCAAAGAGGGAAACTGAGGAAAAAAGAGACAAACAATTAAAAGACCATGAAGAGAGATTAAGGGAAATAACAGCCTGAGGAAGAAAAACCTATGTTTCATTGGGGTTCCCGAGGGCGCCAAAAGGGACAGAGGGCCAGAATATGTATTTGAACAAATTATAGCTGAAAACTTTCCTAATCTGGGAAGGGAAACAGGCATTCAGATCCAGGAAATAGAGAGATCCCCCCCCCCCCAAAATCAATAAAAACCGTTCAACACCTCGACATTTAATAGTGAAGCTTGCAAATTCCAAAGATAAAGAGAAGATCCTTAAAGCAGCAAGAGACAAGAAATCCCTGACTTTTATGGGGGAGGAGTATTAGGGTAACAGCAGACCTCTCCACAGAGACCTGGCAGGCCAGAAAGGGCTGGCAGGATATATTCAGGGTCCTAAATGAGAAGAACATGCAACCAAGAATACTTTATCCAGCAAGGCTCTCATTCAAAATGGAAGGAGAGATAAAGAGTTTCCAAGACAGGCAGGAACTGAAAGAATATGTGACCTCCAAACCAGCTCTGCAAGAAAGTTTAAGGGGGACTCTTAAAATTCCCCTTTAAGAAGAAGTTCAGTGGAACAATCCACAAAAACAAGGACTGAATAGATATCATGATGACACTAAACTCATATCTCTCAATAGTAACTCTGAACGTGAATGGGCTTAATGACCCCATCAAAAGGCGCAGGGTTTCAGACTGGATAAAAAAGCAGGACCCATCTATTTGCTGTCTACAAGAGACTCATTTTAGACAGAAGGACACCTACAGCCTGAAAATAAAAGGTTGGAGAACCATTTACCATTCGAATGGTTCTCAAAAGAAAGCAGGGGTAGCCATCCTTATATCAGATAAACTAAAATTTACCCCAAAGACTGTAGTGAGAGATGAAGAGGGACACTATATCATACTTAAAGGATCTATCCAAAAAGAGGACTTAACAATCCTCAATATATATGCCCCGAATGTGGGAGCTCCCAAATATTTAAATCAATTAATAACCAAAGTGAAGAAATACTTAGATAATAATACACTTATACTTGGTGACTTCAATCTAGCTCTTTCTATACTCGATAGGTCTTCTAAGCACAACATCTCCAAAGAAACAAGAGCTTTAAATGATACACTGGACCAGATGGATTTCACAGATATCTACAGAACTTTACATCCAAACTCAACTGAATACACATTCTTCTCAAGTGCACATGGAACTTTCTCCAGAATAGACCACATACTGGGTCACAAATCGAGTCTGAACTGATACCAAAAGATTGGGATCGTCCCCTGCATATTCTCAGACCATAATGCCTTGAAATTAGAACTAAATGACAACAAGAAGTTTGGAAGGACCTCAAACACGTGGAGCTTAAGGACCATCCTGCTAAAAGATGAAAGGGTCAACCAGGAAATTAAGGAAGAATTAAAAAGACTCATGGAAACTAATGAGAATGAAGATACAACCGTTCAAAATCTTTGGGATGCAGCAAAAGCAGTCCTAAGGGGGAAATACATCGCAATACAAGCATCCATTCAAAAACTGGAAAGAACTCAAATACAAAAGCTAACCTTACACATAAAGGAGCTAGAGATAAAACAGCACATAGATCCTACACCCAGCAGAAGAAGAGAGTTAATTAAGATTCGAGCAGAACTCAACGAAATCGAGACCAGAAGAACTGTGGAACAGATCAACAAAACCAGGAGTTGGTTCTTTGAAAGAATTAATAAGATAGATAAACCATTAGCCAGCCTTATTAAAAAGAAGAGAGAGAAGACTCAAATTAATAAAATCATGAATGAGAAAGGAGAGATCACTACCAACACCAAGGAAATACAAACGATTTTAAAAACATATTATGAACAGCTATACGCCAATAAATTAGGCAATCTAGAAGAAATGGACGCATTCCTGGAAAGCCACAAACTACCAAAACTGGAATAGGAAGAAATAGAAAACCTGAACAGGCCAATAACCAGGGAGGAAATTGAAGCAGTCATCAAAAACCTCCCAAGACACAAGAGTCCAGGGCCAGATGGCTTCCCAGGGGAATTTTATCAAACGTTTAAAGAAGAAACCATACCTATTCTACTAAAGCTGTTTGGAAAGATAGAAAGAGATGGAGTACTTCCAAATTCGATCTATGAGGCCAGCATCACCTTAATTCCAAAACCAGACAAAGACCCCACCAAAAAGGAGAATTACAGACCAATATCCCTGATGACCGTGGATGCAAAAATTCTCAACAAGATGCTAGCCAATCGGATCCAACAGTACATTAAGAAAATTATTCACCATGACCAAGTAGGATTTATCCCCAGGACACAAGGCTGGTTCAACACTCGTAAAACAATCAATGTGATTCATCATATCAGAAAGAGAAAAACCAAGAACCATATGATCCTCTCATTAGATGCAGAGAAAGCATTTGACAAAATACAGCATCCATTCCTGATCAAAACTCTTCAGAGTGTAGGGATAAAGGGAACTTTCCTCAACATCTTAAAAGCCATCTATGAAAAGCCCACAGCAAATATCATTCTCAATGGGGAAGCACTGGGAGCCTTTCCCCTAAGATCAGGAACAAGACAGGGATGTCCACTCTCACCACTGCTGTTCAACATAGTACTGGAAGTCCTAGCCTCAGCAATCAGACAACAAAAAGACATTAAAGGCATTCAAACTGGCAAAGAAGAAGTCAAACTCTCCCTCTTCACCGATGACATGTTACTCTACATAGAAAACCCAAAAGCCTCCACCCCAAGATTGCTATAACTCATACAGCAATTTGGTAGCGTGGCAGGATACAAAATCAATGCCCAGAAATCAATGGCATTTCTATACACTAACAATGAGACTGAAGAAAGAGAAATTAAGGAGTCAATCCCATTTACAATTGCACCCAAAAGCATAAGATACCTAGGAATAAACCTAACCAAAGAGGTAAAGGATCTATACCCTAAAAACTATAGAACACTTCTGAAAGAAATTGAGGAAGACACAAAGAGAAGGAAAAATATTCCATGCTCATGGATTGGCAGAATTAATATTGTGAAAATGTCAAATGTCAATGTTACCCAGGGCAATTTACACGTTTAATGCAATCCCTATCAAAATACCATGGACTTTCTTCAGAGAGTTAGAACAAATTATTTTAAGATTTGTGTGGAATCAGAAAAGACCCCGAATAGCCAGGGGATTCTTAAAAAAGAAAACCATATCTGTGGGCATCACAATGCCAGATTTCAGGTTGTACTACAAAGCTGTGGTCATCAAGACAGTGTGGTGCTGGCACAAAAACAGACACATAGATCAATGGAACAGAATGGAGAACCCAGAAGTTGACCCTGAACTTTATGGTCAACTAATAGTCAATAAAGGAGGAAAGACTATCCATTGGAAGAAAGACAGTCTCTTCAATAAATGGTGCTGGGAAAATTGGACATCCACATGCAGAAGAATGAAACTAGACCACTCTCTTTCACCATACACAAAGATAAACTCAAAATGGATGAAAGATCTAAATGTGAGACAAGATTCCATCAAAATCCTAGAGGAGAACACAGGCAACACCCTTTTTGAACTCAGCCACAGTAACTTCTTGCAAGATACATCCATGAAGGCAAAAGAAATAAAAGCAAAAATGAACTATTAGGACTTCATCAAGATAAGAAGCTTTTGCACAGCAAAGGATACAGTCAACAAAACTAAAAGACAACCTACAGAATGGGAGAAGATATTTGCAAATGACGTATCAGATAAAGGGATAGTTTCCAAGATCTATAAAGAACTTATTAAACTCAACACCAAAGAAACAAACAATCCAATCATGAAATGGGCAAAAGACATGAAGAGAAATCTCACAGAGGAAGGCATAGACATGCCCAACATGCACATGAGAAAATGCTCTGCATCATTTGCCATCAGGGAAATAGAAATCAAAACCACAATGAGATCCCACCTCACACCGGTGAGAATGGGGAAAATTAACAAGGCAGGAAACCACAAATGTTGGAGAGGATGCGGAGAAAAGGGAACCCTCTTACACTGTTGGTGGGAATGTGAACTGGTGCAGCCACTCTGGAAAACTGTGTGGAGGTTCCTCAAAGAGTTAAAAATAGACCTGCCCTACGACCCAGCAATTGCACTGTGGGGGATTTACCCCAAAGATACAGATGCAATGAAACGCCGGGACACCTGCACCCCAATGTTTATAGCAGCAATGGCCACAATAGCCAAACTGTGGAAGGAGCCTCGGTGTCCATCGAAAGATGAATGGATAAAGAAGATGTGGTCTATGTATACAATGGAATATTCCTCAGCCATTAGAAACGACAAATACCCACCATTTGCTTCAACGTCGATGGAACTGGAGGGTATTATGCTGAGTGAAGTAAGTCAATCGGAGAAGGACAAACATTGTATGTTCTCATTCATTTGGGGAATATAAATAATAGTGAAAGGGAATAGAAGGGAAGGGAGAAGAAATGTGTGGGAAATATCAGAAGGGAGACAGAACATAAAGACTGCTAACTCTGGGAAACGAACTAGGGGTGGTGGAAGGGGAGGAGGGCGGGGGGTGGGGGTGACTGGGTGACGGGAACTGAGGGGGGCACTTGACGGGATGAGCACTGGGTGTTATTCTGTATGTTGATAAATTGAACACCAATAAAAAATAAATGTATTATAAAAAAATTAGAAACCTCTGGACTTCAAAGAACACCATCAAGAGAGCAAAAAGACAAACCACAAAATGTGAGAAAATGTTCACAAATCTTATATACGATAGGAGACTTGTATCTGAAAGGCACGAGGAATTCCTATAACTCATTAATAAAAAGACTATCCAATGTTTAAATGGACAAAGGGTATGGGTTGACATTTCTCCTAAGGAGATCTACAAAACGACAATAAGCACAGGAACAAATGCTCAATACGAGTAGCCACCAAGGAAATGCAAATCACTACCATAACAAGATACCACTGCATAGCCTCTAGAATGGCTGCTATCAAAAAAGACAAGTGTTACAAAAAGTGAAGAAATTGAAACCCTCATACACCCTTAATTGGGAAAGTAAAACGGTACAACCACTTTGGAAAACAGTCTGGCAGTTTCTCCAAAGGTTGCAGTGCAATTACCACATGACCCAGCAATTCTATTCCTAGGTACGTACCCAGGAGAAATGAAAACATATCCCCATGCAAACACCTGTACATAAATTTTCAAAAAGCACCACTCATAGTAGCCCCAAAGTAGAAACAACTCAAAATCCATCAGTTCATGAGCCAGTGAGAACACATGTCATCACCCATACGATGGAGTATTGTTCAGCAATAAAAATAAATGAAGTACAGATACATACTACCACATGGATAAAACTTGAAGACACACTAAGGGAAGGAAGAGGGTAAGAAGGTCACATCTTGTATGATCCCATTTATATGTCAATTCCAAGAAAGGAAAATGTATAGAGACCAAAACCAGCTTAGTGGGTGCCTAGGCCTGGTTGGGGGGTGGGCAGGAACTGCTAGGGGCTGCAGGATTTCTTTTGATGGGGATGAAAATGTTCTAAAAACCGATTGTAGTGATAGCTGCACAACCCTGTGAACATACTAAAAAAAAAAAAAAAAAATTGAAAATTGTACACTTTAAATGGATGAGCCATACGGTAAGTGTATGATGCCTCAATAAAGCTTTTTAAACAAAACCTCATGGATGCAACATTCTGTAAGAGAAAAAAAAAAGTTTTCTCTAAGCTTTCTCTCCAGATAGACAATCTCACTCTTTTTTTTAGCCTCTTATTAATTCCTGCTGCCAGTTACCCTAATATATGTACAGCAAATAATGGTATAGATCACAATACTGAGCTTCAGGCACATTATATATTTTGGGCTTAAGGGGAAGAGGAAGGGAGATAAAGACTCCAACCCCATAAGCCTACTGTTCCATCCTCCTTTTCCTGACACAAACCTCCCATTCACAACTGGTTTGTTGTTGGGTTTTTTTTTTGTTGGTTTTTTTTTTTTTTTTTTAAGATTTATTTTTTGAGAGGGAGAGAGCACAAGTGGGAAGGGTGGAGAGAGAGCGGCAGAGAATCTCAAGCAGAGTCTGTGCTGGGCACAGAGCCCAGCATGGGGCTCAATCGATCGACCCTTAGATCACAACCTGAGCTGAAACCAAGAGTCAGACTCTCAACCATCTGCGCCACCCAGGTGGTGTTGGGTATTTGTAAACCCCATTTTCAGGGGCTTCAGGCAGCTGTGTACCTGTTATTCTCATAACTGAAGTAGGGTCCACTATGGGAAGGAGAGCCACAGGGTGAAATTTCACAGTGAAATTCCCTGCTAGATGGATTCATACAATCAGAGTGTCTGTAATAATTTCAGGGGGGAAAATACATACTGATATATTTTTTCCATAAAGTGTCACCTCTATAACTCAATATTACGTTCAAAACTTCAGAATTAGGCATCACATGGACAAAAATTTTCTCCTTGTTTTTTTCCATTCCTTACCCCATGTTTTAATTCCCTTCTTCACATTGACTTTTGCCTTAATTACATAGCAATTCCTAGAATATTCCTAGAATATTCATTTTTGGAAGATTTGCTTTCTTGTCAGCCACTGTTTTCTCTTTAATAACAAATGGCTCTCCCCATGCTTTCCAACATGTTGGTGCCTAAGGCACCTCAAAGCACAGATCTTCCGTTGCTGAAGATCTCCGCAGGGGGCCACTCCAAAGATTTGCTAAGGAAAGGATTTGAAGGTTTCCTAAATCTCATCCTTAGGAAATGTTCCCACAAACTAATGTATATTATTAATGTGGAAGATTAAGATCACTTGTGTGATCAGTAAAAACTGTCATTATAAGAGGTTGGGATGTTGAATGATATTACGTTCTAAACTTTTGAAATGATTAACAGGTACCTAATCACTGTGACAGTGTCTAAAGTCCTGGATTATGGCATATGAATCAAGGTGGGTTTCAAAAAAGGATTAATCTTATGTTTTTGCCTATAAAGACTCTTAATGCCTTATGACCCATAACAAAAATGGGTAGATTAGATAGTAGTTTCCCCACTCACCCTCCAAGATTTCTTTTTCCACATCCCCTTATTGCACAGGTAAGAAGGGAAAATTGGTAAACGAGCAAGGTCTTGAGTGAAATATTTCATAAGGCTTGAATGAACACTGAGTTTAAAGTAGATAAAAGAATGTCTCCGCACCTTGGCCATTGTAAATAATGCTGCAGAAAACATAGGCTCTATATGTCTTTTCAAATTACTTATTTTTTTCCTTTTCTTTGGGTAAATAGTAGTGGAGTTACTGGATTATATTGTATTTATGTTTAATTTTTTTGAGGAAGCAATGAAAATGTCCACCAACAGATAAAATATATATGCATGTGTGTGTGTTTATATATATAAATATATTATATGTAATATGTTTATATTATATATATATAATGTGAGATAGATAGATAGATAGATATAATATTACTGAGCCATAAAAAAGAAAGAGATCTTGCCATTTGCAACTATATGGACAGACCAAGAAGATATAATGGGCAGAGAATTTCTTCTAACCTATATTAAAAGAAGAAAAAAAGAGCTACTTAAAATTAACATTTCTCCTTTTTAAATCAATTTTTCTCCTATTTCTTCTTTACGTCCAACTCAAAATCAAGTAACTCATTGCAAATTTTCCTCTCTAAATATCAAATACGAAAGACATAGGAAATTACTATGTATTTCAACCATCATTAACTTTTCAGAGCCATTTAAGGGGCCAAGTTATAAATTACAGGAGCCTGCTCCTGTAACTTCTAGAGCCAGAAAACTGTTATAAAAATATTTAATATCCCTGACACCAAGCTGATCTGAACATAAAGTCATCCATTAATACTGAGACCAAAATCAGAACAGATAGCTCCTTTCCTACTGAAGCAATTTAGGTACCAGAGGTTATATGAGATAATGCAGGCACAGATGTAAACAGAACCTGGGTTATACTTTCCCATCAGCTCTTGCAAGCGTAACATACACGCACATCCCCTAGGGCACCATTTTGCAATGTGAATGGGGATCTGGAACAAAAGACAGGCTTCAAGGTTTCAAACATATAAAAATTTATATGGCCTGATTATAAACTACTTCTATGGGGGAAAAAAAGAGAGGTTGGAGCTACTTTTCTTACAAGTTGATTGAAATTCACCTGCTCTTTTATTAATTTAGTGCTGCTTAAATTTGAAAAATAAATTCTTTCAGAATTTGGAGTGTTGAAAAATATTGTCACAATGATAGTTAAAATAAGTTCAAATACTAAATTAGACATAAATCTCTGTTGCTTGTAGACCAAAATGAATTTATAAACTGATTATATGAAAATTAAGATCCGATGAAGTAAACACTATCATTTATTTACTGTGATGAAAGATAACATTGCTAAGTTGCTTTTAAACTTGAGTTATCACCTTATAGCTGTCACAATGGCTAGAATCAAAAAGAAATAACAAGTTGTTGGCAAGGGTGTGGAGAAAAAGGAGCCCCATTTGCACTGCTGGTAGGAATGCAAAGTGGTGCAGCCACACTGGAAAACAGTATGGAGGGTCCTCAAAAAATTAAAAATAGACATACCAAACAATCCAGTAATTCCACCACTGGTATTTACTCAGAGTATGTTTTGAGTTATCCATACTGTATCACTCTTTCCTTATGTTTGTCTTTCTCTCCCCATAACTTTGTAAATAGTCCTTTTATTAAACTATAGGTAGTTACCATTTTTTTTTTAAGTTTTTAAATTTACTTATTTGAGAGAGAGAGAGAGAGAGAGAAAGGGCATAAGCAGTAGGGAGGAGCAGAGGGAGAAGCAGACTCTCCACTAAGCAGGGAGCCCAACACCGGGCTGGATCCCAGGACCCAGAGATCATGACCTGAACCAAAGGCAGACACTTAACCAACTGAGCCATCCAGGCACCCCCAGTAGTCACCACTAACCCTAAAAGGAACTACAGTTGTGTTTGTCTTTCTACACCTATCAGTGATCAGAATAATCACCCGGTGAAACCTTCATGTGCTATGCTTAATTCTGAAATACATTACCACAAAACTGATTGATTCTACAATTTTGAATGTGTACTGAATTTAAGAACTGAACTGATGTTTATGTTTTAGCTCTGTGACAAAAGTACCATGCAAACAATATACTGTAAGAAGCATAGCTCAAACTATTTGAGAACAAAATTAAAGGAAGTTGATCTTGCTAGTACCTATGTCTTGAAGTCAGATATCATAATATGTTCAGACTGTTTTTAACAGACATTCAATTCTTATTTAGTTAAGTAAAAAAAAAGGTCCTTGATAGCCTTGTAAGTCTCCCATTTATCAAAACTTTACCAACAAATGCCTCATAGTAGGTATGCTTTTAATGAATAAAATTACATTTTTAAATGCTCTCCCATTTCAAAATGAAATGTGCTGCTTAATTTCATCATATTGGGAACACCAAGTTTCATTAAAATGAACTATTACCAATTAATCTCTCAGAACTAAAGCAATAAATGTAAACAAATCAAAGAAAGTCAATGGAACAAATCCAAATTGTGCACCCTACTATCACTTTAAAGGTAAAAAAAGATTAATCCTACACAAAATGTTACTTTAAATAATGAAATAAAATAGGAAATGTCAAAATTCTATCAATTTTCAAATTCTTGAGTACACTATAAAAACTTCATATCCATAAACTGCATGATTGCTGTTCTAACCAAAAACTGTCATTTATATTAAATGAAACTTCATACCCAAAATAATTTCTGTAATCCAGTTACATTATAACTTTACCCAACACTTTCACAGTATAATATAATACATGAAGTGGAACATGTAATCCTTGAAACTTGTATTTGCAAAGCATTTTAATGAGTTATTTTATTTCATATCTTCCGTAGGCTTTTGCAAATTCACTCTCATTCTACCCTGCTTTGGGTTCAGACAGGCCAACCTCCGTGGACTGCATCAACTCCCTTGTCTTCCTTTTGGATTTAACCAATGGTAGACCAAGACAAGAATTTGAGAGACAAGGGTTGGAAAAGAGAACAGGGGCAAAGTATTTATTCCCCAGACTCTCTCCTTTTTGGGCCAATGTACACTGGTTACAACCCTCTACTGAAGGTCATGGTTTCTATCAGCTCATCTTTCCATGGAATCCTCCCTGACCTATTAAAGCTCAGAGGTGCCTCTTCAGAGTATACTCCATACAAATATTGTCTAAGAGAAACATGCAAGTAATGCTTATAATTCTCATTTTTCTACTAGCCACATTTTTTAAAGAAAGAGATAAAATTTATCGCAGTATATTTCATTTATTTATCACAAGTCATCCAAAATATTTTGTGGCAACATGAATCCAATATAAAAAATGATTAATGAGGTAATCTACCTTCTTCTATTTCCACACTAACTCTTAGGAATCCAGGGTACATATTAAACTTGCAGAATTCCTGAATTCAAAGTAGCTACATTTTAAGTCCTCAATACTAAATTATCCTTTCCTTACTGTTTCCCTTTCTCTCCTATAACTTTGTAAAAAGTCCTTTTACTAAACTCTATTCAATAAAACTAAGAGAAAGACACAAAAACATAAGAAACCCTTAACTCTATGGGACAAACTAAGGGTATCTGGAAGGGAGGTGCATGAAGGATGGGGTAACTGGGTGATAGGCATTAAGGACAGCATGTGATGTAAGGAGCACTGGCTGTTATATGCAGCTGAGTCCCTAAATTCTCTCTCTGAAACTAATAATACAGGTTATGTTAACCAAATTGAATTTAAAATTTAAAAAGTCTCAAATTACTCACATGGGTGTATCATCTATTTCCTGCCAAAATTAGAATGACATTCATGGGAAAATACTTGATATAATGGCTAAGAAAAAGTAGAGTCTGAAATTATACAATTACAGCACAGTCTCAACTACATGAAAAATGCACATAAAAGATACTGCAAGGAATCTTACCTAAATAATGAAATTACCAGCATTTTCTTTTCTTTGGTACTTTTCTATATTCCTCAAATTGTATGAAATTCATAAAAGAGAATTTTAAATGTCAAAACAAAAGTTCAACATAATACTTAGCAAAATTGATAAAGCTGAATACAACTCAGATTATTTGTTCTCACCTTCTTACAATAACAGAACCCACCCCGAAAAGGCCTATCAAAAGAAAATTGAAGTCATGCAAATACAGATTTATGGTATAAACAGAATGTCAAACAAACTGAAAATAACATCATTTTCAGCAAATCTATACATATCTCAGAAAGGGAAGTCAAACACTCCTGAGCTCAGAGAACGCTGCTAGTACACTAAGTTGTCAACATTCGTGGTTCCCTATTGGCACAATATGGGGACGTACCACAAAGTTAGCACATATGGTCCAGTGTAATGTTTAAACTAACATTAGTAATCAAATATAAGCTGGATTTAAATGTGGAGCATTTCTAGATTTTAACTTCTAAATCCACATGGTAATGACAAAAATATTCCTTAGTCTATGTCAGGCCAAAACAAAAAACATGCCAAGTAAGTGAAAAAGGGGCACCTAAATATCAGGACTGATTTCTATGTCTTCTCTTTCAGTCATTATCTTCTTTGTCACTCCCAAGAAACAAAGCCCATTCAGAGTTGGAAAGGAGAGAACAAATGATTTGTTTATATGTAATTATTTCCTTCTTTAACTATTTGGCTTTGCCACCCTAGCAGCCTTAGGGTAGACATTCCCTTATATCTATATAAAATATAAAGGGGGGATGGGGTGACTGGGTGTTGGGCACTGAGGAGGGCACTTAATGGGATGGGCACTGGGTGCTACACTATGTGTTGGCAAATTGAATTTAATTAAAAAATAAAATAATAAAATAAAATAAAATAAAATAAAATACTTCAGCATCCTTTTGTTCCCCACCCTCTGCCTCTCCTAATGCCTTTTAATGTCCATTTTTTGTAATAACAAAAAAAAATCAGAAAAACTTTAAATATCTAATAAAAGATTAATAAAACATCCATTGAATGGAATACTATGCAACTATTAAAATTAATTTTATAAAAGATCATCTCATGTACTACAAAGTGAATGTACTTAATGTCACCCAATTGCACATGTAAAAATTGTTAAAACAGCAAAATCTATAATATATGATTTTACTATAATAAAAAAGTGTAAGTTGATAACACAGGAAATGCTCACAAGCTATTGTAGTTTTTTAAGTGAAAATACTATAATATGATGAACTAATATAGTATGGGAGCCACTCATTAAGTAAAGGGAATCAATGATCTCATTGGTTCATTGTATAAAATTTAGAAAAGCTCACAGAAAAAATTAAAAACCTCTGTATCATCCAGCTATAACCACTGCTAACCACTCTATATCTCTAAGATAAGATAGCTGGATAGATATTGATCCCTATTATGTCACCCTCTATCTACATTCCCTAATAATCTCTTCACCATAGGCAAATAATGCCCAGACCACTATCTTCTCATTTCTCATCAAATCCCACACATTTCTGGGCCCCTGATTGGCTCAGTCAGTTAAGCAGAATAAGTAGTATGAAAAAAAAACAAAACAAGAAATAACTAGTGTTGGTGAGGATGTGGAAAAAAGGGAACCACTGTGTATGCTTGGTGAGAATATAAATTGGTGCAGCCACTGTGGAAAACAGTGGGAAGACTTCTCAAAAATTTAAGACTAAAACTTCCATAGGATCCAGAAATTCCACTTCTGGATATGTATCTGATAAAAATGAAACACTAACTCAAAAGTTATATGCATCCCCACGTTCACCGCAACATTATTTACAAGAGCTGAGATACGGAAGCAATCTAACTGTCCATCGATGGATGAATGGATAAGGAAAATGTGAGATACATGGACACACACATATATACATACACAAATATATATATATATATATACATACACAAATGCACATACATCTATACACAACATATATGTATATATACTCACATATACAGAGATACATGCACACACAAAAAATGGAGTATTATTCAGCCATTAAAAAAAAGGAGAACCTTCCATTTGGACAACATGGGTGGACCTTGACAGCATTTGTTTTTTTTTGGACCTTGACAACATTATACTAAGTGAACTTAAGTCAGACAAAGAAACATAAATATTCATTTATGTGTGATCTCACTTGTGTATTGGAATCTAAAAACAAAAAACTAAACAAAACAACAACAAATAAAGTTCATGGATACAGAGGATACAAGCTGATTGCCTGAAGCAGGCTCAGGTTTGGGCAGAATGGATGGAGGAGTTTAAAAACTACAAACTGCTACTTATAAGCCATGGGGATTTAATGTACAGAATGGGGACGATAGTTAGCATTATTGTATATGTGGGGCACCTGGGTGGCTCAGGTGTTGAGCATCTGCCTTTGGCTCAGGGCGTGATCCCAGGGTCTTGGGATCGAGTCCCTCATCGGGCTCTCTGCATGGAGCCTGCTTCTCACTCTACCTCTCTCCCTGTGTCTCTCATGAATGAATAAATATTCAATAATAATAATAATGATATGTGCATGTGAAAGTTGCTAAGAAAATATATCTTGAAAGTTTTCATCATGAGAAAAAAATCTGTAACTATATATGGTCAACAAGACTAAGTGCAGCAATTGTTTTACAATACATATAGATATCATTAGGTTGTACAACTAAAACAAATATACTATAAATCTCAATCATATCTAACTTTAAAATATTTTAAGGATCTCTCTCAGTATCTGATAGGACCAGCAAACAAGAAGTCAATAAAAACATAAAATACTCAAAGAATATGATTAAGCAACTTGACAATACTGGCATATCAAACACTAAATGATAAAATACACTTGTGCTTGAGGAGATACGAATCACTTAACAAAGCAGACTATATTCTGGCTCAGAAAACAAGCATCAAAAATTTCACAGTAGTGTAACGTATAGAGTATGCTCTCTGACCATAATGAAACTAACCAGGCACTCATTAATAAAAAGACAGCTAGAGGGGTGCCTGGGTGGCTCAGTTGTTAAAGCATCTGCCATCAGCTTAGGTCATGAATCTGGGGTCCTGGGATGGAGCTTTGTGTCAGATTCCCTCTTCCATATGAAATCTCTCCCCAACTCATGTTCTCTCTCCCTTTAAAATAAATAAATCTTTTTTAAAAAAAGATAACTAACAAAAGTATAACTAAAGAAGCTCTAAAATGTTTAGAAATTAGGGGGGAAAATCTGAGTTACAGGTCAAAGAAAAAAATAACAATGGAATTTTGATGTGAAAAATAATGAAGAAACAATATATTAGAACTTGGGGTGCACTGTATGTTAACTAACTTGAATTTATTTTGTTCTGTTTTGTTTAACTAGTCTCCACACCTAGTGTGAAGCCCAATGTGGGGCTTGAACTCATGACCATGAAATTGAGACCTAAACTGAGATCAAGAGTCAGATGCTTAACCAACTGAGCCATTCAGGCACCCCTAACTTGAATTTAAATAATAAAAAAAAAAACACCTTGTGGAATGTACAATGCTTAGACGATAATTTATAGGTGAAAATGGATAAAAAATAGAAATATTGAAAAATATATAATCAAGCTTTCATCTCAAGAAGAACTAGAAAACAAAAGGCAAAAAATGTTGAAAGAGAAAACACTAATAAGAGCAAAATAAACAAATTAAAAAGCCAAATATTCAATAAAGAGAAAAGCAATGAAGTTATGAGCTCACTCGTTGAAAAAATAAAATTAATAAACCCTAGTAAAAATGACTGGGAAAAAAAAACAGAGAAATCACTAATTATCAATAACAGAAATAAAAAAGAGAACACCCTTACAGATTCTCTAGATTTTTCAGAGATAAAGATATTATAAACACATTTCTGTCAATAAATTTAAAAATCTCAAAAAAAAAAAACAAATTCTTTGAAAAATACAATTTAACAAAATTGGCATAAAAAGTTATAAAAATCAGAATTTTCTTGTGCTTATTGAAGAAGCTGAAACCATTATTTAAAACGTTTCGACAGAAACAATAAAAACTCTAGTTTCAGAATTCACTGGCAAATTCTTCCAAACATTTTAAAAATACTACTATTCTTACAGAAACTCTTTCAGAAAAGAGAAAAAGACTCCCAACATCATTTTTACAAGGACACCATTATCTTAATACCACAATCTGAAAGACATTTTAAGAAAAAGAAGTTCCAGTTTAATAGCCTTCATGAACACAGTCCAAAATTCTTAAACAAGATTTAGGCAAAGTGAATTCAATAATAAAAATAAATAAGACATCATAACCAAGTAAGGTTTGCTCCAAAAGTTAAAGAATGGCTTAACATTTGAAAATAAATTAATATAACTTCACCATGTTAACAGAATAAAGGATGAAAACCATGATTTCCTACACCTATTTAAAGAGGTGCAGAAAAAATGTGATAAATTTTAATCCTCATTCATGATTTTTAAACTGCTGACTAGGAATAAAAGAATTTAGAAGTAGAAAACCTCATAGTTAGAAATTACTCACATAACCTTCCATATAAAATTTATATGGAAATATAAAAGTCCAAGGAACTACTGCAATACAAGAAAATCAGAGGAATTACACTCCTGGGCATGAAAACCTATTATAAAGCTACAGTAATTAAGACAGTATAGTCTTCAATCAATGAAAGTGAATACAATACAGCAATTGGCACACGTACACACACATGCACAAACACACTGTCACTTGATTAACTATAAAGACACCACATCAGTTCAATGTGGAAAAGGACAGCTCTTTTGTTAAAAGTACTGGAGCAATGAAATAAAAATACATAAATGTGAATATTATAAACATATACAAATGATAAGAGGAGAAAAAAGTTGACCCCCCCCACCTCAACCACTTAAAAAGTTAAATCAAGATAGATCACATCTAACATACAAACAAAGCAATAAATCTTCTAGAAGAGATCATAGGACAATCTATTCATAACCCTGGAGCTAAGACCGTTGAAGTCAACCAGAATAAGCACTAATCATAAAAGAAAATATTGATAAATTGGACTTCATTTAAATTAAGAGTTTATGTTGATCAAAGTACACCATTAAAAGAGTAAAAAGGCAAGCCGCTGACTAGTTTAATATATCTGCAAAGCTTATCCCTGAAGATGGAAAAATATCCAAAATATATTAAGGACTGTTCTTGTCAATAAGAAAAAAAAGACGATCCTATTTTTAATAGGTTAAAAAAAAACTTTAAGGAACAAATACAACTAATAAACATAATAAATATTTAATAGGAAATGCGAATTAATCCCACAATGATAAAATTAAATAGGCAATACCAAATGGCAAGAATGTGGAGCGATTAAAATTCTCAAACATTATTCATGAAAATATAGCTGGTGAAACTATTTTTGGAAAATGCTTGGTGGCATCTATTGAAGCTATACATATACCTATATTTGACACACAAGCTCCAATCCTGGGCATACACCCAACAGAGATGGGTGCTTCTGTCCACTAAAAAAATTATACAAGCATGTTGAGGGTAATAATTTCATAACTACAAGTACTGGAAATCATCCAAATATCCTTCAACAGTAGAGCGGATAAAGAAATTATGATACATTCACACTTTAGAATATAACTCAACAATTAAAAAAAAGAACAAATTACTAACACATGCAACAATATAAGTGAATCTCAAATAAACATTGTTGAGCAAAAGAAGCTATACACAACAGAGTACAATTTGTACTCCCTATTGTGATAAATTAAAAAATAGTGGTATGTTCTCGGAAAGGGCATTAGGAAGTCATGTAGGGTGTTAGAACCATATTTTTGTTTGGGTGATAATTACATTAGAAAAAAAAATCATGGAGCTTCCCACATAAGATTTGTATACTTCAATTTAATACACCACTTTAAAAGGAAGGAAGGAGAAAAGAAGAAGAAGAAGAAGAAGAAGAAGAAGAAGAAGAAGAAGAAGAAGAAGAAGAAGAAGAAGGAAAGAAAGAAGAAGAAAGAACAAAGAAGAAAGAAGAAGAAGAAGAAGAAGAAGAAGAAGAAGAAGAAGAAGAAGAACAAAGAAGAAAGAAGAAGAAGAAGAAGAAGAAGAAAAAGAAGAAAGAAGAAGAAGAAGAAGAAGAAGAAGAAGAAGAAGAAGAAGAAGAAGAAGAAAGAGAGAAAGAGGAAGAAGGAGGAAGAAAGAAGAAAGAAGAAGAAGACCAGGGCACCTGGGTGGCTCAGCCAGTTAAGTGTCTCCCTTCAGCTCAGGTCATGATCCTGGGGTCCTGAGTCAGAGCCCTGCACCAGGCTCCCTGCTTAACAGGCAGTCTGAGTCTGCTTGTCCCTCTCTCTGCCCTCCCCTGCCACCTGTCCCCACTTGGGCTCTCTATTTCTCTCTCAAATAAATAAATAAAATCTTGAAAGAAATGAACAAAAACCAATTGAAAATAATACAGACACACTGTGCATGGCAATAAAAGAAAATGTGAATACAAAAAGTGAGTGATACGAGAGTTCGGAGGACTCTCAGGAAAGTAAACCTATAGATTTGGACTGGCTCTTGCATAGACAGGAATGAGATAAGCACCAAGAGTAAGTATAGGAGCCAACTATCCAGTAAGGGGAATGAGTAAAATAGGTGGTGCGGATGAAGGATGCGATGAGCAGTGGGTATTGTAATGGAAGTATTGAATCACTATATTGTACACCAGAAACAAATATTACATTGTGTTTTAACTAAATGGAATTTAAGTGAAAACTTTTTAAAAAAGAGGTCAGGGCTAGGTCATTGATAAAGGAATAGAATATACAAAGTACTTAATTCCAAAACAATTTATAAACTGCTATACATTGTTAGTTCCAAGGGATACAAAGATGAACAGAAATAGACCCTACCATTGTCCCCAACAAGACATAAGCTACATCAGAGGATCTCTACTTTCAATCTCAAGACTCCTTTCACTCTTAAAAGATACTGAGGACCCCAAAAGGCTTTTTTGTCTGGGTTATATTGATCAATATTTACCACATTAAAATTAAAATTGAGAAATTAAAATATATACCTATTAATTTATTTAAATAAGAATAATAAACCCTTCACATGTATTTTTATGAAGAATTTATTTTCAAAGCAAAAACAAAAAAGTCAGTACTATGGATTTCTGGAAATCTCTTTAAGGTCTAGCTTAATAGGAATAGCCAAGGTCTCATATCTGTTGTTGCATTTAATCTATTGGAAGAGAATGCTTTGGCAGAAGCATGTGAGGCAAATCAGGTCTCCCCCATACAGATACCTGGAAAGGTATTTCAACAAACTTTGCAGATGATTATGAATATTTTTCTTTGATCTACCTCAAAATTCAACCAGAGACAGTTTCTTAACAATTGGCTGGAATGTGGTATCTAAAACCATAATAATAAACTTTTCAAATTCTATAAACATGACAAAATTAGAGTGAACAAGGCAAATAACATCTATTGAGATGGTTATTAAAATAGTTTTGGCTCTGAGGACCTCCAAAAGGATCTCACGGAGACTTCCAAGGATCCCCAAACCATTGTTTGAGACTATTTGGTAAAAGCTAAAATTGACAACATGGTTTACACAGCTTTGTATAATCTGACCCATGCTACCTCTCCGAGCTCATCTTCTACCAAACTTCCCTCTGCTTCCTCTGCTCCAGCCAATGTCACCTCCCAATGTTCAGGGAACCCCCTCAGCACATCTCTACCTTGAAATCTTTGCTCTTACAACTTCCTCAGCCTGAAATTTCTCTCATAAGTTACATGTCTCATACAACCTCATTTCTCTCAGATCTGTAAAGGTGACCTTACTTGGAAGTAGGATCTTTGAAGATATAATCAAATTAAAGTGAAGTCATTAGGGTAAGCCCTAATTCAGTGACCAGTACCCTTAAAAGCCAAGGGAAATTCTGGCATGAGACATACGAAGGGATGATGCCATGTGAAAAGAGACAGTTATTATAATAATACACATACAAACCAAAGAACTCCAGGGATTGCCAGCCATCACCAGAAGCTAGGAGAGAGGCATGGAAGAGACACATCCTCAGAGCCCTTGGAAGGAGCCAACACTACCAACACCATGATTTCAGACTTCTAGCCCCCAGAACTATAAGAGAATAAATTTCTACCATGTTCAGCCACCAAGTTGATGGTACTTTTGTTACAAAAGTTCTGAGAAACGAACCCTGATATAAATGCTTGAATAAATAATTAAGGAAGAAGACATAAATCACTCACACAGAGGTACTCCAAATAATTTATGTGACTACTTCACCCTCAAGGAAGTGGAGCAAGAATTCCCCCACTCTCACATAAGTGTAGGCTGCACACAGTCACTTCCCTATGAAGAGGAGCGTATGAAAGAGCAGTGTTGTGGAGATTAGCTTTAGAGTGGAGAAACCCAACAAAGGTCAGTTACCAACAGTGATAAGTCCTGTGGATACTATGCAGCGATGACAAGATTTGATGAAAATGGCACTTTACCTCGATGATCTTCCTTCCAAAAACTCATGACACTCGTACTCATGAGAAAACCATGCGATAGATTTCAAGGACATTCTACAAAATACCTCACCGTTACTCCAATCAATCATCAAAAACTAAGTCTAGAGAAATAGAACAAATCTTAAAGTTCATTAAAAAGAAAGCAATGGCCAAGAAGAATTTACTAGAATTCAGCTCACCACTATAACCAGCACCAATTAGAGTCATCATTCAGAGCCATGCTTTCTGGTTCTGATTGTACCACGCAGTTCCTATACTTTACCATTCAAAAAAATATTCAGTGCACACTATGTACATAGCAGACACTCTTATGGGTGCTAAGAATCAAGTGATGCCTAAAAACCAAATCCCTCCTCAGAGCAGCTCACATTCTGATGTGAGTACACTACAATTCTTAAACACATAGACATATGCTGGTTCCTATGTGATCCTCAACATAGAATTCCAAGTACATAACCCAGAGGATCCTGAGCTAGACAGTCTTCAGTGAAAACATTTAGGCAAATTAGCCTACTCCTAATATGGGGTACATAGAGGCCCCCAAAGTGGCCAGCACCACCACAAATGGACTTCTCCTTACAGAAGCCACAGAATTGAAAGATTTAAATTTTTTCTTCAAGATACATGAGAACTATACATGTACACAAGAGCTTGAAGGGAAAAAAAAGAATTAAAATACTAAAAAAGAAAAAGGATAGTTGGGAGATGCATTTTGCCCATCTGTTTGCTATTTACTTCTACCTACAAGGTAAGTGGGTACCTCAAATTCAATCAACCTTTCCAACACCAATTCCCATCCCACCAGCTACCCTGCCAGAAATAGTTCGATGTTCTTGCGACCCAGTATAAGACAACACACTTGTAGATCCCTCCCTTTCCTGCATCTGTATATACACTGATGCACACAGCACTGACTGAGCAACATCTTGTTCACTGCATCTGCGCAGTCTCTCAAATCCATGAGCTCCTTTGGTTCTCCTTGCCCCACCTGTTACTTCTAACTATCCTAGTACACAAGGCCTCATCGAATTCTCCTCTTCACTTATTTCCCCAAATCCATTTTTCCACACACACACATACAAAAAAACTACCCTTCATTTTGCTAAAACATACTGTCATATCACAAACACTTTTTTGATCATTCTCAAAAAACTGGACTGGACCCAAGTGACAGTGGGGTCCTTGAGGGCCTAAGGGTACCCCAATGCCCGAGTCTCCTCTTCCTGGGATGCGTGAAACAGGTCTCAGTGTGGTCAAAATTCACTGGGTTAAGACATTGCTGGGCAAACATTTTTCTCTAGGAATCTCACAGCTCTTCTCTGTCAGGATTTTGCCCTCTTATAAGAAAACATCCTGTTAGTCAAGAACTCTTTAAAGAAGACATTTCTGGCATCCATTTCCCTGGTTATTCCTCTGTCTAAAGGGTCCTTGAAAAAAAAAAAGGGTCCTTGAATTTGTCAGTTAGTTCAACATAATTAAATACTGTTATTTCATGCAGGTGTGGAGCTAAGGATAAAACTAGCATAATAAATACAGCCTTGGGGAGGGGTGTAAATACAGACTAAATACAGGGTCTTCAGGGAGACCACACTGGAGGCCTTCCCCACCCCCACCCCATTCCATTTTCAAGGCTTTGCCACAGTCCTGGCAGCCCTTTTTTTCTTCTACTGGAATTCTAAAAGGCCTTTCCTTTTTCTGCTTTAACTTAAAATCTAGGCACTCCACAGTTAGTTAGTTAGTTAGTTAGTTAGTTAGTTAGTTAGTTAGTTTTCTTTGATTCACCACAGGCTTCTTCAGGTATAGTTTTTTATCACATCTAATATTGAAACTCAGAAATACTGTATTTTCCTGTGGCACGGGCTCTGACATCCTCTGGAGGGAAAACTAATGCATGTACTGAATCCTATTTTATAGATGGAATCCCAGTTAATCAGTAAGTACTCTCAGAGTACTGCAAGGCCTTGGAATATTGCCAGGTGGTCATTTGTTCAATTGAATCTGGATTAAATGGACACGTCTAGAAGAATACAAAGTGCCAGATTTGATCAAATAAGCAAAATAAAACTTGAATAAATAAGTAAACATTAGAGAAATTGAAACGATGGCCAGTGATCTCTCCTTCCAAAAAGCCAAGAATGTTTAACAGATGTGCCATACAAAGCTGCTCAGCTTATTGCACAGGCCAGGGCAATTATAATTCTAAAATCAGATAACAGTAAAAGAAGAAAAATGTATATATACTCATTTGATTTATGAACGAGGTTATAAAATTATTTCAGAAACAACTACATATAGTAATACTTTTCAAAATTACATTTTTTGTCTACCCTAAGGATGTAGATATTATTTAGCATCAGAAAAATCTATCAATGTAATTCACCAAATTAATATGTTGAAATATAAAACTGAAATGATTATGGCAAAACAAAGGGGGGGAAAATTCTATTAAAACTAAGGGCATCTATCATTAAAAATTCATAAAAATCTAAATAATAAAAGGATCTTTTTCAGCTTGGTGAACCAACAACAAAATTTTACATAGTATACTAACTCCAAAAGTGTTCCTGATAAGATCAGAAATAAGACAAAGGTGACCCCATGACCAACATGGATTAACAGATTATTGAAAGTCCTGTATAACACTATATTAAAAAAAAAAAAAAAAGGACAGGGAGAGTAAAAGAAGAAAGAATGCAAGGGAGAAAATAATTAATGCGATAAGCAGATTAGGAGAGTAAGTGACACAACTCATAGATCAACCTATGAGCCCCTCAATAGACACAAAAAAATCATTTGACCAAATCCAATGCCCATTTCTCAACAACTGAGGAACAGAAATGAACTTTCTCAACTTGATGAAGAGCACCTCTGTAAAATCTAAAGTTAATACTGTACTTAATGTTAAGAGTCTGAATTTTTACCCCCTAGGATTAGGAACAATGCATGGATATTGCTTCTATCACTTTGACTCAGCATTTAAACAAATGTTCTAGACAATATAATCAGGCAAGGAAAAGAAATAAAAGAAAGCCAGATTGTAAGAAAGAAGTAAAACTCTTTATTTGCATACAATTTGGTCCTGTTTGTTTAAAAAAAAAATCCTAATGAATACACATTATAAAATAGCTATTTGAACTCATAAAGGTCAGCAGAATCAAAGGACACAATATCAGTTTACAAAAATTAATTTTAATTCTACACATTACAAATAATCACATTGAAAATGTTATTAAGAAAGCAATTCCAATCCTAATAACATCAAAAATAAACAAAATTCTGACAGTAATATGGCAGTTGGTGGGGTGGGAAGATTCTGAGCTCACCTCCTCCCAAGGATGCATAGAGGAAACAGCTACAGGTAATGCAGCTCACTCTGAAAAAAACCTGAGACTGGCACAGCAGATCTTTCAAAGCTAAAAGGATAAAGAAAAAGCCCCATTGAGAATGGCAGGCAGGAAAGAGGCACAGTAGGGAACCAACTCCTCACACACAGGTGGCAACCCACAAGCAGGAGAGATATCCCAGGTGTGGGGGCACAACCTGAGAAACAAGGGGAATCCAACCCAGTTGGGTATCCCTGGCTCTGAGCATCTGCAGTGGCAAGAGGAGCTCCCATAATATATGGCTTTGAAAATCAGTGTGGCTTAACTCTGGGAGAATCAGAGGGCTATAGGAAACTGAGTCTCTGCTCTTAAAGGGCCAGCATGCTATATGACTTAGCCAGAGGTGCGACACAGAAGCAGCAGTTTGAAAAACACCTAAGGTATACATGAAGGAAATGTATTGACTAATTTTAGGATATGTGCTGGATGGACAGGGATCTATAGGATCAGTCTCTGGGAAGAAAAGTGCTAGGGGGTGCCATTTTTTTGGCCTCCTTCAGCCTGACTAGCTGGAAGCTTGTGGAACCAATTCTGACACCGTCCATCTACCCTGTTGGCACTGCTTGCCCCACCATGCAATCCCCTTTGAGCCCACCCTACCCAAATGACCATCCTACCAGGCATCCCTCCAAAGAAGCTCCAACCCCACCACATTCTGCAGGCAGCCCACCCAGAGCAAGCACCTTCAAGAGCAGTTCCTGCCTGGGGGTTGGGGAAATGAATCCCATCCACTGAAGCCTCCACAGTAGCTACAGCCAGACCTCTCACTCAGCTGTGCCAGGAGCTAACCCTGTCCACCAGTGAGCACACAGCAGTTGCACTGGTCTTTACAGACAATCAGGCTGAGGGCCAGCCTTGCCAAGTGGGGCATCCTTAACAGTGGTGGCTGAGCCATAATAGGAAGGTACACATAGCTCACAAAGGATACACTGCTGGAGCACCTAGTTCTGGTGACCAGAGGGACAACATTACTGGGTGCTGGATGTCATATGGCCACTCACTACTTTGAAGACCAGGAGACACAGCTGATCAGACACTAATAAAAACAAATGGCTAGACAAAATGATGAGACAGAGGAATAGGATTTGAGTAAAGGAACAAGACAAAGCCATAGAAAAAGATAAGCAAAACACAGGTAAGCAATCAATCTGATAAAGAGCTCAAAATAATGATCATAAAGATACTCACTAGACTTGAAACAATGGATTAGCTCTGTGAGAACGACTACAAAGAGACAGAAAATGTAAAAAAAGAACTAATGAGAACTGAAGGATACAATAACTTATATAAAAAATTACACTAAAGGGAATCAACAGCAGATTAGAGAATGTAAAAGAACACAACTGAGAGCTGAATGACAGGGTAGTGAAAAGCAACCAAGCTGAAGAGAGGAAAAAAAAAGAATAATAAAAAATAAGGATAGATAAAGGCACCTCTGCAACACCATCAAATGTACTAACATCCATTTTATAGGGAGGAAGGAAAAGAGGAAGAGGGCAAAAAAACCTTACCTGAAAAATAGCAGAAAAATTCCCTAACCTGGATAAGGAAAAAGACATCTAAGCTGAAGGAGCACAGAAAACCCCAAACAAGATGAACCCAAAGAAGTCCACAATTCATATAATAAAATTGTCAAAAGATTAAAGATAAGGCAAAAATGTGGAAAACAGCAACTAGTTACATACAATGGAAACCCTATAAGTATATTCGCTGATTTTTCTGCAGAAACTTGGCAGACCCAAAGAAATGGCCTAATATATGCAAAATACCCCAGGGAAAAAACCTACAAGCAAGAATATTTAACTTGGCAAGATTATCATTTGGAATTGAAGAAAACAAAGAATTTCCCAAAAATCAAGGGTGTTCATCACCACTATACTGACCTTACAAGAAATTAAAGGGACTCCCTTAAGCAGAAAAGAAATGATCCTAACTACAACTCAGACTATTATAAAAGTAGAAGACTTCACTAGTGAAAGCAAGCATACAGTAAATGTAGGAGATCAACCAGCTACCAGAAAATGATACAGCAGTGGAGCAGAAGAAGAGGAAAAAAAGGGGGGGCAGAAGGTATACTGGAGCAAATTATAGTGGAGAACTTCCCTAGTCTGGAGAAGGACAGAGGCATCCAAGTCCAGGAGGCACAGAGAACCCCTCTCAAAATCAATAAAAAATAGGTCAATACCCCAACATATAATAGTGAAACTTGCAAATCTCAGAGACAAGGAGAAAATCCTGAAAGAAGCTCAGGACAAGAGGTCTGTAACCTTCAAGGGTAGAAATATTAGGCTGGCAGCAGACCTATCCAGAGAGACCTAGCAGGCCAGAAAGGACTGGCATCATATATTCATGGTGCTAAATGAGAAAAATATGTGGCTAAGAATACTTTATCCAACTAGGATGTCATGCAAAATAGGAGAGATAAAATGCCTCCAGAACAAACAGAAACTAAAAGAATTTGTGATCACCAAACCAGCTCTTCAAGAAACATTAAAAGGGATCCTGTAAGCAAAGAGAGAGCCCCAAAGTAACAAACCAGAAAGGAACAATCTACAGAAACAGTGACTTTATAGGTAACACAATGGCACAACATTTTTATCTTTCAATAATTCCTCTGAATGTTAATGAGTTAAATGCCCCAATCAAAAGACACAAGGTATCTGATTGGATTTAAAAAAAAAAAAGTAAGACCACTGATATACTGTCTGCAAGAGATTCATTTTAGACCCAAAGACACCTCCAGATTGAAAATGAGGGTGTGGAAAACCATCTATCAAGCTAATGGACATCAAGAGAAAGCTGGGGTGGTGATCCTTATATCAGACAAATTAGATTTTAAACCAAGGACTGTTATAAGAGATGAGAAAGAACACTATATCACAATTAGATCATGACGATCTAATAATTATAAACACGTATGCCCCTAACATGGGAGCAGCCAATTATATAAGCCAATTAATAACAAAATTGAAGAAATACATTGATAATAACACAATAATAGTAAGGGACTTTAACACCCCCACTCATTACAATGGACAGATCATGATCATCTAAGCAGAAGATCAACAAGGAAACAAGGGCTTTGAATGACACACTGAACCAGATGGACTTCCCAGATATATTCAGAACATTCCATCCTAAAGCAAAAGAATACACATTCTTCTCGAATCCACATGGAACATTCTCCAGAATAGATTACATAATGTGTCATAAATCGGGTCTCAACTGGTACTGAAAGACTGAGATCATGAATCTGGAACTCAACCACAAGAGGAAAGTTGGAAAGAACTCAAATACATGAAGGCTAAAGAGCTCCCTACTAAAGAATGAATGGGTCAACAAGGAAATTAAAGAAGAATTTTAAAAACTCATGGAAACATGAAAATAAAAGTACAACTGTTCAAAACCCTTGGGATGCAGGAAAGACAGTCCTAAGAGGGAATTATATAGCAATGCAGGCCTTTCTCAAGAAACAGGAAAGTTCTCAAATATATAACCTAACCTTACACCTAAAGCAGCTGCAAAAAAGAACAGCAAATAAAGCCTAAACCCAGCAGTAGATGAGAAATAATAAAGATGAGAGCAGAAATAGAAACCAAAAGAACAATAGAACAGATTAGTGAAACTAAGAGCTGGTTATTTGAAAGAATTAATAAAATAGATAAACCCCTGGCCAGACTTATCAAAAAGAAAAGAGAAAGGATCCAAATAAATAAAATCATGAATGAAAGAGGAGAGATCACTACCAATAGTAAAGAAATGCAAGCAATTATAAGAACTATTATGAACAACTATATGCCAACAAATTAGGCAATCTGGAAGAAATGGATGCATTCCTAGAAACATATAAACTACAAAAACTGAAACAGGAAGAAATAGAACACCTGAACAGACCTAAAACCAGGATGCAAATTGAAGCAGTCATCAAAAATCTCCCAATAAACAATAGCCCAGGGCCAGATGGCTTCCCAGGAAAATTCTACCAAATATTGAAAGAAGAATTAATACCTATTCTTCTGAAATTGTTTCAAAAAATTGAAAGAGAAAACTTCCAAACTCTTTCTATGAGTCTAGCATTACCTTTATCCTAAGACCAGACAAAGGCCCCACCAAAAAAGGAGAATTACAGAGCATTATCCCTGAAGAACAGTAAAATAAGTCAATCAGAGAAAGACAATTATCATATGATCTCACTCATATGTGGAATTTAAGAAACAAAACAGGGGATCATAGAGGAAGAGGGGAAAAAATAAAACAAGACAAAATCAGAGAGGGAGACAAACCATAAGAGACTCGTAATCATAGGAAACAAACAGGATTGCTGGAGGGGACGGGAATGGAGAAATGGAGTAGCTGGGTGATGGCAGTAAGGAGGTCATGGGGTGTAATGAGCACTGGGTGTTATATAAGACTGATGAATCACTGACCTCTACCTCTGAAACCAATAATACATTAGATGTTAATTAATTGAATTTAAAAAAGTTTTAGAAGAGCAGAAAACATATTCTTTTCAAGTACAAATACAACATTCTGCATGATAGGTCACATGTTAAGCCAAAAAACACGTCTGAAAAAATTTGAGAAGATTTAAATTATATCAAGCATTTTCTCTCAACACAATGTTCTGAAACTAGAAATAAATTACAAGAAAACATCTGGAAAAAAAATACACATGTGAAGGCTAAAGCACATGCTACTAAACAACCAATGGGTCAAAGAAGAAATCAAAGAGAAATTTTAAAAATACCTGATGATAAATGAAACAGTTCGAAACAGTCTGGGATATAGCAAAAGTACTTTTAAGAAGGAACTGTATACAGGCTACCCTTAAGCAACAATAAACAATCTAACTTTACACATAAGGAACATAAGGAACTAAAAAAAGAACGTGTAAAGGCCAAAGTTTGTAAAAGGAAGTAAACAATAAAGATCAAAACAGGAATAAATGACATAGAGACTAAGAAACAATAGAAAAGATCAACGAAACCAAGAGTTTCGTTCTTTAAAAAGATAAACAAAATTGATAAACCTTTAGGCACACTCATCAAGAAAAAAGAGATTACTCAGAATTACATATCAAAGAGAAGTTACTTACAACTGACACCACAGGAAAACAAAGAATTATGAGAGACAAGTGTGAAAAATGATGTGCCAACATATTGGACAACCTAGAAGAAACAAATAAATTTCTAGAAACATACAATCTTTCAACCCTCAATCAGGAAGAAATAGAAAATCTGAAGACTAATTCCTACTCCTGAAATTCAATGACTAGGAAAATGTTCCAACAAATAAAAGCCCAGGACTACAAAGCTTCATAAGTGAATTTTATCAAACATTTTAGAAAAAGTTAATGCCCATCCTCTCAGACTATTCCAAAAAACAGAAGAAGGAATGCTTCCAAATTCATTCTTCAAGGCCAGTTTACCCTGGTACTAAACCCACACAATACTACCAAAAAAATTACAGACCAATATACCTATGAACATAGATGCAAAAATCCTAACATATTAGCAAAGCACATGCAATAATACACTAATAGGATCATTCAACAAGATCAATTGGTATTTACTTAGGGATTCAAGGAAAGTTCAACATCTGCAAATCAATGTGATACACATTAATCAAATGAAGGATAAAAATCATATGATCCTCTCAATAGATGCAGAAAAAGCACCTGACAAAATTCAACCTCTGTTCGTGAGAAAAGCTCTCAACAAAGTGGATATATAGGGAACATAACTCAACATAATAAATGTCATATATGAAAAATTCACAGCTACAATCCAACTCAATAGTAAAGCTGCAGGTTTTCTTCTAAGGTAAGGAACAAGATAAGAATGTCCTCTTTCACCACTTTTATTCACAACATATTACTGTAGGTCCTAACCACAAGAATCAGAAAAGAAATAAATCATCCAAATTGATAAGAAAGAAGTAAAATTGTCACTACTTATAGATTGCATCACGCTATGTATAGAAAACTCTAAAGACTCCACCAAAAACTATTAAAGCTAATAAATAAATTCAGTAAAGTTGCTGGATACAAGATCAATATGCAGAAATCTTTCACAATTTTATATACTAATAATTAAATATGAGAATGAGGAAAATAATCCTATTTATAACAGCATCAAAAAGAGTAAAATACCTAGAAATAAATTTAACCAAGGTGGTGAAAGAGCTGTACTCAGAAAACTCTAAGACACTGATGAAAAAAATTGAGGAAGACACAAATGGAAAGATAGAGCGTGCTTATTGATTTGAATAATTAAAATATTCTTACTACCCGAAGCAATCCAGAGACTCAATGCAATCCCTATCAAAATACCAATAGTATTTTTCACAAAACTAAAACAAATAATCCTAAAATTTATATGGAACCACGAAAGACCCTGAAGAGCCAAAGAAATCTTGAGAAAAGAGAACAAAGCTGGAGGTATCCAAATATCATATTTTAAATTATATTGCAAAGACATAGTAATCAGAAAGTACGGTATTGGCACAAAAACAAATACATAGATCAATAGAACAGAACAGAGATCCCAGAAATCAGTCCACACTTATATGATCAATTAATTTATGACAAAGTTGGCAAGAATATACAGTAGGGGTAAAGATAATCTCTTCATAAATGGTGCTTGGAAAACTCAACAGCTACCTACCTGCGAAACAATGAAATCTGACTACTTCCTTACCAGAAAATAAACTTAAAACGGGCTAAAGACTCGAATGTAAGACCTGAATCCATAAAACTCCTAAAAGAAAACATAAGCTGTCATCTCCTGGACATTAGCCATTGCAATATTTTTCAGGATATGTCTCCTTAGGAAAGTAAAACAAAAGCAAAAGTAAACAATTGGGACTACATCAAACTAAAAAGCTCTTGCAGAGCAAAGGAAATTATAACCAAAATGAAAAGGCAACCTATTGAGTGGAAGAAAATATTATCAAATCATCTAGCTCATAGGGGGTTAATATCCAAAATATTTAAAGAACTCATACATCTCAAAGCCAGAAAAACAAAAAAAACCCATACCATCCAATTAAAAATGAGAAGACGACCTGAATAAACATTTTCCCAAAGACAACATGCAGATGGCCGAAAGACACATGAACAGGTGCTCAACATCACTAATAATCAGGAAAATGCAAATCAAAACCACAATGAGATATGACTTCAGACCTGTCAGAATGGCTAGACTCAGTAAAAGAAACAAGAGTTGGTGAGAATGTAGAGAAAAAGAAATCCTCAAGCATTACTGGAGGAAATGTTAACTGGTGCAGCTACCATGGAAAACAGCATGGAGTTTCCTCAAAAAAATTAAAAATTAAAATATCATACAACCCAATAATTTGACTTTGGGGTATTTGCCCAAAATAATTGAAAACTAATTCAAAAAGATATATGCACCTCTATGTTTAGTGCAGCACTATTGGTAAGAGCCAAGATGTGGAAGCAACCTGAAAGTCCATCAATAGATGAATGGATAAAGAATATATGGCATTACATTAGAAAAGACAAATACCCACCATTTGCTTCGACATGGATGGAACTGGAGGGTATTATGCTGAGTGAAATAAGTCAGTCGGAGAAGGACAAACATTATATGGTCTCATTCATTTGGGGAATATAAAAAATAGTGAAAGGGAATAAAGGGGAAAGGAGAAAAAAATGAGTGGGAAATATCAGAAATGGAGACAGAACATGAAAGACTCCTAACTCTGAGAAACGAACTAGGGGTGGTGGAAGGGGAGGTGGGCGGGGGGTGGGGGTGACTGGGTGACGGGCACTGAGGTGGGCACTTGACGGGATGAGCACTGGGTGTTATTCTATATGTTGGCAAATTGAACACCAATAAAAAATAAATTTATAAAAAAAATTTAAAAAAAGAATATATGGCACTATATATACAACGGAATGCTACTCAGCCATAAAAAAGAATGAAATCTTGGCATTTGTGGCAATATTGGTAGACCTAGAAAGTATTAGCCTAGCGAAATAAGTCACACAGAGAAAGACAAATGCCACATGATTTTATTTATATGTGGAATCTTAAAAAGAAAGAGAATAAACATCAACAACAACAAAGCCAGACTCATACACAGAACAAAGAGCAGGGGTCAGAGAGGAGGAGGTGGGGAGATGGGTGAAATAGTTTAAGGAGATTAAGAGGTAAGCTTGCAGTTATAAACATTTAGACCCCAGGATCAAAAGTCAGCATAGGAAATATAATCAATTTTTAATAACTTTGTCTAGGACGGACAGTAACTAGATTCTGAGAGAATGTCATAATGTGTATAATTGCTGAATCACTAGGTTGTACACCTGAAATTAATATATGTCAGCTCTATTTCAACTAGATATAGAATAAATCAGGTGCTTGGCTGATTGAGTTGATAGATTATCTGAGTCTTGATCTGGGGGTCATGAGTTCGAGCTCCTTGTTGGGTGTAGAAATTACTTAAAATTAATTAAAGCTTCAAAATAAGCATGTATCTTGGGGCACCTGTTTGGCTCAGTCTGTTGAGAGCATGTGACTCAATCTCAGAGTTTTGAGTTCAAGCCCCACATGGAGCGTGGTGCTAAGAAAGGAAAGAAAGAAAGAAAGAAAGAAAGAAAGAAAGAAAGAAAGAAAGAAAGAAAGAGAAATATTTTTTATTTTTTTAAAGATTTTATTTATTTATTCGTGAGAGACACATACACAGAGAGGCAGAGACATAGGCAGAGGCTCCTTCTAGGGAGCCCAATGTGGGACTTGATCCCCGGACCCTGGGGTCATGCCCTGAGTCAAAGACAGATGCTTAACCACTGAGCCACCCAGGCATCCCAATAGATAAGAATTTTTTAAATAACTCAAAAAAAGAAAGTTTTTTAAAGAATTGAAATTTTAAAAAGGATTAAAATACTTAGAAATACGTTTTTAAAAAATAGAAGACTTGTATGCGAAAAATCATAAAGCACTGAGGAAAATTAGAGAAGATCTAAACAAATGGAGAGGGACATTTTATGTTCATAGATTTGAGGACTCAATATTATTAAAACATCATTTCTTTCCAAAGTGATCCATAGATTCAGTATAATCCGTATCAAAATTCCTGCAGGCTCTTTTGCAGAAACTGACAAGCTGATTCTGAAATTTATACGGAACAGGAAAGGATCTAAACTGCCAAAAAATTTTTGACAAACAAGAACATTTATTTTTAGTTCATCGAACACATTTTCCTTTAATTCTATGAATACATTTTTAATAGTTGCTTTGAAGTCTTGGTCTGCTAAGTCAACATCTGGACCCATTTGAAGTCATTTTGTACTGAATCCCATTTTTCCTGAGTATGAGTCAAACCTTCCTGTTTCTTTGCATGTCTAGTAATATTTGGTTGGAAACTAGACATTATATAATAATGTTGTAGTGATTTAGAATTGTGTTGTGTTCATCTGCAGATTGTTGCCTTTTTGTTCCTCTCAGTAGTTCATTTGCCTGCATTGAAACTGCAAACTTAGTCTTTCCTGGGTTGTGCTCCTGCTAATGTATCTGTTCCAATCTTACAGTTTGTAATTGCTGTGTTAGCCCAGGGCACACTCTGCGCCTGTGTCATCTCACAGTCATCCAAGGACTCGGACTCACATTACACTCGTATCTGAGAGATCACCCTAAAGTTGCTTTGTTTCTGAGCCACCCACCCTCCAATCAATTTCAAGATAAACTGATCAATCTCAGGCTTTGTCCTCCAGTTGGTTTGATTCTTAAATCTTCAGCTTTCTCTTGACCAAACTGCACACAACTGGAAAATGTACTTGCTTAAAAAAATAATAAAATAAAATAAAATAAAATAAAATAAATAAAACAAAATAAATAAAATTATAACAAGGCGGTAAATTCATGGGTGCTTGTTTAGGCTCTTTCAAGTTTCTTTTTTGCTGTCTCCCCCCGAGGCCCCACATGTGGGTAATTTGGCTGTCAGCCAGGAATTTAGGTAGAGTTTATATCAGATTGTGGTCTTACTCTTCATTACTGTCCCAGCCAGAATTTCTTCTTATACTTCCACCTAGTTTTGCCATGATGAAGTGTGATCTGGCACCTGGAGCTGGTAAGATGGTACCTTACATCTGTGGTTTCCTAACTCTCTAGCCCTGGGGGTTAGGAATAAGGTCAACCCTTCTCAGGTCAAATCACAACTTTGAAATTCTTAACTCTTCCAGCCGGAGTTTTGTTTTGTTTTGTTCTTCTCAAGAGAAACCTTTCCTCCAGCTTCTATTTCAGATGTTCACAGTACCTTCAATCCACTGCATTTTAAAATATTTTATCCAGCTATTGTAATTATTATGTGTAGTGCGATTTGCATAATAACATCACACCACAGCCATTTACTAGAAGGTTCCCCTCCTCTCTTTTACTTTAAATTTCTCAGGTTTTGCAAGTTCTTTTAAATGCTATCAGAGCTCATCTTTAAAGACATTATGAAACTTATACTCATTTCTGTTAAATAAAGTCAACACTACACAATATATTTACTTGTCCCTGTTTGAGACCATTGCATAGGAGAGGGTGGTCATTGGGAACAGTCTGAATGGACTCAGGACATTTAAATGACTTAGGAAATTTGAAAAGAATAAAATGAACTTAAAGTTGGTCTCCTTTTTAGTATTGCCATGCACTAGTAATTCTAAACAATATCACTGATTAAATACAACTCCCCTCTCTTTTGGTAGGAAGTATGCCACTATTGTAATAAGCACATTTTAACTCCATCCTCCTCCCCTCTAGTTCTTAGTTTTTCCTAATAAGGTCTGAGATTTGAGGTCTAGATTATTATTGTGTTACTACATATCATATAACATCTTCAACATAAATTAATATCAAGGTGTATCACAACTGCTTACAAACAGCTTGGTTTGAGCTGCTTTTACTGCTCACCCTCTTTTTTTTTTCATGCATGCATATTTCTCAGTTTTGGTTAACAAAGTGTGAGACTTGAGGTCTGGATTATTACCATGGTGTTATATTGACACCACACATTGCCTCTTTCAAGATTAGTTATATAACTAGATCAATGGCAACGCATCATATTTAGCTTTGTTTTTTTGTTTGTTTGTTTGTTTGTTTGTTTTATATATACTTTCCCACTCTTGGGCTTTTCTGCTTTTTACAAGGAAAAATAGGTCATTACATACAATAAAATATCTTTATTTCATTCTCAAATGTAGAAACCAGTTGGGAATAAAATTTGGAAAATACAATCTTTCCTCATTATAACTACAGAACTTATTCAGTATTCTCTAATACATAATATTGCAAAAGCATTCTGAGGTCAGCCTGATTTTCTTTGTTTTACTTTGTAATTAAGGTATCCTTTTACCTCTGTGCTTATAGGATTTTTTAGTCTAATGTTAGAAATGTTTTACAAGCATATGTTTTGGGGTAGATCTCTTATTTATTTTTATTGGAATGCAATTTCTTCAATCTGTATACTTAGATGAGAGATTTAAGATTAGCTTAGGGAGTGCTAAAGAAACTACTAAAATTTCAGTGGCAGAGTGAAAACTAGAAGAGGGAATTTACTTAGAAGAGGAATTTGCTTCTCCAAGGGAATCTGATAGTAGGTGAAGGATTCATATTTTTTAATTTTAAACTTCAGGAAATTTACACTTGCTAATTTCATATTATTTGTACTATATTATTATCTGGTGGTATCTGACGTGGGGTTGGGAGTGAACAGTCAAGAAAGAATTCCCGAGATGTCTTTGGTGCAAAAAGGTGGTTTTATTAAAGCATGGGGACAGGATCCATGAGCAGAAAAAGCTGCACTAGGGTCATGAGGACTACTCACCTTCAAGGAAGTCAGGAATAGGGTAAGTCTCTAAGGAATTTTGGAAGCAAGGTTTCCATGACCTTGAGAGGGCTAGTTATTGTTAGGGGAAGGTCAAGTACTACTGTCTAATAAAACCTTAGTCATGGACCCTTCAGATGTATATCCGTGGACCATATTTATGGAGGATGATTGACAAAATATATCTTGGGTAGAGATAGAGGAAGTTGCCAAAGGAATTTTTATATGTTAAAGGAGACATACAGGATCCTGGAAGTCAGGGTAACATTAAGCTAAGTTTGCCTTTTGCCCTTAGCCATGTGTCAACATTTAGTCAGTTGAGTTCCTAGAAGAAGGTCATTCTGCCTCCCTCAAGGATTTGTCAATGGGCTTTAAGTTGTAAAGAAATTTTTTTTTTTTGCCTTTGTTTCCTACGTCAGTATCTTTGTTCTGTAAATTCAGCTAGACGATGTTACCAACCATAAGTTCAAATAAGAAATAGAACTAGAGGTGAATTCTTGGCCTAGTGCTTTTTGTTTGTTTGTATGTATGTATGTATGTATGTATGTATGTATTTGTGAGAAACACAGAAAAAAAGGCAGAGACAGAGGCAGACGGAGAAGCAGGCTCCATGCAGGGAGCCTGATGTGGGACTCAATCCCAGGATTGCAGGATCATGCCCTGAGCCAAAGGCAGACGTTCAACCGCTGAGCCACCCAGGCATCCCTGGCCTAGTGTTTAAGGAAGCCTCAAATCACTTATTAGTTTTGATTATTTTAGAAATTTCAGAGGACAACCCTAATAGGAAGGAATAGTGACAAAAACTGAAAGAACAACCATACGAAGTTATGAAAAAGAATTCTCTTTGATTTCTTTTTCTCAAAGCAAATAAACTATACCTTTGGTAAACCAATGGTCAAATTTCAAGCTTATTAGTAGAGACAAAAACCTTTTTAAAAAATTTTAATGCATAGGAATGTTGGCCTCTAGAAAGAAGAAACTGCTCTTCTCCATTTCGTTCTCCAAAAGACACACACACACACACACACACACACACACACATACACACACACACACACACACACACATTTCATGCCACCCTCAAAAAAAGGCTGTTACCATTGACCAGACAGGGACATTTCATTGGCCACTTCTGCTTGCTAGTGATCACTATATGTGGTTAAAAGGGTAGAAAGAGATATGGACACTTTTATCATCTTTCATACTACCATGTAAATGGAATATTTAAAAGGATTGTGCTGGCTCAGCCAGCCTTCACTTCCTCTCTCTCTCTCTCTCTCTCTCTCTCTGCCTTTTTTAGACTTTCTTCCTCCCAAGACTCTGAAGAATTCAGAACTGGCTAGTACTTAATCCTTTGCCATCTCTCTTATACTCCCATGGTCTTCTAAAGATTAGATGGCAGCAAATAGAAGTTTTCCTCTTCATATAATCTCTCTTCTTCAGAGTGCATGTGGTATGCACAAAGCTAGACATATGGTGAGCACTTTCTGATACCCTTTAAATAATCAATGAATAAGTAAACCCATCATCACCTAGACTTTTAGCTGGGACTCCTGAACCATTTGTGACTTTTCTTTGTTCTGAAACTACTTCCTTTTCCTTCTTCCAGGTCCTGTAGTTTTTTGTATGTCTAGTATTTTATTCTAATGTTTCCCAACTCCTCTGAAAGGAAATAACAATCCTGGGCATATATCAATTCATTGTCCTATACAGATCTACATTATTACTGATTTTATATCTATTAATTACTGAGAAAGGTATGCTACAATCTCCCATTATGATTGAGTTTGTCTATTCCTTTTAATTAAGTCATTTTTTGCTTTATATATTTTGAAGTTATGTTATTCAGATGGTTCCTAGCAAAGCTTTTACCACCACAGAGTGATTATCTCCTGCTAATGCCCCTTATATTTTTTTAAAGATTTTATTTATTTACTCATGAGAGAGAGAGAGACAGAGACAGAGACACAGGCAGAGGGAGAAGCAGACTCCATGCTGGGAGCCCCACGTGGGACTCGATCCCAGGTCTCCAGGCTCACACCCTGGGCCAAAGGCAGTGCTAAACCACTGAGCCACCCAGGCTGCCTGCCCCTTATATTTTTTAAGATTTATTTATTTATTGGGAGGGAGGGGCAGAGAGAGTGGGAGAGAAAATCTCAAGCAGATTCCCTGCTGAGCACAGAGCCTGACTTGGGGCCCGATCTCAGGATCCTGAGATCATGACCTGAGCCTAAATCAAGAGTCGGATGCTTAACCAACTGAGCCACCTAAGCACCCTAATGCCTCTTAAAGTATATTTTTTTCTGATATTAATACAACCATTAACTTGAATTTGGTTATTGCTTGCCTGGGATGTATTTTCTACTGTTCTATCTTTCTGCATCTTTACATTTAAATATGTCTCTTACCAACAGCATTTTTTTTTATGATTCTTATTTTAGAACAATTATGAGTTTACAAGAAGTTGAAAAGATATTGCAGGAAGAATTACAGATTTTTAAAAAATATTTATTTATTCATGAGAGACACACACACAGAGAGAGAGAGGAGGGCAGAGACACAGGCAGAGGGAGAAGCAGGCTCCATGCAGGGAGCCCGACGTGGGACTTGATCCCGAGTCTCCAGGATCACGCCCTGGGCTGAAGGCAACACTAAACTGCTGAGCAATCCAGGCTGCCCAGAATTACAGATTTATAGGAAGTTTAAAAGATATCACCTTCACTCAGTTTCCCCCAATGGTTACATCTTACATAACCATAGTACAATATTAAAACCAGGAAGCTGACATCAGGACATGTGTGTGGAGATCTAGGTCATTTTATCTAGTTTTGCATAACTCCCACTGTACTCAAGAAACAGAACTATCCTGCTATCACAAGGACCTAAACAGCCGAATAAACAAGATGACTTAGCCAACTGATGTTAGGTAGCCTCTGTCAGTGTTCCCTCCCACCTGCCATGTGGTTTGGTGGCCTCTAAATGAAGTGGCATATTGCAGACATGTGGTTAAAATTATATTCAGCAATGTCTGGTTCTGAGTATTCAAATGCTGTCATTAAGGCTCTGCCTCTGCCTCCCCCTGGGGCGGCTGCATTATCAGGTAGGCTTTCTATGTGTGGTAGAAAAGAAGACCACAAGGAAGCTTCTGGCTTCCATTAATCTACATGGTGAGTGATTGCAAAGAGTGAGGCCCTCTTTACCTTGATCTCCAGGCTCAATACTAACAGGTTAGAGAGTCCTGTCCCTACCCTTGCACTAGTCACTACATCTAGGAGATGGATGTTTTGATTGTCCACATACAGCTGGGACCCTCCTTTGTAGTGGAGGAGTGGGACCCCATAACTGTATGCCCTTGTCACCAAAATCACAAGAAGAGGGAGAGAAGCAGCTCCTAAAATGAAGAGGTCTTCTGTTAGCAGAAGAAGGGGGGCAGGCAGAAACGACAGCTGCCCCTGCACCAGTGACTTTGATTTATGGGCTGGGTGGAGAATCACTGTTCCACCCTCTCTCTCAGAGACTTATATATTCTCGGGCCTTCCACTTTCACTTCTACCAGGGGAATTCACAGGCAGACATCCAGAGTCCTCATCTCTTCACTGAATTTCAGACGTGGCATTTATTAGACCTGCAAGTCTTCTTCCTGCAGAAGTCTTATTACCACCCCAACTTAACACACCTGGATGCAATCTAATTATTTCCCCCACCAAACTAGCTGCTTCTCTGCATTTTCATGTTCCGGGCAATGGTTGCATCATTTATTGGGCTTCCTCAATGTAAGACACTGGAGACATGCCCCACACCACCCTCCCCAGCTGGGCATTCCTACTTAATGTCCCTTGCAACCACCCCCTTCTTTCCCTACCACTGCTTTTGAATTCCAGCTTCCCTTGCTTTATGGCATTTGTCTTTCTCATTCTAACCTGTACCTCCTGCATTCTATATACTGATACCAGATTAATCGTCTCAAAATATTGCCAGACTTTTAAGCTTCAAAATTTTAAAAAAACAACAACAATAATAATAAAATAATAAAATCAATTTTCTCTATTGTTTATAGGATATGGTCCAAAACACTTGGCCTGTTATTTCAGTATCTGCTTTAATCTGGCTCCAACCCACTTTTCCAATCTACTTGATTATCATTTGCTTATGCAGACCCTCTGATCCAGCCAAATTGAGGTACTTAGCATTCCCCACGCATACTATGTGTATCAGAACCTTCCTCTTATGCTTTTGTTCACAGTGAGTCCCCTGCCTTGAAAGCTTTTGTTGTTCTTTTCTCCTTATCTCAGGCCTCTTTTAAGACTCACCTCAAATTTCATTTCTTCCTGAAACCTTTCTTTCCAACTGAGGCAATGTGCTGGCTCCCTCCTCTATGGGCAACCTGGCCCACTACTCATTTAGTAACAGCATGTGAGACCACCTTTTTTGTAATTAAGTAAGTCACTCTGCGTGCCACAAGCCAACTCAGTCTTGCTGCCAGCCCCCAAGACACTCCCAAGACAGGTCATGCACCAGAACCTCCAGATCTAAAGTCAGTCTTGTTGGTAAAGGCAAGATGCCTGATGTAGATGAGTCTGCATACCATTGTGGTCACTGAACTGCAAACTCTCTCTGTCCCAGAGTGTTGGCATGGTCTGTAGCACCAAACTTCTGTTTTAAAATTTTCTTTAGCTCTCCGATACCTTCTGGAGACTAGGATTTAGCTTTGTATTGCAGCCCAGTCTCTGTGACTCCAAAATCTTTTTGAGCTCTAGTCAGCTTGCTTTCATATTACCCTGTCTTCTGGGAGATGCATTCCCAATGGACTAGTCTCACAGGTGACACTGCCACCCTATAGATTGATGGCCATTTTTTCTACTTGTTACTCCAAGTTCCTCAGCAACTAGCACCCAGTAGGTACATGAGTCATGCTTTTGAATCCAAAAAATTTTTTCCACTAAATCAAATGGCCATGAATTTTTGTGCTCATTTGCATCATGCCAATTTTGTCCTTTCCTTTTGCACAGGACATAATAGTTATCTACCAAGGAGCAGTTCTCCTTGTTTCAGTGCTGCCCAGATTCTTTTCTTTCCCTTCCTTATATGCCCATACTACTAGCCTCCCAGGATGCCTGAATCAGGCATGAGTTATGGCATTTAGCATTTGCCATCCTCTTTAGACTGGCATCTGTTTGGATGACTCTGAGGGTAGACACTGTCATTTAATTTCTTGGACTCCGTATGGCATAGCCTAGTGCCCCAAAAATACCAGACACTCGATAAAGTTTTGTTGATCATGATCTGAGTTTTTTTAAATAAAACTGAAGTGCTCTGTTGTCTTTTAGTCTTATAATGAAGAATTACCTACCAATGACTCAATATTGGTTTCTTATTCCTCAATATATCCCAGACTGTGCCAGACCCGGATACTTCTGATGTACAGTGCTTCCCAGTCTCCTTGCCTAAGAATTTTAATAATTTGCATTGCAATTATGACTATAGAGTAGTAAGAACTATTTTATTTACAAAAAAAAGAGGGAGTCGATAGCTCAATTTAATGCTGACAAATAATAAAATTAGGTCCTCTCCTTTTGAAATTTCTGAATCAATCAACCTTTTTGTCTTATTTATTTTATCTTTTTTAGGCCTGATCTAGAAGCCTATTGTCACATCTTTGCTCTTAACTCACATTATCAAATAAGGTGAGTATTATTTTATGTCATTTGGAGCATAACGTCAACAGAGATTATTAAAGCAGTCATTTCATTGTAAAAGCAGTAATTACAGCCTTACTGTATTTGTGGGATATACTATGAAGGTACAATAAAGTTGCTTTTACTTTCATCGGGTTAGCAGAGACCTTACTACAGAGTTAGATTATTACAAAATAACAAAAATGAATGTGTGCCTCTTTGAGGGAATGATGAAGCAAGTGAATTTTTTTTGTCTGAAAGGGAAAAAAAACCTGAAAGGTGACTTGCTATCATTCTTTAAGGATGTAAGAGCTACTGTGGAGGGACCGGTGGCCTCATTTTACCCACAGTCGTTCAACAACTCGGGGAGTTGGTGATGGACTCGGCACTGGCAGTTTTGAAAAAGCCAGAGGTACTGCAGCTGCATTTACTGCCAAACTGGAAGTCAGACACACTGTCCTTCTGCCAGAACACAGACATCAGATAAGTCTTTCCAACTTCCAGAGAAATGGAGAGAGGACAGAGTGAGCCAGACACGAGGGGCTGGAATCCATCCTAGGCTGATGCTGAAACCTCCATCTCGCACTGCCCCAGAATGGCCCTCTCACTCCCTGATTCCTCCGTGGAGGAAAACATCCCCAATCCTCCACACCTAGGAGTTAAGGGACACTTGCTCAGCCTCATTTCTGTCCCTATTTCTACCAGAGTCTAAAAGACTTCACTACATCATCACTTTGAAGAGCCCCTTTTGATTTTAACTCATCCGTCTCACTTCTCTTCTGGCCACAAATGCTATGAATTTCCTATATTTGCTAAGGAAATGGAATGCAATTGCTTCGGGGAGAATTTTAGAATATGCATAAAGAACAATGTCCCGACTGCAGTTTTCTGGGTCTAGAGCAAGGTATTGAGAGATACTATAAAATCCCCCAGAACCAAACTTGGAGTGGAAACACAAGCCAGGTTCTCAGCTCGGCTCTCTAGTCAGAGAGGAATGTCACTCATCAGACTGCAAATTCAAGAGTTCAAATCCTGAATCCCCAAAGCCAGCGAGTGGTGTTATTTTGTGGTCCTTTATTTATTCAATAGATTATTTTATTAGCACATTCTAAGGACCTAGATACTTTAAATCTGAATTATTTATTTATTTATTTATTTATTTATTTATTTATTTATTTATTTTAGTGTTGAATGGAGATCAACAACACTGATTTCCGATGAAGAACTCTTGGAACTATCGTCCACACTCTTCTCGTTTCCAAAATCATCAGTAGATTTCCATTCATTTGCACATTGGACCACATCCTTTCTCCTCTTCTCTGATGCCTTTTTTTTCCATAATTATGTGTTTTTATTAAAACAACATATAACTTTGCTTACCCACTGGTTCTTCCCTTTATTTAAAAAATGTGCTTTGAAAGGCAAACACTAGAATTTCTGAGTCTGTATCAACTGTGCTATCTCTGTTCTTGCCCTCATACTCATTGTCCCTAACTACTTCTGCTTCTCACCCTAATTGCTAACTTACCATTTGGATTTTTTTCCTTCCTTTACTAGATATGCACATCTTTCCACCATGACCTCTTCTTGCCAAAAGGTATCTTTCTATGTCCCTTTTCTCCTTAATATCTCCAGGGCAACTTACAGCTCCCTCCTTGATAGGAACTCCACCTTATGCTCTCTGACACTGCGTTCAGTGGTTCTTCTGTTTTTCTGGCAGTCCCTTCCCCATCCCTCTGCTGGCTCTGCGCCTCATCATACCTCTTATCTGTTGACATGCCTCCAGATGACATCCCTCTGCCTTCTTTCCTCTCTTCACTTATTCCTTCCTGGAGACACAGCCATTCTCAAGGCTTCACCAACCACTTTTTGCTTCTGACTTCTAAATTTACATCTCCAGCCCTAACCTTATTACCAAGTCTAACATTTTCAATTGCTCAATTCTATCAGGGAAAGCTCCATTTTATAATTTCTAAGGCTAGGAGATCTGAATTCATCTTTTTTACTCTTTTCTCTCATCCCCACCTTTTCTTTCCCCTTCCACCTGGAAGCCTACTCTTTCAGAGATGGGCTGCACCTATCAGGGCTACTCATGTGGACAAGAGTCCTGGAACCATGATGAGTGGAAAGTTAGTGAGTGTGAGTGTGTGTTTACATATGTGGGGGATCATTAACCAATCCAGACAGTCTCCAAAGATTTGTTGCTAAGAGAGAGTAAGTAGAAGCCTAGGAAGAGAAACAAGGCTGAGAGGTGAGAATATATGATCAATATAGAAAGTCAAATTGGCACACATTTAAAAGTTTAATGATATCAAACTGGTATGTGGGGAAACAGGTGCTTTCATAAGAAGCCAGCATGCATGTAATTTGAAACAGCTACTTGAGATAAAAATTTCAGAGTGCCTCTTACAAATGTAAATGCACGTACTCTATGACCCAGTAATTTCACTTCTTTATGTATTCTTGTGAAATACATGCCTTCATCTGAAGAAAGGGGCATGCTTAAGAATTTCCTTGCAATATTGTTAATATAAAAACATTGGAAATAATCTAAATGTCCCAACTAGGGAATGGTTTAGTAAACTGGGTTGTATCTATCCATTACTCTCCAATACATTGTGGTGCCACAAGACTGAGCTTTTTCCAAAGACATGGTGTTGAGAAGAAGAAAGGCATGTTGCAGAGTAACACACACAACATGACATTTCTATAAAAAACATACACATATGAAACAACACTAAAAGACTACCTTCTTTTTGTACGCAACTGTGTAACAGAAGATCTACACAGCAAACTGATAGGACGGATTATTTCTAGACAAACAGGGCAGGACCAAAGACTGGGAAGGATGTCAAAGGGGACCTTATCCTTATCTCCACTATCTTTTTTTATAATAAGAAGTTATGTTTATGTTAGTTATGTACTTATTGGAGAGATAAGGACAGAGGGAAGTGATCAGAGAGAGGGAGAGAGGGAGAGAGAGAGAAAGAGAGAATGAGAGACAGCAAACAGGAACCAGGGAATGAGGCAAGGATAGAAAACAGTATAGCCAGAAATGAGCCAGGGCACAGATGAATCAAAGGACAGTTAGGGAAGTGCTTCTGCAGACACAGCCTGTTCACTGCAGTGTTCTTCCGACGTGTGCTTCAGCACACTTGGCAGGCCCAGAAGTGTCCTCAAAGGAACCGAGTTGCATGGGAAGGAGTGGCCACTGCAGACACGGCTGGTGGGGCCAGCAACGTAGTGGCTGTGTAGTGTCTTGGTATGACATGGTGCAGATCAGGTTTAGACCAGAGCCATGGTTGGCTAAAAAGAGGTCTTGTCAATGGGCAAAAAGTTCCAGAAGAATCCAAAGATAGGCCAGGCTGAACTCTGGCCAATGGGTACGTGTCCCATGTACACAGAAGGCAGTAACAGCTCTGCAGAGTGAAAGTTAGAGACCCATTTCAGGGCTAATTGTCAATGAGTTTTGGGTTTTTTTTCTATGGAAGGCTGAAATGCCTGTTGTTTTTTACCTTAGATAGTTTACACTGTTTTCTAGTCAGTCTTGTTGTAAGGTAATGCTCTCACCCTAAAAACATCTGAAATTTCTCCCCCAGTCTTAGTGGCACCATCAGATTCCTGGGCCACTTAGATTATCCTAACAGCCTAACAAATAGCTCAACAAATAGCCTATCATAATAGACTTCACTCTCTCTTCATTACAATGCATCCTACCTACCACAACCAAATTAATTTTTTTAAAGTATCACTTGCCTCTTATCAATTCGCTTAATCAAGAAACAGCGGTAATTCTCTATTGCCCACAGTCTATCCCAACACAGCATCAGGATCAAACTCCTCTGCTTTGCTCTACAAGTTCTTAGGACTGTGAAACATGCCATGCTTAGCCACCATTGACTCCCTCTCTGCCCATAACCTGCATCATTGCTTCCTGAGAACACCAGAGTAGAGCCCCCAAGTCCACTCCTTCCATAGTCTACAAAGTCAGTGGGAGACCTCAAAGTTATCCCCTCATATCTACTAAAATCATTCATGTTATTGTCATTCAAAGGAAATTATTTTCTCTGCTTCTCACCTACTGTCTTCTTTCCTTTCATGGACGAAAGGACCTGAGCCATTTATCCTGCCTCCATGACCTGCACCATATCACTTTCAAGCTAGCCTGTCTTCCTTCTCTTCAATTCAGGTCAGGCTTTTCACACACTCCACCCTTGTGCCTTTGCTCCTGCTATTAGCCAACTCATGGAGAGCCCTCCCCACTCCTTCATCTAACCAGATCCTCCTACACATACCTCCAGCAGGCTGCATCTCTACCATGTAGCCTGTTGTAGTAACTTCACCCTATGGAGGTTGATCCCTTCACTAAATTCCTGCAGGTATTCATATACAGCAGAAAATAAGTCTAATATAGATTTTACTGCTCTTCATTATTTCATGTGTGCCTACATTCATCTCCTCAATTTAAGTACCTGAGAAGGAAAACTTGTATCTTTGATTTTGTTGTATTCTCCGTACTCAACATGGTGGCTTGTTCCCAGGGGATAACTACTATGATACCATAATTTGACGCATCATAGGCTTGAGCACAATTATCCTTTGTGTATTAGTCAGAACTCTTTTGGCTTCATGTTGTGGCAACCCCGATCAAACCAACTTACTTTAAAAGGAATTTGGTTCACCTAACTGAAATTATAGGTGTAAATTAATTTAAGGCCAATCTAAATCCACATGCTCAAGGAATATTAAAAATGGATCTTTCTACAATGACACCAAAAAGAATAAAATACCTAGGAATAAATTTAACCAAGGAGGTGAAAGACCTATACACTGAAAACTTTGAGAAATTAATTTTAAAAACTGAAGACACAAATGGAAAGACATTGTGCTCATATATTAGAAGAATTAATACTGTTACAACGTCTATACTCCCCCAAAGCAATCTACAGAATAAATGCAATCTCTATAAAAATTCCAATGGCATTTCCCACAGAAATAGAGCAAACAAAGAGACCCCCAAAAGCCCAAGCAATCTTGGAAAAGACAAACAGGGTGGGAAGCATCACACACTCTGGTTTCAAACTATATATATCAAGTCCCACGTCAGGCTCCCTGCATGGAGCCTGCTTCTCCCTCTGCCTGTGTCTCTGCCTCTCTCTCTGGGAACAAAATAAACTTTAATGTAAGAATTAAAATCATCAAACGCCTTCTAGAAAACATAGGCAACAAGCTCCTTGATATTGGTCTTTCAAGGAAATTTTGGCTCTGACACCAAAAGTGAAAACAAGCAAGTAGGACTACATCAAACTAAAAAGCTCCAGCAAAAAATTTTAAAAAATAAAAAAAATAAAATTAAAATTAAAAAACTCCAGCATAGCAAAGGAGATTATCAACAAAATGAAAAGACAACCTACAGGAGAAAATATTTGCAAATCATCTATATGATAAGAAGTTATTTTATATATATTATATATATATTTGCAAATCACCTATGTGATAAGAGGTTATTATATATTATATATATATATATATATATATATATATATATATAATCCCCTACAGCTCAATAGCAAAAAAAATAAATAAATAAATTGAATTAAAAAATGGGCAGAGGGGGATGCCTGAGTGGCTCAGCGGTTGAGCACCTGCCTTCGGCTCAGGGTGTGACCCCGGGGGTACTGGGATCAAGTCCCACATTGGGCTCCACGTAAGGAGCCTGCTTCTCCCTCTGCCTATGTCTCTGCCTCTGTGTGTCTCTCATGAATAAGTAAATAAAATCTTTGAAAAATAATAATAAAAATTAAAAATGGGCAGAGGATCTAAATCAACATATTTCCAAAGAAGACAGATGGCCAATAGATACATGAAAAGCTGCTCAACATCGCTAATCATCAGGGAAAATGCAAATCAAAACCATAAACAGATGTCTTCTCACACCTGTTAAAGTGGGTACTTTTCAAAAGACAAGAAATAACAAGTGTTGGTGAGGATGTGGAGAAAAGTGAACCTTCAAGTGCTAATGAGTAGGAATGTAAATTGGTACAGCCACTGTGGAAAACAGTGGGGAGACTCCTTAAAAAATTAAAAATAAAACCACTATATAATCCAACAATTCCCTTCCAGAGAATTTCACTTTCTTAAGAAAATGAAAACACTAACTCAAAAACATATGTACAGGACACCTGGCTGGCTCAGCCAGTATAGCATAAGACTGTTAACCTCGGGGTTTTGAGTTCAAGCTCCACACTGGGTATAGGGCCTACTTTAAAAAAAAAAAAGATAATTTAAATTTAAAAAATTAAATTAAAAGGATATATGCACCCATTTATTCACTATGGCATTCTTTACAATATCAAAATATACAAACAACCTAAGTATCCATCAGTAGAAGAATGAATAAAGAAAATGTGTACACACACACACACACACACACACAGAATAGAATATTATTCAACCCTTAAAAAAGGAAATCGTGCTATTTGTCACAGTGTGGATGGACCAAAAGGGCATTATGCTAAATAAAATAAGTCAGAAGCAGAAAGACAAATCTTGCATTGAGCTCACGTACATGTGGAATCCAAAAAGAGATAAAGAAAAAAAAACTGAGCTCAAAGATATAGAGAACAGATTGGTGGTTGCCAGAGGTATGGGGCAGGAGTGGGCAAAATGGGTGATAGGAGTCAAAAGCTGCAAAATTCCAGTTATAAAATAAATACGTTATGGTGACATTATGTCTAGCATGGCATATATAGTTACAACCAAATTGCGTGGGCACCTGGGTGGCTCAGTCAGTTCAACATCTGCCTTTGGCTTGGGTTATGATCCCAGGGGGGGTCCTGGGATCGAGCCCCACCATTGGGCTCCTCACTCAGCCGGGAGCCTGCTTCTCCCCCTCCCTCTGCCTGCTGCTCCCCTTGCCTGTGCTCTCTCTCTCTCTTTCTGTCAAATAAAGAAATACAATCTTATTTAAAATAATGGTATTGCATGTGTGAAACTTGATGAAAGTCAATCTCAGAAGTTCAATAATTCTCAGAAGAAAAATAATTCTGCAAATACATATGCTGACAATATTAACTCTACTTACTGTGGTGATCGCTTTGCAATACAGTTGACCCTTGAACCACTTGGAGAAAAGGGGCGCCTACCCCCATGCAGTCAAACGGCCATATGTAACTCCTGACCACCCCAAAATAGCTAGTAATAGCCTCATGGTGACCAAAAACAAAATAATGACTATATTTTTAAAAGTTGTACTATTTACTGTATTCTTATCAAGTAAGCTAGGGAAAAGAAAATATTAAGTCAGAAGAGAAAATACGTTTACAGTACTACACGGCATTTATCAAAAAAAAAATGAATGTTTAAGTGGACCTTTGCAGTTCAGACTCGTGTCAATTGTTTTTTTTTTATATTTATTTATTTATTTATTCATGAGAGACACAGAGACACAGGTGGGGGGAAAATCAGGCTCCCCACAAGAAGCCCAATTTGGGACTCAATCCCAGGACCTTGGGATCACCACCTGAGCCAAAGGCAGATGCTCAACCACTGAGTCGACAGGTGCTCCATCGTGTCAATTGTTTATACAAAAATGGAATAAGTTGTATACCTGAAACTAATACAAAGTTGCATGTCAATTATCCCTCAAAAAATTTTTTTAAAAAGGCTTTCTCTCCATTTTGGTTTCTTCCGAGTTGGTTCTCAGGCAGTCTGCTGACCATGAGTAAAAAAGAAAAAAAAGACTGCCCCCAGAAACTCCAGGCTTAATATATTATACTGAGTGAAGTAACTCAATCAGAGATGGAGAAACATTGTATGGTTTCACTCATACGGGGAATATAAAAAAAATAGTGAAAGGGATTATAGGGGAAAGGAGTGAAAATGAGTGGGAAAAATCAGAGAGGGAGACAAAACACGAGAGTCTCCTAACTCTGGGAAACGAACAAGGGGTAGTGGAAGGGGAGGTGGGCGGGAGGACGGGGTAACTGGGTGACGGGCACTGGGGGGTACTTGACAGGATGAACACTGGGTGTTATACTATATGTTGGCAAAATGAACTTCAATAAAAATATTTTTTTTAAAAATTTTTAATTAAAAAAAAGAAACTCCAGGCTTTCAGCTTATCACCCTAGACACCCAACAGAAAGAGACAATACCAGGTGGAGACATAGGAAATCACCATTGCTATAGGTCAAAATGGTTGACTAATGGCACCTGGCCATTTCATAAGTTTCAACCTAATAGTTCCAGAGTCTCCGAGGCCTAAAGTTCATTGGCTCAGCTTCAGTGTCATGCCCACTATTAATCCCTCTATTAATCCAATCACTGTGACCACTAGAACAGACCATGCTTTCTGACCACGTCTGAGAGACACATGCCCACGCATGGGCCAGGTCACAAGAAATGACGTTAAGATTGATTCCTCAAAGAAAATTTTGGGTGCTATTATCAGTAAAAGGGGAATAAAACCAGAGGAGGTGAACCATCAGATGCCTCCTAGGCAAAGAACAGATGAAAAATGTGTCAATTTTCCGAGAAGGTAACTGAGACTCGCTTCAGGGAGCCTCACCTGCACAGCTTTTTCCAAAACCATATACCTAATGTTTTATTTACATTTTCCGACTTTTCAATTTTTTTTTTCTTACAAGTGAGTTTTATTGGCACCCTGACCCAAGCACAGATCCCACCTACAGATTTCTCATCGGGGGGATCCCTGGGTGGCTCAGCAGTTTAGCACCTGCCTTCGGCCCAGGGCCTGATCCTGGAGTCCCAGGATCGAGTCCCACATCAGGCTCCTTGCATGGAGCCTGCTTCTCCCTCTGCCTGTGCCTCTGGCTCTCTCTCTCTCTCACTCACTCTCTCTCTCATGAATAAATAAATAAAATCTTAAAAAAAAAAGATTTCTCATTGGCATGATGGCAACGGTAACGAGCGCAGCATGCGCTTTATTTCACACACAAAACAAGGGGGCAGGATTCTTCTTCTTTCAACGGAGGCCTCCAAATTATGTAAGCTTTAGAACCAACAAAACATGGAAGTGCAACTGGTAAAAATACTCAAACATATTTTTGAAACTAGTAAGTATGCCTGCCCAGCATATTGCACTTCCTTTTGCTTTTAGTGGAAATAAACCATTTTGTAGGTAGTTGATTCACTAGATCCTTCTCGATTACTCAGGCTCCTTTGATGCTCACAGGAAATAAACCTGACCATTCCCTTCAGATCTCCCCAACTTCTCAGAACTCAGCATCCTCATGAATAGGTCTTTGCCTGTGTCACAGACCAACACAAATAAGGTCCTTTTTCATTCTTGTTCCACCACGAACTTCACTCTCATGGGGAACCTGCCTCCCAGTATCTCTGGTTCCCGCAAGAGGCCTACCTGGGTTGTGAGATGGCATCTCTGGGTCTCCCCGTGGTTCCTTCTAGCACCAACTTGAAGAAACTTAACAGACACTCATTATTCACTCTAACATTTATTTTTAAAAATTGCAAATCAAAATGAATTCTCTAAGAGTACCAAAGAGAAAATGGGAGACGTTGAGTGGATCTCACATTGGCAAGAATCTAGCGTAGGAGATGGGTCAACGCAAATAAACCTACAGAGGACCCATTAGTAGGGTTGTGCCAAAACTGGGTCCGGACAACCAGAAAATGTGCCCTTGTTGTTGGGATTTCCAACTGCACTTTACCCTTCTATTTGGCAGTCAGACAGCCCCAGGAATGTAAATTCATGCTGTTCTGAGTGTGGGGGAAGGTGAGGGAGCTCAGCCTGCCTGCTGCTACTCTGATTACAGCATTTGTCCCCGGGAGAGACAGCTCTGGCACCAATGCTCCTCTTCTCCCCTCTCGGGAAAATGGCTTGGGCTGTGTACAGGGAAGGCCCAGGGGCACCCACAAATGACAATGTCCACTTCATCCCCTAGCAGGTGGCCAAGTCTGCAGTCCCTCCGATGGGGTATGGAATTTGGATCCATTTGTCCCCCTCCCCCCACCTCCTCCAAGAAATATGGCTAGAAACTGGGCAGCAGTTAGGTTGCCTTTTTTCTTCTCGTTTGTTGAAATTGTCTCTAGGCAGAAGAAGGGGGGAGTAGAGACCAGATGGTTGTAGTTGGAGTAGAAGCCTACTACTGAGGGGCGCTGAGACACTCAAATCTGGTGGCAGCCACTAGGGCCCTGCAGGGAAAGGGATGAAATAACAGAATAGGTGGCAAAGATTTCCCAAAGACTGATCGCCAGCATCCTGTTTCCTTTATCCTCCTCCGACCACACACATGTAAAACGAAGCCTCCTTTAATTCTCCAAAGTCCTACCAACCTTGGGTTAAAGCAGACTTTAACTCTTGTGGGTGCTGGGTTAGTTACCCAGGAGGGCACCTGAGTGGCTCAGTGGTTGAGAGTCTGCCTTTGGCTCAGGTCATGACCCCGGGGTCCTGGGATTGAGTCCCACATCAGGCTCCCTGCAGGGAGCCTGCTGCTCCCTCTGCCTGTGTCTCTGCCTCTCTCTCTTTCTCTGGGTCTCTCATGAATAAATAAATCAAAATCTTTAAAAGAAATAAAAAAGGGGGAGGTTTATATCACAAGACTTAACAGCTTACAAATGAGCATTGCCCATTCTTCCTGAAGGTCCCCTTAGCCTGTCTGCATCTTCTCTGCAGCGATCTTCCTCCGTTGGGGAGACTCTGCCAACACGAGGTCTCCCCACCCCGATCTCCAAGTCATCCAAACACCTGGGGTGAGGGTAGCACCCCAAGGTCAATGTGGACACTAATGCCTCCTGCTTCCCACTCCTCGGGAAAACTGATTCTCAATCTTTTGTAAAAATGCTACACAAATACCACCGAACATCCATCCAGATGTCCACCTGTTAGGGTTTTCTACTTCACCACTATTTCCTCAACTCTGCGGCACCAACAGGTGGTCTACAGTTTATATCCATTTTGCAACTAACTACCTGGAGTCAGCATTGCTCCCCACCCAGCCCCGGGTTAAGGACTCTGTCCCACAACACTGTCCACACTTCAGAGACCAGTCACAAGTACCAAGTCCTCAGATTGCTCCCACTCTTATCAGATCTGACATCCATTCAGGGGTTCCCACAAACCCCCCTTCACTTGAACTTGGGTAGAGCCTTCGTTACTAGTTGACTGTAAAGAATGCGATGAAGGAAGAGATGCCCAGGGCAAGGTATTGGGGGGGGGGGCGTGCAGAGCTTCTGTGCCCTCCCTGCGCTTGCCACCTCCTCAGCCCCTCCACACCTTCGACAACCTGCATCCCACTGTGTAGCGGTTCCTATGGAGGTTTCATGATGTAGTCACGATTGATAAAGTCACTGGCTGCTCACAATTACATCAATCTCCTCTGCAGGGAAGTCGGAGGTGGGGCTGACAGCTCCAAACCTCTAGCCAGCTCTTAGTCTTTCTGGTGACCAAAGACTCCAATCACCCTTATCACTCAGGAGATGCCAAGGGTATTAGGAGCTCTACGACGGGAACTGGGGACAAAGACCAAATATCTTTCTTATACCACTCTGTTGTGTTTACCAGCCTTGTAAAAAAAAAAAAAAAAAGTGTATATATATATATATATATATATATATATGTATATATATATAAGTGTGTGTATACACACACACACACACATATCCTAGGGACACCCCCTGCCCTTATGGGTTTCAGCCTTCCTATTTCTGGCTCTCCCTGTCTGTGCACTCTCCATGTCCCCTTAAGACACTGACCAGGAACCTCTGATTTGTTCTTCCTGAGGCCTTGCCACCCATCATCGGTTCCTCGGTGGTAGACCTCTTTATCCGATGCCTCCAAGTAAATTATTCATGGGAACAAGTATTCTCCCATCACAGGGCAGAGGGCCAACTCTCCTTCCCCTAAGGACCTTAGGGTGTCAGTGGTAAAAGTGGACTTCAATGGCCCGAGCTCACTGCCATCACCCTTCACTCAGGCATCCCCTCCACTCTCCTGGGCCCCAACCCCCCACCCTGGCCTCTGGCTCACTGAGAGCCCAGAAAGAACTGGTCATTCTGAATGCCTGAGGGAGGCCTGCTGGCTCTCATGGGAAACCCTCAGCGCGCCGGTCTGGACACCCTGGAACGCAAGGCCAGCAACTTTACTGGTTAAAATGGGAGGAGGGCTAGTTTGAATCCCTCTGTGCGCTCTGCCCTACTGGCTCCCAGTCCCCTTCCCCGCATGTGCCCCACAAAATAAAAAAGCAGAACTACAGCAACAACCCACTGAGGGCAACAAAGCTTTCCTTTTAGGTCATCAAGAGGTCTTCCTTTGGACTCAAAAACCTCGCTGCCCCCTCCCTTTGGGCCTTGCTTATCCGCGGCCCCCAGAGGCTCTCCGACGGCCCCGGGGCCTTAGACGCACACAGGTTGATCCGTGTTTAGGTCCCAGCATGTGGCAATGTGCTCCACTCTGATGACACTTTTCGTTTCTAAGAATAGAGCCGATGAAGTAATATTGCAACTGACGTTCCCGGGGATTTGATTGGATAAGTGCATAAACTGTGGAGGGAGCAGGAGGGGGGGTTCTCCGGCCGGATCACATTAGTATTCCCGTCCTATCAATGTGCGGGGCAGCGCACAACGTCAGGCGGCCCGACTCCCTGCGTCCGCCAGTCCCGCCACGGATTCATTTGGGATCCTGGAGCAGACGAGCCCGTAGAGACGGGGGATCAAGGCAGCCTATTAGAGCCGGGTGCCTGCTTCGGGTGGGTGGGGGGGTACCGCCAGCCCTTCCAGGCCTGGCGACGCGGGGAGGGAGGGGAAAGACGACGGAGCGGCGCTGCGCTGCTGCGGGAGGACACCGGAGCCAGAGCGACACTCGTCCCCCCACCCCACCCCCCACCCCCCACCCCCACCTTGCAGCGCAGGCTTTGAAAGCTGCTCGCCCATCTGAATGGAAACTCAGAACCGCCTGGCGGCGCGTTCCTCCTCGCCCAGCCTCGCGGTCCATGCCGAGGGGGAGGTAGTGCGAGCCCGCGCCGGCGCCCAGCTCCCGGGACAGGCCGGGCGATGCTGCTGAGCAGAACTTGACCGAGCCCGTCCGCCGCCGCCGGTGGAGGCGATGCTGCACGGCGCCGCCGCCGCTCCCCCGGCTCTCCCGCAGGCTCAAGGTTACCCGCCCGCGCAGCGCGCCCCGAGCCTGTGAGCGCCGCGCCTCGCCTCCCGGCTCCGGCTGCTCCGGCTGCTCGGTGGCTGCTCGGCGGCTGCTCGGTGGCTGCTCGGCGGCTGCTCGGTGGTTGCTCGGCGGCTGCTCGGAGGCTGCTCGGCGGCTGCTCGGCGGCGGCGCGCAGGGCAACGACCGGGCCGCCCGCGCCGGGGCGCACTGCACCAGCGGCTTCGGCTTGGTGGATGTGTATGCATGAGTTCTGCACCGAATGGGCGCAAAAAGCGCCCCGGCCGGTCCACCCGCTCCTCGATCTTCCAGATCAGCAAGCCGCCGCTGCAGAGCGGAGATTGGGAGCGCAGGGGCAGCGGCTCCGAGAGCGCCCACAAAACCCAGCGAGCCCTGGACGACTGCAAGATGGTAGGTGAAAACTGCGCCTTTTTTTTTTTTTTTTTTTTTTTTTTTTGAGAGGAAGGTGGGGGAAATCTTGTCTGTGAGTCGTTTGCTTGACTGCCAGCCACTCCCCCACCCTCGGCTCCTCCATGCCGATCACGTGCACAGGCACTATTTTTAAATCTGCAGTCCCCAGATGCGGGGTGACAACCCGGGTCGCGATGGCCCCGCAAAGAAGTGCCACGGCCAGGGTCTTGGGGTCAGCGGCTGTAAGTCATGCCTCTACCCCCTCGGAGGTGGGGGGGTGGGGGGACGGGGGATGCGAAAGACACGGTGAAGTGGCTTGCTCCACCAGGGAGGGAAGGGATGGGAAGGTGGAGGTGCTGATTTGTGGGGAGACGGCAGCAAATAAACCCAAACAGAGCACACGGGGCGCTGCAGAGGGGACGAAGGTTGCAGCGCAGAGGCTGTGGCCGGGCTTCCCGGCAGGCTCCGGAGCCAGAGTCTGGGCTTCAGTGGCCTGGCAGGAGGTGCCCAGTTTCCCTGTGACAACCTGTCTTGGGCCTCTATCCCCTCGCAACTTCAGATCCCTCTCTTAGCTGTGGTGCCAGGGAGCCTTCTGCGTGAGAGTTCCCATCCTCGAGCTCTAGGGACCTGGGAGTGGCATATGCTCTCGCTGTCTAGGGGAAACTGAGTCTAAGGGACCGGTGGAGGGGGTGGGGGTGGATCCGGAAATAGAGCTTCCACGCTCGGACTGCACGATGAAAAATAAACACTTGCCTTGGACAAAGAGAAACTTCCCACCTTTGTGCCTTGATCTTTGAGCAGTGGAGTGTGGGCTCCTGAGCTGGAGACTTATTTAGTTGGCCACAGGGTCACAGAACACCCCTGTTTGTGTACAGCAGAATACGACACGTTGGTGAAAGCCATTCACTTCTTTTCCAGCTTGTCCAGGAGTTCAACACGCAAGTGGCCCTGTATCGGGAGTTGGTCATTTCTATCGGGGACGTCTCTGTCAGCTGCCCCTCACTCCGGGCGGAAATGCACAAGACAAGAACCAAAGGCTGTGAAATGGCCCGGCAGGCACACCAAAAACTTGCTGCCATCTCGGGGTAGGAGACTCTTTGGCATTATTTGGTAATTCAGACACATGATGCATGGAGGCTGACAGTTCTTTATGGTGGCAGAGACCTCAGAGGTGATCTCTGCAAATCTGAAGTTTTAAACTCATCACCCTGAGATCAGGATTCTTTTGAGAGCCATAGAAAGACTAATCTCATGCCAAATTACAATCTGAAGGTTGTGTGATCCTTGAATATATATGTAGATTCAAGTTTGGGGTCATTAAGTGATTTTTTAAAAATTGACTTTCAATATGCCGTCCACATATTGAAACTCTGTGCTTCAGATTTTTCTGCGGAATGTTTGGCTGTCAAAATGAAGTTAAGTCATCACACCTCAAGATTATTTGTCATCTGCTGCTAAACATCTCCTGCACGAAAGGCTAGTTCAGTAGAGAGAAAATCTTTGCTAAATCCTAGATGTACTCAACTATTTATACCGTGAGATAAATTCCTGTGATACCATTTAAAATAAAATCCCTAAAATAAAGTCTTGGATATAAATTACTCTCCTCATTGTACTGTATAAGAGGAAAGTTTTAACAGAAGAACATTTTTGTGAAGATTGGGGAAATTCACAAACCCAACTAAACCTAGGCTGTTGATGTGCTCCTCCCCATTATTTTGTATTTATTTTATCACCCTCATGGATTCCCTGTCCTAATTTAGATGCTGATGTAGTGAGCAAAAACTTCTCTTCTGAGATCCCCCTCTACTTTTTCCTGCTCTCTCAATATCAGGAAAGAAGTTAGTCATGGGTTTTTGTCAATAGTCACTATACTCAAATAAGAATGTAGAACGAGAAAACACAGGAATCCTTATGGAAATACGTTAAGTGTTTGATTCCATTTGGATACAACCTTTATCTGTTTATCTGTGTATGTCTGGATTACAATCAAAGTGCAAGTCTTATAGGCTAAACTGAAAATGTTGCAGATTGATCACATATAGGAATTATATCTCACGTATGCATTTGAAAGAATCACTCTTTGCCATCTTTAATGCCAACAATATATATAATGCCAATAATATGTATGGTGACCACTATTGGTATATATAGAGTAGAAAGCCCTATGTTGCCTTTCTCAATAACTACACTTAACAAGTGGCGTCTTATATCATGAGAAAAGATATAGTATCTAATGCCCTTGATATGAGACATAAAGTGTATTACAAACCTATCTCATTTGGTAGAAATATTTAGAAGCTTTATCCTTTTCTGTTTTAACTGTCACACTGTGCCTAACAGGAAGTGAATCTGCGATTCCATCTAGGAGGTGGAAAGGGATTCAGTGTTTAAGGAGGTGGAAAGGGAGTCAGTGTTTAAGGAACGTACGGAAGAAATGCAGCTGTGATAAATCCCAGACAATAAGGGAGGTAAAACAATCAGAAACACAAAGGGGGATAGTGGTGGAATAAAAACTGTAGGGAAACAATGATTCAGAAGGGAAAACAGATTTAGAACAGGAAATTTTATGCGCAGAGCTAAATAGTAGCAGCTTTGTCAATCTTGTGTCCAAGGCAGTATGATGTATATTGAGGATCCCTCTAAGGGGAAATGCAAATTGATGACATGTTCTAATCACAGAAGATAGACCAGAGAAAGAAACAAGGAGTTCAATTTAGTCTATTTTACTACACACACAAAATTTGGTTCTTCCAAAGTTTTGGGAAAGAAGGAGTCTGAAACTACTGGCTCAAACTTGAGTTTTGAGGATTTGAGATGGATTTTATATACTCAGGGGTTGGTAGCCATTTGCTACTTAGTTTTGTGTTTCCTGAAGGTTGATGTTATTGGGAACAGTTCTGTAAGTCTTAGTGGGAAAAAGTGTTGTTCTTTGAGCCTTGAAAATGTAAGGCCAACTCCGTACAATGTTCTAGAATAGAATCTGAAGTATTTCCTCCTTAAAATAATGAACACAATTCAACCTTCTTTCTGGAAAAAAAAAAAATGACAGCATTATAACTAAAGGAAATCCCTTTAGCTTCTTTCCATCTAGTTTTCATTAATGAAGGATGTGATTCTCCTTGGTGGAACTCCGTTCCTGACATTGCTAGTTATGTTGGCTCTCATGTCAAGCTTGACGTGAAAGCTAGTAGGGGACCTGTAGCATTCACTTTAAAATCTGAAGCAGGGTTAAAAAAAGCAAAGGTTCCTGGGGAATGGAGACACAAAGACTGGATTTCTTGAGCACTCATCCCTTGCCACTTAATTCATAGACTAACCCTCAGACGGAGAATTATTATCCTTCTTCTTACTGTTAGGTCTCAAAAAGGTTAAGAAACTTGCCCAAAGTTGCACAACTAAGGCCTCTGATTCGGCCCCACATTGTGTGCTTCTGAAATTCATGATCCTTCCTCTACATAATGCTGCCATTTAAAAAGGTATTATGTAAAAAGGAATGAAATACTAAAACACACTAACATATGGATGAATTGCAAGAAGAGTTTACTCAAAGATACCAGTCACAAAATGCCACGTGTCATGTGATTCCTTTTACATGAAATGCTCACAAAAAAGCACATCTATATGCACCAGAAAGTAGATTGGTGATTACCTAGATCTGCGAGCGGGAACAAAGGGTCACTACCAATGAGCCTTGGGGTGACTTTTTGGGGTGCTGAAGTGTTCCAAAATTGAAATGGGGTGATGATGATTGTACAACTATATAGTTACTAAAAAAAAAAATCATTGAATGGCACATTCGGAATGATGAAGTTTATGGTGGGTAAAATATAGCTCAGTATCTTGTAAAAAGTTATGATCACCATCACCGTGAATAAGGACACTTGGCCTTATTTTCTACACACACAGCTTTCAGTGAAAGGGGTGTGAACTCTAGGGCTGGGCAAACAGAACCCCCAGCTCTCCATGCATTCATCAAGACGCCAGCCTGACAGCTATCACCTACACACCAGTACTTTGCTCTGAGTAGGAACATAGGTGGGGCAATGGCAAGACCTGAAGGAGTAAATGAATTGACTTATTTCCCAACCAGCACAGACCACTCCTTTCCTGTTTATCACCTGGCTTTGGGGCCAGAGGAGGGAGTCTGGGTTGCAGGTAGCCAGGGGAAAAAGAGGAGGAAAACCAGACAGTTGGGATTAAGCCAGAGTTGCTTACACCCCTTCATCCCTAAGTGACGCCCTCAAGGGATGGTGGCCAGGAGAGATGAAAACTCCCACCGTGTTTCTCATCAGCTGGCCCCAGGTCAGAGGGCCATTGTCACAGACGTCATCAAAACCCCCTTCCCAAACTGTGTCTACATCAGCTAAAGTTGCAGCACCTCCTTTTCTTTTGAAGGCAGCTGATGTCTTCTGGACACAGCCAGCCAGGTGGATCCCAAGTCTCTCCTACCTGGTTTGAGGAACCACAGTAACTGTCCCCTTATGGGGCTGATCCTCTCCTTACTATTCAAACTAAGAAAGGCCTCAAAGGTCACTTCCTAGAATGGTCTCTTGACTTGTGTTTTAGCAGCAGAATCTTCTTTCCAACTAAACGTGCAAAATCAGACTTAAAATGCATATCAAAAGTGGCAGTGCTGTGCCCTGCTTGGGGTGTGTGTGTGTGTGTGTGTGCGCCCACGTGCATGCATGTGTGCACACCTCAGGGATAGGCGGCTGCCAGGCTCAGTGTCCTTGGACTCCCTTTCTAAAATGACTTCTGAGACACCTTTGAAGAATCCCTAGGACTTAGCACCATTGTCTTGTTTTGTATTGGAAGAGATTCAGAGGATTCCGAGTGACTTCAGAGGCAAGGTGGTTCAGGACATGTGGAGACTGAGCATTGAGGCAGAGAACCCCATTCCGTGACCTTGACGGAACCACTTCACTGTGTGAATCTCACTCTCCTCCCCTGTAGTCTCAGTGTGCTGCTCCCCGCGGGGTGGTTGAGAGGGTTTGTGGGGCCAGGGCCATGGCTCCCAGTGTCTAGAGCACAACTCTCCAGTCCAAGGCTGTTCTAAGCCTGGAACCCATGCTTGTGGCTCCCTGGCCTGGTGCTAGGTCCATGAAGCACGCACATCTTGAGGACAAAGAGAGGAGTACCCCCTCTGGGCTAAGGAGCAACCCCGAGGAGCCAGGACCCTCTAGCATCAGCTGAGACTGGGATCAAATCCCAGCTTTACCACTTGCTAGGAACCCATGCATGTTGAGCTACACACGGCTTCCCAGGGCGGCAAAGGTGAGGCAGGTGCACTGGCGTGGGTACGCAGACTTGGCCTGTGCCCAGATCTCAGCCCAGCCCTTTTACAAATGGTGTCACCCTCTCTGCCTCAGTTTTCTCGTCAGACAATGGGGTGAATAGCAGATGGGACTGAACCATACGGTGTCGTAAGGACCAAGTAAGTGGACAGACACTAAGCACTGAGACTGACTAGCACACCGTTACACTATTATGAATTCAGATTAGCGTTCACATAATTATTCACAAGACTTGCAAAATTCAGGACATCTTGATATACTTAATATGAAAAATAAATTTATCCATCAAGTATTTTTCAAAGACTTGGGTTGAAATTAATTTATGCTTATCGTAGGTCTTTATATTACATTTGGAAGAATTTTCTAGGTTGAGGCTTCCCAGATGACTATCAAAAGACTTTTTTTTCTTCCTTTTTGAGAGCATAAGGGGGAGGGGGAGAGGGAGAGAGAAATCCAAGCAGGTTCCTCCCAGCACAGAACCCAATGTGGGGCTCGATCTCACGACCCTGAGATCATGACCTGAGCCAAAATCAAGAAGTAGATGCTCAACCAAATGAGCCACCCAGGCGCCCCAAGGCTTTTTCTTTAATACTTTAATATGGGTAAGTGAGGGTTCCAAAGTGGTTTAGAAAGATGTTCTTCATGCAATGCCTGGGTGGCTCAGTGTTTGAGCATCTGCCTTTGGCTCAAGGTATGATCCCAGGATCAAGTCCTGCATCGGGCTCCCTGCATCGAGCCTTCTCCCTCTGCCTGTGTCTCTGCCTCTCTCTCTGTCTCTCATGAATAAATAAAATCTTTAAAAAAGTATTTGTATAAATCAAACCATATTCCTCATAAATTATGTCATTTTTTTTTTAATTTTTTTTATTTATTTATGATAGTCACACAGAGAGAGAAAGAGAGGCAGAGACACAGGCAGAGGGAGAAGCAGGTTCCATGCACCGGGAGCCTGATGTGGGATTCGATCCCGGGTCTCCAGGATCGCGCCCTGGGCCAAAGACAGGCGCTAAACCGCTGCGCCACCCAGGGATCCCTAAATTATGTCATATTTGTAAAATTTTTTGGCCTAGCTCTGAAACAGGCTGTGTGACAGAGGACAGGCCTGTTACATTCTCGGTCCACCTCAGGGAGAGCGCTGAACCAAATGACCTGTCTTCTGGCTTCATCATTCCAGTGTTCTGTGTTAATTCAGGCGGAATCACACAGACTATGGTTACAGAACTAAGATATAAAAAATAAAATAAGTATTATGCATGAAGTTTGAATTCCAGAGATAATTTGTTGAGATATGAACATACTACAGCCACAAGAAGAATCTTAATTTCCTAATGGCTTCGGAGAACAATATATTGAATATCATGGATATTCATAGCCAGAGATTTCAGATTTTTCTTCCAGCAATTAGTTTTCTGACCAACCATGCCTAGTTCACTCTCCTTTTCAGCTTCTATCTATCTCTCATGGTTGTTTTTTTTTTTTTTTTTTCCACTCTTTTTTCTCCAGTCCCACTTTTAGCTGGTTCTTGTGTGTTCCTTGTTCTGTTTGCTAGGAAGTTGGGAGAGCAGGGAGAGAGAGAATTCAGTTTCGCAGCTCACTCAGTAATGCTTCCTTTTCACACTGGGGCTGAGATAGCAGCCAGTACGTGGGGTGGGAGAGTATGGAAGTGCTTGGTGAGCATGGAGGCAGCCCTCACAGCTTTCTTAATCCACACGATGGAGGAGGCCTTATTAGTACAAGAGGCCTGGTTGGCAGGCATGCCAAGCCACCCACTCTGTCCTATATGTTCTCTTTCTATTACAGGTGTTTTTGCTTTAAAAATTTTAACTCTCACTGGTCAAATAATCAAAGGGGAGCCATGTGTGTGCCAAAAGAATATGCTGTCCATCAAAGGAAAGGATGAGCGAACAATTCTATTTTAGTGTGCTAGGGTTGCAGTAACCAAGTACCATACGCTGGGTGGCTTTTAAACATCACCAAGTTCTTGTCTCACAGTTCTGAAGGCTACACATCCAAGATCAAGGTGTAGGGAGGCTTGGTGCCTTCTGAGGTTTGGGAGCAAAAATCTGTTCCTTTCTCCTAGCTGCTGGTGGTTTGCTGACAATCCTGGTTGTTGGTTCCTGGTGGTTGTTCCCTGTTGATCCATCTCTGTCTTTATCTTCACGTGTCCTCCTCCCCGTGTTTGTGTGTGGGTCTCAATTTTCTCTCTCTCTCTTTTTTTTTAAGAATTTTATTTATTTATTCATGAAAGAGAGAGAGAGGCAGAGACACAGGCAGAGGGAGACGCAGGCTCCCTGTAGGGAGCCCGATACGGGACTCGATCCCAGGTCTCCAGGATCACACCCTGGGCTGAAGGCGGCACTGAACCACTGAACCACCCGGGCTGCCCTCAATTTTCTCTTTTTATAAGGAAACCAGTCAAACTGGATTCGGGGGCCTAACCTATTTCAGTAGAACCTCATACTAACTGAACTAGTTATACCTGTTACACCTGCAACAACGTATTTCCAAATAAGATCTCCTTGTGAGGTACTGAGAACTAGGACTTCACAGATGGATTTGGGGCTGAGGAGACATAACTCAACCCAGAGCAGATTCCTTTGACCCATCTGTAGGAGAATGCCTACTTTGGGTTGTTGGGCCCAGTGGGAATAGAGGTAGAGCTCTACCCAGCACTTTGTACCTTTTCTCAACACTTCCAAGTCTTTGCTGGGAAGTAAAGACTTCCCAGTGCCCCATGCTTTAGAAACTTCGTTTAGCTCATGTTAGAGGTGAGGGTTGTGACCATGGACTAGATCGCTTTCTGTATGAAATGCATGGGGTCCCAAAGGTACAGAATCCCCAAAGTGTCAGCACTTGGCTCTAACCCATTGAATTACCAGTGAGTAAACATGGAAGAGAAAAGAGGGACCAAAAATCCAACTACAGGAAATAATGTTGGGTGGCTGGCAAGGGGGGGCCACATGACAGTCCACATACATGGTGTTCATTTTCTCTGGTCTGTGTGGCCAGAACTGGGTAGGTGCTGGTGGTCCTTTGGTGGTACTAACACTGTTGCGTAAGGACCATAAACAACTGACACAGTACTGACTCACACCAGATTAAATAACAGTCTCATATTAGCCCCAAAATGCCAGGTGGTATGGGATCTAGACAAAGGCTCTCCCGTTGCCTGTTGAACTTAGCCTTTTTATGCTTTGAACAGACCCAATGACCTTCACCCTGCTAGGGCCTTCTTAACAAATGTTTCCCAGCTGAGAGAAAATTAAACTAAGATGACCCTGAGGGAAATTTATTGTCGCTTTATTTAGATGGTGAACTAGGAGAAAGCAAGGCGGTGTTTCATTCATGCTTGCACTTGGAGCGGCAAGTCAGTGAGGATGTGTCCATTTTGTGCATTCGTTAACTTTACTTGGTATTGTAAAACCTACTCGGGCAAAGGCTTTGGTAAGAACTCATGAGTTAAATTAGCCAACATTTCATGACTTATCTATTACTTTGGACCTTATTTCTTTCTGATTTGTAACTGTGACACCAGTATGTTGTTTATCAACAATTGAAGACTTAAAAAACACACCTAAGGGGCACCTGGGTGGCTCCATCAGGGAAGCGTCTGCCTTCAGCTCAGGGCATGATCCCGGGGTCCTGGGATCGAGCCCCGCATTGGGCTTCTTGCTCAGTGAGAAGTCTGCTTCTCCCTTTCTCCCCCACCTCAAGCTCTCTCACTCTCTTGCTCTCTCTCAAATAAATAAATAAAATCCTAAAAAAAAAAAAAAAAACACACACCTAAGATCAATTTTATTGGCATGGGCGTTCATTATCACAGGGATCACCAGGCAAGGTGTATTTTAGGATTACTCCAATTCTGTTTCATTAAAGTCACTTGATAAAATATCACCCTAACATCTATCTGCTCCACGGATCCTGAATAGTTAAATAATGATTTTCCATTAGGATCACCTTTAAAAGCCGTCCTTTAAATATTCAGCCCTTGAAAGTTTAATTGCGTCTCTTCTAAAAGGCTATCTACATAAAGTACAGCTCGAGAGCAGCAACTATATCCATTTATTTCCTCTGCTCTGCAAGACACGACTTTAAAAAAAGCAAAACTGGCACGAAGAATATTTAACTGCTTGTCTATATACATACATGCATATATGTATATTGCTTGTCTATCTATGCATGTATTTATACATAAACAAATACTAAAATTCGTGAAATAGACTCTTGTTAGCATAAAGTGTCTGAGCCTTTACACTGGAATTGCTGGTTTAGCAAATAAAGGTTCCCCAGTCAGGTTAACAAAAATCAACTTCACACTTGCAGCAGTAAGGACACTAATCATCCACACCGATTTAATGGAGTTTGAGCACAAGGGGGAAATGCGTCCTAACCCAGAAGTCAAACCCCCTGTGTATGCTTTAGTTACTAAGGGTCAGTGAGTCGGTAAATAATAAATCCCCTCACCCCTACTCGGTCAGTGAGCAAACTCTGTGATGTTTTATCTTATTTGGTGTCTATTGTCTCTCTCCTTATTTTTTTTTTTTGTCTCTCTCCTTAATTCCCCATTTCTGAGGTCACCCTCTTGGCTCACAGCCACCCCCCCACCCCAACGCCCCCCCAAGGCATCAACCACTGCACTATCTCCCAGCTGGTCTCTGTACCAGTTTTCCTTCACCTCTTCTCAACTTATTCACTAGTTCTAGACTAATCCTCTTATAATTTTCCTCCGATCTTGCCATTTCTTTGCCTTAAAACTTCAAGCCATTCCCCACTCCCTAAAGCAGTGTCTCTTCAAACGTGATTCTCCCCGGATTGCCTCTCTCAGAATCACCTGGCGAACCCTCACACCTAAAGAAGCAACATCTCTGGAGAGTGAGAGGTGGAAATTCGAATTTTTAGCAAGCACCACCCCATCCCCCAGGGGATTCTTGAACATGCTAAACATGAGGCCCCATGGCCTAAAGCAGTGATTCTCAACTCGGGCTGCACGCTGGAATCACCTGGGAGGCTTTAAAAAATTGCTGATGCGTGAAGCTCATCCCTCGAGTTTTTGATTTGAACTATCTGGGATGTGGCCTGGACGCTGAGATTTTTTTAAAGCTCCCCAAGTGGGCATCTGTATCAAACTGGCTTATACTTGGCTCCACTGAACAAAAAAATTCAAAGCAGTTGCTTAAAGCCACCAGGGTTTATCCTCTCACGGAGAAGGAACCGTGGAATGGGAATTCAGAACTGGCGAGGTTGCTCTATGAAATCATTGCTCTGTTGCCCGTTCTTAGCATATGCCTTCCACCCTCAACCTGCCTTTATGATGCAAGATTATGACAGGAGCTCCAGCCGGCAGTACAAATTCCAGGCCAGAGGAAAGGAGGAAGGGGGGGGGGGCACATTTCCCAAGTGGGTCAGCTCTTAAAAAAAAAATGATTTTATTTATTTATTCATAAGAGACTCAGAGAGAGAGGCAGAGACACAGGCAGAGAGAGAAGCAGGCTCCCTGCAAGGAACCCGATGTGGGAGTAGATCCCAGGGCCCTGGGATTACGACCTGATGCTCAACCACTGAGCCACCAGGGGTGTCCCTTAAGTAAATCCAAACAAAACCTCCAGAACTGCGTCACATGGTCACACCTAACTACAGAAGAGATTGCGAAGTGTTTTCCTCTGTTTGGCACCTTAAATGGAAGGGGAAGGGGAAAGATGGACACTGGCCTACAGCTATCTCTGCCACAGCACCCAACCTATATTCCTGGGCTCTTCTCTTACCATCTGACTTGTAAACTCTTTGTTTGCTCAAACCGGTTGACCCCTTATTCCCTAAAAGTATATAAAAGATGGTCCTATCCTATTAGTTCAGTCTGTGGGTTCTTTCTATAAAAGCTGATCCTGTAGCCACTAAAAGAGATCATTTCCTCTCCTGGAGGTCAAGGTCTTACGTACAGTCTCATCAGAGCCCACCATGCTCCCCATACAGAAATCCAAAAGAGAAGGAGTCGTCCCAAAGGGACTAACAAGTCTCTGCTGCTTTTAAATGGACCCACGGAGAAGATAAGTGGTGCAGGAACCCCTTGGGAGGGCAGGAAGTCAGGCAAGGTACCTCTGAAAGGGGTTGAGTTTAATCTCCAGACAGGATGTGGGATGGGATAGGGCCTGCAAAGAGTCTAAGCAGTGGCACTCAAGAAATCAATTTGAAAATATCTACCTGAGATTGGGTGAGATTCTTGTTGGAACAATTTTAGAACTTCCTTTAGTACAACAAAGAAAGAATTTCATCAAGGTGTTAAAATCTGATGAGCTATTAAGAATAGAGAGAGGCAGTGTTTTCTGGATATAGGGATAAGCTGCAAGAGGACCTGTGATCAAGATTATAATAAGGTCATTAAGAAAAACTGAACTTGAAACTCATCTCATATAAACTGTGTTACATACAGCAGTTAGGTCATAAGATGCATTTGACCCATTGTTTCCTAAACTATAAACCTGGGCAACACATGACGGTGTATTCTATGCTGAAAAATATTCTTTTGCACTTGGGGAAGTTTCCTCCTTTTCTGCGAAACTATTTATAGAGTATCCACCATATGCCACGTGCTTTTCCAGGTGCTGGAGATAGAGCAGTTCTGAACAAAATAAAGAAGGTTCTTGCATTCCTAGTGAGGATGATCAAGAAGTGCGATGGGTCTGAATGTCTGCTTCCCCACACGATTTCTATGTTGAAATCCTAATGCCCAAAGTTCTAGTATTGGTGGGTAGGCCTTTGGGTGGAGCCCAAGCCACAAGGGGGCTCATGAATGGGAATGGGATGCTTATAAAAGGAGCTCCAAAAGGATCCCTCGCACCTTCCACCATGTGAGGTCACAGCCAGAAAGCAAGAGTTCTGAACCGCAAAGGGAGCCCTCGCCAGACCGACCATGTGGTGCCTAGGCCTTGGATTGCACAGCTTCCTGACTGATGAGCACTAAATTCCTGTTGTTGTAAGCCACCCAGTCCATCATGTTTTTTATAGCAGCCTGAATGCACTGAGAGAAAGCAGGCAAAAGAGAGCGCAGAGAGTGATAATTGCAGTGAAGAAAACAGATTATGATTAAAGAATGATGGAGGAGTGTGGGAAGTTATTTTCAGATGGGGTTTTCAGAAAGGCCCCTCCTGGAAGGTGACATTCTAACCTACTATTTGACCTTGACAAGGGGCCAGTCACGTGATGATCTGTGAGAAAAGCACCTCACCTAGAGGGAAGACCACATGTAAACGTTCAAAAATAAACTGACCTCACCATGTTTAAGGAGAAAAAACAATTGTCTTCGGCTGCAGGTAACATAGACTGAATTTCAGTGACTTAAATACAGAAGAGTTTCTTTTCTCATGTAATTAATAACTCAAGGTTACAGGATGACAAACATTGGTTCATGATTCAAGGATATCAGGTATGAGATATGAGAGGCCCCAAGGTCCCAAGAATGCTGCTCCAGCTCTAGAAATTGTGTCTATGTTCCCAGCAGAGAGCAGAAGGCAGGAACATAAGATAATTAAGTGCATCCCTTTCTGAAGAACTTTCTCAGAAGCCTTGCAAGAACGTCTATGAACGTGTCACTGGCCAGGATCCGGTCATGAGGATCTCCTGACCACAGGTTCATGATCTGACTCACATACACTTCTCACCATACTGTCCAGTGAGGACAAAACGTTCCCAAGCTATAAGCCAAAGTGACACTTCCTGAGGGCCAGGACATGATCTTTAGCAAGACAAGGGATGGGGAGGGAGCCTGGACATGAGACGTGGGAAAGGGGTGCTACAGTGGGGAGAAAGAAGTGGAAGGGGATCCCTCAACGTCCTCCTGCCCCTTTCTGCCCATTTTCTTCTTGAGTTGCTGGTTCATTCGTGGATCCATGAAACACTGAACACCTACTCTGGATCAGGTGCTATGCTAGGTTCTGGGAATGTAAAGATAAATAAAACACAGCCTCTGTCCTTGTGGAACTTACAGGCTAGCATCTGTAGAGACAAATCCTTGCAGAACGGGGTCATCAGCACTGCTATAGAAACATGCAGGTAGGGATGCCTGGGTGGCTCAGTAGTTGAGCATCTGCCTTTGGCTCAAGTTGTGATCCTGGAGTCCCGGGATCAAGTCCCACATGGGGCTCCCTGCATGGAGCCTGCTTCTCCCTCTGCCTGTGTCTCTGCCTCTATCATGAATAAATAAAATATTTTTAAAAACAATATGCAGGGGATACAGGACAGACATAAAGGAGGCAGCTATCAGCTTTGCTGGAGGGACCTTAGCCAAGAAACAAGACTTCATAAAGGGGATAATGGCCTTGGACCAAACTTTGAAGAACAAGTGCCAATGTCCTTTCTCTTCAATTTGTGTGGCCTCAGGCTTACTGACATGAGTAAACATGAACCAAGGGAAAAGAGAAACAGCAATGTCAGTGTGCTGAGCACCAACTGTATGCTATACACACCCTTTGCACATACTACTTCACAAAATTCATGTATTGCTTTACACGTATTACTTCATGAGTATATGAGTTCATCTGAAAAAAATACCTACTTAGAACCCAGTGAGATGTTTTCAAGTCAGATATTTTGGTTAAGAAATGCATTTACCTCAAAGTAGCAGAGATTAGACCACAGGACCCTAATCATAGAACCAACTACGTAGGTAGTCGGGGTTACCTCAGTAGTTCAATCACGTCAGGACTATGGTCTTTGGGATTCTTCTTTTTTAATTTTTCAGGTTTTTTTCAAAGATTTATTTCAGAGAGAAGGAGAGAACATGTGCACACATGCATGGGGGGAGAAGGGAAGAGGGAGAAGGAGTCCCAAGCAGACTCCCTGCGGAGCACCGAGCCCCATGTGGGGCTTGATCTCACGACCCTGAGCCAAAACCAAGAGTTGGACACTTGACTGATTGTGCCAGCCAGGCACCCCCAATCTTAGGATTCTTTATACTTCTCCCTCATGTTTCCACTCTAATGGCCCCATGAAGAGCCAGTGAGGTTTCAGGGCTCTCTCTTGAATCCAGATGAGGCACACCTGGAAGCTTTCCAGAGCACCCAGAATCCTAGGTTTTTTTTTTAATTTTCATTTTTTAGTATATCTAGGTTGAGAAAGTTGAGCTATTTGGTTAACTGGTGGGACTGGGGTTTGAACACTGGTCTCTGTAGTAGCTGAGTCTATATTCTTGGCCATGCTGGGCTATTCCTCAGATGGTCCCTTTCTTGGAATGGCCCCAAAATTGGCCTACCTGCTTTCCTTCCCCTTTCACTGCCACTAAATACTGTTTCCACTCGAAGTCTCTCACCTTCTCTGGACACACTTCAGGACAAGGACCTCTTCAGCTGCCACACAGCTGATGTGAAGGCTTTTAAGGTTTCCTCAGCTAGTAAGAAGAAAACAGCAGGAAGGGGGAAAAAAATAACACAATTATGGTCTTTCAGAGGCTGCTAGTAGAATGTGAATGGACTTTGGCTCTGCATTCTGGAGGCCTCAGCACTTCTCTCCAAGCCCCGACTATTTCAGACTCTCTTCCTCCATGTTAGGTCTACTCCAGTTGTTCCATTCACAGGCATCATCTTTCTGGTTTGCCCAGGCAAGTCCCAACAATGAGCAGGAGCCCTCAGATTCTGACCCAGCTCTGGGTAGGCTGAATTCTGTGTTTTAGGAACCAATGTGCTTCTTCCCAGCAAGAGACATGACAGTAGGAGTGTGACACCCCCTTGCCACAGTGACATTGGCCACCTAAGGCATCAAGGAGCATAAGGGTGAAGAGTGAAATGGAAGGGAGGAGTGGTCCCAAGCATGCACAGACTCAAAGCAAAGAAAAATCCCTACTGCAGTGGTGGGGACACCCCAGAAACTAACACTGGAGCTGGGGAAAAATATGAGAGGGCCTCCTAAGGAACAAGAATGGGAAGAGATCATCAGCCCAATCTGCCCAATCTCCAAACACCACTTCTTAAAATACTCAAATCCTTCTTCAATGAACCAACCCCCAAGGGCTCCTGTTTGCCAAGCAGATGGAGTTTAAAATCATCGCAGTTATTGTCTACATTGCCCCCCTCAACATAATTCCAGTTTTTAGCCAGAATGATGCTTGTTAGAGCTTCAGGCTTTGAATCTTGGACTCCTTTATTCCCTTAGTGGGTCTAATTTTGAAATATTTCAATTTGACTTGGAATTCCTATTTCCATTCTTGCCATCTACTCACTGAGCTGAGGAATTAGGTGAAGCTGATTTTTTTTTCCTTTCTCAGATATTCATGGTCCATCAACAGATCATTTCTGATTTTTCATATTTTAGTATCATTCCTATCATTTCATCAGTGTGGCAATTCCAATTTACCTCAGAATTAAAGGATAAACCACTCCCCTTCACCTACACTGACCTGTTTCTGATTCATGTTTCTGATACGCCAATTTATTAGGTAGAAATAGAGTTCCTAAAATCGTTACTGGTGTATAGGAACGACTTCATGCTTCTTGAATTCTGTAGCTAAAACGTTTTGGGTTTTGTGTCATTATTTTTGTTCAAATGGGGATTTTTTTTATGGTATTCCATGCTTATTTGTACTTATTCTACTATAACAGGCAGCAGGTGGAGTAAAAAAAACGAATAATAGGAAATCTAGTCAAGGATAAATCTTAATCTTAAAACTATTGTCCTTACTAGCATGTTATTAACTTTCATAAAAATCTATTCATTTTGATTTCATAATAATCCTCTTCTGGGTGCTGCTCAAAAACATGGGCTTGTGTACAAAGACCTTCCCTATGAGGACAACTACAGAATTTTCACCCCCAAATGAGCTAGATAAGGCAAAATGTAAAGGATCAGAACCTTTTTGTGGTTGTTATTTGGGAATGTTAGTTTGAGTAGGTATAGCTGTCCCCTCCACGGAGCAAAGAAATACTCTACTTAGAGGGGAGTGGAAGGTATCTTCTAAACTGGGTGTGCTAGAGTTCCTCAGAGGAAAACCAATAGGGTATATGGGGTGTGTGTGTGTGTGTGTGTGTGTGTGTGTATAAATGGGGAAATAGCTCACCTAGTTTTGGATGCTGAGCAATCCCACAATTTGCTCTCTGTAAGCTGGAGACTCAAGAAAGCAGGTGGTATAGTTTAGAGTTCAAAGGCCTGAGAACCAGGGGAGTTAGTGGTGTAAGTCTTGGTCCAAGGAGCAGGGGGAGGCTGATGGCCCAGCTCCATGGCCAGGCAGAAAGAATTCAACCTTCCTTAACTTTTTTGTTCTATTCAGGCCCTCAGTGGATTGAACAATGCCCACACATACTAGGGAGAGCCATCTGCTTTACTCCGTCTACCAATTCAAACACTATCTCTTCCAGAAACACCCTCACAGACAAATACAGAAATAATATTTAACCAAGTATCTGGGCATCCTGTGGCTCAATCAAACTGACACATAAAATTAACCATCACACTGGGTCCGTTCCCTTGATCACAGCAGATGGCTAAATGCCCCATAACTCATAATTCTCAGTGCATAGCTGTGGGGAGATCACCTGTGGACATTTGAGAAGCCTTCTGTATGTGCACAGTGAGACGAGAGACTGGAAGGAGCCCCAGCCAGTCGGCACATGGTCAGGAATCAGGACATCATTCACCTCTCACCAGGGAGTAACTACATGGCAAACAGTAGGTTCCAGAGGAGATTGCTGGATCTTCCCAACTGGGTGACTACCATGAACATCTTTCACCAAAAGTCATGTTTTCGTACTATCTGAATTTTGAGCTCAAATGGCTGCATCTGTTTTAGTACTGTACCATCACTGAATAATGAGGAAACTGCTCAGATTATTTTAGGCCACAGCATGCACCATAATGCAAAATCACTCGGCAAATGTTCTCTCCACAAAACAAGCCTTATCAACCATTTTTATATTCAGAGGTTCAACCTTTTGTTTTCTGAGGGTGAAATATGTTTTAAGTTACCAAGTCTGTTCAGACTCAGAGTGCCTTCAAATTATGCTCTGAATTTCAGCATTAGGTTAACAGTATGAGCATCATCATAGATCGGACATGAAAATGGGAAATGATTTCAGGGATCTATTCAGGTGTAATCTTTGCAAAAGAAAGGTCATCACAGTCATTCTGGGATGGGCTTTTCTTCATGCAGGCATTGTCCAAGTTCAGACGAGGAAAATTCTGTGGGGCACATAGGGGAAAGATACAGGGAAGGGGAACGGTTTATCTGGAAAAGAGGAAGGAAAGAAAGTGGGGGAGGAAGAACAAATTTGTTCTTTGGGAGATGGGCTGATCAAGGAGCTGGTGCTGCCAAGGGATAAAGGAAAGAAGTGAAGAGAAAATGAAGGGAAATATGCAGCCACGGGGTTAGTGGTCAGACGAAGGTCAAGCTTTCCAAACCCAGGTCCATCGCAGGTCCAGAAGCCAACGTGAAGAAGTGAAGTGGGCCAGGCGAGGTGGTGTAGGAGGTGGCCTACCCCTGAAGCAGGTGGCTGCCACCAAGCTTCATTGCTTGCTGGTTCCCATGTGAAGAGGGGGGCCGAATGGGCTATATTTCTGGCTTTTTCATTTAAGAGGATCCATGAATTCATGCTTGTGTGTCAACCCGATTTTAAAGTGTTGGCCAAGAGAAGAATTCTACAGACTTCAAGTGGGCCTCAGCTATTATTGCTACCTCTTTAATTATCACCTGCTTCTTGCCCAGAGTATTTGCAGACTGTTGGATGTGAACAATAAGAAATAGCAGGAGGCCTTCTCATCTTGGGTTCATATTAGTAACTCCAACCTATAGTACCTTCTCAATTCCTTCATGGCTTTCAGAATGGTCCCTTGGGAATGTTAAAATCTGTCAGTAGCCATCACCTTATTAAGCAAAATAATAACCAAATACAGAAATATATATATTTCTATTTGAAGCCTTGAATTGTTAGGGAAGCAAGGCCAAAAATACTTAATCAGCCTTAGGAACATGTTAAACATTTCCGGAATTGAACCTAAGGAGAGAAAATAGAATATTTGTACATTTGCCCTGAAGTCAAATTCCTTAAAAGACCCTTTCTCCTTTGATAAGAGGGCAATTATTTAAATCATCATACAGCTGACACATTACTTTCTCATATCAAACAGGAGCCATTGATCTTATTATGATCAAGATCAAGACAAATAGCCTGTCAGATATGTAACAGAGTCTGAGGTCCACATGAATGCTGAATAGGGAGCAATTTTTTTTAACTAAATGAAATCCTGGGGGGGGGGGGATGGCAAGAATCAACCTGATTTCTGTTATTTTTATCACTTGGCAGCTGACAGGACTTCACTGAGAGAAGGTACTATATACAGAGTACTGACAAATGCCCATTCGCCCAAGAATCATGACCATTTCTAAACAGCTATTTCTGAAATCCTAGCACAAGGTATTCATTCTTTGACCCGTTTTTTTTTTCTTTTTCTTTTTTCTGCTTACAAGTGTGGAGCCTACATCAAATCTTTCCTTTCAATACTCAAGGTGTCCTCGTCTAAGATTCAAGACTTCATGTAGCCCCGTGGTTTATCCATTCTTCTCTTGCCCTTCCCCCTGCTTACCACACCCCCAGTCACTCAATAACCCATAGATCTTCCTCAGCCTACAGTAGGGTTGCATCCTGATAAACCCACTGTAAATCGAAAATAGTCTAGGAGGAAAAGGGGCGCCTGGGTGGCTCAGTGCCTGAGCATCTGCTTTTGGGTCAGGGCGTGATCCTGGGGTCCTGGGATCCAGTCCCATATTGGGCTCCCTGCATGGAGCCTGCTTCTCCCTCTGCCTGTGTCTCTGCCTCTCTCTCTGGATCTCTCATGAATAAGTAAATGAAAACTTTTTTAAAAAATTCCAGGAGGAAAATGCATTTAGTACACCTAACCTACTGACCATCCATAGCTTAACCTGGCCTGCCTTCAAGCCAATAGGTGGGTGAAATCACCTAACACCAAATCTGTTTTATAATCAAGTGGTGAATAGCTCATGTCATTTAACTGTCCTGAAAGTGAGAAACAGAGTGGTTGCCAGTGTTGTGGCACGTTTGCCCTAAAGCATGACCCGGCTCACTGTCCACACCCAGGTCATAAGAGCACATCATACCGTATACTGCTAGTCTGGAAAAAGGTCAAAATTCAGAATTCAAAGGACAATTTCTAATGAATGTGTCTTGCTTTCTCACCATCATCAACTTGAAAAATCCTAAGTCCAGACCATCCGGAGGCAGGGACCATCTGCATGCAGGTGAAGTAAGGTGAAGGTGAAGGTACAGGGGATCGGGGCTTGAAAGGCACAGGTGGCCCCTGCAGAGGGACAGAGGCTTGCAGGAGGAGCTTAAGCATTTGGAGAGAAGCCAGATCAAGTGGCTGACCTGTAAAGTCATAATAATTCGAAGATGCTGGGCTTCTATGACAATTTAACTTTTTCTTCATAGTTTGTTCTAGTTACAGATTCAGCGCCTGTATCTATGATCCGGCATCGACATTTCAAACACCAATGTTATATTGTTCATAACATTATACCTTCTGGGGTTTTGAGGTAAGGTCCCCAGTTTCTGACCTTTCAAAGTGCTTTAAAAATTTTTGTCATCATTATACGAATCCCTGCAGAGAGAACACACAGGAGCCCACCAATCTGTCAGTTATCACAGGCATTGTGCTCTTTCAACCCTGCTCCCTCTGTCCTGCTCAGCCTATGCCCTCTGCCCCCAGAACCCCCAAACATCCTGAGGAATCCTGTCCCTCAACTCTCCCTAGCCTGGGCCCTGGGATGGAATCTGTGGTTTTGAACTGAAAAGCTGAATCACTAAGTGCTAGAGCTCTGCAGCCCAATTAACTTTGCTTCTAGATACTTCTCCAAATAAATGGATAACATAGCAGTCTTTCCAACTTACAGTCTCTGCCCAAGAGGAGTGGTGGGTAAGCTCTACTTTGCTCAGCCTCAGGGTACAATTTCCAGCTCCACTGTAGCCAGGAAGGGGCAATGGCAGTGATGGACAGTTCTAGTCCAGTTGGCACCTCTGTGGGACAGTTGGGCCCTGAGGCTACAGAGGCTCAGGCTAGCAGACTGTGGCAGTGAGCAACGAAAGGCATTGTTTAGACACCCACCAATATTTTACAGAAATAACCTCAGGGTTCTTGGAGATGCCTACAGGAGGCTGGCTGCCACCAAGCCGGTGGGAGCTGAAAGCTGTGGTGATCTGAGGGCTAATGCTAAGGGGCCTTATAATTGTGGGTGCAGGTGGTAGCTGCTCTCCAGCCACAGCTCCTTATTGTCCTCCTGTCCCAGCTCTAAAGCAAACATTCAAAGCTCTCTAACAACTTAGTTGCAAGAACAGATATTCCACTTTCAAGACCAAAGACCCCCTGAAAATTCAGAAGTCACTCAAATAGTGTACCCGGGTGCTAGTAGCTCAAGAAAGAACAACTGGAAGATATTTTTAGTTCCCCCGTTAATTTACTCGAGCGAGTGCCAAGAGGATCCCAGGTCACATCTGTGAGCTCCTAGTTCCAGGAAGCCCCATGGCATAAGCAGGTTCCTAACCCTGCTGCACATTCTAGCTTCCAGAACAGTTTTTTTTAACACACTCTTGTTGGGGCTCTACTCCCAGATCCATTAAATCAGAATGTCCAAGGGTGAGGCCTGGAACTGGGATTTATTAAAAAACAAACAAACAAAACTACAAGTACAGACCTAATCAGGGTCTGAGAACCAAGAAGTTGAGAGGAAAGAAGACCAGACTGATAACCAGAGGACCCTATTTGGAGCTACGGCCATACTTTCAATAGGGCGTGATCAATCCCCTTGACTACTCTGGGTGATAGATATTATTCCTACATTTCCTTGAAGCTGCACCAATGTGTGTACACATCACAGCATGACTTGTAACAGAAAAAAAAAAATGATCTAAATATCCAATAGAGGATTGACTAATATACCCAGGTGCTAAGATACTATGCAAACATTTAAAATGACATTAAGTGAAAAAAAAGCGTATTATAAAACAGTTTTACATAATGACCCCATTTTTGAAACAAAATGAAAATTATATAACTGGATATAACTGCAAGGATAGACACCAAAATCTTTACGGTGTTTCCTTTCTAGATGCATGACTTCCATCTACTTCTTACGCATCTGTATTGTCTAAATATTCTCTATAAAATGTTAAGAGGCAGAAATCACACACGTCAAGCCTTGACTATCAGGCTTAAGTACAAGTGGAGAAAATATCAAAAATAATTATTTACATAGGTAAAATTCTACTTCTTGTATTTATAAAGCAGATAGATGCAAAACCCTGACACTCTGCTTCTAAGTTACTTATAAAAAGGTACTCGCCTTAAATTCATTCATCTTCCTTATTAGGAACTAAAGCTCCAGAGGGGGGAAAAAATGAGACAATTGAATTTTCCTACGGTATTTGTTCTGGGTACTGGTGGGGCTGCCCCCATTTCCTTGGAGAGAATGATTAGACAGGAAGCTGGAGTGAAAAAGTCAGGAGGCCAGAGAGCCAGGGGAGAAGGCTTTTGATCTGTTTTTCTTTTCTAGAACATTCAGTCACATTTTTTGCCTGGTGTGTCAGTGGTTATGAAGATAAAATGAGAACATCAGTGAAAGGACTGAGCACACCTCTAGACACACAACTGCTCAACAAATTCCTGTTCGTTCATGCATGTTTCTGTGAGGGGAAATAAGCTAGCTACTTCCCCCAAGAGTGTGACCTCAAGGCATTCTCATCTCCTTCACATCTGTTTCTATCCTTAAAGAAGTAAGAAAAATAGCAGCACCCACCCTCCTGGGTTGCTCTGAACACTTAGTAAGCACTCAATACATGCCAGTTGTTATTAATATTACGATTTAGTCCAGTATTCCCTAAGCAAAAACACCTTGCAGCATTGGATAAGACTTTCACTGTAATTCTGAGAGAGAATTTATACAAGTGTATAGCTCTAACAGTTTGGGATAAGAATGATAAAAATAGTTTGGAAGATTATATTTTGATTAGAAAAATGTACTTTTTTTCACCATTTCGGTACTAAAAAAAGATTATTATTTCAAGTGCTCAAGAATAATCCCTCTGTGGTTTAACACCAAGAATAGAATATTTCATTTCAGAAAGAATGCCTAAGAGAAATGATGAGCCACCGATAAAGGTTATTACACTACAAAATGACTTTGGGCTCAAAGCAAGTATTTTTATGTTATAAAAGTGATTAGGCCTTTAGAAATGTTTTCAAAACAACACAGTGTATGCATATAATATGATGAATGTGTAATGACTCTCGTTGTCAGGCTCGGGGTTCAAGAGGACCAGGACTTGATAGAAGAATGGGGGAAAAGAAACTTGGACATTGATGGTTCCAATTCACAAGCTTTATTGAAATAAACACGTTGAAGAACAACACAGACCAGTGGTTCCCAAACTTATGGTGTCATAGAAATCATTTGGGGAGCTTCAAAAAATGCTAGTGCCGGGGCCTTGCTCTTAGAGATTCTGATTTACGTGGTGTGGGACATGATCGAGGCTCCAGAATTTACTAAGTGTCTCCAGGTGATTCTGATGCACGAACAAGCTTGAGAACCCTGCCATAGACAAAGGGTCCATCTGAGCAAATGGCCCCCAGGTGTCTCCCATCCTCTTTCCTCAAGAGGGATGTCCCCAGGGCATGACAATGGAAAGCAGGAGCCACTTGGGACCCTCTTTGCTTCCCCTTTTTCTCTGCCCAGTGCTGGCAGACTTACATCAGCTGCCCAGAAACAATATGAGTTACATGATCCAAGTCCAACCATCAGATTTCAGACGGTAATTCATGCTGTGCCAGCATCATGCCACCTCCCTTTCTCTGCATCTCTGTCTCAGCTTTGACACCTTTCCTCTCGCTGTGTCACCGAACCAGAACACTTTTGTGGATAGCCACCTACGAGCCTCCATGGACTTTAATTCTGTACTAAAAGATATCAAGAAATTAAGAAAACATGTTTCAATCACTCATTTTAGGTAGAAGCCAAAGTTCAGACAGTAGCTTTGAAGGATCTGGTGATCCACAGGCACGTGCCCTGGTGGTTTGAACCCTGCTTTATATGTGTGTCTGTGTGTCTGTCTGTCTGTCTGTCTGTCTGTATGGGATTGAGCTAAATTGTGTCAAATATAAACTTAACTTGTGAATTGAGAAAGGAGGAAGTCCTCTCACCCTTTTAACATAGTTTAAGCTCTACTGCTTACATGTGAAGCAATGATATAAGGTACTTTCAAAACTAAACTTTGAAGGCCCCAAGCATTTTATCTCCCAGGCTATATCCAAAAAGGAAACTAGGAAATATGTAACAGATGTGGATTATGTACAAAATGAAATTATATAGAAGAAATTTTGTTGGCCTGGAATGATTAAAATAGCTTTAAGTTTTAAAAGCGCTTTCATGATAAAAATAATCTCAACTTGTCCTGAGAATATACCTGTGTGATATTTTTATTCTTCTGTTCCACTTAAGGAAATGGAGGCTCACACAGATTAAGTGTCTTGCCCAAGGTCACCTGGTCAATAAATAGGGTCAGTACTCAAACTCAGGACTTCTTCGTTCAAAGGCCGCTTGACTTTCCACTGTGCCACAACAAGAATACAAGTATGGCTGACCAAGACTCAAATTTATTAGGTAATCTCTAATTTTTTGCTTTTCCCCTCATTTTCTTTATAAATGCCAGTGATAAGCTTGGCTCTGTTACTGATCAGTAATTGAGGAGATGTATTAGGATATTTTGCAAGGAAGAGCAGGTTCCTCTACCTTAAGGAAGAGGATTTATTGGGAGGTTATGTAGTTTTGTGGGGATCACCCAATCAAAAGGGCAGCATGAGGGAGGGCTTGGGAAATGGATGTGAACCAAGGAGATTGCACAGATTACAAAACAGAAAAAGGCTGGCTAACATGTTGTCCTAGCCAATGTCACTGCTCGACGCTGCTGCCCCACAGAAGTCAGAACCATCCTTTCCTCTTAGGTCACACACTACAGAGTCAAAACTCTAGTTGGTCAGGCACGGTGTCCTGCCTACAGGTGCCGGGAGAGAGGCTGTCTTGCTCTCAGCTTCTGCGGTGGGAGACCCCTCAACACCACAGGTAATTGGGAATCTTCCAACAGAATGAAGGGGTGTGTGTTGGGAGAGCCAAAGAAATGACAATTATCTCCTGCAGAACAACACTGATTTAAAAGGACGTATCTATACTTTTTTATTTTGCCGCAATGTTAGAAGACCTTCTTAAGATTTATTTGAAAGAGAGAACATGAGCAGGAGGAGGGGCAGACAGAGAAGGAGAAAGAGATTCCCCGCTGAGCAGGGAGCCCGACTTGGGACTCGATCCTGGGACCCCAGGATCATGACCTGAGCCAAAGGCAGATGTTTCACCGATGAAACCACCCAGGCGCCCCAGTATTAGGAGACCCTTAAGCAAAGTTTCTAAGGAAAATTATAAGCCACTATAAAAAGGATCTTTATTCATTCTTTTCATTATAAAAAGAAAATCTGTGGCTAATAACTCAAAGTCATTGGTGACATTAGTCAGCTTGCACACTGAGAAAACAAAACTCTGCCCCTGGGGAGTGTCCTAGGAGATCTGTGGGGTTATTACTCTCAGTAGCCTTCTAATAACCCAACTTCAGTCCATGAAAAAAATGCCCCATGCAACAGGGTCACATCAGCTGTAGGCCAGTCTGTAGACACACTGCTTGTTCATTCATTCATTCATTCAGCTGATATTTATTGTGCATTTTTCTATGTGCTGGGCACTGAGGTTTTCAGTACGTGGTACTAGAATACAGAGATAAAAATACATAGACCCTAGAAAAACATCTTGTTTGTTCCTGTGTGTGGTGGGCCTGTGTTTGCAGGTATGAACCTGAGTTTGTGTATGTTGCAATGCAAGAATAAGAGATAATCTAATTTTTCAAACCACGTAGGGTATGTAGGTAACCTGCTACTGGAGTAGCAGAGAGACTAAAATGTTTAGACCTTATCAAAATTTATCATCTTGGAAATTCACCTCCTGCTGTATCCTCAAGTCTCCTACCTGCCAGATTTTCCCCCTTCTTGGCTATGTGCATCCATACTCGACTAAGAAATAAGAAGTCCTTATTGCTAAGTGCTATTTTTAGAGAGAATCTTAGGTCTTGAAAGATTTTGTTCCATAAATCTGTTCAGCATGCTGTCTTTCAGAAAAATAAAAAGAAGGGAGTTCACCAAAGACAGGTTTATACTTACAGTCAGGCTAATTTAAGTGATAAAGACGGAGCTGGAGCCATATATGGGAAGAGCTGACAAGGACTTCGTGTTATCGGTGTTTAAATCTTTTTCAAAACCGTGCAAGCACCACCACAATTTCTGGTAATATCCTTTCTTTCCTGAAGCTGTACCTGGGCTGTATCAGCGCAGGGCCTGTTTTCATAAACCAAAACAGAAAGAGCGCCCTAGAAAAATGAAGCTTAATCTGCAAAAACACAGAGAGGCGGAATGGGCTTTCCAAAAAGCATTTACTCCTAGGAGAAATTGTGTAAATACCTATTCGAGTGTCAAAATAATAACTTTTTATTTCTGGAAGTTGAATGTGAGAGCACCCATGTTTGCTTTTCTAAGTATTTGGAAGGCCATTTCCATTTTAAAACATTAAGTAAAACATGAGGAGGATCTAGTCTTCCGCTTCACAGAGAAAGTAAAAGCAGCTGTTCAAATACATCTATAAATAATAAAAGAAAGTGTCTCTACATTCTTGAGTCCGTGAGGGACTACTCTTACCTTTAGTTGGTGCTCCCCACCCTCCTCGCACTCCTGGGCAAGGCTGTTCTGCTCTGATGCTCCGGGTAGCTGGGGGCTCGTCCTGCATTGGCTGCCCCCTGAATCACCCATGTTAGCACACCACCCCCTTGGTATTGCTCTCGCCTTTTGTGTGCCTGGCTCCCTCCTCACCGCCTCATCCCATCCACACACTGGTGGGAATCTGGCTTACCACTCTTGTGCATGATTTCCCAAGGCAATGCTACCATAAGGCTGTTGTTACCAATTAACCTCTCCCCCTGTGTAAGCCTCCCCCGGGTGCCATCCCTGAGAATTCCTCTGTGTCTTGATATGATCCGGTGAGAACCATACCAGTTTCTCCACTCAACCACACAGGTAGCCCCTTCTTTTCTTTCCTCTTGAGTGAAACATCATTCCTTACCTGCATTCAATTCTCTTAGCATGACTTCTGCAAACATTTTAGTCTTTGTGTTGTCTTCCCAGCTTTAGAGGGACTGAGGTGGTTGGTGATACTCAAACTCAGCCAAGATAAGGAGGCCTTTTCAGACCAACCCTGGTTGTATTACTAAATAAAAAATAAAAAACAGAAAACCCTGTAGAAAACTCTAATACTAGATTCTAAGACAAATGGCTCTACTTTCCAGAATTTATGGGCTCCGGGAAGTAGATTTCATGAGATTCAAAAAATATCCTCTAGGACAGGTGTTCTCAACTTTGGGTGCATCTAGAATCACCCAGAAAGCTTTTACAACTCCTCGTGCCCAGGCCACAACCCACATCAATTACATTAGCATCCCTGGAGGTGAGACCCAAGCTACTCAGGTGATTCCAAAGGTCAACCGGTCAACCGAAGTTCAGAACCACTGCCCTCAAAAGTGTCAGGTGGAGGAATGTAACATAAATATCATCACCTGATATTTTTTTCTACTTCTCTCTCTCTCTCAAATAAATAAATGAAATTAAAAAAAAAAAAAAACAGGACTATCACCAATGTGATATATAGACCAAGAATATCATTTACAAGGATAATGTGGCAGCAAGCGTGTCACTTCCAGGGACAGGGAGAGGGCAGCTGGTGTAGGTGCCAGGTAAGTCCTCTCTGAAGGAGTGACATTTGAGATGAGACCTGAATGGTGAAGAACTAGCCATGTGGAGATCAGGGGCAGAGCATTCCAGGCAGAAGGAGGGGTGAGTGCCAAGACCCTGAGGCAGGAGCAAACTTGGCAAGTTCCAGTTTCTGACAGAGTGGAATGTGGTGACCGGGTGGGAGAGAAGGACAAGACAAGGTCAAGGAAGGAGTTAGAAGCTACCCAGCCTTGTTAAGTCACAGGGAAGAGTGGATATGATTCAAAATGTGGTAAGAAGCCACTAGAGGATGAGCTTCACGTTTCTTAAATGTGTGGGGAATGATTATGGAGGGCAAGAGAGAAATCAGTTGCTCTGGTGATAGTGGCTCATTGTATTGTTTTGGAGACGAAGCCAGAAGGACTTCCAGATGGACTGAGGGCTGGAGGGGGGTGGGGTAGCGAGGGATGAGGGAAAGGGAAGACTCAAAAATGAGTCCTCTGCCTTTGGCCTGAGCAACTGACTGCACGGCACTGCCATGTCATGAAGCAGGAAGGTCTCGGCGAGGAGCATTTTGGGAGCTGAGAGAGCAAAAATCAACGGCTTTCCCTGGACATAAAAACTTTGAGATTCCTTTAGGCATTCATTAATATCCATTAGAAGCCAGTGTCCATTAGGACAAGTCTGGAGCTCAGAGGAAAGGTCAGGGCTGTACATTTAAACCTGAAGGTCATCGACATGGAAGTGGTATTTAAAACTTTGGGGCTACAAGAGTTCGCTTAGGGAGAAAATTGTAGACTGAAAACAGAAGAGCGCTAAGGACTGAGCACTGAGTTACTCTTCACCTTTAGGAAGAAGAGAGAGCCAGTTGAGACTGAAGAGGGGCTGGGGATTTAGAGTTATAGGGCCCTGGCAGCCCAAAGAAAAAGGGTCTCAAAATGGAAGGTATGATCATTGTGCCAAAGGCTGTTGCAATGTCAGAAATGTCTAACAAGAGGAAGACAGAGGGACCAGTGATTCTGTGAGATGTTCTTGGCGACCTTGACATGAGCAGCCTGTAAGGCAATGGGGACAGAAGTCCAGACAGGAGGGGTGAAGAAACGGTGGTAGGAGAGGTGGCGGTGGGGAGTGGCCGTTGACACATGGACCAACAAGTTTTGCTGTGCCTGGAAGCATGTGTTCCCCCGGGTCTGGACTTCCACCCTGAGTAGAAGGACACATTAGAAATGTGCACACTTCTCTTGTCAGGACAGAAGTGGATACCTTAGATGCCTGCCCCCAGTTTGCATGCCATACATTCAGCGGATCCCCTGCTTGGACTAATGGCTGCAAGAAACACTGAATGGAAAAAAAAAAAAAAGGGGGAAATACTGAATAAATGTTTGGGGTAGGATTGATTCTGCCCTTAACCTGTGCATTTTCCTTCTAGGAAGATGCTCCCTACGAGGCCCACCTCTCCAGTTAACCATCATGATCAAAGAGCAAACTATATGGTCAGCTGAAAAAGCTATAAATGGAAGCTGATTATCAAATGACAGAGAAAGCTAATATAACTTCAACCTTAAATCACATAAAATAACACTTCCTCACATTCCTATTCATTTTCACTTAAAACTTGAATAAATTCATATGGCTTTTAGGTGAACTAGATTTTCACCTTCTTTCCACAGCAGATAGGAAGCTGTACATCCTCCTTTACAGAGATGAAATGGACCTGCCATCACCATTTAGGCCTCAAGAAGTAGTTGCATGTGTTTGGAAGTACCTGTCAGTGGAACAGCTTAATATGGGGGCGGAGGGGGGGGATGTTAAAGGCAAAAATCTAGTCTTTTGGAAGCAAGACCTGGAAATCAAAATGGATATAACACAAAAAAGATTCAGAGATTTAGTTGCCTGGGGTGTCCACGCAGACAAGCCCTTGGGGTGCGGTCATGACTGAACCTACATTATTAGTAGGGGTGTCAACTTAAGTCTTTGTTCATTGGAGAAGGATAGTTTGTAACTTTCCAAGTCAACATTGTGTTGCTCTGTACAACAGGGCTCTGTGAGCTGGGGTCCACAAGTCCCTTTAGATAGGTAATGTCTTCAGTAGACATCAAGGAACAGCTCAATAGTGGCCCATAATCTCGGAGCGGGGTCAAGTTTGAAGACAGAAGCCTGCAGCTGTAGCAGTAAAAGGAAGACAATTCTGATTTTTATGGGCAGACCTCGATTGGGAGCAAGTGGTGATTATGGTGAAAAATTAAAGAAGTATAGAAAATTCTGAGAGAAACCATGCGAGGAATCTGGTCGGCGTCAGGGAGAGAGTGGAGAAAAAGGAAATGTGTTCTAACCGGGGTGATTATGTTCCTTCTGGTGTTTATTGCCATGTACATTCACAATAAAAGAAATCCAAATGTGTTCAGAAGTAGCAGTAGAAGTAGTAGCAGTAGTAGTGGTTGTAGGATGAAAATCTTGATTCTATTTGCACTTCTGCAATGCATCTTTGTGCAGAGGGGGGTTGATTTCTAATCAAGGCAAGGAATACATACCATACACTTTACTTTTCAAAATAAAATATGCATAAAGCCCACATGTAGTCTGTTAAACAACAACACAGAATATCTGTATTTCAAGTCCCATGGGCATTATTTTAACTGACCTTCACTTACTTGAAGGTTAAGGGAAGGATTAAGGGAAGCTCCTCACTCCCCCCTACCCCCCATAAAACTAATTGATTCATGCTCATGGTAGCAAGATCTTCTCCACCTACCTTGAACTTGTGTCCCACCAGCCAAGTTGTATGCTCATCATCAAGAGTCAATTTATATTAGTCTCCAAACCTATTTATATTTATGCTGTAATTTCAATTAGATAATATAAGACGGGAGGGGCAAAAAGAGAGCATAGGGGCGCTTGGGTGGCACAGTCCGTTAAGCATCCCACTCTTGGTTTCCACTCAGGTCATGATCTCAGGGTCATGAAATGGGGGCCTGCATCAAGCTCCAACCTCAGCGCAGAGTCTTCTTGAGATTCTCTCTCCCTCTCTCTCTGCCCATCTGGCTCATGCTGTTTCTTTCTCAAATAAATAAATAAATAAATAAATAAATAAATAAATCTTTTTCAAAAGAGAGAGAGAGCTGCCAGTATAAAAACTAAGTAGTTGAATAACTTTAGAAAGTAACTATGAAAGTGAACTGATAAGAAAAAAACGTATAACCAAATTAGGTGTGGAAAGGATGATGATACAAGGCTATGAAAAGTAATCACAAAATTCTAGGAAGAGTCTACACTCGCGGTGCATCATGAGTATCTTTAAGTTCTGGTACACTTAAAAAACAGAAATGGGAAATTGGAGATGACGTATTGTGAGTGTGGTTTTTGCCAGATGGAGAGCTCCAACCTCAAAGTCCTTAGCTCTTCACTAGAAGACTGGGGGAGGAGTACGTAATTGCGTCTCAGCTTAAAATAACAGTTTAAGATACAGAGTTATAGCCAACCAATTAACCACCGAATTGCCCATCTTCTAAATGACACTGGGTGAGTCTCTACTGTACCTGTAGGGATGGACAGTTTGGAGCCTCTGAGCTTTCCTTCTCAATAGAAGCTTGGCTAAGATCATTTATATTCAAGAGAAATATCCTATAAATGTGTTAGCCATGAGTTTCTCTAAGCTGTATCCCTGGATCAGGTCAGAGTCCCAAAACATTATATTGCAGACCATTTTTCTCTAGATGATGATGCATATTCCTTCACAAAAAATATGATCTTAGTGTTAGACTCTTGACTTTCATGGAGGACCCATGGGAAGAATATCTCTGCCTGGTTTATCAAACTGACATCTAAGCTTTCTAATACACCATTCAAAGCTTGATACAGGGATCCCTGGGTGGCGCAGCGGTTTAGCGCCTGCCTTTGGCTCAGGGCGCGATCCTGGCAGACCCGGGATCGAATCCCACATCGGGCTCTCAGTGCATGGAGCCTGCTTCTCCCTCTGCCTATGTCTCTGCCTCTCTCTCTCTCTCTCTCTGTGACTATCCTGAATAAAAAAAAAAATTTTTTTTAAAAAAAAGCTTGATACATACATGAAGAATCACATGATAAACTTCACGTCTGGAAGCATCCATGTGGGAAGAGTGGGAAAGAAGAAAGAAATAGGAGAGAAATCACAGTCCTACCTGTAACTGACTCAACTAATTAATTACAAAGCTCCTTTCTCCTTCTCCTTTAGCATGTTTTTTGTGGATTTATGAATTTTAAAAGTTGATAAACCTAATAACTGCATTATTTTACCTACTTAACCTAAACCGTACATATAGTTAATTCTTTCTCTCTGCCTTTTTTTATTGAAGTATTACTGACATTATATTATATTACTTGATATTACATTGGTTTCAGGTGTACAATATAATGACTTGGCAAGTCCGTGTGTTATGCTGTGCTCACCAGAAGCATAGCTGGCATCTGTCACCATACGACACCATCACAGCACTCTTACAACACCATTGACTATATTCCCTAGTACCTTGGAAGCCTGGATCTCTCACTGACTTCACTCTGCCCACACCCCCATCTCCCCATTTCCTTCCCTCTGGCAACCACCAGTTTGTTCTGTGTTTATGAGTCTGTTCCTGCTTCGTCTGTTCATGTGTCTTGTCTTTTAGATTCCACATACTAAGTGAAACCACATGGTATTTGTCTTCCTCTGTCTTATTTCACTAGCATAAAACCCTCTAGCCCCATCCATGTTGTCACAAATGGCAAGATCTCATTCTTTTTTATGGCTGAGTAATATTCTATTGTGTGTATACATCTTCTTTATCCATTTATTGATATATGTATCAATACATCTATATCTATATATATATATATCAATATATATTGATATCACATCTTTATCCATTTATTTATTGATGGGCACGTAGGTTGCTTCCACTTCTTGATATTGTAACTAATGCTGCAATAATGTAGGGGTGCATATATCTTTTCGAATTAGTGTTTTTGGGGGATAAATGCCCAATAGTGGAATTACTGGATTGGATGGCATGCCTATTTTTAATATTTTGAGGAACCTCCATGGTGCTGTCCACAGTGACTGCACCAATTTACTTTCCCACCAAACAGTGCACGAAGGTTTCCTTTTTTCCACATCCTTTGCCAAAACTCATTATTTCTTATTTTTGATAATAGCCATTCTGGCAGGTGTAAATGATATGCCATTGTGGTTTTGATTTGCATTTCCCTGATGGGGTTAGTGGTGTTGTGCATCCTTTCATGTGTTTGTTGGCCATCTGTTGGTCTTCTCTGGGAAAATGTATATTCATTTTCTCTGCACATTTTCAATTGGATTATTTTTTTTAGTGTTGAGTTGTATAAGCTCTTTATATATTTTGGATATTAACCCCATAGCAGATATATCATTTGCAAATATCTTCTCCCATTCATTAGGTTCCCTTTTCATCTTGTTGAAGGTTTCCTTGGCTGTGTAAAAGCTTTTTTATTTTGCTGTATCCAGTAGTTTATTTTTGCTTTTGTTTCCCTTGCCTCAGCAGATGTATCTAGAAAACTTGCTAAGGCCAATGCCAGAGATTACTGCCTATGTTTTCTTCTAGAAGTTATATGACTTCGGGTCTCACATTTAGGTCTTTAATGCAGTTTCTGTTTATTTTTGTGTATGGTGTGAGAAGTGATCCAGTTCCACTCTTTTCCATGTAGCTGTATAATTTTCCTAACACCGTTTATTGAAAAGACTATTTTTCCCCATTGTATTTTCTAGCCACCTTTGTCATAGACTAATTGACTATATAAGCATGGGTTTATTTCTGGGCTTTCTATTCTGTTCTATTGATCTATGTGTCCATTTCTGTGCCAGTACCACCTTATTTTGATTCCTGTAGCTTTGTAACATATTTTGAAATCCAGAGTTGTGATACCTGCAGCTTTATACTTTTTTCTCAAGATTGCTCAGGTGATTTGGGGTCTATTATGGTTCTACGTAAATTTTTAGCTTATTTGTTCTAATTCTGTGAACAATAATATTGGTATTTTGATAGGGATTGCATTAAATCTGTAGATTGCGTTGGGTAGTATGGACATTTCTACAATATTAATTCTTCCAATCCACGAGCATGGGATATATTTCCATTTCTTTGTGTCATCTTTAATTTCTTTCATCAGTGTTTTATACTTTTTAGAGTACAGATCTTTCACCTGCTTGATTAAGTTTATTCCTGGGTATTTTTTCATTTTGCTGCAATTACAAATGGAATTGTTTTCTTAATTTCTTTCTGCATTATTAGTGTATAGAAATGCAATTGATTTTTTATATTAACTTTGTATCCTGCAGCTTCACTGAATTCATTACTTTATATACTTTTTGGGTGGAGTCTTACACTTTTCTATCTACAATATCATGCCATCTGCATATCCTGACAGTTTAACTTCTTCCTGACTGCTATGGCTAGGACTTCCACTACTATGTTGAATGAAAGTGGGGAGAGGGGACATCCTTGTCTTGTTTCTGATCTTAGGAGCAAAGCTCTCAGTTTGTCCCCACTAAGTATGATGTTAGCTGTAGGTTGGTTACATATGGCCTTTATTATGGTTAAATAGGTTCCCTCTAAACCCACTTTTTTGAGAGATTTTATCATGAATGGATGTGGAACTTTGTCAAATGCCTTCTCTGCATCTACTGAGATGATTATATGACTTTTCACCTTCATTTTCTTCGTGTGGTGTATCACATTGACTGATTTGCACATACTGAAACATTCTTGCATCTCCAGAATAAAAATGACCTGTTTAATGTATGGTTGAATGCAGCTCGCTAATATTTTGTTGAGAATTTTTGCCTCTATTCATCAGGGATCATTAGCTTGTAGTTTTCTTTTTTTGTGGTATTTTTGTCTGATTTCAGCATCAGAGTAATGCTGGCTTCATAGAAGCTTTACGTCTCTTCTATTTTTTTTGAAAATCTTAAGGAGAATAAGTATTAACTCTTACTTTAATGTTTGGTAGAATTCACCTGTGAATCCATCTGCCCTGGATTTTGCTTTGTTGGGACTTTTTTTTATTACCAAACGAATTTTGTTACTGGTAATTGATCTGATCATATTTTTTATTTCTTCATGATTCAGATTTGGCAGACTGTATTTTTGTAGGAATTTATTCATTTATTCTAGGTTGTCCAATTTGTTAGCATGAAATTTTCATAGAAGTCTCTTATAATCTTTTTATATTTCTGTGGTATCAATTGTTACTTCTCTCTTTTTTTTTGTTTCTGATTTGATTTATTTAAGTCCTCTTTATTTTTCTCTTGATGAATCTAGCTAAAGGTTTCTCAATTTTGTTTATCTTTTCAAAGAACCAACTCTTGGTTTTATTGATCGCTACTATATGCTACCTAAAAGAGACCCACTTCGGAAGTAAAGACACATAGAGAACCAAATGAAGAGATGGAAAAAGATTTTCCGTGTCAATGGAAGTTTTTAAAAAAGGGGGGGTTAGCAATACTTATCAGACAAAGTAGACATTAAAACAAAGACTATAACAGGAGACAAAAAGGACATTACATAATGATAAAGAGATCAATCCAACAAGAGGACATAACAATTGTAAATATCTAGGCACCCAATGTTGGAGCATCTAAGTCCATAAGGCAAATATTAACAGATATAAAGGTGAATATAGGTTTTTAATTTTATAGGAGTAAAATTCTGGATCACAGGATAGGTATGAATTTAGCTTGAGTAAATATATCCACAGTTTTTTTTTAAGGGCAGTACCTGTTACCCTCCCCAAATCAATGTAAATAAATTCTTCTCACCAAAGTTTGATATTGTTTTTCTTTTTCATTTTAGCTTTCCCGTAAGCAGACATTTTGAAAGTCAGGTTTTCTGAGATAATAAACCACAGCTTCTCAGTTGGCCCAACTACAAATTTCAAAGCTTTCTACCTTAAACACTTCCCATCACTGGCAATTGCCCTTCAGTAAACCAAATCTAATATTAAAAACGTGTAAACATAATTCAAGATATTTCATGACAAAGAAATAATTTAATTATCCTTTAAAGTTAGCTAAATTTAACCTAATGATCCTTTCAGAAAGAGTCTCACCACGAAATGTGAAGATGTAGGAAGTATAATCATCAAATGTACTAGTAAGAATCAAGTTACTTACATGGTGGTGGAAATTCTTCATTGATACATCTATTCCAATTTGATTCTATATAAGCAGTGAGTTTGGAGATAATTGTTTTGTTTCCTCTTCTCATTTTCATTTTAATGAACTATATTTGAAATCATCGTTCACTATGATCAGAATTATAAACTACTATTTTGAAAAGTGCTAGTGAGTTTTTTGGGGGAAAATGATGAAATAGAATAAACTACTCACAATTAAATATTGATTATTTTGTATTTGACTCACAGCTTTTCCCTTTCTTTGATGCAGTTTCTGTTTGATGCAATATCCGAAACTTGATAAAGAAAGCAAGTATAGGACACTCAAATACTGTTATCTCTACAATTGGTTGTTGCATTAAATATTTATTCACGTTAATATTAGATGCAAAATTGGTAGTCAACACCATCAGCTAATAATTTATTTAATTCTCACATATATCATGGTAAATCTGTTACAAAATCCATTCACATATTTGCCATAAAAGAATGGGTTACAGATTTAGGTTCAAAACCTAAAGTGAGGGACACCTGAGTACCTCAGTGGCTAAGCATCTGCCTTTAGCTCAAGGCGTGATCCCGGGGTCCTGGGATGGAGTCCCGCATCAGGCTCCGTGCTTCTCCCTCTGCCTGTGTCTCTGCCTATCTCTGTGTCTCTCATGAATAAATAAATAAAATCTTTTTTAAAAAAGAAAAAAACCTGAAGTGATAAAAGTACTGCAAAATAATAGAGATTAGAGATACACATTTATATAATTAAGTTTTGGAAAGGCCTTTCTAAAAATGAACCCAAGCCAGTGGCCATAAATAAAATGTTGGATACATTTGACTATGTAAAACTTTTAAGTCTGTATATGCAAATAAATTACCACCACATCGAAACAGATAAATTCAGAATGTGAACCATCTTACTGGACAACTGATCCAGTTTCTTCAAAAAAAAAAAAAAAAAAGCCCATGCCATGGGGGAAAAAAACGTGACAGACTATCTCAGATTAAGAAGAGATGAAAGAGACCTCACACCTTGTGTGAGCCTTCATTGACTTTGGGTTTGAAAAAATTTTTTAAATAAAAAATAAATAAAAGAAAAGAAAAAAAAGATAAATTTTAAAAAATAATTCGGCACTATCAAGAAATTTTGAAAACAGTATTAAATGTTTTCTATATTAACTCATTACATATGTGATGTATTTATCAGTTAATTTCTATAGCTATTTATTTAGCAATTGAAGGGCAAAGATACGAAGAAAAATATTTCAACAAGTGTTTCAGAAAGAAGTTAATAACGTACCTTTAAAATGTTTACACTTTAGTAGAAGACAAGTAAGAGAAGCCAAGGACATAAAATCCCAAATCATGAAAAAAGACATACACGAACAGAAAGCTTATGGAAATTTTTCCTAGTTTGCTGGTAAGCAAAGAAATGCAAATTAGATTGTCAAGGATTGAAAAAAGTTAGGAAATCTATATTTTCTCAGAAATGGCTGGTATGGGACATAAATTAGCTTAAACTTGATGGGTAACTCCTTAGCAACATTTACATCGAAATCCTGTTATTGATTCCCCCCTTTCATGTGCCTATTGGCCGTTTGTATGTCTTCTTTTGAGAAATGTCTCAACATTATTAGTCATCAGGGAAATGCAAATCCAAATCACTATAAGGTATTACATCACACCTGTTAGGGTGTCTATTAACAAAAGGTAACAAGTGTTGATGAGGCTGTGGAGAAGGAAACCCCTCTGCACCATTGGTGGGGATGTAAATAGGTGTTTCGTTATGGAAAACAATATGGAGGTTCCGCAAAAAACTAAAAATAGACCTACCATATGATCCAGCAGCCCCACTTCTGGGTACATATCCAAAAGAGATGAAATCAGTATCTCAAAGAAATTTCACTGCAGCATTACTCATAATAGCTGAGTTATAGAAACAAGTGAAGTGCCCTTGGATGGGTGAACAGATAAAGAAAATTTGGCATACATATAAAAAGGAATATTATTCAGTTTAAGAAAGAAGAAAATCATGTCATTTGCAACAACATGGATGAACCTAGAGGACATTATGCTAAGTAAAATAAGCCTCACGCAGAAAGATGAATACTCACGTGATCTCATTTACATATGGAATCTAAAACAGTCAGATTCATAGAAGGAGAAAATAGAATGGTGCTTACCAGGGGTTGAGGTAGGGGAAATGAGGATATGTTGATCAAAGGGTATGAGGTTTCATGCACAATGAATAAGTTCAGGAGACCTAACGTACAGCATGGTGACTACCGTTAATAATGCTGTATTATATACTTGAAATTTACTAAAAGAGTAGACCTTCCCATCACACACACACACACACACACACACGCACACAAATAGTAACTGTGGGGTAATGGATATGTTAATTAGCTTGACTGTGGCAATCATTTCACAACTGTATACATATATCAAGACACCACAATGGACACCTTAAATATACACAAATCTTGTCAATTATATCTCATTAAAGCTTATTAAAAATATTCTGACCCTTGGATTAGAAACCTTCATTGTACTCATTTATCCTGAGGAAATAGTCCAACATTTTCCAAGTATGAATGAATAAGTTTTTCATAAAAATGTGGCTGTACTAACATGGAAAAATTCACAATGTGGCATTATTCTAAAAGCAGTTTACAAAATACCATTTATGACATGATTCCACTCCTTCTAAACTTATTGGGCTTACATAGTGCATATTTACTCAAGAAAACATCTGAAAAATACAATGGAAGTCAATTATTACTGGGAATTTTGGGGTAGCTTTTTTGCCTTCTTTAATCTGAAGCTACTTGCCAAAGATTCTATGATGAGCATGTATTCATTTCTTATTAAGGGGGAAAAATGTTACCTTTAAAAGAAAGTAATCCATTTGGAGCTCAGCCAGTCTTGAGAAGATTTCTCCCCCCTAGTTCCTTTTGCCACACAGAAAAGTGTTCAGAACCAACCTGATTGGAGCCCCTGCTATATTTTTGTCTGATTTAAATCTGTATCTAGAAATATGAAGTACTTTCCCACATTTTACCCACACAAAACCCTATGAAGGCATTTGAACTAAGTCTGATCTCTTGCTTTTATAATTAAGCAAAGAGAAGGTCACAGGGATGAGCTGGATCTTTCCCTTCAGTGGAAAGGTAGTGTGGGTGGGGAACCAGGTTCCTGTTTCCATAGACCCTCAGGAGCCATTTCTTAAGCACTTGTCCACAAAGTACCTCATGCTTACCAGGTCCAATTGTGCCTGATTTGTTGTTCTCAGGGATTGACACCATTTATACCATACCACCCCGAATCAAACCGAAACCTTGCTTCTTAAGTGATTTTCCAAATACAATATATTTTTCTTTAAAAATAATTTCAGACTTACAAAACAGTTGCAGAAATAAAGACTGTGCATGTACCTGCATGCCTATCGCAAATATCTTATTCACTTATTGCAAATACTTCACCCTATTTCTTTCATCATTTGCTATCTATATGTATCATTAAATACATTCATTTTCAGAATTAAAGGGTAAGTTGAATATTATCACGGCTCTTGACACTTCAATATTTCAGTGGATATTTCCTAAGAATGGGGATATTGTCTTCTATAACCACAGTACGGTCAACAACACCATAAATGTACACTGAAATAATAAATATATAATCTACTGGCCATCTTCCATAGTTGTCAGTTGACCTTAATATCTGTTGTTTATAGCATTTTCCCCCCAAATTTCTGATACAGGCTTTACTTTAGATCAGGTATTGCATTTAGGTGTTATGACTCATTAGCTCCCATTAGCCTGGGCCATTTCTAAAGACTTTTTTATTTGTTTATCTTTTATCACAGTTTTGAAGAAAAGAGCCCTCCCTTTTTTTTTTTTTAAGATTTTATTTATTTATTCATGAGAGACAGAGAGAGAGAGGCAGAGGCACAGGCAGAGGGAGAAGCAGGCTCCATGCAGGGAGCCCGACGTGGGACTCGATCCCAGGAATCCAGGATCATGCCCTGGACCGAAGGCAGGTGTAAACCTCTGAGCCACCCAGACATCCCAAGAGCCCTCCCTTTTTAACAGAACTCTCAGGCTGCTCTGGCTGCCTTAACAAAGTGTCATAGCTAGAGTGCTGAAACAAGAAATTGATCTTCTCATGGTCCTGGACACTGGAAGTTCAAGATCAAAGTGCCAGAATGGACGGGTTCTGGTCCTTTCCCTGGCTAGCATGTGGCTCCCTTCTCACTGCGTCCTTACACGGCAGAGAGCAAGAGAGAGCAAGTTCTCTGCTGGCTTTTCACTTAAGGGCATGAACATCAGACCAAGGCACTGCCCTCCTGGCCTCATCTAATTTGACTCATTTCCCAGAGGCCACGTCTTCAAACACCATCACGCTGGGGCTTAGTTAGGGCTTCAACATACCAATTCTAAAGGGACGCAAACCTGAAGTCCCTAATAAAGAACATGCCTCATCTTGTAAAACAAAGGCATTTTTAGATAGATTGGAAATGAAATGGTCTAAACCTATGCAATAAAATTTTCTAAAGCCATTACACCAGAATAAAATCATAGCCCTTTCCCAAACAGAGTGCTCACTGAGCTGATACTTCATTGTGTTGAAACCCCAGTCGTTACCAGCTAGTCTCTGTATTGGGCTTTCTATTTATGTGGCACCCTCATTCAAGAATGTGCCCCCTTCTGCCAACACAGTATTAAAATAGAAAAAGATTACTCTCTACTGAAACACACTGTGTCTCAAGGATTTTTATGGAAGTCAGCCTATATCAGAACCATAATGTACTTCATTTTTAGACATCAAGTATTCAGAAAAAGTATTTCAGATCAGCACTTTGGCTAATAAGAACAAAGTCATTTTTTTTTTTTTTTATGCAACTCCCGATCTTTCATTTATTTGTTTGTTTAGAGGGAGAAAAAGAGAGAGAGCACAGGGTTGGGGGTAACAGGGAAAGGCAGAGGGAGAGAGAAACCCAAGCAGACTCCATGCTGAGCATGGAGCCCTCACAGGGCTGGATCCCACAACCCTGGAATTAGACCTGAGCTGAAACCAAGAGTCTGTCGCTTACCCAACTGCACCACCCGGCACCGGATGATCTTTTTTAAGTCATTATAATACAGTATGTTTTTTCCGTACTTTGTTGAAATAGTGCATCTTTATTTCCTTTTACTATGTGTGATGCAGTTATTAATATTGAATTAATTTGTATATTTCGTGTTAGTATAGTATTTGCTTTTCTTTACTGTTAATCTAAAATCCTTTACTTTTTAAATTTTAAGACAATTGGGACGCCCGGGTGGCTCAGTGGTTGAGCGTCTGCCTTTGGCTCAGGGCGTGATCCCAGGGTCCTGGGATCGAGTCCCACATCGGCCTCCCTGCAGGCAGCCTGCTTTTCCCTCTGCCTGTGTCTCTGCCTCTCTGTGTGTGTGTCTCATGAATAAATAAATAAAATCTTTAAAAAAAATTTAAGACAATTTTTCAATTGTTCCAATAAGGTATCACCTGGTTCAAATGTACTTTCTTTATTTTTACTATATTTTATTTTGAGAAAGAGAGTGTGTGCACACAAGCAGAAGGGGTGCGAGGGGGAAGGGTGGGACGAGGGGCAGAAGGAGAGGGAAAGAGAGACTCTTAAGCAGACTCCACACTCAGCATGGAGCCCACTGTAGGACTCAGTCTCACCACCCTGAGATCATGACCTCAGCCAAAATCAACAGAATTTTAAGAAACTGAGCCACCTCTCCAAAATTACCCAGTTTTTGGACTATATTAGCTACATCTCACGTTTCGTTTGATTATTTAGCCTTTGAAGTAGGATATGTGTTACTGCATATCTTTTTTTCCCCTTCATCTTTGCACTGATTTCTCAAAAGGCAGATTTCCTTGTTTTTTTTGTGAAACAAAAGTTTTGGAATACAAATGACCCAATATGCCTAACATATATTCATTTTTAACTTCTTCTACATATTCAAGCAATTATTTGACCTGATTTGACATAATCTGGAAATAGAACTTCTATTTGTTCCTAACATCTGGCTCTGAATTTAAATCGAGGGTTTCCTGGACTTGTCAATGTTCCTTTCTCCTTTCCATGGAGTGTGTTAACCATTTCATCTATTTGAGGGCCTTTGATTCTGTTTTGAAACAACATGATCACGGTGCAGCTGTAAGTGCTTAGATCCTCTGAAATCAGGATTTCTAATTTCATGGTCTTGTATGAGCCAAAGGAAAATAAATGATTAAGATTTACCTTTTTTTTCTCCCTTAATGATGACTTCTGTGGAAGAAGTAATGTCAGAGTCACACCTGCAACCTGTAATCCTTTCATGCTAGTTCTTTTCTTACAGAATTTCTGGTGTTCTTGTGTTTTAGCCTAATTTATCTTCTCTTTTCCTTTTGGAGCTTCATAGTTAATTTCATAGCTGACTTCATATTGCTTGAATTTGTTAGATTTCCTCCCTCTCCCCTCCCTTCCTACCTACCTTCCTTCTTTCCTACCTTCCTTCCTTCCTTCCTTCCTTCCTTCCTTCCTTCCTTCCTCTCTGTTCCTCTTCCTTCCTTCCCTCCTTTCCCCCCCCCCCAAAATGTCAGGCACACAGCCTGCCTGCATGGAGTGTATAATGTAGTATAAAGAGCCTGGACTTTGGAGGCAGGATTCCAGTCCCAGCCTACTAATTCTGTGATCCATCAGAAAGTAACCCGTCATTAACATTTTTCATGATATCAGAGAGTCTGTGTAAGATTGGGCAGGATAATTTGTACCTTTTATTTCTGGCAGTACAGTTGGCTAGGTGACTCCAGGACACACAACACAACTACCTTGTGTAAAACGGGACAAGTAAACACCACTTTAAATGTATAACTGAGCTTGTGGGAAAGAGAAATCCCTAAAGTCGAAAACGAAGAAGGAATAAAGAGTAGAGTGGTGGACTGATCCGACGGCTTCCCTGAGGGAGTTTGCTGGCTTCCGAGGAGCTGGCAGTGGGAAGGTCATGTGGGGACAGGACTTAGAAGCCAGACAGCTTCATAAAGTCATGTACTGGCTGGCTGTTCTTTGCCCCCGCAGATCCACTTTTCACACATCTCCACCCCGTATCACTGGGCTCCCTTCTCCTCTGGCTTCCAGCAGGCCTCAGCCAAAGAGGAAGAAGTTGGGAAGGAAGGAAAAAATGAGGTCAGGATATTTATTCTCCTGTTTCCCTCCCTATGCCATCCCTTTGAAGTGGCCGTGTCCCATCACCCCAGGCCCGGAGGCTTGCCCTATACAGCTCTCTGCCTTGGCTCCCG